>NC_089249.1:123837479-125136479 GCF_963930625.1 Muntiacus reevesi | reverse complement strand
AGAGACCTGGGTTTGATCCCTGGGTTGGGAAGAAAACTGAACTGAGAGTCTTTACTCATACTAGTATGCAATTTGCAAATATTTTCTCCTAATTTATCATTTTTAAGAAGATGGATATAAAGTATTTTATTTGATTCTCTAAAATTATAAGAGGACAAAATAAAATTTTTGAATGTCAATTTGAAACTAAAATTATGTAATAGATCAAGTAAAAATCAAGTAAATATTATTTACATAAAATTGAAAAGCAAATTAGACAAATTTGATAAGCCCCTTCATCTAGTTCTTTCATAATGCCCTATTCCATTTTTAATGACAGTGAAGGATATTAAAAACCCAGAGTTAGGAGAAAATAAGAGGATTTTGAATTTTATATACAAGATAATTCATGAATAATACACAGAATTTGGAGAGGATTTTTTTTTAATTTTTACCTTAAAGACTCCTACAAACGTCTAAAGAACCCATAGAAAATTAGAAAATTTCATCCTAATCACTGCCTTTCTCTTTTTCTAAGACACTATTTTACTGGAAAATACTCTTTAAATTGAAAATGTACATTTTATTATCACAGTGTTCTTATAATGCTCTGGCTTTTTTTTTAATATTATTAAATTTATGATTAATTTTAAAATCTGTGGTATCTAAGAAACAAGAAAACTTAGTAAATTTGTGGTGCTTTACAAGATGTCTCAAATACTCTTATTTATTTGTATATTAGACTTATCACTAGTTCAGAATTACTTTAATCCAACTAAGACAAGAGATGCATTTACATTTTATTCCATCACTCTATGTTTATGCCTCAAAAAATGAAAAGAAACACAAAATATATGAAGTGGCTCATAAATGGGTAAGTATTACTAAAGAAAATGAGGGACTTATTACATGATAAAAATAGCATACTAGATAAAGGTGAAATGAAGGAATACCATTTAGGAAGTCAGAAGACTTACTGTAATTTTGAGCAAGGGTTTTATTGAGAGAAAAATCGAAATAAAACAAAACTGATATGAATCTCAGCTCTGTTACTTTGAGCAATCTTAACTCCCTATGTATATCAACTTCTCATTTATAAAGTGGCATAACACTTTAGGTTGTATAAACGGGAGACTTTATTATTACAGGTTACTATGGGTTACAGACAATGATAAAGAGAGGTCGTCAGGGTTGTTTTTAATTAATTAGGACAACGTGAGCTAGGCCTTGAAAGATAAGATTAAGAGAAGATACAAAAAGTAACCATGGAAGTCTTATAGAAAAAGTGGAGTGACATGTATCTTAAAAAACTGGGTAAGAATTTTAGAAAAGAGGGGAATCAGTGGAAGTGTTTAGACAATGAAAACACTAAAGCCAAGTCACAAAGAAATATTGATAGCTAAGAACAGAAGACAGAGGCCCTCTAGTACCAGGCAGTGGGCTTCAATGCGTTTGGGTAGGCATCGCATTCTGGACATGATATGCTAAAACTGATTCTGTGGTATATTGAATATGTTAAGCCCAAGTTTGAGAAAACGGCAGAAGTGGGAAGGTCATTCAAACCTTCCCTCTCCATGGCCTTTTACCCTGAAAGGAGTCATAAAACTCTCATGTGAGAATTATCCTCTCTTTATCCAAAGAAAAACAAAAAAAACCAAATCCTTATCTCCAGACAGAAAGATGCCAGAAGAATCTGAAGGAACAAACGGACTTTGCGACTTTTCCCTGGTTTACCTCATATTCTTTGAACTCACGCTATTTTTTGACTTTATGCTCTCCATATTATATCATATTTCTCCATGGCAGTGTACTTGTCATCAAAACTACCAATAAGATACTCCAATTTAACCTTTTTATCTGAAATATATATATATATATTCTAATATATATATAACTGATATTATAAATATATATATACATATACATACCTGTATAACTGAATCACTGTGCTGTAAATCTGAAATAAACATAATATTGTAAATCAACTATACTTTAATAAAAGAAAAATAGAACAAAGCAAAACAAATTCAGCTTTACAATTTTCAAGTCCTGATTTCCTTATGAGGGATCCCATGTTATGAAAAACTTATATAAAATAAATTCATATGTTTCTCTCCTGCTAATTTGTCTTTATCAGCTTAGTTTTCAGATAGCCAGGACCTCTGAGAGGGTTGAGGATAACTCCTCCACTTACAACCACAGTAGAAAACCCTCTGAAAGTTTTTGTGTGGGTTGGCAAGAAGATAAATACATTGGTTTGGCAGTAGTGCCAAAAAGTGGACGGATAAATGAGCCATTTTAAGAAATCAACAGAAAATCCAAAAATGTATGCTTAAATTCCAGCTCAAGTAAAAGAACTTGACTTAACCTATTCAATAAGCCACAGAACAGTTTTAGCATACCATGTCCTGAATGTGACATCTACCCAAGCGCATCGAAGCCCACTGCCCGGCACTAGAGGGCCTCTGTCTTCTGTCCTTAGCCATCAAGTTTCCTTTTGTTATGGGAAAGTGCTAAAGTACCTTAGTGATCTTAAATAGTCAACATCCATGAGTGCAAAAAGGTGATTGCTTGATTATATGTACTTTTATCTCAATATTTAGCACTTGATTTAGTTGACAGGGTCCAGGTCTTAATAAATAGCAAAACTAGTCCTACAAGGTGAACTGTATTTCCAGAAAATAGAGTTTTCTTGAAAAAAAGAAAGACGTTGCCATTCAGAGAAGCCTCTGCAAGGACATCCCATTACACTATGAGAATTTCAATGGAAAACGGAAAGGAAATCCTCTGAAATATGTTTATCAGCAAATGACCTGATCAGCTATGATCCATCACAGACAGATCACGGCTCTGTAAACCAGAACATCCCAGGAAGTAAGTTTAAATGGATTTGAGATTATTGACACTTTTTATTAAATTCTCTCATAACTCAGGAAAGGAAAATATAATGCCCCAAATGTTGCACTTTTAAAACTTCATAGGTTATCTTATTTAAAACAGAAAACTTTCTTATTTTAGGCTTCTTTATAAACAGCTTAAGCCACTAAGGTTTAAAAGTAGAGCTGACAATTTTTAAAGACTCTTTCTGAGATTGTATGCCATTTTAGGAGCACTGAATGCTTCCTATCGCAGACTTGATCAGTCCAAGGCAGCTCTCTCGGTAGCTTCCTCAGCTATGAGACAGAATGATATAATATACCATCTGAGGACAAGAAGCAGTCAGTGAGAACAGCAGCCCCAAGTACACTAAAAGTACTTAGGGTCCTCTTACTTTAACGCTGAGGAAAATAGACATTTATCTTTACAGAGTAATCAGCTTGGAAGCCTTCGTCTTTAGGCAAAGCATTTTGAAAATTATCCCTGCTTTGGGAGAAATACCCTGGTGGAGTCAAATTTCCTAATTTGCAAACCTTGGTTGACCCCAGTTCTTTGAATGACCTTAAATGTGAATCTTGAATACATCGTTTCAGTTGTACTAATTGGTTTTACATACTTAAGCACTATATGCAAATTTATGTAAATCAACATTCTTTTTTTTTTTTTTTAATGTAAAGTCAAATAAATATGCATGCCCTAGATTCTTTCAGAGGAGTTTCAAATTTGTTTATTTTAGAGGACCTTTCACTTTGGTATTCTAATAATACCAATAAGTGGGAAAAAATTACATTTGATATTTTAATGTAACCCTGTAACAATAAATTCTAAGTCCTCTAATTGACTTTCATAGGAGGTATGCTTTAGTCTTTGTTTCCTCAATTTTCAGATAGAATCTGATAGCTCTGTTTTCATTAACTGGCTTTGACAGCCTTCCATGCTAGATTTCCAACAGACAGAATAAAGATATCAGAAAGTTCAACTAAGATCATGAAATGTTAAGACACTAATATTTCCTTATTATCAGAGACCTCCAAGGTTCTTTTTATCTCTTTCCACAGAGTCAGTCAACCTTTATTTGTGTTATAGGCCATTAAACCAAGTCTATTTGAGCAATTAAGACAAAATGAATTCAATAAAAATGTACAATGAAGTACCTCACTAGGCTAAATTTAATTTAAATATAATATTTGAAAACAGTGGTTTGTCAAAATTATGGGAAAATTTGTGTTAACAAATGTGTTACACTTATACACTTATACAAACATTTTGTTAACAAATGTGTGGCACACCAAGAATAGCATAAGTTTATTATTTTGCTTATTTGGAATTCACAGTGGTCACCTAAATCTTGATTGTAATTGGGAATCAGCGTTTATGCAGCCTTATCTATAACTGGAGAGATTTATAATGTTCTGATTACAGCAGAAAAATCTAAAGAGCATGCACACAGACACACACAGCACAGAATATCCTATAGGAATTTCCTATACATTCAGTTCCAACATGAAAATATATAAACTAAAATAATATATAGGATAAGTTTTAATAACACAACAATCCCTAGCACTGGGAAGACCCAGAGGAATTGGGTGGAAAGGGAGGTGGGAGGGGGGATCGGGATGGGGAATACATGTAACTCCATGGTTGATTCATGTCAATGTATGACAAAACCCACTACAATGTTGTGAAGTAATTAGCCTCCAACTAATAAAAAAAAAAAAGGAATGATCAATACATACAGATAAAGGCAATCTCTCTTCTGGTCTTCTTGAAAACTTACATTTTTTGTTAGCATTTTAATGAATATTTTCTAGTTATCAGGGCTTATATACCAACTGCAAAGAATTTTGATTCTTTTTTCTGTAATGGGTATTTTTCATATTGTTACATCTTCACTATTTATTTAGATAGTTCTATTCCAGTTATTGCAGAAATTACTCACATTTCCCCAATATATGATTTAAAACATCTATTTCTACTGCTATTGTTAACAGTAGGATATCATCTTTTGCTGTTTTACTTCACTTCATAAAGTAAAGTTATATGACACTTGAAAATGAGAAAAAAGGACGTGGAATGTACTTTTATTTTTTTATTTTTTTAATTTTTTTATTTTTTCTTTATTAGTTGGAGGCTAATTACTTCACAACATTTCAGTGCGTTTTGTCATACATTGGCATGAATCAGCCATAGAGTTACACGTATTCCCCATCCCGATCCCCCCTCCCACCTCCCTCTCCACCCGATCCCTCTGGGTCTTCCCAGTGCACCAGGCCCGAGCACTTGTCTCATGCATCCCACCTGGGCTGGTGATCTGTTTCACCATAGATAAAATACATGCTGTTCTTTCAAAACATCCCACCCTCACCTTCTCCCACAGAGTTCAACTTTTAATGTCATAATGCTTTTTTGTTTTGCAAGTACACCCAAGGATTCTTTAATTTTCCGGGAGAATATCCCTGGGCTTGGTATTGCTATATAACTAGGGTTATGTGCTAATTTGTAGATTTCTAGTCAGTAGAAATGGAGAAGGAAATGGAAACCCACTCCAGTGTTCTTGCCTGGAGAATCCCAGGGACGGGGGAGCCTGGTGGGCTGCCATCTATGGGACACAACTGAAGCAACTTAGCAGCAATTAGTAGAAAACATAACTCATGGTTTTAATGCCTTGTGGATTGTTAATCAGTTTTGTATGCAATTTAAGAACCTTATTTTTATATCCATATTTCAAAACATATCCTTTCTGATGGCTATATAATCTTCAATCCTCAAAGTCTTTTGAAACTATATTACTCTATTGGCTTTCTCATTAATTAATGAGTTCAATAAAATATCTGACATGAGTCCATTCTCTATTTGTATGAGAGTCATGAAACTACACTTTGACAATTCAAGATTCTTTTTCCTTCCAAGCTGTGAATGCCTCATTCATATACAAACAAATTCTCCTTTTAAAGAAATTGAAATATTCTAGATAAGCCTAAAGTTTAAATCCTTTCTCCCCTCTTCTCTAAATCTGCCTTATGCTACCAAACTGGTGACTCCCCAGATGTAACTACTGTTATTAGTTTGGTGTTTATCCACTGTGACATTTTCCATGCATTTACACATATCCATATGTGCTTATGTTAATTTAAATAGTAGTAAACTTGTGGTTCCCAGATGTCTCAGTGGTAAAGAATTTGCCTGCTACTCTAGGAGATGAAGGAGACATAGGTTTGATCCCTGGGTTGGGAAGATCCATGGAGGAGGAAATGGCAACCTACTTCAGTATCCGTGCCTAGAAAATCCCATGGATAGAGAACTCGGGCAGTTTACAAATTAGCGACTGAGCACAAACTCGTGACAGACTTACACAACAGACTGGTTAGACAGATAACCTCATCATTAAATATTGAAAACGGAATATTTTGCCAAACTATTCAATGGGGTAGTTCAATGGAGAAACATAGTTTTCAAGAGTTAAATTCTAGTCATCAAGGAAGAGGAAAAGAGTGTATAGAAAAAAATTTACCCCTGAAAATACATTTGGTTTACATGTACAGCACTGTAGAAATTTTTAGCAGTTTCTCTAAGTTGCATTCAATATATTTCTTTGAAATATCATTCAACTCTCATTTAATTCTTAATGGGAAACCAGCAACACATTTTTTCATAGTTTCATGTTTGTTTCTTACAATAAAACTTGAAATACTGTCTCTCTTGCCCAAGGAACAAGGCTCATCGAGCTAAGTGGTAGATGTTAAATTTTGCAGTCTTCTATTTTATATAAACAATTCTGAGAAAAGTTTGTGGAGTTTTTATAAGTTAAAAATTGTGCTTTATGATACTCTCCACTGCAGCATATTGATCTTTTTGAAATGTAAATCAGATCACATTTCTCCAATCTTTTTACCATGGCATTTTTCACCTCTCATTACATTTAGGATCCCAAAGGAGAGAAAAGTGTTTGGCACATAGAACACACTTGGTAAATACCTGTCAAGTGAATGGATTGCTGTTTACTGAAGGAAATCAACGTATGGCTAGTCTTTCAATGTTGTATTGATGCATTTTGGAAATTGCAAATTATCTATTGGTTTTGAAAAGATACATATATACTTATTAATATAGACAATTGAATTGTTTTACTGAAATATTTGATATGTTTAATTAGTTTTTAGTCTATTTGCCCTATTGCTTTCTGAAAAAAGTAATTCAATAACTAGAGTTGTGGATTTGTCACAATAGCAGTTGTCACTTCTTGAAACTTAAAGCAATTTAAAATTTAGGTGCAAGAAGATTTGTGTCTATTACATTACTTTGATATGTTGATATTTGCAGGGTTTTCCCAGTGGCTGAGCTGGTAAAGGATCTGCCTGCAATACAAGAGACTTGGGTTTGATCCCTGGGTTGGGAAGATCCCCTGGAGAAGGGAAAGGCTACCCACTCCAGTATTCTGGCCTGGAGAATTCCATGGACTATACAGTCCATGGGGTCACAAAGAGTCAACTTTCACTCACTTATTATTGTTATGAGCTATGTTTCTTTATAGCAGTTAGGGAATTTTGCCCTGAATTTGATTTTGGAATTTTTGTTTTGTTCTGTTTTTATTTTAGTTTTAGTTTTAAACCCCTGAGAACATTAATGAGAACTAATATGTATCTTTATCCCAACGGGTACCTACTTTGTGTTTTCTATTTGCCATATCTTATTGTATGTATGTGTTCAGTCACTCATCCATATCCAATGCTCTGCGACCCCATGGACTGTAGCTTGCCAGACTCCTCTGTCCATGCGATTCTCCAGGCAAGAATACTGGAGTGAGTTGCCATTTCCTCCTCCAGGGGATCTCCCAAACTCAGGGGTTGAATCCATGTCTTCAGTGTCTCCTGCATTGGCAGATGGATTATTTACTACTGAGCCACCTGGGAAACCCATATCTTATCTTTACTATTGTACTTTCCTTCCTATTTTTGGATAAGGGTTGAGTGTTCTCGGATTTTCCATTCTATTCATTCAAAGGGTATGATCTCTTACTATGTATCCCTAAATGCCTGACATGCTTAGCTATTATTGCATTTTTCAAATATTGTGTTAATAAGTGTCCATAGCTATCTCCTATCAAGACAAGATTTAGAATGCTTTTACTTCATCTCTTTTCCCTATTCGATCCACAAACCATGATGGCTATTATTGAGGAATTTTATTTTATATTGTTAGAATTTATTTTTGTTTGTTTACAATCAGCAATGTTCTACCTCACATCTCTGGGACTTAAATTTCTTATGTCACTTTGTCAGGTCTATTATGTCCATAACATATGGTATAAATTCACTGAGATAAATCATAGGCATTTATGTCTTATCTTCTCTACTGATTTTATATAAATGTATTTCTGTGGATTTATTTAAAGTTAACTTTGGACTTGATGAGTCCTCACCTTTACAAACCTAGAGAAAATAAATGACTTAAGTGGCCACAGCGCTTATCTAAAAAGAAACAGCTAGAGATACAGGACAGAAAACTACTGAATTGCAAGCTCAACTTGCAATTTGAGCTTCACTATCTCTATTTAAGACAGTTTGAAATGCATTTTTAGTCCAATTGCTAGGAAAGCTAGAATTTTTTTTTTCCTCCAACATATGTCCCAATTTGCCCTACATGCATGTTTTTGTTAGTTTTTCTATTTATCGTTAAGGGTTCTAAGTACTGTAAGAGAAATCTGTTTATTTCAAGCAGAAAGAGAATTGGGGCTTTTACAAAATTGTTGGAGGGAAGAAAAAGATGGAGTGGCAGTACTCAGATCAGGATGGTAGGAAGCCAGTAGTACTAGTGCCTACTCTGCGTTCCTCTGAGGCTGCCCTTCCAGGGGGCCGACATTTGGCAGCTACAGGAACCTACATTTGTCTGCTGTTATGGCCTCAAGAGTCCAAACTGTTTTTGCCCACTGTAGCCACTGTTATGGATACAAAGTAAATAAATAAATACAAGTACTTTCTGCCTGTTACATGGATGTGAGGGACTCCCATTGACAGAATCTAAACCAGAACTGGGGCTTCTCTGGTGGTTCAGTGGTAAAGGATCAACCTACCAATGCAGAGGATGTGGGTTCAATCCCTGGGTCAGAAAGATCCCCTGGAGAAGGAATTGGGAACCCACTCCAGTACTCTTGCCTGGGAAATCCCATGGACAGAGGAGCCTAGCAGGTTACAGTCCATGGTGTCTCAAAAGAATCAGATATAACTTAGCAACTAAATAATAACAACAAAACCAGAACTTTGGTGGCAAAGTGGTCTGAGACATATAATTTCTCAAAATCTACAGGAGAACTAGAGAAAATGTCAGAAATGATGTTAAGACACCAAAATAAAATTTAACTTACCCAAGTGATAAGAGATAGCTTTTTTCTTATCTATTCCAACTCATACTTTATTTCTGGTTTTTATCCATATTGAAAGCCACTCCTGCTGTGAAGTTGAATCTTATATTCCTCATACGATGCAAACTCAATATTCTTTCAACTCCCTATACCCGTGTACATCTCTTCCTGTATTTAAGATCTTCTCTGTATTATAGTAGTATTTGTAGCACCTTATCTCTTCTCACTAGTTTGTAGCTGTCTGGAAGGGAAAGAACTTGCACAAGCCATTAACATGGCTTATACAAGATTTAAAGATGTGTTTTCAATCTTAAATGCAGAATCAGCATTCATATTTTAGTCACTTTCAGAATTTGTCTTTGTCTTTTATTTTTTTTATTTTTTTTCCATTTATTTTTATTAGTTGGAGGCTAATTACTTTACAGTATTGTAGTGGGTTTTGTCATACATTGACATGAATCAGCCATGGATTTACATGTGTTCCCCATCCCGATCCCCCTCCCACCTCCCTCCCCACCCCATTCCTCTGGGTCTTCCCAGTGCACCAGGCCCGAGCACTTGTCTCATGCATCCAGCCTGGGCTGGTGATCTGTTTCACCATAGATAATATACATGTTTCGATGCTGTTCTCTCAAAACATCCCACGCTCGCCTTCTCCCACAGAGTCCAAAAGTCTTTGTCTTGTATTATGATATTGATTTAGTTTATAGTAGAGATCCCTCTCAATAATCCAGGGCCTGGGTGATTTGGTATGAAAAACTTTAGATTTAATAAATGATCTCAAGTGAAGACAAAAAGTATGCATTCAAATTCTCTTTGCTACTAATTTGAAATCAGCTTACGAGAACTCATTGATGAATAATCAGCTGGAAGAAAATAGCTTGTGATATTCTGTTTCCAGATACAATTGAGTTTTCTACTGACTAGATACATAAGTGAAATAGATCTACCAGGCTTCAGTGTCTCAAATCATGACATTTCGTTCTGCTATATATTATCGACAAACTCTGTAAATGAGAAATAAACCAGAAGACTTCCTTCAAATGAAAATGATTTAGTAGCACACACTTTTTGGAATAGTTCATGAAAGAGAGTATTACAGAGGAAGGCTATATTGATATAAGCTTTGAACTCGGAGAAATAATTGTTAGTTATCAAACTCAGTAGTGTAGGAGATCTTTTTTCCATCAAAAGTTAAAAAGAGGAATTGATTGAGAATTAAATGAAATAATATACATAATGGCATTTTTAAATTGTCTCACAACTGTTTGATGCTATTATTTAAATTATAACAGTGATTCATTTCTGCCCATGTGCCAGTCACAGACAGGAGCATGTTACCTTCAACTCATTTAGTTCTTATATCAAAACCTTGTAAGTTTTATTAATTTAATTTTAGAGTAAAAAGCAAAACTTTCACAAGGTTACATAGGACCTTGGTGACAGAGTAATGGTATGGTCACAAGTCTCTCTGGAACAGACATACTTATTCATTGTCCTATACATAGGAGTAAAATTGCTTTATCTTATATTAGCAAGGAGAGTTAAGAGTCAATTAGCTGAAACAAGGGTTAAAATGGAAAATCATAAAAATATATTTAGCATTTTTAAACATAAAAGATATAACTTCATTTTGCCCATCTCTGCATTAGTTATGAATCATTTTCTTGTCTAAAACACAAAACTATTGTTCATTTCTTTGTTCATTGTTCATTGTTCAGTTTTTATTTCTTTAATAGGAGCAAGGAATTAAATAAATACAGATTCATCCAAGAGTAGAATTTCTCTTTGGTGCTATCCAATAGAATTAGGGGATGACAGAAATGTTCCATATTTGTGCTGTTTAACTTGGTAAACATAAGCTGTATTTGGCTATTGAACACAGAGCAACCAAAGGACTGAATTTTTAATTTTATTATAATTAATTTGGATTTTAATATGAAGAGCTATATGTGGCTAGTGGCTACTGTATTGATTTATATGTTCTGATATCACATCCCCTACCACCAACCACCAAAGAGTTTACATTATTTTTATTCACACCTAAATTCAATAGCATTTAGGAGAGTTACATAAATATAACCAGGCTATTTCAAAGGTTTTATGGGCAAAAATGTCAAATATTTTTGCACTCTTTTTTTTTTCCTTTTCAGTTTATGCAGTAATTAATACTTTTATCTAATTGCAATAGAATGTTCTAATCATAAAAGGTTGTAGAACAGTGCTTCTGACTCTTGGAAAACAAACAAATCAATTGGTAGCAGCCTAAACATGCAGACATACTAGGAGCAGAGCAATAGCTACAGATATTTAGTGTATTGTGAACATCTGGAAGCAAGTGTATGCTTTTCAGGAGCAGAGAAATATTCCTGACACTGGTTGGACAGACTAAGGAGGCTGGTAAAACCAGTGCTACTGACCATGAGTGCTTCTGTTGATTACACATCATCAGCAAAAATCAAATAAATAAACAGATATATGAAATAATATTAAAAAAAAAGCAGGGTAATGGAAAAGTTATTTACTAACACACACACACACTTAAAACAGCATGCAAATACACACATGACAAAGTGAATTTTAAAAGGTAAAACAAAGTCAAGATAATGCAAAAATAATTTAAATTTTTTAAAAAAAATTGTTCTACTAGTTATAAATAGCTCACTTGAAAAGCATGTTATACAAGGCATTCTCATTCTAAGGGAAGCCATGCTGACAAAGAGAAAAATCCTACTGACTTGCTTCATGAGAAATTCCTCAAAACTGCTTGCTAGGTTGCTGTTAAAAAATGACTGGCTCAAAATGAATCCCAAGTAGCCCTTCCCTCTATCCTAAAAGTTCCCTCTTTCAGTTACTACACCTGCAGAAACAGGTGTAGCCAGGTTATAAAAGGCAGCTTGATTGGTTATATGCCAGATCAAAGTATGGTATATTTGAAAATAAAAAAATGTCTGGAAAATAGAAGACTTAAATGAAAGTGGCCCTGTGGGCAGTAACAACAGATGTGCTGAAAATTTATGAATATTTTACTGTAAATACTCTCACTTTCCTATTAAATAAGGAACTGCATAGTGCCAGACACCATGCCATGATGCCTAATGTTTAGAATAACTTGAAACAAACTGGAATTCTTTGAAAAATAAGACTCAGGAATGTGCACGATGACTTCTGTTCATCTCAGTAAGTAACACTGATGTGTCCACAGGCAAGATTGTGCACATCCACAGCACAGATATATTTAAACAGGAAGTACTAATACATATCAAGATTGCTGGGGGGAATATCAGTAACTACAGCTACACAGGTGACACCACCCTTATGGCAGAAAGTGAAGAAGAACTAAAGAGACTCTTGATGAAAGTGAAAGAGGAGAGTGAAAAAGTTGGCTTAAAACTCAACATTCAGAAAATGAAGATCATGGCATCTGGTCCCATCACTTCATGGCAAACAGATGGGGAAACTGGAAACAGTGAGAGACTTTATTCTTTTGGGCTCCAAAATCACTGCAGATGGTGATAGTAGCCATGAAATTAAAAGATGCTTGCTTCTTGGAAAAAAAGTTATGACCAATCTAGATGACATATTAAAAAGCAGAGACATCACTTTGCCAAGAAAGGTCTGTCTAGTCAAAGCTATGGTTTTTCCGATAGTCATGTGTGGATGTGAGAGTTGGACCATAGAGAAACCTGAGTATCGAAGAATTGATGCTTTTGAACTGTGGTGTTGGGGAAGGCTCTTGAGAGTCCCTTGGACTGCAAGGAGATCCAACCAGTTCATCCTAAAGGAAATCAGTCCTGATATTCATTGGAAGAACTGATGCTGAAGCTGAAACTCCAATACTTTGGCCACCTGACATGAAGAATGGATTCATTTGAAAAGACCCTGATACTGGGAAAGATTGAAGGCAGGAGGAGAAGGGGACAACAGAGGATGAGATGGTTGGATGGCATCACCAACTCAATGGACATGAGTTTAAGTAAGCTCTGGGAGTTGGTGATGGACAGGGAAGCCTGGCACGCTGCAGTCCATTGGGTCTCAAACAGTTGGACAGACTGAGCAACTGAACTGAACTGAACTAATAAATATCAACTCATTCACAGTGCATGCACTCCCACACGTGGTTGCAGTAGGGAGATTAGTTTTGGCATTCCATTGCCTGTGTTTTTTATTATTTGATATACTGGTAATTGTGACAACTCTTGAGAGAGGTAGCTAACACTTGTTGGGAGCACAACACAGGGGGTTCATCTTTAAGTTCTCCAAAGAGCTGCACGAATTAGGATGAACTTTACACGTAGTGTGTCCTCAGTCACCCAGTCATGTCTGACTCTTTGGGACCCCATGGACTGTAGCCCACCAGGCTCCTCTGTCCATGAAATTTTCCAGGCCAGAATACTGGAGAGGGTTGCCATTTCCTTCTCCAGAGAATCTTCCCAACCCAGAGATCAAACCCACATCTCCTGTGGCTCCTGAATTGGCAAGTAGGTTCTTTACCATCAATGCCCCCTGGGAAGCACTGAGCTTTACATCTAGAACTGCATACAAATAGGCTTTAATGGGAGAGAGTCCCAAAGTGCTTCCATATCTAATAGTGGGGCTAATTTATTCTCCCCTTCTTCAATGATACAAATTAAGCCTGTATATGAAATCTATATAACTCAGGAATGTTATTTTATAAAAGTAAGGTTTAGGATACAGTGTTCAGATTTGTCTAACATCCGTGTATGTTGGAATGATTCTAAAGAAAGGAAGATTGAAAAATAGTCTTTCTAAAACCCTGGTGCAATGGGCCATAATCGATTTGATGAAACTATCATAGACTATCACATTCTCAAAATTAGCAGGCTCACCACAGCATTTTAAATGACTACAAGGGGATCTTTGGATATTACATGAGCTCTAATGAGTAGAATGTGATTCAAGCAGAAGACTAACATATTGAGTAAAAAGCCTCCAAACCCACAAAATATTTTCATGAAATGATAGCTTACTTGATTTTCTTGAAAGAGAAATTGAGTAGTTATCGAGTAGTGAAGAGTCAGTTCCCCAAAATTGACATATCTAATCAATATTTCATCAAGGATAATAGCTTTCTATTTTGACTATTATTGGAGGAATGAGGAAATTCATGAAGGGTAATAATAATATTAAATAGGGAAATAATAAAGCTAGGGCTAGAATTATGGCACCCACTCCAGTACTCTTGCCTGGAAAATCCCATGGACAGAGGGGCCTGGTAGGCTGCAGTCCGTGGGGTCTCTAAGAGTCGGACACGACTGAGCGACTTCACTTTCACTTTTCACTTTCATGCATTGGAGAAGGAAATGGCAACCCACTCCAGTGTTCTTGCCTGGAGAATCCCAGGGATGGGGGAGCCTGGTGGGCTGCTGTCTATGGGGTTGCACAGAGTCGGACACGACTGAAGGGACTTGGCAGCAGCAGTAGAATTAAAAAACAAACAACAAACCAGGTTTGAAACCCCATGTTTACACTGCAGTGACATAATCTAACTTTAAACAGTCTAACATTGTTGATTTAAATCATCTTACAGGAGATTTTTTTAATTGTGATTATTGAGCCAAAAGACAGGATATGCATCAGAGAGGGGAAAAACACTATCAAGAAAATACTTGGTGAGGCAAACATTAATATGTGCTGTAGAAAAATAATTTTTTAAAAATTGTTAGCTACACTTTCTTCTTTGTCAAATCTTATACCAATACAGTCTCAGCACTCTGGAGGATTAATTTGAGAGATTTATGAGAAATATTAGTACATTTAAAGGATTTACCAAAATAAATGCATGTTCAAAGCCAAAATTCCCTACACTTAGTGAAAATATTGCAACTATTTTCAATTATTGAATAAAAAATCTAATTTGTATTAATCAGGTTTATAATTTGTAGCAACAACAATGACAAAAATACCTAAATTCACATTTTGTTCAAAAGAACTTTCCCACAACTGTCATCATCTTATTCATTTATTTTTGTTTTCCTTTTATTTTTTTCCTTGTTTTGTTTGTAATAGTAGAAGTCTCACAGCTTGATAAACTACATGTCAAAATAAGTCCTGCTTACTGTTCAGGGGCTTAAGGGTTTATTTAAAAAGTATTTTCTTTTTCTTTTTTTTTATGGTCACTTGTATATGCTGACTTGGCCAACACGCAGAAGTATTTTGGTGTCAATTTATGATAACTGTGTCACATCATTATTTAAAAATCTAACAGTCCTTCCTAGATTTGAATATATTACTATACAGTGACACCAAAGAAAAATCTGTTCATCTTTTTTTAAGGGTAAAACTGATTTTTCTATTAGAAATAATTTTCACTGCACAACAAATTACAAATATGCACAGTCCAGAAGGTAAATATTATTTAGATACACAAACAAGCTTAAAGTGGAACAAAGAAAGATACTCAAAAGTCAACACTCAGTTTTACTCCTTATATTTTTAATCATTTAAATCAATTAAGCATGGTCTATTGCAAACATTTTTAACTTTTTTCAGTACTGACTTTTATGATATAACCAATAAATATATCAAGCTATCATAACTATGTATTTGAGGGTGAGGAGTGCACATCATGTAGGAACTTTGTGCTGACAAACCTCCCATGAATAATGGATTTACTAATCTTGAAAGTAAACAAATCAAAACAACATTTTTTTTAAAGGAAGCTTGCTTGAAAAGAAACATTTGTCTTATATAAAATATGTTAATTAGTTATAAGAATGTCTTGAACTTGTCTTGCATAATTATTGTAGAGAAAGACCATCATCATTATGATAATCACTACCACTAAAACAGTGGAAAATATGGATATGAGTGACTTAGTGGGGAACAAATTCATTTATAGCCAAACAGAAATGAAACTAATAAAGTTTTGATGGTTGTTATTGAATTACAGGCCATTTATGAAATTGCAGAAATATGTTTCAGAATCTACACAGCATATTTCTTGTTCTAGCCACATATATAATGATCCTACTTTTTCCTCTATAGCTTTTATTTTGAAGCCCTAGGGGAAAGTAACAGAGTAGGAACCAGATGCCTCATTGATATTAAAGAGAAGGCAAATTGCAGCTTGCAGCAATAGTTATAGTTGTGCTTCTGCAGTTGTCATTTTATTTCAACGAATAGTAGCTTGTGTTTTTCAAGTGCCCAGAAATGTGTGAGACACATTCAATTATAATGGAAAAAGAAACTTTGTAAGTAACACACATACACACACAAAAATGCTGGACTGTTGTTTGGACACAAAGTTTAATTCTTGTTAGGATTTTTCTCTTCATAAAAGAGATCATTTTGATCTCTATTAATATTGGTTCACAGTGGTTAAGTTTGAAAAAGCTAGAAACACTGACTCAGTTTGATTTCAAGGTGCTTTATAGACAGCCTGCCTTTCACAGTTTTGGCTAATAATAGATTGACATTTTGAAATTTATATCCACTATCATTAATTCAAACATTCAGTCTACAGATATTTATCTTGACTGTGTGAAAGGACCATTCTGGGCCCTGAGGTTGAGATTTAAATGAGATGGACTGATATACCAGAGAGCTATATATTTGTGATTTCTGGTGTCCACTATTGGAAAGAAAAAGCACTCCTTAGTAATTAAACTTGCATCATTTTAATATTCCATGTTGGGCCTCCCTGGTAGTTCAGTGGTGAAGAATCCGCCTGCCAGTGCAGGAGACGTGAGTTCAACCTCTGATCTGGGAAGATGCCACATCTGTGCCACAACTGTTAAGCTGTGCTCTGGAACCCAAGAGATTCAACTACTGAGCCCATGGGCCTCAGCTACTGAAGCCCAAGTGCCCTAGAGACTGAGCCGAAGTGTCTAGGGACAAGAGAAGTCACAATGAGAAGCCCAAACACCACTACTAGAGGTCTCACGTGTCATAACTAGAGAAAGCCCGTGCACAGCAACAAAGATCCAGCACAGCCAAAAATAGACAGATACCTAAATACCAAAACTTTTAATTTAATGTTCATTTTAAAATATAAGCTATAGGTATGAAAGTTTGAGCCAGAAGTATTTTTAATTCTAAGATAATTAAAGTCCAAATTTTATATTATTCAACCCACTGCCTTTGAGCACATTAATATAAGCAATGAATGTGTTAGATGTTGTGGAGAACACAATAATAAAATAATTCTTCTCAGTTTACAAAGCTTCATTTAATCCTAGTAACAGTTTGAAGATGGTAGATGTAAATATTAAGTCTAACAGCAATTTGAATTGGAACTGTAATTGTCATGTATAGAGGAACTTGTGAAGGCTTGTCTCCCTTTGTTTTCTTCTTTATTGCCAGCCTCCAGTCAGACCTCCTTTAGACCTCACTTTCTTTCAATTAGTTCCCAATATTGAGGACAGGACGAGAAGGGGACAACAGAGGATGAGATGGTTGGATTGCATCACTGACTCGATGGACATGGGTTTGGGCAAACTCAGCAGTTGGTGATGGACAAGGAGGCCTGGGTGTGCTGTGGTTCATGGGGTCACGAAGAGTCAGACACGACTGAACTGAACTGAACTGAATTGATTGAGGCTCTATATGCTTGGTCCTGTTGGAAGGGAGGAAAGAATGTTTACTTTGAGGCTTTGTTTGCCCGTTAGTCATTGGCAGTATTCAAGCACCTCTTAACTTATTGTTCTGTGTGTTACCCTTTAATTGAACGTAAATGTTGCAATCCTAATGTAAAGTCCTGGGATAAGAACTTATCTCTGTCCTATGAAGGGAAATTGAAAAATAGGAAAGAAACAAATTTACCCATCTCCCTTTTAGTTCTTCTCTGGGTTTTGATACTTCAGGAATAGTCAGGTCTGTGCTACTGACCCACCCCGGGATAAGAATTGGTCACCAGTCTTCCCAGTAGACATAGTAGTACCTGTGTTTGCTAGAGATACAGAGGATGTCTTGTGTGTTCCTTTTGTATTTACATTGGTTTTTTTCATTAAAAAATACTTTATACAATACTCTGTATTCTCTTTCAAATGGATTGCAACATCTATATAATCCATTCAATGACTTAGCCAAATAGCCATCCACTCTTCATGTTCACTCTACTTTCTGTTATGCAAACAAAACATATCTGAAAAAGGATTTCTTTCCAGATGAAATCTTTACAGCCAGTAGCATACATTAAAAAAAAAAAAATTCCAATTGTCTAACTCAAATACATGAGATTTAGATTGTTTATCACGATTTAGAGAAATAACAAAAGTTGCAAAACAGATATGTTACAAGTGGGAAAACATCTGTTTAGAAAAGATAAACATTGGATGGTAATATTCTGACAATGTTAAGTAGGTCTCACTGAAACGCTTGAGAAAATTTTCAGTAAGTAGCAAAATGTTCATTTATGCCCGTGAAACTTATCTATGCCTTCTCTTTGTCAAGAACTAAGTATACTTAGTGTTGGGGATACAGAGATGTGCAAATTCGAGTCCCTATCTTCCAAGAGCTCACAGTCTAGTGTGGGGACATGTTATTATTATATATTTAGTGTTTCACGTTTTATATATACTAGTGTATAAAGAGGTTCTGGGAGCACTGATTTGAGTCTGCTCTGTTGGCCTGGAGTCTTTAGGTAGTAAATCATCATCTTTTGCCCTTTCTTGCATAGTAGAGTTTTTTTCTCTCCTTTTAAGAACACTGTATCAACTTTCTATTGAGTGATTCCCTTCACCCACTGCTTGAGGTATGTGGAAAACATCTATCAAACTTAAGTTCTTGCTATATATATTAGGCAAACATTTGGCAAAATAAAAACTGAAAAGACACATTATACAAGTGTTTTTATCAGTAAATAAAGCATCTTTGGAAAGTATTCTAACTACCTTCTATTAGTGATTGCTTCAAGAGGAGGAAACTAGACTAGAAAACAGTGATGAATGAGGGGCATAATTTTTTCCTGTATAGTGTTTTGAAATTTTAAATTTTTTTCTAAAATATGTATTCATAACCTACACAAAAAGAAAGCATTTTAAATAGATATCAAGGCCACAACAAAAAAATCAAAGGATTATGCAGGTTTGGTATTTCAAGCCTCTGTAAGAATTAGAAACATGAAATTTCTTATATTTGACTATTTCCTTTTCAAAAGTTTACAGTTTCGTGTGGCTCAGCCAAAAACTATACTTTCATTTGAACAGTAGACCCAAGTGAATAGACAAAGAGAGAGAATATAGGCAAGACAATGGTCACTAGGTATTCTTACCTATTGCTTGTAGACCGCTATTATTTTGTTTTGTTTCTGTGTTTTATATTTTATTGAACTCCATCTCTGTTTAACTATCTGGGTCTTCCACTTTCAGTTTGAAAGTAAGTGAAGGATTGGTCATGCTGAGTAATACAACTAGTAAGTGGCAGAATCAGATTTGAACTTGAGTATTTCTGGGATTTTTTAAAGCCCATACTTGATCAATTAGGCCACCCTGTCCTGGGACCAAGAGTGGAGTGACAGATGATTGGATTTCAAACCTGAGTCTCCCTTACTGATCTCTGACAAATCACTTAATTTGATGTGTGCCTCAGTTTCCCTAGACTTATATAAACAATATTCCTTACTCTGCCCACCTCATAGTAATTATAACATTCAAATAGCAACATGTATGTGGGAGAACTTTGTAAATTGTAAGGCTTATCTGAGTGAAAGTGAGTGAAGTTGCTCAGTTGTGTCCAACTCTTTGCGACCCCATGGACTGTAGCCTACCAGGCTCCTCTGTCCATGGGATTTTTCCAGGCAAGAGTACTGGAGTAGGTTGTCATTTCCTTCTCCAAGGCTTATCTAAATGCATACAAGTATTATGTGTTATCAGCACTGTGATACAGGTTGTATGAACAGCAGCAGCCTATGAACAGAAACAGCTGAAGTGAGGATAATGGAAGACTAGGAAAATAAGTTAGAATGTGAATGATGTATTTTGCATTTACAGACAACCAGATAATACCAATAAATACCAGAGAATAACTTCAAAGATGTGCCACTTATTTCTAAATAAACTAGCCAATAATTATTCTGAGATACTTAAAGAAATTCAGAATATTTTGTCAATTCAAAACGACATGCCTTTATTTTATGCGAAGCATTGAATAAAAATGAACGTCCTGAGCATAAGCAAAGGCTTCACGAGTTTTGTAAAGTTAATTTGGTAGAAACAGATTCCAGAAAAGACTGTTCACAAAAATTCTTTTGATTTTTCCCCCTTAATCAGCATTTGAAATGATGAAAGTGTGAGAATATAAGCAAAGCCATTTTAAGATGAAACAAGACTTCTGTAGTCATTATTCTTCCTCCCATTCTCTTCCAAATTCAGTGCCTAAAGGACCAGGGGGCACTAGGCCCGAAGGCGTGGAGTCTGGGTGCTGACCTGGAACAGGAATAGGCCAGCTGCAGCCATCCCCTCAGGTTGGAAGGCCCAGGAGTTAGCTGAAATGCTTGCAGCTGCAATGCTTGAGGCTATAGATTCAGCTGCAAAACCCTTGGGAGAAGCCTGCCTCTGTGAGGGCTCAAAAGTAACTTTCTCAACAGTAATCAACCAGGAAGGTGAGGTGGCAGCAGCAGAAGATAAGGTGGCAGCAGCAAGGAACAGCTACCAGCCCTAAACTATGACTCAAACATGTATTTTTACCAACGACAACCTCTGTGACAACCTCTGTCTCCTGTACCTGACATTGCTGAAATGACATCTGGTGCTAATTAGGATTCCTTCTCTGGAAGATAGTGGAAGTTTCTCCCAAATTTGGGTGATAACCCCATTTATCCAGTGCTCCACTGAATTTACAAAATAATTAGTAACAATGTGCTGCAGACAAACTTACTGATTTTACTAACTCTGAGTTTGGGTGTTGTAATGATAATAGCATTCTTGGAGCACTTTCTATATACCAATCCCTAATCTAGACCCTTTGCAAGTTGATTCATTTAACCATAAAGTAGGTGTATTTCTATTCCTATTTTTCACTTGAGGAAACTAAATGAGACACAGGGAGATTCAATCAATTTATCCCAAGTTATAGAGCTAATAAACTGAGGATAAAGTTTTAAATCATTTTTATCTGCCTATGGACCTTCATAACATTGAACAGGAGGCACTGGTCAAAACCATCCATAAGAATAAGAAATAAAAAAGGCAAAATGGTTGTCTGAGGAAGCCTTACAAATAGCTGAGAAAAGAAGAGAAGTGAAAGGCAAAGGAGAAGAGGAAAAATATACCCATTTGAATGCAGAGTTTCAAGGAATAGCAAGGAGAGAGAAGACAGCCTTCCTAATCGCACAATACAAACAGAGGAAAACAATAGAATAGGAAAGACTAGAGATCTCTTTAAGAAAACTAAAGATACCAAGGGAACATTTCATACAAAGATGGGCACAATAAAGGACAGAAAAAGTATGGACCTTAAAAAAGAAGAAGATACTATGAAGAAGTGGCAGGACTATACAGAAACTATACAAAAGAAATCTTAATGACCTGAATAACCATGACGGTGTGATCACTCACCTAGAGACAGATATCCTGAGTGTGAAATCAAGTGGGTCTTAGGAAGCATCACTATGAACAAAGCTAGTGGAGGTGATGGAATTCTAGCTGAGCTATTTCAAATCTTAAAAGATGATGCTGTCAAATCACTGTACTCAATATGTCAGCAAATTTGGAAATCTTAGCAATGGCCACAGGACTGGAAAAGGTCATTTTTCATTCCAATCCCAAAGAATGTTAAAACTACTGCAAAGTTGCACTCATTGTACACACTAGCAAGGTCATGCTTTTAAACCCTTCAATTAGGCTTCAATAGTATGTGACCCAAGAACTACCAGATGTACAAGTTGGATCTAGAAAAGGCAGAAGAACCAGAGATTGAATTGCCAACATTCTTGTGAGAAAAAGCACAAGAATTCCAGAAAAACAATTATTTCTGCCTCAATGACTATGCTAAAGCCTTTGATTGTGTGGATCACAACAAACTGTGGAAAATCCTTCAAGAGATAGGAATATCAGACCACCTGATCTGTCTCCTGAGTAACCTGTATGAAGGTTAAGAATCAACAGTTAACTGGACATGGAGGAACAGACTGGTTCAAAATTGGGAAAGGGGTACGTAAAGGCTATATATTGTCACCCTTAGTGGCAAAATATTGCATGGACCTTTCTCCCTGTGTTTCAGTCTATGCCATCCCTTTTATGTTGTTGTGTCGCTAAACCATGTCTGACCCTTTTCCAACCCCATAGACTACAGCCCAGCAGACTCCTCTGTCCATGAGATTTCCCAGGCAAGAGTACTGGAGCAGGCTGCCATTTCCTTCTCCAGGAGATCTTCACAACAAGAGATTGAACCCACGCCTCCTGCATTGCAAGCAAATCCTTTACCACTGAGCCACCAGAGAAGCCCATATTATCTCTTATTGAAAGTTTACTAAACAGGTTTGCTGAGTATTTGCTGAGGACATATGTAAAAAATAGGCAACAAAGCATACATTTTGAAAGAATGTGTTATTTGATATATGTGCTACATGATAAATATATATGTATCAAGTAGTCACCTTGGAAAAGCTCAGAAATTTTTGTTGGACCTTTTCACATATATCTTAAGGTATTAATATGACAATCTTTCTATTTTGAATTACATAGGATGTGGTACCATAATTTGTTCAGTATATATGGAGCTTAAATGCCTTAAAATAAGATACAGCCAACCTGAAGTTTCTCTGATTTTTAAGAAGCTTCAGGTATAATTATCTTTCATTTCTTTTAAATGCTACCATGTCAGCCTCAAAAATATACTAGTTTCCTTTTCTATGCTTTGAAATTATTAGGAAATAACTTTCTATTGTGTTATCACATTAACTTTCTATTGTGATAGAAAGAAGTAACTTTCTATCAGTTGTCAATTTCAAAGGAAAAAATAACATGAAATGAAAAACTAACTCTATGTTATACATTATTGTAGCCTTATGTTTGTGATTTGTTTCCCCAATATGAAGACTGAATTAAGTAAAAACAATAAACATGGAGGGCAATTTCAGGGTTATAATGAATGCTTGAAAACTTTTGAGAGTTTTGCAAAATCTGAGTCCAATAAAGCTATAGCCATCAATAATCCCCCAGGAAAAGTCCTTCAGGAAAAAAAAAAAGTGAATACTTTTGGATTTATTTCAAAATTAGATTTTTTTTTTTATTGCTGATACCAGTTTAATTGCTACTGCAAAATATTTGTAGAGAATGAATGTCAAATATATTGGCTAATCACATTGACCAAATTGCCTTCCAAATTCCTTTTGACTTATAATCACTTACTAGAATTCTTCATTTAAATTCCAAAGGAGGCAAAGAGTAATTAGATGTGCTATTTGTTAATATTCAACTCTCAAAGAATTTATAATTTTCTGTTGGAAGAAAGGAGCCAATTTAGTTGAACTCTACAGTTCATTGGTCTAAAAACTACTAGAAAAAGTTTTAGTATTTTTGTTTTTTCCAATTTGCCCTATTTTAAAAAACCTAATATAGATAGTTGAAAATCTGTTGTAAGAACTTGGAAAACTATTTCACATGTCTGTCTTCCTAGAAGTTGTTAAAAATCTTTTAATTTTCAAAAGATTTTTAATACTATTTTCTGTTAATCATGAATCAATAGGCTTAAACTTTTTGTTCATTAAAAGTATATATACCATTCACCATTGCAACAAAAAGAATAAAATACTTAGGAGTATATCTACCTAAAGAAACAAAAGACTTATACATAGAAAACTATAAAACACTGATGAAAGAAATCAAAGAGGACACAAACAGATGGAGAAACATACCGTGTTCATGGATTGGAAGAATCAATATTGTCAAAATGGCTATTCTACCCAAAGCAATCTATAGATTCAATGCAATCCCTATCAAGCTACCAACGGTATTTTTCACAGAACTAGAACAAATAATTTCACAATTTGTATGGAAATACAAAAAACCTCAAATAGCCAAAGTAATCTTGAGAAAGAAGAATGGAACTGGAGGAATCAACCTGCCTGACTTCAGACTCTACTACAAAGCCACAGTCATCAAGACAGTATGGTACTGGCACAAAGACAGAAATATAGATCAATGGAACAGAATAGAAAGCCCAGAGATAAATCCACGAACCTATGGTCACCTCATCTTTGACAAAGGAGGCAAGGATATACAATGGAAAAAAGACAATCTCTTTAACAAGTGGTGCTGGGAAAACTGGTCAACCACTTGTAAAAGAATGAAACTAGAACACTTTCTAACACCATACACAAAAATAAACTCAAAATGGATTAAAGATCTAAATGTAAGACCAGAAACTATAAAACTCCTAGAGGAGAACATAGGCAAAACACTCTCCGACATAAATCACAGCAAGATCTTCTATGACCCACCTCCCAGAATATTGGAAATAAAAGCAAAAATAAACAAATGGGACCTAATGAAAATTAAAAGCTTTTGCACAACAAAGGAAACTATAAGTAAGGTGAAAAGACAGCCCTCAGATTGGGAGAAAATAATAACAAATGAGGAAACAGACAAAGGATTAATCTCAAAAATATACAAGCAACTCCTGAAGCTCAATTCCAGAAAAATAAACGACCCAATCAAAAAATGGGCCAAAGAACTAAACAGACATTTCTCCAAAGAAGACATACAGATGGCTAACAAACACATGAAAAGATGCTCAACATCACTCATCATCAGAGAAATGCAAATCAAAACCACAATGAGGTACCATTACACGCCAGTCAGGATGGCTGCTATCCAAAAGTCTACAAGCAATAAATGCTGGAGAGGGTGTGGAGAAAAGGGAACCCTCTTACACTGTTGGTGGGAATGCAAACTAGTACAGCCACTATGGAAAACAGTGTGGAGATTTCTTAAAAAACTGGAAATAGAACTGCCATATGACCCAGCAATACCACTTCTAGGCATACACACTGAGGAATCCAGATCTGAAAGAGACACGTGCACCCCAATGTTCATCGCAGCACTGTTTATAATAGCCAGGACATGGAAGCAACCCAGATGCCCATCAACAGATGAATGGATAAGGAAGCTGTGGTACATATACACCATGGAATATTACTCAGCCATTAAAAAGAATTCATTTGAATCAGTTCTAATGAGATGGATGAAACTGGAGCCCATTATACAGAGTGAAGTAAGCCAGAAAGATAAAGAACATTACAGTATGCTAACACATATATACGGAATTTAGATAGATGGTGGCGATAACCCTATATGCAAAACAGAAAAAGAGACACAGAAGTACAGAACAGACTTTTGAACTCTGGGGAAGAACGTGAGGGTGGGATGTTTTGAAAGAACAGCATGTATACTATCTATGGTGAAACGGACTACCAGCCCAGGTGGGATACATGAGTCAGGTGCTCGGGCCTGGTGCACTGGGAGGACCCTGAGGAGTCGGGTGGGGAGGGAGGTGGGAGGGGGGATCGGGATGGGGAATACGTGTAACTATATGGCTGATTCATGCCAATGTATGACAAAACCCACTGAAATGTTGTAAAGTGATTGGCCTCCAACTAATAAAATACTATTTAAAAAATAAAAAAAATAAAAAAAATAAAAAAAAAAAAAAAAAAAAAAAAAAAAAGTATATCTGATGCTAGCAATCATTAGGTTACAGAGCAAGGCATAATCTCATTAAGAATCCAACTTATTCTTTAAGGATCACTTGGAATACAAAACCAAAACCTTGCTCACACTTTCTCTGAATGTCTTAATAAATGTCACTCATGGCTTCATTATTTACATGGCAATTTCCCCGTATGCCTAGATTTTTTTAAGTTTTGGGGTTGGTATGTATGTTTTTACATATATAACACCAAGAAGGTATGCTTGTGCATACATACTATAAAGAAAGCTGAGAGTCAAAGAATTGATGCTTTTGAACTGTGGTGTTGGAGAAGACTCTTGAGAGTCCCTTGGACTGCAAGGAGATCCAACCAGTCCATCCTAAAGGAGATCAGTCCTGAATGCTCATTGGAAAGACTGATGTTGAAGCTGAAACTCCAATACTTTGGCCACCTGATGCGAAGAACAGACTCATTTGAAAAGACCCTGATGCTGGGAAAGATTGAAGGCGGGAGGAGAAGGGGACGACAGAAGATGAGATGGTTGGATGGTATCACCGATTCAATGGACATGAATTTGAGTAAGTTCTGGGAGGCCTGGTGTGCTGCAGTCCATGGGGACGCAAAGAGTCAGACACGACTGAGCGACTAAACTGATGTATGTTTGTGAAATGAAAGATAAAGGTTGAGTTCATTGTTTGTTTACTTGCTTAATATGGACATAGTATACCTTCATTTCTTGTACATAGTATACCTTCAAAATATACATTATTTTAAGTAAAGTAGCCTTCTTGTTTCTCCCATATCTATTTAAAAAAAAATGGTCTTTTTTTTTTTTTTTTTTTTTTTTCTAAATGCTCTTTAGATTTGGGATAGATTCTTAAAATAAGTTGACATACTCTGAAAAATTCTGTTGTATTTTGCCATATCTTCCTCTACCACAATCATCTCAGGTTAAAATAGCATTTCCATGTTTGATGCAGCCCCTCAGTTGCTGCTAGACCACGCAGGAAAGACAACCAGGAGACGTTTTTGTCTTAGCCTGCATCAGTCATGGTGAGCATTAATGTACAGACATTGGTTATCCTGTACATCTGGCACCTGAGGAACTAAAATTTTCTACTCAACAGGACCCTAAAATTTTTATGTCCTTGTTGAATTTACAGTTTATCACTAGAGGAAATGGCATGCACTTTAAAAGAAAGGCGGGAATTTGCCAAAAATAGAATGTACCTCTTTAAAATTGTCAGAAACCCATTCAAAACAATCTTCTTAAAAGGAAAAAGTCAAATTTGAGTAGAGTGTCTTAGAGAGAGAATGGATTATATGATAGAATGTTTTACATAATTTTAAGAATCCTTAATTTAGAGGTATTTTAGATAGCTTCATAATACATGCATTGGGTTTTTTTCCCATGGTAATACTTTTTATGTGTACAGAAAAGGGGTTTAGGGTCAGCTGGGACAATAATAACAGCCAGGGAATAAATGAGCAAGAAAACTGAAGTGTGAGAAACAGCTGGAATGTGCATTTTGCTGGACTAGCGCTTTGACGCAATCATTTGGCAAAGACTACAAGAGGGAGAAAACAGTTTGAATGTATGTAGAAAATATATAGCTCATCTGTCTCCAATTTAGTTATGCAGTTGGCCATGTCTATCCATATATGTGACATAGGATTATGTATATCCCAATGGATATGAAGAGATTCAATTATGATTTTATCTACAAATTAACTTATTTAAAATACATTTTACATAAAGGAAGACTAACTCTATGAATGTATTTAAGTTGCATTATACATCTCTTTCTAGACTATTTTGACATATATATATTATTTTTAATTTATTCCTACAAACTAAAAAAATATGAAATAATATTTGACATGTGAATAAAAACCAAGTCTCATGCAAAAGTTAGTGAATGCAATCTTACTAATGTTATAAAAAATAAGAGATAAAAGAAAAAAAAAAGAGGGAGAGAGGAGGTAAAGAAGGAAGCCTCTCATGACAACACTCCACTCTTATTTTTAAACATTGATCTTAGTTATTATATCTTTAATCATAAGCAAATTTTAAGCACTCTATATTGCTTTCTTTTATTAACAGGTATTTGACATCATATATGCTCTTAGGATTTTGTAATTCATAATGCTATATCCTCTATTTAGTTTTCTCAATTGCATGACTTTACATAGAGTTATAGAGAAACCTAGACATATACCTTCTATAGGAATCAATATAGTTAATATCACTAAAGAATAAGTATCTATTTGATTCTTTTGATGAAGATAAGTACATTAATATAATCTATTATATAGCTATAATATATGCATTCCCAATATCAAATATAACATAATATAATATCTGGTGTATAGAATACATCCCAAATATATGTATTTTTCCCATAAAAAATTAGTTCAAATGTATCAGATTCATTAATCAGCTTTATTGACTTTACCTCATTACTACTTGAGCTCTGGGCCTTGCAACTCTTTCCACGCATTGAATAGGAAGTTAAAAAAATTACCTGGAAGATTTTTTGGAGTCATCAAATGAATTTGCAAATGTCAGCATAATAACAGGAAAAAATTTTACTAATGAAAGCTGCTGTCAAAACTTTTTGAGTGATTATCCTTATGTTACCCATCAACCCTTCAAGCTAATTTTCAAAGGAATGGATATTAAACCTCAGTAGATTTTGCTTAAGCAGTACTGAGTTGCTTTCCTGAATGAAAAGACTTTGTTCTTAATATGACCTCTTTGTCCAGAGTCTTAGTTTATTGAGCTCTCTATATTAAAGTTGCATCTTTGTTGAGTTGTGGTCTTGGTATTTTCTACTTGAGTCAAAGGAGATCCCACAATAGAAAGTGTAATTCTATAAGACTGCACAGTTAGAACTCTTCAACTGGTTGGTGTCAGTAACCCAAGCCCCTCTGACAGCTGCCATTCAGGAATCCATTTCTGCAAATCGAAAATGTGGAACTTAAGAGATAATACAGACTTTATTATTTGTATTTAATTATGCTCTGGTGAGAAATAATGGCTGTAGATTCTTTCCCTTTAATGGCCAATTTTAAGCATTTTGTAGTATACAACCTCCTCAAATACACTTCGTGACAAAGTCCAGTTTTGCTGCCTCAGGGTAAAAGCTCAATTTTCTTAATATTAATTTAGACAGTTGCAGTTTCCCAACTAAATAATTAGTCTCTATATGAAACCTGAGTAATAAACAAAGTTTAAAATAAATAATGAATGAATCTTTTAAATCAGTAACAATGATTTAGCACTCTCCTAAAATCAAATTGTGAAATGGAAATTTCTTTCGATTGGAATTATAGCATACAGCTAGAAAACATGATTGACATTTTATTTTTTGGCCAGTTATTGAATACAAAATTAATTTTATATCCAAGCATTTTCAAGATTTACTTTAAATATATATTACACACTATATAAAATGTGTATTCATTTCCACATCCAGCAAATGCACAATGTGGATTGCAAAAAACTATGTGAATGTATATCCTTAAAATGCTATAGCTGCATTTTTTAAGAAAAAAAAACTTTAAAATATCCTATTGAAAAATAATGCTTTTCAACTTTCTGAAGACTGAACAATTCCTTAGATTAGAGGGTGAACATATTTTCTATGGCTAGCATCTATAGTCAAAATATGTTAAGATTCCAGTTCAAATGACAGAACAAGGGTCATTCTTTTCCTTTTTTTTTTTTTTTTTTTTTTTTTGTGCCACTTGAAGGGAATATTTTGACTTTTCTATCTTGTAGAACTCTTTTGTACAATATGAGTCTAAGTTTACCTACATAGATCTGATACAGTTCATCCTTTTAGGATCCTGAATCCTTCTTTTTATAACTCTTCTGAGATTTGTGACAAAGAAATGTGTTTATTAGCATTAGAATGGAGCTTTATGCCTCTATTACCAAGGCAGCTTTTGAGATTTGGAACTGTGAAGCCATTTTATCTGATATCAGTCCTGATTAATAGACCTCTGAGAATAACCTCCAGGGCATCTTACTCTCAGATATGATTGGTGACAGATGAGTGAAAAACAGTTTGCTGAAGGCCACTTTGCAAAACCTTGTATAATACTATATAGGAAAGCTTAAGGGCAAACATAGGTCACTGTGAGTGTCTGGGTACCCAATCCATCTCTTTTCACAGTTCTATGAATATGTAAACGGGTGCAATCTATCCAGCCCTCCAGAGTTTCTATGTACCCTATGACTATCCACCATCCCAGCCTCCTGGAAGTCATTGTACAAGGTCTCCTAATAACCTTTTTGTCTTTTGGCCTTCAGACTGCTCCACTCATAAGTGGAAATAAAGACTTTAATCTTTTTTCCCCTCTACTTTAAAAATCTTCTGTTTCCCAATCTGTGAAATCAGGATAAGCCATTTAAAGTCCTAAGCCAGTTCTGTAGGTTCATTTTTGACCTGAAAACATCTATTGGCTGTTATCATCTCTCAGTACTGCCTTGTTCTTTTGATCACTCTTCTCCTGGTTCTTATTTTCTTTTAACGTCTCGCTTAACCTCTGAGCTCCAATTTGCATGTCTATTACTACCCTAGTCACACATGCTCTCTTTCTTCTAAACTCCTAAAGCCTTTATTATTTGTAGCATAAATGGTTCTTATTATTTACTATCTTAAATTATTCATGAACACATCTTATCTTTTTTACAGAATTGAAACATCTCTGAGGGAAGGAAATATGCCAGATGAATTATCCCTCCTTGTATAGCATAGGACATAGTGACTCTGTCACAGAATCAGTGCAACTAGTTTTTAGAAGTTAGCTGTTGACTGGACAGTTTTGTTATAGTTTTGGTTCTCTATCTCAGTTACAAGTTCTTGCAGGTCAGGAACCAAGCTTGACTCTGGCAAAGGTAAAAAATGAGCTTACTTGGCATTCACTATCTCCTCCTCATTTTTACTTTGCCTGCGCTCAATGTCTTCATGCTCTTTCATGCCAATAAGATATGTTCCCACAGATATCTTTTAGCAGTACTAATCATTTCCACTAGTACGCTATTTTGACCATTTGTCTTGACTTTTTCAACATTTTAGATTCAGAAACTTCCTTTTCTTTTTTGTGAGAAGTATCTTAGATTTGCTAAGAATGCCAGCTATAAAATCAGAAATTTTGTTAGAATTCAGCCATAGTCAACAGTCTAGTCAAGGTCCATCCAGTCAAGGTCCATCTAGTCAAGGCTATGGTTTTTCCAGTAGTCATGTATGGATGTGAGAGTTGGACTATAAAGAAAGCTGAGCACTGAAGAATTGATGCTTTTGAACTATGATGTTGGAGAAGACTCTTAAGAGTCACTTGGACTGCAAGGAGATCCAACCAGTCAATCCTAAAGGACATTAATCCTGAACATTCATTGGAAGGACTGATGTTGAAGCTGAAACTCCAAAACTTTGGCCACTTGATGTGAAGAGTTGACTCAATTGAAAAGATGCTGATGCTGGGAAAAATTGAAGGCCAGAGGAGAAGGGGATGACAGAGGATGAGATGGCTGGATGGCATCACTGACTCAATGGACATGAGTTTGAGTAAACTCTGGGAGTTGGTGATGGACAGGGAAGCCTGGCATGCTGCAGTCCATGGGGTTGCAAAGAGTAGGACACAACTGAGCCTCTGAACTGAACTGATAGATAACAGTAGCTGCATGGTATTTGGCAAGTTATTTTACTCATTCATGATATATTTGTATAATTATCATTAAATGTAGTTAGTGAAAATACTGACTTCATCGGCTGCTATGAGTACTAAATGACAAAAGGTGAGTACCGTGTCTACCTCAGTGTGTGACATATTATGAGTACTCAATGAAGTTTAGTTGTTGACTATTGATGAAGTTTCTAGGTACACATTCTGCAAAGATAATGGTGATAGGATGGTTTCCAGTTTCTCTGAATCTTGCACAAAAGCAACTATATAATTAAAGCCAACACCCGTAGACAACATTTGCAACAAAAATAGGTGACAAGGTATCCCATTAGGTTCTATAATATGAGTGTGGACAAATAACCAATAGTTTTATGACCTACATTCATGTTGGTTAGGAGGAAAAAGAAAATAGTTACCACCAGGTGACAACTGACTATTCTGACAACAGGAGAGTCCCAAGATAGCTAATATGTATTTACTAGAAATCACAGCAGACCTATACAAGAAAAATCAAGATTGGATGTTTTGCCATGCTAAGTAACAGGTGCATAAAAGAGGCACAAAATAAAGTATGTGAAGGAGTCAGAGCAGTTTCATCCACAAACCGTCAAAAACGATGTCAGGAATTAACTATATGTGGGCCCATACTGAAGACAAACTCAAGAGAAACTGAGGAGAGTGAAATCAAAAGTGGATAAATATTGGGACAACAAAAATGAATGTTCTGGAATAAAATTCAATCCAAAAATTCAAGTGAATAAAAATACAAAGAATAACATCACTATAACAATGAAAGTGTCCTCAAAAGCCATTTACAAAATAGATCAAAACTGTAACCTAGCAGTGCTGTCATAACTATCATGAACAAATAGCTTAAACCAACACAAATATATTCTCACAATTTCTAAGACCACAAGTCCAAAGTCAAGGTTACCAGCAGGTTTGTGAGCCCTCTGAATGATTGAGGAAAGAATTCTTCCTTGCCTCTTCCAGATTCTCATGGTTGTTAGCAATTCTTAGTTTGTACACCTGTTACTACAATCTCTGCCTTGGTCTTCATGATGAATTTACCCTGTGTTTCTCTGTATGTCTATGTCTTCATATGGCATTTTCCTTTTTGTGTTTCTGTCTTTAAATTTGCTTCTTCTTCTATAGACTAGTCATTAGATTAGGATACACCCCAATCCAATGTATCCTTATCATGCCTTGATTAGATCTGTAAAGATATCACTCCCAATTAGGGGAGTAGGTATGAAAATAAGGGTTAGAATTTAAAAATATCTTTTAAGAAGACTCCATTCAAACAGGTATATAAGGCATGGACATGTGAAGATTCTATTAATCACAATTATAAAAACCAGACACAAGACAATTCCTGAAATACGTAGAAATTAGAAAATTATTTTGGAAGACTACATTAGAAGAAAATGGGATTATGCCTTATGAGATATATCAAGTAAATTTTAAAAATAAAAATGATCAAAAGGAAAAGAAATGAAAAAGGAATTTGATAGGCTTGAAAATAAGGGGCAAATGTTAAAGATAGGTTAAATAAAAAAAGATCCAAAATATTGACAAAATGAGTCTCCGAAAAAAAAAAAATCAAGGGAGTAAAAGAAATTCCAAAACCTATCCTCAAAGGACTTTCACAAAAATATACAAACAAAACTCCTACAGATGAAAAGAACATACCATAAATCTGAGAATATTGACCCAGAATGAACAAAACCTAGACATATTCTGGTAAAGTTTTATTGTTGTTTAATTGTTAAGTCATGTCAGACTCTTTTGTGACTCCATGGAATATATCCTGCCAAGCTCCTCTGTCCATGGGATTTTTCCAGGCAAGAATACTAGAGAGGTTATCATTTCCTTCTCCAGGGGATTGTCCCAACCCAGGGATCAAATCTGTGTCTCCTGCATTGGCAGGTGGATTCTTTACCATGGAGCCACCGGGGAAGCCTCTGTTAAAGTTCAGCTCAGTTCAGTGGCTCAGTCGTGTCCGACTCTTTGCGACCCCATGAATCGCAGCACACCAGGCCTCCCTGTCCATCACCAACTCCCGGAGTTTACTCAAATTCAAGTCCATCATTAAAGTTAGTGTATCTTAAAGAGAGGGAAAAAAAAATCCCATGGTCATCAAAATCAAATTAAAACTAAAACAAACAAAAAGCAAACCTATGACTGTAAATCAAAGAAGAGATTAAGCAAAAACTTTTTTGGAAATGGAAGTGTCAATATCAGCTCATGAGGTAATTCATCTTGAATATATTATCAATCCTAACTCTACTCATTTAAAAGGTCTAAACACAATGGCCAAACCAGAAAAAGTGAAAACTCTTAGTGCCCAGATCGTGATCTTAAATACCACTTGTTCACTAAGAGTAACAGTAGCTTCTTGTAGAAAATGTTGGTGTTAGTTCTGAGGCAGAAAATGAACTAAATACATTCTGGGCAATTCTGTGAAGATAGATAAAAAGAATGCTTTCAACTGCTTTCAAATATCAAAAGACAACTTGAGGCTCCACCAGCCAATGGATAGAATGATTTGAACTGTAATGATAATAACAATTACAGTGTACAAAGAACCCTCAAATATATTTAAATTCAAGAGTTCCTAAAAATTGTCAAAATGAGAGGGTGAGAAGGAAACTGGTTCTTTACCTTGAAAACTACTAATTGCTGCAAAGAATCAGGCTTTATCCCACTTTTCTTATATCAGCTATATCCTGGGGTGTCCAGATAGTAAATGAGGGGATTTATCTGCTTATAAAAGATTCCAGCTAATAAATGAAAAATAAATTATAGCATTAAAATATCTCAATTTTCCAATATCCAATAAAATCATGGGTCTACATATTAACCAACACCAGCTATAAACATTGCAAAAAAACAGACCAAAAATCATTATATGCTTCCTTCCTGTTGAAGCAACACAATGGTATTTAGATTCTTACCAAACAGTTAGAAACTGAGTTAGAACAAGCTGCTGTATTCAACTGCCAATTTGCAGGAAATGATGTGGGCAGAGGACTAAGGTAAGGTAGAACCCAGAAAGTCAAATGGCCTGGATCCATCAATGGATAAATAGATAAATGGTTAGTTTGCTGTTGTAATCATAAGAAAGGGAGAGAGAAGGAACTTTTAAACTGATTCAGACCTAAAACACATTATTATTAACTTTTTTTAAGTGAGCAAGACTAACCTTTGTGTGTCAAAAGTAAGAAACTATGTAATAAAACTGCAAATTAATGAAAGAATTCATTAGTCTAAATGTTGACATGGTAGTTACTTAGGGAGAGGGGGGAGATTAAACAATCTGTAATTGGAACCAGGTACTGGGGGCTTCTGGATTGATTGGCAAAGTCCTATTTCTTGATCTGAGTAGTAGATGAAAGGTAAAACAATAATTCATTAAGCCATATATTTAAATTTGTGTATGCTTGTGTCTGTTCCTGCATTTTATTTTGCAGTTTGAAAAAGAACTAGCGGTAGCAGCAAGTAAAAGGGAGACGGTCTAATTGCCTTTCCTCAAAATTTTCTGCATAAATGATTACACATGTTTCTTAAGCATCAGGTCAGGCAGTATAATTCATTAACCGTACTGCACCCACTTTAAACAGCAAATCAGCCAGAACCAACAGTATCCTGAGACTTCTGAAATACTCTACTCTTATCCTTTTATGAAATGACTTATATTCCAATATTCAAAATTTTCTTATCCAGCTGATGGGAATTGAGTAGTGCAATTTTAGATTATCTAAAACTTTTTCATGAGGATAACCAATTAAAAAAATCTCATCAGTATCAAATGACTTTTAATCAGTACATTTTACATGAACATCTATAACTTTATAGAATAATGATATGTTTAGATTCTGTGAGAAATCCCTTTAGGCTCACATGATGCATTAAATTAACTTAAAAATGAGGAAGCACAAGCCTATATGCCCATGGAGACTAATTTCTTGAAACTTTTTGTTAGTTTCCTAGAAAACTCACTAGAATTAAGATAATTAAAAATGTTTACAATATATCTTAAGTTGCCTAAGATGTTAGGATGGGATCTAGGAATTTGTATTTGTACACATTGTATACAAATTGTGTTACTTTAAGGATTATACTCAGTGAATTCTCTCTTCATTATTTCTCAACTAATTATCTCTGCATGTATATTTTGGATATTTCAAATTGTAAGCATCTATTCTTTAGTTGAGAAACTGAAAAAAATTTGAGAAGCTAAGTACAAGGTATAATACTAGGGGATGTTTATACCCAAGAATGCACAATGAGATAGAAGAGATTTCTGCTTCTTCCCTTCCTTAAACCATATTGTAAACTGGTTTCCTTGAGATATTTGAATTTTAAAAATTTATTTTCATTTTAGTTCAGCCAGGCTTTTTATAACACACTTCTCCTCATTTACTAAAACTTTTTTTGCTCCTTTGTAAAAATTTGTAGTTTATATTATACTTGTCATACACATTCCATTTATTTTATTCTAGCATATTTTACATAATTGGAATATCAGAAACAGGATTTTTAGGGCTTTGCTATATTTACTAACTCATTATTTTTGATGTAGATGAATACTGTTGAATTCAATTTGTTTTGTAATAGTAATCTTTCTAAAATTGTATTTCCATATATGACATTATATATTTAAACATCCATTATTGATTTGATAACTATTTTCATGAAAAACACTTAAAAATAAAAAAAGAAAAAGAAAAACATCTTATTGTATCACAATCATGTGTAATTTTAAAGCACATTCCAGCTTTGAAGTAATTTGGAATGTTTCAAATTGGAAATATAATATCTAAAAAACTTTGCATCATGGAATAACAATTTCTGTGTTATATAACTGTTTCAAGATGAACTGCATGACTCCTTTCAATTAAAAAACAGTATCATCAGAAAATAATTAATACTTTTTAGTTTACTTTTCAATTTCCTTTGAAAAATGCATTCAGAAATTTCAGAATCACATTAAGTGATCAAAATTGATAGTGGTGACCTTGTCCTGTTTCTGACTTTTGTTTAAGGTTTTCAACTCAGACTTAATGAAGTTTCTTAATGTGTGTGTGTATAAATGTATATTAAATATATAAATGTATATTAAATATGTGTATATAGCACATATGTTATATAGTTTATATATTGTATACACACTATATGCTTTTATATATGTATGTATATTTATATATATAACATGCATTATCGTGTATAGATATGCATGTGTGTATATATACATAATATACATAAATGCATATATATATATATACACACATAAAGGTCTTATTTGTATGTTCTCAGATTATATATAATAATGTTTGTTTAGTTTTTCCATTTTGACTCTTTTCATGCTATTAATCTCATTAGTATTTCCTTGAATCCATTCATTCAAAAACCTTTATTTAATTACTAAAATATCATGATCCTTTTTAAGGGATAAGTTGTCATTATTTTCTCATAGAACTGACATATTTATATGGAGAGAAAGATGTTAACCAAATAGTCACAACAATGAATCTGAAAACAAACGAGTAGTAATATAAATACATCAAATAGTGTGTTTCAGGCACATTTGTGTTTAAAACATGTTATCTTGTTTAATCCCCTAAACAGGGCAAGGAAAATATATTTACTTTTAATTAATTATTTAAAACATATTATTATTATCTCTATTATATAGAAGAATAAACAAGGAGAATGAAGTAAAGTAACTTGTTCATGATCTTAGAGCAAATCAGGGACAGAGACAGGCCCCAAGCACAATCAGTTCAGTTCAGTCAGTCATGTCCAACTCTTTGCGACCCCATGCATCACAGAACGCTAGGCCTCCCTGTCCATCATCAACTACCAGAGTTTACTCAAACTCATGTCCATCGAGTCGGTGATGCCATCCAACCATCTCATTCTCTGTCATCCCCTTCTCCTCCTGCCCCTAATCCCTCCCAACATAAGGGTCTTTTCCAATGAGTCAGTTCTTCGCATGAGGAGCCCAAAGTATTGGAGTTTCAGCTTCAACATCAGACCTTCCAATGAACACCCAGGACTAATCTCCTTTAGGATGGACTGGTTGGATCTCCTTGCAGTCCAAGGGACTCGCAAGAGTCTTCTCCAACACCACAGTTCAAAAGCATCAATTTTTCAGTGCTCAGCTTTCTTCACAGTCCAACTCTCACATCCATACATGACCACTGGAAAAACCATAGCCTTGACTAGATGGACCTTTGTTGACAAAATAATGTCTCTACTTTTTAACATGCTGTCTAGGTTGGTCATATCTTTCCCTCCAAGGAGTAAGCATCTTTTAAATTCATGGCTGCAATCACCATCTGCAGTGATTTTGGAGCCCCCCAAAATAAAATCTGACACTGTTTCCACTGTTTCCCCATCTGTTTCCCATGAAGTGATTGGACCAGATGCCATGATCTTAGTTTTCTGAATGTTGAGCTTTAAGCCAACTTTTTCACTCTGCTCCTTCACTTCCATCAAGAGGCTTTTTAGGTTCTCTTCACTTTCTGCCATAAGGGTGGTGTCATCTGCATATCTGAAGTTATTGATATTTCTCCAGGCAAACTTGATTCCAGCTTGTGCTTCTTCCAGCCCAGTTTTTCTCATGATGTACTCTGCATATAAGTTAAATAAGCAGGGTGACAATATACAGCCTTGACATACTCCTTTTCCTATTTGGAACCAGTCTGTTGTTCGATGTCCAGTTCTAACTGTTGCTTCCTGACCTGCATACAGGTTTCTCAAGAGGCAGGTCAGGTTGTCTGGTATTCCCATCTGTTTCAGAATTTTCCATAGTTTATTGTGATCCACACAGTTGAAGGCTTTGGCATCTTCAGTAAAGCAGACAATCAGGCAAACAGAAATAATGACCTTAGGAAAAGGAACACAGTTCTCTGAAATGTTTAGCAAAGAAATTTACTCTAGAATGTGCCATTAGGAAGAGATATCTAAGGATATGGAAAATTTTACCAGGGAAAGAAAATAATGGAGTGCATTCAAAACACTGAGTGGCATGTATTAAAGCCCTGCAATGAGAAGAAACATGACTCTTCAGGGGACTGATAGATGCTCAGTGAGTTCACAAATAGTGAAGGGAAGTATGTTTTGAGATGACACTGAAGATGGATATAGGGGCCAAACCATGCAAGTTTTTGTGAGTTGTTTTAAAGATTTTGGTCTTTATCCCAAGAACATCAGAGAGCAATTGAAAAGTTTCAGTTTCCCATGGAGAGTAAAGAATGGTCTGAATAAAAAGAATTTACAGAAGTTCAGAGAATTTTTTGGAAAAGCTTACTCTGTCTAAAATGGGAGAGGGCTGGGCAGACTGGATATGGGGAGATCACATGGTGGAGCACTCTAGCAGTCCAGATGAGAGATAATGGTAGTGTTTTATTAAGATGCTTATGCTGAAGATGGGGAGAAAGTGATCAACTTAGAGATATTCAAGATTTGGTGATGAATTGGAGATGAAGATGGAGAGAATGTTAAGTGACATGAAAGGTCATAGATTTCTGAGTGAAACAACTGGATGGAAATGGTGCCATTTTCTAAGGTGGAAAATACAAAAGGATGACCAATTTGGGGTAGTGATGATCGTGGGAATAACACAGTTCTTTTTTTGATCTACTGTTTGATTTGCCTTTGAATCTCAAAAATGGAGTAGGCAATGAGGTAGTTGGAAAATTAAATGATCTAGGGCAAAGCCTTGAGAGACCCAGACCTTTTAACTGCTGGTAGCAAAGATTAAAAATAGAAAAGAAATAGTATTGACTTCCAAAGAAATAGATGGAAAACCAGGAGAAGGTCAGGGTATGGAAGCCATGGGAAAGTGATATTTCAGGAAAGAAGGAGCTGCTAGGCTAAGGAAGATGAGAGATGGTAAATATCCATTGGGTTTATTAACCTAAAAGTTGCTGGGAACTAATGCTGAAGCTGTTCTGATGAAATGCTAAGTGAAACTCAGATAATAGTATCTTGACTTGTAAATGGAGGTTAGGCAATATTTTTATTTTAATGAGTAATGAGAACTCAGTTTCAAAGTTTAACTACAAAAATGAGAAAAAATGGTAACTGTAATAATATCTTCCTCTAGACCTTGCTAAGGCATAGTGAAATATCTTTAAATATTAGAGTGCTTAGATATGTCATAACTTAATGTGCTATAGTATTATAATGATATAAATCACATTAATAGGCAATTTTAATGATATTTAAACATAAGCAGCTGGAGAATGCTGAATATCTTTTTTTAACTTTTGTATTCCTATTTTTTTTCCCCCAGTACAGCTATCTCCAGTAAAGTAGGCACACAGTAAATATTTATATGAATGAATGAAGTTCATCATTCTGCTTATGGCTCAGAGTAGACAAAACATCTTAAAAGTTCCTGCCTTCCAGCAACTTTGAATGATTTCTAATCAGAAATTATTTTATCACTATCCTATATTCTTTTCTGAAAGCTCTCAAATGTTTCTAAAAACAAAATATAAATTATCATCTAGCAATCCTTGTTATTCTTATTTGAAAAAATAAGATCTACATAGTTGAACTTTGCAGTATTTATGATAAATTAAATGTACAATCATTAGTGGCAAAGAAATTTCTGAGAGTTCAGGGCTATGTAACAAAATGAGTGTTCATATAATCTATAACATGGTTTAAAACTTCATAAATATATATTTCCCAATAAACTTGAACTGTACAAGTAAACAAAATGATTCTTTTAAAAACTTATAAATATGTATAGCCACATAAAAATTTACAAATGTGTGTAGTATATAAAAACTCCTTAAATAATCCACAGTATTTACTGGAGAGTTCAGAACAGCACATCAGCAGAATACCTCACTAACACTACCATACTACTTTGAGACAGTTTACAGGGCCAGTGCTGAACAAATCAAATACTCTAAGACTAGACTAAGAAAATAAAATAGTACCAAAAATGTGTTAAAGGAATAGTAAAGGGAATTAGTGGATCTAAAGGTTGACATACAAACATAGTAGAGAACGATTTTATGTCATCTTACAAAGATATAAAAACAAAAGACCCAATGCAGCCCTCCATAGTATAGTTCCTTTGTATTCTCCACTTTTAAAATGACATATTAATAACTACTTGGATGGAAATACATGATATTATCTTGTTCATGTTCAGCAAAATAATGAGAATGGTAGTAATAATAACAATAATTCCTGAGTTCTTCAAATCAAACACTGCTACCGAGTGCCATGTTTAGTGCAATGTAAGTACAATGCTTTTAAAAATTAACTGAAGTTACATTTTTAAAAGCACCAAAAATGACATTTCTAAGAAATATAACTCTAGAGGAAAATAGTTGTATTTTTGCTTGCAAATATTATCCACAAATAAAACTATACTTTTGGATTATAGTTAAGAATTTTGCATACTATTTTATGCCCATTTGTCTTGAGGTTCTTTCAATGCTATCTAGTTTATTAATTAATGTTAAGCTAATAGATTTCTTCCTAGTATGTGATGGATAAAGATGCTGAAACTGTAGACATTTGAACTTGTTCAATGAGTTCTTTACTTGATTAAAGTATAAAAAGCAACCTGTGTATGATTGTCTTTCTGAAGGTTTGAAAGATTCTTTTGAATAATACAAGTGGCACTTGCCTTAAGAATCATCCAAAGTTTTAGAATAGTGAAAACCTGTATAAAATTGACTAATATAAGGAAACTATATTATATACTCAGAGGTAATAAAAGAATGATTAATTCTTACCAGTAAATGTCCTGTATAAAAATATATGATTATCCAACATCAACTCTATGTCAGGAACTAGGCAGTAGATGTTTGGCCTCATCACATTAGTCTCACCTGCTAAAAATGTTGCATTAATTGCACAGGGGAAGATAAAGCCATACAGTTCATAAAATCACTTTGTGAAATCTTTGGAATAAAATGTCTCAATAAATATTTTATTAATGCATAAATGTCATTCTGAGTAATAACATTAAATTGATTGTTAATAAAAGTATTTTTAATCACAATACATGTTTTCTACTTTGAGATGCAGATAAAAACATAAAACCTAACAACTAAATACAGTAATGATTACTGTCTTTAGTTAGGCTTATGTATTATGTAAAATTTACTTAGGCTAATTGGAATGAATATAGTAAGAAAATATCAAATAGTTTTCTATCACTATAGATTGTTTTTGATGAGGGTTTAGTTTAACTCCTATTTTATTTTCTGTTGAAGAGATGGGTTTATAGAAATGACTTGGTATAATAAAAGTAGAATTGATATCAATTTGAGGAGATAGTCGGATGGTATCACTGACTCAGTGGACATGAATTTGATCAAACTCCAGGAGATAGTGAAGAACAGGGAATCGTGGCATGCTGCTGTCCATGGAGTTGCAGTCAGGCATGACTTTGCGACTGAACAACGTAAATGTTGTCATTACAGTTAATCATTTCAGGTATATAAAAAGGCAAAAGATCATCAAAAGGGAAGAATCATGGCCTAGGTTGTATCCACAGAGTTGACTATCAGTAACCTCTCTTTTCTATCCCTCTTAAGGAAGGAGTAATATTCCAGTTTCCTCTGACCTCTAAAACATTTCAGATAATGAAATGAAAATGGTAGTCCAGAAAGGATCAAAGGAATGAGAGCTACAAATTCTGATTGTACCTTAGTGGAAATGCACTTGTAGCTTTTGTTACACTTCTTGTCACTATCTCACTTTATTTTCAACAATTATTTTTGCACTGGCTTTATGTGAAAGCCAGTTCCCTTGTGTGGTTATATGTATTCCCATTCTTGTTTTAATAAGTACATCTCATGAGGTGGTTCGTCACAGATTGATGGCTAATCATCTCCTTTCTCCGTTAACTGCTGTACTTCATATTTCCCTTAATAACTCATCTCACATCCTGATGCCCAGAAGGTGAACTGCTTGCCATTTAGAGGGATCTTAACTCTTTCTGGTCACTAGAAAGAAGCAATATATTAAATGGATTCTGGGTACTTGACATGAGTTAAAGCAGTTTGAAAGAAGAGATTTGTTTCTATTTCACTCAAAGGATCAGTGCAAAAAGTCTTTATTCCTTCCATTTCCTTCAATTGCTAAAGATATAATTTGGACTCCATTTTAAACTAAATCCTTGGATAGGGAAAGATGTGAGTCTGTCCAAAACCAGCTCACACTACACTTGGTGCTTATGTTTTATGAGGCAAAGTTTATAAGATCTTGCTCCTAGGGTTAAGCTCTCAAGATAGGGAAAAGCTTTCTCTATCAAAGATCTGAGACTTTATACTCTTTCTCCACATTCTCAATATGAACGCATTCACAAGGAGATGCAGAAATTATTTTCACACTTAAGAACTCTTCAGTCAGAAAAAGACTGCAGTCAAAGTTCTTTTTTTTTCTTTTTTTGCCTCACTCTTGTTCGAATTTCACACAGTTTAAATGATAAGAAATTTATCTCTTTCCTCTCGTGTTTTCTTACTCTAATAGATTTCTTGGTTATGTTTTGTTCTTTGCTATTTTTTTCCTATTTGTTTGTTTTGTTTTCTTAGTGACATTGCTACCTATCAATATCTCCAAGAAAACATGGAGTTCTTATGAAATTATACTGCTATGCAATTGTAAATTTCATAATAATCATAAGCTTTTTATCTTGTAAATGTCTCAATCATTTATATTGGCTACACTGATTTTTTTCTCCAGATCCTTTTGTTTGATTAACAACTTTTCTTGGCTTGTCCATTAATTAAATAATTCATCCTCAATTGTCTTATATGATATTGCAGGTACTTCCAGAAGAATACTTTACATTTTTGTCTGAGTAGTATGTGGTAAAGCAGGCAAGTTTTTCTAGTTCAGCATCATAGGAGTGAGCAAGTGCAGGGTCTGAGGTCCAACAGGGAAGTGAAGCAGAGTTGGGTTAACTGTAATCAGGACACGTCAAAGAATTGCTAGCAGTTTCAGGAAATGGGTGCTTATGCCAAAACCCTGTAGGAATCTCTGAGGCAGAGCAGAAAGATTCACATTATCTTGTGTCTCAGTTGTCAGCCCTGCAGCAATGAATTTTGCCAAGTGAGAATTCTCCTCCTTTTGTACCAGACTTCCACAGTTGAAACCAAAAATTCAGAAGAACATAACAGCTGGAGTGTGGGGCAACATGAAATGGGAAGGAAGATTGGGCATATTATAAGAACAGCTTTAGGAATAGTGCAACTATGCCCAACTTCCTGTTCCCAACATCAGGGGCTGCCTGCTGAAGTCAGCTGCTTTCATCTGCACAGAGATGGGCCCTCCATCTGAGCCAGGTGTTCGTAATTACCAGCTCTGCCTGGCGGGGCATGCTGGGATTGCTTCTTGTGTTTACAGAAACTATGTTAAACCTCTGAGCTTATGGCCAAAGAGAAAAAGTCAAGCAAACAGACAAAATCTTGTCTCAGTGGTAAAGGTGCTTCCTTATTACAAGAGCTAGATCTCTGTCCTCCCTACTCAATAGGTTCCCCTCAGTTTGTGCAGGTTTTCTACTTCCTGGCTTGCATGAAAGATCAATAAGGGCAAGACCTAGGACTTCAGCAAGATGGTAGGGCTGGGCTTCAGTATCCAGTTGATTGGTTATCTGTAAAGATAATAATAATGATAATAAACCTTCCATAATGCTTATCCTGTGCTAATTTGTTTACTGTGTCTCAATCTTCACAATAACCTTGGGAGACTCAATTATATTACCTTTTACATAGAGGAGAAAAAATGAGGTACAGTAAGTTGAAGAATGCAAAAAGCATTTCCTGAATACATGGATGAATGCATTCAGTAAATAGCAATATTTATTGAGTACCTTGAAGTAGTCCTTGCCTTTATGGAAATAATGTCTTATAAAAAGAAAAGATGGGAAAGAGTAAAGAAATGAACATCAAGTATTGGAGGTTGTTGCAGAACTCAAGGGCCACCAGGGACCAATGCCCTAGGCAGACAGAATCATAAAATCAGTTGAAGGATGGAGAAGTGAGACTAAGAGATGGGGAAATCAGAAGGAGGGAAAATACATTTTTATGCATGAGATAGATGAGCTCTGATTCTCTAGCATGCATGCTTGATCCCTGCCTTTATTTTATAACACTTGCTGCCTCTGGGTGACCCTTGGGTTAATTGTGGCCAGAAGGGGTCCTGAAGCCTTTGGGTAAATCCTTTCTGGAAGAGAAGCCAGCACCAAATATGCTGAAAATAATTCACATTTCTCAGTTTATTTTGTGAAGGGTATTTGCAACCAAGTATCTTGTTTCCTATACTTTGAAATTCATGTCTTTCTGGTTCTTGCCTGGTCTTTTGCTTCTGATCAATTTTGTTTGTTTCCTTTCTCTCTTTTCCTGTGCTAAGAAATGGCCTGTAAATTATAACTTAGTTATTTTACTAGCTGTTAATTATTCTAGTTGCCCCAACTAGTGATTTAACCTGGATTTTTATTAAAAAGCAAAAATGTTTCCACCTCTACCTTGATGACCAGCCTCTAGGCCCTGCCAATATTTGCCAATATTTTAAAAACCACTGGGCTGAACAAAATATGCCATTTTCTCTAACTTTAATTCTGACAGTTACATTCTATTATAGAATAATTTCTAGAATAACTTGTAACTTATATTCCATATCTACCTAATCCATTTATATAGTTCAAGTATTTAGTGCTTTTTAACACCTGGTATGTGTGAAATGAAAAGAGACCTGTCTTTTGATAATCTGGACAAAATGAATCATAGAAATGGCTTTCCCAAAACTACTCAAATCTTTACCCTTCTTGTCTCAGACAGAGTCAGACTTATGGGTCTGCATGGAAGGACATGAATCTAATAAGACAAAGGGAACTAAAGTCACAAAAATGGAGCCCCAATATTAATAGGTTCCGTTTTTACCTCCTCTCCTCACAGTTCTGTGGTCTATACACCAAAGTCCTACTTGCACTGCTAGGGCCCCTCCAGCTATCACATCACACCTAGGGTGGAGATTTCCCCCTGTTTTTCACTACCTTAATTTCTTCCCAAATTCCAGTAAACAAAGGGAATTTCACTGTTGGCTCTAAATGATAGGGCTTTGAGGGCTTCCCTGGTGGTTCAGTAAGAACCTGCCTGCCAATGCAAGAGACAGGGCTTCCATCCCTGGTCCAGAAAGACCCCACATGCTGTGGAGCAACTAAGCCCATGTACCACAACTACTGAGTCTGTGCTCTAGAGTCCAGGAGCTATAACAAGAGAAACCACTGCAATGAAAAGCCCATGCACCACGACTAGAGAGTAACCTCCAGTAGCCACGACTAGAGAAAAACCCACAGAGCAATGAAGACCATGCACATCAAAAAAATTAAAACAATACTTTATCTCACCCAGGAAGACACATTTACAACCTAACAGTCATTGTACTGGCAATGTAGTTACCTTTTGTTACAAGACATATTTTAACGAAATCATACTCAAACATAAAACCTTGATTATATCAATGCAACATTTTGCTCCTATTTTTTTTTAAGATTAAAACTCCCTGCTATTTGAGTGTTGACACTTTTCCTTTTTTCAGTTTTCTCATCTTAAAAATGAGGATCATAATGAACCTACTTTAAAAAGGTTTTGGAGAATTAAATAAGTTTCTGTATGTAATTGACTTAGAAAAATCTGATACGTTGTAGATTTTAGGTATTGCTTTTCTGAAAGTTATATAAGAATGAAAAGATATTTAAGAAATATCCTGAACAGTTCACAAAATTTTCTCTAAATATTTCTATATAGCTTTTTTCCTTAATTGCACACATTTTGGAGTCAGAAGAAGTCATTGTTTCACATCCCTTACTGGATGAGTGATCTTGTGTAGCAATATCCACACTAAACTTTAGGTCTTTTATCCATGCAATGAACATATTTATTCCTATTGCATTTGGTGGTAATAAAGAGGGCCTTTAGCACTGAGTACATGTGGTAAACTCAGAATATGTGGTATGTGTGCTAAGCTGTTTCAGTTGTGCCCGACTCTGCAACCCTATGGATGGTAGCACACCAGGCTCCTTTGTCCATGGGATTCTCCAGGCAAGAATACTGGAGTGGGTTGCTATTTCCTCCTCCAGGGGATCTTCTTGACGCAGGGATTGAACCCTCATCTCTTACCTCTCCTGCACTGGCAGGCAGGTTCTTTACTACTAGCACCACCTGAGAAACCCAGAATATATATGGTAGCTATTACTATTACACAAAGATTCTTCAGCCAAAATTGAACTATTCCCTAAGCAGTTTGATGATTTGAGCTTAGATAGGTCTAGTGAAATGTACAAATCTCTAGGATTACAATTGAGCAGGCTGTAAACACAAGCTTGGGCTTGAAATGATTTTTTTTCTCATTCAAATGATAGTTGAAGTTTTCATAATATGTCACCAGTGTTCATCACAATCTCCATTATTTTATTAATCCCCACAGAGTCTGATCATCATAGATTCTGGATGTAAGTATTGAGTGACAACTAGAAAGATCAACTTATTCCAATGTGGCATTAAAAAAAATTATCTGATAGTAAAGTGAATGGGGGCCCCCTTTGTCTCTGTCTCTGTTTCTCTCTCTCTCTTTCTCTCTCACAGATACCTTGTGGTATGCTGCGCTTTTTCACTGTGATTTTATAGAAATGTGGGATTGCTTTGATTCTTGTCAGCAAAATATGTTAATATATATGAAAGGATTCATTCAAAAAAACAGTGAAATATCAGTGATTTGCTTAGAATGATAGCAGATCACTGTCTATTTTTGTCTGGTTTTTAATAGAGTTGGGATTTATCAGTACTACTAGGAAAAATTCCTTCTGATTATGATATGTAAAATGAAGAATTATGTAAATCTTTGGACATTTTAATAAAAAATGATAATGTTTTGTAAACATTAGGAATAATAGTGAAATTTTACCTTCAATCACATATAGAATAAGGCTAATTCCAATAAAGGTGTGTTTCAGAGTTAGTCATTATTACAACTCTAAAAGGGCTTTTTGCTTCCTTTGCTGATAGACCCAGGAGGCATAGTAAGATGACTATTTGTGGATACATTATAGTGCATGATACATATTCATTTAAAATCATTGCTTTGAATATTCAGAATTAAATAATAATATAAACACTAATTTCAGTGAATATTTTTTCTCTCTCTGTTTGCTCTAAGAAGACTCAGTGTTCCTCCCTAAGTGTTTCTTAACATTTTCTTTAATTAGGGGTTACAAATGAATATCCACCCTCCCAGGTAAAAAGTGCCAAGAAGAATAACAGAGAAAACATAGAAGAGGACTCAAAAACTTAGATTCTCAAAACCATTTGCAAAGGTTTAGTTAAACTCATTGTTCTCACAGAGAAATCAGTGCAAGAGATGAATCTACCAAGACATGGACTAGCAAAACAAATTAACATAGTGGAGAGGATAAGGGAAGATGGAAAAGGCTTGTTATGTGTTTAATATCTTGATACCCTGTATTCTGGAGCAATGTACTTTAGAAGCAATAGAAAACTAATGCATATATATTTTTAATTTAAAGAAATTTAGGCATAGAGAATGCCACTAACCATGTCACTTAGTCCCAAGTATAATGTTTTTCCATGAAGAATGTGGAAAATACCACTATAACTTGGTAGAAAGGTAGACTCATCATATAATTTGTGGTTCTCTTGATACCTTTAGAAATGTCTGCATATGCAGTCTTCTACTTCCACCAGAAAACAATGAAACAAATGTTTTTAAATGGTAAGCATATGTTGGAATGAGCTTTTAGTACCATTGGTTATCATAAGATTTGTACATTAGCATATTCTTTATACCCACTTCATTAGCTTTTCAATTTTTTTCTGTTTCTCTGTACTTTAAGTACAAGAATTTTCAGTCATGTGCAGGAAACAGTTGGAATAGGAAAGAATAAACCACAGAAATGTGGGGAATTTCCTCTAGTAGTTAGAGAAAATTCCTCATTGTATTAAAAAATAAATTTTCTTTTGTTTCCTCTGTGCATTTTATAGTGAATGTTTATCATGGGGTAATGAAGTTTAATTTTGTAAACTTTTGTCATTCAATCAAAGTCAATCAAACTAACAAAAATGATTAATTTTTCACTGTTGAATTAAACCATTGGTTTTCAATCTTGGTTATTTTGACCCCCAGAGAACACCAGGCAGTTCTGGACACATTTCTGTTTATCACCATTGGCAGAGGTGAAAGACAGTGCTTCTGGTGTCTAGTGGTCAGAGGCCAGGGATATGGCCACATACCCAAGGAATGAATGGGTCTAAAATGTCAACAGTGCCAAGATTGAGAGATTCTGATCTAGTTAAGCAAATTTAATCTGAGTGAGGATGGAGAAAATTAACTTGGAACTGGGAAAAATAGCTAAAATAAGGCCTAATACCACATCTGGGATATTCAGATATAATGTAAAGCTGGATCAATTTTTTGATCAGTTGACTGTCAATCATATTGATTTCATTTCCCCGAGCATATATTCTGCTCCTTATTAACTGCAATACAGATTTTAATTATCATATTACATTGAATTTCTTTACATTCTTTAGTTGGCATATCTTGTCTCCAAATTAATCTCTTTCCTTTTCTTGAATCCCTATACACCAAAAAAATGAATTACTTGTTTTATAATTTAAAAAACATCAGGAGGATGTTTATGGCTTTTTAAAAGCTAAAGTATAATTGATTTACAGTGTTATAGGTGTATAGCAAAGTGATACAGTTACATTTATATATATAAGAATATACATATTTTTTAGATTATTTTCACTTAAATAGGGTTTTACAAAATATTGAATATAGTTCCTTGTGCTAGACAGTCGGTCCTTGGTGGTTGTTTTCTCTTTATGAGTCTATTTCTGTTCTGTAGATAAATTTATTTGCATCATTTAAAATTCCATGTATAAGTGATAGCATATGATATTTGCCTATCTCTATGTTACTGACTCCACTCAGTATGATCATCTCTAGGTCTATCCATGTGACTACAAATGACATTATTTCATTCCTTCTTATGGCTGAATAAGAAATATTCCATTGTATATGGAACATACTTTTTTTTCATTTATCTATAGATGGATATTTAGGTTGCTTCAATGTCTTAGTTACTATAAATACTGCTGCTACGAACACTGAGGTACATCTATCTTTTTGAATGAGAATATTCATCTTTTCTGGACATATGCCCAGGAGTGGAACTGCAGGACCATATAGTAACTCTATTTCATTTTTAAGGAAACTCTATGCAATTTTTAATAGTGACTGCACCAGTTTACTTTCCTATCAACAGTGTGGAAGTTTCCCTTTTCTCCATATCCTCACCACCATTTTTTATAGACATTGATGGTGGCCATTCTTATTAGTGTGAGATAGTACCTTATTTTAGTTTTGATTTGCATTTCCAGGAGGGTGTTTCTGAATTAGTATCACTTCTTTTGCAGAAAAATGATTCTAGAGGTATTCTCAGATTCTTCAATGCCTTAAAGCAGTGATTAAGAACATTTGCTTTCATTTCAGATAGACCTCAAACAAAAGCTGTCTTTGCCACTTATCAGCTTTCTGATTTGGGGAAAGCAAGATTCTTGAATTTTAGTTTTCTTATCTGGAAAATAGAATTAATAATACCTGCTTTAGAGGCTCGCATAAGTTAAGGAATATAAAATGTATTACATGTTGTTTAGAACATAAGTACCAAATAGGTGGTATAAAATTTCATCATAGTTACATGTGTACTCATCTGCCAATGCCCCACCATTCCACACATGTATTTACCTCATCCTTAAATAAATATGGCCATGGCTAAGCTTGGCAGATGCCAATGGATACTGTGGGTGATGTGTCCTTCTAGCCATATGGGTTTTGACTGCTCCTTCCTCCTTAGTCCTAAAAAGTCTAATACCAAAGAGTAGTTCTCTAACTACTCCAGCGACATGGATTCCTACTTCAAAACATCACTGAATTGTATTTTTTATTTTCTTTCTCAACCACTTATCTGTTATGAGTCAATAAAATTTTCTGATGCGTTTTAGAAGCATATGAGCTTATTTCTATACACAAACCTAGATTGAGAATGAGCTATCAGTAATAGTAAAGAAACAATATTTCCACTGGAATCTGAAAGACAACTAACTTCATTTTTTCAAGTGTACTTTTCCAAAATCAGATGTTTATCCCCTAAAATGTGTTTTAAAGTTAATGGATCAAATTATTTCCTTACTATTTTTCCCCATTTTAATTAGACTTCTTGAATGTCTCTTAGTGGACATACATACTAAAAATCAGAGGAAAAATATACGAGAAAGAAAAGATACTAGCTATTTTTTTTAAAGTTACCCCCAAAGTTGGAAATATTTAAATTGGTACTACAATTGCATGTATTCCTACAACCTAAATTGAATAATTAAACAATCACATTAAAATAACTTCATTAGTAAACCACATTAGATGGATTTTTAAAGTGAAAATTTATTTGATCTAAAATGTTTAGATGATTCATTAAATTATCTTCATAGAAAAATCCAAATCAATAATTAATCAGTGATATCTAGAAATTCTCATTTTAATGAGTTCATCATGTCATTTCACATAAATAGTTATCTTACTATAAGTAAGAAAGATGAGTTTTTGAGCATCATATTTTCAACCATTTCCAAGCCCTTAATCTAGGGTATAAATACCAACAAAAGAAAGTTTTTTGTTTTTTTTTAATTATACTTAAGAACCAGGTGATATTGGAACTTTACCAACTAGTACCACGTAGACACCAGCCAATGAGACAATAGTACTGACCAATGAGAATAGATTATGGTGTGGAACATCAAGTAGAGACACATTAGTGAATACTGACTGCACAACATCCCTGTGTGTGGACTTATAGAGCCATTATTACATGTATGCATACTTTGCCTAGACTATTCATTCCTCCAAATTGGCAGGAATACAATAAAGTTCATTAGGTTTTGCTGATACATGTTTTGTAGAGACAGAAGAAAAAAATTAGCTAAATGTCAAAGTAGTGAGGTTTATTTTATGTAAGGAATGTAGTAAAATTTCAGAGCTTAACAGATTCTTTCTTATCTAATTATCATTATTCTGTTTTAATTGGAAGTTACACAAATGCCAGACCTTAAATCTAAGACAAATGTCAAGTGGAATCCCATACTTGTACAGTAACATCCCCGGCATCCACATACATTTCAGCTGATCATTAGCAATTAGTAGCATTTCTCTGTCCATCTAATTGTTCTACAGATATTTCCCAGGTGATTTTTCAGTTCTCTCAGTGCCTGGCTTGAAGTTAAAATGTTATTGGCTTTTCATTTTGCAACCATTTCATTAAGGTTTTAGCCTGACTGAGCCCATTAAAATCGCTGTTGCAAACCCGGGCTGTGTTTACCCATGTGAGGTAAAGTGGAGCACAGGGCAACAACCATTCATAATTCAGATCCAAGAAACTCTTTTGCCTGAAATATTTAAATAGCTGAGACTAAGTGTTTTCTCTGCTTGAGTTGCAAGAATTATTTCACTTCTCCACTTCAGTTTAAGTGAATCAGTCCAAGCTCATTTGAACATGTTGAATTATCCATCTTAGCCAGGACCATTTCCTAGAACTTCTGTGAAAAAAGGAAATCAGGTAGTTCTTTCTCAGTTCTTAGCACATTTCTGTATTGAATGCCTTTTGACCAGTCCTTCAGATAAGGAAAATGAGTCTTATATAGTTTCAGTGGGGTGGTGGTTTAGTCATTAAATTGTGTCCGACTCTTGCAACCCCATGAGGAGCCATGCTCCTTGCTCCTCATCCATAGGATTTTTCAGGCAAGAATACTGGAGTGGGTTGCCATTTCCTTCTCAAAAGGATCTTCTGACCCAGGGGTTTAACCTAGGTCCCCTGCATGACAGATTCTTCACCAACCAAACCAAAAGGAAAGCTGACATAGTTTCAAAACATCACTCTTTTAGAATGATTGAGAGGAATATATACTCATTTGAGATTCTAACCAAGGGCTGCCTGATGCCAGAGCTCAGGTTTCTGAGCCATGAATAGTCTGCATGGAAGGCCATGAATATTCCACATGGCCTATAAGATCAATATTAAAGGAACAAAAAAGATGAGATAGCTTTGGATCACTGATAACTTACTACGATTTGTTCAACAGTGCAACAAAAGCACCTTTACTATGAACAGTGTCATCTAAGCCCACAGCAGAGGACAAAGCTTTTTCTACTATTGCTAGGAAAAGAATTGGCCTGAAAATGTCATAACCAGCTACCAGTGACTAGTTCAAAGTATCACAGCAGCATAATGAAGTGCCAAACAGGGACAAATACCTAGAACAAGAGGCAAACCCTTCCAATAAATTGTACTTATAATTAAATTATCAGATAAAAATCAATGATATCATGATGTCTTTAAAACACAATTGCATTACCTTCTATTTATAATTCTAAAGGGCATGTAGAGCCCACAGCCATATTCATTCATGCCCATCTCATCATAGTTCTTACTTGCCAACATCTCTCAAATGGATGCTTTGGGAATGTGACAGTTTTAGCACAGATAGACTGTAATAGCACTGTGCATGCTTATATGGTAAAATATTAAATTCAGGTTTCTTTTCCTTTATGCAAGATTCTTATACAAAATTAGGAACAGTTTATAGATTGAAGAGTGAATAAATATGGTTTACTTAAGCATGCTGAATATAAAGTGATTTTTATCTTGCCACCATATGTCTACCCATGCTCCTGTGTTATTCTCCCAGCAGAGATTTTAACAATAATATATAATTTTAATAAAACTTCCATTATGTACCACACTTTAGATATGGTAACAAGTTCACCATTATAAAACTCTGTGAGGTAGTAGTCTCTACATTTTATGGCTAAGGAAACCGAAGTGGGAGAGGACAGTGAAAGAATCTGAGGTCCTTCAACCAAGAAATGACAGAGCAGGGACTGGACCTCAAATAATCTGGCTACATATACTGAAAAGATTTTCATATGGTACTGTTACAATGTAGTTAGAGAAACTTATATTTATCCTTTGAGCTGAAACTCCATTACCTCTTTCTAGTGAAATTTTATTCCCCGAGTGAACTATTATGAGAATGAAAAGACAAAAATGCAATTTTGCCTAATATCTCTTATTAGTGATTTTTTAAATATCTGGACTATATGAGATCTAATAATTTATTAAAATAAAGTGACTTTTTGGGGCTACCCAGGTGGCACAGGAATAAAGAATCCACCTGCCAATGCAGGAGATGTAACAGATGTGAATTCAATCCCTGTATCTAGAAGACTTCCTAAAGTAGGAAATGGCAGCCACTCTAGCATTCTTGCTTGGAAAACTCCATAGATGGAGGAATCTGGTGGGATGCAGTCCACAGGGTGGCAGAGAGTCAGACACGACTGTGCATTCACAGATTTATATGTGTTAATATGTTTAAAGACATTTTCAAGTAGTATATCAGTTTCAGTTCATAAAATGATGCAAAAAAATGACTATTAGATGTATTAGCCATGAATGCAGTTACAAAATTAAAAGATGCTTGCCCCTTGGAAGAAAAGCTATGACAAACCTAGACTATGTGTTAAAAGCAGAGACATCACTTTGCTGACAAAGGTCTGTACAGTCAAAGCTGTTTTTCCAGTAATCATGTATGTATGTGAGAGCTGGACTATTAAGAAGGCTGAATGCAGAAGAATTGATTCTTTTGCACTTTAGTGCTGGAAAAGACTCTTGAGAGTCCCTTGGTCAGCAAGGAGATCAGAACACTCAATCCTAAAAGAAATCAACCCTGCATATTCATTGGAAGGACTGATGCTGAAGCTGAAGCTCCAATACTTTGACCTCCTGATGCAAAGAACTGACTCATTGGAAAAGATTCCAATGCTGGGAAAGATTGAGGGCAGGAAGAGAAGGGGATGACAGAGAATGAGATGGTTGAATGGCATCACTGACTCAGAGGACATAAGTTTGAGAAAACTCCGAGTTAGTGAAGGACAGGGAAGCCTGGCATGCTGCCATCCATGGGGTCATGAAGAGTCAGACATGGCCTAGCAACTGAACAATAACAGCCATGTATGACTTGTGTGCTGGTTCCAGATCTATCAGGAAGGTATTTGTTTGGAAGTGATGAGAGTTTCCATCAGTCCCATTTTTAAGCCCCAAATCAAGAAAAAAGACCTTTTGGCATCCTGTCTCATAAGTAATGAGAGAAAGCCTAAGAAGTGTCTAAAGTAGTGTAAAAATGTTAATGAGACTGCTCAAATCAGCATTACTCTTTCAGCTCCAGAAAGGAACTGGCAAACCACAGTCCAATCCTCATTCAAGTACACAAAAGATTAGATAGTAAACATGGATGGAAAATCAGAGACAAAAAAGAATGATCTATATTCATTCTACAGATCAAATTTTATGATATTTGTTTACATACCCAGATGTGTGCATGCTCATTTGATCAGTCATGTCCAACTCTTTGCGACACCATGGACTACAGACGGCCAGGCTGCTCTGTCCATGGGACTTTTCAGGCAAGAATAGTGGAGTGGGTTGTCATTTCCTCCTCCAGAGGATCTTACGGATCCAGGGATTGAATCCTCATTTCCTGTGTCTCCTGCATTGACAGGCAGATTCTTTACCACTGAGCCACCTAGGAAGCCTACATACCCAGGTATTTAAAGCAAAACATGAAAACTAAGAAACTTAAGTATGTTGCCAAAATCTAAAGAAATGTATTTAGTAATTTAAAATGTACTTGAAAACTTACCTTTCAATTATTCCATTACTACTCTAATACAGGTAGAAGTCTAGTCAGATAAGCCTAGCTAGACAATTCTGTGCAACTGGTTCATAATATTAATGTGTTTCTTGTGGGAGCTATAGTTAAGTGTATAAAACATATTCATCTTTAATAAAAAGGCATTGAATATAGAGTTTGCTGCATGACTGCTGCATGGCTGAGTACAACTTACTGAGTGCAGGTGAAAAGTGGGCATTGTTGATAAGAAGGGATGGGAGAGGTCAGGCTAAAAGGAGAGAATAGGGACTTTGAATTTAGGTGAAATACTATAAAGAGTGTGCAAAAACAGTTCATTAGGGTATGGGGAATTTAAAGACAAACTGTTTAAACAATAAACAGCAACTTAGATATTTAAATGTTAAAGAACACTTTTGCAATTACTGAATATTGATATAACATGCTTCTCTATGGAGAAGGAAATGGCAACCTACTCCAGTATTATTTCCTGGAGATTCCCAGGGACAGAGGAGCTTGGTGGGCTGCAGTGAGTGGGGTCACAAAAAGTTGGACACTACTGAGTAACTAACACACATACATGTTTATGCATAATGTTATTTGAGTTTTGGACTTCCCAGGTGGCGCTGGTGGTAAAGAACCTGCTTCATCATGGAAATGTCAAGCATATAAACATTACATATAATTTTATAAGGAATCTCTGTACCTATTACTCTGCTTTAATAAATCATCAATATTCTGCCAGTTTTGTTTTATCTATGTCCTCCTATACTCCCCACCTTCTCCTTTGATTATTAGGTAATGTGCGTACTTTGAAATACAACATACCAAAAAAACTAATACATCAATGTAACTCACAACATAAATTATGAATGCTTTTAGGGAGGTACTTTGAGTGTGAATGCTATGTTGCTTCACTAGTTTCTGACACTTTGCGACCCTATGGACTAAAGCCCACCAAACTCCTCTGTCCATGGGATTCTCTAGGCAAGGATACTGGAGTGGGTTGCCATTTTCTTCTCCAAGGGATCTTCCCGACCCAGGGATCGAACTCATGTCTCTTATGTCTCCTGGATTGGAAGGAAGGTTCTTTACATAGTAGTTAATAAGTTCTAGACTCCCTTGAAGTTCCATTTCAACTTCTGTTGATAAATCATGAAACTTATTTGATGCCTGGACAATAAATTTAATAAAACTTATTGTTTGCAGGCAATTTTGAATGTTGACTGAGACTGTCAGAAGTAACAAATCATCTTCTTTACATAGCTCAGTGCTGAGTAGGCTTAAACAGCCTCTGCCTCTAGAATGGAATGTAATTATAAGACATGATTACAACTGATTATAATCAATCAGCATAGTCTTAAGTGTAATTTATATTGCTGCAGCTGTGGTTAGATTAAATCATCACATAAGATACAATTTCTACTAGATATGTGAAATTATTTGAACAAACCCAAATACAGTAAACTCATAATACCATAAATGCATAGTAAATTTTGTCAATTGCATAATACTGTAAGACTCTGTTTATCACAAAATAAATTTTCCCTCTACAGAGTTTAGTCTTGATTTGAAAGACAAAATTGCTTCACCGAGTTTGGCAGATGTGACTTCTGGGTGTTGGTTCTGCCTGTGCCACTAGTTTATGCATACTGTGTAGTGGCATTGCTATTATATTTGAAGAACTATATAAGAGTACAAAACTTATGATATTAATGTGTATTTTTTCTCAATTGAAAATTAAACAGGAGATGATTGCTTTCATTTTCAATTTCTATCATAAGGTCATTTTAACCTTAAAGCCTTTAAAGTTTCAAATTATTTTACATTTTTATCCAGATAATAATGTAGTAATAATAATGTAAAACTCAGATTCACCAAATATGTATTAATGAAAACTAGAACTGATAAGTTAAGCATAATCCTTGCTCTCAATACACTACAGGTGGAACATTCAGAAAATAAAAATACATATATATATAAATTTAGACACATTAAATCCACAATAATTAGAAAGATGGAAGCAGCTTCTAGAGCACTGAGCAAAGAACAGGGTAATATGGGAGCCTGTCTACCACGTACATGTGTATCTATTTATTGACATTTGCTTATAAACCTGATTTCTCTGAGTTTTAATCACCTTATAGATGAAAGAGGGGAAATTCTTGCTCTTTTTCTAGTATATGGCTGCTGTGAAGAGCAAATGTTATGAGTGATTAAAAAGTCCTTTGAAATCCATTAAAAATTAGCAATATTATTCTTAAGTAATCTACAGTTCTAATTGATTTTGTTTTATTCCTTGAGTCAAATGGTGATACAAAAGTAACATAGTATATCAAAATCTCAACAAAAATTTTTGTTTAATTTTTGTTCTAAGAATGATATAATTAACATTACTCTATCTACTTTTTAATTACTCTGTGGAAATATTTTTTAGGTATATAGTAATTTCATCAAAGAACTTGAAAGTGTGCAAAGAATAACTCTGGCAGCCCATAGATTCAGTTCTTTGGCTAGAATCCAGCTCACCCCCATGGAAGAAGACACATTTCAATGACCTAAAATCTGTAAAATAATTCTGCTTTCAACATTAAAAGTAGATTCATTACTTTTTTAAGTAATGAATTTTAAGTAATGAATTTTAGGTAATTTTAAGTAATTAAAAGTAGAAGCATTACTAAATTTCAAATAAATACTTAACTGTGGCAAATGGACAGACCATTCTTGACAGGCTACCACCCCAGGGCATGGCACAGACGGTGGGCACACTCACCGGTCTTTATGTGAACGAGTCCTGTTTGCTTGTCCGAAAGCTTTGCCTGAGCATCAGTCTTCGGGTTTGGCACACATCTAGTCACCGAGTGATGTGAAGCTGCTCTCAAGGAATGTCAGCTTCAGGCATCATCTTAGTGCTCTCCATCTGCCACGCTCCAGCTCATGGGTATTGCCCAGAAAAAAACTTATGCACTCATCTGGATCCCTGATTTCTGTGTCTGCTGCTCAGGGGACACCTCCAGATTGCCTTCTGTATTTGGTCTGTATATATTTGCATACTTTAGAAGCTGCTGCCTGAGGGTCTGGCTTCCAATCAGCCTGAATCTAGGCTGAAATTCTCCCCTTTGAGAAACTGACAGGTCTTGGCACATCCAAACAACTAGAAGCTATTAAAATATAATAGGCAACAGGGACAAACACAGACGTTTAAGAGAAAACTAGAAGCTAGAGACAGGTTGAATGATGAATTTATCTCCTATACAAGGTCACTCCTTCAAGACTGGGAGAGGTAATTATTTCATATACTATATAAAAATCTACATAGAGAGTTCACAAAATAAAGAAACAAAGAATATGTTCCTTACAGAGACTACAATAAAACCTCAGAAAAAATTTTAATGAAATGGAGATAAATAATTTATCTGATAAAGAGTTAAAATAATGATAAGACCTTCACCAAACTGTGTAGAAGAATAGATGAACAGAGTGAGAACTTCAACAAAAAGATAAAAAATATAAGAAAGCACCAAAGAGAAGTCACAGGCTGAAAAATACAATAATTGAACTGAAAAATACACTAGAGTTATTTAACAACACACTAGGTGAAGCTGGAGAAAAGATCAGTCAACTTAAAGGAAAGGCGGTGGAATTTAACCAAGCAGAACAGCAAGCAGAAAAAAAACAAAAACAAAAAAGAAAAAAATAAAGGTAGATTAAGGAACTTATGGAATGACATCAGATGGACTAATATCATCATGGAGTTTCCAGGAGAGGAAGAAAGAGGAAGGGAAGCCTACCAATAGATTTTTCAGCAGAAACTTTGCAAGCCAGAAGGGGATGGCACAATATGTCTAAAACTATGGCACATATAGAAAACCCTTAAGATGCTGTCAAAAATCTATTAGAATTAATAAGCGAATTTAGTAAAGTTGCAGGATTCAGAATCAACACACAAAAATTTGCTGCATTTCTATACACTAATAATGAATTTTTGAAGACATATTTTTAAAATATCATTCACAGTTGCATTGAAGAGAATAAAATACATAGGAATAAATTTACCCAAGGTGATGAAAGATTTGTATATTTAAAACTACAAGACTTTAAGAGAATAAATGGAAGAAGACACAAATAAATAAAAAAAAATATTTCATGCTCATGACTTGGTAGTATTAATATTCTTTAAATGTTAATAGTATACAAAACAATATACAAAATCAATGCAATCCATATCAAAATTTCAATGGTATTTTTCAAAGATATTTAACTATCCTAAAATTTATACAGAACCACACAAGACTCCAAATAGTCAAAGCAATCTTGAGAAAGAATAACACTGCAGGCATTAAGCTCCCTAATTTCAAATTATATTAAAGATATTAAGACAATATGGTTTGTCTTAATAGACACATAGACACATAGATCAATGGAATATAACGGAGGCACCAGAATTAAATCCATACATAAGTTGTAAATAAATTTATGTAAAGGAGCCAAGAATATACAAGGAATGAAGAACAATGGTATTAGAAAAATTTAACTGCCACAAATAAAAGAATGAAAACGGACCACTGTCTTACACCATAGACAAAAATTAACTCAAAATGAATTAAATACTTGAACTTAACACCAGAAATCATAGAAATCCTAGAAGGAAAAAAATTGACAGTAAGCCCCTTAACATAGGACTTTTTAATCTGAAACCAAAAACAACAAAAGAAACAACAAGTGGCAACTATATCAAACAAAAAATGTCTCTGCAAAGCAAAGGAAACCATTAGCAAAACAGAGACAACCTGCAAAATCTGATAAGAGGCTAATATCCAAAATAAGTAGAGAACTCATAAAATTCAATAGATAAATAAATAAGTAAACATTCCTATTAAAAAATAGGCAGAGGATCTGAGGACACCTTTTTAAAAAAAAAAAAAGAAAAAAGACATCCAGATGTACAATACGTACAAAAAAAGATCCACATCGTTAATATTCAGGGAAATGTTAATAAAACCATAATAAGATATCACCTCACAGATGCTAGAAAGGTTATTATCAAAAAGACTGGAAATAAGAAGTGCTGGCAAGAAAGTGGAGGAAAAGGAACCCTTGAACACTATTTGTGGAAATGTAAATTAGTGCATTCACTATGAGAAACAGTATGGAGATTCCCCAAATAAATACAAATAGAAGTACAATATAATCTAGCAATTCCTTTTCCTTTCTGTTTATTCAAAGAAAATGAAAACAGTTTCTAAAATATATATGCACTCCCATGCTCATTGCAGCATTGTTTACAATAGCCAAGATAGAGAAGCAACCTCAGGATATATCTAAGGATGAATGGAAAAAACAAATGTGAGATATACTTCTCACATATACAGGCATATGTATGTGTATATATATATATATATATGTTGTTGTGTAGTCACTAAGTCGTGTCCAACTCATTTGTAACCCCATGGACTCTAGCCTGCCAGGCTCCTCTGTTCATGGGATTTCCCAGGCAAGGATACTGGAGTGGGTTGCCATTTCCTTCTCCAATGTGTGTGTGTGTGTGTGTGTATACATAAATAGTATGTCTGTGTGTGTGTGTGTGTGTATATATATATAGGATGCCTGTGTGTGTGTGAATATATGTGTATATAGACGTATGTGAAGTGAAGTGAAGTGAAAGTCACTCAGTCGTGTCTGACTCTTTGCGACCCCGTGGACGATACAGTTTATGGGATTCTCTAGGCCAGAATATTGAAGTGGGTAGCCTTTGCCTTCTCCAGGGGATCTTCCCAACCCAGGGATTGAACCCAGATCTCCCACATTGCGGGTGATTTCTTTATCAGCTGAGACACAAGGGAAGCCCATGTGTGTGTGTGTGTGTGTGTGTGTGTGTGTGTGTGTGTGTGTGTGTGTGTGTATCAGTCAGTTCAGTCGCTCAGTCGTGTCCGACTCTTGGCGACCCCATGAATCACAACATGCCAGGCTTCCCTGTCCATCACCAGCTCCCGGAGTTTACTCAAATTCATGTCCATTGAGTCGGTGATGCCATCCAGCCATCTCATCCTCTGTCGTCCCCTTCGCCTCCTGCCCCCAATCCCTCCCAGCATCAGGGTCTTTTCCAATGAGTCAACTCTTCACATGGGGTGGCCAAAGTATTGGAGTTTCAGCTTCAGCATCAGTCTTTCCAATGAACACCTAGGACTGAGCTCCTTTCGGATGGACTGGTTGGATTTCCTTGCAGTTCAAGGGACTCTCAAGGGTCTTCTCCAACACCACAGTTCAAAAGAATCAATTCTTCAGTGCTCAGCTTTCTTTACAGTCCAACTCTCACATCCATACATGACCACTGGAAAAACCATAGCCTTGACTAGGCGGACCTTTGTTGGCAAAGTAATGTCTCTGCTTTTTATTTTTTATTTTTTTTTCAGTTTATCTTTTTAAAATTTATTTATTTATTTTAGTTGGAAGGTAATTGCTTTACAATATTGTGGTGGTTTTTGCCATATATTGACATGAATCAGTCATGGGTGTACATGTGTCCCACCATTCTGAACTCCCCTCCCACCTGCCTCCCCACCCCATCCCTTTGGGTTATCCCAGAGTACCAGCTTTGGGTGCCCTGCTCCGTGAATCACATTTGCACTGGTCATCTATTTTAATATGGTAATATACTATTGGTGATGCTATTCTCTCATATCACCCCCCCCCACACTTTTAAAGAAGTTTTATTTACAGGAATCTGTGCAGTACTCTATTACTATAATTGTCAATTAGCTCAAGTTGGTGGACAGCATTGTTTCAGTCTTCTATATTCTCCTAATTTATTGTTACATTTCTGATTAATAACTGATGGGGGAGTGTTAAATTTTTCAAATATAATTGTAGCCTAATGAAAATGGAATTTATGCTTTTGGCTGTCTGAAAAAAAAAATCTTTACTTCACCTTCCTTATATAAGATATTTTAGCTGAATATGGAATTCTAGGTGGATAGTAGGACAACCTCTTTAACAAGTGGTGCTGGGAAAACTGGTCAACCACTTGTAAAAGAATGAAACTAGAACACTTTCTAACACCATACACAAAAATAAACTCAAAATGGATTAAAGATCTAAATGTAAGACCAGAAACTATAAAACTCCTAGAGGAGAATATGCGCAAAACACTCTCCGACATAAATCACAGCAAGACCTTCTATGACACACCTCCCAGAATATTGGAAATAAAAGCAAAAGTAAACAAATGGGACCTAATGAAATTTAAAAGCTTTTGCACAACAAAGGAAACTATAAGTAAGGTAAAAAGACAGCCCTCAGAATGGGAGAAAATAATAGCAAATGAAGAAACAGACAAAGGATTAATCTCAAAAATATACAAGCAACTCCTGAAGCTCAATTCCAGAAAAATAAATGACCCAATCAAAAAATGGGCCAAAGAACTAAACAGACATTTCTCCAAAAAAGACATACAGATGGCTAACAAACACATGAAAAGATGCTCAACATCACTCATTATCAGAGAAATGCAAATCAAAACCACAATGAGGTACCATTACATGCCAGTCGGGATGGCTGTTATCCAAAAGTCTACAAGCAATAAATGCTGGAAAGGGTGTGGAGTAAAGGGAATCCTCTTACACTGTTGGTGGGAATGCAAACTAATACAGCCACTATGGAAAACAGTGTGGAGATTTCTTAAAAAACTGGATATAGAACTGCCATATGACCCAGCAATCCCTACTCTGGGCATACACACTGAGGAATCCAGATCTGAAAGAGACACGTGCACCACAGTGTTCATCGCAGCACTGTTTATAATAGCCAGGACATGGAAGCAGCCTAGATGCCCATCAGCAGATGAATGGATAAGGAAGCTGTGGTACATATACACCATGGAATATTACTCAGTCGTTAAAAAGAATTCATTTGAATCAGTTCTAATGAGGTGGATGAAACTGGAGCCCATTACACAGAGTGAAGTAAGCCAGAAAGGTAAAGACCAATACAGCATACTAACACATATATATGGAATTTAGAAAGATGGTAACGATAACCCTATATGCAAAGCAGAAAAAGAGACACAGAAGTACAGAACAGACTTTTGGACTCTGTGGGAGAAGGTGAGGGTGGGATGTTTCGAATGAACAGCATGTATATTATCTCTGGTGAAAGAGATCACCAGCCCAGGTGGGATGCATGAGTCAAGTGCTTGGGCCTGGTGCACTGGGAAGACCCAGAGGAATCGGGTGGAGAGGGAGGTGGGAGGGGGGATCGGGATGGGGAATATGTGTAACTCTATGGCTGATTCATATCAATGTATGACAAAACCCACTGAAATGTTGTGAAGTAATTAGCCTCCAACTAATAAAAAAAATTTTTTTTAAATAAATAAAAAAAATAAAAAACCATAAATTTGTATCCTTAAGGAACAACAACAAAAAAAAATACCTGAAAATTTCCAAATTTTATGAAAACAATAGACCCACAGATAAGAGAAACACAATGAGCAACAAATAGCATAGACATAAGTAAAGTCACATGAAGGCACACACCCCAAACAAACTACTGAATTTGCTGCAAAAGAGAAAACGGAACAGGAAGACAGAGACAGAAAAGACTCATTATAATAAAATATCTCTGCTTTTTAAAGTGCTATCTAGGTTGGTCATAACTTTCCTTCTAAGGAGTAAGCGTCTTTTAATTTCATGGCTGCAATCACCATCTGCAGTGATTTTGGAGCCCCCCAAAATAAAATCTGACACTGTTTCCCCATCTATTTCCCATGAAATGTTGGGACCAGATGCCATGATCTTAGTTTTCTGAATGTTGAGCTTTAAGCCAACTTTTTCACTCTCCTCCTTCACTTTCATCAAGAGGCTTTTTAGTTCCTCTTCACTTTCTGCCATAAGAGTGGTGTCATCTGCATATCTGAGGTTATTGATATTTCTCTTGGCAATCTTGATTCCAGCTTGTGCTTCCTCCAGCCCAGCATTTCTCATGATGCACTCTGCATAGAAGTTAAATAAGCAGGGTGACAATACATAGCCTTGATGTACTCCTTTCCTATTTGGAACCAGTCTGTTGTTCCATGTCCAGTTCTAACTGTTGCTTCCTGACCTGCATACAGGTTTCTCAAGAGGCAGGTTAGGTGGTCTGGTATTCCCATTTCTTTCAGAATTTTCCACAGTTTATTGTATCCACACAGTCAATGGCTTTGGCATAGTCAATAAAGCAGAAATAGATGTTTTTTCTGAAACTCTCTTGCTTTTTTGATGATTCAGCTGATGTTTGCAATTTGATCTCTGGTTCTCCTGCCTTTTCTAAAACCAGCTTGAACATCTAGAAGTTCATGGTTCGCGTATTTCTGAAGCCTGGCTTGGAGAATTTTGAGCATTACTTTACTAGCATGTGAGATGAGTGCAATTGTGCAGTAGTTTGAGCATTCTTTGGGATTGCCTTTTTTTGGGATTGGAATGAAAACTGATCTTTTCCAGTCCTGTGGCCACTGCTGAGTTTTCCAAATTTGCTGACATATTGAGTGTAGCACTTTCATAGCATCATCTTTCAGGATTTGAAATAGCTCAGTGGGCATTCCATCACCTCCACTAGCTTTGTTCATAGTGATGCTTTCTAAGGCCCACTTGACTTCACATTCCAGGATGTCTGGCTCTAGGTTAGTGATCACACCATCGTGATTATCTGGGTCGTGAAGATCTTTTTTGTACAGTTCTTTTGTGTATTCTTGCCACCTCTTCTTAATATTGTCTGCTTCTGTTAGGTCTATACCATTTCTGTCATATATATATATATATTGGACTATTATTCAGCCATAAAAAATAATGAAATCATGCCATTTGGGTCAACATGGATGGACTTTTAGGGCATCATGCCAAGTGAAAATGTCAGACAGAAAAAGACATATATCATATGATCTCTCTTATATGTGCAAGTGAAAGTGTCAGTCGCTCAGTCGTGTCTGACTCTGTGACCCCATGGCTGTAGCCCACCACGTTCCTCTCTCTATGGTATTCTCCAGGCAAGAATACTGGAATGGATTGCCATTTCCTTCTCCAGGGGATCAAACCCCACTCTTCTGCATTTCTGGCAGATTCTTTACCATCTAAGTTACCAGGGAAGCCCCTTTTATATGTAGAATATAAAACAAACAAGCAAACAAAAACTATGCTCAAGCTCATAGGCACAGAGAACAGATTGGTGGCTGCCAGAGGTGTGGTAACAGAGTAAGTAGGTGAAATGGATTTATAATTTTTGTTTTTCAGTTTAAATGAACTAAATTTAAAATACTTAGCCATTTTCTAAGATTTTATCTTTAAAAAATTAACTTTATTAAAAGAGGTAAAAAGCTGTTTTATAAAAACCTTATGGCAGCTAGATCTTTCTTCAGCTATAATCATTTCTAAATAGTTTAGAAACAGTTTCTAAAGCATATTTAAGATATTTGTTTATTTTTCAATGATTCAAAAGAAACAGCTCTTTTTCTAAACCAATAAAGCATCAATCTCATGAACTAAAAACTTAGCCTTTAAAGAGAATAGTGATAGTGATTTGGGGTACTGATTACATTTTAAAAAGAAGAAAAAAAGTCTCATATACTACAACACAAGTGGTTCTTATTTCAAATCAAAATAATGAACTATTGATATACCCCTAGGTAAACACAAAGTTCATATGGAATAAAGAAGATTGGTGAGAACAAAGCATGGATAGTAGATATAGAATCTACATAGGCCACCTGTCTACATAGATATTAAAAATTATCTTATTTTCATATATATTTGACCTTTCCCAACTTCATGAAACTATTATTTTCTTCAAATAAAGAATACAAAATGATTCCACTCAAAATCTTGACTATTCTAAAAAACTGAACCTATGCATAAATAATTTTTCACAAGCTTCTTGACAAGTCTTTTTCTTTGAAATGTGGAAGTATAACATTTCTGGTTTTGGCAACTTTCTTACTGGGTGTAGGTGTCTAAGAGAAGCTCTCAGTGTGACTGAATAAGCGGGAGGTGGCAGTCAGAAGTAGTAGGGTGCTCTGATCAGCTGCAGTGGGTGCTCTTCTCCAGGTAGGGCTCCTTACATCACCTGCACATTGGGTCATGGTAGGGCCCAAAGTGAAAATGCAGACACAGTGGAAATAGGTGTCTCAGCTCAAAGCCAGTGTATGAGTGCTCCCCTCCCCCATCACTATCTATCAGCTTCTCATATCCCCTCTAAGCACCATCTCAAGGAGGGTGAGCGGGAGCAGGTGGAATCTGAAGGAGTAAACATTTTCTTAAAATAGACAGTCATCCAAAAAGAAATGTTAAGCTAGGAGGAAAAAGTCAGATACCATGAAGTGTCAAGCCTCTGTTCCCTATCAGCTGAGGACAAGAGGTTGAGATAAGTTATATAAAGTAATAGAGTCATATTTTTATACATCCTTGACTACATATTTACAATTACCTGGAAAATGTTTATTCTTTGCTAACGTTTATTTTCCCACTTCCAAAGCAATGATTGTACACTATCTACCTCCCTTCTTAAACTTCTTTGCTCTATCATTTCCCACCTTTCTGAATCCTCCTCTACCCTTTATCTTACCCTGCCCACAATCTTCTTCTTCCTTCTACCAACCAACATTGACTTCACCACTACTGTAATGTTGCCAGATTTAGCAAATAAAAATACTAGATGCTAGTTAAATTTAAATTTTACATAAATCAGGGAATGCATTTTTAGTATAAGTGTGTTCAAAATATTGCACAGGGCATACTTATAGTTAAAGGGGAAAAAATCATTATTTTTCTGAAAGTTAAATTTAACTGGGTGTCATATTTTATCTGTCAAACGTGTTATTTCCTCTTTAGTTAATTTGAGAATCCCCCCTCCTCATTAACCCAAGCAATTAAAAGAAACTTTCTCTTTGTGGAATGCACGTTGTACTTTCTTTTTAAATCATCCTATTAAGACAATATGAAAAGTCTTTAAAAATGATAACTTATGAATTCAAACACATAAGCCAGGAACTTCTTCAATGCCAATGAAATTAAGATTCACGCTTTGATTTCCTATACAAAAGTCAGGTTAGTAGGCCTCCCCGTGGCTATTTTGCAAAGATAATACTAACTTAACTCCAATTAAGATAAAGATAATTCTTTTGATAGAAATTCAGGCTAGATTTTAAAAGACTCAAAATCCATTATATGCTTCATCACTCTTACTTGAGGTGAACATAAAAGTCACTCTGGTGACAACCTCAATGCCTATTCCATTTCAGTTCTGATTATCATACTTAACCTCAAACTCCAAGCTAAATTAATGATAAAATGTTTTAGTTATCTATTTCTGAACAACAAACCACCCTAAAACTTAGTGGTTTAAAAACCAACTTGTCAAAAATTTACATAAATTTACAATCTGGGCTAGGTTCACCTGAATGGTCATTTTGTTGACTATCTTGCTGGCAGTATATTGGATGGACAGATTCTGGTGGTGGGTTGACCTGAGACTGGGCTTAGGTAATACCCTGAAACATCTGGACTACTCCCCCTCCAGATGCTCATGACCTCTTCTCCCTTAGCACAGCCTCTCTCTGTGTGTGGTCGGTGTGGTCGCCACTGCAGAAAAGTTGGCCTTCTTGGCTCATCAGCGTTCTCAAGTGTATAGAATTGGAAGCTACTAGGTCCTTCATCAGGCGTAGGCCAGGAACTTCCACTAAGGACAAAGTCATTTCTACCATGTCCTGTTAGTTAAAATAACGCACAGTTTCAGCCCAAATCAAAAGGAATTTCTAGAGGATTGTTCACTTGAGACTGCCAGTATAAGTCCATAATAGACTATGCACATACGTAAATATTGGTCAAGAGATGATGCCTTAAAAATGCATGTGTGTGTGTGTGTGTGTGTGTGTATATATATATATACACACACACACACATATATATATATATGTTATATGAAGTATAGATATATATTAATGGCATAGCTTACATTATTTATCATTTCTTTATTTCTTAAGTAGCTATGTAAGAATGGGGGGAAGATGGGGAAACTTTAGGGTCTGGGGCATAAAAGTTCTCTTAATGTGGCTAGAATCTAGATCAAGATTCTTACTGAATTTTTTGTTAGGTATTAGTCTTGCTTTTAATTTTTTATAGTGGTATAAATTACATGTTAAGTTGCTTCAGTCCTTTCTGACTCTTCGTGACCCCGTGGACAATAGCCTTCTAGGCTCCTCTGTCCATGGGATTCTCCAGGCAAGAATACTGAAGTTGGTTGCCATTTCCTTCTCCATGATAAAATACATACAATCACACAATTTTTTTTTGCACAAATCCATGAATTTATACATTTGTGTACTACTGTGTGAACACTCTCCATAAGAAAACAGAGTATTTTTACCCTTCCAGATACTCTTCTGCATCCCTTCCCTCTCAACATTCATCAAGGCGAAGGAGAAGGAAGCCCACGGTGCGGCAGTTCATGGGGTCTCAAGGAGTTGCATACAACTTAGCATCTAAACAACCATTTTTGTGATTTTTGTCACTAGATTAATAATTAATTTAACTTTTCCCCCCTAATGTATGGTCTTTTCCTGTAAATGTCCACAAGTATTTAAAGAGAAATTACATTGTAAAGTTTGGTTGTAGAATCCTATATAGGTCAGTAAGTAAAGGTTAGTGGATTGTGTTTTTTAAATCATCAATATTCTTGCTAATTTACTAATTTTTCTGCTTGTTCTACATGGTGTTTAATGAGGTATATTAAAATGTCCAGCTATGTCTGTATATTTATCTGTATTTCCTCTTAGCTCCATAAGCTTTTACTTTATATATGTTGAAGCTAAACACAAAGGTTTTGAAGGGCTTTTCCTGCTTCTTCACTGAATCTTTATTCTCACTTCCTTTAGCTGATAATTATAGTGTAAAGTGACTTAGAGGAAACGATATTGTGTTGGCATAATATACCTATAATCACCTGGAGTATTTCATGCAATAAAATTGTAACTGTGGGCATTTCTCTATTCAGTTAGAGTAGAAGATGACAAATAATGAATATAGTTTTTGAAAGCCCCAAACTTAAATAAGTTACAGTACATTTTTTTTTCACTTTGGTTGTTTTTCATTTGTGCACCTGTGGCTAAACTTCTGCACTGATTACAGGTGTTCTATGTCATCTTTTTTCCAAATGAGTACATAGCAGCCATTTCCAGTTTATTTAAAGGCCATTTTAAACATCTCTGAGGTTCCCTACTTGAGCAGATGCCTCAGCTCCTCTACCGCATTCAGTTCAAGTGGAAAGTATGTTCTTAGGCCAAGCAGAAAACTTACACCTAACAGTGTGGTTTGCTTGTAGACTTTTTCTTACGGTTTTCTGACCACAGTGATGATAAATCATCCTACCTGAGTATCTTCTTTGAAAAAGTAACACACTCTGCTAGAGGGATTTGAGGTTTTTTTTTTCCTGACATTTAACTCAGCAAATGCCCTTACATATTAATCTGTTTAGAACCATACCAACTATTGCCTTCAATAAAAAGTTATAGCTAACAGTTTCTGATTTTTCTTCATCTCCATTTCTGTTTTCCTTCGATTTTCCTATGAAGACTTTCACAAGAGTGATTGAATAAGAATATCTGTAAAATGTCAAAATTTATTTTTGGAATGTTAGCCTAAGTCAATCAATGTCAAGGAGGGGATTGGATACATTTTGACAAGACCACTCAATATAATTTTGTCAATTTTTACCTGCTTAATTGTGAACAGAACACACACACACACACACCCTCTGTGTAATGTTAGTCAGCATGGAGTACATTTTTTTAGAAGTGTTCAGTAAAATCAGTCATATCAAATGATATAGAATTAAATATGGAGAACACATTATACTTTTATGTATCTTGGTAACAGCAACTTGTTATTTTTGAGAGGATTAAAAACATAAAAAACCTCAAAATACAATATGATGAACACATAGCAAATTTTATAAGAAATTATGTATTCATATTTTACATGAATGTAACATTTCATGATTTAATTAAAGTTTAATAATTTAGTGATAATTTAGAAACATTTTAATTATAAATTTCATTTAAAAAGAGTTAGGCTAAATGAAGTCTGATCACATCACCACCATCTTCACCTACATGTTTAGTCAACTAACTTGGTGAACATCAAATTATCACTTAAACTCCATGGACGTAAATATCTTCTTTTGTCAAATATGGAAGGGGGAGGCTAGGACTACATGATCTTTTTGGTAATTATAATGATAAAAAATTTTTAGAACAACCACTTAGGAAAAAAATATGTATAAACAGGGTCTAAGTAACTGAAAATGCATTGGACTGAAAGCAAATGCTGAATTTTTGTGAAGAAAGTTTTTAAAAAATGAAAAATTAGAAGAAGCAAAATGTTAAAGAGAAATTGAACATATTTAACAATGTAAATTTGACTATACTTATACATAATTTAATTTCTTAGTTGTAGTACAAGAACAACAAACTGATTCTCTGGTGAGAGAATCATGAATAAAAATGTACTTAACACGGATGCTCAGCATGACCACTTCAGTCACAAATTGGGTTAATTAACTGGTTCTATGGAACTTTGCAAAGGTTACATGTAAGGAAAAGGTACCTAGTAATTTAAAATTCATTTGCTCACTTACTCTTTTCTTGTTCTATGAAGTGAAATAATATACGGACGGAGAAAAAAATAGGCAGTTGAAAAAGGAAAATCCTTTTTCCTATCTCCTCCCTGACAGAATATGAAAATCTTTTTTCTTTTTTTTTTGCTGGCATTTGGACGAAGAAATTTTTTAAGGAACACTATTATGTAGGAGTGAGCTGATCCTAACAATGCAGTGACCACACTAGCATCCTGAGATGACAGATAACAGGGAGTCCAAGGCTTGCTCTGCTTCAGTGGCCCTTCTGCTCTTCAGATTCTGCCTGTGTCCACAACCCAGATTCAGAGGACTGGGGGATGCTTTCTGACTCCTATAAGGAGAGAGAAACCAACTCAAGTGTGTTTAAGTCTATTTGACAAACAACTTGTTCTAATATGTACCAAGTATATGTAGTATTTTTATTTGCTTGTTGAAATAACTAGATTTCACAAACAACAAAATGCATGCATGTTAGTGAGATTTTAGTTTAGTTCAATAATCATTCCCTGAACACTTCTTGATATGCTAGATAGGTTCTGTGTGATAGTATAAATAGAAAAAGCTATGACTTCAAACTCATCCCCAGGGAATCTGACTTTGAAGGTCAGTGGAATTTGATTACAGAATTTCCCCAGAACTGGGGAAACAGAGACTCTTAGAGAGCACAAACTAAATGTTGTGTGCACCAGGACCCAGAGAGGGGAGCTGTGACCCCATAAGGGATGGAGCCAGACTTGCCTGTGTTAGGGAGTCTCTGGCAGCACTGCAGGTCAACAGTGGCCTGCAGTGGGGATTGGGGCACTGACAACAGCATTTCTGGAAGGTGTGCATTGTTGGCATAAGATCTCCTGAAGGAGGTTGCCATTAGGCCTACTATAAAGACCATGACACTTCCATAGAGACTACCAACTCCAGGACTGGGCTGCCCCAGGCCAAACAACAGGGAGGGAGCACAGCCCTATCCATCATCAGAAAATTGGATTAAATATTTACTGAGCAAGGTCCTGCCCACCAGAGCAAGATCTAGTTTTTGGAGCATGGAGATTCAAAGAATTGATGCTTTTGAACTGTGGTGTTGGAGAAGACTCTTGAGAGTCCTTTGGACTACAAGGAGATCCAACCAGTCCATCCTAAAGGAAATCAGTTCTGAATATTAATTGGAAGGACTGATGCTGAAGCTGAAGCTCCAATACTTTGACCACTTGATGTGAAAAATTGATTCATTGGAAAAGACCCTGATGCTGGGAAAGACTGAACCAGGAGAAGTGAGTGACAGAGGATGTGATGGTTGGATGGCATCTCTGACTCAAAGGACATGAGTTTGAGCAAACTCTGGGAGTTGATGATGAACAGGGAAGCCTGGCATGCTGCAATCCTTGGGGTCGCAGTGTCAGACACGACTGAGTGACTGAACTGAACTGACAGACTGAGCATGGTCCTGCCCACCATAGCAAGATCCAGTTTTCCCCACAAGTCCCTCCCATCAGGAAGCTTGTACAAATCTCTCATCCACATCTATCAGAGGGCATACAGAATACAGAAAATTAACCAAAAATGATCACATGGATTACAACCTTGTAAAACTGAATGAAATTAGGAGCCATGCCATGTAGGGCCACCCAAGACTGACACATCATGGTGAAGATTTCTGACAAAATGTGGTCCACTGGAGAAGGGAATGGCAAGTCACTTTTGCATTCTTACCTTGAGAACCCCAAGAACACTATGAAAAGGCAAAAAAGTATGACACTGAAACATGGACCCCCCAGGTCAGTAGGTGTCCAATATGCTACTGGAGAAGAGCAGAAAATAGCTCCAGGCAGAATGAAGAGGCTGAGCTAAATCAGGCACAATGCCCAGATGTGGAAATGCCTAGTGGTGAAAGTAAAGTTCAATCCTGTAAAGAACAATACTGTATAGGAACATGGAATGTTAGGTCTGTGAATCAAGTTAAGTGGAAGTGGTTAAACAGGAGATGGCAAGAGTGAACATCAGCACTTCAGGAATCAGTGAACTAAAATGGACTGGAATGGGTGAATTTAATTCAGATGACCACTGTATCTATTATCATGGGAAAAAAAATCCCTTAGAAGAAATGGAGTAGTCCTCATAGTCAACAAAGCAGTCTGAAATGCAGTACTTGGCTGCAACCTCAAAAACAACAAAATTATCTTGGTTCATTTCTGAAGCAAATCATTCAGCATCACAGAGAGCCAAATCTGTGCCCCAAACACCAATACTAAAGGAGCTGAAGTTGAATGGTTCTATGAAGCCTGACAAGATATTCTAGAACTAACACCAAAAAAAAAAAGAAAAGAAAGAAAGAAAAAGTCATTTTCATCAGAGGGGACTGGAATGCAAAAGAAGCAAGTCAAGAGATACCTGTAGTAACAGGCGAATTTGGCCTTGGAGTACAAAAGGAAGTAGGGAAACGGCTTGCAGAGTTTTGCCAAGAGAGTGAACTAGTCATAGCAAACACTCTTTCAGCAACATGAGAAATGACTCTACAAATGAACATCACCAGATGGTCAATACTGAAATCAGATTGATTATATCCTTTGAGCAGAAGATGGAGAAGCTCTGTACTGTCAGCAAAACAAGACCAGGAGCTGACTGTGGCTCAGATTATGAACTCCTTCATGCAAAATGCAGGCTTACATTGAATAAATTAGGTAAAACCACTAGACCATACAGGCATGACCTAAATCAAGTCCCTTATGATTATATAGTGGAAGGGACAAATGGATTTAAGGTATTAAATCTGATAGAGTGAAAAACTATGGATTGAGGTTCATGACATTGTACAGAAGGTGATGACTTAAAACCATCCCCAAGAGAAAGAAATGTATAAGGGCAAAATGGTTGTCTGAGGAGGCCTTATAAATATCTGAGAAAAGAAGGATGTTAAAGAAATGTTAAAGAAGGATGTTAAGAAAAAAAGGAGAAAAGGAAAGATATATCCATCTAAATGCAGAGTTCCAAAGAATAACAAGGAGAGATAAGAAAGCCTTCCTCGGTGATCAATGCAAAGAAATGGAAAACAGTAGAATGGGAAAGACTAGAGATCTCTTCAAGAAAATTAGAGGTACCAAAGGAACATTTAATGTAAAGATAGGCACAATAAAGGACAGAAACTATATGGACCTAACAGAAGCCAAAGATATTAAGAAGAGGTGACAAGAATAAAAAGAACTGTACAGAAGATGTCTTAATGACCCAGATGACCATGATGGTGTGATGACTCACCTAGAGCCAGACATCCTGGAGTGCAAAGCCAAGTGGGCCTTGGTAAGCATCATTATGAGCAAAGATAGTAAAGGTGATGGAATTCCAGCTGAGCTATTCCAAATCCTAAAAGATGATGTTGTTAAAGTGTCCCACTCAATATGACAGCTAATTTGGAAAACAGCAGTGGACACAGGACTGGAAAAGTCAGTTTTCATTCCTATTCCAAAGAAGGGCAGTGCCAAAGAATGTTCAAACTATTGCAAAATTCCACTCATTGTACATACTAGCAAGGTCATGCTTAAAATCCTTCCAGCTAGGCTTCAACAATATGTGCACTGAGAACTTACAGATGTACAAGCTGGATTTAGAAAAGGCAGAGGACCCAGAGATCAAATTGCCAACTTCTGTTGGATCATAGAAAAAGAAAAAGAATTCCAGAAGAGCTCTAATTCTACTTCATTGACTAGGCTATAAAGCCGTTGATTGTGTGGATCACAACAAACTGGAAAATTCTTCAAGACATGGGAATGCCAGCCTATCTTCTGAGAAATTTATCTGCAGGTTAAGAAGCAACAGTTAGAATAGGACATGGAACAACAACAGACTGGTTCAAAATTGGGAAAGCAGTATTACAAGCCCGTATACTGTCACTCTGCTTATTTAACTTCCATACAGAGCACATCATGTGAAATTCGGGGATGGATGTTGCAAAAGCTGGAATCATAATTGCCAGAGAGATACCCATAACCTCAGATATACAGATGATGCCACCCTAATGGCAGAAAACAAAGAGGAATTAAAGATCCCGTTGATGAAAGTGAAAAGGCTGGCTTAAAACTCATCATTCAAAAAAATTAAGTTCATGGCATCAGGTCGCACCACTTCATGGTGAATAAATGTGGAAATAATGGAAACAGTGACAGACTTTACTATCTTGGGCTACCAAATCATTCTGGATGGTGACTGCAGCCATGAAATTAAGATACTTGCTCCTTGGGAGGAAAGCTATGACAGACCTAGACAGTGTTTTAACAATCAGAGACATCACTTTGCTGACAAAGCTCCTTGACATCAGAGCTATAGTTTTTCCAGTAGTCAAATATGGATGTGAGAGTAGGCCCATAAAGAAGGCCAAGTGCTGAAGAATCTGTGGTGTTTCAACTGCAGTGTTGGAGAAGACTCTTGAGAGTCTCTGGGACAGCAGGGAGATCAGACTAGTCATTCCCCAAAGAAATCAACCCTGAATATTCATTGAAAAAATTGATGCTAAAGCTGAAGATCCAATCCTTTGGCCTCTTGACGTAAAGTGCCAACTCATTGGAAGACCCTGATGATGGGACAGACTGACGGCAGGAGGAGAAGAGGATGACAGAGGATGGAATGATTGAATGGCATTATTGACTCAATGGACATGAATTTGAGCCAACCTCTGGAGATAATGAAGGACAGGGAAGCTTGGTTTGCTGCTATAAACGGGGTTGCAAAGAGTTGAACAAGACTAAGTGATTGAACAACAATAATGGCTTCAACCCTCAATGTTTAGTTATGTAACACAGCTTCTAATTGTCTTTATTCCTTTTGTATACAATCTTCTCACTTTAGTATCTTCTCTTCTAAACAGTTGAGTGTTGGTGATGATTTATTATTAAGTGGTGTCCGACTCTTGTGACCCCATAAACTGTAACCCACCAGGCACCTCTGTCATGGGGTTTCCCAGGCAAGAATACTAGAGTGGGTTGCCATTTCCTTCTCCAGAGGATCTTCCTGATCAATGATGGAATCCGCATTTCTGCATTGCAGGTGGATTCTTTACTGCTGAGCCACCAGGGAAGCTCAAAGAGGTGAGTAATTCCATCCAAATAGTTTAATTTTCTTTGTACAAATGTATCAAATATTGATTGACACAAATAATCAATGTTAAGCAGCTACTAAGTGCTTGAAACTGTATTCAGCTTGTTCACATAACAGAAAATCTCATTCTTTCATCAAAATGATCTCTATGTTACATATGAGGAACATGACTAAGATGACCTTATTATGATAAAATTGAGCCAGAGGCTTTCTACCCCTTTGTTTGCTGGTTCTATGCTCTTTCACTATATTGTAGTTCTATTCTTTTTCACTGTATTGTAGCTGGGCTGTGAATTAAGGCTGACTATGCAATTCTATGGTACTTTATTAACATAATATTCCTGAGTAACTATAACATTAATATTTGAAGCTTGAGTTCGAATTGGACTCCACCACTTTTTTGCTGTATGAACTTGAATAAATCGTCCAAACTTTCATGCCTCAGATTACTCAATTATGAACAGGGATAGTATTTTCCTCATGGTGCTGCTCTGATTGATTATTTAGTATATATACAGCTAATATAAGAAGAGGGCTTTCTTATTAGTACATTAAGAATTAGCACTAAATAAATAGCAATATTTGACATATTCAAAATATGACTGTGGAGTGATTTCATAGAATTCTAGTAAAGATTAAAAATGTACTATCTACATAAAATGCTTAGACAGTGCCTGACAATAAATATTAGCTACTACTATAGTAACTAAATGTGATTAACATCATGGTATTAATCACATACAATGTTTCAAACATGCAAACCAGATCTACTATGTTATTTGTTTTAGACCTATTTCAGAACATTATATCAATCTGTTCATATGCCAAGATGAAGAAATACAAATGTAAGTTTAGTTTTTGTTTTTTACAAAGCTAATTGTGCTAGTTTTCTTTAAGGAATTTCTCAAATAAAATTCTAACTTGCAACCAAAGAGAGCATTGAAATATACAAGGGAGTGGGTAAAATAGAAGAGGCAAATTTCTTCATCAGTAAATACAGTTTGTCGAATGGGATTATTTCTAGGTGCACCGAGATTCAGTACTCTCTTTCCTGCTAAGTCACATATGATTGACCATTTTCTTTTAAGAAACAACAATTACATGTCCAGACTTTGGACACAGGAGATGCAGTTGGAATGGGTATGTGGTAGGGCTGTGGGAACACTAGGTGACTTGTCTTGAACTGTGTTTGCACAGCAAGGAGGACCTTGGTTTTGTACTAAGTAGGACTGATGCTGATAGAAAGCTAAAACCCATGAAAAATCATCTCTAGGCACTGATGCTGTGAAACTAAGCAGTTATTTACATTGCTCTTGTTTATGCTTTTGAATAAAAAGCAAAGGCATATATTTCTATTTTATAATAATCTATAAATTTTAATTTTTTACTAAAATGAAAAAGAAATAGCAAAATAACAGAAAGAAGTGATTTTCAGCACCAATTTTAACAATTATTTGTTAGGTGATACTGATAATTCATTTAATACTGTTCTCCTCAATGTTGAGAAAATTGATAGGAATTGTCCATATGGACAAATCTCTAAGGCCCATTCAACTCTACCCTTTGAGTTTAAATATGCACATATTTAAATCATATATGGAATACATATAAATTGCATAAGTATTGATATATATATATATACATATATAACATACATAATCTATATATGTATATAGCACACATGTACATATACTACTCACTTTTAGTAATGTGTGGATAATTTCATATTTAGCAAGGAAATTCTTATCTCAATGCTCTTTATTAATAAAATGTATTTCAGTGTCAAAAAAAAAGAAATTCTTTAAATATCACAGATTTTCTTAAAAGTTATAAAGGATACAATACAAGATATATTTACTATATTGGTTACAAAATAATTGATCATTCCTTTAGAGTGATCCTTTGGTACATACTGTATAATATGGTGGCCAAAAATAGGACATTTTATATTAACCATAATTTTACAGAAATATTTCTGTAAACCACAATCTTACAGATATTTTTCTATAGACAGAAGCTAAATCTTGACTTTTTCCCTTATTGGAACTGTGTGACTATCTGCCATCTATACCATAGTGGACTAGTGAGTATTTATTTATAAGAATAAACTTAATATAAGTGTATCAGGTTATAAAGAATAAAGCTAAGATTTTAGCTATAGATCCCTGGACCATATAATTGAAGAAAATGTGAGTCTGGCTGAAGAGTTACTGCATATCCTAAAGAAATAATGCTCTTTGCCCATAGAGCTTAAACAAGGAGTGAAACATGCTATTTTCAGCTGCACATTTATTTTATTGAACCTGAAAGCATGTAGTACCTTGAAAACAAGGTAAGATAATATCCTGTTTAATTAGAATCAGACGAAAAAGGTTTCCCTTTCACTGTTATATTCTTACAACTCACATGACAGTGGCAGTAATATTTAACTTGTCAGTCAAGATGTTTGACAAAATAATCATATTAATGAATCTTAGGCAATAATTAAAAGATGTGCCTGGCATACTTGTTTGTCAAATTTTCCAGACTCATTAAAGTCAAAGTTACATTTTATTAGCAATAATCTATGTGTTGTTATAAACACAACAGCTTGACCATTTCTAATAGTAATTACCAGTGATAAACTTGTCCAGATATAGAACTGAATAAGCTAAGCAATATAATAAAAAATGTTTAGGAATACTTTTAGAAAACAGTAAAGGAGAACTTTGTCTTCAAAAATCTCCTTAAAAATGGATAAAATGTTCTGTCTGTCAGAATATCTGTATATGTGTATAATATATATATATATGTGCATACACATAAAATGCATATGATATATATGTTTATACATATATGTAAATATATACATACTCATAAAAACTTTCCTTGTCCATAATTCAAAAAACATGCAAAAAATGACATTTTTGATGAAAGAGTGAATGAGTTTTAGTCTATTAATATAAAGATATTATTTAGGTTATTTTCCATGCTGGCTATTTCAAAAATATTTGTATATTTATCATGACACTTTAAATATGCCTTATCAGCTGTGTGTGAATTGTAAACCTCAGAATCATTTCTTCTTAGTTAGAAATATAGCTGGTTTGGCTCTTATGTCCTGCTATATGAAAATCTTTCCATGCATAATGGGCAGCTGAACTAAAGACTCATTGATTTGGTACAAGCTGTGGGTCAGACACTAACATGATAGGCATGCTCTTAGATGTGGTTCTTGGAGCTTAGGGATGAGTAAATTACTGCTGAATGTGGGACAAACCTAGACTGTGTTGAAAAGCAGTGACGTCACTCTGCCAATAAAGGTCCATATAATCAAGGCTATGGTCTTCCCAGTGGTCACATAGGGTTGTGAGAGCTGGACCGTAAAGAAGGTAGAGCACCAAAGAATTGATGCCTTCAAACTGTGGTGCTGGAGAAGACTCCTGAGAGTCCCTTGGACAGGAAGGAGATCAAACCAGTCAATCTTAAAGGAAATCAACTCTGAATACTCATTGGAAGAATTGATGTTGAAGCTGAAGCTCCAGTATTTTGGTCACCTGATGCGAAGAGCTGACTTATTGGAAAAGTCCCTGATGCTGGGAAAGATTGAGGGCAGAAGGAGAAGCTGGCATCAGAGGATGAGATGGCTGGATGGCATCACCGATGCCATGAACTTGGACAAACTCTGGGAGATGATGAGGGACAGGGAAGCCTGGCATGCTGCAGTTCATGGGTTTGCAAAGAGTCAGACATGACTGGGCAACTGAACAACAATAGGGTAAGATACAATAGGTACTCACCTTTAGCAATTCTAACCACACATTTCCTTAAGGAAGCCTTTATAGAAAATTCCAGGCCATATCAGTGACTCTGTTATACATTGTTGCTATTCTTGCTCAGTTGCTAAGTCGTGTCTGACTCTTTGAGACCCTATGGACTGCAGCCCACCAGGCCTCCCTGTCCTTCACTATCGCCTGGAGTTTATTAAAATTCATGTCCATTAAATAGGTGATACTATCTAACCATCTCATCCTTTGCTATCCCCTTCTCCTTTTGCCCTCAATCTTTCCTAGCATTAGGGTTTTTTTTTTTTTTTTTTTTTCATATTAGCAGTCAATCCTCTCTCGTCTCAAACACACACACATACATATAAATATGTACTTATGATTAAATCATTGTTGTTTAATGTCTGTTTTCCAGATAGAGAATAAGATCTTTAAGGACAGAATTTTTTATCTTCCTATATTTACTATATTCATGCACATAAATACTGATTTGTGTAAAAGTTAATAAACAAGATTCCACTTGATTCTACTAGCAATGTCATGATGTTAGCTATTTCAGCCTGGCTAGTATACTCATACTGTTTTCTTGGTTGATAGTTTTTATTAAAATTCTTAAATACATCATCTATTTCCTGGCTTCCAGGGTTTTCCTCATGAAAAATCAGCTGTTAATCTTTCCTATTTAAACATTTAATTAAAGATATCAATTGAGCTGTTAAATGAGGATATCTTGCATGTAATAAATCACTTCTCTCTTGAAGCTTTTTGTATGGTCTTTTTGCCTCTCCACAGTTTGATTGTGAAATGTACAGAGGTGGATATCAATCCTAACCGGCCAAGAGACAGGCACCAGAAAACTAAACACATCTCTTTACTGGCCAGACCTGAGACTATTCACACTACCCTAAGCATTCCTTATGACAGAAACCACAAGTGTTTTTGTCCACTTTTTGACTCATTCTCTTTCTCTCTGAATTGACCCTGAGGCTTCCCCATATGTTCCTGCAGGGCATGACATCCCTCTTCCTCATAGAACTGATAGTAACAAGTTGTATTTTCAATTGACAATCATCTCCTGATCTGTTGGTCTTACTCTACGTGGATTTAAAATAAAAATCTACATTTTAATGCAAAGGCTCATACAGAATTGGGTAAATGGAAGGAAGAGAGAAAATTAGAAGGCCATGAAGCTCATTATTACTTCAAAGAATAATCTGTTTTTCTTAAATAAAAGTTTTTCAGGTTTTCTCCAATCAGACAGTCAGTCAATTCAGTCACTCAGTCAGTTCAGTCGTTCAGTCGTGTCTGACTGTTTGCAGCCCCATGGACTGCAGCACGTCAGGCCTCCCTGTCCATCACCAATGCCCAGAGTTTAATCAGACTCATGTGCATTGAGTTAGTAGTGCCACCCAACCATCTCGTTCTCTGTCATCCCCTTCTCCTCCTACCTTCAATCTTTCCCAGAATCAGGGTCTTTTCAGAAGACTCAGTACTTCGCATCAGGTGGCCAAAGTATTGGGGTTTCAGCTTCAGTATCAGTCCTTCCAATGAATATTCAGGATTGATTTCCTTTAGGAGGGACTGGTTGGATCTCCTTGATGTCTTAAGGACTCTCAACAGTCTTCTCCAACACCACAGTTCAAAAGCATCAATTCTTCGGCACTCAGCTTTCTTTATAGTCCAACTCTCACATCCATACATGACTACTGGAAAAACCATAGCTGTGACTAGACAGACCTTTTTTGGTAAAGTATTGCCTCTTTTTAATACACTGTCTAGATTGGTCATAACTTTCCTTCCAAGGAGTAAGCATCTTTTAATTTCATGACTGCAGTCACCATCTGCAGTGATTTTGGAGCCCCAAAAAATGAAGTCTGTTACTGTTTTCACTGTTTCCCCATCTGTTTGCCATGAAGTGATGGGACCAGATGCCGTAATCTTTGTTTTCTGAATGTTGACTTTTAAGCCAACTTTTGCACTCAGTTCTTGCACTTTCATTATGATGCTCTTTAGTTCTTCATTTTCTGCCATAAAGATGGTGTCATATCCATATCTGAGGTTATTGATATTTCCCCCAGCAATCTCAATTCCAGCTTGTGCTTCTTCCAGCCCAGCATTTCTCATGATGTATTCTGCATATCAGTTAAATAATCAGAGTGACAATATACAGCCTTGATGCACTCATTCCCCTATTTGGAACCAGTCTGTTGTTCCATGTCCAGTTCTAACTTTTGCTTCCTGACCTGCATACAGATTTCTCCCGAGGCAGGTCAGGTGGTCTGGTATTCCCATCTCTTTCAGAATTTTCTACAGTTTATTGTGATCCATACAGTTAAAGGCTTTGGCATAGTCAGTAAAGCAGAAATAGATGTTTTTCTGGAACTCTCCTGCTTTTTTGATGATTCAATGGATGTTGACAATCTGATCTCTGCTTCCTCTGCCTTTTCTAAAACCACGTGAACATCTGGAAGTTCACGGTTCATATACTGTTGAAGCCTGTCTTGGAGAATTTTGAGCATTACTTTACTAGTGTGTGAGATGAGTATCATTGTGAGGTAGTTTGAGCATTCTTTGGCATTGCCTTTCTTTGGGCTAAAAACTGACCATTTCCTGCCCTGTGGCCACTGCTGAATTTTCCAAATTTTCTGGCATATTGAGTGCAGCACTTCCACAGCATCATCTTTTAGGGGTTGAAATAGCTCAACTGGAATTCCGTCACCTCCACTAGTTTCGGTTGTAGTGATGCTTCCTAAGGCCCATTTAACTTCGCATTCCAGGATGTCTGGCTCTAGGTTGGTGGCACACCATCGTGATTATCTGGGTTGTGAAGATCTTTTTTGTAAGTTCTTTTGTGTATCCTTGCCACCTCTTTTTAATATCCTCTGCTTCTGTTAGGTCCATATCATTTCTGTCCTTAATTGTGCCCATGTTTGCATGAAATGTTAGAATGCCATGAAGTTCATTATTATTTCCAAGGGTAACCTGTTTTTCTTAAATAAATGTTTTTCAGGTTTTGTCTAATCCTTGATTAATTTTCAAAATTCTGAAAAAAAAAAAAAACAACAACAACTGGTTTTTCTTGTTTTTCTTGAAAAAGTGATTTTTTAGATGTTCTTATTCCAATCTTCTATGGAATTCTTGCCCACAGTAGTAGATGTAATATTCCTCTGAATTAAATTCACCCATTCCCGTCCATTTTAGTTCACTGATTATTAAAATTTCAGTGTTTATTTACTCTTCCATCTCCTGTTTGACCTTCTAATTTACCGTGATTCATGAACCTGATTTCCGTGTTCCTTGCGATATTGTTCTTTACAGCATCAGACTTCACTTTTATCACCAGTCACATCCACAATAGTTGTTCTTTTTGCTTTGGCTCACACTTTCATTCTTTCTGTAGCTATTTCTCCACTCTTCTTCGGTACCATATTGGGCACCTACCAACCTACCGAACAATTTCTCAAATTGGGATAGGAGTACGTCAAGGCTGTATTCTGTCACCCTGCTTATTTAACTTCCATGCAGAGTTGGTTTGATTCAGTCAGTCAGTCATGTCCGACTGTTTGCGACCCCATGAATCGCAGCATGCCAGGCCTCCCTGTCCATCACCAACTCCTGGAGTTTACTCAAACTCGTGTCCATCAAGTCGGTGATGCCATCCTGCCATCTCATCCTCTGTCGTCCCCTTCTCCTCCTGCCCCCAATCCCTCCCAGCATCAGGGTCTTTTCCAATGAGTCAACTCTTCACATGAGGTGGCCAAAGTATTGGAGTTTCAGCTTCAAAATCAGTCCTTCCAGTGAACACCCAGGACTGATCTCCTTTAGGATGGACTGGTTGGATCTCCTTGCAGTCCAAGGGACTCTCAAGAGTCTTCTCCAACACCACAATTCAAAAGCATCAATTCTTCTGCACTCAGCTTTCTTCACAGTCCAACTCTCACATCCATACATGACCACTGGAAAAACCAGAGCCTTGACTAGACAGGCCTTTGTTGGCAACTAATGTCTCTGCTTTTTAATATGCTGTCTAGGTTGGTCATATCTTTCCTTCCAAGGAGTTAAGCATCTTTTAATTTCATGACTGCAATCACCATCTGCAGTGATTTTGGAGCCCCAAAAAATAAAGTCTGACACTGCTTCCACTGTTTCCCCATCTGTTTGCCATGAAGTGATGGGACCAGATGCCATGATCTTAGTTTTCTGAATGTTGAGCTTTTAGCCAACTTTTTCACTCTCCTCTTTCACATTTATCAAGAGGCTTTTTAGTTCCTCTTCACTTTCTGCCATAAGGGTGGTGTCATCTGCAGAGTACCTCAAGTGAAATGCTGGCCTGGATAAAGCAAAAGCTGGAATCAAGATTGCTAGGACAAATATCAATAATCTCAGATATGCAGATGACACCATCCTTATAGTAGAAAGTGATTAGCAACTAAAGAGCCTCTTAATGAATGTGAAAGAGGAGAGTGAAAAACCTAGCTTAAAACTCAAAATTAAAAAAACTAAGATCACGGCGTCTGGTCCCATCCCTTCATGAAAATAGATGGGGAAACAATGGGAACAGTGAGAGTCTTTACCTTCTTGGGCTCCAAAATTATTGCAGATGGTGACTGAAGCCATGAAATTAAAAGATGCCTATTCCTTGAACGAAAAGCTATGACAAACCTGGACAGCATGTTCAAAAGCAAAGACTTTACTTTACTGACAAAGTCCTTATAGTTAAAGCTATGGCTTTTCCAGTGGTCATGTATGGATGTAACAGTTGGACCATAAAGAAAACTGAGTGCTGAAGAATTGATGCTTTAGAATTGTGGTGTTCGAGAAGACTCTTGAGAGTCTCTTGAACCACAAGGATATCAAACCAGTCCATCCTAAAGGAAATCAGTCATGAATATTCATTAGAAGGACTGATGCTGATGCTCCAATATTTTGGCCACCTGATGCAAAGAATCGACTCATTAGAAAATACCCTGATGCTGGGAAAGATTGAAGGTAGGAGGAGAAGGGAATGACTGAGGATTAGATGGTTGGATGGCATCACCGACTCAATGGACGTGAGTTTGAGCAAGCTCTGGGAGTTGGTGATGAACAGGTAAGCTTGGTGTGCTGCAGTCCATGGGGTCTCAAAGATTTGGACATGACTGAGCAACTGAACTGAACTGATTTAACTCTTCCTTCTGATATCACATCCTGCCTTGTTTTTAGCTTAATGTATTTTTGATATTTTATTTTATAATCTGTATTGGATTTTTTGGACCCACCATCTACTTTTTTACTATTTCAAAATATTATATGTGTATTTAAAAGAGATGGACCATAAAGAAGGCTGAGTGCCAAAGAATTGATGCTTTGAAACTGTGGTATTGTAGAAGACTCTTGAGAGCCCCTTGGACAGCAAGGAGATCAAACCAGTCAATCCTAAAGGAAATCAACCCTGAATATTCATTGGAAGGAGTGATGCTGAAGCTGAAGCTCCAATACTTTGGCCACCTGACATGAAAAGCCATCTCATTGGAAAAGACCCTGATGCTGGCAAAGATTGAAGCAAAAAGAGAAGGGGTAGACAAGGCATATTGGTTCGATAGCATTACTGACTCAGTGGACATGAATTTAAATAAACTCTGGGAGGTAGTGGAGGACACAGGAATTTGATGTGCTACAGTCCATAAGGTTGCAAAGTCAGACACAACCTATCAACTGAACAATAACACAGTGGTTTAGTGTAGGAATGAAAGTACAGTTATTTATAATGGCCTTTTTGATTTATTTATTTTTTAATTCATAAGTTAGTTCTTCTTCCGCTCTCTTCCACTTTTAAGGATCTTTGTGATTACTTTGATCTCACCCATATAACCCACAGTGATCTCCCTATTTTAAAGTCAGTTTTTTGGCAAACTTAATTACACCTGTGACCTTAATTCCTCTTTGCCATATAACCTAGTGTATCAATAGTTTTTAGGTGTTAGGAGATAGACATCTTTAGGAATAGAAAGCATTATTCCGCCCATCTTACAGTTCTTCTTTTCCTAATATCTTTTTTAGTTTTAATATGTGTGTAGTTGTGAGTTTTGCTTGTTTTTTCTTTATGATTTATCTTATTTTATATTAACAAAACCATATTAAATCATCATCAACCAGAATGTTGATGACTTTCTACTGAGTTTAATTTATTACTCTACTCTAATTTTTTCAGATAGCTCTGTCTGGTTTAGATGAAGTTACACCATATTACTCTAGTCTAATTTTTTTGGATAGCTCTGTCTGACTTAGATGAAGTTACACCATAAAAAAAGGGTTTGGCATATACATATTAAATTTATAAATGACAGCGAGTATCAGTCCATACACCACGAAAGAGGTCTGATCTTCATTGTGAATTTCTTGTTGGCTATTGTAAATAGAGAAATTGTTAATAGACAATTTGAATTATTTTTATTAAAAATTATATTTATAGGACATGATAATTCCATTAAACACCCTGTGAGGGTTTTGATTGTAAGAGTCATTTCGGTCAGGAGTCAATACTTTTCATCTATAAGTTCTTCACTTTTATCAAGGGTCTGGCATGTAGTCAGCACTAGACCATTAATTACTGAATAAATTGGTTAATTTTATACCAAGCCCCAAAGAATACAGTGAGATGAGAAAAAGAAACATATTTTCACACATCTTCATGACTGACAGATATCAGAATAGTATGATAAAATGTGAAATATCAAGATCATGATGCATCTTGTATTCATCATTATTGATTAATTTGCAGACTTGTGTTACAATCAATGCCATTTAAAGAATATTATTTCATTTTGTGATGCCAATTTTTTTGTGTGAACTGATTTTGCTTTTGACTTAATTATCTGGATATTTTGGCATTATAATCAGCATAAATCCTTTCTTTTCTGCCAGCCAAGTTCCCTGTCTTTTCCAGGAAAGGCACGGGACCCCTTCAGGGGAAGAAATGGGAACAGCTGTCCTATCTCGTAACTAGTGCCAACTTGAATCTGTTTAGGCCAGTGATACTCTGGACAACTCATATACTAGACCAGAATACTATTGACCTCCATATTAACAATTCTTAAGAAAAATGCATTACATATGTAACGTCTTCATTTTATTTTCTATGGTAAGCTTCATAGAAGCCAACTGAAATTTCACAATGAAGGGAGACTACTGTCATGAAAACTGTATTTTATTATCTATGCCAGACTACCAGGGCTATTTTTCCACAGCAGTTTTCTCCTCTGAAGCTGAACAGCAGCAAGGTAAGTCATTATTAGAAGCACAGCAAGTTCCTGGATGCAGCCTGTTTGGTGAAGAGCTTATTCTAAGGCATTTGATTACATGTAGAGAGGAAAAAAAGATGTTGAAAGCAAGCAGGTATCTTTGAAAAGCTTATACCCCTAAAGTGATCTCAAAGCAAAAATTTAGCTGCTTATATGTCTCTGTGGAATTTACAAGACAGCCTGCTCCAGATATATGATATTATAGTAGTCATTCATTCAAAGAGAAGGCTACATATAAAGACTTGAATTCCAGAGAGAATTAAAACATTTTCCTAGCTATGCATAGAACATTAGGTTGAGCTAGAGCTATAATCAGGTCTTCATTTATGAATTATAGTTAAAAGTAAAATTCATAAGAAAAGCATGCATCATTTACTCAGAACTTTTCTGCATTTTTCTTAAAAAGCATTTACCAAATCATTAAGATCTCTCTCTTTCTTCCTTTCCTGGACCCAAGGGGCCAGTTCTCAGTTATGCACTGATGGAAAGGCCACCTTAAAAAGAAAGGGTTATTAAGAGAATTATTTTGTTTCAGTGTACAATATTATACAAAATGACTGGAAAATTAAGGGTGCATGAGGACCAACCTTATTTGCCCTCAAGCATTTAGAATATAAGACTATTTATTGAAACTACCAACAAGAAATTGACTGAAAAGGGCATGGTGCTCTCTGAAATCTAGCTAATTATGGACATGGCAATTTATTTACTTTCACTTCATATTTACCTTTCAGATGCTTTAATCACATGACTGTTTACACTTTTTCCAGGTCATGAGTTTTAATTGCCATATACACCTTAGCATTAGCACATGATTCTGAACTGCTGTGGTTTTTTTTTGTTTGTTTGTTTTGGTTTTTTTTTTTAAATTACACATAACTTTTATGACATAGGTGAATATTTTTGAAGCTATTGAATGCCTGAATAAGATGGACATTTTTCTGTATATCTAACTCAAGGAAATAGTGTGATTGAAGCATATTATTACCAAGACTAAGAAGAGATACTAAACAAATATGATGTTAATTTCCCTTATGATATTAGTCTTTATTTCACAATTTCATTTTCTAATATATTGCCTCACTGCCCTCTCTTGGGAGTAGGGCTGAAAAATCAAAAGATTGATTTGTTTGCACTATAATGTTGAACTTTGTAGGCAAAACTTTTGGGAATTGACTTGGCAGTGAACTGATGATGAGTTATTCACTGGAATATAGAATGTCCTATTGAGTGGTAGAATAATACAAGCAACACCATTAACTTTTGCCTCAAACTATATTCTAAAATTATCCAGACCAGGACAGGAAAAATGCACTGTTTATTGAAATTGATATGGAATGTGAGTTTCTGTATGCATATGTGTGCTCTGGACATTAATTTCTACCAGCACTAAAAATGATACTACTGCTGCTGCTGCTTCTAAGTCGCTTCAGTCGTGTCTGACTCTGTGCGACCCCATAGATGGCAACCCATCAGACTCCCCCAGTCCCTGGGATTCTCTAGGCAAGACCACTGGGGTGGGTTGCCATTTCTTTCTCCAACGCATGAAAGTGAAAAGTGAAAGTGAAGTCGCTCAGTCGTGTCTGACTCCCAGTGACCCCATGGACTGCAGTCCACCAGGCTCCTCCATCCATGAAATTCTCCAGGCAAGAGTTCACTTAACTAACTACTGGACATCAGCTATACTGCACTATTAAAAATTTGAAAAAAAGATACGAGGAGTACCAAATTCCTCACACAAAAAATCATACATTATAAATTTGTACTTGTAGAAAGAATTAAATAAAAGCCCATTAAAATAACTTTTATCCAGTCTGCTTATTTTATATGTTTCTCAGTAATTAGTTTAGTTTAATCCATCCTAGGCTGAAAGTATTTACAAGATTTTTAAATATTTTATGTTTGTGTATTTCAATTCATATATTGAAAAACACTAAAATCAGGTGAGGAAAAATAAAACAATGTTTCAAATCATCATCTATCTATAATCTATCATTTATCTATCTATCTGTCTATCTGTGTGCGTATTAGTTGCTCATTCATGTCCAACTCTTTTCAAACCCATGGACTGTAGCTCGCCAGGCTCCTCTGTCCATGGAATTCTCCAGGCAAGAATACTGGGGTGTGTTGCCATTCTTTTCTGCAGGGGATCTTCCCTATCCAGGGATTGAACCTGGGTCTCCTGCGTTGCAGGCAGATGCCTTACCATCTGAGACAGCAGGGAAGCCCATCTATCTATCTGTATCTATTTATCATGTGGATACAACATTTCACAGCACTGTTTTCTAATGTTTTCAGTTTTATTTTTATTTTTTGGCACAGAACAGATTAAAATTGGTTTATTTAAAGATATATCTCAGATATTTCATTGTAACTACCCAAAAGAAAATCTTAATATACATGTGTTAAACTTCTTACAGAAAAATACTTTGCTTTCAAATATTAATTTAAAGTTAAAAATGACTGGCATACTCTACAGCAGTGTTTCTCAATCTTTCATTACCTGTTCTCCATAAGAAAAAATACTGCAACACTAAAAGAGATATTAAATAATAAGGAATACAAGTCTATCTGTAAATTTGAAAACAATTCTAGAAAAATAAAACTCGTCTAAATTTTTTCATCCTTCCAAGGCCAATTTTCTCCCCCATGATGTCAATATCACCAACAGTGAAAATCTGTGTTCTACAATGGTAATATAATTTCCAGTGCCTCATAATAATAATTCATTCATTTCTCAAGTTTTACATTTACTTTTAGGTTAAAAAAATGACTCATAATTAATTAAACACAAAGTTACTTTTCCTACTCTTGTTATCAAAGGCTAACCTGGAATAATAATTAAAAAAATAAAATGGGATATTGATTATTACTTACTGGTTATTTTTGTGAACTTCAACATGCTATATTCATAATAAATTTTGGTTTGGCCAACACAGTTCACTCATGAATAAAAATAGACACATATACAAATGTAGACATATTACACATTTAAAACAAGAAAGCTCTTATCTTTACTAAATTGCCTGCTTTTCTTCTAAAATCCTTGTTTCCTTAAATTGTATGAGTATGTGGTGTGCAAGTCATACACATGCTTCATTGACCATGCCAAAGCCTTTGACTGCGTGGATCACAATAAACTGTGGAAAATTCTGAAACAGATGGGAATAACAGACCATCGGACTTGTCTCTTGAGAAACGTGTATGCAGGTCAGGAAGCAACAGTTCGAACTGGACATGGAACAGACTGGTTCCAAATAGGAATAGGAGTACGTCAAGGCTGTATATTGTCACCCTGCTTATTTAACTTATATGCAGAGTACATCATGAGAAACGCTGGGCTGGAAGAAACACAAGCTGGAATCAAGATTGCCAGGAGAAATATCAGTAAACTCAGATATATAGATGATACCACACTTATGGCAGAAAGTGAAGAGGAAATAAAGAGTCTCTTGATGAAAGTGAAGGAGGAGAGTGAAAACATTGGCTTAAAGCTCAACATTCGGAAAACTAAGATCATGACATTTGGTCCCATCACTTCATGGGAAATAAATGGGGAAACAGTGGAAACAGTGTCAGACTTTATTTTGGGGGCTCCAAAATCACCCCAGATGGTGATTGCAGCCATGAAATTAAAAGATGCTTACTCCTTGAGAGGAAAGTTATGACCAACCTAGATAGTATATTTAAAAGCAGAGACATTAGTTTCCAACCAAGGTCTGTCTAGTCAAGGCTATGTTTTTTCCAATAGTCATGTATGGATGTGAGATTTGGACAGTGAAGAAAGCTGAGCACCGGAGAATTGATGCTTTTGAACTGTAGTGTTGGAGAAGACTCTTGAGAGTCCCTTGGACTGAAAGGAGATCCAGCCAGTCCATCCTAAAGGAGATCAGTCATGGGTGTTCATTGGAAGGACTGATGTTGAAGCTGAAACTCCAATACTTTGCCCACCTGATGTGAAGAGCTGACTCATTTGAAACGATGCTGATCTGGGAGGGATGGGGGACAGGAGGAGAAGGGGACAATAGAGGATAAGATGGCTGGATGGCATCACTGATTCGATGGACACGAGTTTGGGTGAACTCCAGGAGTTGGTGATGGACAGGGAGGCCTGGCATTCTGTGATTCATGGGGTCGCAATGAGTCAGACACGACTGAGCGACTGAACTGAACTGAATTGAACGGAAGTCATACATAATATATTCTTGTCAATGAATATATTCAGAGCTGCTTTCCCTAGTACTGTAGCCTACCCCTTTATTCATATTAGCATTTCTTTTTCTAAGACAAACCATTCCAAGAAAGGGAAATACAGAAATCTATCATATTTTTTAAAAAGTTACATTTGTAAATGAAGCAAAATTCCTCAGGGAGTTTTGATTTTAAAGTATCTAGAGGCCAAATGTGGTTACTTGCTTACTAGTTTTAATTTAAAAATAAATAAATAAACAACTGCTACATGTACAAATGGCTTAAAGGTAAGTATAATTTTAAAAGATACAATTTGCTGAATCTGAAGTCATAGTAAACAATTTTCTATAACTGCCTTCAGGTTAAAAAAAAATGAGAGAGACTTAATAGTTCTTAACAATTCAAACACTAGAAAACAGTCAATTCTTATCTCCTATCATTAAAGAATTGCCAATTGTTAAAATAGTGTGGACATTTTTAAAGGAAGAAAGTATTTAAAAATGAAACAAGATCTTAATTTAGAACATACCATACAAAGACTCAATAAAGGACAAAAATGTTAGGGACCTAAGAGAAGCAGATGTTATTAAGAAGAGGTGGCAAGAATACACAGAAGAACTATACAAAAAAGATCTTCACAACCCAGATAATCACAGTGGTGTGATCACTCATCTACAGCCAGACATCCTGGAATATGAAGTCAAGTGGGCCTTAGGAAGCATCACTATGAATAAAGCTAGTGGAGGTGATGGAATTCCAATTGAGCTATTTCAAATCCTGAAAGATGATGCTGTGAAAATGCTGCCCTCAATATGCCAGCAAATCTGAAAAACTCAGCAGTGGCCACAGGACTGGAAATTGTCAGTTTTCATTCCAATCCCAAAGAAAGGCAATGCCAAAGAATGCTCAAAGTGAAAGTGAAATTGCTCAGTCATGTCCGACTCTTTGTGACCCCATGAACTGTAGCCCACCAGGCTCTTCTATCCTTGGGATTCTCCAGGCAAGAATACTGGTGTGGGTTGCTATTTCCTGCTCCAGGGGATCTTCCTGACCCAGAGACTGAACCCAGGTCTCCCACATTGCAGGCAGACGCTTTAACCTATGAGTCAAACTACTGCACAATTGCACTCATCTCACACGCTAGTAAAGTATTGCTCAAAATTCTCCAAGCCAGGCTTCAGCAATACATGAACTGTGAACTTCCAGATTCAAGCTGGTTTTAGAAATGGCAGAGGAACCAGGGATCAAATTGCCAACATCTGCTGGATCATCGAAAAAGCAAGAGAGTTCCAGAAAAACATCTACCACTGCTTTATTGACTATGCCAAAACCTTTGACTTTGTGGATCACAATAAACTGTGGAAAATTCTGAAGAGATGGGAATACCAGACCACCTGACTTGCCCCTTGAGAAATCTGTATGCAGGTCAGGACTGGACATGAAATAGCAGACTGGTTCCAAATGGGGGAAGGAGTACATCAGAGCTGTATATTGTCACCCTGCTTATTTAACTTATATGCAGAGAACATCATGAGAAACACTGGGCTGGAAGAAGCCCAAGCTGGAATCAGGATTGCTGGGAGAAATATCAATAACCTCAGAAAAGCAGATGACACCACCCTTATGGCAGAAAGCGAAGAAGAACAAAAGAGCCTCCTGGTTAAAGTGAAAGAGGAGAGTGAAAAAGTTGGCTTAAAGCTCAACATTCAGAAAACTAATATCATGGCATCCTGTCCCATCACTTCATGGCAAATAGATGGGGAAGCACTGGAAACAGTGGCTGTCTTTATGTTTTGGGGCTCCAAAATCACTGCAGATGGTGATTGCAGCCATGAAATTAAGAGCTGCTTAGTCCTTGGAAGGAAATTTATGACCAGCCTAGACAGTATATTAAAAAGCAGAGACGTTACTTTGCCAACAAAGGTCCATCTAGTCAAGGCTCTGGTTTTTCCAGTGGTCATGTATGGATGTGAGAGTTGGACTGTGAAGAAAGCTGAGCACAGAAGAATTGATGCTTTTGAACTGTAGTGTTGGAGAAGACTCTTGAGAGTCCCTTGGACTGCAAGGAGATCCAACCATTGCATCCTAAAGGAGATCAGTCCTGGGTGTTCATCGGAAGGACTGATTTTGAAGCTGAAACTCCAATACTTTGGCCAGCTGATGCGAAGAGCTGACTCATTGGGAAAGGTCCTGATGCTGGGGAAGATTGAGGGCAGGAGGAGAAGGGGATGACAGAGGATGAGATGGTTGGATGGCATCACTGACTCTATGAACATGGGTTTGGGTGAACTCTGGGAGTTGGTGATGGACAGGGGGGCCTAGCGTGCTGCGGTTCAAGGGGTCACAAAGAGTTGGACATGACTGAGCGACTGAACTGAACTGAACTGATATACAGCATAATCCCAATGAATGATACAGTAATACATATCATTTAGGAATGAGAGCTGACTCCTGAATTTGTTTTTTTAGCTGCTTTTTTAATAAGGAATACTAGATTATATAAAAACATATACAGCTTTGAATACCTATGAGTGGCTTAAATTGTTTATAATTTTATCCACATGGGAACTATAATTTAAACAGTCAGCATTAGAAAGAAAAAAAGATAGTGCTAATTCATGTCCGACTCTCACAATCCCATGAACTGTAGCCTGCCAGGCTCCTCTGTCCACGGAATTCTCCAGGTAAGAATACTGGAGTAGGTTGTCATTTCCTTCTCCAGGAGGTCTTCCTGACCCAGGAATTGAACCCAGGTCTCCCATATTGCAGGCAGTTACTTTGACTTCTGAGCTACACAGTAAGCCCCATAATATTATTTACCAACTGTGCCATAAGGGAAGCCCAAGAATACTGGAGTGGTTAGCTTATCCCTTCTCCGGCAGATCTTCCCAATTGAGGAATTGAATTGGGGTCTTCTGCATTGTAGGAGGATTCTTGACCAACTGAGCTATCAGGAAAGCCCTATTATACTTAATTATATGTAATAATGGTGGTGAAAATATGGGTAATTATATGAATATTTGATTAAAGAAACAAGTATTTTATGAAATAAAACAATTATTCTATGAAGTTTTCATGCTACTTTTGTGATCTTATGAAGAGATTGTTAGAAGATAATTTTCATAGATCTGTCAACTACAAATTGGCAGTTGCCACAGGCACTGGCCATTTACCTCTACAAGGGTTAAATCATGCTATTGCAGCTGCTGATCTCAACAACTCCTGAAAGGAGTTCAGAGTGGAGGGCAGATATGAGGCTGTCACGCTCAGGGGGAAACTGGCAGGACAGGTCTTCGGACAATTGGATATTTTAAGGAACTGATTTTATGAACCCAATTCTTGAATCTCCTCATATCTAGAAAAGCACTAAAGTCATTCATGGTGAATGTTCTGTTATCATGAGAATGTTTTGCCATGTGAATGTTTCTGCTAGTCATTGTTCCTTGTGACTAGCAGAAAGCTTCGTAAGACCAGTAGAAACCTTCTGGGAAAATATGTGCTTGATTGCATATATTCCCCCTTCACCAAAATCACATTTATACTGACCTTCCCTCTGCTTCTTTGGAGCAATTTCTCAGAGCTATCTGAGGTGCTGTCCCCCAGGCTGAAGTTTTTCATTTTGTCCCAAACATAATTTAACTTGCAGATCTCAAGTTGTGCATTTTTAATTTGACAGATCTCATATTTCTGCACATCTTTTGAGAAAGTGTCCTGATCAACTTTTTCTGGACTATATTATCAAAGATGCTTGTATAGTAAACAACCTTGAAAGACAGAGACAGTCACTCTTGTCCCTTCCTTCCCCACACTCACATTTTAAGTAAATGGAGCGATGGTTAGTGTACTATCCAATGTAATGAAGGAAATGTCTCCTAGAGCAAAGGCTAGGGAGGCTTACTGCCCATTATAAAAGACTGGATTCCTAAACTAACTAAACTAAATCTCTATGAGAATAGGTGTTACCCCCTCTTTACCTCACTCTATGGGAACTAGATTTCAGAAAGTGTGTTGTGTTAGTCGTTCAGTTGTATCCAACTATTTGAGACCCCATGGATTGTAGCCCACCAGTCTCTTCTGTCCATGGAATTCTCTAGGCAAGGAAACTGGAGTGGGTTGTAATTCCCTCCTCCAGGGGGTCTTCATGACCAAGGGATCAAATCTGGATCTCCTGAACTGCAGGCAGATTCTTCACCATTTGAGAAATGCTGAAACACTGCTACTGCTATTGCTGTTGAGGTAGACATTGTCAGGCAGTCTGTATAAGGTTGAGGCCTTGATTCTTTTACTTTTAGTTTTCAACTCCAACTTTAATTTCACATAAGCGTTTGTTCCACTAATCTATACCTGTTGTTTAGCTTCCAAGTATTCAGAAGAATGACCCTCCTGGTCTGGAGGACCATTAAACATCCAGACTTATAATAAGACAATAAGCAATTGCTAGCCAACTTATCAAGGAAAAAACCCCTGGTGGATCATTAAGTCTTAAATATACATCTGGTCCTTAAACAGTAGCCTGAGATCATGAGAAAGAGTCACAGGCTGCAAGCTCAATGCCTTAAAAAACCCCAAGGACTAGGAATAAAAAAAAAAAGCCATAAAAATGACAAATTGCACATGGTGGCTTTTTTAAATGATTGGTCAAAAATGACATACAGCAGGTGCCCTAAACCAACCCAAAATGAACAGATCAATACTAGCAAAGATATAAACTGTTGTTATTCTCACTTTGAGGGCTCTTCACCCCCTCTCAGTGTCTATGCTGAGAGCTCTGTATCTCTATCTTCTAAAATAAACTGTGTAAGATTTTGCAAGTTTATAAAGTTCAACTTTAGGCTCTATGAACAAGGACTTGGTTTCCCAATTCATCTGGGGGGGGCTCTTCACCCCTTCTCAGTATCTATGTTGAGAATTTTGCATCTCTATGATCTAAAATAAACTTTGCCTGTGTGAGTGTTTGCGAGTTTACAAAGCTCGATTTTCAGTTCTGACAAACAAGGACTCAGTTTCCTATTTCACTGTGAGTAATAAAGGAGTTTTGATGCTGTTAGTATTTCAAGAAGTCTCTCTCCCTCTCTTCTTCTCCTCTGTATCTCCTTCCTTCATATGCCTATAACATGAACATTAAGTTGACTTCTAACCAGGTCTCTTAGAGGAAAAATACAGCTTTAATCTTTCTGCCTTATTCTTGCCTGGTACATCAGTGTAGTTCAAGTCAACATCACAGGTTAGAGGAGACCCTTAGGGAGAAAAGATTTTCAGATTTCAGAACTGTTGATATTTATTTTACAAGATGTGTAATGCAAAGTTGAAAATCTTAAGTTACTCAATTGTGTCCAACTCTTTGACACTCCAAGGACTGTAGCCTTCCAGGTTCTTTTGTCCATGGAATTCTCCAGGCAAAAATACTGGAGTGGGTAGCAATTCCCTTCACCAGGAGATCTTCCCAGCCCAGGGATTGAGCCCATGTCTCCTGTACTGCAGGCAGATTCTTTATCTTCTAAACCACCAGAGAAGCCCCATAATGCAAAGGTAGCATAATGCAAGTAATGTGACAGCTTGACCAGGGACCCTTAATTTAATATATTACTATTTCTGCACAATACATGAGTATTCAAACTGTTAAAAAAACAAAATTTAACTGAGTCAATTGTAGAGATCTTAGTGGCTTTATTCCATGATTCATGAACTAGACAGCATCAAATCAAGCAGATAGAAAGGAGATCTGATGAACTGCACAAGATGAAGACTTTTATAGACAGAAGAGCTCAGAAACAAGGAAGTTATACTAGCCCCCTAAATAGGCTTTTCCTTTAAAAAAAAAAAAAAAAACAACTTTTTTGCAATGTTATTTTCCTTTACAGGATGTCAGAGGTGTATCAGACAGATTATCTAACTCATGTTCATCAGGCAATTCCTGTCTGAGGAGTTTAAGATTGTTTCTGAAAGAGCTACAACTGTATTATGTCTCAGTGTGGTGACAAATGGCTTACAGAAGTGGCAATCTTTTGGGTGTGTGGGCTTGTTTTTAACGATATGAAGAAATATTTTCACAGCAGTTCCAATCATGTTTGACTGCAAATTAAATTTCTAAATATTCTGGAAAATATAAGTGGTACTAAGAATTTTTTGGGTTTGAAGTTATTAAAGATTGTGAGTTAAGATTAGTAAAGTTAGTAAAGACTGGGTTCAGGAGAAGGGAGGTTGAAATTGACCTGTGCTTGTGCTTGGCATGCTAGTAAAGTAATGCTCAAAATTCTCCAAGCCAGGTTTCAGCAATACATGAACCGAGAACTTCCAGATGTTCAAACTGGTTTTAGAAAAGGCAGAGGAACCAGAGATCAAATTGCCAATATCCTCTGGGTCATCGAAAAAGCAAGAGAGTTCCAGAAAAACATCTATTTCTGCTTTATTGACTACACCAAAGCCTTCGACTGTGTGGATCACAATAAACTGTGGAAAATTCTGAAGGAGATGGGAATACCAGACCACCTGACCTGCCTCTTGAGAAACCTGTATGTAGGTCAGGAAGCAACAGTTAGAACTGAACATCGAACAACAGACTGGTTCCAAATAGGAAAAAGAGTAAGTCAAGGCTGTATATTGTCACCCTGCTTATTTAACTTATATACAGAGTACATCATGAGAAACTCTGGGCTGGAAGAAGCACAAGCTGGAATTAAGATTGCCAGGAGAAATATCAATAACCTCAGATATGCAGATGACACCACCCTTATGGCAGAGAGTGAAGAGGAACTAAAAAGCCTCTTGATGAAAGTGAAGGAGGAGAGTGAAAAAGTTGGCTTAAAGCTCAACATTCAGAAAACTAAGATCATGGCATAGGGTCCCATAACCTCATGGGAAATAGATGGAGAGACAGTGGAAACAGTGTCAGACTTTATTTTTTGGGGTTCCAAAATCACTGCAGATGATGACTGCAGCCATGAAATTAAAAGACGCTTACTCCTTGGGAGGAAAGTTACGACCAACCTAGATAGCATATTAAAAAGCAGAGACATTACTTTGCCAACAAAGGTCCATTTGGTCAAGGCTATGGTTTTTCCAGTGGTCATGTATGGATATGAGAGTTGAACTGTGAAGAAATCTGAGCACCAAAAAATTGATGCTTTTGAATTGTGGTGTTGGAGAAGACTCTTGAGAGTCCCTTGGACTGCAAGGAGATCCAACCATTGCATCCTAAAGAAGCTCAGTCCTGGGTGTTCACTGGAAGGACTGATGCTGCAGCTGAAACTCCAATACTTTGGCCACCTCATGCAAAGAGCTGACTCATTGGAAAAGACCCTGATGCTGGGAGGGGTTGGGGGCAGGAGAAGAAGGGGACGACAGAGGATGAGATGTTTGGATGGCATCACCGACTCGATGGGCATGAGTTTGAGTAAACTCCGTGAGTTTTCGATGGACAGGGAGACCTGGCGTGCTGGGATTCATGGGGTCATAAAGAGCCGGACACAACTGAGTGACTGAACTGAACTGAACTGTGCTCAGCTGTTAAGTCTTGTTCAACTCTTTTGAATGACTAGCTCGCCAGGCTCCTCTGTTAATGGGATCTCCCAGGCAAGAATACTGGAGTAGGTAGCCGTTTCCTTCTCCATGAGATAAACATAAGTCTACTTATATTTGAAGTTCAACCTGGTGGCCAAATCCAACTGTCCGGAGCCACCAGTTCACTTTCAGCAGCACTGTTAACTTAATTTTCTTCTTTTTAAATCTTTCACATAGAGATGATGGCAGGGATCTAAAAGAGATCTGCTTTTCTATTTTTAATGGCGAAAATACCAGTATATAGTTTCTCTCAAGGTTACTTTTTCTTCCATTTAATGGGAATTTAGTTTAATGGGAAATAGGAAGAGAATCTAAATTTCCTAACTTTTATTATGCATTTTCTTCAACTTTTATTTAGCTACAATTAAAGACCATATTCTTTTTCTCATTTCCTACATTATTGAGCTGTTTCCTTGAAGGAATAGATAAGCTCATTGCTCTTCAAAGGGACAGAAATAAGAAAGGACATTAATCTTAGGTGTTCATTTAAATCCTGTCCTTGGTGACGACCATTCATATGATAATCTTTCCTGTTTTTTCAGGAGTAGAGAGACAAGTGTAAAGAAACTTCTTAAGATCTTTCCTCCTTTGGATGCCAACATTAACAGTATGTAGTTCAATAACTGAGGCCCAGGAAGACTTTTTAAACTAGCTGATACTATTAAGAGAATTGGTTTTGGGAGACATCCTTCCATTCCTTGAATTACAAACCCCTCAAGCCAATCGGTCAAACTATGTTCACTTATGACTTTGCTAGAGCTCCTAAAATAATTTTATTTTATAAATCATTCAATAATTTGATGTAGACATAACTATCATTTCACATATTAGGAAAGCACTGTGCTTTAAAATAAATGTGGCATAGAAAAAAATGTTAAAAGAGTACTTTGTGTGTTAAATTATGTAGAAGAGATAGTTTAAAGAAGTTCAAGGTGTTTTTTTTTAATTCAGAGAAGATAATGGTAAAGAATAAGTAGATGGATGTATATTAGTAGAACAAAGTTAATGCAATTAAATACATTAAATAAAATATTACCCTTTTTGAAATTATTGCTTTCTACATATTATTATGACTTTTATTTAAGCTGATATCCTGGTCAAGAGCAGTGAGAATTATGCTCTAGATTTACAATTGCTATGTAAAGATACAGCATTTTTCATAAATTTGAATGTTACTTTTGTGCAGGGACAATGCTAATTTTCTCTATATTGTTCCAATTGTAGCATAAGTGCTGCTGAAGTGAGCCCTAAAGTATATCGAAATGCCAAAATCTAAAAAACTATATCGATGGCTCAAGCAATTTGAGAAATCAGTGTAAAATGAACCTGCAATATTGACATAGTAGGACATTAGATACACTGGTCATATGAGAACACTTGGCCTTACCTGGTAGCACTAGTATTAAAGAACACGTTTTCCAATGAAGGAGACATAAAGAGTCATGGGTTCAATCCCTCAGTCAGGAAGATCCCCTGGAAGAGGACATCACAACCAACTCCAGTATTCATGCCTGGAGAGGAGCCTGGCAGGCTATGGTCCATGTGGTCACAAAGAGTCAGACATGACAGAAGCCATTTAGCACATGCATACATGGGAGAACTGCATTTCTGATAGGACACTAGAGGGGAGTTAATAGCTTATATTTTCACAATAAGAAAGAACTATGGAAAAATGCATCTATATCTTAGAAAAAAAATTTAACAGACCTACATTTAATATTTCTAGAACTAATACCAAAAATAGATGTCCTATTCTTCAGAGGGAACTGGAATGAAAAGCAGGAAGTCAAGAAATACATGGAGTAACAGGAAGTTTGAACTTGGATTATAAAATGAAACAAAGCAAAGGATAAAAGAATTTTGTCAAGAGAATGCACTGGTCTAGCAAACACCCTCTTCCAACAACACAAGAGATGACTTTACACTTGGACATCACCCAATGGTCAATAATGAAATCAGACTGATTATATTCTTTGCAGCCAAAGAAGGGAAAGCTCTATACAGTCAGCAAAAACAGACCTGGAGATGACTGTGACTCAGATCACAAACTCCTTATTTCAAACTTCAGAATTAAATTGAAGAAAGTAGGGAAAACCACTAGATAATTCAGTTATGACCTAAATAAAATCCCTTATGATTATACAATGGAAGTGACAAATAGATTCAAGGGATTACATCTGATAGAGTGCCTGAAGAACTATGGACAGAGATTCATAACACTGTACAGGAGGTGGTGATCAAAACCATCCCCAAGAAGAAACACAAAAAATAAAAATGGTTGTTTGAGGAGGCCTTGGAAATAGCTGAGAAAAGAAGAGAAGCAAAAGGCAAAGGAGAAAAGGAAAGATATACCCATCTGAATGCAGAATTCCAAAGAACAGCAAGAAGAGACAAGAAAGCCTTTCTAAGTGATTGATGCAAAGAAATAGAGGAAAACAATAGAATGGGAAAGACTAGAGGTTTCTTCAAGAAAATATGAGATACCAAGGGAACATTTCATGTAAAGATGGGCACAATAAAGAAGAGAAACAGTATGGACTGGACCTACTGGAAGCAGAAGATATTAAAAAGAGGTGGCAAGAATACACAGAAGAGCTATACAAAAAAGATCTTCATGACCCAGATAATCACGATGGTGTGATTACTCACCTGGAGCCAGACATCCTGGGAAGCATGACTATGAACAGAGTTAGTGGAGGCGATGGAATTCCAGTTGAGCTATTTCAACCCCTAAAAGATGATGCTCTGAAAGTGGTGCACTCAATATGCCAGCAAATTTGGAAAACTCAGCATTGGTCATGGCCACAGGAATAGAAAAGATCAGTTTTCATTCCCATCCCAAAGAAAAGCAATGCCAAATAATGTTCAGATTACCACACAATTGTACTCATTTCACACACTAGCAAAATAATGCACAAAATTCTCAAAGCAAGGCTTCAACAGTATGTGAACTGAGAACTTCCAGATGTTTAAGCTGGATTTAGAAAAGGCAGAGGAGCCAGAGATCAAATTGCAAGCATCCACTGGATCATAGAAAAAGCAAGGGAATTCCATAAAAACATCTACTTCTGCTTCACTGACTACGCTAAAGCCTTTGACTGTGTGGATCATAATAAGCTGTGGAAAATTCTTAAAGAGATGGGACCACTTTACCTGCCTCCTGAGAAATATGTATGCAGGTCAAGAAACAACATTTAGAACTGGACATGGAACACCGGACTTGTTGCAAATTGGGAAAGGAGTAGTCAAGGCTCTATATTGCCACCTTTCTTATATAAATTATATGAAGAGTACATCATGTGAAATGCCAGGTTGGATGAAGCACAAGCTGGAATCAAGATTCCTGGGTGAAATATCAATAACCTCAGATATGCAGATGAAACCACCCTTATGGCAGAAAGTGAGGAGGAAATAAAGAGCCTCTTGATGAAAGTGAAAGAGAAGAGTAAAAAAGTTGGCTTAAAACTCAACATTCAAAAAACTAAGATTATGGCATTAGGTCCTATCAATTCATGGCAAATAGATGGGGAAAAAATGAAAACAGTGACAGACTTCATATTCTTAGACTCCAAATTCACGGCAGATGGTGACTTCAGACATGAATTGAAAAGACACTTGCTCTTTGGAAGATCAGGTGTGACAAAACATGACAGCATATGAAAAAACAGAGATATCACTTTGCCAACAAAGGTCCATATTATCAAAGCTATGGTTTTTCCAGTAGTCATATATGTATGTGAAAGTTGGACTGTAAAGAAAGCTGAGTGCTGAAGAATTGATGCTTTTGAATTGTGGTATTGGTGAAGACTCTTGAGATTCCCTGGAACTTCAAGGAGATCCAACCAGTCAATCTTAAAGGAAATCAATTGTGAATATTCATTTGAAAGACTGATGCTGAAACTGAATCTCCAATACTTTGGCCACCTGATGCAAAAAACTGATTCATTGGAAAAGACCCTACCGCTGGGAAAAACTGAAGGCAGGATGAGAAGGGGAAGACAGAGGATGAAATAGTTGGATGGCATCACCGACTTGATGGACATGAGTTTCAGCAATCTCCTGCAATTGGTTATGGACAGCGAAGCCTGTCGTGATGCATTCATGGGGTCACAAATAGTCAGATATGACTGAGCAACTGAAGTGAACTGAGTATTAATATGGAGAAGGTAATGGAAGTCAACCCCTCTATTCTTGCCTGGAAAATCCAATGGACAGAGGAATCTGGCAGGCTACAATACAAGGGATTGCAAAGAGTCAGACAAGACTGAATACACACGCACATAAATTTTATTTCATTATCAGAATTGACATTCAACAGAAAATATATTGAAAATTAAAAATTATTTACCTTAGAGATTACCAAAAAAGAATAATGGTTTTAAATGTTGACTAACTGCAGGGCAGAGTACTAAATTCTTGCATATATTATTCTCATAATAAAACTATAGTTGAGGCTATTTATATATTAATTTTATTGATGAAAAACAAAATTCTGAGAAGTTCAGAAATTTATCCAGCATTATAAGGCTAGTAACTGAAGAAATGAGGATTCAAAAATATTACATAATAGTTTTTAAGTCAAGTCTATACAGTTATCACATAGCATCTGTTCTGGGATTGAGTCTACTTAATGTGTTCAATCTTTAATGAGACAGATTTGTGATCCAGGCTTGTGATCTCAAGTCAGCCTTTCTAGTCTGAACCTCTCGCCTACAATTACTTAATGTGTGATCTTGAGCTAATATTTCTAAGGCTCATACTTTTCATCTATAATATAGAAATACTAATAATACTCCCTTATTGTGTCGTTTATGTTCTATACTATAAACCAAGGAAGAGAGGACAGCAGATAGGAAGCAGATTGTTTTAAGGGTTAATTGCAATAATAGATCTTGTAAAAAATCAAAAACCAAAAACCCATAATAAAACACACCACTTACCATCAGTTCAGTTCAGTTCAGTCGCTCAGCCATGTCTGACTCTTTGCGACCCCATGAATCGCAGCATGCCAGGCCTTCCTGTCCTTCACCAACTCTCAGAATTCACTCAAACTCATGCCCATCGAGTCAGTGATGCCATTCAGCCATCTCATCCTCTGCCGTCCCCTTCTCCTCCTGCCCCAGCATCAAGGTCTTTTCCAATGAGTCAATTCTTCACATGAGGTGGCCAAAGTACTGGAGTTTCAGCTTCAGCGTCAGTCCTTCCAATGAACACCCAGGACTGATCTCCTTTAGGATGGACTGGTTGGATCTCCTTTCAGTCCAAGGGACTCTCAAGAGTCTCTTCCAACACCACAGTTCAAAGGCATAAATATTTTGGCGCTCAGCTTTCTTCACACTCCAACTCTCACATCCAAACATGACCACTGGAAAAACCATAGCCTTGACCAGACAGACCTTTGCTGGCAAAGTAATGTCTCTGCTTTTTAATATGCTATCTAGGTTGGTCATGACTTTCCTTCCAAGGAGTAAGCGTCTTTTAATTTCATGGCTGCAATCACCATCTGCAGTGATTTTGGAGCCCCAAAAAATAAAGTCTGACACTGTTTCCACTGTCTCCACTTACCATAGTATCTAATAATAAAGTTTACTTTTATTAGAAATACTATCAACTACTGTGCTGTGTGCTTAGTCGCTCAGTTGTGTCTGACTCTCCAATCCATTGGACTGTAGCCTGCCAAGCTCCTCTTTCCATGGGATTTTTCAGGCAAGAATACTAGAGCAGTTGTCAGTTCCTTCTCTAGGGGATCTTCCTAACCCAGGGATTAAACCCACATCTCCTGTGTCTCCTACATGGCAGGCAGATTATTCACCTGTTGAGCTATCAGGGAAACCCGCTATCAACCGCTACAGTATTCCAAATTCCTAAGGGAGGCAATACAGAGAGGAGAGTCAAGAGAGCCAGGGTAAAAATCCAGAGACACCTTTGTTGAGCAAGCTGGAGGAGAGAAAAAAGCCAGAGAATGAAAAATTAGATAAGGATCAGCAGGTTTTTTATATAACTGTGTCACGTTGAAGGAAGCCAGATGTCAGCAGTGATAATACATATTTCAGTGGGCTTGAGGAAGACATAACATGAAAAGTGAGACTGGGGTAAGTGTAAGTGGGGCATAAATGTGTTTGTGTAAGGTTGACTTTTCAAATATGTGAAAATTTACAGTGTGAATCTGAAGAGTTTTTACCTATTTTGACTGTAAAGTCTATTCTGTGATTTAATCTAAATATTTTCATAAGAATAGCAGTATGCTAATAGCTAGTTTGTAAGACTATCTGACAGAATGGGCTTATAATTATGTGGGTACCCTGATTAAAATGAAACTATGGCTCATTTGATTAAAATGAGAATTAAAAGAAAAACAAAAATAAAAACACAAAATACTTGTTGCCATTTGTTAATGGCTGTGACATTACCACTACCTTCCTCTTGAAGTTTTCCATCTCCTTAGACATTTTTTTTCCTCTTTGATATTTCTCATCTTCCGGATCTTTGCATTGACTGCCCCCACTGTTTGGATTTTTTTCCCTACAATCTAGTCATCCTTTCAGTCTTTAAAATCCAACTCAAATGTCACTTCCTTTAAAAATGACACCCAAAAAACAAAGCAACAAAAAGCACACTTTATAATATACCCTTCAGACTACTTCATGTTCCCCTGATATATATTTATTGCTCCCTATATATTTGTCTGTTGCACAATCAGATTGTAATTAAAAGCAAAAACCTATAATGTTTTGCTGTCTTCATTCTGATAAGAAATAAAAGTTCACAAATATAGGAACAATATCTGTTCTTCAATGACCTTCCAGTTCCTTGAGTAAGTTACTATCTATGGAGAAACAGAAAATGACATTCCCTTGGACTGAGCATCTTTTCATCATACTGGCATCTCAAAAATACAGCACAGGGTCAAGCACATAAATTGTTGAATTTATCCATAAATAATGTCTCACTTCCCCCAACTTTAACATACCACATTCATATGGAGTAGCATTGGTTAAGTGGGTGATACTCTGCTAGATATTATAAGTTCATATCCTTCACAAGTTCATCATTTAGTTGAGAAAAACATAAAGCTACATGTGGGACAAAATAGATGATCAAAACAGAAAATACATTATATTTCAGCATTTGTGAGGTTAAAACCTGCAACTTACTCTGTCATTGAGCACATACACTTTTCCAAAGAAGCTATCAAATGTCTCTATAGGCAAATATGCTAAAGTATAGAAACACACTGCTTGTGAATCTCTTAGCCTGGAGTCAGGTCAGGAATACCAGCTGTGATAAATTGTAAAGTAAGTATGTACAATTTGACAAGCCAGGCAAGGATTTACTTGTTGGAGTGTTCTAAATCTTTTGTTCTTAGCTTCTATCCCTCAAAATGTTCAAAGGTAGCTGAACAGCATGCCATATCAGAACAGGGAGTGTAGCAATTGCAGAGTAGATATATTTGTTCACTTTGTGGGTGCATTATTTACAGCACTGTTGTTCTAATCATCAGTTTGAATTGCATTGTTCTTGCTCTTATTTATGAATGTTGTTTTCTCCTCTTGTTGTCATGCCTACCTCCTCAATCACTTCCCACATCAGTAGGTGAATACAATACACAGAGAGGGAAATACATTGGCTGTGTCTACACAAAGACAGTGGAGTGAGCTCTAGGACTGTAACAAGCAATGGATCTTAGATGCTAAGGGAGAGCCAGCAGCAAGGTTTAGAGCTAGAAGGGCAGAGTTAAGAAAAAGATTTGAAGATAGGGTCTATGAAGGGACAAATACAAAAGTCAATGGTCTTTAAAAATCTATTGTCTTGTAAATAATTCTAACAATTGGAATTCATATTTCTAGAAGTATTGCAATAATATGTGAATAAAAGTGTAAGAATTCACTACCGTCTATTCTAAAATTCTTTTTGATGTATAAGGAGAGTAAGTCATGGTATTTCTATTACTTTAATTTCAGCATATGTATAAGTAAAGCAGACTGAATCACTAGAACTTTTTCTGAGTCCACAAACACTTCTTGGAAGAAAAGTTATGACCAACCTAAACAGTATGCTAAAAAGCAGAGACATTACTTTGCCAGCAAAGGTCCGTCTAGTCAAAGCTATGGTTTTTCCAGTAGTCATATATGGATGTGAGATTTGGACTATAAAGAAAGCTGAGCACCAAAGAATTGATGCTTTTGAACTGTGGTGTTGGAGAAGACTCAAACAAACCAGTCCTGAATGTTCATTAGAAGGACTGATGCTGAATATGAAACTCCAATACTTTGGCCTCCTGATGACAAGAACTGACTCATTGGAAAAAACCCTGATGCTGGGAAAGACTGAAGGCAGGAGAAGAGGACGACAGAGGATGAGATGGTTGGATGGCATCACCGACTCAATGGATACGGGTTTGAGTAGGCTCCAGGAGCTGGTGATGGACAGGGAGGTCTGGCGTGCTGTAGTCCATGGGGTCGCAAAGAGTCAGACAAAAGTGAGTGGCTGAGCTGACTGAACACTTCTCTCCACCAACACTCAGAATGTTTCCAAGCATTGTGTGAACCTGTAGTTCCTATAAGGAAAGAATTCTTACCTCATTAATAAAACTTAGATTTATTGAAAGCCATTTATTGCCTGGCTAAATTGCCACCAGCTACTGCTCTCTGGACCTCATAGTGTCAGCTTTTCCTTTTCACACATGTGCCTTTGATTGTTTTCCTTGAAAAAAGTCTTCAGAAGTATTCAATATCTTTGCCTGCTAGCAACACTAGTCTTTACTCTGGTGTGGTGCTTAAATAGAAATAACTTACAGCACTCTACATGTCAGGCCCTATGCCACAAACTAGACTACATTTATCTTATAAAGAGTAAGATAATGGGAGTTTTTCAAAGGGGAAATGAAATGTGTGATTAAATAGTGGGGTTTGAAAGAATAAGGATTAGGGACAATAATAGATAAGAAAAAGAAATGTGAGGCTATATAATAATCAAAAGGTGAAAAATGATTAAGTCGTCATTGCCAGCTTGCCTTTCTTAAAAACTTACTTTGTTTTCCGTGATTATGTCATTGGAGTCAGCTCTTCAAAGGAGTTTTCTAAGTTTAGACCTAAACTCAATCTATCTGTTCTCTAATGACAACCAGCATAGCTAGATAAAAAAGTGACAAATAGTTATGAAACTCGATGTGATCAGCAGTTGGGATTTAGGAAACAAAAGTTTTAAATGTTACCTTCTAGGAGCTTAAAATCTATCTGGGTGGTGGGGGGAGAGGAAAAGGAGAAAATGAGGAAAAGGAAAAGTGCAGGAACTATCTAATGACAAACAAGAAAAGGAAATGGAAGTGTAAAATCCAATTCATTAAATCAATGGTTGAGTTATCTTAGGTTTGGTTTTTGCCTCCTAGGCTTCTAATTACAAAGCATTCTTAGCAGGCAACATGCACAATCTATAGAGTTTCAGCTACTACCTATACTCTTACAGCTTTGAGGCAGAAGGCAGATGGGTCCCCTGAAGGTGAAGCAATTGCATATTCATTCTCTATTGACTGAAACACCAAGACAAAAAAGGCAGGGCAATTAAGGGAGGAGGCTGGGTCCTGCTCAGACCACATATTTCTCCTTCTCAAAGTCAGGAGACCTCCCCAACCACACATGCACAGAAAAGGCTTCTTGGAGGTCAAAAGGAAGTTATGTAAAGAAATGTTCTACCCAGACACCTTTTATGTAGGACTCATCTTGGCTAAGAGATGTGTGCACACACATGAAAATATACTAAATATGGACTGTGAATCAGTCAAATCAAAATGATTGGCCAAAGAAAACCCAGAAGAAATGCCCCATAAAGGTAATTCAAACTGCCATGAGGGTGCTACTCAGCAACTCCATCTCTCCTGTCTGCCCGTGTGTCTGTCCACACATAGTATACTCTTTTTCCTCCTAATTAACACTTTATTTGTTTCACTACTTTCTGTCTTTGTGGAAATTATTTTCTGCAAAGCCAAAGGGCCAGCACCCTTGTCACTGACCACTGGTCCAGTGGCTAGGATCTGGTGCTTTCACACTGCAACTCAGCCTCACTCCAAGCCCCATTCCAAGCCCTTGAAGCCAAGGCCACCGGAGATCAGCTTGATGATAATTGAATCTATGTGCATGCATGCTAAGTCACTTCAATCATGTCTGATTCTTCGTGACGCTATGGACTGTAGCCCACAAGACACCTCCATCTGTGGGATTTTCCAGGCAAGAATACTGGAGTTGCCATGCCCTTCCCCAAGGGATCTTCTCAACTCAAGAAACCTGAGTCTCCTGCATTGCAGGCAGATTCTTTATTGCCAAGCCACTGGGGAAGACCAACTGAATCTATATATGTAGACTAAATCTCACTCCTAAACTTTCCACTTGTACATCTTACTTCCCATGTAAGCAGTCCATTTGGATGAATTCTAACAACATGAAAATCAGCATATTCAAATCAAATTTGCCATTCCTCACAAATATTCTTAACATTCTTCTTCTCATACTATATTCTCTCTCTCATACTATATTTGTTTGTTTGTTTGTTTGTTTTGTTTTAGTGAATAACCAGAGTCACTGAGACTTGGAAACTGTCCCACTCCATTCCATGTTGTTATTTTTCTTTTCAGTCCATATCTTTCAATTTATTTTAATTCAATTCAATCAACATTTATTGAATGGCCATACCATTCCAGACAAAGCTGGAAACAACATGGAAGAACCTAGAGTGAAGGAATATGTTTTACAAGAAATTAAAAATATAAGGACTGCTAGGAAACAGGAAGTAAATGGTGGTAAAGAAATATGTAGCAAAGATATTTAGTGTAAACTTGATAGTCTCTACAATCTTTTTACATAATCACTCTAACTAAATAGCTTGCATCTCATTTTATCAAATATTAGAAGCAAAATCAAGGATTCTATAGTCATACACCCTCCTTACCATCACCTGTGCATATAACCCCTGACTTCATCTGATTGCTTTGTATAAGCCATTTATTCCTGTATCTAAGCCCAGATCATTCCTGAAAGCTATTCAAAGAATTCCTCTGGCAAGTCTTTCACCTCTTTTATCATCATCATCTTTCTTACTAGTGGATCATTTTCATCAAGTTATTTCTACCAATAGTCACTAAAGGATAACTTAGAGACTATTTCCAGGCCAGTGGTCATAGACATGTTTGGAGAAAGGTGCTAGACATTTGTCTGTAAGTGTGCCAGTGTTGTCTTAAGGGGATAATATTTCTCCTGTTGGATTCTGGGCAGGCTCCTAGGATTCTAAGAAGTAGAGGGAGATTAATCAACAGAAAACTTGGTATGTTGGACAGCAGGATGACCATAAGTGTCGTTTACCAGAGTCACCTTCTACAGTCTCCAGTGGACCACATTTTGTAGTGGACCACATTTTTCCCTACTGGAGAAGGGAATGGCAAGCCACTTCAGTATTCCTGCCTTGAGAACCTCTAACAGTATGAAAAAGCAAAAAGATAGGACACTGAAAGATGAACTCCCCAGGTCAGTAGGGGCCCAAGAAACTACTGGAGATCAGTGGAGAAATATCTCCAGAAAGAATGAAGAAATGGAGTCAAAACGAAAACAACAGCCAGATGTGAATGTGACTTGTGATGGAAGCAAGGTCCCATGCTCTAAAGAGCAATACTGCATAGGAACCTGGACTGTTAAGTCCATGAATCAAGGCAAATTGGAAGTGGTCAAGCAGGAGATGGCAAGAGTGAACATCGACATTTTAGGAATCAGCTAACTAAAATGGACTGGAATGGGTGAATTTAACTGATGATTTAACATTATATCTACTACTGTGGGCAAGAATCCCTTAGAAGAAATGGAGTAGCCATCATAGTCAACAAAAGAGTCCAAAATGCAGTACTTGAATGCAGTCTCAAAAAATGACAGAATGATCTCTGTTTGTCTCCAAGGCAAACCATTCAATATCACAGTAATTCAAGTCTATGTCCCGACCAGTAACACTGAAGAAGCTGAAGTTGAATTGTTCTATGAAGACCTACAAGACCTTTTAGAATTAACACCCAAAAAAGATCTCCTTTTCATTATAAAGGACTGGAACACAAAAGTAGGAAGTCAAGAAACACCTGGAGTAACAGGCAAATTTGACCTTGAAGTATGGAATGAAGCAGGGCAAAGGCTAATAGAGTTCTGCCAAGAGTACTCACTGGTCACAGCAAACACCCCCTTCCAACAACACAAGAGAAGATTCTATATATGGACATCACCAGATGGTCAACACTGAAATCAGATCAATTATATTCTTAGCATGCAAAGATAGAGAAGCTCTACACAGTCAGCAAAAATAAGACCAGGAGCTAACTGTGGCTCTGATCATGAACTCCTTATTGCCAAATTCAGACTTATTGAAAAAAGGAGGGAAAACCACTAGAGCATTCATGTGTGACCTAAATCAAATCCCTAACAATTATACTGTGGAAGTAACAAATAGATTTAAGGGACTAGCTCTGATAGACTGAGTGCCTGATGAACTATAGACAGAGGTTCGTGACATTATATGGGAGACAGGGAGCAAAACCATCCCCAAGAAAAAGAAATGCAAAAAAGCAAAATGGTTGTCTGAGGAGGCCTTACAAATACCTGTGAAAAGAAGAGAAGCCAAAAGCAACAGAGAAAAGGAAAGATATACTCATTCGAATACAGAGTTGCAAAGAATATAAAGGAGAAATAGGAAAGCCTTCCTCAGGGATCAGTGCAAAGAAATAGAGGAAAACAATAGAACGGAAAGACTAGAGATCTCTTCAAGAAAATTAGTGATAGCAAGGGAAAATTTCATGCAAAGATAGGTTCAGTAAAGGACAGAAATTGTATGGACCTAACAGAAGCAGAAGATATTAAGAAGAGGTGGCAAGAATACACTGAAGAACTATACAAAAAAGGTCTTCATGACCCAGATAATCACAGTGGTGTGATCACTCACCTAGAGCCAGACATCCTGGAATGTGAAGGCAAGTGGGTCTTAGGAAGTATCACTATGAACAAAGCTAGTGGAGGTGATGGAATTTCAGTTGAGTTATTTCAATCCCTCAAAGATGATGCTGTGATAGTGTTGCACTCAGTATGCCAACAAATTGGAAAACTCAGCAGTGGTCACAGGACTGGAAAGGTCAGTTTTCATTCCAATCCCAAATAAAGACAATGCCAAAAAACATTCAAACTACCGCACAATTTCACTCATCTCACACGTTAGCAAAGTAATGGTCAAAATTCTCCAAGCCGTGTTTCAACAATACATGAACTGTGAACTTCTAGATGTTCAGACTGGTTTTAGAAATGGCAGAAGAACCAGAGGTCAAATTGCTGACATTCACTGGATCATTGAAAAAGCAAGAGGGTTTCAGAAAAACATATATTTCTGCTATATTGACTATGCCAAATCCTTTGACTGTGTGAATCACAATAAACTGTGGAAAATTCTGAAACAGTTGGGAATACCAGACCACCTCACCTGTCTCTTGAGAAATCTGTATGCAGGTCATAAACAACAGTTAGAACTGGACATGAAACAACAGACTGGTTCCAAATAGAGAAAGGAGTATGTCAAGGCTGTGTATTGTCACCCTGCTTATTTAACTTATCTGCAGAGTACATCATGAGAAACACTGGGCTGGATGAAGCACAAACTGGAATCAAGATTGCCGGGAGAAAAGTCAATAACCTCAGATAAGCAGATGACACCACCCTTATGGCAGAAAGCGAAGAAGAACTAAAGAGCCTCTTGAAGAAAGTGAAAGAGGAGAGTCAAGAAGTTGGTTTAAAGCTCAACATTCAGAAACTAAGATCATGGTATCTGGCCCCAGCACTTTATGGCAAATAGATGGAGAAACAGTGGCAGACTATTTTTCTGGGCTCCAAAATCTCTGCAGATGGTGACTGCAGCCATGAAATTAAAAGACACTTATTCTTTGGAATAAAAGTTATGACCAACCTAGACAGCATATTAAAAAGCAGAGACATTACTTTGCCAACAAAGATCCATCTGGTCAAGACTATGGTTTTTCCAGTAGTCATGTATGGATGTGAGAGTTGGACTATAATGAAAGCTGAGTGCAGAAGAATTGATGCTTTTGAACTGTGGTGTTGGAGAAGACTCTTGTGAGTCCCTTGGACTGCAAGGAGATCCAACCAGTCCATCCTAAAGGAGATCAGTCCTGGGTGTTCATTGGAAGGACTGATGTTGAAGTTGACACTCCAATACTTTGGCCACCTAATGCAGAGAACTGACTCATTTGAAAAGACCCTGATGCTGGGAAAGATTGCAGGCAGGAGAATTGGAAGATGGGATTAGATAGTTGATGGTATCACCAACTGAATGGACATGAGTTTGAGTAAACTCCGGGAGTTGGTGATGGACAGGGAGGTCTGGCGTGCTGCAGTCCATGGGGTCACAAATATTTGGACACGACTGAGCGACTGAACTGAACTGAACCAGAGTCACAGGGCCATGCATGTCAGAAGGCAATGTGCTTCAGAGTCCTTTGGGAATCAATTGGTAGTACTTGGGAATTGGGACCTCTGAAGAACTGAAAGACTCTAGCACCAGCTAAGCAAAATAAATACAGGAAGCAGAGGAGGAGAACCCCTGCTCTTCCAGGTATTAAACTTTTCTTTACTAGATGGTCTGGGAGCACTGGGGTGGAGAACTGGATAAATCTGTTCACACGGGGATGTTTTGAAACTCAGGACAGCAGCTAAAATGTACATCTCAGTATTCTGACAAACAGAACCACTTTCCAGTGCATAATGAGTGTGTATCAGTACTGCCTGTCTCCGTTATTCCGTGGACTTACTTATTCGTATTTACTTACATTTGCCTTCTCCCACAATAGAAGACAGCTTCCTTGAGCTTTGGTAAAATGCTATACTACACGATACTTTAAAGTGTGCCTGACACTTCATATGTTCTTAACATATAAATTTGTCAAAGAAATGAATTGGTAAATGCTTTCTTGAGGAATGTCATTGAAGACTTAAAAATGAAGAAACAGTAGCCAGGAAAAATAAATAGAGATTGAGTGACAATTGCTGGAAGTGAGAATATGCATGTGAAGTTTTAGAAGTAGAAAAAGTGTTATGCATTTGGGACTCAAAAGAAACTCATGTCTGGAGTTTAATAAATGTAAGAGGTTTGCCATTAACATATCATGGGAATATTATAAATAATGTAAAAGATATTGGACTTTATTATATAGCTAAGTGGAACTCATAAATGAGTTTTCATCAGGAGTTGCAATATTAAATCTCTACTACAAATATTGTTTGTATAGGAAGCACTGAGAAGAATTGACTAACCTGGTGCATAAAAGAGTGAAAGAAGAAAAAGAAACCAGATCATGATTTTTTGTCTAGTGTGGTAGCAGTGAAAGTAGAAAGAATTGAATAGTTTTGACAGTTATTTAAGAAATAAAAAAAGAGCATTTGGATGTGAGTGTGGATGAGAAGCAAGAAAATATTTGAGCAGCTTCATGAAAAAATGGTGTCATTAACTGACATAAAAGTTTGGATATTGGACATCCATGAGGAGGAAATTTGACGAAGTTATGGACATTTTGAGGCTGAGATTCCTCTTGGACAGTAAAATTGGACAGTAAATAAGTAAAGTATGCAATTATATATACAGATTCAAGAAAGAACAGAGCTGGAAGTTTATATCTAAGAGTTATCAGCATATAGAAGATGAAATTCTAAGAATGATTAAAAGGAGAAGATAATAAAGCTTAGGCAGAACCATAAAGGATTTTCATTTTTTTTAATTTTATGACTTTTTGATTATTTAATAATCATGAAATTTTAGTATTGGCATATTGATGGACAAACAGATCAATGGTACAGATGATAATGTCTAAATATGATGAGATTCATAATCAATTGATTTTTTTTTTTTTTTACAGTTTGAATATGATATGTCTAGTAGTTTTTCTGGGGACAGTTTGTGTGAGTTGGGGGAGGCATGTACATACTTGCATGTATTTATTCTGCTTAGTGATTTTGATTCTGCGGTTTGGTGTTTGTCATTAATTTGGGAAAATTTTTAGCTGTTACTTGTTTTCTCCAGTTTTATTGAGGTATGATTGACAAATAGAAATTGTATATATTTAGGGTGTACAATGTGCTAGCTTTCTTTAAGAAGAACAGTGTCATGATTTAATATATGTATACACTGTGCATGTGTGCTCAGCCACTTAGGCATGTTTGACTCTTTGTGACCCCATGAGCTATATAGCCTTCCAGGCTCCTCTGTCCATAGAACTTTCCAGGAAAGAATAGTTGAGTGGGTTGTCATTTCTCCAGAGGACCTTCCCAACCCAGGGATCAAACTCAGGTCTTTTGCATCTTCTGTGTTGGCAGGAGGATTCTTTACCAACAGTGCCACCTGGAGCCCTGCAAGTTAATTAATATCCATCACCTCACACAGTTACCTTGTGTGTGTGTGTGTGTGTGTGTGTGTGTGTAGTTAGAACATTTAAGATCTACTCTTTCAGGAAATTTCAAATATACAGTACACTATTATTAACTATAAACATCATGCTGTACTTAGGTCTCCAGAATTTATTTATAACTGCAAGTTTGTCTGCTTTGACTAAGATCTCCCCATTTCCCCCACCACTGGCACTTGCCATTCTACTCTCTGCTTCTACGAGTCTGACCTTTTTAGATTCTATGTAAAAGTGAAATCATAAAGTATCTATTCCTCTATGTGACTTACTTCACTTAGCATAATGTACTCCAGGTTCATCCATGTTGTTGTAAATGATGGGATTTCCTTCTTATTTACAGTTGAGTATTTTGCCATCAGAGGTCTGTCTAGTCAAGGCTGTGGTTTTTCCAGTGGTCATGTATGGATGTGAGAGTTGGACTGTGAAGAAAGCCGAGTGCTGAAGAAATGATGCTTTTGAACTGTGGTGTTGGAGAAGACTCTTGTGAGTCCCTTGGACTGCAAGGAGATCCAACCAGTCCATCCTAAAGGAGATCAGTCCTGGGTGTTCACTGGAAGGACTGGTGCTGAAGCTGAAATTCCAGTACTTTGGCCACCTCATGCGAAGAGTTGACTCATTGGAAAAGACCCTGATGCTGGGAGGGATTGGGGGCAGGAGGAGAAGGGAACGACAGAGGATGAGATGGCTGGATGGCATCACCGACTCAATGGACATGAGTTTGAGTAAACTCCGGGAGTTGGTGATGGACAGGGAGGCCTGGCGTGCTGCGATTCATGGGGTCGCAAAGAGTCAGACACGACTGAGCAACTGAACTGAACTATTCTTATATCTCCATCTGTATCATTTTTTCTTTATCTATTCATCCACTGATAGATATTTAGTTTGTTTCCATGTCTAGGCTACTGTGAATAATGTTAAAATATATGGAGGTTAAAAAATGGAACTACTATATGATTCAGCAATTCCACTTTAGGATATATATCAGAAAAAAAAAAAACACTAGCTTCAAAAGATATTTATGCACACATATTCATTGAAGCATTATTTACAATAACCAAGATATGGAAATAACCTAAGTGTCCATTGATGGACAAATGGTAAAAGAAACTGCTGTGTGTACATGCATGCCTTTAACTATATACATATATATACATACATGTATATACACATACACATATATATGTATATAATGGGGTATTGTTCAGATTTAACAAAGAATGAAATGTTGCTACTTGCATCAACATACATGGACCCTGAGGGCATTATATTAACTGAAATAAGAACAAGCTCATAGATGCCATGAAACAATTGGCGGTTGCTAGTGGTGAGTGGGACAAATGGATAAACTTTCTTTTAGCTTAAATAAATTTTAAAAAAAGTTTAGAATAGACAAAACACCTAAATAAATATTTCTTTGAAGAAGTTATTCCGATGGTCAACAGGTACATGAAAATGTGCTCAACATCATTAATCATCAGAAAATGTAATCAAAATAATGGTGAGATATCATAACACATCTCTCAGGCTGGCTGTGATCAGAAAGATAAGAAATAAGTGTAGAGAAAACAGAACTCTTGTGCACTATAGGTAGAGATATAGATTGGGACAGACATGGGAGAAAAAGAGTATGGCATTGCCTGGAAAATTAGAAATAGAATTACAATATTATCTAGTAATTCTACCTCTGAATATATAGGAAAGGAAATGTGATTATCATCACAAAGAGATATCTGTACCTTCAAAAAAAAAAAAAAGATAATATGTAAGAGATACACACAAGTACTTTGTTGAATACAGTTTATGAAATAACATCTGAAAGAAGTTGAATAAAGGTTAGGTCTATTGATAAACAGTGTTATCATAACTAAGTGGCCATATAGCAGAAGAAAAAATTTGGTGTTATAGATCACACCAAACACCAGGGTAGAACTCAAATATATCAAGGATATGTGAAATAAAGAGAAAATGACTCATACAAGTACAAACAACAGTGTTTATCTGAATTTAACACAAGCTGGTCAACATGCTGGATGACAGATTTTCATGTAGAGGGAGACTTATTTCCATTATATTAAATGGAAATAATACAATTGGTCCATCCAAAACCTCCAGCTAATTTCCCCAGATGTCAATAAATACTCTGAAACAGCAATAGGACAATACGTAGATATTCTCTACGTATATCTTTTGTATAGAGTTTTAACTTTAATTTTGTGGGCATGAGTGTATGCTAAGTTGCTTCAGTTGTGTCCGACTCTTTGCTGCCCTATGGACCACAGACTGCCAGGTTCTTCTGTCTGCGGTATTCTCCAGGCAAGAATATTGGAGTGGCTTGCCATACCCTCCTCCAGTTAATCCTGTGTGTATACTAATTATTTTTAAAACTTGTAGATGAAAAACAAAATAAACAGATGAATCAACCTTATAATAAGTCAGCACTACAAACACAAAAAAAAGATCTACTTAAGGGAAGCTAGAATATAACATATTGAATACAATTTATAGTGGAGCACATGTAAATTAAATAAATTAACTAAATAAATAAATCCAAACTTTATTTTACAAATAAAGCAAATAAAAAGAGATCAAATGACAAACCAAGAATTTTAAAGAAAAGCTCTAAAATGTTTAAATTGAATTGAAAATATAAGTGTACTTAATAAATACAAAAGCTTGCCACTTTAGTAAAATTGCCTGGATGTTTTATCATTAGCCATAACAGTAAGCATCTCTAGCAGAGTGTCTTATCTAATTACACTCCCTGTTGAAATTCTGACCCTTTGTTTCTCAACATTAATGAAAGTTTATTTTTGTCTATTGCCAAGATCTAAAATACTAAATATGGCTTCATTATTGAACATTAAAACATGGTTTTTTTTTTTTTTTTTTCTGGACGAAAACACTTTTAAAAAAAATACTAAGAATATACTATGAACATTTTACTCATGGTAATTTTTTTGTCCTCAAAACTGTAGCTATTAAAAATGATGTATGGTTTTCAAATTGTGCTATTGTTTTTCATGTTTAAATTCAATGTGATCTCTATGAAGATAACTATGTCATTTAGTCTTCAGCTGATCTCTGCTTTGCTTATTTTTGAGAACAGATGATGAGACTTTTGTTAACAGGAAGTCAAATTTATCATTTCAATAAACCAAGTATTCTGGCATCTTGAGGAGAAGCAGACTTTTCCAATTAAATGACAATGACAGAACCATGACCATCTTTACTTAAAACCATCCTTAAATTCATGCAGTCAATCCTCATTTAAAAGGAAAAGAGGAAGTTACATTGACTTGTGGTTAAGTGACATTGATACTGTCTATACCTCAGTTAAAAAATCTTATTTGGTGATTCTCTGATACATTGGCAAACGGAGTTCCTAACACTGGAGCTAAAGTAGTGCCTTATGCTGTGTGTATGAACAAGGTCACGAACACAAAAGTGACTCTGAAGCAATCTGAATGCCCACTGATGGAGGAACGGATAAATAAGATGTAGTACATACATACAACGGAATATTACTCAGCCATAAAAATGAGTAAAATAATGTCATTTGCAACAACATGGATGGACCTAGAGATGGTCATACTAAGTGTAGTAAGTCAGACAGAAAAAGACAAATAAAAGGTATTCTTTATATGTGGAATCTAAAAAAAAAAAATGGTACAAATGAACTTATATACAAAATAGAAATAGAGTCACAGAGGTAGAAAACAAACTTTTGGCTATGGGGTGGGGAAGTGGTGGGGAAGGAGAGGGATGAATCTGGAAATTGGGATTGACGTATACACACTACTGTATAGAAAATGGATAATTAATAAGGACCTAGTGTGTAGCACAAGGAATTCTCAGTACTCTATAAAGACCTATATGAGAAAATAATCTAAAGAAGAGTAGATATGTGCATATGTATAACTGCTTCACTCTGCTCCACAGCAGAACTAACACAATATTATAAAATGACTTAACTCCAATAATTTTTTTAAAAGTGTCTTTACCAAAATATGTCCCCTCATTATGCCAAAATTTCAAACCATTAGAATAATAAGAAGAAGCTGTTTATTACTTTATATAATCCTTGATAACATCAATTTCACAACAAATGAAAGTCAACTTTAGGTATTTAATCTGTTAAAAAATCATACATTTTGTAAATTTTGAAAATAAATTAAGGGAAGTGGTCTTATTAGCTACACCAAAGTGTAATGTATCATTCTTTTGTGAATTTATTAAATAAATATTTATTAACTACTCATTTTTCACAGGGATTAAAACAAAATACACAAAGTTTCTGTACTTGTGGAACTTAAACTCTTTGGGAGGAGGCGATTAATGAACAGGTAAGCCTGATGTGGAGAACTGACTCAACTGAAAAGACCCTGATGCTGGGAAAGATTGAGCATAGGAGGAGAAGGGATGACAGAGGATGAGATAGATAGCTGGCATCACTGAATCTATGGACATGAGTTTAAGTAAGCTCCGGGCATTGGTAATGCACAGGGAAGCCTGGCGAGCTGCAGTCCATGGGGTTGCCAAGAGTCGGACACGGCTGAGCGACTGAACTGAACTGAACTGAAGCAAACCAATTTATATCTAGTGATGGTAAAAATTGGAAAATAATAAGTTCAGGTAAAAAAGCATTTAATGACTGTGTAGTGAGGCACTGATGTATTTGATAAGGCCTCTCTGTTTATAGCTGCAGTGCAGGAGACCCTGGTTCAATTCCTGAGTTGGGAGGATCCCCTGGAGAAGGGATAAGCCACCCACTCCAGTATTCTAGGGCTTCCTTCGTGGCTCAGCTGGTAAACAGTCCACCTGCAATGTGGGAGACCTAGGTTCCATCCCTGGGTAGGGAAGATCCCCTGGATGACATTTAAATTAAGTAAGGGAACTCAGGTGTGCAGATAAGGAATGGCTGTTTCAGATCTAACAAAGAGCTTAAGTTAAGGCCCTGAGGCCAGGGTATTCTTAATATCAATATATTTGAAGATCCTCAAGAAGTCAGAGTGGTTAGTCCAGTATGAACTGGAGAGAGTGTGAGAGTTGAGATCAGAAATAGCTCTTGGGACCACATTGACCAGTGTCTTCAAGGCCATGGTACCAAGTTTGGATTTTGGATTTTTTTCATTTCCAGCTTGATAAGTGCAAGATTTCCTATTTTGAAACAAATAAGCATTATAAAACATAAAACATTTTTTTTAATTTCTTTTATAAACAGATAAAGTTAGACATAGCAGAAGATTTTAGAGTCAATTTCTTCTTTTGAAACTCACTATTTAAAAAAAAAAAAAAAGAAAGAAACACTACTTGTGTGAGGACTAACTGTATCGTAAATTCTGACCTAGGCAATTTTTAGTACAATAATGTTAGCTAATGAAGAAAATCACACCTCAATCCACAATTTGTTTATTTTTTATGCAACCATTAGTTCATGTAAACTTGCAAGGGAAAAATGTATCTGTATATTCCATTCCTACCAAGGAAGTTCCCTAACTATACTAGAAAATTGCTTCTAGGATTAGGCTCATTTTACTAATCTAGGCAATAGATTTTAACTCACCAAGAAATCTACAAGTAAAACCTCACAGCAGGTACAGCTGCAGGTGGGAGAGAAGCTTTCCAAATAGCCTCTGAATCTGCCAGTGAAGAAGATCTTATGTCATCTAGCAAGTATCTCTAGTGGACAGAAATCACTTTGGGGTAAAAAATTCTCTTTTATATACAGAGTCAGAAAAAAATGCAATTAAGGTTTTGTTGTTGTTTTCAGTTCAGAAAAATGGCAGATCTGTATTTTCCCTTTGAAAGAACTCTAAAGATGTTTCTTTAAAATAAATTCAAATTGTTATCTGATGTCTTTTGCTGAAATAGATCTGCAAGACATTTGTGATTACTGGATAATATATATGTCCAATGATTTAACTATTATAAATTTAACGGCATGTGTCTGAAATGTGTATTACCCAGCCTGAGACATTGTGTAGAGTTAACAATTCTCCTAAGATGCAAATCATCATTTTCTGGCAACAAGAAAGATTAAGCAAAGCAAACAAATGGAGAAAAGTCCTTCAAAGTTATATACAGGTAAAAAATAAAGAATATTGTGAAGCAGTGCTCCTTGAGGAAAAAAGTTTCTTCCTGACCACTCATTGACTTTAACCAGTGCATAGTGGTGTGTGTCAGACAAGGTAGTAGGATAAAGGTCACGTGTGCCCCAGGATTTTGGCGGATTTTAAAAAAATAAATCACACTCCCAAAGATGTGCTGTTAACTTTTACCTCTGCCCTTTTTAAGAATCACACATTTGAATTACCGTGGTCTATTACAGTTTGAATACTGCTGGCTTTGCTCCATCTTGTTGCTCTTGAACAGCAGAGAAGGTATTATTAATGCAAAAATTTGAGAGGAATTGCTTCCCCAGCTCCCACCCTTCTTTCATTATTCCCTTTGGCTCCTCGGGTCTATGTTAATACAACCCCCCCCCCCCCCCCCACAGCATCAACAAGGGATGTTATTGCTGTTAATTTACATAAGCTATTGAAGAAATTATGTCTATTAAATATATCATCATGGAACTATTTTTAATGATTATAGAAACACAAATCCTTAATATGCTTATTAAATCTAAGATGTTGGAACACATTTTAAGTAGTTGGCAGTAATAGTGGTAAACCGCAAGGAAAAATAGTTAGGCAAATATGAATTAGAGTGATGAGAAAAATCTGCCTATACATAAAATCACTCTTTTTATTTTAAAAAAATAGAAAGAAAAAAGGGGGGAAGTTCTATAGGTGTAGGAGCATAATAGAAATATATTTAAATAGAAGTGACGAATTCTAGGAACCTCAAGGATCCCTTAGAATCTTAGGTTGAGTTCTCATCTCTTCTGGGCTCTAAGAATCTACCAATTTTGGTCATCTTTCTGGGAACAAACTCTGAAAGAAAAAAGCAACTCGTTTTAATTGTTCACAGAATTTATTAAGACAACCCTGAGTATTTCAATCTCCTGAAAGTGTTTTAAAATTTGAAAACTTGTTAGATTATAGAAGACATTTATCATTCAGATTATAAAATTTTAAAAGGAGTTCAAATTTGGTTCATTAATTTTTATATCTAATAGTGTAGTATCATTCAGCATCACATAAAAATAATGTTAGGAGAGCCTTCAGGTGTACAGCATGAAGCTTAGTAAATAAATTAAAATAGAAAATGGAAAAATAGGTCACTGGGGCTTAGTGTAGAACTTAGAGTGTAAGTGATTTATTATGATTAAAGAAGTGTGATAGGGATTAGAAAGGTGATAAGGGAGAGAGGACAGTCTTGATAAAGGAAAAAAATTCAGCTTTTAAACTTGTATTCTCAATGAGCAAAAATAATGCCAGTTGGAAACATACTAAAGCCATTTTGAATGTTACTGAAATCCAGGTGCTAGTGATTTTCTTTCTAAAAATTCACTCCATATGTGCAGTGGTTTATAGTACTCAATACCCAAGGACACCTCTCAGAAAAGGAAGAAATAAAACTTATTACCTAAGATGAATATACTAATTTTAAATAAACCATTCTTATTTTGCATACAGCCTGTTTTAAATGCTTTAATTTTGCTTTCTGGAAAAGGTTTGAATTTTATAGTTATTTACTTGCAATTATTTCAATATTTGAATCACATGATACACGTTCATAATGAACATAGACTTAAATTCTTTGCACAGCTCAGAGAAAAAGACAATACCTATCTATTATATATGCAATGAAGAGTCAACAGTCTGTAAAGTCTTCTAACTTTTTTTATTTTGTCTTCTAACTTTAGTGTCTGAAAAAATTAGGATTATAATTTTATTATCTTCTTTATTGTGGTAATACAATATTACATATACAATTATAGATTATGTCATAAAATGTAATATAATGAAGCCACCACTCAGGTTAATAACTAGAAAATTTCCAAATTTTAATGACTATGTTCCCCTATCCCATAATTAACCTCCATCCTGAGTCTTGTGTTTGCAATTCCCCATTGCTTTTCAAAACAATGAAAACCAAACAAGAAACTTGGTTCAATCAAGTGACTCATCTTGTCTTTATCTCCTATCGATTCCAAATGCTTGACATAACTGGCAATATTTCATGTACCTAAAAGCCTGCAAACATGACTAGGTTTGTTCAGAGATGAAGACACGTTATGACACATTTTTAAGCCAGTTGATGACACCTGAGCCCAATCTTCTCTTACCTTATTCAGAGCAAAGGATTCTCATACAAATCTCACACCAGAACAAACAAGAGCAATTTGTAAGCAAAACAGCTTTTCAACATGAAACCTACAGAGTGACATATTCTCCTCCTCCCTTTAGATGATGTGCTTGTCCCTTTGGAAGTCTCAAACTGTGTTGTGAGTAAGAACAGTGTGCATCCTGTGTGCTAAGTCACTTCAGCCATGTCTGACTCTGACCTATGGACTGTAGCCCCCAGGCTCCTCTGTCCATGGGATTCTCCAGGCAAGAATACGGGAGTGGGTTGCCACGTCCTCCTCCAGGGGAACTTCCCAACCCAGGGATCAAACTCAAGTTTCTTACATCTAGCCTGCATTGGCAGGCAGGTTCTTTACTGCTAGTGCCACTGGACCTCCATCTGTTTAATATGAGAACAAGTCTTTACTGAGTGATGCTGGGTATCTTAAGGTCCCTGACAGATAATTTTTCTGAGAGTCCTCCTTCATAGAAAATGAAGGAATGACCAACTCATTGTTTGTTATGGCTCTAATATCTCCCTCCATAAAACCAAAACAACAGCAAAAAAAGACTTTGAAGGGAATTACACAGGAGAAGCAAGTGATTGAACATTTTGGCAGAGGCTTTATATATTGAAACAAAGAAAAAACACTTTTTTTTTTTACTTTGTAGGCTCCTTGAATATTCAGAGTCTATACTGTACACTATTTTTTCCAAACAGTAAAACATGAATATTATTTTAATAATTTTCTGGCAAATGATACTTGTATTTTATTGCAATAAAAATCTGTATATTAAAATAATATCATGACAAATCAATGTCTTAAGTGCTCTTGGGATTTTTTTTTTAATTTTCAAAAATATGTCCTATGTGGTAGTAGTAAGTCCTGTGTATAGGGCAGTCTTTGTGAATGTTCATAGGCATTATCTCATTTAATCAATATAGTTATCAGATAAGGGTGGCATTGATGAATTTAATTTTCAAATCAAGTTAAGAGAGGAGTTAAATGATTTACCCAAGATCCCAGAAAAGATAAAGAATATTGATAATACTAATTTTCAGCGAGAGTGTACTGGTATATATTTAACAACCAGCTCTGGCTGTGGGAGGTGGGAGGGATGAGTCATGAGGGCTGTCAGCTGATGATAATTGATAGTTTTCATGGGTGTAAGTATGCCTACAATGACAGATTTCAAACTACCTACATGATGTTCCTGAATAAAGAATTTGGAAGGACAGTTTATCGGCAAAGCATTATGTAGTATTTACATCATAAAGATGCAATAGACACAAATAGTATCAAGAATATAGAAAATGGTAAAATATAGTGAAAAATTATTTTCAAGTGTTTGTTGGTTTTTTAATATAATCATTTAATTGTAAGTTTATACAGTTTAATTTTTAACTATGCATGAGTTTAACAATCAGGTACCAAACTTTTGAAAATTTAATGAAAAAACTCTCAAAAACAAGTATGAGCTGAATTTAGACCATCAGACAAGCACAATGCAGAAGTCTCTTTACAGACCCCAAGTCCTTTCATGATGTGATAGTTCTTTGATAAAAATGTATTGTGATAGAGTAGAACACAGAAAAAAGACCTTGGCATTAACAGACCTCAGTTGAACCTGGCTGCATCGTCAGCCAACTTGTGATCAAAGGCAAATTATTTCACCTCTCTGGCTCCTAACAGTTTCTATCTGTTGAATAAGAAGTTTCAAGTTCCTGGCTTCAAAAGTTTGAAGCCATTTAAAATTTATTTGTTTGCTATCCTCAGAACATTTTCTTTGTATTGTTAAAAGAGAAATACTCTGGTTAAAATGGAAAGTAGGGTTGGGGAATTTTTAACACATCTGGTACCCTATGTGCTCCTTAGGACACTCCAAGGAGCCCCTAATTTCAAAGATTTCCTGCTATCATATTCTATAATAGAATATGTTTTGCTAAAACAATTATACACTGTGATGGATGTTATACTTAAAAGTCTATTTCAAACCACCTTCAAGGTAATGTATTTATGATTTACTATTCTGTCTTAATTGCCCTTAGTATTCTAAACCAAACCCAAACATTCTAAACCAAATAGAAACCCTTAAAGCCAACATTTTTTCCATCCAGAACACTTGATTTTGACTCCACTCTGCTTCTCTCCTCTGATTTCCATCTCATTGAACGGTTACCATTCACTGTTTCTATGGATAAAATTATTGGTGTCATCCTTAACTCTATTATCATCACTCTTGACCTCCAATTTGATTAGAGAAAGTTGATTTGATGCTATCCTCAGTTTTTCATTCATTTATTTAAAACAAAAAGTTTCTGGTCAGCTATGATATGCCAAGTAGAAGTCTAGGTTTTACCAATAAACAATGAACAGGATAAAAACCTTGCTCCCAGGAAACTTTTATTTCTGGTACAGAAAGACAGAAAACAGCAGAAGGCAGAAGATGTTTCCGAACATCTTACAGAAAAACCCAAACAAACTTTCTGGCCAACCCATTAAATGAAAAGCAAATGGAGGAGGGCTTCCCAGGTGCTGCAGTGGTACACAGATCTACCTGCAATGCAGGAAACCTGGGGGAAGTGGCTGGAAACTGCTAGGAAGGGGTGGTAGTTCCCTCTCCTGAGGTAAAATGAGAGCAGAGATTTGAGTGGAAACTTTGTCCCAAGGCTCAGGGCTAAGGACTGGAGGTGGGGCCATTCTTTGTATTTTTGAGGGGCAGCAAGGAAGCTGGTACATTTGGGCAAAACTCAATAGGAGAGGTGGAAGTTCCAGCCATGCAGACTATGATAAGAATATAGAAGATAAGGACTTTGTTTATTCCAATTTTTTTGTTGTTCAGTTGCCAAGTCATGTCCAACTCTGTGATCGCATGGACTGCAGCACTCCAGGCTTCCCTGTCCCTCACTATCTCCTGGAGTTTGCTCAAAGTCATGTTCATTGAATCAGTGATGCCAACAAACCATTTCATCCTCCGCCATGCCCTTCTCTTTCTGCCTTCAATTGTTCCCAGCATCGGGGTCTCTTCCAGTGAGGTTGTTCTTCTCATCAGATAGCCAATGGACTGGAGTGGAGCTTCAGCTTCAGCATCATTCCTTCCAATGAATATTCAGGACTAATTTCCCTTAGGATTGACTGGTTTGATCTCCTTGTAGTCCAAGAGACTCTCAAGAGTTTTCTCCAGCACCATAATTCTAAAGCATCAATTCTTTGGTACTCAACTTTATGGTTCAACTCTCACATCTGTAATAACTACTGGAAACACCATAGCTTTGACTATATTGACCTTTGTCAGCAAAGTGTTGTTTTTGCTTTTTAATGCACTGTCTAGGTTTGTCATAGCTTTTCTTCCAAGGAGCAAGTATCTTTTAATTTCATGGCTGCAGTCACCATCCACAGTGATTTTGGAGCTCAAGAAAATAAAATCTGCCACCATTTCCACTTTTTCCCCATCTGTTTGTTATAAGTGATGGAACAGGATGCCATGATCTTAGTTGTTTGAATGTTGAGTTTTAACCCAGCTTTTTTGCTGTCTTTCACCTTCATCAAGAAGCTCTTCAGTTCCATTTTAGTTTCTACTATTAGTGTGGCATTATCTGCATATCTGAGGTCATTGACATTTCCCCCAGCAATCTTGATTCCAACTTGTGATTTATTTATTGATTCATTCATTCAGCTTGGAATTTTGCATGACGTACTCTGCATAGAAGTTAAACAAGCAGAGTAACAGTATAGAGTCTTGATGTATTCCTTTCCCAATTTTGAATTAGTCTGTTGTTCCACATCCAGTTGCTTCTTGACCTGCATACAAGTTTCTCAGGAGGTAGGCAAGGTGGTCTGGTATTCCCTTCTGTTTAAGAATTTTCCAGAATTTGCTACGATACACTCAGTCAAAAGCTTTAGCATAGTCAATGAAGCAGAAGTAGATGCTTTTCCAGAATATCTGTGTTTTTTTCTATGACCCAACAGATGTTGGTAATTTGATCCCTGGTTCCTCTGCCTTTTCTAAATCCAGCATGTACATCTGGAAGTTCTCAGTTCATGTACTATTGAAGCCTAGGATGAAGGATTTTGAGCATTACCTTGATAGCATGTGACATGAGCGCAATTGTACAGTAGTTTGAACATTCTTTGGCATTGCCCTTTTTTAGGATTGGAATGAAAACTCATTTTCAAGTCCTGTGGCCATTGTTGAGTTTTCCAAATTTGCTGGCATAGTAAGTGTAGCACTTTAGCAGCAGCATCTTTTAGGATATGAAATAGTTCACCTGGAATTCCATCCCCTCCACTAGCTCTGTTCGTAGTGATGCTTCTTAAGGCTCACTTGACTTCAAACTCCAGTTTATCTGGACCTGACTGAGTGACCACACCATGAGGTACAGTTCTGTGTATTCTTGCCACCTCTTCTGCTTCTGTTAGGTCCTTGTCATTTCTGTCCTTTGTTGAGTTCAACTTTCATGTAATGTTCCCTTGGTATCTCCAATTTTCTTGGAGAGATCCCTAGTCTTTTCCGTTCACTGTTTTCTCTATTTCTTTGCATTGTTCACTTTAAAAGGTTCTCTTATCTCTTCTTGCTATTCTCTGAACTCTGCATTCAGTCGGGTAAATCTTTATCCTTTGCCTTTCACTTCTCTTCTTTTCTCAGCTATCTGCAAGCCCTACTTAGACAACCACTTTGCCTTCTTGCATTTTTTTTCTTGGGGATGGTTTTGGTCACCTCCTTCTATACATTGTTATGAAACCCCTCCATAGTTCTTCAGGCACTCTGTCTTTCAGATCTAATACCTTGAATCTATTTTCACCTCCACTGTATAAACATAAGGGATTTGATCCAGGTCATACTCAAATGACATAGTGACTTTCCCCACTTCCTTCAATTTAAGTCTGAATTTTGGAATAAGGAACTCATGATCTGAGCCATAGTGAGATCCAGGTCTTGTTTTTGCTGATTGTATAGATCTTCTCCACCTTCTGCTGCAAAGAATGTAATTAGTCTGATTTTAGTATTGACCATCTGGTGATGTTCTGTTAGTATTGACCATCTGGTGGTGTAGAGTCATCTCTTCTATTGTTGGAAAGAGACCTTAAACAGTGGTGTTGGCTTGAGTTATTTTTGTAAAGGATTACTCTGGTTGATGAGTAAATACAGGTTAACAGGAAGGAGAAAGAAGGCTTTACAGCAGTAAGTTAGAAACAACTATGTGGTTGCTGAAATAATTTGACAAAGCAAGCAAGAATGGTATCTTTAACCAGTGTGGGAGCAGTGATGATACTGAGAAATGATCGGTTTCTAATTTTATATTTAAAAATATACCCTACATCAGCAGGTCTTGACTGAGATCCTAACTTTATTTTGTCCTACACTTTTCCTTGCTTCCTTTGATCCATTCATACTGGACTCCTTGCTATTTCACAAACTTTCCAAAGAACTTAGATGTTTCAAGCCCATTGAACCTGATATTTTCTCTTTCTGGAAAGCTGGTTTCCCCAAAGTCTAGTGACTTGCTCTCCTTTGCTCCATTTAAGCCCTTTCTCAAATGTTTCCCTGATAAAGACCTTTTCTTTCTATCTCATCTAAAATACCAGCCAGCATCATTCGTTATTCCTCATTTTACTTTAACTTTTCAACATAGCACTTAATTATATTACTCCTAGTATGTATTTATTTTATTCTGTGTGTCTCCCTCATTTCATGACAATTTGTTTTGTCCACCACTGTCAAAACCAAATCTAACATTCTAAAACATTGTGTCCTTTCTGCCTTTATAAACTTGAATCATTCCCTATTTCCCAAAATTCTGATGGTTATATGGCATTGCTAAATAAAATGACCACATCCTGGTAAGTATCACTATCCAATCACTCAATTTCTTCTATCACTCAGTTTTCAGATTTCAAGAAAGGGAGAAAAAAAATATTGCATAGACCTGCTTTTTGGCACTGTGAGACCTGAGTTAATATCCTTCAAAAGTCTGTATTTCAGCATGCATTTTCACAGAGCCAACTCCCTGTTCCCAGCCCAATTTGCCTAGATCTCACCTTGCTATTCTAGGCATAATGATGCAAAGAGTGGGGCAGATTGACAAGAACTAAATTATTACAATTGTGCTTGGCTTCTGCATGAAGGAAAGTATTGTATACACTCGAAGAGTCAGTATTAAAAGTTCTTTGCTCTTTGAGCTTTTACGCTGAGGGGATTTGAGGTGCACTTAGCTCAGTAGATTTTGTCCACATAAAGCACTTTTGTTGAAAATCTGCTTTTCTCTTGGTTGTTATTATTAACCAAACAGCCAGCTTTTGTCAAAATTGTAAAGTCGTGGCTGTTTCTCTTTCCTCTCTCAATTCCCTTTATACTTCCTGGCTTCTTTTACCTTCCTTCTCTTTCTGTAATGAATATACCTTATTTCTTGACCACCACCAACATCAACTCCCATTTCATTTTATATGCAGTTAATTTCCAGTGAATTAGGCAGAAAATGATATAAATAAATATGTCATTCTAAGCAGTGATAATCTGACAGCATACCCTGGATTGAGGCCTTCATATCCTGCACATTTATTTTTGCCTCTCCAAGGTCACTTTTTGACTCAGCTTTGATTTTAGACAATATGAAGAATTCAAGCTTTGTTTTACATCCCTTTAATCTAGGTTACACTCTTAAAGGGAGAAGAGAGACAGATGAAGGTGAATCAAGCCATATTCATGGAGCTATGTTTTACTTATTAGAGGGGAAAAATGAAGGAAGCTGATCTTAGGCCCCATAGGGATTCTCAGCATCATCCAAAGGAATATTTAGTAAGTGAGCAGTGGAAATGTGGCTACTGCAAATAAGTAAATTAATGTCTAACTATATTTCAGGTTAATTTGTTTACATTTAAATGAGCACATGTGGCTAGTGTGATTGCATTGGACACTACCACAGCAAGGGGGAAAGGGGGTGATATAATGGAGTCAAGGAACAGGGATATATGATTTTCAGTTCCTTTATTTTTAGGAGATATAATTGGAAGGAAAAGACCCTGTCTTGCTACTTTTTGCTAACTTCATTTTTTAACATTTATGAATAATTGCTTTACAATATTGTATTGACTTCTGCCATACAACAGTGTGGATCAGCCATAAGTATACATATGTCCCCACCCTCTTGAAGCGCCTCCCCACTCCATCCCACCTTTCTAGGTTATCACAGAGTCATGTGTTGGCCTCCCTGAGTTTTAGAGCAATTTTGATTAGCTCTCTGACTTACATATGGTAACATACATGCTTCAATGCTACTCTCTTAGTTTTCTCTACCCTCTCCTCACCCCACTGTTCCCAAAGACCATCCTCTGTGTCTGTCTCTATTCCTGCCCTACAGAGTTTCATCAGTACCGTTTTTCTAGGTTCTATATATATGCATCAATATGCAATACTTGTTTTTCTGTTAGTGATTTATTTCACTCTGTTCATCAGGCTCTAGGTTCATCTACCTCACTAGCACTGACTCACATGTATTCCTTTTTAGGGCTGAGTAATACTCCATTATATATATGTACCACTACTTATTTATCCATCCATCTGTCAATGGACATCTAGGTTGCTTCCATATCCTAACTACTGTAAATAGTGCTGCAATGAACACTGGGGTACCTGTGTCTTTTTCATTTATGGTCTTCTCAGGGTATATGCCCAGTAGTGGGATAGACATTTCTCCAGAGAACACATACAGATGGCTAACAAACACATGGAAAGATGCTCAATATCACTCATGATTAGAGAAATGCAAACTTGCTAACTTATTATTTTAAGTTTTTTCTAAATATTGCTAAACGTAGGAAAATTTAGGCTAGTATTAACCATGTATGCCTGAGAGCTTCTAGATACATCCTGCCGTAAAGAAACATGCTGTTACTTAGAAAATTCTGATGGTGTTTCCTTTGGCTATTACAGTTTCCTGTTTTATGCTGTTTCCAATTTTCTTTACTTGGCTGTCCTGAGAAATGTTTTATTTAAAATGAATAAACACATAACTCATTAAGGAGTTAATTACTGTGTAACTCAGTAGCAATTTTCATTCATGGCTATCATCTACCTATGCTGAAATTATTTTTTTCTTGATTGTAATACTGATCCTCCTTCATGGATATTCAGTCTAGAGACTTGACTTGCTTAATATGATAGCAAAAGTCAATATGCACTAACACTGTGCATGCTTCTTTTGCTTCTTCTAAGTGCTTTGGATATAAATTTATTTTCTACTGAAAAGTAGATATCATCTCATCATGTGGATTAGAAAATAATATGTTTTATCCATAACCTTACAATTTGAAGACAATTTCAACTATATAAGAATGTTTTAAACTCTTTACTTTTATATATATTTAAAGATAGTTCAGCTGTTACATACTTATTATTTGAGGAAAATTTATAATATTAACCCAATATTCAATATAAATTAATGGCTAAGTAAAATCTATGTTTTAATTATTCAGTATGTAAAGCCATGTGTTATACATTTTTGTTAGCAACATGCTAGGGCAAAACGATCATCAACTACTTTAGAGATTTGGGGGAAAATTGTGGCTAACAGTTTTCAAGGCAAGTAGAAAAAATAAACAGCTCAATAATTTCATCCCAGCTAGTCACACAATTTTTATGAACCACCTATGTTTTATTCTAGTTTCTGAATCTTAACTTCCCTTTATTATTTCCTTAACTTAATTCATTATTTTTTATTTTCCACAATTTAGTATTTTTGCCCATTATACATTTGTAAGGCTCTGATAACCTATAGATAACATATCTACAAACCCTGATTTAAGATGGTTTTAATCTAGTAGGAACAATGGGCACAGTAGAAACATTTACTTAGAAATATTTTTAGACCCAACCAAAATAAGATGTTTAAAATACATTTTTTTTCAAAAATTCACAATTGCTTTGTGATACTATAGTCAAGTAACTATATATCTATAGATATCTATAGATCTATATATCTATAGACTATAGTGTGATGCTACAGTCAAATGTTCTGATGGATAATCTCATATATTTAATCTTCCTAGCTAAGTCATCTTCTAAACTCACCATACTGAACCCAAGGAGGACTGATATCACAAGCAAGGCTTAGATACACTTTGGTACTATTTCTCAAAACTGCTAAATATAAAAATGTGTCTTCTGGGTTTACACTAGGAGATTATCCATGGAAGTCAAATATCTCCAATAAACTGGGTAAAACTGCCTTGTGGTTAAGTGTTTTCTAAAATGGCAGAACAGTAGCAGTCTATTTAATTTTTAAATTATAATAACATTTTGCATCTTGATTCTTCATTGAATTACCATCAAATGTCTCTTTTCCCTGATACCAGCTTAAAGCACTGTCATTTTGAGCATTGTCCTTAGAGCAATAAGATATGAACTGAGCTCTCAGCTTTTCCATAACAATATTGTACAATCACCGACAGAACACAGACCCCCCGCCCCACACACACATACAGAGTATATGGTCAAACACCCTAGTCAGTAATGGTTGTATTTAATTTAAATTAGGCAAGTTTACGTGGGTAGGTACCTGGCAGGACTGATATTCAACTTCAGAGATTTCCCTGAAATCTTCCCTCTTTTCTTTACCCCTCATTTGCACTAAGCACATTTTGCCCAGTTCTTCAACACTCTTAATTTCCTTGTGGCTCAGATGGTAAAGCGTCTGCCTACAATGTGGCAGACCCAGGTTTGATCCCTGGGTCAGGAAGATCCTCTGGAGAAGGAAATGGCAACCCACTCCAGTACTCTTGCCTGGAAAATCCCATGGATGGGGGAGCCTACTAGGCTACAGTCCTTGGGGTCGCAAACAGTCGGACATGACTGAGCGACTTCACTTCACTTCACTTCAGCACTCCTATTGGAAGTCTGGTTGGAAAACACATTTCTTCAAAAATAAATAAGCGAATGCACCGAGTAAAGGTTTGGGCATGATAGCTTTCAATGTTTTAATGGAGCAAAATGTGTTGTTAGGTTTACCAATGCTGGACTCTATCCAAGCAAATTTATATATTTCATAGCAATAGAAACTCATGAGAGATCTCCCTCATTCATAAAACTGTCCCTAAAATTTGCTGCCTGATTTAGCAAATAAAATATAGGACACCTAGTTAAATTTGAATACCTACCCTAAAAAAATATGTATATAGTGTCTGTTTATCTGAAATTCAAATTGAACCAAGATCCTATAGTTTACCTGGCAACCTGAGGGAAAACAACGTTTCTCTCACTGGGCTTAAGCACTCATGATTACATATTTTAAAAAAGAAAGAAGATAGTCAATTTGACTTTTTATTATCAACCAATGGCAAAACATGATACTGCTTTTCACACATCAGAAGCTGTGTATGAATTGATGAAGTTTAAGACTTGATGACAGTTTTCATGCCGGGGAAGTCTGTGGATATTCTGACCCCATAAGGATACTGCACTGTGTGCTGAATGTCAGGTTTCAAGCTAATAAGGCACATGTAGCAAGTTTTCCTCCAAAAGATCTCAGACAGTAGGTAACAGAGGAACCCAAGTCTACAAATTTAGGTCAGCATTTTATGAACTCATGATTAGCACGGTGCCAGGTTTCTACGTTACAAAATCCGTTTTATGTAATGCAAACTACTTTTTAATATTTTTAGAAAAATGTTTTCTCAAGTGTACATTTCCCCATTTCTGACTCACATGTGATCTTTATTATTTGGTTGCCTCATCTAGGGCAGTGACCGGGCAGCCAGGCCAGCTCCCTTTTTTTCTGGATTTTTTGAAGAACTTTGCAGTTTTTTGTTGTTCTTTCTGCAATTGGGTCATTTTTACTGATTGCAAATTTCTAGTGTCTCTTGTCAGTCTGAAAAGTTTCTGCCTCTTTTCCTATCCCCCAGAAGTTTTATCCTGAGGCAGACACAATTTATTCTTCAATGCTTATGCAAGAAGACTTTCCACATCCTTGCCAAAAAGCAGGCCTTTGCCAAATGGAATTCCTTGCATGGAGTTCTTTCAAAATCATGTCTTCCAACCAGAGGTGCAGCCAAAGAACTATCTGGGCAGCTGTATTAGCTGTCATACTTTTCAAAGTCGCTGGCAGGCAGCCGAAAGCAGAGTCTGCCAAAGCCTCCACTTCCATTTTAACCAGAACACAGGTCTTCAAGGACATTCTCTCAACTCTCACAGCCACTTAGAAATGACTCCAGAGGCTCTGCCAGTTTCCTGACTGAATGCAAGTTCCTTCTGCTTTGAAAGTTTGCTAAAGGGAAACATCTGCTTCTCTATGGATTTGATTCAGTTTCCATGAAGGCAATGAGATTTTTTTCATCCCTTATGTAATGTTAGCAATTTCAGCATCCATGTTTCAGCAGCTTCCCATATTTCAGTCTTTAAACATCAGTATGCTTGTATTTTATGGAGTTTCTTGGGAACATTGAAGATTGAGCTTTTGAGACTTGCATATTAATTAAAATCTAATCTATAGTATATCCTCCCTATTGTTTAGCATCTCCCTTCTTCCCTAGTCCCCGTTAGTCTAACGCAATAGGTACGGTCTATGTGAAAATGCTTGATTAACATATGTGTGTGTATATATATATATATATATATATATATATAATCATTATTTATTTTAACTAAATATTTACTCACATTATAACTTACTGTATTTTGGAATGATTCGTTCATTGGCATAAATATCTGGTCTTTTGCTTTCTCACCTAAAACATGAGACCTCTGAGACCACTATGTGACTTTGAATTTGCATTCTAATTATAAAACTCAAAGTCTTATTGTAATATTTGGATATTTGGAACTCTTTTTCCTAATAATTTTGCAAGAATATTTTCTGTACAGCTTGTTTAAGAAAATTTTACTTCATAAAGCATTAAATTGGCAAATGACAGTAAAGGAATATCCATAGATGTTAATTAGAATTGAAAGATGGGCTTTAGAAACTAGCTGTCTTTTACTCTCGGCATTAAGTATCATTTTTTAGCAAGATTATTAAACTTGTCATTAGTTGAATATATTGAAAAGCATGTAAGCATTAAGTCAGTCATACCTAAAATTAATTTTTGGCTAAATCACATAATTTCCTCATCCATCCCTCTTCATTAGTAAATATTAATAAGCCAATAGTTCCCCAAACTACATCTGTATCACTGTTCTCCCTTATGGGTTAGAATACTTATCCACCTACTTATTGGACATTTCTACTAAAATGTTCCAAAAGCAACTTGAACTTAGTGTTTTAAAATACGTGCAATACCTCGCTCATCATTTCCTTCCTCATTTCTCTCTAGTCTCTTTCATGTCACTAGAAATGGTACTGCCATTTTCTAAGTAATACATACTAGAAATTTCATATCATCCTTGATTTTTCTTTTTCTCTTAACTTCAGCATCTGAATAATCACCAAATCCTATAAAATTCTACATTTTAAATCTTCCATCAATTTGTCTTTGTATTTCTGTCCCATCACACTGCTAATTATACCCGGTGATTTCACTGCCAATCCTTCAACTGCTCCTTCTATTGCAAGTCCTCCTCTCTTTATAATCCTGACTCCAGTCAGAAGCCAGGATATTGCTTCTACAACATAAATATTAGCAAGACACTCCTCTACTTTAAAATTCTATATCCAAAGTCCTTAATTTAATTAAAAAAAACTCTTTATAATCTGGCTGATGTTTACCTCTTTCACCTTATATATTGTCATTCTGACTTTTTTTTAAAAATTCCAGATGTTTTGAACTACTTACTGGCCTGAGTGCTTCTTCTGGTGGCTGTTTCATGCACTGTTCCCTGGAATATTCTTTCTACTTATACAGAACTAGTTCACACTCACACTTACCCTCCGTCCTTTTGCTTTATGCCCCAGGGAGGCTAATTTTGCAAGTTACATCCATACCTCTCTTACTTTTCAACTTCTAGTACAGTCCAGGTAACAGGGAACACCAATGACAAAAGGCTGGGGGAAAGACAATGAAGTTGAAGTCTGTATTCCCCAATTTTCCTCTCTGCTGAGTTCCTGTGAACTTGGCTACCTCTCATGCCTTCCCATGAACTAAAATCCTGGCTTCTACAAAACAACCCTCTCAGCCGTCTCTCTGAGTTCTGGTAACCTCTCCCTCTGACTTCCCCTCCAAGCCTAGCACAGTGCCCAGCACTCTCACTTGTGATATCTTTATACCTTATTCAAGTCTTTAAAACCGTTCCTTGAGTCAATTTCCCTCAAAGTATCTAATTATGTGTTCAATTCATCTCCTGCAAGAACCTGACCAATACAGGGATCCTGATATCCATATTTGGACACCGCTTGTCTTGAGTTCAGAGGAAAGATTAGCACTAAAGATATATATTTTTGAATCATTGATAGTATAAAAGGTGAAAATAGATTTAATGTCACAATACTGAATGAGTTTGCTAGGGAGGAAAGTATAGATAAAAACGAATAGCTGCTAGGGCTGACCCCTATCATTCTAGTATGAGCATATTTAACCGAGGGTGGTTTGAAGGCGAGGAGAAGTGAGGTAAGTGAAAACCAGACAATAGCCCGTGAGAAGCCTCTTGACATCACTCCCTCCCTTCCCAATATGTTCAGTGCCTTTTCAATATCTCCCAAAGTAGTTTATAGTGGTCTAGTGTAACTGTTATTTACTCAGTTGTGCCCGACTCTTTGCGACCCCATGGACTAGTCTGCCAGGGGTCCTCTGTCCATAGAATTCTCCAGGCAAGAATACTGGAGGGGGTAGCCATTCCCTTCTCCAGGGAATCTTTCCAACCCCGGGATCGAACACGTGTCTCCTGAACTGCAGGCATATTCTTTACCATCTGAGCCACCAGGGAAGCCATATATTGGTCTAAACTGCAAATTCCATAAATGATAGGGCTATATGAATATCTAAGTGTCTTTGTATGCTAATAGACTTAAGCTGCTGCTGCTAAGTCGCTTCAGTAGTGTCTGACTCCTTGTAACCCCACAGATGGCAGTCCACCGGGCTCCTCTGTCCCTGGGATTCTCCAGGCAAGAACACTGGAGCGGGTTGCCATTCCCTTCTCCACTGCATGCATGCATGCTAAGTCGCTTCAGTCATGTCCAACTCTGTGCGACCCTATGAACAGCAGCCCACCAGGCTCCTCTGTCCACAGGATTCTCTAGGCAAGAACACTGGAGTGGGCTGCCATTTCCTTCTCCAATATACATAAGCATTCATTGGCAACCCTGTGGGTAACTGCTTAGAGAAAAGTATGTAATGCAGATATAGACCAACATATACATGTCCACACACATTTTGACCAAAGGGAAAAACCAATAATGTGGCTGATATGTTCAAGCATATCTTAAAGAAAACATACGCTGTACATATACCTCACCCACTTTCTTTTCTTTTTTTTTTTTTTGTAATACTGCGCAGAGCAGCTCAGCTCATTTATTTGGTCCATATTGCCTAAACTTTGTCTTTTATCATAAGATCTTTGCTGTTCTTTTGATAATTACAATATTTCATCCATTAAACTTCAAATATTTCTGTAATCATTTTCAGTAAGGTGACTTCCTCCCTTGCAACAAAATATTAAAAGACAAAACCCAACAAAATCCCCCAAAATGGTCGAAATTATTTTTTCCCAAGGTGACAAAGCCAAGACCACTTTTTCAGGCCAAGTATCCATTATGCTATTTGGGCTTCTATCTTGTTAAAAACTGGTGCTAGCTTGACACTGCCATGCATTTAAAATAGACTGGAGACGTGATCATTGGAATGAGGGACACAGAGAAATAGTATTTCCTTTTAATGATCAACGGTGGGGCTGATGAACTGTTCTTTATAATAGTGGTCACTGCAACAGCCAAGGGAGAAGAAAGATTCAATAATTCTTCACTTTTGATTTGTTGGGAAGAACACACTAATGAAAAACTAGCAGGCTAGTTTTCTAGATCAGAAAACAAATTAGATAATTAGTTGAAAGATATTTGGAAAACTATGATTTAGACAGTGAGGGATGAAGCAAATAATTTGATACTTAACAAGAAAAGCATTTATACCTTAATTTCATTCTTAGGATTTTTGACAATCCATTTGTTTGTTTTTTCCTACTGTGCTAGTTGATGGATTTGGGATGGTTGGTTTTCAGGGAAGGAATGAGATGCAGAGATGAAAAGAGGAAACAGAGAAACTGGGGCCCACAAGATATCAGAGGCTTTGTTCCACTTAGAATAACTTTTTAATTAAAAAAATTTTAATAAATCAAGCAGATTTTATAAAATTCATGATATTAGTAGATTAGTATCTTGGTATGTATATATAATACTATGAAAGAGAGGAGTTTTACATTCCATATAAAATAAAGACTTTTAATGACAATTTAGTTGTTGGATACAATGGAAATCATAAAGGCCTAAGCTCCAAGAATTCTTAAAGTTCGTCATTTTAAATTTTACAAGCAGTGATATTGGCAAGTTAGAAATCAGTGTTTCAGAAAATTTGTCTGGATTTCCTAATGACAAGTAAACCTGAGCAGATAAAGTTATATAAAAAAGAAACCAAAGTTCTTGGATTATTGAAAATGTTGAGAAAAGATAATACTTTCTTTAAATCTTAAAATTATTGGTAGGTACAATGGGTAAGCTCAACAGATTTGTTTTAAGCATACTGACAGGTAGCATGGAGTGGTTGAGAACATAAATGCTTGGGTCAAATCCCCACTTTCAAAACTCTCTGGCCATGTAATTTGAGACAAAAGTGTTTTGTAAATAATTTTGTATAAAATATAAATTTTCCATAAAAACAGTGAGATTTTTACTCTTTAAATTTGGATTCATTTTGTCTTTCTTCTTGAATTGCTGTTGCTAAAACTTCCAAAATATGTTGAATAAAAGTGGCAGGGAATGGGAAAAAAAAAATCTCCTCTATTTCAATTTTTTATATTTAAAATGGAGATAATAATGATATCTACATTCTAGAGCTAATTAAAAGGTTATTATTGTAATAAAGCAACTAAGTTAGTGTCAGCTTCATAGAAAGCCTGTATTATGTATCAACTACTATTGACAGTAATAAAAATGAATGCAAATAACCCTTCTGCTATATAATGCATACTTTATTAGGAAATAAAATAAATAAACATGAGGAAGCACTTTTTAAAAAATAAAACCTGCTGATGCAATTTCAATGGATGAAAGTTATAAGAACCCAGATTGCATCTTAACATAAAGATGTTTACTGGAATAAAAATCATCCTGAAACTGGAAAATCATGTGCTTCATCTTGGTTAATATCTTGTGGGAAAGCAGTGGTTCTCAACCATGATTGCACATTAAAATGATCTAGGGATGATTTTAACTAGACCTACTAAATGAGATAGCCTAACTATGATGCTGTGCATGTCTACTGTAATGTGCAACTAGGGCTGAGAAGCAGAGTTGCTGAGCTAATTCCTGCATTAGGTGTGTTTTAGGACCAGTGTGTAATTAGTCTGCTCATTAGAGGATAATATAATTCTTGTATTATCCAACATGATGGCATATGATTTTTTTCAACATTTAACCTTGCTTTTTCACCTTTTTGCATGGATTTGACAGTAATTCTACAGCTATCTTTTGATTGAAGGTGTGCACAATTATGGCCAAAAAAAAAAAAAAAAAAAAAAGATGTGTTTTCAGCCATATCCACTTAAAACCAGGGACTTTAAAAGGTTGATTTGTTTAATGAGTCTCTTGACTATGAATGAGTTTAGTAGGACATGATGTTTTTCTGAAATAATTACCTCTAGAATAAGTTCCTCCAATTTGTTTTTTTTTTTTTTTTTTTTTTTAATATTATTTTATTAGTTGGAGGCCAATCACTTTACAACATTTCAGTGGGTTTTGTCATACATTGACATGAATCAGCCATATAGTTACATGTATTCCCCATCCCGATCCCCCCTCCCACCTCCCTCCCCACCCGACTCCTCAGGGTCCTCCCAGTGCACCAGGCCCGAGCACCTGACTCATGTATCCCACCTGGGCTGGTGGTCCATTTCACCATAGATAATATACATGCTGTTCTTTCAAAACATCCCACCCTCACGTTCTCCCCCAGAGTTCAAAAGTCTGTTCTGTATTTCTGTGTCTCTTTTTCTGTTTTGCATATAGGGTTATCGCCACCATCTATCTAAATTCCGTATATATGTGTTAGTATACTGTAATGTTCTTTATCTTTCTGACTTACTTCACTCTGTATAATGGGCTCCAGTTTCATCCATCTCATTAGAACTGATTCAAATGAATTCTTTTTAACGGCTGAGTAATATTCCATGGTGTATATGTACCACAGCTTCCTTATCCATTCATCTGCTGATGGGCATCTAGGTTGCTTCCATGTCCTGGCTATTATAAACAGTGCTGCGATGAACATTGGGGTGCACGTGTCTCTTTCAGATCTGGATTCCTCAGTGTGTATGCCCAGAAGTGGTATTGCTGGGTCATATGGCAGTTCTATTTCCAGTTTTTTAAATTAAGAAGCTTAGAATCATGGCATTCAGACTATACACCCCAATTGACTTCTGAAATGTGCTATATGCATCAACTAAGACCTAATAAGCATATTGTTGAGAAAGATTTTATACATATTTTAAATTTTCATATTTTTGCAGCATTTCAATGCCACAAATTGTATTTTTCATTCAATGACTGTCCTATCAAACCTGATACATATTTGTAAATCTTAATTCAAACTCAATGGGTATAGATCCATACAAGCTTAAACTGCAATTTCGCACAACTGTAGTTTTAAATTACAAATCATGAATGCATTTAATGTGCTCTGCTCTCTGAAAAGGGGTTTTAGAGAGCTACATGTATATAAGTTGGCACAAAACACTATAGGGTAAGAAAAGAACATTTACTATTCTTTTGCTAGTCTCTAATAATTATCATTCAATCCAATTTCCTGTATTCCACATCATGACATCGATGATTCTCTCCTAAAGATATAATTTTTCATTTTCTGCTATTTATGCTCCAATCAAAGAATTTTACGAATACTCTAAATGTGTGCTGCTCTTAGGGAGCTTGACCTCTGACAAATGCAGTTATAAGACTATATCATTAAAATTTAGCATCATCTTGATAATAGGATTGCTCAGAACCTATCAGCCCATCAGTTTAGTCCATCATTTACTCCAGAAAAGCCACTTAGTATGTAAAATCATTTCCTCTAGTGACCAGTCTGTCCATATTCAACTCTTTATTATCCCTGGTACCAATCTAGTCCTCTAAAGTCATCTGACTTTTTATTTCATCCTTCATGGTAGTTACCTTTCCAAAACAAAGATTGTATCATTGTATGAATCAAAAAGCTACCAAGATGCCTCATTGACCAAAAAGGGCGGTGCAACTCCTTAAAATGACCTTTAGAGTGTTGCATGCTCTTCCTTTGAACTGCAGTTCCTCCTGCCCACACCAGTCCTCTTCATACTTTCCACACTTTTCTGCCAGGCATGTCCTCAGTTCTCTGACTTTGCTCATGATTTTCAATCATTCTTAAGTGTATTTTGTTTCCTTCTCTATTGTTTTATTAAAATCATTCTCAGATACAACTGTTTAGCATTTAAAATGTCTTGGTCTCTTTTCTCTGAGGTTTACTTCGTTTTCTTCACCTCCACACGTCGCTTATACAGCACCTGAATATTCCATTTGACTTGCCTTAGTTAATTCCATTACCTTGACCTCAATGCATTTTAAAGTTCTTGAGAATAGAGATTATGCTCTGTTTATCTTTGTATTCCTAAGACCTAGGACAATGTCTTATACCAAAATAATGCTCAAAATATGTGAACTGAAAGAATACGGAATAAAAGATCATTTCCCATTATGTCCTTTTGGAATGCTACAGTTTGTTTGATACTGACATTCAAGTGAAAGCCTACTCTTAGGTTGGTGCAAAATTAATTGCAGTTTTACATTGTTGAAATTTGCTGCTTGATATTGGATATATTCTTAAATAAATATGGTTATGTTATACATCATTTAAATGTGCATTTATTACTTTTTATTTTTTTTGCAAGTGCCTTATTACTTGCTGTTTATTTTATATTTATTTTAGACTAGGGAGATAAATATTAGACAAAAAGCAAATTCGAGCAATTTTTTAATTCAAGTTCAAAATGGGTTGTAAAGCAGCTGAGACAATTTGCAGCATCAACAACCCATTTGGCCCAGGAACTACTAATGAATGTATAGTGCAGTGGTGGTTCAAGAAGATTTACAAACGAGAGGAGAGCCCTGTAGGAGAACAGTAGTAGGTCGTCAGAAGTTGACAACTACCAATTGAGAGGGTCATTGAAGATGATCCTCTTACAACTATATGAGAAGCTGCCAAAGAACTCAGCGTTGTCCATTCTACAATCATTCAGCATTTGAAGCAAACTGGAAAGGTGAAAAAGCTCGATACGTGGGTGCCTCATGCAAAGAGCAAAAATTTTAAAAATCATCATTTTGTAACATTGTCTTCTCTTACTGTATGCAACAAGGAACGATTTCTTGATCAGATGTACCCTGTGACAAAAAGTGGATTTTACACAACAGTCAGTGACAACCAACTCAGTTGTTGGACAGAGAAGAAGCCACATGGCACTTCCCAAAACCAAACTTGCTACAAAAATAGGTCATGGTCACTGTTGGTGGCCTGCTGCTGATCTGATTGACTACAGCTTTTTTAATCCCGATGAAACCATAACACCTGAGAGTATACGCAGCAAATCGAGATGCACTGATACTACAACACCTGCAGCCAGCATGGGTCTACAGAAGGGACCCAATTCTTCTGTGCAACGCCCAAGTACACATCACACAACCAATACTTGAAAAGTTGAACGAACTGAGTTTTGTCTTATCCACCATATTCATCTGACCTCTCACCAACCAGCTACCACTTCTTCAAGCATTAAACAACTTTTTGCAGGGAAAACTCTTCCATAACTAGCAGGCAGCAGAGAAATCTTTCCAAGCATTAATCAAATCTCAAAGTATGGATTTTTATGCTATAAGAATAGGCAAACATTTCTTGTTGACAAAAATGTATTAATTGTAATGGTTCCTAATTTGACTAACAAAGATGTTTTTGAGCCTAGTTATAATGATTTAAAATTCACAGTCTGAAATCACAATTGTGTTTGCACCAGCTTAATAGTATCATCTATTGATGTGTTTATTTACAAGTGATGTTATTAAGTCTACTGTATATAATTCTGAATATCACTGCATAATCTACTGTTCTTATAATACTCAATTACCTTAGATATGTAAGATGTTTCCAGGAAGTATTAGAAAAAGAATTGATTTTTATTTAATATAGTACTTTTCTTAAACGATGCTTGAAATTTTTTAAGCTTAAATATCTTAATTCATATAATTATTTTGATCAAATAAATATGTAATTTAATCATTATAGGTATGGACAATTTTGTCAAATTTAGCAGGAAAACATTAAATAGTAAAGAAAAATGCTAATTTAATCTTATTCTTTAGGCTATCAAATTTAAGCAGACACACAGCAGAGGCGTGATTCTAGTCTACTTACAAGGAAAACTGCTATAACTCTATTCTCCAATATCATAGAAAATTGAGGTAGGAAAGAAGAATCAAGAGAAACATCTGAACTTTGCTTTATGTGCTCTTTATAATATAAGGGAACTGCTTTTTACAATATATATATGGATATTTGAATAGTAACCAGATGTTTGAAATGTAATTTTATTATATATAAGCAGTAAAAAATCACAGTTTTTTTTAAATCACTTTCTTAATATAAGCTAGAGAAAAAAGATTATTTTTTCATGAGTAACTACTATGTACCATGTTCTCTTTTCAGAAAAAAAAAGAAAAAAAAAAAAACCTGTAACTACTACTATTCTTTCAAGTTTGATATTGCCTTAGATTTTCAGATGGGATAATAACAGCCTTAATTTCCTCTTTTCAACTTATGAAATATTTTTAGGCCCATCATGTACTCTATTCCCTACAACCATCCCAAATATTTCATAGAAATAAGGAAGCCCTGATGTGTGAAAGAAAAGGTAAAGAATTAACAGAAAAAATATAAAACAAGATGAAAAATTATTCAGTCCTGTGGAAAATATGAATAGAATACAGGATATATATTTTGTTCTTTCTTATTCTATGTGTAGTGTGATTACTTCCTAGAATATGCCTTGTGAATCACAACAAACTGGAAAATTCTTAAAGAGATGGGAATACCAGACCATCTTATATGCCTCGTGAGAAATCTGTATGCAGGTCAAGAAGCAACAATTAGAACTGGACATGGAACGACAGACTGGGTCCAAATTGGGAAAGGAATACATCAAGATTCTATATTGTCACCTTGCTTATTTAACTGATATGCAGAGTATATTATGTGAAATTCCAAGCTGTATTAAGTACAAGCTGGAATCAAACTTTCAGGGAGAAAAATCAATAATCTCACATATGCAGATGACACCACCCTTAAGGCAGAAAGCAAAGAGGAACTAAAGAGCCTCTTGATGATAGTGAAAGAGGAGAGTGAAAAAGTTGGCTTAAAACTCAGCATCCAAAAAACTAAGATCAAGGCATCCAGTCCCATCACTTCATGGCAAATAGATGGGAAACAATGGAGACAGCTACAGAGTTTATTTTCTTGGGCTCCAAAATCACTGCAGATGGTGATTGAGGCCATGAAATTAAAAGACACTCGCTCATTGGAAGAAAAGCTGTGACCAACCTAGACAGCATATAACAAAGCAAAGACATTACTTTACCAACAAAGGTCCATCTAGTCAAAGCTATGGTTTTTCCAATAGTCATGTATGGATGTGAGAGTTGGACTGCAAAGAAAGCTGAGTACCAAACAACTGATGATTTTGAACTGTGGAGCTGGAGAAGACTCTTGAGAGTCCCTTGGACTACAAGGAGATCCAACCAGTCCATCCTAAAGGAAATCAGTCCTGAATATTCATAGGGAAGAACTGATGCTGAAGCTGAAGCTCCAATACTTTGGCCACCTGATGTGAAGAACTAACTCATTGGAAAAGACCTTGACACTGGGAAAGATTGAAGGCAGGAGGCGAAAGGGATGACAGAGGATGAGATGGTTGGATGTCATCACTGACTCAATGGACATGAGTTTGAGCAAACTCAAGGTGTTGGTGATGGACAGGGAAGCCTGTTGTGGTGCAGTCCATGTGGTCACAAAGGGTAGGACACAACTGAGCAACTGAAGTAAACTGATAAATATCAAATGTTTGTGGACTATTTGGGGCTTGTACTTAAGAGTTTCACTCAAGTCTATGAAGTTATATTTCACAAAAATCTATGTATAGTTCTCAAGGTGCAACAATATGAGTAACCCCAAAAGTAAGAAAAATGCTGCAATGGCCTACCTATAGGAAATTAACTATATCATTGAATGGATACCTTAATATTGAATAATATGAAATTTTATAAAGATTGTAGATAATTTTTATATTGAATCCTGAACCTGCCTTGTCAAATACAATTTTTATAGGAAAATTGGACCCTGAAAATAGCCCAGACATAGCATTATCATTTAAATAGAATAATTTATATAAGGGCACACTAAAACACAATTTTAAAAAATGGGAAATGCAAATCCTGACTGCAATGAATAGACCATACTGTTATATGGGAATCAAAACAAAATGCCATTAAAACTGAAGATGATACAAGTTATTTAAATATATATTATTTGGCACAGGAAAATGCTGAGTTTGCATATATCTTTTTAGTCCTACCCTATCAATATGTCTACTTATAGTTTATCTGTTCATAGTATATTTGATGTAAGAATATATATTTGTTTAAAAACTTCAATGTAGTTGAGTAAAACATTTGTTTCACTATAAAAGCATTGCTAAGTTGCCATGAAATTATATATTTTACCAAGAAATACTCAACACTGGGGAAAAGTATTGAGAATAATTGCTTCTTATTCTCACTAACTAGAAGTCAACTCAGAGTTCTTAATTGCAATAGTAGAATCTAACTTCAGCTGCTCTAAGCTAAAAGTAACTTTTGAGCGAGAGCTCACAAGAAGCAGGAACATAAGACAATTCACCGGAAGCTCCTGTCCAGCAGGTAATCTGGTCAGGGTGCTGCCATGGGCAACACATTCCTTCCACTTCTCTTATCCCTGCTTCACTCACTGAAGATTCAGTGTCCAAGGTGCAAGAATCTGAATGAGTAAGCTGGGGTCACAAGCCTGTTCCTTAGTCATCACAGGATGACAGCAGGATGGATTTGGTTTTACTGCTTACTCTACCATAGGAGGCATATGACTGCCTTCCATAAAACTAGGCGTCGTGCAGGTTCATCAGAGCAGGAATTACAATTGTGAGTGTCAGTCATGAGGGCCTTGAAAGTGAAATTCATTCAGTTGTGTCCAACTCTTTGTGACACCATGGGCTATACAGACCAGGGAATTCTGTAGGCCAGAATACTGGAGTGCGTAGCTATTCTCTTCTCCAGGGAAGCTTCTCAAATCCAGGGATTGAACCCAGGTCTCCTACATTGTAGGAGGATTCTTTACCAACTGAACTATGAGAGAAGTCCATGAGGGCCTTAGTAAAGTGAAGTCGCTCAGTTGTGTCCGACTCTTTGCAACCCCATGGACTGTAGCCTACCAGGTTTCTCCATCCATGGGATCTTCCAGGCAAGAATACTGGAGTGGGTTGCCATTTCCTTCTCCAGGAGATCTTCCCCACCCAGGGACTGAACCCAGGTATCCCGCATCGTAGGCAGACACTTTACCAGGGAACATTTAAACATTGTTGAGATGATGGAAAGATAACTCCAATACTGGAGAGAGAAGGGATCCTTGGAGGAAAAGCAGCAGTGATAGGAAAAACAGTTCACATTTTAACAAAAACAGACATTAGCTTGATTTTAAAGAGAAGGTTCCAGTACATGGGCCAGGAAAGGAAACATTTCTGCTGAGAGGTTAATCAAATGGAGACTGAGTGAAGGGTAGATGATTGAACCCATACTTAAATAAAAGTAAAAATCATGAATTCTTACAGAAAAATGAAGTTAAAATCAAAGGCACGATATATACGAGTGCATATAAATGAGAAAGCAAATGAGAAAGATACAGTGGCACAGGATGGTGTTCTGATTAATTTCCTTTTTAACGACAAAAAGTGTTGGCTCACTGACAATTTCTAATGCCATCAAATTCTTTGAAAAACTGGCATAGAGGATGATTTGCATGAGCATAAAAAATATTATAGGATGCTGATTCTTGAGGTTTTATTATTGAGAGAATCTTTAACAGCATTCAACCTTCATTTTTCAAAGCTTTTAAAATGTTTTGTTCATTCTGTTATAAACCATTATGATATTTTAGCACTATTGATATACCTCTTCCCAACTTTTAGATTCCTTGAGGGTGAAGAATTAACCCCCTGCAATTTAATATCACAGCATCTAGTACAGACCTAGGACTTAGGTATATAATAGATGTCAGGTGAATTCAAAAGATACATATGAAAAGTGTGTGTATTGAGAGAAGAATGCTCCCTGAGTCCATGTTTTCACCAGTTCCTAGTCTCAAAAGTTTGACACATTCTAGCTGAGATAATAAAATTTTCTAGCAAGAAATAATAAAATACCTGAAGCTGTTTTTTTTTTTTTCAAATTAATTCTCTAAATTCAGTTCAACAAGCAATTATTACATTGTTTATTGTCAGGCATGGTGCCAAGTACCAGGAATACACATATTGATAAAATCTCATCCTTCACTTAAGAAATCTACAATTTAATCAGTACATCTTTATCAGGTTTCTAAGCACCAACTAAGACACTGAATTTCTAAATATGCAGCATAGGACTCTTATTTAAATAAGCCTGTGTGATCCTCAGGTATATTAAAGCTTGAAAATGAGAGTCGCAGTAGAAGGTAGACTATGACTTTGATGAAAACAATCATCAACCTTCAAAGGCAAATGGGGTGAAAAAGAGAAAGGTCACTAGAGAAAGAGATCTTACAAAGTGCATCCAAGGGTTTTTGTGAGTCCTTTGGAGATCCTGGAATGGGAGTGAACAAAAATGCTTAAAATGGTGTATAATTTTCATGGACAGGTGACCAAAGTCAAGCTGATTTCTGTAGAATTTTACAATATATAAACATATATATACATATATATATGTCAGCTGGATTAAAGTGCGAAAAAACAAGAAAAAGAGACACTTTTTATAACTTTCTCCATGTCATCTCACATTTGGATAATTCATCACAACTGCCATAATTTGCAATATGTATTCAGAAAATCTCCTATATTAAAATAAGAAAGGTGACCCAGGTCTTTGTCGGAGGAATTGTCCCAGGAATTGTCGGCAGGGGAATTAAATGCAGCAAAATCTGTTTTTTGTTTCTATGTCACAGAGAAAAGAATATTGATACTGAATCAATTGTATTATTTCAAACAAAGAGGAAAAGAAGTCTTCACAGTGGATGAAGAATATATGATTAAAATACACTCATATGAAACAGCAGGTTGATGTCCAAAATATTATTGGCAAATTCTGTAAAAAGAACCAATTGTACAGCTTTGAAAGAATTTACCAATAAATGTCTGGTTGTGGATGTGAAACAGATATGAATCTTATTTCAATTCTCTATGTGTTGCTTCTTTTATAATAAGAAAGCACTTTTATGATTATAATCTACTGTTGTTTTCAGAATAATTGCATCCTTTTCAAAAATGTTAACCAGAATCTGCATCACTGAGTATATATAAGGTTAATGGATATGTACTTTTTATGAAGTATGTCCAAGATATTATGATGCAGTAGAAAAATCAGAAGTAAAAAATGACATGAGATTATGTATGAATCTTGAAAATTTGCTTTCAAATAGACTAGATCTTCTGTTACTTCATAAAAGGTATTTCTAATAAAAAGAATACTAAGATGAGCAAGCAAGGATGGGACAGAGATTAGGATAAGCAGAATAGGCAGCAAAGGAATATCAAGAAATAAATCTGGGTGGGACCAAAATTGAGATATTTCATATGGATCAAGGTTTTATTAGTTCTCTTACAAAAAGGATTTGGAACCTAATACAAAATTCAGCGTATATTATCTGTGCATTATCTATAATGGTGCATGAAGTAACTTATAGTAATTATTATACATTTTTACTTTTATTATATATATTTTTATATATTATATTTATTAAATATATAAGAAGATCTAATTTAAGAATTCTTAATATGTAATAAAATGATGTCTTTATAAAATCTAAGTTAAAATATATGCTAGGCATATTCTTAAAATATGGACTTCAAGTTAGTGTTTTTGTGAATATATTTGTGCTTAGATTGAAGAGTCCATTAAGAAAATTTGCCTTCACAAATTTCTTTCTGACAAAGACCTTGTAAACTGGAAACACTGTCAATAAATGTAAAGGATTTTTATAGAATAAGTATGAAGTAAGATTCTCTTTACACAAAACAATTCTTTCAAATTGTTTGTACTTTGTTTACATCTTGTCCAATGAAAGCTGGTTTGAGTCAGCAAATGTACATACAGAGATAGTATATAAAAAGAGATCAAAGCTTGTATGTATGAATGAATCTGTGCTCAGTTTGTCTCTTTGTAACCCCACAAATATAGACCACAAGCTTTCTCTGTCCATGGAATTTTTCAGAATACTGGAGTGGGTTGCCATTTCCTTCTCTAGGGGATCTTCATGACCCAGGAGTTGAATCTGCATCTCTTGTGTCTGCTGCATTAGCAGACAGAGTCTTTACAACTGTGCCAACTGGGAATCCCAACTTTATTTACATCTTGTCCAGTGAAAGATGATTTAAAGGTCAGCAAATATACGTACAGAGATAGTATCTGAAAAGAGATAAAAGTTTGTAAACTAAGGTAACCTTAACCATGACTGCTGGGTTTTAGCTGTGTCAAATTTCCAGACACTGCACAGAGAACTGATAAATAGCCTCTTCTCTTGGCTCCTGCTCTCATACTTAAAAATTGCTAGTTTATTATAAAGTTAATGTCCATATGGTTAAAATTTATTCAAATACTAAGCTCTTAAAAGGAATAAATGTTGAAGTAACCATATGCCATTTTAAAGTTTTATTGTATTATTTATACAATTTAATAAGGAAACCACTGGAACACTGTCAGTGATTAAAGAACAAAAAAAGATGGAAGAACTTCTGAGTCTTCTGCCAAAATGCTTTCTAATATAGAAAAGGTAATTTTACCAAGTTATTTTTATAATCAGTATCCTAAGAAAGAGAGGCTTACTTTAAAAGACACTCTGAAATTTAAAGATAAAGGAAGATACATTTTTAATCAGTCAGGACTTTATATAGACCATCAAATGGAACAGGAGGAAAAGAAAGAAAAACCGAAGTTTAACCCGTGGCCTTAGCAAGTCCACAGAGTGGGTAGAGCCTTCATTTTCTTCTTGACTGTTCTGAGCGCACATTCTGTCAGCACAGGTGTGACGCTAAAGCTCATCTAAATGTGTCTGCATTTCCCTGCACCTGTGGATCGCCATCAGGCCAATAAAAAAAATGCCTTCCCCACAGTTTTACTTGAATACGTTGCAATTTATTCTGGCTTAATGAGGTTTAAAAAAAAAAAAAAGGATAAGCCTCAGGGACAGTCTGCTTCTTAAAGTTGGACTTTTTACCTCAACAGTGAACTTCTGTTATCAGTATAAGAGAAAAAGTGACATTTTAGGACTCTTGGTAAACTTATGTGAGCCATAATAAAGTGTGAGTTCTCAGGGCAGGGTAAATAACAACTAAGTTGGGTGAAGATGCATTGCTTTACAATTACAGTGCTGCCACTCCATTTCTATGGTACTCAGAAGCAGGAACAAAAATATTCTCAGTTGGTGCTTCAGTTACAAAGTGATGAATAAATCTTATCATCATACAAGAGAATCAGAATTCAAGAACTCTGAGATTATGTGTGAGACACTATGACATTAGAATAGAGAAAAAGGTCATGCAAAACTGACAATTTAAGTCAAGAAAATATGCCTTGTTAATAGGCTATGGCTCTAAATAATCTTTACAGATAACATAGTTATATTGTTTCCTTTAGGAAATGATTAAAAGTGTATAATCTTACAAAGAATTGGCAAATATGAATGAGGGTGCCAAAATAATATTTACTGGGTCACGGAATGATTTATCTTAGAAATATATTCTCAATATTAGAATTCACTGTAGCAAAATTTGCCTATAGTAAGTAAAAGCCATGTCTATACATGGTTAAGTTAGGGGTAATAGCAAAATAATACATTGGCAATATTTTTGAAGTCATATATTGAAGATGTCATAATTAATCTATTATACCACTTTGTGTATAGCAGGAGGTGATTAATAAAAACTGTTAGTCCAGTCATAGTAAAACTGCATGTTATATATGTGTATTTTAAAAATACATATGGATACCTTTTATTATACCTATACACATAAAATATAAAACATGTATGCACTGTAATATATACTGTGAATATATATGTGTGTGTATATACATATACTCAGTATGTGTGTATATTTACACTCAGAAATGCATACTTAATGCCCAGGATATGGAAAATTACTCTTCAGGTTTCAATTCAATAGCAGTTTTTCTAAGATGCCTTTCTTGTCAACCTTTTTCATTTCGCCTTCCCAGAAGACTGAACACTATCTTCTTAGCAATCTTACTCTCACCAGTTTGTGTTTATAAATGATGGCAAAGATAGAACTCATGTGTGCTTATTTATTCTCTTGCATGTGTACCTTTACATATTAGATTATAAACATCTCCAGAACACAAATCATATTAATTTATTCTTGTGACAGGGTGTTTAATGTTTACAGAGTATTCTGTAGTTATTTTAGCTAATCATATTATTAGCTAACTATTTAATAAGAATTTATGAAGTGCCAGGCTCTGGAAATACAATGGTGAGCAAAACAGACATGACTTAAGTGCCACTTAGAGTTTAAGGACCTAGGAAAGCAAAATACCTGACTCTGGAGGTCACTTAGGGAAATCTTCCCTGAGAAACTGAGTTTTCAGTTACAAAGTCAATATTATGTGAAACTTAATTGAGTAATAAGTTTGGTAATAAGTAATAAGCATTTCCAAAGGCCTTGAGGAGAAAGAGACATGGTTTCCTTAGGAAACACTGACTTGAACAGATTTAAAATACTTTTAATTTTAAATTCAGCCTGCAAAATAAGGACTACAGCAGATTAACTCTGCTGAAATCTTCTGTCCTACTATTTTGCAATACTGAAAACCCATAATAGTGGTTACAATGCATATGAAAATTTCTCTTTGGTTTTTGACTGATATTTGGTTTCCAAGAGATGCATATAGGCAGACTAAGATCATTCCCATCTAAGAGACCTAATTTCTGCTGTTGTCTCTGTCCAGTAGTCAGGATCTCTCCTGAAATTTCTCTCATCTGTCTGCTAGCAGCATCCCTTCTACTTGACTTGCACGGGGCCCTTCCTTTTCAGGTCACCACAGAGCAGCTGCTTTGGGGTCCTGTTGTAATCCTTCTTCCCCACATGCCCAGCTCAGCACTCTGACAGGCAGTAGGCAATGTTTAATATTGGTGGACTGGCCACATTCCAGGAACATATCTTGCCACTTGATAAAATAATAGCAAAAGATGTGAATCAGATGGTGTAATAAAATAAGGTAACCAGAATGAAAAAATAATACAACCGGTAGAGAGTAGACATTAAAACAAAGCCATGGATTTAGTTATTAATAAAAAGGTAAAATGTCTTATAAGTAAAACTGCTCAGAGACTTTCTTGTAATTCTAAAATATACTGATAATATACTGAGTGTATTGTTGTTGTTCAGTCACCTAGAAGTAAGTGTTCGACTCTTTGCAACCCCATGGACTGTAGCATGCCAGGCCTCCTTGTCCTTCACCACCTCCTGGAGTTTGCCCAAATTCATGTTCATTGCATCCGTTATGCCATCCAGCCATCTCATCCTCTGACACCCTCTTCTCCTTCTTCCCTCAATCTTTACCAATATCAGGGACTTTTCCAATGAGTCATGGGTTCAGATCAGAGGATCAAAATACTGGAGCTTCAGTTTCAGCATTAATCTTTCCACTGAATATTCAAGGTTGATCTCCCTTAAGATTGAGTGGTTTGGTCTCCTTGCTGTCTAAGGGACTTTTAGGAGTCTTCTCCAGCACCACAGTTTGAAGACATAAATTATTTGGTGTTCTGACTTCCTCACAGTCCAACTCTCACAACTGTACACTACTTGACTATACAGATCTTTGTTGGCAGTAATATCTCTGAAAAACACTATCTAGGTTTGTCATTGCTTTCCTGCCAAGAAACAATCATCTTCTGATTCCATGACTGCAATCACCATCTGCGGTGATTTTGGAGCAGAAGAGGAAATTTGTCACTATTTTCACCTTTTCCCCCTCTATTTGCGAGGCAGTAATGGGGCCAAATGCCATGATCTTAGGGTTTTTTGTTTTTGTTTTTTTTAATATGTAGTCTTAAGTTGGCTCTTTCACTCTCCTCCTTCACCCACATCAAAGGTTTTTTAGTTCCTCTTCCCTTCCTGCCATTAGAATGTTATCATCCACATATCTGAGGTAGTTGTTGTTTCTCCCACCCATCTTGATTCCAGCTTAGAACTCATCCAGCCCAGCATTTCTCATGTGTGCTAAGTGTATAGGTTAAGCAAACAGGGTGAAAGAAGTCATCTCTCTGGTATTCCTTTCTTGATCTTGAACCAATCAGTTGTTCCATACAGGGTCCTAACTATTGCTTCTTGATCCACATACAGGTTTCTCAGGAGACAGGTAAGATGATCTGGTATTCCCATCTCTCTAAGAGCTTTCCACAGTTTGTCATGATCCACACAGTCAAAGGCTTTAGTGCAGTTGATGAACCAGAGATAGTAGTTTTTTCTGAAATTCCCTTGCTTTCTCTATACTCCAGCAAATGGTGGCAATTTGATCTCTAGTTTGATCACTGAGTGTATACCTTCTTGAATGAATAAAATATATACTACAACTCTCAAAGATTGTGAGTCACATGAATGTATGCACAGTCATGAAATGATTGTACTCAAAAATTAGGACTAATACTTCACTGTCTACTTTTCTTACATAACACTTTTAAACATTACAATTATCTGTGTGCATTTTTTATATCTGTCTTTTCTTCTAACCTCTAAGTGTCATGAAGACAGAGAACTTACCCTAGCTTTAGCTTGGTGTTGGAAAATAATAAAAATGATGACAATAACTTCTATTTATTTAGTCCTAACTATATTTCAGGCAAAATTCTAAGGGAGGTTTATGTATTAACACATTATCCCCTAATACAATATCAATTTAATTCCTGGACCAGAAGATATTAAGAAGAGATGGCAAGAATACACAGAAGAACTAGACAAAATTGATCTTAAAAACCCAGATAACCATGATGGTATTATCTCACTGAGAGCCAGACATCTTGGAGTGTGAAGTCAAGTGGGCCTTAGGAAGCACCACTACGAACAAAACTAGTGAATGTGATGAAATTCCAGCTGCGCTATTTCAAATCTTAAAAGATGATTCTGTTAAAGTGCTGCACTCAATATGCCAGAAAATATGGAAAACTCAGCCATGGCCACAGGACTGGAAAAAGTCAATTTTCATTCCAATTCTAAAGAAGGACAATGCCAAAGGATATTCAAACTGCTGCCTAATTGCACTCATTTCACATGCTAGCAAAGTAATGCTCAAAATACACCAAGCCAGGCTTCAACAGTGCATGGACTGAGAACTTACAGATGTTCAAGCCTGGTTTAGGAAAGGTAGAGGAACCAGAGATCAAATTGCCAACATCCATTGTATCATAGCAAGAGAATTCCAGAAAAAAAAATCTACTTCTGCTTCATTGACTACGCTAAAATCTTTGTGTGGATCTCATAACAAACTGGAAAATTCTCCATGAGATGGGAATACCAGACCACATTACCTGTCTCCTAAGAAACCTGTAGGTGAGTCAAGAAGCAACAACAGCTAGAACTGGACATGGAACAATGTATTGGTTCCAAATTGGGAAAGGAGTATGTCAAGGCTGTATATTGTCACCCTGCTTATTTAACTTATATGCAGAGTACATCATGTGAAATATCAGGCTGGATGAAGCACAAGCTGCCAGGAGAAATATCAATAACCCCAGATATGCAAATAACACCACCCTAATGGCAAAAAATGAAGAGGAACTAAAGAACCTCCTGATGACAGTGAAAGAGGACAGTGAAAAAGCTGACTTAAACCTCGACATTACAAAAACTAAGATCATGTCATCTGGTCCCATCACTTTATAACAAATAGATGGGAGAAACAACAGAAACAGTGACAGACTTTATTTTCCTGAGCTCCAAAATCACTGCAGATGGTGACTGCAGCCACAAAATTAAAATTCACTTGCTCCTTGAAAGAAATGATATGACAAACCTAAATAGTATATTAAAAGCAGAGACATTACTTTGCCAACAAAGGCCTATGTAGTCAAAGCTATGGTTTTTCCAGTAGTCATGTATGGATGTGAGAGTTGGACCATAAAGAAGGCTGAAAACTGAAGAATCAATGCTTTTGAACTGCTGTGTTGGAGAAGACTCTTGAGAATCCCTTGGACTGCAAGGAGATCAAACTGGTCAATCTAAAAGGAAAACAATCCTTAATATTCATTAGAAGGACAGATGCTGATGCTCCAATCCTTTGGCCACCTGATGCAAAGACCTGCCTCAATAGAAATGACCCTGATGCTGGAAAAGATTGAAGGCAGGAGAAGGGCAGAGGATGAGATGGTTGGATGGCATCACTGACTTAATGGACATGAATTTGAGCAAGCTCTGGTATATGGTAAGGACAGGGAAGACTGGCGTGCTGCAGTCCATTCCATGGAGTCACAAAGAGTTGGACATGAAAGAGCGACTGAATAACAACAACAAAGAAGGTGTAAGCTTGCTTCTCTTTGTATCTCCAATAAATGTACCTATGAAACCACCCCTTCATGGATCACAGCCATGTCTTGGCAAAGAGGCTTGCATAACTCAATGAAGCTACAAACCATACCATGCTAGGACACCCAAGATGGATGGGTTATAGTGAAGAGTTCCGATAAACCACAGTTCACTGGAGGAGGAAATGGCAGTGCACTCCAGTGTTCCTGCCAGGAGCCTCATGAGCTGTATGAAAAGGCAAATAGATATGACCCAGGAAGATGAGCAGTCCACCATCCATGCCTGAAAGTGTCCAACATGCTACCAAGGAAGATAAGAGGGCAGTTACTATTAGCTCCAGGAAGAATGAAGTGACTGGTCAAAGTGGAAATAATGTTCATATGCGGATCTGTTTGGTGGTGAAAGAGAAGTCTGATGCTATAAAGAACAATATTGCGTGGGAGCCTGGAATTTTAGGTCCATGAACCAAAGTAAATTGAATATGGTCAAGCAAGAGGTGGCAAGGTTGAACATCAACATCTTAGGAAGCGGTGAGCTAAAATAGATGGGAATGGGAAAAATTAATTCAGATGACAATTTTTTCTACTACTGTAGGCAAGAATTCCATAGAAGAAATGGAATAGCCCTCATAGACAATAAGAGTGTGAAATGCAGTATTTGGGTGCAACCTAAAAAGCAACAGAATGATCCCATTTCATTTCCAAGGCAAACAATTCAACATCACAGTAATCCACATCTCTGCCCCAGTGAAAAATGACTAAGAGGCTGAAGCTGATCAGTTCTATGATGATATATACTATTGGACTTCCCTGGTGGTTCAGATGGTAAAGTGTCTGCCTGCAATGCAGGAGACCCAGGCTCAATCCCCAGGTTGGGAAGATCCCCTGGAGAAGGAAATGACAACCCACTCCAGTACTCTTGCCTGGAAAATTCCATGGACAGAGGAGCCTGGTAGGCTACAGTCCATGGGGTCACAAAGAGTCGGACATGACTGAGAGACTTCACTTTCTATGATGACATATAACATCTTCTAGATCTAACACCGAAATAAGATATCTTTTTTTTTAATCATAGCTGATTAAAATGCAGAAGGAGGAAGTCAAGAGATACCTGGAGTAACACACAAGTTTGGCTTTGGAGTGCAAAATGAAGCAGGACAAAGGCTAACAGAGTTTTGTCAAGAGAACATGCAGGTACATGCAAATACTCTTTTCCAACACCAGAGCCGACTCTACACATGGATATCACCAGATGGTCAATACTGAAATCAGATTGATTATGTTATTTGATAGAGATGCTCTATACAGCTTGCAAAAAAAAAAAAAAAAAGAAAGAAAGAAAAAAAGAACTGGAGCTGAGAGTGGCTCAAATCATGAGCTCTTTATTGCAATTTAATTGCAAAATTCAGGCTTAAATTGAAGAAAGTAGGGAAAACAACTAGGCCATTCAAGTATGACCTAAATCAATTCCTTTACAATTATATAGTGGAGGTAATGAACAGATTCAAGGGATTATATCTGATAGACAGAATGCCTGATGAACTGTGGATGGAAGTTTGAACATTGTACAGGAAGCAATGACAAAATCCATACCAAAGAAAAAGAAATGCAAGAGGCAAAGTGGTTGTCTGAGGAGGCTTTATAAAGAGCTGAGGAAGGAAGAGAAATGAAAAGCAAGAGAGAAAGGAAAAAAATATACCTAACTGAATGAAGCGTTCTAGAGAATAGAAAGGAGAGATAAGAAGGTCTTCTTCAATGAACCTTGCAAAGAAATAGAAGAAAACAATAGAATGGGAGAGACCAGAGACCTCTTCAAGAGAATTGGAAATATCAGAGGAAACTTTCATGCAAGGATGGGCAGAATAAAGAACAACAGAAACTGTAAAGATCTAGCAGAAGAGATTAAGAAGAGGTGGCAAGAATATACAGAAGAGCTATACAAAAAAGATCTTAATGACCTGGATAATCATGATGGTGTGCTGCTCACCTAGAGCCAGATGTCTTGGAGTGTGAAGTCAAGTGGGCCTTAGGAAGTATTATAACAAACAAAACAAATAGAGGTGAGGGTATTTCAGCTGAGATATTTAAAATCCTAAAAGACGATACTGTTGAAGTGCCACATTCAACATTCAGCAAATTTAGAAAACTCAGCAGTGGCCATAGGACTGAAAAATGTCAATTTTCATTCCAATCCCAACTGAATAGGTCAAAGAATGTTCAAACTACTGTACAACTGCTCTCATTTAACATGCTAGCAAAGTTATGATCAAAATCCTTCAAGTTAGGTTTCAGCAGTATGTGAACTGAGAAATTCCAGATATATAATCTGAATTTTGAAGAGGCAGATGAACCGGACACCAAATTGCCAACATTCATTGGATCATGCAGAATTTGTAGAATCTTCATTCTGGAAAATACTAAAATATTACTGATAAATGATTAAAAAAAAAAGAATGAAATAATTTAAGAGATGTACTGTGTTCATGAATTGGAAGATTTAACATAGTAAAGATGTCAGTTAAACATATTAATGCATAAATATAATGCAATTCAAATCTAAGATAACCTGCAAGATTTTTGCATATTTGGGTAAGTTTATTCTAAAGTTTATATGAAAAATAAAGGAAAAAACTAACCTACCTACCACTTAAAAAAAAGTAAAGTGGAAGGATTACCACCACATGATTTTATAATGTGTTCCACAACTGCAGTTAACAATACAGTGTGGAATTGGTAAAAAGATAGATATATAGATCAATGGAATAGAAACAGATTCTATTAATAGATACACAGAAATATGCCCAATTGATTTTTGACAAAATGCAGGTACAATTAAGTAAGCAAAAATAATCTTTTGACAAATGATGTGGGAATAATTGGAATAGACATTCAAAATAATGAACCTCAACCCAATTCTCACAACATTTAAAAAAATTAAATCTAATGAATTATACATTTAAATGTAAAATGTAAAATTTTTAGAAAAGGACAAAAATCTACATATGGCACTATAATCATGATTTACAAAATAAAACATTGATAAATTGAACTTCATTAAAATTAAAAATTTTACTCTGAGAATGGCACTCTTAAAAGGATGAAAAGACAAGCTTTAGACTGGGAGGAAACATTTACAAATTACACAATCTACAAAGAGTCTATTATCTGCTATATAAAGAAGTTTCAAAATTCAACAGTAATTGACAGACTGATTCTTAAGTTATATGGGGAGACCAAAGACCCAGAACAGCTAATTCAATATTGAAGGAGATGAGCAAAATTAGATTGACACCACGTGATTTTAAGACATACTATAAAGCAGCAGTGACCAAGAAAGTGTGGTACTGGAGAAAGAACAGAAATATTAATCAATAAAATAGAAAACATATATGTTACATAAACATAATTAACTGATACTTGGCAAAGGCCAAGACAATACATTGGAGAAAAAAAAAAATTTAACACATGTTGTGAGAACAATTGGACATCTACATGTAAAATAAAATGATTTTAAAACAGACATTATACCCTTAAAAAGTTTAACCCAGAATGAATGATAGAACTAAATGTAAAACACAAAATTCCAAGCAATGAACATTAAATAAAACCTAGATTACTTTTGGTATGCCACTGACATTTTAGATACAGTTCCAAGGGCACACTCAATCCATGAAAGAAACAATTTTGATAAGCTCTACTTCATTAAAATTAAAAACCTATCCAAGAAAGATAGTGACAAGAGGATGAGAAGATGATCATAGATTGGCAGAAAATACATTCAAAAGATATATTTAATAAAATATTGTTGTCTTAAATATACAAAATATTCTAAAATTCAGCAATAAGAAAGCAAACTCCTATTAAAAACAAGGCAAAGACTTTAACAGACACTACACCAAAGAAGATGCATGGATGATAACTACAACTATGAGAAGATATTCAACATGGTATGTTACTGGGAAAATGCAAATTAAAACAACAATGAAAAAAATAAAACAACAATGAAAACCCTCTATATACCTATTAAATGAACAGATCCAAACACGGACAACCTCAAATTCTTGTGAGAAAGTGAAGGAACAGAAGCTTTTATCCATTGGTAGTGGGAATGTACAATGTACCAAATACAGCCACTTTGGAAGATGGTTAGGTGGTTCTTACAAACTTAATCATACTGTTACCATATGATCTTTTGGGCAGTTGCCCAAAAGAACTGAAAACTTACGTTCACACAAAAATGCGCATGTCTGTTTATGGCAGCTTTGTTTGTAACTGCCAAAACTTGGAAGCAACCGTGATTTCCTTCAGTAGGTGAGTGGATAAATAAACTGTGGTTCATCTAGTAACTAAAATATTATTTGGCACTAAAAAAATAAATGAGTTATCAAGCCATGAAAAGACATGGGGAAAACTTAAGTGCAAATTACTAAGCAAATGAAGTCAATCTGAAAAGGGTACTTACTGTATGATTCCAACTACATGAAATTTTGGAAAAGGCAAAATTGTAGAGACAGTAAAATGATTAGCGTTTGTCAGGGGACAGTGGGAAGGGGGAGACATATAGGCGGAGCAGAGAAGATTTTTAGGACACTAAATATGTTCTGTATGACACCGCAATGATGAATACATGTCATTATACATTTGTCAAAAACTGTAGAAGGTACAAGACCAAGAATGAAGCTTAAGGTACATTACAGACTTTGGGTGACAGGCTGTGTCTATGTAGGTGCACGAAATGTAATAAATGTACCATTGTCATAGGGATCAGTGACAGCAGAAGACGCTGTGCATGTGTATGGATATGTGGTATTTGGGAACTCTCTGTCTTTTCTATTCAAATTTACTGTGACTCTAAAAAAGAAAAAAGGAAAAGTTAGGGAAAGTTAGTTATCTAGCCACATCCAACTCTTTGTGATCCCATGGTTTGTAGCCCAGCAGGCTTCTCTGTCCATGGAATTCTCTAGGCAAGAATACTGGAGTGGGTTGCTATTTCCTTCTCCAGGGGATTTTCCTGACCCAGGGATCAAACCCAGGTCTCCCGTGTTGTAGGCAGACTCTTTAACGACTGAACCACCTGTGAATCTAAAACTTCTCTCAAAAATAAAGATTACTTATTAAAAACAAAATCATAGTAAAATATTGAATAATTCAACTAAAAGTAAGCAAGAGACTTGAACAAACACTTCACAAAAAGGAATATACAGATAATGAACAAATATATGTAAAGATGTTCTGCATCATTAGCCAATAGGCCAATGTGAACTAAACTATGATGAATTGTCACTATATTTATTAAAATGCCTAAAAAGATGATGTCACCACCAAGTGGCAAGGAGAATGAAAGCAACTCCCATCCATTCCTGGTGGAAATATAAAATGGGACAGACTCTCTGGAAATAGTTTGGGCCATCAATATAATTCATTAATCTTTCTCTTAGATATAGATGAAAATGACAAAAATGTCCTTCAATGAGCTAAAGGATTTTTTAAAAATTGTGGTACATCCAAACAATGGAATATTATTCATCTGTAAAAAAGAAAGAATAACTGATGTACAAGACCAACTATATGGACCTCAAAGATTATGCTAAGCACAAAAACCTGTCTCAACATTTTATAAGTTGCATCATTTCATTTGCACATTTTTATAATCTTTTCAAAAATACAGGGTTATAAAAAAGATCGGTGGTTGTCAGGAGTTCATTGTGAGGGTGAGGTATGAATATAAATAGATAACAGAGAAAGTGATAATTATGGGACTGATCTGTATTCTAGTTTTCACCGTAGTTATAATGTACTAAATTTCCTAGAACTATATGCCAAAAGAAATGCAATTTACCATATAATTGTTATAAAATTAAAGGAAAACTCTATGAGTTTGATGAAGTTTTTCTCCTCATTTTGTGATGTAGAAACTGAGACCCACTGAAGTTAGGTAATTTTCTCAAGGGTACAGAACTGGTAAGCATTTGGGTCAGAAATCAATCTGAGACAGACTCCATGGCTCTACTCATGGAACAGAAAGAAACCTCATGAATTATTGCTGAATGAGTGCATCAGTCAATGAAGGAAACAATTAATCAAATGTGCAATTACTTTGGAATCAGTATGAGCACTGTTATCTAACTGGCAGCAATACTCTGAAAGACCTCAGTCAAGTCAGTCAATAGATCCAGGTCAAGCAAGACTTACAGCCATTTCTGAAAACTGAATCCTGACGCAATAGCAATAACAATACTACTAAAAGCAGAGAGAATTTGGAGGTCCCCAAACTTACTCTGTGACTCCTACTGTTACTCGAAGCTCCCTTAAGGTCTGCCTGGGGGGATGTAGGAAGGTGTCACTAGAGCTCATACCTGTCAATCATTCCTAGTCAGTAGTCAATGAGACATATGAATTAGATTATGGAAGCTGCACACAGTTTTATGAGAAATAATTTTCAAATTAAACATATAGGTATATACATACATGTGTGTGTGTGTGTGTGTGTGTGTGTGTGTGTGTGTTTATCCCATTCTATAAAATTTGCTCCAGATTACCAAAAAGAAATTATTTTCAAAATAGTTTATAAATCCAGGCTCATTTTAATTATCCTTAAAAAATGATACAGCAGAAACATAAAGTGTGCTCTTTCTTTTGACTAGATTTTAATGTATGAACAAAATAATAGGGAATCAAATTGAAAAGTATTTTAAAACAAAGAATTTAATATAAAAATTAATGCCTATTACCATGTTTATTGAGCAAAACTGAAAACAAATAGATGATTGCAATTGATTCAAAATAAAAAAGCTTTTATTATATTTATTTAAGGAAATAATAATATAAATAATACATACTTCTTATTTAAAATGTTATTTAAGTGTTAAATATAGAAGGATGTCCTATAATATGATTATCTCAAAAATAGTGTAAAAATATGTTGTTCTATAAACTCTGGTCTCCATTTTTGTTGCTGAATGCTTCAGTCTCATTCCTGTCTTTGTATTTGGCATTCCTCACACTTATTTGTAATCTCTGAAGGGCAGTCTTTTTCTACATCTAAGTTATAGTTCAAGTGTCAACAAATTATGAGGTCGTTTTTGCTTTTGTTTTTTTGGCTGCCAAAATCTGAGCTCTCAACTTGGTAAAATCTTGTATTCATTGGTGGCTCAGATGGTAAAGTGTCTGCCTGCAATGTGGGAGACCGGGCTCAATCCCTGGGTCAGGAAGATCCCCTGGAGAAGGAAATGGCAACCCACTTCAGTACTCTTGCCTAGAAAATTCCATGGATTGAGGAGCCTGGTGGGCTACAGTCCATGGGGTCGCCAAGGGTTGGACATGACTGAGAGACCACTTTCTTTCTTTCTTTGTATTGTTTAAATCTTGATTGGTGACTGGGGTCCAATGCACACAGTAGAAGGAAGTACAATATTCCTTCTCCTTTGTTTCCTGCAGCCAGAGGATGGGCACTAAGTTTGCATTGCAAAATCAGATGCTTTCATCTAAGACTCTGAGTCTGTAGAAGTTCCACAGACTTCTACAGAGAATAATTAGAGATTATTTGTGCAGTGGTAGCGGTATAGAAATGGAATCAAGCATCCAGCATCCAGGTTGCCAGCTGTGCCTCTTGGCCCAGAGTTCTGAAACACAGCTTAAGCAATGTCCCCCCCCGCCTTTTTTTTTTTAATTTTACCATTCTCCTGGAATGGTTCTTCAGAATTCTCATTAATTCTATTAGCTATCAAAATACACTCCTTTTTCTGGTAAAGTTCTCCAAAGCTGCTTGCTGTTGCTGAGCTCCTAGGATCCTCAAACATTCATCCTTGTTAATCCCATTGAAAGAATTCACCTCCCTATAACAATACCTAGAGGATGCTTTCCCCTCCTTTTCCTTCCAGATGTGTCTCTCCAGAATCATTTTATTTATGTAATTGTGTACATTAGTCTCTCCCCAGGTGGCTGTGAGCAATACAGCCTCTCCAATTAAATATCAACTTCATAAAAGTATTGCTGAAGGAAGGGATACTATTTGTAAATTGTTTTTTTACAAAATCTGTGCATTTAAATTGTTAGTAAATTATAGCAAAGTTGATATTATTAAATAAGACAGGAATAAATGAAGAAAATATAAGCTTCCTCAATGGATTTACATTTACCAATTTATCCTCAGGTGAAGTTATAGATTTAATTCCTTTATAATTAAGAAACAGAAAATTTGGAAATAACAAGTAAATTAATAAAAAATAGAAAGATTTTCCTTTTGTCTATGTGATCATGCTATTAATAGAAAAAATTAAAATAATCTACTCCTTGAACAATACTATGTGGATAAAGGAGAAGAAAAGAAAGTTTAGGAATCACATAGATAACAATTTTAGTTTTTAATAAGAGAAAAATTTAAAATATAGTGGTACACTAAACTAAAATTTTGGAAAAATAAATTTGAAATGTATTAGGCCCAAAATTGTATAAAATTAATACCGTAAACAGTAAGAACTGCTACATGGATCACAGCCTTGTTGTGGCAAAGGGGCTTGTGTAACTTAAAGAAGCTATGAACCAGGCTGTTCAGGGCCGCCCAAAATGAACAGGTCATAGTGAAAAGTTCTGACAAAGCCTGCTCCACTGGAGAAGAGAATGGAAAACTACTCCAGTATTCTTTTTGCGAGAACCCCATAAGCCATATGAAAAGGCAAAAAGATCCAACATTGGAAGATGACCCCACCCAGGTAGGAAGGTGTCCAATATACTACTGGAAGAGCAGAGGGCAATTACTAATATCTCCAGAAAGAATGAAGAGTTTGGGCTAAAACAGAAATGGTGCTCAGTTGTGGATCTATCTGGTGGTGAAACTAAAGTCTGATGCTACAAACAACGATATTGGAAAAGAATCTGGAATATTAGGTCCATGAATTAAGGTAAATTGAATATGGTCAAGTAGGAGATGGCAAGAATAAACATCAACATCTAAGGAATCAGTGAGCTAAAATGGATGGAGATGGGCAAATTTAATTCAGATGACCATTATATCTATTGGGCAAGAATCCTTTAGAAGAAATGGAGTAGCCCTAATAGTCAACAAAAGGTTACAAAATGCAGTACTTGGGTGCAATCTCAAAAATGACAGGATGATCTTGGTTCATTTACAGGGCAAACCTTCAACATCATAGTACTCTAAGTCTATACCCCAACCACTGATTACAAAAAAAGTTGAAGTTGACTGGTTCTATGCAGACCTACAACACTTTCTAGAACTAACACGAAGAAAAGATGTCCTTTCCATCATAGGAGATTGGAAAACAAAAGTAGGAAGTCAAGAGACAGCTGGAATAACATACAAGTTTGGCCTTGGAGCAGGGCAAAACCTAACAGAGTTTTGTCAAGGGAACACTCTGGTCATAACAAGTATCTTTTTCCAACAACACAAAAGATGTCTCTATATGGACATAACCAAAATCAGATGCTTATGTTCTTTGCAGTCAAAGATGGAGAAGCTCTAAACAGTCAGCAAGTCTAAATAGTCAGCAAGTCAGCTCTAAACAAGACCTGGAGGTGACTGTGGCTCAGATCAACAGCTCCTTATTGCAAAAATTCAGGCTTCATTTGAAGAAAGTAGGTAAAGCTAGTAGGCCATTGAGGTCTGACATAAATCAAATCCCTTATGATTACACAGTGGAGTAGATGAATAGATTCATGGGATTATATATAGTGGACAGAATGCCTAAAGAACTATGGATAGATGGAGTTGGTAACATTGCACAGGAGGCAGTGACCAAAACCATCCAAAAGAAATGCAAGAAGGCAAAATGGTTGTCTGAGAAGGTTTTTTTTTTTTTTGTTGTTGTTGTTGTTATTGTTTTAAATAGTTGAGGAAAGAAGAGAAGTGAAAGGCAAGGGAGTGACAGAAAGATAAACCTAACTAAATTGCAGAGTTTGAGAGAATAGCCAGCAGAGATAAGATGGTCTTCTTTAATCAACCATGCAAAGAAATAGAGGGGAAAAAATAGAATGGGAAAGACTAAAGATCGCTTCAAAAAAATTAAAAATATCAAGGAAACATTTCATGCAAGGATGGGTATGATAAAGGACAGAAATGGTAAAGACCTAATAGAAGCAGAAGAGATTAAGAAGAAGAGGCAAGAATACACAGAAAAAAAACTATACAAAAAGGTCCTAATGACCCGTATAATCACAATGGTGTGGTCACTACCTAGAGCCAGACATCCCGGAGTGTGAAGTCAAGTAGGCCTTAGGAAGCATTATATGAATAAAGTTAGTAGAAAGCTTTATTATAAAAGCAAATTTGGAAAACTTAGCTATGCCCACAAGACTGGAAAAGGTCACTTTTCATTGCAAACCCAAAGAAAGTCAATCCCAAAGAATGTTCAAACTGCTGAACATTCCACATGCTAGCAAGGTTATGCTTAAAATGCTTCAAGCTAGGCTTTTTCACTATGTGAACTGAGAACATCCAGATGTACAAGCTGGGTTTAGAAAAGGCAGAGGAACCAGAGATCAAATTGCCAACATCTGTTGGACCACAGAAAAAGCAAGGGAATTCCAGAAAAACATCTACTTCTGTTTCATTGACTGTGCTAAAGCCTTTGAGTGTGGGGATCACAACAAACTAGAAAATTCTTAAAGTGATAGGAACACCAGACCACCTTACTTGCCTCCTGAGAAAACTGTATGCAGGTCAAGAAACAGTAGAACCAGACATGAAACAACAGACTGGTTCCAAATTGGGAAAGTAGTATGACAAGGTTGTATATTGTCACCCTACTTATTAACATATGCAGAAATGATGGGCTGAGTGAATCACAAGCTGGAATCAAGATTGCTGGGAGAAGTATCAACAACCTCAAGTTATACCAATTGTGTCCAGATTAAAATGACCCCAAATTTACGTCAGTTTACAATTTTCACTTACCTTGTCCTCACATACTAAAATGTTGACTCTTAATTTGATTTTTTAATATGTTTTTAAGTTTCATATTCTTAAAAAATAATTGTCAATCATTTAGTAAATATGATGCAGGAATAGTCTTTAAACTGGCAAAAATGTAAAATTAAACCATGCCTACAGTATCTTCATTTTCTGCTGTCTCCAGAGACTTGGCCCAGTTCAAATTGTGGGGAGGTTCGTACTGATTTTAAAAAGTTAAAGTCAAGGAAAATAAAGAAGGGCTGAGGAATTGCTTCATCAAAAAAAAAAAAAAAAAAAAAGGAACAATATGGTCATTCCTAATCCTAGACTGAACTCTGGAAATAAAAATAATCTGTGAAAATATATTATTGAAACAGCTGATAAATCTTGAATATAGACTGTATTACTATATTTTATTAATCTTCAAATCCTGATTGTGATCATTGTATCATTTTATGTAAAATAATACAAAATTTATAGCAGCTCCTTTTTACTATTCTTAAAACTTTTGTGTAAGTTCGATTTTGAAATGAAATAAAAAAATATATCCACAAATAGCACATTAGTCTTGCTTTTCTAGGGAAAATGATACCTAAACTTTAAGATTGCACTTTCCAGTACCAAAAAATGTTTTCTTTTAAATTGGGGATATCTTATATTATACATATATTTTCTTCAAAACAGCATTTAGCTAAACATACTTTTTAACTTAATTCTCTTCTATTAATCTGAAAGAAAAGATGTAATTTTAGTAAATGAAAAACTTCCAATTTAGGCAGAAGGGTCTAGCACTTTAAGTTATTTAATTATAATCAAAAAATAAATATATTCATAAAAGCAAATGCACAGTTTGCTTTCTAACAGTTTATAGCAATTTAATTACAAACTTATTTGTATTGAATATATTTTTTTTTTCTTTAAGGAAATAGGTTGGATTTCAGGAGATAAAAATTTTTAAAAAGTACTTCTATTTTTTAAATTAAAAGATGATTCTCTTTATCCTTTACCTAGAATAATAAGAAAGTACATTTATACTTTCTGATTCCAAAGTTTGAAGTTAAAAAAACAATTTTGTAGGTGATCTTGAGATATAAAAAGCATAGGCTTCTAATTTAAGCACTACGAGGAGTCTCATTTTCCTGGAGGTAGCCAAAATTATTTAAGGCTTTTTCTACTCATCACTGAAGCCAAAGGAATTTCTGCATGTGAAAGGAAATAGATAAGAAAAGGTATCTGCTCCATGAAAGAAAAGGCAAAAATAGATTTAGTCCATAGAGAAAGCTTATAGGCAAAGTCCCAACATTAAATAGAATAAAATAGATTTCCATGGGAGGTTTTGGAAAAGGAAAAATCAAACTTACCATTTTCTTCTTGTCATTAGCTACCAGAATTAAGGCTTACATACCAACTATTGCATTAACAGTTTTACATACAGTTTTTGTCCAACTACAAAAGAGAAAAAAGTGAAGTTACAAAGTAAAGATTTTTATCAAGACCAGATTCTGGGGTGTGTGATTTCTGTAGTCACATAGAGCACTGTACTTAGATGGGCCTCATCCTTGATTTAATACCATAATCTTACTGTATAGAACTTTTCAATATTTTATGAAAAGAGCATTCCAAAAAATAAAAAGAAAAGAGCATTCTAAGTTTTCATTTTATACCATGATGTATGTAGCTGGTCCTAATTTCTATCCTTTTGTCAATTATATCACCAACTGTGCTTCATATTTTTTAGTCTTATTCCTGTGAATAGATACTTATCATAAAATAGTTTGTGTAAATTAAATTGGGATGAAAATTTTTCACCTTCAGTTTTATAAACTTGACACTAAAGATTCTAAAATTAATTTTTTTCTTAGTTTGTGTGTGTGTGTTGGCTTGCATGTTTCTTCTAACTTTGTATTTTCTCAGGGCAGGGAAGTAACTTCCTGGAAGAATACATAAAAAAGAGAAAATAAATCTGAGAGCAAAGAAATCAAACGCAACCTTGAAAGTGGGGCATTTGCTTTAGAGAAAGTGGGGACCTGTCTGAGAGAGAAAACCAAGAATCAAGAAAAAAAAAAAAAAAAAAACTATCCCCAGAACTGGGATCCAATAAAATATCATTGAACCGGCCTGACCTTTTGAGCACTTCAGATACTCAGGGTTGAATTGGGTTGTGGGGCTGAAGGAAAAATCAGAGATCAAAAAATTATTCCTAACCCAGGAGAAAAGACTTTTTAATTCTTGGAAAGTGATACAGATTCTCAGTTGGAGATACTCATAAACTATACTCATTGATTCAGTTACTGAGTTGGTTTGAGGTACTAGTGACATTGTCAGTCTTCGTCTAATTCTCAATAACAGACACAAACTAAAAATGTCCCTTGCTTCTTTCTCTCATCACTGTACATTTTTAGTAAAATCTTCTCATATCATTAGAGACTGCTCTTTTCAAATAGGATATTACATTTCTATGTCACTTAAAAATTATCACTTCTAAGGCAAAATTATCAGGGAAGTGTGTTTCTGGTGATAGTTTTCAAGTAAAGCAAGGAGATTAGTTTCTGCTGTTAATACAAAGCAAAATATACAAACTGGAATAGACACAGGTAAAAGATGTACTTTCATGTGTGCTATTGTATGTATACGGTTTGCATATCTATCTAATGGTGCCTATATATGTAATTGCATTTTACATTCCAAAGGCCTTCACTGACTTATCTATGACAGAGTAAAAATGTATTCTAACAATGCAATTAATTATGGAATATGCACATAGAGTATGCATTTCATTGTAATACATTGACCTTGAAATTTACACTTTGTCAATATATTATTTTATGAAAATACTTATTACAAGAAATTTGCTCAAAAGATTCACACAACTGTGGGGATTAAAAGATTTGTATTTCTTAAATTTAATATGAACTAATGTTATGTAAATGGAGAAGTGTATGGCAACCCATTTGAGTATTCTTGCCTGGAGAATCCCATGGACAGAGGAGCTCGGTGGGGTTGCACTCCATGAGGTTGCAAAGAACTCCATGTGTATCAAACACAACTGAATCAAATTAGCAGGCACACATGTATGTAAAAGAGTTTTAACTAAGGGTTGGCTTTCACCTATTGCACAATCATAATTAGTTTGTACAAAAAGAAGATCACTTTCTAAATAAACAAGCATTTAGAGTCCTCTTTAATTAATTAAAAGGGCGTACTGCATTACGGGGTCGCAAAGAGTCAAACATGACTGAGCGACTGAACTAAACTGAACTGAAGAGACAGTTGAAACAAACAGACCAAGAAGGACAGGGTTTTCTATATATCTTCTTTCCTAGAAGATACTTAACACCAAGAACCTCGAGTGCTTAAAAATATTTCTTGGGGGACTTCTTTGTCAATCCCATGGGTAAGGCTCTGTGCTCCCAATGCAGGGGGCATGGGTTTGATCGCTGGTTGGGAGCTAAGATACCATGTGGCAGAAATAAACAAATAAATTTCCTGGTACAGTAATTTTGCAATGCTGAGTTAGGATTAGCAGTTATTTTTATTTTGCCTGTGTTATTTCAGTGTTATGTTTTACCTTCCCCCTACCCAATTCAGAAGCTGATATCTTAGGTGTAAGCAGGCAGCAAGGTTAAATCTATTTAATAAAAACACATTTAATATACAGAAACATTTACCTAATTAAACATGGAACCATTTTTAACTTAAAAATACACAATATTTTACTGATTCCAAGAGGAAATCATGATCATTTTTCAATGTATATGTCACTAGCATGATCCAAAATGATAAAAAATTATAAATCAACTTCTCCAGTTTAAAAACTTGATTTGTTATATTTCACATTAAAAAAAAAACAAAAAAACCTAATACCCAATATAACTCACTCACGTCTAGTCCCAGTGGAGGTATCAGCTTTCCAGCATAGCTGCGTAATCTTCCAAGAAAAACAATAAGAGCCTCCCAAAATCATATATACTCTTGGTCACATGTAAGTTACTCATTTTGTAATTTACATGATTAGACAGCTTGTAAAAAAGTGTTAACATACTTGTCATTTGTAATTTGTAGGAAAGCATAAACTCAAGAAAACTTCAAGCTCTCTTTACGATATCAACATTGCCAAAACAATGATGAAGAGAAGTCTTTCACAGCCAGACATTGTCCCATCAATCAGTTTGCAGTCAGGAGAAAAATTGACTTTGTCATGATATGGTTCTTAAAGGAAAAAGTAATAAATTCCATACGAATGGCAAGCTGGCAGTGTGGCTAATTTATTCATTATCCACTCTAGAAAAATAATTAAGTCATGCTTTCTTTCCCAGTGCTTCATTACAGTTTAACATGTCCCCTCCCTCACCCTTTTTTGAATCCTTCAGTAAGAATACTTATTAAAATAAATTAGCTGCAAAAGTTTTAACTCTGTCTTAAAGAAAAACTAATCCACTTTTCTAGTGGAAGGAACATTGATTAAATAAACCCAGTTCCATGAAGAGCAGAATAATTCCTTTGGCCACAGTTTCTAACTGTAAATGGTACTGTATCTGTATTAGTTTGAACAGTGTGTAATAAGCTGTAAATTTATAATTGCTATTAACCTCTTTTAGTGTTTCTTTCTTTGTCTCTTATGGGTGACATTCCTGATTTTCAAAGAAGAGTAGATCTGAATGCTAGAAATGTACATATTTGATATTTTAGTTACGTAAATGAGAAATGTTTATTTAATGAACTAATTTTTTGCACAACCTATGTTGATTAAACATGAAGCTAATAGGTGAAAAATATATTGTTCTTACCAAAAAAGAAATTCAGAAATTTATGGCACTCTATGTTGTAGATCATATGTAAACCAAACTCTCTTAGAAAATCTAACAGGTAACATTTGGTAACAAAATTTGTATAAAATGATAAAGGCATTTTTCTGTGAAACTTGAGATTCTTTAGTTATGTATGTTGATTGCATTGATATCTATCAAAAATATTTTTTTCATTTTCTCATAATTTTAAAGGGGCAATATGACAGATTATTTCCATATATGACTGCCCTCAATCTCGTCTAGACACATAGGTGGCTCTTGCCATCAAAAGATAAAATTTTATTTCTCCACCCTTTGAATATGAGATTTCTGTGTAATTTTCTTATAACAACGGAATTCTGTAGAAGTGACACTACATAGTTTCTAGGCCAAGGAAACTTCTGTTTTCATCCTCTTGGGAACTAGACTTCATGTAGAGAATTTCAAGGTATATTACTGAGTGAGTTAGTCCCAGTCCCGTGGAGAGAAAAGCTTCCACATGGAAGTCCAGCCACTCTCTTTGCTACCATTGCGGATGAAAGCTCACCAAGGGGTGAAGCCACTCATCCTGTTCAGCCTCAGCTGAGTTCCCAAGTGAAGGAGGCATGTGTGATCTCGACCAACAAAATATGGAACAGAAGAGCCTAGCTGAGCACGGTTAACCTACAAAATGTCATGTAATATATCTCACTGCGAATCTGGATGACAGTTTGTTATAAAGCTACATAAATGATCATGGAAATTTCTTGTTTAAAATATTAAAAACAAGAGAGATGTATTGTTTTGCTATTACTGATAGAGTTAAGCTATATTAAGACTTCTATCTTCCAGAATTGTTAGTTCTCTCTCTCTCTCTTTCTCTCTCTCCCCCAACCTCCTACTTCGGATATTAACCCCTTGGCCATCATCTTTCAATAATTTCACTAATCAGTTTTGTAATTGATAGCAAGATTTCATACATTTGATATTTATGGCCTCAGAATATATATACATTATTGTATAATTCCAGAACATATATACATATTATATATACACGTATCCAGTTCAAATGTTCACTGAATTAAGACCAAAGTGATACTTAGAAGAGAAAATGTGTTTTATCCTAAGAAGTAACTGGCACTGCAAAGTTACATGTTAATTTATGAAGAGATAAAAATGGTTCAAAGTTGTACATTGAAAAGATGCATGAAGCATCCTTTACTCTGACTCCAGAGTGATGCATATAATTTGCAATTTTAACTATTGCATCTCAGTGCTTAAAGCTTTTTAATAATTAACTCTGTCTTTGTGAGAAGACTGCCCTCCACAGTATGGCACATAAAGTCTTCTTAATCTGTTCCCTACAGAATTCTCTAGCATAATCTCTTTCCACTCCCTACTTTATATTCCATCAGTTCTCTTCTAAGCAGCCCAGACATGTGAGTAAGGCTCTTTTGCTATTGTTTAATTTCTTCTCTCTGGAATGTACTTTCTTTTCTTCTCACCTGCCTACCTTCTACTAATGCCTTAAGACTTAATCTGGCCTTGCCTCTTCCCTGACACCAATGTCTCCAGTCTGACCCCTTTCCTCCTTTCAGATGGCATTCAGTGCCTACCTCTGCCACTGTGTTTACCACAGTGTTAAAAAATTATGTGCTCACTTACCATTCTCTCCTGTTTGTAGAAAAAAAATAAATGGCACAACATGTGGGAATTCAGGATAAGGTGGTCCTATAACCAAGTGACAGAATTTAGGTAATACGTTTCCAAAAAGAAGACGTTATCTAATGGATAGTAATAACTTTCTCCAAATTTGCTATTAGATTTTAAGTAATACAACTACAGTGTTGATGACATAAACTTGGCAAATCCCAATTCCTTGTTAATTTATTAATGGTTCATTTTGAATACCAGTCAGTGCTGACATAGTTATTTGGAAAAAATAAAAATGCCTTTCTATTTTTTTAAAATCTTAGGTTGAGATCAGCATAATATTTGACTTCTCAAATATAATGAATATTGTGACTTGGTGATTGGGAATGAGAGGCTATTGAAAATCTGATTCTTAAGGATCTACTTACTAATCTTTACAAGTTTAAATAACTATGCATCTATTGGTGAGATATGGTTCTACATTTAAGACTTACTTAGGAGAAAATGAAAGATATGAGCAAATGGACATCACTTATTCAAGCAGTTTTAACACTAGTGTCTGGTCAACTGTAGCATACAACTTGCCACTAATGAATCAAAATATTATGTCAGCTGTGCTTTTATCATTTGAGAAAGAAATTTCAATTCTGAAGTTCTGGTTTAAGATGACAGATTGAAATATATATATATCTTTAGTTTAGTTTCAATCTGAAATCCCATAGACACTACTATCAAATGATTGAGTTAAAACTGTGTGTGTGTGTATCATTAGGCAGGGGAGAAAAGAAAAAAATAGCAAGCATTTTTCATTCTGCAAAACAGATAGTTGAATAGGAACTGATTTACTATAGCTAAGAAGGTTAAATCCACGCCCAGCACAAGAGGACATTACTACAGAATAAATGTCCACAAAATAATGAGGAATTCACATACTGTGTGCCTCTGGAAATACAAAGGGAGTGGATGGGGTTAAAATAAAGACTGGCCGAGAAACTGTTTGAGAAATGTTTAAGTCTCCATACCTCTTCCACAGTCATGGCACCAAGTGACTTCCCTACTGGCTCCTAGTCTAGACCTTTATCCCTGAGGCAATAAAATACTCTTTTCCAGGAAACTTTGCATAGAGATTCTTTTCAGTGCTTGATCTGTTTTTATCATGGCTTGATTAATTGTCTGCTAGTTTGGTTTCTGCTGAAAGTTGAGGATAACTCAGGAAGAGGTTAGAGGGCAGAAAACAGAGGCTAGCTAATCCCATGGACCAGATTCCTACGGTCATCTAACCCATAATCCACTCAGGAATCCTGACACATAGGTCAACTGTGATGAGCACTCTTTCTCAAATAACTCATGCCTTTGCCACTGACATGCAGAAAGGACTCCTATAACCATTTAGGAAACATGGACCTATAATAACAAAGACGATATGATTTATTATTCCTAGAAGCCTCGCAGGTGACACTGGTTGGTATAGAACCTGCCTTCCAATGCAGTCTTCTTGCCTGGAGAATCCCACTAACAGAGGAGCCTGGCAGACTGCAGTACCTGGGGTCACAAAGAGTCAGAAATGAGTGAAATGATTTAGCACAGAAGCCTCCAACCAATACTGACAATATTAAACTTTCTTTGAATAGAGAGGTACATGCTCGGTACTTGGTTTTACAAAACTGAACTATGTGGTTTGAGGTATACGTGATGATAGATAGAAATTAAAAGAAAGTCATAGAGAATGATTAACACAAAAGTTAAGAGAGTAGAAATGTAATCACAGAAAAAGTTACGAAGGAACTAAAAGCTTTCTACTTTTTTAATCTTGAGACTAAGGATGCAGGCACATTTTATGATTATGATTATGATTGTTTATACTATGTATAAATGGTATATACTATTCTGTATTCACAATAAAAGCATAACTTCCATTTCTTGTGGAACAAAAGTGCATTTCTCTTTAACATTATATCTAAACATTATATTATTAATAAGCAATATTATGGTTTCAAAAATGATTAAAACATTAATGAAACATTAGATTTCTAACACTGGGATTTGAATTGTATAATAAAAATTATAATATCAAAATTTTCCTTCATGAATTTTCTTTTTGGAAGGCTATTGTAAGCTTCATTAAAGAGTTCATTGTTAGGAGTTACAGAATAAATCATTCTTAATGCTACATTGAATGCCACTTTGAAAAGTTCCTGTAGGTAAGAGTTATGTAAATCAAAACTGATTTGCCATTGAAATAGTTCTATGAAAGGATATTGGACTTTTATATTTATTTTAATGCAGACTTTAAAATAAACTACTAATTTTAGTACAGATTTTGATTTACAGAAAATCTGTGGAAAAGATGGTGCAGAGAATTTCCATAAACCAACACACAGCCTATCCTGTTACAAACATCATACCTCAGTATGGTACATTTGTCATAGTTAATAAACCAATGAACCAATATGAGTGTTGCACTTTGTTTTTTAAATTATTTTTATTAGTTGGAGGCTAATTACTTTACAGTATTGTAGTGGTTTTTGCCATACATTGACAGGAATCAGCAATGGATTTACATGTGTTCCCCATCCCGATCCCCCCTCCTGCCTCCCTCCCCATCCCATCCCTCTGGGTCTTCCCAGTGCACCAGCCCTGAGCACTTGTCTCATGCATCCAACCTGGGCTGGTGATCTGTTTCACACTTGATAGTATACTTGTTTCAATGCTGTTCTCTCAGAACATCCCACCCTCGCCTTCTCCCAGAGTCCAAATGTCTGTTCTATACATCTGTGTCTCTTTTTCTGCTTTGCATATAGGGTTATCATTACCATCTTTTTAAATTCTATATATATATATGTTAGTATACTGTATTGGTCTTTATCTTTCTGGCTTACTTCACTCTGTATAATGGGCTCCAGTTTCATTCATCTCATTAGAATTGATTCAAATGTATTCTTTTTAATGACTGATTAATATTCCATTGTGTAGCAGGATCATCTATGACCCACTTCCCAGAATATTGGAAATAAAAGCAAAAATAAACAAATGGGACCTAATGAAACTTAAAAGCTTTTGCACAACAAAGGAAACTATAAGCAAGGTGAAAAGACAGCTTTCAGAATGGGAGAAAATAATAGCAAACGAAGCAACAGACAAAGGATTAATCTCAAAAATATACAAACAACACCTGTACCTCAATTCCAGAATAAATGACCCAATCAAAAAATGGGCCAAAGAACTAAACAGACATTTCTCCAAAGAAGACATACAGATGGCTAACAAGCACATGAAAAGATGCTCAACATCACTCATTATCAGAGAAATGCAATCAAAACCACAATGAGGTACCATTACATGCCAGTCAGGATGGCTGCTATCCAAAAGTCTACAAGCAATAAATGCTGGAGAGGGTGTGGAGAAAAGGGGATCCTCTTACACTGTTGGTGGAAATGCAAACTAGTACAGCCACTATGGAGAACAGTGGGGAAATTCCTTAAAAAACTGGAAATAGAATTGCCATATGACCCAGCAATCCCACTCCTTGGCATACACACTGAGGAAACCAGATCTGAAAGAGACACGTGTACCCCAATGTTCATCGCAGAACTGTTTATAATAGCCAGGACATGGAAGCAACCTAGATGCCCATCAGCAGTTGAATGGATAAGGAAGCTGATCCCCTTGCAGCCCAAGGGACTCTCAAGAGTCTTCTCCAACACCACAGTTCAAAAGCATCCATTCTTCTGCACTCAGCCCTTTTTATGGTCCAACTCTTACATTCATACATGACCACTGGAAAAATCACAGCCTTGACTAGACGGATCTTTGTTGACAAAGTAGTCTCTGCTTTTTAATATGCTGCCTAAGTTGGTCATAACTTTCCTTCCAAAGAGTAAGTGTCTTTTAATTTCATGGCTACCATCACCATCTGCAGTGATTTTGGAGCCAAAAAATAAAGTCATCCACTGTTTCCACTGTTTCCCCATCTATTGCCATGAAGTGATGGGACTAAATGCCATGATCTTAGTTTTCTGAATGTTGAGCTTTAAGCCAACTTTTTCACTCTCCTCTTTCACTTTCATCAAGAGGCTCTTAAGTTCTTCTCTGCTTTCTGCCTTAGGGTGGTGTCATCTGCATATGTGAGGTTATTGATATTTCTCCTGGCAATCTTGATTCCACCTTGTGCTTCATCCAGCCCAGCGTTTCTCATGATGTACTCTGCATATAAGTTAAATAAGCAGGGTGATAATATACAGCCTTGATGTAGTCCTTTCCCTATTTGGAATCAGTCTGCTGTTCCGTGTCCAGTTCTAACTGTTGCTTCCTAAACTGCATTTAGATTTCTCAAGTAGCTGATCAGATGGTCTGGTATTCCCATCTCTTGAAGAATTTTCCATAGTTTGTTGTGATCCACACAGTCAAAGACTTTGGCATAGTCAATAAAGCAAAGTAAATATTTTTCTGGAATTCTCTTGCTTTTTCAAGGATCCAGTGAATGTTTGCAATTTGATCTCTGGTGTCTGCCTTTGCTAAAACCAACTTAAACATCTGAAAGTTCACAGTTCATGTATTGTTGAAGCCTGGTTTAGAGAATTTTGAGCATTAGTTTACTAGCATGTGAGATGAGTGCAATTGTGCGGCAGTTTGAGCATTCTTTGGCATTGTCTTTCTTAGGGATTGGAATGAAAACTGACCTTTTCCAGTCCTGTGGTCGCTGCTGAGTTTTCCAAATTTGCTGGCTTATTGAGTGCAGCACTTTCACAACACCATCTTTTAAGATTTGTAATAGCTTAACTGGAATTCCATCACCTCCACTAGCTTTGTTCGTAGTGATGCTTCCTAAGGCCCACTTGACTTTGCATTCCAGGATGTCTGGCTCTAGGTGAGGGATCACACCATCATGATTATCTGGGTCATGAAGACCTTTTTTATATAGTTCTTCTTTGTATTCTTGCCACCTCTTCTTAATATCTTCTGCTTCTGTTAGGTCCATACCATTTCTGTCCTTTATTGTGTCCATCTTTGCATGAAATGTTCCCTTGGTATCTCTAATTTTCTTGAAGAGATCTCTAATAGTTTTTGTCCCAGCCAATTGTTTTCCTCTATTTCTTTGCACTGATCACTGAACAAGACTTTCTTATCTCTCCTTACTATTCTTTGGAACTCTGCATTCAAATGGCTATATCTTTCCTTTTTTCCTTTGCCTTTAGCTTCTCTTCTCTTCTCAGCTATTTGTAAGGCCTCCTCAAACAACCATTTTGCCTTTCTGCACTTCTTTTTCTTGGGGATGGTCTTGATCATTGCCTCCTGTACAATGTCACAAACCTCCATTCATAGTTCTTCAAGTACTCTATCAGATGTAATCCCTTGAATCTATATCTCACATCCACTGTATAATCACAAGGGATTTGATTTAGGTCATACATGAATGGCCTAGTGGTTTTCCCTAGTTTCTTCAATTTAAGTCTGAATTTGGCTATAAAATGATCACGGTCTGGGCGACAGTCAGCTCCCTTTTTTACTTTTGCTGACTGTATACAGCTTCTCCATCTTTGGTTGCAAAGAATACAATCAATCTGATTTCGGTGTTGACCATCTGGTGATGTCCATGTCTAGAGTCTTCTCTTGTGTCATTGGAAGAGGATGTTTGCTATGACCAGTGCATTCTCTTGGCAAAACTCTTTTAACCTTTGCCCTGCTTCATTCTGTACTCGAAGGCCAAACATTTTATGGTGACAAATAAAAATCCCAATAATATGATCCAGGTTTAGTCAGTAAAGTTTATTAAGGGTTATTTGACATAAGTAAAAACTATTATGTGTATGTAACTAAATTAACATAAATTTATGTTTATAAAACATTCCTTTCTCACTTATCTGAAATTCCCTTCACCAACAGAAAAAATCCAATAATATTTCAATATATATGTCTATAGTAATATGTTTGCCTGTTTATCTTTTTTTAAAATTTAATTTGGCAAAGAAGTCAATTTGTCAGAAAAATAAGTTTAGAGTCCCAACAGGAGAAGGGATTATTGTGACTTTTTTTTCCTCTCATGCTGCCTCAGCGATCTACCCCCAACCCTAATCACTATCACATCAATTTTATATAAAGGTAAATAGTGCTAAAAAAAGTAGTCTATGGAGAGACTAATAAGCTGAATGGGAGATAAATTTCCTTTATTACCACCAGAACATCATGGAATTATATAAAGTAGCAAACCTGATACTATAATTTGGTCCCAGAGTTTGCTTTTAACATTTGAGGAGAATTCAAAGAGAGGATGTGGAAGAGCCTCTAAGCATCAAATTAAAATAAATAAATAAATAAAAATGGCTCATTTAGGTAACATAATTATGAAATTAACTAATCAGAAATAAGCTTCTGAATATGGATACTGATACTTTCAAGGCAAGAAAATCTTTTTGGCTGCTTCTATTCACTGTTGAATATTTCTCTGTTTAAATTCTAAATTTCTATTTTATTATTTTTACTCTCTATTTATGTGTCTCTGTCTCAGTCTTTCTCATATAAATGACATATGACAACATTTATATATGAAATACTGCATTTAAATTAAAGAATATTTAGTTATACACAAATATACATAGGAAGACTAGAATGGAACCTTTACAGCAGGGGTCCAATGCAATACCTTTCTTACATGAATCTAAACATTGTACAGGGCCCAGAATACAGATGCTAAATAGATCACTGTCTAAAAGCAGAAAATAGAGCAAAACAACACAAAATTTAAGAAACTCCTTAATAGTTTTTTTTAAGTAAGAAGTACACGATAATAGGAAAAGATAAAATGGTGCATATAAGAATGTGGAGTCGGCCTTAAACTGGGTAATCAGGAAAGGCTGCTATGACAAAGTAACAGTTGAGAGATATGTAAGGAGTTAACTAGGTAAAAGATGGGGAACAAGGAAAAGGGTAACTGCTCCAGGCAGAGAAAATAGTCTATGGGAAAAGAAAAAGGAGTCTACAGAAAAGACAAAAAATCACTTTCTATGAAAATGACTGGAGAAGAAATGAGTTTCCTATGTGAAGGAATTAATTTGATGTTAAGCATATTTGCTGTGATATATAAAGGGGTTCCGTGATCAAAAACAAGTGAAGTCAAAGAGATTCTTGAAACAAAATTCTGGTAATAAATCAAGACAGAAGGCTAGTAACTCCAAGTTAGTATGACAGACCTAGTGCCATGTGAGAAGGTTTGTTGTGACCATTCATGTGAATAGAAGGTCAAATGAATCCTAATATCCTAGCACTCTGGTTAAACTTTGAGAAAAGAATTGTTGTGGATTGTAAATAATGTTGGATCTCTAAGCAATTATTTGACAGCAACATCGCATGGCTGACCAGGATCTAAAACACATATATCATCACTGAAACACTCACAATGTCTGCTTTAATGTGCAGGACCAATTTCAAAAGAGTATGAAAGTGCAGTGGTTAAATTTTATATGTCTATTGGGCCAGGCTACATGCCCAGTTGTTTGGTTAGGTATTGGTAGGAGGGTACTGTGTATGTGAGATTTTGGAAGCATACAAGAGAACCTAAATTGACTTGAAAAGATTGTTCTGGACTTGAGAACCCTGTTGATGAGGGCCAAAAGGAAGTGAGGAACATTTCATGCAATTACACTGGAATCTATTTAGATTGCACTTTGAATTCATGTTTTAAGTACACATAATTTAATGACATCAAGTATTGATTACTTGGAAAGCTATTGGTACACTGAATTATACAAATCTTTGAAATGCTGATACATTTCACTTATGATATCAAAAAAATCATATTTGTTAATGTCATCATTAATTTCATCAGAAAAATTATTCAAATATCAGGAAGCTGTCAACCTGACAGTGGTAGATATACCTTTTCCAAAATTCAAATTTTTGCTAGGAAGTGAATTTCATTATTGACATCAAGTTTCCTCAATGGTTTTCTTTAAAACCATATGTTCATTTTTTTTGATAAGTTCAAATGACTGGTTAATCATAATTTGTGTGTCAGTAACTGTTGCAAGAAAAAATGATTTTTGTAATAAACGTGGCTAGTTCAGCTCACCAAAATAAGAACTGCATAATGGCTTTGCATAGTGGGAACAAATGTGCTTTGGAATATAGAAAAGATATTGGACTATGTCACACTTCATTACACAGTGTTTTTTTAAAAAGGACATGTGCCTAAAGACCAAGATTTAACAAAATCAATGTTGTTTTTACTGTTTTATCAAGATGTTCTTAAGTGAAACTGGCATTTTGTTTACCGCAAAGGTATGGCAGTGAAGAATACCAATACCATCAGTACAAATTTTGCCCCTGACTCAATTTGTGCTAAGATCCCAAAAGTTTAACCCAAGATTGCTTTTGTACTGCCATACAAATGTCAATACAATGAAATGAGCAAATAATGCATTTTGACTTTATGAATGCCCCGAGTCTCAGGGATTCCCAGTGGCCTGAGGACCACACTTTGCAAACTGCTATTTTATACCATAGATGCAGATTCATGATCTTTCTCTATACCTTACTAGTTTTATGTCAACTTATGTTGTCAAGAGTATAGTTCAAAGATGATTAGCTGATGCAGTAGAATCCTACAAAGATAAAAATCCTAAATCAGGTAATTGATATTAAGAGGACAGACATCAGGGGGATGTGCTGTGATATTTACCCTCTAGACTACTGTCAATGCAGCAGTCATTAACCAGTTTCACTGGTTCAGTGAAACCGACAAGTAGAAGACATAAGGAAATGCTGAGTGTCTTATTCCAATTTATTTATGCTGTTGATGGGCTTGCCAGAGGAAAAATTACATGCCCCGTATATAATAATATCTTAGCTAGTTTTTACATATTTTCTTAAAATTAAAATCCCTTCCTCTCTTGTGTTCCATAAGTTCCATAAGTTCTATCCATGGAGGCTGCTTGTGCACTCTCATAGTACACCCATCATAGGTATATACATTAATTTCTAGCTACTATTTCTTTCCATTATTATATCTTTAAAATACTAAATGACTAAATGTTTCATCTCTCTCATATATTGTTGACAACATCTTGTATTAAGGTAATCTATTTTCCAATGTCCTTTTAAAATGTTGTACCTTTTTATATTTATCTATTATTTAAACACTATTAAACCAAGACAAACTTTTACATTTTACTTTATTCCCTATAAAACAGCAATTTACCTTTCTAGAGTCACTTTTATCTGGGCCATGCCATAGGCAAATAGACCCTTAAATTCCTCGACCTATCATCAAATTTTTTCTTAACAACTCAAACCAGATCTTGTCATTTTCTGTGGGTATCTCAATAATATTTAGCAAGCCACACACACTATGTGCCAGACACAGCAAATTAGAATGAAATGTGTCCTTGAGGAATTAAAGCGCAGTAGACACAGAAAAACAGAAATGCAGGAGGCATATTACAATAAGTATCATAATGTTTACAATGTTTAATAATGGGAAATTAGTTAATATTTGAAACCAAGAAATTCTTAATTTAATGCTTCTGCATGACTATGTTATTAATATTGAGAGATACTTTTGGTATATATTTTAGATAAGGCTTATCTTATCAAAACAAGATGTCAGAAGAGGGAACCTACTTGTATGAGACAGGAGTCACTTCATAATGGTAAGAAAATAAGTATTTCTATAAAAAGCAATGAAATTTAAGATTATAGAGTTTCTGGTTGTTAAAATAAATTGCATATGTTGAGAATCAAGAGACATAAGAGAATGATGACTTTACAAAGAGATCTAACAATACACGGACTAAAGGACAGTATTATGTAATCTGTAACTCTGAGGGGGCTCAGAACTTGCAGTGCCCAACTCGGAAAGGTGGTTTTTTGAAAGAAAAATTGAAAAATCTTATACCAGATGAAAAATAAATACTTATATCAAAAGTAACAAGATATTATTTACCATACTATTTACTTGTCTATTTAATTTTTTTTTAATTTATTTAATAGACTGACTGTGATAGAGGGACAGTGATTCCCAGGTGGTGTTTACGACTTTTGGATTTGATTAGGAGAAAACACTAAGTACAAGGGACTATGGCCTGGGGATTTGACTAGAAGAAAACACTTAGTCCAAGGGACACTCAAGAGTCTTTTTTAAATAAGTAGGTCAGATATAGCTTCACATTAAAAGTGGTATTGAAGTAGAGGGACCAATGTACCTATTTGGAGAACATAATTCTATTCAAAGGAAACATTCTGTGCAGAATTTCTGAGGTAGAAATAAGCTTATCCACTGTAAGTACAAAAAGAACTCAGTGTTACAAAAAGAGAGTAAATAAAGGGAAGAGTGATAGGAGATGAAGATTCATCTGTATCCCATGTGTAGGATTCTGTATCTTCTCAGGCTACTGAAAGAACTTGGAACTTTTTCCTAAGATCAAAAAGTGGTGAAAGTTTTCATCATAGGTGATATCTTATTCTAATAAGTGCAAAAATGCTGTACAAGATAATGGCAACCATAACAGGATCAAAGACAGAAGGAAGAACCCAGTTAGAAAACTATTGCAGTTCAGTTCAGTCAGTCAGTCATGTCCGACTCTTTGCGACCCCACAGACTGCAGCACACCAGGCTTTCCTGTCCATCACCAACTCCTGGAGCCTGCTCAAACTCATTGTCCATCGAGTCTGTCATGCCATACAAGCATCTCATCCTCTATCATCCTCTTCTCCTCCTGCCTTCAATCTTTCCCAGCATCAAGGTCTTTTCCAATAAGTCACTTCTTTGCATCAGGTGGCCATAATATTGGAGTTTCAGCTTCAGCATCAGTTCTTCCAATGAATATTCAGAAGTTATTACCTTTAGGATTAACTGGTTTGAATTTTTGCAGTCCAAGGGACTCTCAAGAGTCTTCTCCAACACTACAGTTCAAAAGCATCAATTCTTTGGCACTCAGCTTTCTTTATAGTTGAACTCTCACATCTGTACATGATTACTGGAAAAACCATAGCTTTGATTAGATGGACCCTTGTTGACAAAGCAATGTCTCTGCTTTTTTTTTTTTTTAATAGGCTGTCTAAGTTGGTCATATCCTTTCTTCCAAGGAGCAAGTGTCTTTTAATTTCATGGCTGCAGTCACTGTTTGGAGTGACTTTGAACCCCAAGAAAATAAATCCTGTCACTGTTTCTCCACCTATTTGCCATGGAGTGATGGAACCAGATGCCATGATCTTAGTTTTTTGAAAGCTAAGTTTTGAGCCAGACTTTTTCCCTCTCCTCTTTTACTTTCATTAAGAGGCTCTTTAGTTACTCTTCACTTTCTGCCATAAGGGTGGTATCATCTGTATATCTGAGGTTATTGATATTTCTCCCAGCAATATTGATTCCAGCTTGTGCTTCATCCAGCCCAGCATTTCACATCATGTACTCTACATATAAGTTAAATAAGCAGGGTGACAATACACAGCCTTGATGTAATCAAGGCCACAAAAGTGGAAATACTATGGATACATTTTGAAGGTAAAACTAGAATTTGCTGACAAATTGGATGCAGAGAATGAGAGAAAGAGATAGACTAAAATGACTCCAAGATTTTGTCTGAGCAACTGGAAGTAAAGCACTGCATTCACTGTGAAGAATGTACATTTGTCAATAATGATGAGGAATTAAAACTAATTGAGAAAACAACTACATGCCAAGATGTGTAAGGTCAGACTTCAGTTTCTAGTCATGGGAGAGTAACTGGTATGAGACCCATTCTCCTAAAGCAAACTATATAAAAATGAACAAAACCTGTGAATCTGTTTTCAAGCATTGGACAATATGCATCACAGAGCTGTGATCCATAATAAAATAGTAACTCCTATGAACCCTAAATTCAACCAATCTTTCTGCCTGGGGTTATGTTCTATATTATGCCTAAAGAAATGACAGGCTTGCTGAGCTAAGAAGGCAAACCTGCTGAAGTGGTTAAAATTTGTGGAACAAATTACTAAAGAGTAGAGAGGTGCGCAGGAGGGAGACACAGAACTATGCAAATATTCCCTGGGTTTATTTGTCTGAGGGCTGGGTTGTGCATATATAGGGCAAGACTCCGATGAGATCTAATAGAGAGCAGCTGCTAGGAAGCTGAGATCAGAACAAAGACTCCAGAGGTCATGACATATGGAAAGATAATAAAATTCTTAACTTTCCAATGAGAATTATACCGGCTAGGAAGTTCACCTCTCACTTGAGACTCCAAAATCCATACCAACCTGAAGTTAGTACAAAGTCCTTGACTGAAGACAAAGCACAGAATTAGAAAAAAGAATGGAAACAAATAGACATGATGAAGCAAAAAAGAAAACCAATTTCTGATTTGATCAAGAAGTTTGACCAAAAAATAATTCTTGAGGAAAAACAACATAATCCAGACATCCTACAAAGTATAATCTACAATGTCAAGCATAAAATACTTTATATGAAAAGAAGCTGAAAATATGACCCATTATAAACTAATAACAAGTCACTAAAAATGAAATTTGAATGACCACATGTGTTAACATTGACAAGTAAGGACTTTTTTACAGTCATTATAAGTATGGTTAATTACTTGAATAAAAAATTGACATAATAAATAAATACATGAAGACCCAAAAGATACTGTAAAATAAAAACTAAACAAAGTCAATGACAGATAAATAAAATAAGATTTAATTTGATGAGAAGAAAGGAACATCTCTGACTCTTTATGACTCCACCGACTGTCACCTTCCTGGCGCCTCTGCCCATAGGATTTTCAGGCAAGAACATTGGAGTGGGTTGCCATTTACTACTTCAGGGGATCTTCCCGACCCAGGGTTCAAATCCACATCTTCTTCATCTCCTGCATTGGTAAGCAGATTCTTTTTTTTTTTAATTTTTTATTTTTCAGTGGGTTTTGTCATACATTGATATGAATCAGCCATAGAGCTACACGTATTCCCCATCCCGGTCCCCCATCCCACCTCCTAAGTGCTCAGGCCTGGTGGGCTGGGAAGACCCAGAGGAATCGGGTGTAAGCAGATTCTTTACCACTGCACCACCTGGGGTTCCCATCTAGATATATGACAAACCACTCCATTGTTCTTGCCTGGAGAATCCTGCGGACAGAAGACCATGGAATGCTATGGTCCATAGGGTCAAAAAGAGTCAGACACAATCGAAGCGACTTAGCCACATATAGATATAGATAAAACAAAAAAACAGTGATAGTTTTAATGAAACCATGCTATTGTTTTTAGCATTTTAAATTTTATATAAGGTGGTTTAATATTATATATGAATACAATGGTATGTTTAAGGATGTACATTATAGTCTCTAAACAGAATATATAATCAGTTCAGTTAAGTTCAGCACTCAGTTATGTCTGACTCTGCAACCTCATGAATTGCAGCACATCAAGATTTCCTGTCCATCACTAACTCCCGGAGCGTACTCAAACTCGTGATATAGTGATATAAATATAATAACTGTAAATGTACTACCTACTCTAATAAAATGGTAGAGAATTGAACCTGTAGGATGTAACCCACTAAAGAGAAAAATAGGAGATAAGAGTGATGATGGAAAAGGGACTGAGGAAAGGAGACTAGTGACATAGTAGTAGTGTGGGGCATGAAGGCATATTAAGTATACATTTCCAAGAAAAAGCATGTTATCAATTGTGAAATGCTTCAGATCAGTCAATCAGATAAAGACTGAGATATTACCAGTAGGTTTATTTAACTGAAGGGTTACTGGTAACTTTAACAAGAGCTATCTGGGTGGAATGATGTGAATGGAAGTCTGATTGTAATTGCTCCAAGAGACAATCACAGAAGAGGAACTGGGAAAATGAGTATGGGTCACATTTTAAAGCATTTTGCTCTAGAGAAAGATGGAGGAAGAACACTTGACTTCCATAAAATAAAATTTCAAAGTAAAAGAAATTAGCTGGAGGAAGTTGATAAAAAATCCCATATCTCTGTCTCAGCTCAGATTTCTTTTTAAAATGAGAGACGAGTCACAGTGCTAAGTGTACATCAGTGGTTGAAGGAGATATACTGAGACTAAAATTCCCATTTTCCCTGCATTCTTATATTTTGATGTCTGTCTATTTGTGTCCCTGCTAAATTTTTTTTTCTCATTTTCATTCTTTTTCTCACACTTTTTTTTATTATTTTTTTCTGCCCTTTACAAAAATAATTTTCATTATGGTTGCATCTAGACTACAAACTTTATTGTATACTTTTTGTTCAGAATGCTAAACTGAATTCAATGGAAGTCCTCAAAACAAAATTTTAGTTAGCAAATAAGAATAACAATATGTACAACAAACATTTTTGAATAGAGAGGGCTCTAAAAATCTAAGAAACATTTCAAAATTTAAGTCAACCAAATTTACTAAAAGTAACAAAATATATCAAAAGCTCATGGTCTATTCTGCCAAAATTGTAGTCTAAATATACACATAAATATATGTGTACATTATTTCTTTACATTATTTAAAATCAGGTATCATTTAAATGCAACTTTTGGAGAAAAATAACATCATGGGTAATCCAAAGTACCACTGATCATTTTTACTTGATATAATTTGCTATTTATCTATCCTTGGTTATAACCCTTCCATTTCTCTAGAAACTACTTATGCTCAAACACAAACTTGATGTGTTCTATATGCCACCCCAGCTGCTCCTGCCAATATGAGGCTTGTGGCCTCAGAGGTAAGAAAGAGCAGGTCAATGTAGGTGTCAATGTTTTTCAATTAGCTAAGCTGCTCAACTGAACTTACCTCCCTAGGATTCAGCTATTTACACCCATACAAATTGGGTAAGAGGAGCTTTTCTGACTTTATCCACTGCCTGAGTTAAAGTAAAAATAAAGCGAAAAGGACATTTTATTTTTAAAGTCTAAAGACTTTGCCCTCTACTTCAACTTGTTGGCCCCCTAATCTCATGAGTCTAATTTAAAGAATAAAAATATTGTCTAGCCTGTGTGTCTTTCTCACACGACTACCCTCTGCTTGAAAGTTCTATAGCACAGGCTATTTATCACACAATTGATGGGATTTGATTCCCTTTGCTCTTCTTCTGCTAAGGATTACAAACAGCTAAACAGTTTTTCTGCTGACAAAAGTTTATTTTTAACCCTGCTAGTTTCTTAAAGAAAATGACTTCTTGGGAAAGTTTATATTCTAAAATTTATTTGGACCTACACTCCAAAACAAAGCAATAATGTTTAAATAGATAAAATGTGCAGTTTCCCTATCATAACATTTAACTAGACTGCTTTGCAATCTATTCCTCTATCACTGATGAATTTCTTATCTATAAAAAGTCTCCTACTGTGAAAAATTTGCTACAGAACACCCAATAATCATGTAAATGATTGCCATCTAAGAAAACAGCTGGTTTTCTCCTAGCTGTGAAAATGATTGGGAAAGTTCGGAGTTAGGTGCTATACTTAGAAGACATAAACTGAGATCTGCATTTGAGTTCATCCATAAATCTGGCTTGCATATCTCTAACTATAAATACAAGAAGAAGGCATCAGGTGGTTCAGATGTAACACAGTATCTACAGAAAAATACCCCTGTATGACTATTCAGGAACAGTGAGAGAAATATTATCATAATTGACACAGAATCATTAGTGATCTGGTTGAGTGGACATTTTGCTCAGCACTGATAGTGAAATGTCTACAACTTTCATCTTCTGTATGGCAACATTTTCCCATGAGGTTGTGGTTTTTCTAATCATTTGAAAAGTGTTACATTTGTTTTCTTGATTATTTTCACCTATGTATAAAGGTTAACGTGTCTATCCAAAATTGAATTACAGTTGTCTGAATCAGCCATTTGCTATATTTTCCAACAGTGGATGAAGGAGTAGTAGCTTTTTAGATTTTAAAATCCAAAGAATTTCTCCTAATATACCGCAATGACAGACTACTCTCTTCACACAAGTAGCACTCTATATTTCCTTGTATCTGTCTGTCTGAGCCAAATCAGACCCAGGAGAAATCTCTTCTATAAGTCTGTCTCCACTGCTTTATCAGCAGCTAGGCCATGTCTCTGCACTCTAGGGTCAATAGTTTTGTTAGTGCTGTCTGAAATTGACCATTTACTTTGATGGTAATTTTATTTAATATTGACTATTATTTGAAATATGCATTTTTTTGCTTAGTGGTTTTTTCTCCCCTCAATCACAGCAGATCTAGGACTTTATTTTCATTGTTGATTTTGTGTAAAAGTTCCTAGCAAGAGAGGCTCTTGGCTCTGCTATATTTACTCCGCAAGTCAGGGCATTTTTGAAATTGAAACTTTAGGAAGACATAAAATGATGAGTTAAATATGATTGACTTATAAAGTTGGCTTGTAAATCTATTATAGAAAAACTACATTTTTATGCAACCTATCAATATTAGAATAATTGCACAGATTCAGACAATGCCATTGTATTGGGGTTCTAGTATGCATTTCCAGTATTTTCTTAATAATCAAATAATCTTCTTTGTTGAAACTCTGTTTTTCTGTTTCCACTGATCAGAATTATGGTGGTATTCCATGCTAATATTATTTTCTTGCTACAGGGATTTTATTTGTAGTGGTTTTTTAAAGTTAATTTTATTGCTCTGCCAAAATATTTCCACCTTTATTTATTTATTTTACTGGATATAGTTCCATTTTCCCAAATGGAATGAACCACAACTTAGAGTTGGCAAAAATGGAATTTGAATTTCATATCTTTCACTTTATTCTTATGTCACTTTATAAGAGACAATCAGTTATTTGCAACTTGATGAGAAAAATATGGAATTCTTAGAGCTATTTGTTGTTCAGTCACCAAGTTGTATCTGACTCTTTGTGATCCATGGACTGCAGTGTGCCAGGCGTCCCTGTCCTTCACTCTCTTTTGGAGTTTCCTCAAACTCATTTCCACTGAGTCGGTGATGCCACCCAACCATCTCATCCTGTGTCACTCCTTCTCCTCCTCCCTCAATCTTTCCCAGCATCAGGGACTTTTCCAGTGAGTCAGTTCTTCACGTCAGATGGCCAAAGTTTCGGAGCTTCAGCTTCAGCATCACTCCTTCCAATGAATATTCAGGGTGGATTTCCTTTAGGACTGACTGGTTTGATCTCCCTGCTGTCCAACAGACTCTCAAGAGATAGAATTTTTATATAGACAAAAGCCATCATGGGATCTAGTACCAATTTTTGAATATCAGGTGTTTTTAATTGCTATTTTATCATTAGTATAAACTATTGTTTCAATCATAACCGTAAGCAAAATGCCAATATACAAAACAGATAAAACTGGGGCTGTAAAGGCTGATGTGATAGCCAAGAGTTATGTTGCCCAATTTTGCTCAACCTACAGCATTCTGAGGAACCTCTATAGAGTCCCAGAAATCCTTGAATAGCTTCTGTAATTTATCAGTAGCTTTAATGGAAGAGGAACTTAATAAACTTTATGAAAAGCTGGAGTAGTTTAAAATGCATTAAACTTGTACAAAAGTCTTTCACTGTTTCTTAGAAAAGACCTTGAGAATAAATAAATATTATATTTCAACTGTTCTTCTGAAGGGGTCTACATTTTATATAAATTTACACATCTCAGTATAATATGTAAAGATTTCAGAATACTGTTTGAAATGTATATTTGCAAGGATAGCATAATCAGATGAAGCAACTGTCTAGTGATTTAATTATCTCACAAAAATTCATAAAAATAAGTCTCCAAAATTAAACACATGCTAAGAAAAGAAACTGAAATATTTTAAGGACATTTTGAAGGTATTTGCCATAGTTGTTGTAGTCAGATCAGAGAAGCAAACTCTATTCCTAAATATTAGTATGATTTTATACTTGTTATCTTGATAAACTTCCTCTTCTTGGGGAAAATTATAACAAATATTGCTTTTATTTAAAAAATATACATTGTATATTTCTGAGCAATCTTTGCTCAATGGACATTTACATTCATACAAACTTATATTGAGCAGAATTGAAATTTTCCTCATAAATATAATCAAAGCAAAGGAATAAGTCTAATACACTGTAACTATGAAAACATTTCAGATTTCAAAGTAAAATGATCTTATTCAGTAAAAAATAAATTGAGATAGCATGTTTTTGGTTTTCAAGCCATTTTTATAAAATACAAAGTCTAAGTCAAATAGATGATTTTATCAAAATTCTGGTTTCCAACTTTTTTACCTCCTCTGTCCCTGTGATCTCATCTTTCTTGCTAACTCATTAGCATGGCATGACACGTGACTTCGTCATTACAGAATTAAGTGCCAATACTCTGTATTTTAAATTTTGACTTCCTAACCATCATGTCCTTGTCTTTTGTCTCACTGCCTCCCACATCTTAAGTTTTAAGGAACTTCACAAGCTTCCATTGTTTTAGCACTCTTTCACTATTACTTTGTTCATTTCCTCATATACAACTTAATGTAGATTAAGTGCTATATTTAATCATTAAATTTATTTGCCTACACATATATTCCATTGTGGGGCTTCCCCAGTGGCTCAGCAGTAAAGAATCTGCCTATAATGCAGGAGATGTGGGTTAGATCGCTGGGTCAGAAAATTTCTCTGGAAGAGGGCATGGCAACCCACTCCAGGTTTCTTGCCTGGAGAATGCCATGGACAGAAGTGCCTGGCAGGCTACATTCCATCGGGTTGCAAAGAGTTGAACACAACTGAAGCAACTGAATGCGTGCGCACACATACACACACACACACACACACTCACACACAGATTTAGTTATCTAACCAGTCTCTCACTTTATCTTATTCACTGGGCTAAACAATAAACTGGGTTACATCCACTTTTCTTGCTTCCATACTGGAATAATTAAATATGGTTGGAAAATGTATGCTCACACTACCACACTTGTGTCTGTACGCACTTGCACAGTTCAACTTACTTCAAACTCTTGATGGTAAAATCATATAGTCCTAACATTCTTACAATATTTCCCCAATAAGTTAACCTCCAACTCTCCTAACTGATTATATTTTTACCTTTTCTCTTATTAAATAATCAACAGTTCCCCCTTTCCTAACTCTAATCTGATTTAATCATGATTCAGATTTCATGTGGAATATAAAAGCAATCCATATAGAAATTTGACAGCTCTCACCACAACAAGAATCCGCTCTGATACTTGTACCTGTATCTATGCACGGTCACTTTCCCCAGACACAGTGGATGATTTAGCCATGCTGCTATCAACGACCAAACTCTGTTCTTGTGTACTATTTCCATCTCCTCTCAGCTGTTAAAGGACATTGCCTTAATAATAATTTTTCTCTCTAGTGAAAAATGTGTATGTTTATTTTTCCCTCTCTACTGTGGTTTCTTCCAACATCAGTAGCTGGAGGGAGATATGAGACCAACAGAGATAGTTTAAGTAAATTTTATATTTGAAATATGGCATAAATACAGAAGAGTACACAAATCTTAAGTATATAAATTGATGGTTTTTCAAACAGTGAACACTGTGATACAGCCAGTACTGAGTTCAGGAGAGAGAACAGGGTCAGCACCTCAGAAGTCCTCCTTCTGCCCCCTGTCAGGCTCAGCCACTGTTTTGAATCCTCACACTTTTCAACATATTGTGAGAAAAGTTAGTTTTGGAAGTCTGAGAACAATGTCTATTAGATCTGTGAAATAAGACAATTAATTTAATGCTTATGTACATCAATTTCCTCTTCTGTAAAATGATAATAAGACATACTTTTTTATTTTATTTAACTGATAACTAAGCATTTACATCACAGCAATTACTGTGCTTAGTAAGGGTGTGGTATTATAGTTACAAAATGAATATTATAAACTTGAAAAAAATGATTATATAAGCTGAACATGTGAGAGAGGAGTTCAAATTCTAAAACAAAATGAATATGGTAGCTACTTTTTTCTATTTTTATTTGGAAGTTGAATTATTTTCCTTCCTTGAGTAGGACATTTATGAAATAATACTGAAACTTGAAGTTAAGGTATGATAGTAATATTATTAATTTCATATACAAAAAGGAGCTTTAATGTTTATAGTAAGAGCATTATATTAAAAAGGGGAAAAGTACAAGGTTAAACTTTTATAACCATATATTAACAGTAGATTACTACATTTTCACATACCCATTTATTTTTTTTTTCCATTTATTTTTATTAGTTGGAGGCTAACTACTTTACAATATTGTAGTGGTTTTTGCCATACATTTACATGAATCAGCCATGGATTTACAGGTGTTTCCCATCTCGACTCCCCCTCCCGCCTCCCTCTCCATCCCATCCCTCTGGGTCTTCCCAGTGCACCAGCCCTGAGCACTTGTCTCATGCATCCAACCTGGGCTGTCGATCTGTTTCACCCTTGATAGTATACTTGTTTCAATGCTGTTCTCTCTGAACATCCACCCTCGCCTTCTCCCACAGAGTCTAAAAGTCTGTTCTGTACATCTGTTTTGCATATAGGGTTATTGTTACCATCTTTTTAAATTCCATATATATGCATTAGTATACTGTATTGGTCTTTATCTTTCTGGCTTAGTTCACTCTGTATAATGGACTCCAGTTTCATCCATCTCATTAGAACTGATTCAAATGAATTCTTTTTAATGGCTGAGTAATATTCCATTGTGTATATGTACCACAACTTCCTTATCCATTCGTCTGCTGATGGGCATCTAGGTTGCTTCCATGTCCTGGCTATTATAAACAGTGCTGTGATGAACATTGGGGTACATGTGTCTCTTTCAGATCTGGTTTCCTCAGTGTGTATGCCCAGGAGTGGGATTGCTGGGTCATATGGCAGTTCTCTTTCCAGTTTTTTAAGGAATCTCCACACTGTTCTCCATAGTGCTGTACTAGTTTGCATTCCCACCAACAGTGTAAGAGGGTTCCCTTTTCTCCACACCCTCTCCAGCACATACCCATTTAATTAATGCTTGTTGTTGCTGCTGCTGCTAACTCACTTCAGTCATGTCCGACTCTGTGTGACCCCATAGACGGCAGCCCACCAGGCTCCCCTGTCCCTGGGATTCTCCAGGCAAGAACACTAGAGTGGGTTGCCATTTCCTTCTCCAATGCGTGAAAGTGAAAAGTGAAAGTGGAGTTGTTCAGTTGTGTCCGACTCTTAGCGACCCCATGGACTGCAGCCTACCAGGCTCCTCCATCCATGGGATTTTCTAGGCAAGAGTACTGGAGTGGGGTGCCATTGCCTTCTCCATAATGCTTCTTAGTAGCCATAAAAAGACAGTAGGCTTATACCTATGAAAGACTGAAAGATTAAAACTAAATTATATAATGGTGGCTATCATTTATTAATAGGGTTTGTACAGCAGGCACAGTGAGAAATACTTTCAAACAGTTATCTCATGTAATTCCTCTCAACAGTCTAGTAAAGTTGGTTGTCAGTGTATCTATCATAATGGGCATGAATGTTGGAAGGGAAATTTCTAGATTCAGGCTCTGTCATTTGTTCAAGTTAAAAAGGTTATTTAAATATGGGCATGGTTAGTTAACACATATATATTAACATACATATATATATATACACACACATATATAGATATCTCATCAGTAAATGCTGGAAAATTACAAGTTCCATTTTGTACACATGAGGCAATAGATATATAAGGACATTTGCCTACTTACTTTTTGACACAATGCTAAATAAATGTGATTTTAGCAAGGATTTAATAAGTGATATCTATTACATAAGGTAAGGTTTTCAGCCCCATTTAGAGATAAAGAAAACAGGTTCCAGAGAAAGTAAATAAATATGGTCAAGGTCCCCTAGCTGACAAGTAACAGAATTTGGATCTGAACCAAAGCACATCTGGCTCTGTTTCTATGCTACTAACCAGCTTGCCATGTTGCCTTCATTCTTGACTTTAAGAAGTTTTACTGTATTTGGCGAGAAAGATATATTTTCAATACAATATTGAAATGAGATTCTTTCTCCTGTGAGCTTTGAGCAAAGGCCGAGAATAATACAAGTAAAGGAAAGTGTCAGATTACTTGAAAGGAACATAATGAAAGATGATGAAAATAGTTCTACCAACATTAGCTCTTCATCTGCCTTCAAGTTTGAAAATAAAGTGGAAATGATTGGAAAACAGTTTTCTTTGGAGAATGTTATTAGTAGACTATACCTTCCCTCATAAAAGAAAGGGGAGTACTGTTTCTCCAACATAAGTTTGAGGGGCTTCAACAAAAATGCTTAGAGAACTTGACTTGAACCTTGGACTTCAGGGGGCCACAAAGATAGGGTCTAACTTTACTGAGATTATTCTAAGGGGAAACTGTAGAGGCTAGATGGCTTGGAGATGGATTAGGTATGATGGAGAGGTTTGCATTGGGAGAACTAACTTGATCAGAACCATGCTGCCTATTGTGTTTCTAAAAAGTAATCTCACACAAGACGATTAATCACATGTAAGGGCAAAGATACCCTTCTGTGGCTTTGGGGATAGTGGAGAATCAATACTAGGCACAGCCAGTAGTCACATTATTTATACCAAATCATTTTCTGTTGGAGTTTTTCAGTAGAAGTTTCTATGAGGAGCCTTTAAAAATGCCCTACAAGTTAATGAGCCTGAAATTGTACATCTGTTATTAGAAGCAACCTGAGTTATACTGTAACTGTACCAGTCAAGGAGAATCCTTTTCACTCTCCTCCTTCTATCCCAGCTTCAACTTGAAGAGGCCAGAAATTATGGCTAGTTTAGTGAGAAAGACATGAATAAGCACTAGTAAAGATATGGACCCTAAACCTCCCTATTCCTAAAATCACTACTTGATTCCAAGCAGGGCTGGAAAAACTTTTCAATGGTAAGAGCTCAGAATTGTGATATAATTTGAGCTGGAGCTTAGTTCGTAAAATGAGTCTGCTACTATGACTAAAAGTAATCAGAATATGTGGGACCTGTCGCAAATACCTTCACCTATAAGAAAAATGCAACAGGTCCAGAAATATAGGAAGATCCATAAATGCACATAGCTCGGAAAAGGAGTGGTAGCCATACACTTTTGGATACACATACAGTTAGATATGATAAAACTTATGATACAGGAGATGAAGAAGGAAAAATAATCCATGATGATTCTCAAATTTTGAATTAGTATGACTAGAATAGAGATATCAATTATATCAAACCATTCACTATAGCCTGACAGGCTCATCTGTCCATGGAATTCTCCAGGCAAGAACACTGGAGTGGGTGGCCATTCCCTTCTCCATGGGATCTTCCCTACCCAGGGATTGAACCCAGGTCTCCTGCATTGCAGGCAAATTCTTTACCTTCTGAGACACCAGGGAAGCCCATTAAGGAAAAGGAAACAAAAACAGGAATCATGCTAAAACATGTCTAATATTTAATAGTAGATAGTTTATTATTCAGTTCAGATATTGCATGTGAAATTCTCTCTCTTGGTTAGATAATACATATTTAAAAAACTCATGTATTTGGCTATTTGAAAGGACAGTCATAACCCTTTTAGCTAGGATAACTTTTTTTCTCTTACTGACTTCTACAACAGAAAGGATTTGTATTTTTATCTACAAATGAATATTAAACTTCTTCTCATGAGATCACTGTCAGAATTTGCTTGGCATCTTATACCCTCATCTTACTGTTCCCAAAGCAGTTTGATACTTCATACCATATGTGTAGTGTTACACCCACTTCATATTCAAGGGTCATATCTAAATTTAGGATTATTTTTGGAACTTTATCCTGACATTTTAATATTCAGACAATAAGTTGCTAACCTACCAAGACATATTATGTCCCATTCCTATTAACTAAGCTCCTGCCTCATTCTGAACCTAGTATTTTGTCCTTAAGTTTGGGATATTTAGCACCTTTTTCTCTCCATAGAATTGCATCTCATTTCTAACTCTACAGTCTCCACCTCATTTGCTGTGTCAGTTTGGTTGTTGTCACTTACTTGTGTATTACAATAACCTAACATATACAAAGCTGTTGTCCCCAGTACAGTGTTATGTTGTCAGAATTACTTATATAACCAGGAGTGATAGTTAAAATATTTAACACTGAGGAGTCATTGGCATATATTACTCAGAAAAGTTGCTGCCTGAGGCTTTGGAACAGAATCTTGGAATTTCCTTGCTGAGTATGATATTAACATTGCGGTTGTTCATTTATCAGCAGGAAGCAGTCCCCAGGAGAAAAAATGGGATAACAGAGACATTATGGGTGGAGAGAGGCATTCAAGGACTTAACATGGTAACTACTTAAGGTTTCCTGGTCCAGTCATTCTCCTGCATATATGCTGCATCCTTGGCTGCATAGAAAGTCACACTATTTGAAAGATCATGCAGGTTTGTAAGGGGAATAAGGGAATTCCTGGACTAAATAACTTGATTTGACAGCATCTACTTTTTCGATCAGTGTCTGACAAATGTTCTTAGCCCACTCTCACATCTCATTGCTAGAATAATGAATTCACAAATCTGATACATTACAAATCTGTTTATAAGTCCCCATGGCCCGCTGCTGCTTATGGAACACAAAGCAAATCCGTGGTATTGTAATGTAATACTGTAAACAAAGATGCAAAATATGTGTATTTTTTATCTGCCACATTCCAAAAGTATTTCTGAGTGCCTGTGTTTTTGATATGTTTTGACAAAAAGATTAATACGAGTCTTTGTCTCACAGTCTGTTGAGTTTGACATGTGATTCAATAATTACAGGGCTATGTGATGAGTGTTGATAGTAATATGTCCCAAGTTCTGTGGGACCAGATTTGGGAGTGACTCACAGAGCTTGGCGAAGCAGCTTGAAACAATGGAGTCAGGAAAGGCTTCTCTAAAGAGATGACATATGAGTTTAGTCTGGATGAATGAGTAGGAGTTGGGCTTCACTGATTCTTGCAGAAGAGGAGAAAGTAACCGAGCAGGACAGACAATTTACACAAACACATTAAAACAAGAAAAATAATTCCCTGCATGAGAAAGAATACACAGCTGGGGAAATGTGAATGGGAGATGAGGGAACAGATCATAAATGACAATTACAATATGCTAAGGAGTTTTAAATCTATTTAGTAGGCGATGGGTGCCATGTTCCATAATTATAATCACATCCTTGTAAACATCTTCAAATGCTCCCCATTGCCTTCGAAACTAAGTAGCCTGCTAAGATTTAAATTGAGCAAAGTGTATTCTAAAAATAGTACAGATTAACACATTGTGATTATTGGTTTATTTGCCTTCTGTAAAATTCTATGATTCCTTAAAAAGAAAGAAACGTGACATTTTTATATTATAGTCTCTGAAACTAAGTCATTGCTCAATATTTTGGGTAAGTGAGCGATGTCTTAAAATCATCAACCAAAATAAATGTCAAAATAAGAACTTTATGCCTTGTTTCTCCACTCTGTGGCCTTATGCATTTCACAGGAAATTAAATATAATTCCACAATGAATTAATCCTGACTTAAATGACAAATGTGACTTAAACATTTAAGGAAATAAAATGACTTTAATGTGTTCACCCTGGTCTTAAGTCCCTGTACTTGACTAGTTTTATTAACTATTTAAAGATTTACTGTAATAAGATCCCACTCTCAAAATCCAATCTAATCCAATTTAATCCCAAAGGACACATCTTCTGAACACGTGTTTTATACTTGCAGCAACTGGTTTGAGTTCTATTTGTCAAGCCCTAGCTCTAGGTCCAGTTTTATGCATCTGCACAAAAATCTATAGAGTTTGTGGAAAACTATCTTTTGAGTTTCAAAAACTTACCTGTGGGGTGACACAAGAAGAAAATCACAAGACAAATATAAATAGATTTATTATAATTCTGTTCTAAAGTGAGGTAGAACCACATGGAAAGTAGTTGGGCATTTGTTGGTCATTGCAGACCATGTCAATGATAAAGAATTCCAGGTGCAAATACTACCAATTTTATAAATATATCTCAAGAAAAGTAATTAAGTCATTTTCTTTCCTATTTCAGGCCATAGTTTCTCTCATAACGCCAGAGGGGAAAAAAAAAAAGATTTAAATTTATATTCCACCAAATCCATAGAAGTAGTTCTAGGGCAAAGTGTGTGCCTTTTGTTTTTAATTATTAATTTTTTAACAGAAATACAACTGATATGTAACTTTATATTAGTTTCAGGTGTATAACATAATAATTTGATATTGTCATATGTTGCAAAATGATCACCATAAGTCTAGTTTATATCTATGACTGTACATAACTAATTTTTCCCTTATAATGAAAGCTTTTAAGATCTATTATTTTAGCAACTTTCAAATATACAACATTGTTAACTATCATCACCATGTAATACATAACATTCCCATGATGTCTTTATTTCATGTACGATTGGATCCTCCTCATTCATTTCACCCACCTCCAACCTCCTTCCTCTGTTCTCCATATTCCATAACCACCAATTTGTTTTCCATATTTATGAGCTTGTTTTTCTTGATATATCAGTTTTCAGTCATATGCTCCTGACTTACTTGCAATGATCAGGGATGCTTGCTGTCTTAACCACCTCACTTTCCCATTTATTAATGCTGCTTCTAGACTCACTGTTCTCAGTTCAACCATTGGTTATCTCATCTTCTTCAGACATACTATTTTTAAAGTTGAGCTATAATTCACACTTTATAAACTGTATCATCCAGTAATTTTAGTATATTCACAAAGTTGTTTCGGGTCCCAAATCTTTGTTTGGTTTCACTCCCATCTTCTAAAGTACTTTTATTTCTTACTTAGGCTTTCAACACACACTACAGAGATAGCCTGAATTAGGAAATAGAAGTTGAACCTCTATATCCAAACATGACCAATCACTGTGTATAGGCTGCTGCAAGGAGGGGCCAAAAGTTTGGGTGGCCTTTCTCTCTGGAGGGTCCTTTATTGTACATAGGTCAGCATAGAGCCTCCAAAAGAACATCCATAATATCCTAATCTGTGTGGTCAGGCCACATCCTGAACTGAGCTCAGGACAGTCAATCAGTGATCCTTATTTTTCAGTAAGATAAAGTTTCCAGGAGGCATTGTTCATATTTCTATGCTGATTCTTCTTCCTTGAAGCCCAATACAATTTCTGAAATCTAAGCCTCTCTTATTATTTTACTCTGCTACCCTACCCTGAACTCTCAAAAATCATTTTTCCCTCTCAGGGCAGGACTGATAGCACATGAACTATTAGCTTATTATCCATAACACATGAGACCTGAGTTGACTTAGATCATCCCCTTTTTTAATCACGTTTCTGATCACCTCCTAACTAGACTTGGATATTTAACATTGGAAATGCCATTTTCACAGTAGAATCCTGTCCCAGATGCCCATGCAGAGGAGCAGATAAACTATACTGGGTAGTTACCTCAAATAATTTAAGAATCTCTGCCAAGGTGAAAGTCCAGAGAAAAGAAAAACACACATTTCTGATTATTTTTCTCTCTTCTTGCCTCTTCCCTTATCTCTCTATATTATATCCTCCTACCAGAGAAATGATTTACTTATAAACATACATATGAATCATTTTCTGTATTTTTCAGAAAAATTCATACAGTAATTATTCCAGGTTGGACCATGACATACTCAGTGTACATTTAAAACAAACAAACAAACAAAAAATATATATATATGCTTTATCTCTTGATAGAAATAATCTGAGGTTCAAGATTATTTTCTAGCAGCAAAAATCATATTTTGATGTTTCAGAAGCTGAATGTTAGTTTGGCATTGATCTTTGATGATTCCTATATGATAAGCCCTATTTTATGACCGTACATCACCATCACAACTACCACCACCATCTCCATAAGCAGATGCGTGCCTTGGTTGGAGAAAAAAAGAAATCTTTCAGACAAAAAAAAAGGAAGATAATTTTATATGGATATGAGGATATGAAACCAAAAACTGTATTATGCATATATAAATGCATGAAATGCTCAAAGAAGCAAAGTTAAACAAATTTTCATAAAATGTTAAAAATAATAATGTAAAATGTATATTTCTACTGGGAAGCACAATAAATAGCATTTTTCTATATTCATTTGATCAGATGTGAACCAATGTTATATGTGACATGTAAGATAAAGCCCAATTGAATAATCTTTAAGATTTCTTTCTGGATCACAATGCCAATTATTCTTGCAATCACAAAATATAAACTGCCCTTGTTGTCTGAAAAACACCTTCAGTATTTTTGGTCATATTTATCATCATATTGAATATTTTGATAGAAATGTTTAAAACTGAACTGGTAGTAAAATGGAAACAGCTTAATTTTAAGATGTAGAATGCTAGATTTCAGTTATATAATTAATGTAACATTAACATTTCCTTTTTTGTCATATTTGTTTGACCAAGTATAAATTTGGAAGTAATGTGTTCAAAATATTTTAATTTTCTTTTTTAAAATGCCTGTTACCTTGTAAGCCCCATTTTGGCTATTTAAAAATAATAAAATGAGAATTTTCTTTGGATAAGCTAAAATAACAAGAAATGTTACAATTATGAGCTGATTTTCTTTTATAAAGCAATGAGTGATTTGTAACGGGTGAAAAATGTTAATATGATATTTCAGCATTCTAAAGTAAATTAACATCCAAATGTTTTACATGGACACAGAATGGAAATTATCTTAATAATTATTAAAATTCTGTGTAATTATTTACTGTCTAGCAGTGATGTTTTATATTCCTTATTGGATATTGAAGAGCCTTAGTGTGCTGGATTAAAAAAAATATCACTTTAGACAGGTAATTTTGGAGAGTCATGGATTGAATGCCAAACTATTGATGAACTAGAACTAAAATATTATTATTCATTTGGTATGTTTTATAAAATAAAATACATATTTAATAAACAGTTATTACATGATTGGTATGTACTTGAAAATTAAATGGAAATTGATTACTTGTGGGCAAGATATTAAGGTATTCCATCACCTATTTCTCATTTAGAAAATGTTTTCAACTAATCTCTGGAGTAAACTTAAAATTCTTTACTCTTAGAGAACCACAAATTTTCCTGAAATGACTAATTGTCTACAGTGAAAAGAGTTTGTGAAGCACTTGGGGTATTTTTTGGTAGTTTGATAAAGTGTAAAACAGCTCTTGAAATAATTTTGAAATGCCTTTATTTGGTAGCACAAATACATTTGTGATAAAGTATCACCAGTGATTTAAAAATTTGGTCAAACAACATTTCATAAAATTTTCATAAGCTTCTTATTCTGCATCCTCAGGACGTTGCAAATATGTCTTTATCAAAAATAAAATATTTATGATTATGACTTTAGAGCAGTAAACCATTCTCCATATTTAAAAAATGATTCGTATTAGTTTTATGACTTTAATATCAGCTTAGCATACCTACTAAGTCATGGGAGAAAGGAAGTTACTTCTGTCTCGCTGTTCCTGACTGTGCACCCTGTCCCTTGAACCCATGGTAGACGAAGAGAGAGCAGGGACGCTGGAAGAAAACTCGAGGCATAGGAACTGCAAACGCATTTATTCTCTCCCGACTGTCACAGCAGCTCTAGTAACAGACACATTGTATTCTCTTCTCCCATGGCTGACCCAGCGAGCACAGTCAGTATACGCCTTCACCACCATAACACAACCATAACGTGCAGAACAAAAGTGGCCTGTTGCCAAGTGCGTACATCGTGGTGCACATGCGCAGTGCTGCAAGTGCGCTCAGCTGTTGTGTAACCATGTATTTGCAAAACCTGGGGCGAGAGTGAGAGGACGTGGGGTGAGAGAGCCTGACCACACCATCTTGGCTAATTTGTTCCTTCCCAGTATTCTGCCACTTCGGGGTCTCATGCCTCACAATCTAGGCACAAACCATCTTCCACAAGCTTCCCTTGGTGATTAACGCTGACCCTTGGATTTTTGTCCTGCAACAGCAGTTGCTACAAACATTTACATCCCTAATGCCTAACAAAACGCAATGTCAGGTATCAGTTGGAACTCATGTTGCAGTCTTGCCCTCATGGAGCAAGAGTCACTCACCACATGTGGAGTGACTTTATCTTCCATGACCAAGTCCAGTCTATTATCACTGTTTGTGAAATTGCAGGAGAGCCTCCACAGGGGCAATTCCACCCCTGCAGGTTTTTATGGCCTGTGTGTTAAGTCACTTCAGTATGTCTGCCTTTTTGCAACCCTATGGACTGTAGCCTGCCAGGCTCCTCTGTCCATGGTCTCCAGGCAAAAATACTGTAGTGGATTGCCATGCCCTTCTCCAGGGAATCTTCCCAACCCAGGGATCAAACCCACATCTCTTATGTCTCCCACATTGGCTGGTAGATTCTTTACCATTAGTGCCACCTGGGAAACCCCGCAAAACCCCTCATAGGTGCCAGGCCCTGTGGCTTCACTGGTGGCTCAGATGGCAAAGTGTCTGCCTGCAATGTGGGAGACCCGGGCTCAATCTCTGGGTTGGGAAGATCCCCTGCAGAAGGAAATGGCAACCCAATCCAGTATTCTTGCCTGGAAAATTCCATGGACTGAGGAGCCTGGTAGGCTACAGTCCATGGGGTCACAAAGAGTTGGACACAACTCAAGAAGTGGATTTTTGCAGCATTCACAGCCCACCCACAAGATTCCAAATGCTTCCATGCTGTTCTAAATGTACAGCATAGGACACAGCCTAAATCTACATCACAGGAGCCAGACTTTACAGTACACTGTGCTAAATCTAGGCCACAGCCTAAATCTTAACCATTTGGCCACTGTAGCCAACAATGTATGCACTAGGACCTGGAAACTGCTACCACCTGCTCTAAACAAAGCTGCATTTGGCACCGGTGTCAACCAGGGCCATTACTCTCTATACCTTAGCTAGAGACCAGTGAACTTCAAGTTCTACATGGGGTCTCTGGTCCCTGCTTGGGTTCTTCAGGTGCACACCTTAGTCTGAGCCCTATTCAAAGTGGAAAAGGGCTTCTAAAGGAACATCCTTGGGCACCATGTAATCTTCTAGCTGAACCGCCTTTATCTCTTGCTGTGGCTGCTTCACAAACTTGCTAAACTGCTGCTTCCGTCTCAGTTGCCTCTATAGCTCTAGGAGCAGAGCATTGGGGGGTCTAACTATGATTTTTCTGTCACTCCCACTGCCAGCAAATTAGCCCATATTTACATTCTCATCACCTGAATGGGGCCTTTCCCAGCCTGGCCTCTTTGGTATCTTCACACTCCTGACACCTTTTGCCTGCTGCTGCTCTATTTCTCCCAAGTTAGCCAGCATTGAGGTCACTTCATAGAATGGGGTAAGAATGGGGCACTCATAGAGTTCAAAAATAGCATCCAGGGACCCAGAAGTGGTGGATGGGGCATTGTTCAAAATTACATAACATGCAACCCATAAAATGCTTCTCATTTGGGCCTCTGGTATTTGGATTAAATATTGACTATTTCATGCCCAGATCTCTCACAACCTGGGCCCACTCGGCGTAGGTATGCCATTTACTCTCAGTTCCAGGAGCTATCCTACATTCACCCACATGGTACAGATGGAAGCGTTAATACATTCCATGAGGGTGTATGTTTGGTTAGGTGTGCCTTCCATGAGGTGCCTAACATTCTGCAAACTTTGTCTCAATGAGGGGCGAGTGGTTATAGATACCAATCATTCTGTTTCATCACTGGAACAAATGATACCATCCACCCCTGTGTTCCAGAGTCTCAAAACTCCTGCTCCCAAGGGTTCCCCTTGCTTACCCAAGTTGACCAACTCTGCCTGAGTATATTGTGGGTAAGTTGTGAACTCGGTCACATTGGGGGCCCCTTAAGGATGCCACCCCTGGGCCTTAGGCTGCTCTTGCTTCCCTTCTGTTCTATGATGGACCTCGCTGCCCAACAGGGACCCAGTCTCATAACATTCATCATCCTTTTTCTCATAATATTCATCATCACCATCGCTTACTGCCTTGCCGTCAGAGATGCTGACTCTTTAAGGCCACAGAGTTCTTGCTCTAACACCAATGTATGTTGCTCTAGTTCTTCCAAGCATCTCTGCAATTAGCTCACCTGCACTGCATCTCGTAGGACACTATCTGTCCCACTATCTGTATTCAGCTTCAGAGCAGTCAGGAGAATTCACCCCAGGGTGCCAGCAGCAGTCCGTGCCACCTTGTTTGGCAAACAGGAACTCTTCACCTGTAACATCTTTTCACTGCTGTCCAGTGACCTGCCCACTGCCTCCCAGTCTTCCACGGGGGCCCACACGAAGAGGACTTGCAGCCGCCTGGTACCGTATGCCGTATGCTGGCCACTGGCTTCTTCCGTCCACTGGAGCCTCAGGCTCCTCTCTGCTGTGCTTAGTCCTCAGTCGTGTCTGACTCTTTGTGACCCCATGGACTGCAGCCCGCCAGGCTCCTCTATCCATGGGGATTCTCCAGGCCAGAATACTGCCGTGGGTTGTCATGCGTTCCTCCAGGGGATCTTCCCAACCCAGGGGTCAAACCCAGGTCTCCCTCATTGCAGGCAGATTCTTTCCTGAGCCACCAGGAAAGCACTCAGGCTCCTCTGCCTGCTGGGTATCGTGCTGACTATGCCAGTTGTCTCACTGTTTCTCACTGTGCACACTGCACCTTGAACCCACAGTAGGCAGGCATGAGCAGGGTAGTGGGAAGAAAACTCAAGGAATCATGGGAGCTGCAGACAAGTTTATTCACTCCTGATTGTCACAGCAGCCCTAGCAGCAGACGTGCTGTAGCCTCTCCTCTCATGGTTGACCCAGCAGACATAGTCATAACACATTCTCACAAGCACAATCCAGCCTCATCAGCCATAATGTAGCCTCAAGGGCTTTTTCAGGTGGAGCTTATATGTGCCTCCAGAATAGAAGTAGCCCCGTGGTCAAGTGGGTACATTGTGATGTGTGTGTACAGTGCTATAAGTGATCTCAGCTGTTACATAACCTTGTATTTACAAAACATGGGGCAAGAGCAAGAGGACGTGGAGTGAGAGAGCCTGACCACACCATTTAGGGTAATTTGCTAGTCCCTTACACTTACAAGGGACATTCCTTTCAACCATAGATCAAACCAAACTTTAAAATAAATGTCAATAGAAAAAGCACAAAATCAAAAATTATTTTGAGAGAGTTCTAAAGGGTCCAGTTAAGAAGTGATGAATTCGTGTGAAAATAGCAGTCATTCTACACATCATATTTTATAAAATTATTATATCCAGTTATTTTTAAATATTTTCAATGTTTACATTATGATAAAATTTCACTATGAAACAAATGTTTGCTCAAATTCATAGATAATAAAACTGTGATCTTTACATTGGCATACATTGGCATAAAGATTATAAAAACATCTTGTCACCATTAACATTTGAAAGTGTGAATTTAGAATTTGTATTTTCTGATGTCAAAATCAGTTTTAAAACAGATCTACAGTGACAGCATTTTTTAAAATACAGGAAAGTTAGGCTAGCTACTATGTAACACAGATGAGCCAAATCAATTTCACGATATTGTAGAGTTTCATTTAATTTTGTGTGTGTACGTGATTTTTTTTTCTTTTTTTGAATGGCATCTTGGCGACTCTCAGTAAACATGCAGGGTGAAGCTTTGGCTAATAGGAGGTGACTTAAGAAATGCTGAGACACAGAAATAAGCTGGGACACAAGGGTAGAATTGTCACTGACTGCTGCAGTTCAGAGGCTTAAATCAAATAAATTTCCAATAAAATATTTAACTGAACTTACTAAAAATTAATTAAATAACTGTTGGGCTTCTCTGGTGGCTCAGGTGGTAAAGAATCTGCGTGCAATGCAGGAAACCTGGGTTCAATCCGTGGGTTGGGAAGGTCCCCTGGAAAAGGGAGTGGCTATTCATTCCAATATTCTTACCTGGAGAAGTCTGTGGAATTCTCAGAGGTGCCTGGAGAGCTAAAGTCTATGAGATCACAGAGTCAGACACAACTGAGTGACTTACATTTTCACTTTTTCACAAACAATTGTAACATGGCATGGAGTTTGGAGGCATAAAATCTATAAAATATTGCTATTGTATGTATTCCTGCTTTGGTGAGATCTATAACTTGTTTCACAGGCACATTTTTTTTTTAATTGAAGGATAATTGCTTTACAGAATTTTGTTGTTTTCTGTCAAACCTCAACATGAATCAGCCATAGGTATAACATATCCCCTCCCTTTTGAACCTCCCTCCCATCTCCCTCCCCATCCCACTCCTCTAGATTGATTCAGAGCCCCTGTCTGGGTTTCCTGATCCATACAGCAAATTCCCATTGGCTATCTATTTTACATATGATAATGTGAGTTTCCATGTTACTCTTTCCATACATCTCACCCTCTCCTTCCCTCTCCCCATGTCCATAAGTCTATTCTCTATGTCTGTTTCTCCATTGCATGCCCTGTAAATAAATTCTTCAGAACCATTTTTCTAGATTCCGTATATGTGCATTAGAATATAATATTTATCTTTCTCTTTCTCTCTCACTTCAGTCTGTGTAATAGGTCCTAGGTTCATCCATCTCATCAGAACTGACTCAAATGCATTCCTTTTTACAGCTGAGTAATATTCCATCGTGTATATGTGCCATAACTTCTTTATCCATTCATCTGTCAATGGGCATCTAGTTTGCTTCCATGTTCTAGCTATTGTAAATAGTGCTGCAATGAACAATGGTATACATGTGTCCTTTTGCATTTTGGTTTCCTCAGGGTATGTGCCTAGGAGTGGGATTGCTGGATCATATGGTGGCTTTATTCGTAGCTTTTTAAGGAATCTCGATTCCATCTTCCAAAGTGGCTGTATCAATTTACATTCCCACCAACAGTACAGGAGCACTCCCTCTTCTCCACACCCTCTACAGAATTTGCTATTTGTAGACTTTTTGATGATGGCCATTTTGATTTGTGTGAGGTGATATCTCATTGTGGTTTTGATTTGCATTTCTCTAATAGTAAGCAATGTTGAGCATCTTTTCATGTGTTTGTTAGCCATCTGTATATCTTCTTTGGAGAAATGTCTGTTTAGGTCTTTTTCCCACTTTTTGATTAGGTTGTTTGTTTTCCTGATATTGAGTTGTATGAGCTGCTTATATATTTTGGAAATTAATCCTTTGTCAATTGTTTCTCTTGCTATATTTTCTCCCATTTTGAGGGTTGTCTTTTCACCCTGAGTATAGTTTTTAAGCTTTTAAGTTTAATCAGGTCCCACTTGTTTACTTTGTTTTCATTTCCATTACTCTAGGAGATGGATCCTCCATTGTTCATAGAGGATCTTGCTTTGACTTATGTCATTGAGTGATCTGCCTATGTTTTCCTCTGATAGTTTTATAATTTCTAGTCTTACACTTAGGTCTTTAATCCATTTTGAGTTTATCTTTGTGTATGATGTTAGGAAGTGTTCTAATTTCATTCTCTTACATGTAGCTGTCCAGTTTTCCTGGCACCATTTATTGAAGAAGCTGTCTTTGCTCCATTGTATGTTCTTGCCTCCTTTGTCAAAAATAGGTTATCCATAAGTGCATGGGTTTATTTCTGGGCTTTCTATCTTGTTCAGTTGGTCTATATTACTGTTTTTGTGCCAGTACCATACTGTCTTAATGACTGTAGCTTTGCACTATAATCAGAAGTTAGGAATGATGATTCCTCCAGCTCCATTCTTCTTTCTCAAGACTACTTTAGTTATTTGAGGTCTTTTGTGTTTCCATATGAATTGTGAAAATTTTTGTTCTAGTTCTGTGAAAAATGCAATTGGTAATTTGGTAGGGATTTGATTGAATTTGTAGATTGCATTTGGTAATATAGTCATTTTCACAATATTGATTCTTCCTACCCAGGAACATGGAATATCTCTCCATCTGTCTATGTCATCTTTGATTTTTTTCATCAGTGTCATAATTTTCTGTGCATAGTTCTTTTGTCTCCATAGGTAAGTTTATTCCTTGATATTTAATTTTTTTGTTGCAATGGTGAATGGGAATGATTCCTTAATTTCTCTTTCTGATTATTCATTGTTAGTATATAGAAATGCAAGTGATTTTTGTATATTGATTTTGTATCCTGCAACTTTGCTAAATTCGCTGATGCAGTTCAGTTACTCAGTCATGTCTAACTCTTTGCGACCCCACAGACTGTAGCACACCAGGCCTCTCTGTTCATCACCAACTCCCAGAGCTTACTCAAACTCATGTCCATCGAGTTAGTGATGCCATCCAACCATCTCATCCTCTGTCATCCCCTTTTCCTCCTGTCTTCAATCTTTCCCAGCATCAGGGTCTTTTCAAATGAGTCAGTTCTTTGCATCAGCTGGCCAAAGTATTAGAGTTTCAGCTTCAGCATCAGTCTTTACAATGAACATTCAGGACTGATTTCCTTTAGGATGGACTGGTTGGATCTCCTTGCAGTCCAAGGGACTCTCAAGAGTCTTCTCCAACACCACAGTTCAAAAGCATCAATTCTTCAGCACTCAGCTTTCTTCACACTCCAACTCTCACATCCATACATGACCACTGGAAAAACCATATCCTTGACTTGATGGACCTTTGTTGGCAAATAATGTCTCTGGTTTTTAACATGCTGTCTAGGTTGGTCATAACTTTACTTCCAAGGAGTAAGCATCTTTTTACTTCATGGCTGCATTCACCATCTGCAGTGATTTTGGAGCCCCCCAAAATAAAGCTCTAGTAATTTTCTAATACTATCTTTAGGGTTTCCTATGTACAGTAGCATGTGTCATCTGTAGTGACAGATTTGCTTCTTCTTTTCTGATCTGGGTTCTTTTTATTTCTTTTTCTTCTCTGGTTGCAATGACTAGGACTTCTAGAACTATGTTGAATAATAGTGGTAAAAATGGACACCCTTGTCTTGTTCCTGACCTTAAGGGGAATTCTTTCAGTTTCTCATCATTGAGAACAATGTTTGCTGTAGGCTTATCATATATGGCCTTTACTATGTTGAGGTAGGCTCCTTCTATGCCCATTTTTTGAAGAGTTTTAATCATAAATGGGTGCTGATTTTTGTCAAAGGCTTTTCCTGCATCTATTTAGATGATCATATGGTTTTTATATTTCAATTTGTTAATATGGTGTATCACATTGAGTGATTTGCATACATTGAAGAATCCTTGCATTCCTGAAGTAAACCCAACCTGATCATGGTGTATGTGCTTTTTGATGTGCTGCTGAATTCTATTTGGTTAATTTTGTTGAGGACTTTTGCATCTATTTTCATCAGTGATACTGGCCTGTAATTTCCTTTTTTTGTGTTGTCTTTATCTGCTTTAGGTATCAGGGTGATGGTGGCCTCGTAGAATGATTTTACTTTTATTCATCTTTACTATTGTTTCTTTCATTTCTTTTTCATTTCTTTCTGCTCAGATCTTTATAATTTCTTCTACTATTTGGGGGTTTATTTTTATTCTTTTTCCAGTTGTCTTAGGTGTAAAGTTACACTGTCTATTTGATATTTTTCTTGTTTCTTGAGGTATACATTGCTATCAACTTCCCTCTTAGAACTGCTTTTGCTGCATCCCATTGGTTTTGTTGCGTTTTCATTGTCATTTGTTTTTAGAAATTTTTTGACACAGAAACATTTTTAAATGAGTTCAGATCTTTGTACAACTTGAGATAGCAAGATAAAGTGAGTTAGAGAAAACTTTTTCCATGTTTTTTTTTTTTTTGAAGATTAAAAAAATAGATCTAGTCTTTTTTCAGTAAACTAAATTTCAAAATGGATAATTTTAAATTTAAAAAAATCTATGCCAAGTACAAAAAATGAAAATGCATTTTAGTCTTTGCTCCTATAGGTTTAATGTATATTTATTACATAATAAATTATATTGGAGAGTAATACTTCCTAGGAAAGTAATTTTATAACACACCTTCATCATATTATCTCTTAATAGTGAAGCAGTCTTTTATTTTTCATGAGTGAATTTTACTCTCAATTTGGAAAATCACTGAGGACTACTTCATATTTTTTCTCTTCCTTTCTCCAATAGAAAGCAATTTTAAAAACCACTGGGATATTATATATGAAAAGATTCAGTTACTTAAGTTGGATTCATCTTAAATAACAAGTTCTTATATATGTTTTGCAAATCTCACAAATGCCATAGAAACAGAATTACAGTATAAATATAAATATTTTCCATTTGCTTAAATGAGACCCAGCATCCAAATAAAAATTTGAACACTGAAAATGAGAAATTATCTTATACCAAAAGTATATTACCCTTTCTTTTTCAGAAGTTACTTTGTTTACATGAGTATGATACTTGGTAATAAGAATGAACAGAATAATGTAAAAAGTACCAAGAATAATTTGAAATTTTTCTGAATATCATTTATAAATGATTACCATTTACTTTCTAATAAATGTATCTGCAGACCTATCCTCCAAGGTATCAGAGTAAATATATATTTTTATATTACTGTGAAATATAATGTACATACAAGTGCATAAATATAAGTAATTATAAGGCAAGTAATTGTATAACCATTATCTAGGAAAAGAAAAGGAAATTTGATAGTCATATTGAGGTTATACTTATGTGTCCCTCACTGATCACCAAAACATCCCATTCCCTAAAAGGTTAACTTTCCTGACTTTTTTTGTTATTATTTCTTATTTTCCTTTTGACTTAAACACCTGTCCATTCACCCCTAAGTATCAGAAATAGTATTTGTTTTGCACTTATATCTGTGTATTTCTTTCATTAAATATTGTTTTCAAGATTCATTCATGCCACTGTAAGGGGTTCATTTTTTTGGGGGGGGGGCACCAGGACCAACGATCACCAGCTGCCCTATTAGCAAAAATTATGCTTTCGAAATCTCTTGATGTCGATTCCGCACGTAGAGTAAACGAGCTGCCTTACGCGTGCCACTCACGACAGAAGCAAGGGGTTCATTTTTACTGAAATTCAGGATATACTCCATTGTGTGACCCTACTATGAATTACAAATTACTTCTTCAGTTGTTGTATTGATTACTGAAGAAACTATGTATCCAACATCTTACATGTGGACTCTGGGACAAATGTACATGGATTCCTCTCTGGGCTAACTTTGCTCTGTAGATGGTAAATTTGCCTTCAAGTTTGCTAGAAAATATTAAGCTCCTTTTAGCTGAGCATATAAGTTTACACTCCTAATGGCAGTGAGCAAGCTTACCTGTTTCTTCAATTATCACCTATACATTTTAGTTCTCGCTAGTTTGATGAGCTTAAAAAGTGTATCATAAATTTATACTTCCTTGATTAATGACAATATGAATGACCTTTTATTTCAACTTATTGAGCACTAGGATTTTTGTGTGTGTGAGTGTGTGATGTACCTGTACAAGCCTTTGAAACCTCCATCTTTTGGGCTGTCTTGTTTAGTAGGTGTTACTTTTATATTCTGAATGCTGGGCCTAAAGCAGTTATTACGCATGTAAGACAAACATATTCTCTTGCCCTCTAGTTTCTTTATTCTCTCGTCTTGAGTTAAAAGTTCTTTTGTTTAATTTAGAAAAAAAAAAACTACATTATTTCTTTCAGTGATTTTGTTTTTACTGTCTTATTAAAGACATACCTCCTTATGTAACATTTACAAATAGATCTTTCTGTCAGTTTGGTTCTTAACTCACCTGAAACTGATTTTTGCTTTCGATGGCAAGTTAAGGGTAAATTATTTATTTTTTAATGAAGAAACCAATTGTTCTAATGTCAATTATAGAAGTCTTTATTTCCCACTTATCTAAAGGGCCATCTTTGTCACATATTGAGTTACCATATAATCACACATTTAAGACTCTATACATTGGATGCTATTTTAAGTGGCATTTTATTTTTTGATTAGTTTTGTAGATGTTTAGCAATATAACTTGTTTTCCTATATTGCCCTTCTACCTAGCAATTTTACAGAGTTCACTGATAAATTATAATTATTCACCTATAGAAATGTCAAAATTGCAACATGTATAGAAATATAATCTATAAATAATAAAATTATGGTTTTATTTTTCTTTCTAGTCTTTTATTTTTCTTTCTTTCATTGCATTTTTTTTTGTTGTTGTTAACTCATTTCATTGACAATGACATTCAATTCAAAGTTGAATAGACACAGTGAAAGTGACCTGTCTTATTTGTACCCAGACCCAGAAGGAAGGGTCAGCATTTTGCTAATAAGTACATAATTGCTCTAGGTATTTGTAATCACTTAAAAATAAATAAATTAAAGAAATTTGATGTCATTAGTATTGTTGTTATAAATGTATAACACTTTAACAGTACTTTATTGCATCTGCAGAGATGATAATATATTTTTCTCTTATTTAGCTACATATGAATATGAACACATTTATTGCAAATTAATAGCATATGTACATATAGAAACACATGCATATTCTTGTTATAAAGTATTTATCAAATCCTCTTTAACTGCTTCTTATTTTTATAATCATAAATTGGTATTGAATATTTTACAGAACTTTTCAGCATCTATGAAAGTAATAACGTGTGCATATGTAAGTACTTTTCTTTTCATCTAATGATACTCTGCATGTTACTGCTGCTGCTGCTGCTAAGTCGCTTCAGTCGTGTCCGACTCTGTGTGATCACATAGAGGGCAGCCCACCAGGCTCCCCCATCCCTGGGATTCTCCAGGCAAGAACACTGGAGTGGGTTGCCATTTCCTTCTCCAATGCATGAAAGTGAAAAGTGGAAGTGAAGTCACTCAGTCGTGTCCGACTCTTAGCGACCCCATGGACGGCAGCCCACCAGGCTCCTCCTCCGTGGGATTTTCCAGGCAAGAGTACTGAAGTGGGTTGCCATTGCCTTCTCCAATGCTGCTTGTTAATAAGTTATAAATATAAAGCTATACCTCAATTTCTAAACAAATATTCATAGATTAATATTTGCTATTATTTCACTTAGAATTTGAGGGCTTCCCAGATGGCTCTAGAGGTAAAAACCACACCTGCCAGTGCAGGAGACTAAGACACATGGGTTCAATCGCTGGGTTGAGAAGATCCCCTGCAGAAGGGCACAGCAACCCACCCCAGTATTCTTGCCTGGAGACTTCCACAGACAGACGGGCCTGGCAGCCTTGGTCTATAGGGTCATAAAGAGTTAGACAAGAATGAAGCAACTTAGCACTCATGCATTTAGTATTTACCTTATTTATATTGTTATGAGCATTTAAGACTATGAATTAACCTCTGATTTTTGTTTTGTCTATTGCTATGTCTCATATTCTACAGTGTGTTATTTTAAAATCATTATTATTATATTTTTAGTGTTTTTTTTTTTTTAATTTTTGGTTTGCATTTCCTCTTTCACTAAGAAATTAACAGAGACACTTTTTTTTTAATCTTTGTGCGGAATTAATCTGTTTCTAGATTTATTGATTTCTATTTTTATCACAGTAGACTCATAGAATGTCATTTGGATTATTACTATTTTAAGGAAATTGAGATTTTCTTTGTGATCCAATATAAGTTTTTTTGCAAAATCTCTATGTTCACTTGAGGAAAAAATGCATTTTATAATAATAGGAATTAGATTTTATGTATTAATATATTAATAAGATCTACCTTATTGATTTTATTGTTTAGACATATTATATCTTTTTATATTTTTGCCCACTTCATCTGTCTTGGGTTAATAAAAAAGTGTGTGTATTTCTTACTGTTATTTTTCTATTATCTGCTTTTATTTTTGCTTTTTCAATCATTTCTTGTCTGCACACTTATTATTTTCATATATTTTGTGGGAAAAAAGAAAGCAAAAATAATATGAAGTCTAGTCTATTCTTCTCTATAGAAGATTAACTCTGGTCCTCACAGGCAGATCAGTTAACAGACCTAAACAGAGAATGAATTGTTTCTAAAATGGAATTCAGTGTTTGCAAGCGCTTGTCTATGTATGAATTGAAACTTGTTCAGCTCTTCTGACTCTTTGGAACCCATGGACAATACATTCCATGGAATTCTTCAGGCCATAATACTGGAGTGGGTAAGTAATATGTTAAGTAAGTTCAGTCCCTCAGTCATGTCTGACTCTTTGAGACCCCCATGTACTACAGCACACCAGGCCTTCCTGTCCATCACCAAGTCCCAGAGTTTACTCAAACTTATGTCCATTGAGTCGGTGATGCCATCCAACCATCTCATCCTCTGTTGTCCCCTTCTCCTCCGGCCTTCAATCTTACCCAGCATCGGGGTCTTTTCAAATGAGTCAGTTCTTTGCGTCAAGTGGCCAAAGTATTGACGTTTCAGCTTCAGCATCAGTCCTTCCAAAGAACATACAGGACTGATTTGCTTTACGATGGACTGTTTGGATCTCCTTACATTCCAAGGGACTCTCAAGAATCTTCTACAACACCACAGTTCAAAAGCATCAATTCTTCAGTGCTCAGCTTCCTTTATAGTCTAACTCTCACATCCATACATAACTATTGGAAAAACAATAGTTTTGACTGTATGGACCTTTGTTGGCAAAGTAATGTCTCTGCATTTTAATACACTGTCTACACTGTCTATGTTGGTCGTAACTTTTCTTCCAAGGAGCAAACGTTTATTAATTTCATGGCTACAGTCACCATCTGCAGTGATTTTGGAGCCCCCCAAAACTAAAGTCTACCAGTGTTTCCATTGTTTGTCATCTATTTGCCATGAAGTGATGGGACAAGACACCACGATCTTAGTTTTCTGAATGTTGAGCTTTAAACCAACTTTTTCACTCTCCTGTTTCACTTTCATCAAGAGGCTCTTTAGTTCTTCTTCACTTTCTGCCATAAGTGTGGTGCCATCTGCATATCTGAGGTTATTGATATTTCTCCTGGCAATCTTGATTCCAGCTTTTGCTTCATCCACCCCAGCATTTCTCATGATGTACTCCGCATATAAGTTAAATAAGCAGGGTGACATATACAGCTTTGATGTATTCCTTTTCCTATTTGGAACCAGTCTGTTGTTCCATGTCCAGTTCTAACTGTTGCTTCCTGACCTGCATACAGATTTCTCAAGAGGCGGGTCAGGTGGTCTGGTATTCCCATCTCTTTAAGAAGTTTCCACAGTTTGTAGTGATCAATACAGTCTAAGGCTTTGGCATAGTCAATAAGGCAGAGGTAGACATTTTTCTGGAACTCTCTTGCTTTTTCAATGATCCAATGGTGTTAGCAATTTGACGAACGTAGCCTTTCCCTTCTCCAGGGGATTTTTCCCTTCTCCAGGGGATCTTCTCAACCCATGGATCAAATCCAGATCTCCTGCATTGCAGGTGGATTCTTTACCAGCTAAGCCACAATGGAAGTCCTGTCTATGTATAATTCTCCCTCATTTGAAGAACGTAGCCAATAGGCTGCTAAGAGGAAGCCAGGAATGTTCACAGAATTTTTTTCATCCAACTACCATGAACTTCCATTTTTATCTTCGCAGTGTTTGGAATCTTCTAAGTCTTCTACCACTGTCCCACTTGTTACCCTTTGGTTCTGCTCAGATTCTTAGCTTCTTGAATTTCACCTTTGAATTAGAAAATACCTCAGGAGAAAAGATAGTTTCAAGATTCAAATTCAACACTTTGGTTTTCTGTTTTGTTCAGAATGTTAGCCTCATGAATCCTTGGGTCTTTAGTGGCTTTCTGATCATTTCAAATAAGCATATTAAACATTTGTGTATTTTGTTGCTTGTTAACAGAGAATAGGTCTGAAATTAATAGGCCAATCATTGTCCTGTGCAGCACCTGTTCCATTTTAAAACAAAATATTCTGCATTTGAATAAGAATTTTCTTGTTTATCTTTTCACTTAATTTTAGAAATGAAATATTCATTTACAATGCATTTTGTATAAACACCAATATGTCGGAAAAGATTGCTGCCTTGACAACTCAATATCTTTACAAGAAAATCTTAACTATAAAGAAGAGATAGAGTAGAATTTTCATTATCAGTTTCCTTTACCCTCAAATTGTTTTCAACAAAATGCAAAATATTAAATGCATGTTATACTGGTAAGCTTTTTATCTCAAAATTTCTAATCTAAAAATTGTACAACTATACTTACCATTGATAGGTCCTAGTCTCTGGGGCTTTTAATTATTAATACTATAAACTTGGGAAGAAAAACTTTTCTTTTAAGCCATATCTTATGTAAGATATTTATTACAGCTAATCCCGGACAAAAAACAAAATACATAACCAACAAAAATATGTAAATAAGATAATAAGAATAAATTAGAAGGCCAAATGTTTGGTCAGGACCTTATGCAACTTTTAATACTAAAGGTAAATACTACTAATTGAAATAGGATGCAAAAAATTTGTGTCATAGATAGAGTGATGATACTCTAAGGATAAGTTAAATTTTAAGATAACGGGTATAGTTATAATTCAACAGTAAATTTTTATAGCCTTGAAAAATTGCACATTTCTCAGTTCAGGTGAGAGAAATAATTGGGTGCTTATGAAATCATTAATAATAATGATATAAAATTAGAACTATTATAACAAAGGAAACATTTATTCAACCCTTGCTTACAACAACTGTATTTTTTGATACTTTATTGTAGAGTTTTATATAATACATAAAGACAATATATTGCACAAGAAACTTATATAAACTTATATTGCACAATATATTGCACATTATTAGCTAAGTGCCTATTAAGCATATGGTAAGAACATTACTCATAAAACCTAGCTTACAATTTATCCACACTTATTTGTAAAAGATAGAATAAGCAGTTAGGGTGTAAACTGGAATATGAAGCTAGAGTCTTGATTTAAAAGAGACATAAAGTGGGCATAGATAAAGGGTGAGGCATGATGGAAACACAATATTAGGCCATGATATCTTATCTGTTCTGTTTCATATCCCTATGTGAATATTCATTCTGAATTTTAATGGAGGTTTCACAGTACATGAAGATTGATATTAAAAGGAAAAAATCAATGAACCACTTCTCCCAAACAACTTACACACTAACTTTATAAAAACTGCCTTGTTATTTATTGTCAGTTAATGGCAAGCATTTTTTGTCTCAGTGTGATTTTTAAATTTTTGATAGGATATTTTGGAATTTATGAGGCAAAGTCTTGAAGAGTGAGGACCACACATATACACAAAATTGTGGAGAGTATCAGATATTTAAGTGACTGCATTCATATTTCCTCTTAGAATGTAGAAGAAATTCAAATGATCACATCATTTTTCCTTTGTATTACATTTTTTGTCTACCCATGAATGCATGCCAACACACACACACCCACACACACACCCACACACAAACACACACACACCCTGACACATAACTTTCAGCATACTTTATTTGTAAATTAGGATCTATAAGTAACCCACATAAAAACGTGCTCCTAACAGTTTAAAATGTAAGCATCTGAACTGCTACATAGGCAAAATTAATGTTTAACATAGTTGCATGAATGTGTAGGTATCATTTTATCTATGTTCTTATTTTCAAGAATGTTCTGAAATGTATTTATCTCATTAAGAAAAGAAGGTTTAAATTCTCCTTCCATTGCCCTAGCACAACCAAAATTCTTTCCTTCCACTAGGTAGATGGGGAAAACTTCAGGAAACTACACAGAGAAGACAAAACATCCAACAGGAAGATACACACAAAGAGCAAACTTGGCAAGATGTCAACTCTAGGGAAATGACTATGTCCTATGTATCTTGTAAAGCATGTTGAATCATAAAAAAATGATTTAAATGGCATTTGTGCATGCTAAGTTGCTTCAGTTGTGTCTGACTCTTTGTGATGCCATGGATTGTAGCCTACTAGGTTCCTCTGTCTATGGGATTCTCCTTTAAGCAAGCATTATAAAAGAGTGAGAACTTTCTGAAAATATTAATAAGGCGATTGCCTTGTAGTGCAGGAGATTCAGGAGACATGGGTTTGATCCCTGGGTCAGGAAGACCCCCTGGAGGAGGAAATGGCTACCCACTTCAGTATTCTTGCCTGGAAAATCCCATGGAAAAAGAAGCCTGAGGGGCTACAGTCCATACAGTTGAAAAGCGTCTGACATAACAGCACATTCCTTAATACAAGAAACTGTAGAAAGACAAGCAATCAAAATGGTTTGGCCACATAGAAAACTGTCAGGAAAAATGAACCACATGATCAAGAAGAGCTATGGAGGCCTAAGCAGAGAAAAGAGGTAATTCAAAGCCAAAATTATAATTGAGATTTCTCTCATTCCTAGCTTTATAGATCAATACATTTACAATATATTAAAATACTGTGTGTTTGCAGTCCATGGGGTCACAAAGAGTAGAACATGACTGAGCAACTGTGTATTCAATTGATTATTATTATATATTTATTGTAATATTTACATAACATTATTATTAATCATTTATCTTTAAGACTTACTTGTTGTTCATTAAATAGTTGATGATATGTCTTACAAGCAGTCTTGGTGGGGCCCTTTTGACACTACTGTCATAGTGCTCAGCCCCTTAGGCACCAGGACTCCCAGTCCCTAGCAGAAACACTGTTTTCTTAGTAGTCAGGAAGTAAATGATGATGCAAGCCAGGTTGTAACACCCTAAATCACCCTCAGAGTGTCAGAAGCCAGGCACTTCTCCATACTCTTCCACAAAGAATGGCTGTAACCAAAATTCCCTTTTCATCCTGTTGTCTGATCTCCCACTGGATAAAGTAATTCTCTCACTCCTCACACATCCCAAATGCCATCACAGACATAGACCTCAAATTCATCAGTGAGAGTCAAAGATTGATGTCAGGCATTTGTAAAGCATTAAACTTAAAAATAGCAAAAAGGATACTATCTCTGATCTCATGAATCTTTAAAGACTATTGAGAAATGCATATAAGCAGGTGAGCAAAAGTGGATGAGAATCATTGGAGGCTATTAGGTTGAGTCAGCCAACCTGGATTTGAATCCTAGTTCTATCTACTTCTTACTCCCATGACCTTAGGCAATTTACTTTCCCTTTCCAAGCCTTATTTTCCAAGTCTGTAAAATGAAAATATTAATAGTTTAGTTGCTTTTAAGTTTACTAGGAGTAGTAAATGGGAAATTCATATAAAAGAGCAGCACGACAGTATATAGTAACATATCAATGCAAGAAAGTATTCCAACTATTACTAGTGAGGATTGATGTAGGTGATATATGTGCTATGTGAAATACAAGAAAGACATAGGATTCTTAATTTAGGAGCAGTTTTTGAAAGAACTGATTAGGTGAAGGCATATATAAGTTGACAAAATGGAGGAATAGGGGAGGGAAGTGTACCTAAGATCATGGTATCTGGTCCCATCACTTCATGGGAAATAGATGGGGAGACAGTGGAAACAGTGTCAGACTTTATTTTGGGGGGGCTCCAAAATCACTGGCAGATGGTGACTGCAGCCATGAAATTAAAAGACGCTTACTCCTTGGAAGGAAAGTTATGAACAACCTAGACAGCATTTTAAAAAGCAGAGACATTACTTTGCCAACAAAGGTCCATCTAGTCAAGGCTGTAGTTTTTCCAGTGGTCATGTATGGATGTGAGAGTTGGAATGTGAAGAAAGCTGAGCACCAAAGAATTGATGCTTTTGAACTGTGGTGTTGGAGAAGACTCTTGAGAGTCCCTTGGACTGCAAGGAGATCCAACCTGTCCATCCTAAAGGAGCTCAGTCCTGGGTGTTCATTGGAAGGACTGATGCTGAATCTGAAACTCCAGTACTTTGGCCACCTCATGTGAAGAGTTGACTCATTGGAAAAGACCCTGATGCTGGGAAGGACTGGGAGCAGGAGGAGAAGGGGACGACAGAGGATGAAATGGCTGGATGGCATCGCCGACTCGATGGGCATGAGTTTGAGTAAACTCTGGGAGTTGATGATGCATAGGGAGGCCTGGCGTGCTGTGATTCATGGGGTTACAAAGAGTTGGAACTGAACTGAACTGAACTGAACTGAACCGAACTGAACTGAACTGAGGGTACCTGGTAATGTAGAAACTCAGCAGAGCTTTTCAGGTTCAAAACATGTTGCAACCTTATAGAAGAACTATTCATTATGGAGCTGAAAGTAGTTCAATATGACTAAAACTTAGCATGTAAAGGTTTAACCTTGGGAACAGTTGAAATTAAACCTTTGAAATGGGACTTGAGATCTACATTATTTATTTTTGTAAGCCTAATTAAGGAAACCATATAGTTAATTGTAAACAGTTATCATTATACATTATGTAATTAGTAATTTTCTAGTAATACTTTTCATTGCTTCATGAGATGATTAAAGAGCCCTCAGTTTCATGTTGTCATTTGCCCTTTCATTCACAATAGAATATATCAATATAGGCATAGACTTTACCAGACTTCAGCACTGTTAGAAAAAAAGCAGGTCTCATGTAGTTCAGTTACATATGCTAAGTTGCTTCAGTGGTATCCAACTCTTTCTGACCCCATGGACTCTAGCTCCCCAGGCTCCTCTGTCCATGGAATTTTCTAGGCCAGAGTACTGGAGTGGGTTGCTATTTCATTCTCCAGAGGATCTACCCAACCCAGGGACAGGACCCACATCTCCTGCATTGGCAGGCAGGTTCTTTATCACGAGCACCACCTGGAAAGCCCTCATCTACATGTAAGCATGTGTTATTAATATTTATCACATTCACATGTCCATGTGCATAGATACAGTTCAAGAGACAAATTTCACTAGCATCACAATTACAATTTTAAAAACAAGAAATCTGAAATTCAAGAAGTTCACTTGCCTAAGTTAATTTAGTTCATAAATGATAGATTGAGGATTTTAATCCAGTGTTCTATTACTCAGTTCAAAATTCTAGCTGCAAGATATCTACATTTTTCCAATTTATTTTATTTTCTCAGCCAAATTAATATTTGAATAAGCAGTATATGCTATAGGGCAAATTTCAAAATACTGAAGATTTTATCTATTGTCTGAAATATATCTCCCTCCTAATTTTGCAATCTATTTCTTCAGTTCTCCTTCCTAGAGCAAATTCATTTTATGTAGAGATTGCTTCTTGTGTAATTCATCTACTCTGGCTCTATTATCTTAACCAAAAGTATTAAAGGAAATCTACTATTTCCAGTAATTTCTATTTATGGCTATCAGAAGGTTTTTTCATTCAATATCTTATGTTTCATGTCTGACTGTCTTGTCTTTAAAACTTTGCTCTACTCTAGATTGCCTTTCATGCAACTAACACAAAGCCTGTGACTCAGCAAGCCTGTTCACTAGTCCTGTTTAAACAGTAGTAGCATGAGTCTGGGTCAGTATTTTACCATTAAAAATTACTATAAAACATATCCTGGTTCAGTTCAGTGCAGTCACTCAGTTGTGTCCAACACTTTGTGACACCATGGACTGCAGCACCCCAGGCCTCCCTGTCCATCACCAACTCCCATAGTTACTCAAACTCATGTCCATTGAGTTAGTTATGCCATCCCACCATCTCATCCTCTGTCATCCCCTTCTCCTCCCACCTTCAATCATTCCCAGCATCAGGGTCTTTTCATATGAGTTACTTCTTTGCATCAAGTAGCCAAAGTACTGGAGTTTCAACTTCAGCATCAGTCCTTCCAATGAACACCCAGGACTGATCTCCTTTAAGATGGACTGGTTGGATCTACTTGCAGTCCAAGGGACTCTCAAGAGTTTTCTCCAACACTACAGTTCAAAAGCATGAATTCTTTGGTCCTCAGCTTTCTTTATAGTCCAACTCTCACATCCATACATGACTACTGGAAAAACCATAGCTTTGACTAGATGTAACTTTGTTGGCAAAGTAATGTCTCTGCTTTTTAATATGCTATCTAGGTTGGTCATAACTTTCCTTCCAAGAAGCAAGCATCTTTTAATTCCATGACTGCAATCACCATCTGCAATGACTTTGGAGCCAAAAAAATAAAGTCTGACACTGTTTTCCCATCTATTTGCCATGAAGTGATGGAACCAGATACCATGATCTTAGTTTTCTGAATGTTGAACTTTAAGCCAACTTTTTCAATCTCCTCTTTCACTTTCATCAAGAGGTTTTTTAGTTCCTCTTCACTTTCTGCGACAAGGGTGGTGTTATCTGCATATCTGAGGTTATTGATATTTATTCCGGCAATCTTGTTTCCAGCTTGTGCTTCTTCCAGCCCAGTGTTCCTCATGATGTACTCTGCATATAAGTTAAATAAGCAGGATGACAATGTACAGCCTTGATGTGCTTCTTTTTCTATTTGGAACCACTCTAGGTGAGTGTTTATACCATCGTGATTATCTGGGTCATGAAGATCTTTTTTTCTATAGTTCTTCTGTGTATTATCGCCAAGATCACATATATTATTATCCTTCTTGCTCTTGTGGTCCACAATTCTTTCAAAGCATCATCCACAAACAAATAATTTCTTTTTTAATTATTATTTTTATTTCTCATTAATCCCTCTCATATCCTCTCCACTTGAACCAAACAGATTAAGTTTCAATCCACTATCATCTAAGGCCATTTTTATCTCCTATTATGCCCTGATAGTTTCCCAAAACTAAACTAATTTCTCTTTGCCAATACATGTCAGTCATTTTCATGAAAATCAAAAAGTGATTTAGTTTTGCACAGATAATATTTTACTGTTTCCTCACTCAGCATTTACTACAGTGCTTTACCCATCTAAAACAACTCAATATATTTCTTGCATCAGTAAATTTGACTAAATTAATTTTTGTTTGCCCTTCCAACTTTCTAAGTGTGTACAAGGAAATGTATTAGCTAAAATGCAGATTCCATAAGACTAAAGACCATCTGGTTCAATTATTTGTTCCAAGTATGTAGAGCAGGAGCATGAGAATCAGGACACATTCAGCAAATATTTGATGAATGAATGAAACAGTCTTTTCTGTCTTTCTTCTCTCCTCTCTCTTTTTTTTCATTGCTTAATGGCAGTATAATATTGTACAGTATTCTATTTAGCATATTGAATTTTTCCACTAAACAAAATCTTTAAGATCTTTCTACATAGATCAATAGAGCATTATCTTAATCCTGTTACAAATACATTCCACTGTTTCAACTGCCATATTACATCACAAATTTTATGCAAATAGCTATTGCAATTAATGCTAATGTCTTATGTAAGTGAACAAATTTGCAAAGTATATTCCTAGGAATGAAGTTCACAGGACAAAGTATATATAATGGGTTGATCAAAAAGTTCATTGAGGTTTTTATTGAATGAAATTTTTGGGCACCCCAATACATTCTAAATTTTGGTGAATATTGATAACTTTGGTGAAAATTTGGTGAATACCCAGTAGAGGCCATTTGTATTCACAGATTACCAGCAATGTGTAGGAGTTTTATCTAAAGGCTCTCCTCAGCCTACAGTGTTTTCAAACTCTTGGACTTTTGCTAATCTAAGCAGTTACAAAAGAAGCTTTTAAATTTTAGTTTTAGGCTTTATTCTTTTGTCATCATTGAAGTTGATATATACCACATTTGGTTAAAAGCTATTTTTAGTGTCTTTTATATTCTCTGCTTATTTGAACCATATGTCTATGTTTTCTACTGGGTGCATGTTTTATTATTGATTTTAGTTCCTCTTTATATACTAAGAAAATTAGTCCTTTGCTTGTGATTTCAGTTATAAGTCATTTTTTTTTCAGTTTGTCCTTGATGTTTGACATATTTATGTTTTTCCCCTCAGGGGATTATTTTTATGCAGGTTATGTGACTTTATTTATGTCATCATCCATTTCCACTTTATTAAAAATGTGTTTTCATTTTAATGCTTGTAGTCTTTTAAAATTTTAAGTTTATAGTCTGTAAATTCTTTTTATATTGGGTGTGCTATCCAATTTGGGTCTTCCCAGCTTCTGCTAGCAGTAAAGAATCTGCCTGCCAATGCAGGAGACATAAGAGATGTGAGTTTGACTCCAGAATCAGAAAGATCCCCTGGAGGAGGGCATGGCAACCCACTCTAGTATTCTTGCCTGGAGAATCATATTGGCAGAGGAGCCTCGCGGGTTGTAGTCCATAGGGTCGCAGAGTCAGACAAGACTGAAGCCACTTAGCACGCGTTCATTCAATTTACTTTTGTTCCCAAGAAAGCCATTCAAATGTATCAGCATCGCTTATCTGTACTGATTTAAATGTCACCTGTATAGTGCCTCTTTATTTATCTTTGCTTCCTAATTTATTTTACAGTTTTTCCATTTGTTTTTAATGCCTATTTATACTTCAAACCCACAGTGTTTCATTAATGAAACTGTACAATATATTTCAATATTGGAGTATTGGGTTTAGTCTATCATATTATTTTCTTTTAATTTAGGCTTATCATGGGTATTCTCACTTGTTTCTTCGTTTCAAGTAAATTTTAGAATACTGCTGTAGTTTACTTTATTTTTTTTTTTTTTTTTCAGTATGTTTTATGTTTTTTTTTTTTTTTTTTAAATATTATTTTATTAGTTGGAGGCCAATCACTTTACAACATTTCAGTGGGTTTTGTCATACATTGACATGAATCAGCCATATAGTTACACGTATTCCCCATCCCGATCCCCCCTCCCACCTCCCTCCCCACCCGACTCCTCAGGGTCCCCCCAGTGCACCAGGCAAGAGCACCTGACTCATGCATCCAACCTGGGCTGGTGGTCCGTTTCACCATAGATAGTATACATGCTGTTCTTTCAAAACATCCCACCCTCACGTTCTCCCCCAGAGTTCAAAAGTCTGTTCTGTACTTCTGTGTCTCTTTTTCTGTTTTGTATATAGGGGTATCGCCACCATCTATCTAAATTCCGTATATATGTGTTAGTATGCTGTAATGTTCTTTATCTTTCTGGCGCTAATATCCGCAAATCAATCAACGTAATACACCACATTAACAAATTGAAAGATAAAAACCATATGATTATCTCAATAGATGCAGAGAAAGCCTTTGACAAAATTCAACACTCATTTATGATTAAAACTCTCCAGAAAGCAGGAATAGAAGGAACATACCTCAACATAATAAAAGCTATATATGACAAACCCACAGCAAGCATCACCCTCAATGGTGAAAAATTGAAAGCATTTCCTCTGAAATCAGGAACAAGACAAGGATGCCCACTCTCACCACTACTATTCAACATAGTGTTGGAAGTTTTGGCCACAGCAATCAGAGCAGAAAAAGACATAAAAGGAATCCAGATAGGAAAAGAAGAAGTGAAACTCTCGCTGTTTGCAGATGACATGATCCTCTACATAGAAAACCCTAAAGACTCTTCCAGAAAATTACTAGAGCTAATCAATGAATATAGTAAAGTTGCAGGATATAAAATTAACACACAGAAATCCCTTGCATTCCTATACACTAACAATGAAAAAACAGAAAGAGAAATTAAGGAAACAATACCATTCACCATTGCAACAAAAAGAATAAAATACTTAGGAGTATATCTACCTAAAGAAACAAAAGACCTATACATAGAAAACTATAAAACACTGATGAAAGAAATCAAAGAGGACACAAACAGATGGAGAAACATACCGTGTTCATGGATTGGAAGAATCAATATTGTCAAAATGGCTATTCTACCCAAAGCAATCTACAGATTCAATGCAATCCCTATCAAGCTACCAACGGTATTTTTCACAGAACTAGAACAAATAATTTCACAATTTGTATGGAAATACAAAAAACCTCGAATAGCCAAAGTAATCTTGAGAAAGAAGAAAGGAACTGGAGGAATCAACCTGCCTGACTTCAGACTCTACTACAAAGCCACAGTAATAAAGACAGTATGGTACTGGCACAAAGACAGAAATATAGATCAATGGAACAGAATAGAAAGCCCAGAGATAAATCCACGAACCTATGGACACCTCATCTTTGACAAAGGAGGCAAGGATATACAATGTAGTTTACTTTAAAAAAACCACTGTTGTTTTTGTTGAAATCAACCTCCTTTTAGACATTTATTTTGGGAGAATGCACATCTTTATAGCACGAGTCTTTTTATCCAAATTATGTTAAGCTTTCTAATTTTTTTACATATTTTATTTTTATTGTTGTTGTTGTTACTAATGTTATTTTTAATTTTGTGTCTGATGACATTCCATAGTTTCATCCATGAAGCTTTTATATTTGTTGATAAGGTTATTCTTAAGTTCTGCATTGATTTTGATATTATGAATAGAAACTTTTTTCATCATTTCTCCTACTCAGATATAATTTGTAAATATGATGAAAATTGCTTTTTATATATTTGCTTTCTACCTGGCAACTTTTCTCTATTTTCTTTTTACTTGGTGTAAATTTAAAACAATGAGTTCTTTTGGTTTCTCAAGTAAAAAATCATTTCATTGGTAAATAATATGTATTTCTACCTTCCTCTAATTTTTATATTTATTTATGCTTCCTCTTAATTATATTGGCTATTACTATCAGGACATTGTTGAATAATAGAATCAATCATGGAACTTACTGTTCCTTGTTCCCTTGAAAAAATTTCTTAGGTGTGTTTCTGGAAGTTGTAAGTATCAACATATTTTATCTGTTAAATAAGTATACATCTCTTCTTAGTTTTTAAAGATTTGTCCTTAAAACATTAAATTTTAACAAATGCAGTTTCAGAGAATATAAAAGAGATAATATGATTTGTAGCTTTTCATATATTTATAAAATAAATGATATTAAGACATTGGTGCTTATTGAATTAATGCTTTTAAACTGTGGAGTTGGAGAAGACTCTTGAGTCCCTCGGACTGCGAGGAGATCCAACCAGTCCATCCTAAAGGCAGTCAGTCCTGAATATTCACTGGAAGGACTGATGTTGAAGCTGAAACTCTAAAACTTTGGTCACCTGATGCGAAGAGCTGACTCATTTGAAAAGACACTGATGCCGGGAAAGATTGAAGGTGGGAGGAGAAGGGGATGACAGAGGATGAGATGGTTGGATGGCATCACTGACTCAATGGGCATGAGTTTCAGTAAACTCTGGGAGTTGGTGACGGACAGGGAGGCCTGGTGTGTTGCAGTCCATGGGGTTGCAAAGAGTTGGACATGACTCAGTGACTGAACTGAACTCAACTGAAAGACATTGGTAATATTAAATATTTGCTTACCTGAAATAAATATTATTCAGTATGATGACTTTTTCTTTTTGTATGATAATGCATTTTTATTTTATGCTTTTCATTTCATGTTTTTATTTTTATAAGTAATATTTGTCCAAGGTTTTCTTTTTTGTGACATCTTTAGAAAGTTTTGGCAAAATTTGTTTATGTTCCATTGCCAAAATCCAGACCAATGGCCAACACTATTTTTTGGGGAAAAAAAAAGTACCCAGAGGAAGCACTGTACTCACATGGAAACATGGAGCTAGTCATTGAGAAGAGGGATAACACTGGATGGGAACAATAATGCAATCATCCATAATTATACTATCTTCACAGTGTTTTTTCCTTCGTTCCTCTCATTCTTTTTTATTCTTTTCTTTGTCCATTTTTCTCCTCTCTTCCTTTGTCCTTCTCTCCCTGCCTGCCTTCTCCCTTGGTCCTGTACATTCTGTGGATTTGGACAAATATATAAATGATATGTAACCACCATTATAGTATTGTACAGAGTAGTTTCAATCTGCAAACAATCCTCTATACTATGTTTATTCATTTCTAACCCCTGGCAGCCACTGATCCTTTTACTGTCTCTGTAGTATTATCTTCCAGAATGCTATATGGTTGGAATAATATAGTATGTAACCTTTTAAGATTGACTTATTTCACTTAGTAATATACATGTCAGGCTTCTCATGTCATTTCATGCTTTGATAGCTCATTTCTTTTCAGCACTGAGTAATCTCTTTTCTGAATGAACTACAATCTATTTATCCATTCATTTATGGAAGGACATCTCATTTGCTTTCAAGTTTTGGAAACTGAATAAAGTTGTTATAAGCACCCATGTCCAGGTTTTTGTATGACTCTAAGTTTTCAACTTTGGGGAAAATACTAAGGAATATGACTGCTGGATTGTATGGTACTAGTATGTTTGGTTTGGCAAGAAACTGCTAAACCATCTTTCAAAGTGGTTGTACCATATGATATTCCCAACAACAATGAATGAGAGTTCCTATTCTTCCACATACTTGTCAGATATTGATGTTGTCTGTGTTCTGGCTTTTGGCCATTCTGATAGGTAGGCAGTAATATCTCATTATTTTAGTTTGCATTTTCCTCTTGACATTGATGTGGTGCACTGTTTCATATGACTATTTGCCATCTGTATATCTTCTTTGGTGGCATATCTAAGGTTTTTGGCCTATTTTCTAATCAGGTGGTTTCTTTTCTTAATGCTGGGTTATAAGATTCTTTATAAAAAAAGTTTTAAATATTGTATGGGCTTCCCTGGTAGCTCAGATTGTAAAGAATCTGCCTGTAATGCAAAAGATCTGAGTTCAGTTCCTGGGGAAAGAAGATTCCCTGGAAAAGGGAATGGCCACCCATTCCAACATTCTTGCCTGGAGAATTCTATGGACAGAGGAGCCTGGTGAACACAGTCCATGGAATTACAAAGAGTTGGATACGACTGAGCAGCAAACACTTTCACTTAACACTTTAAATATTATATAGGCATATTTAAGAAACATTTATTAAGCATGTTCAATATCCTGAGTTAGAAAATATAAAAATTCTTAAGACGTGATTCTTACTAACAAAAGAGAGGAGTGTGCTGATTTGCTCAGTCATGTCCAACTCTCTGTGACCCCAGGGACTGTAGCTTGCTAGGATCCTCTATCTATGGGATTTTCCAGGCAAGAATATTGGAGTGGGTTGCCATTTCCTACTCCAGGGGATCTTCCTGACCTAAAGATCCAACTCATGTCTCTTGTATCTCCTGCATTGATAGGTAGATTCTTTATCACTGCACAACCTGAGAAGCCCTCTCTAGTGAGGAGGAAATAAAAGTAAACCAAAGATTATGATAAAAATACAAAACATGAAGTTATGTAATGGAACACACACTTTAGGCATCTAATTTGAAATGTGCTCATACTTAAGGTATAATCAAATATTATCACATGATTTTATGTCAGAATTAAGATATTATAACTATGAATTAGATAAATGAGGTTGAGCCCATCCAAGAAAATAAGGAAATCTTAATATTAGTCATGAGAATTAACTATGGCTAAAGGAAAGAGTGAAATATGAATGTAGAGAAAGATAAACTTAGACTGTTGACAGAGTCCAGATTATAAAAGATCTTGTTAGGTTTAGAGAGGTTTTAGAATTTTTCTTTGAAAATGATGGGAATTCTTTGCTTGGTTTTTAGGTTTGGGGATAAAATGACGAGAATTGGACTTTTGAGAAATTTATTTAACCACAGCAGTGTGATGATCAAATAGATATAAATATTCAATGAAAAGTGATTAAAATGGAACCCTAAGAGACCTCAGTTGGAGTGGGCACACCCATTTTTGTTTGGGAGCCTATATTTGGGGAACTGTATTTCCCTTGAGCCATGGTGTCCATGGCTGTAGATGAGTGAACGGCCATGGATATGTTACTCAAGGGAATTAAATCATACTTCTCTTTATACTGAAACTTGAGATAGACGCCTTGCACTGATGACTATCTTAAATAAAAGTTATCAAGCCTGGGATATTTTACTATTGACCACTTCACATGCTCTGACAATGTGCACTGAAAAACTAAGAAATCTACTTATCTATGTGAGAAAGGAGTTAAGTAGAAATAAAAAGAGATATGGAGTAACTTGGAAACAGGGGAAACTAAACTAGCCCACTCCCATCCCTGTCATACAAATACAGAGATATTTTGGTTACCTTTTACTATTTTGTAAATATTTAATGTTAAGATTTGTCTTAAACATAATTATGCAACTTTTGACTCCATTTTTTTTCTAAATGTAAGTGCTATTTTAGAATATTCTGTACGAAAACAATCAAAAATTTTTCTTTAATTGTAACAAAATACTGAGACTTTTTCTACAGAAGTCAAGTCAATGTAGAACAACAAAAAAAAAGTGTGGTGAATCTAGAATTATCATGAAGAAGTAAGTTATTATTTACCTACAAACAGGGAAATTAAGAAAATTGAGTTCTTTTTATTAGTAGAAGGTATTTCCATAAGTAACAACAACAGGTAACCAACCAAACAAAAAGCATATTATCATTTTTGTATTGAGAAAGGTCTCCAAAATGAAGACAGAAAAACCATAATATAAAGCCATAGTCAGCTGCTAGTTAAATCCAAAAGAAAAATTACTTCCATAGGTTTATGGAAGTAAGAAACAAAACGAATACTGAGAGGACAGAATAAAAAATGGATTAAGATCTTCAGAGTCAGAAAGAGAAATAAAACTTTAATAGAAGGAAAAACAGTCAGTAGACAGATGATTTGGATAATCTTTACCAATTAACTAAATTGCCAAAATTTTGTTTGATGAATCTTCTTTCTTTTGATTCACTTAGAATCAACTCATTTAACTATATTTAATCAGCTGTATTTTCATTATTAGAACTATCTAAATTTAAGAAGATCATACTGTAAATATTCTGATGTTACCATACTTTAAATATGAATGAAATATGATGACATATTAGAAAAAATATAAACTTAGCATCGACAAATTTGTATTCAAATTCTAGAACCAGTATTTCACAGCTTAAGTGAAACTATAAAACATGCCATCTGCTCAATCTACATCACATGTTTAAATGCATCATATGAAATTTCTGCAAATGTATAATGTCTACCATCAACCTATCTATGTTTGAGAGAACAAAGAAAATTACTACAGCAATAATGATGCAATAAGAAAATTTACAAAAGAATTATCATGAAGTGTGAATATAAGCTATATTATTTTTTTTTCTCTATGACTGATTCATATCAATGTATGACAAAACCCAGTGAAAAATAAAAAATAAATAAATAAATAAATAAACTATATTATTTTTTTTCTGAGGACACTGGGAATATAGCAGGTGAACAGAGTTAAGGCTTTCTGCATCCCAAGAGCTACTGTTAAATTTGCTCTTGGCATTTAAAAAAAAAATATATATATATACTATATATATATACTATATATACTATAAATATATATACTATATACTATATATATTATATACTATATATATATACTATATATATATATATACTATATATACTATATACTATATATATATATATTATATACTATATATATATACTATATATATATAGTATATATAGTATATATACTATAGATAGAAGCTTGTCAGTGTTCAAGTTAGAGCTAGGGAGTTCATATTTTCAAGATCTAATCAACATATATCAAATTTACTTACATCTAAAAATCTAGTTTCAAATTTTGAAATATTTTATCTAAGATAAACAGTATACTCTATAAATTAGAATGGCATTGATTTTTTCCTATGTTTTACACCAAACAAATATATGATGAAATAATGCCTTCAGAAACAGTAAGCTATTCTTTCACTAATTCAACAAATATTCGTTGAGCATTTACCATGTGCCAGCCACTATGAGATGTAATAATTATAGCACAAGTGTACAATTAAGGTCTTTGCTCTTATTTATAGTTGAGGTAGGAAAAGGATTAGCAAACATTCCATATGTCAGGTAGGTGATATGTACAGTGAAGTAAAATAAAACAAAAGAAATATAGGATAATGAAGTTCAGTTCACTTCAGTTCAGTCACTCAGTCGTGTCCGACTCTTTGCGACCCCATGGACCACAGTATGCCAGGCCTCCCTGTCCATCACCAACTCCTGGGGTTTACCCAAACCCATGTCCATTGAGTCGGTGATGCCATCCAACCACCTTATCCTATGTTGTCCGTTCTCCACCTGTCTTCAATCTTTCCCAGCATCAGGATCTTTTCAGATGAGTCAGCTCTTTGCATCAGGTGGCCAAAGTATTGGAGTTTCAGCTTCAACCTCAGTCCTTCCAGTAACACTCAGGACTGATATTTAGGATGGACTGATTGGATCTCCTTGGGAAGTACTATTTTAGATAGTCTGGCATTGAAAGCCTCTTCTGATTAGTTGATGCTTTGGCAGAAACCTAAATAAAGTGAAAAATGAGGCAAAATAGATACCTAGGGAAAAGAAATCTGGATAGAGAGAATACTCCACAGATATTTACTGCACCTCAAATAAGTGTCCTTTCATAGTAGTATGAAAGCAGTGTTTGTGATCTTGTCATCAGTCAAGATATGCCATAAGAAGATATTTGTTATTATAAGTGGCTGGATAAACTCAGTGAAAAAAAATTCACAGACTATGGCATTTCTGTAAGATAGAGAAGTCTTTTCTACATTACATACAGCAGAGAAAGTTCTGAACCTTTGAGTAGTTACTATTGAAAGGAAAGTCTTGTTCACTGTGGAAGCTCACGATAAGCATCTGTCATTTAATAAATATTCAAAAAATGAATGGATGGGTGAGAAAAAAATGCGGCCATATCTTTAAGAAAGCATTGTGTAAGTGGCGAGGAGGTAATCAAGTATTTCAGGTAAAGAAACAACATCAAAGGAGTGGAGAGCATATGGTAGGTAGAATTGATATCATTTGTGTCAGAAGCAGAGAGATAAATTAACAGAAGATTTACTTCAGAACTCAATGATATCCATGATCTAATTTTTAAGTGGTATTAGTAAATGTAGGAATATAATTAAGATCAAAATAAATCTACACAGTTTGAATATTAAGATTTTTATTGACATGGAATGCAATAACACTAGGGTAAGTATATTGCTAATTATTCTATTTTTTTTTAAATAAAGATAACATATGACCTAAGTTGGATGAGATGGTTGGATGGCATCACTGACACGATGGATATGAATTTGATAGGCTCCAGAAGTTGGTGATGGGCAGGGAAGCCTGGCGTGTGCAGTCCATTGGGTCTCAAAGAGTTGGACACAACTGAGCGACTGAACTGAATTGATGACCTAAGTGGTTATTTTTCAGTTCTATTAATCCAATACATTCTCTATATATTCATCTTAATTTGATTTAAAAATAGTAATGAAGATGAAGAATCCAACCAGTCACTCTGCTTGCATGAACTATTTTAACTACTCCTGACAAAACTCAAATGATTTTATAAATAATTCATTTTAATTTATAATAAGTTAGAAGTATTACTTATAGATTATAATGCATATTTATAATAGAACTTCAGTCTATGAAGTTCACCTTTCACTAAATTTGTTATCATTGTTTTAGCTTGTACTGTACACATGAATCATTGCAAAATGTATTTCCTTAATTAAGCAAATATCATTTTATTTGCTTTCAGTAAAAACTAGCAATTACAAGTAAGCAATATTACTTACTGCTGATTTTATGAAATTAATTTTATTTCAAATAAAATATTTTTGAATGATACAAACATCTTCCTATAATGTTTGAAATCAAATTTCTTAACATATAGTCAAAAAGAAAATAAAGTATATAAAATAAGCTTATTATAAAGCTTATAAAATAAAAAACATGCTTTATGTTTTTATTTATATGTTTTACATTTTATGTTTTACATGCTTTATGTTTTATGTTCAGAGCTTGAAAATTTTACCAGCTGCGCTGATGCTCAAAATATATTCAGTGAACTCATTGTGGTTACAATGTTTTAAATTGTTTCTTAAACCCTAGGTAAGAATAAGACTAAAGGAAACATTAGCTACTTAGATTGTTTCCTTATTTAGACATGGGAAATCATCACTGTCCAAATGTCTCATAAGAGTTTAGAGGTGAGTTCACATTTGTGAAATTCCCTGGTCACTGTTGTATAACCAAATAGTTCAGTATTCTAGCTGATTCTAGTTCTGCCTTGCAAACAAGTGTACAACTGGGAATTGCAGTATATATGGTACTTTGGGGAAATTTCAAGGGAAGTTCTTCCCTATATTTTAACTGACAATGGAGGATAAAGTCTGTCATAGGAATGTCAGGCTGAATTGGAAGTATCTATTGTTCCAAGCACAGACAAGACAAGCTAGTCCTGGTGTTAAAGACACTTCATCTCAGCAGGGAACTCTGTTCTTTTACTTCACGTTATATATTCTTTTACTTTTTCATATACAAATCCTGGCATCCATCAGCTCTGAAATGAGCATCATAAAGAGTACATTATTTTTAGCTAGGGCAATCATCAGAGCTTAAGAGCTTTGAATAAATGTATATAGTTTCATGCAATTTTGAAAAAGTGTGATTTTAATATAAAATATTTATTTATAAGTTAATTTTGACAAGAAAAGCTCTCAAAGTCAGAAATGTTAATCATGACTTTAAATAAAATTTCTTAGAATATGGTAGTCAAGTGACATACATTAATCTAGTTATAATCAATTTAGTAATATTACAGAAGAGTGATCTAGCAAGTTTATTTGCTAGGAGCAAATAAGGAGCAAACTAAACAAGGAGCAAAACCTAAATGATATGGTGAAATCACTATTTTAAAATGAGATATTTTATTTATTTGAATTGTGCACAATGCAACATATAAGAACATAAATTATTTTTCTAGGAAAATACAATAAAAGTGCTTACTTCAAAAAAGGTATGATTAAAGGACAGTACATATGCCAAGACATTGACTCTGTATAGGGTTGAAACTGTAAGTCAGATAGACTTTCTTAAAAACCTACTCAGTACATAAAATTGGTATACATAGTGCATCTAAAATATAGCTATTAACAAAGAAAAACTGTTTACTACATTTGGAGAATAGTATCTGTTAACTTTATTTGACCTACAAATATATTATAATTTGAATTTCAAAAAGCCTTTGAATTTGAATGGTATATTCAAAAAAGGTATAAGATCACATTGCTTTATTCAGAATATTTAAATGTATCTGAATATTTCATATTTTATATTAATCAGTTATAAAATGTCACAATGCCAAAAATAATAGCAAAAATTGAAATGCACTTGAAATAAGGTATTATTTTTTAATGAATTGAGTTGTGATTATATTTCCTTTATTGAGTATAAAAAAGATTAATTCAGAAATAATATATAAATGCTTCTGATCACAGAAAAGATATGTCAAAATATCACAGGTACTGAGAAGGTAATGACAGAAGGTTGGAAAAAAAGGAACAAATCTCAGTGTTGTTGCTTTACTTGAAAATTAAAATCCTGAAAGATTTTGTTGAACATGAACCTGCTGGTCTCACAGTTTTGAAAGTATTTGACATTTCCTGTGACTAAAAGTGCATCAATAGTTTAAAAAATATTGCTCCTCAAGCAAATCACATGCATGATGCTTCAAACAACAATAATTTTGTGGCAGACCTAAACATGGTGCTACATAAACTTGTGACTATCAATATACAGAATTAAATTCTATGATGAAGAAGGTGTAGACAATCAAAGTCCACTTTTACAATATCTAATAATGTCAAATATTTTCCTTTATTTTAGAAAGGAGTTCTCTAAATTTTGTAATTGAAAACTAAGTGATCTAAACTTTACATGTGGCAAACACTAAAGGTGGATTGAGATAGGATGTACTGAATAATGAGGGGTATTTATCTTAGAAATGCTATGTTTGTAGTAGCATATCTAATTTCTAAATAGTAATATCTAATGTCAGCCATTAACAAACATTTAAAAAGGCAGGAAAAAGAAAAAGAAATAAAAAACAAAGACCATCTTTTTCTATTTAGCAAATGTGCTTCATACAACCATTCTGTGTTCACGAAATCATTTACATGCTTAGAGTTTAGAAGTTTAACTGTTTCTTTGCAATGTTGTTTTGATGAAATTGCAAAGCCTGAAAGATATTTGTGAAAAAACAATTCAATATACTAATAGAGATACAAACATCTACATTCTTTAAATTTGGTATATTCAGAAGTTAAAGTGAAAATAAGAAATTTATTTACTTTGAATATTTATTTTGTATTGGTATTGTTCAGTCACTCAGTTGTGTTCGATTCTTTGAGATCCCATGTATTGCAACATGCCAGGCTTCCCTGCCCATAACCAATTCCCGGAGCTTGCTCAAACTCATGTCCATTGAGTAGATGATGCCATCCAACCATCTCATCTTCTTGTTCCTATTCCTCCTGCCTTCAATCTTTCCCAGGATCAGGGTCTTTTCCAATGAGGCAGTTCTTTGCGTCAGGTGTTCAGCATCAGTCCTTCCAATGAATATTCAGAACTAATTTCCTTTAGGTTTGACTGATTTTATCTCTTGCAGTCCAAGGGACTCTCAAGAGTCTTCTGAACACCACAGTTCAAAAGCATCACTTCTTTGGTATTCAGCTTTCTCTATGTTCCAAACTGTCACATCTATACATGACTACTGGAAAAACCGTAACTTTGACTAGATGGAACTTTGTCGGCAGAGTCACGTCTATGCTTTTTAATATGCTGTCTAGGTTGGTCATAGCTTTTATACCAAGGAGCAAGCGTCTTTTCATTTCATGGCTGCAGTCACCTTTTGCAGTGATTTTGGAACCCCCCAAAAATAAAGTCTGTCACTGTTTCCATTGTTTCCCCTTATATTTACCATGAAGTGATGGGACCAGATGCCATGATCTTACTTTTTAAATGTTTTGTATTATATTAATGCTAATATAAATATGAACAAATTAGAATAGTGGGAAAATTCTTAATTGCCAAGAAAATAATTCACCGTAATATATGGAATAATCACACCTAAATGGAAACATTTATCATGAGAAAAATTACTGCTTATTTCCAGACTAATACCAGCAATAGCAAACCAGACTATGCTTTATTGAGCTCATTATAGTTTAAATAACACACAGTACAGAGTAACTTTTCCCAGTCTCTATAGAAGCAGAGAAAAGAAATGGAAACTTACTTTTTACATCCTCTAGTTAGAAGAACCAGATAACTTTTTATAAGGAAATAAATATTAAGCTAGTTTTAGGCTAAGGAAAGATATCTACCACATAATCTCTCAGAGACAAGCTTTTTTGCAATCAGCATAGATTTATTGAGCACTTGATATGTTAAAGGCATTGTCTTATTTCTCAGGGTATATCAAGAAACGAAAACAGAATGGATATCCTTGCCACTGTGATCTAAAGATTATATTCTAGTTAGCTTGTATTACAGACAAGAGCATGGCTGGCCATGTTCAAAATGACAAATTTTGTCTATTATTAAATATTCTAAAATTGTGTTAAAGACTTGGGACAGAAAAAGATACCCTGGCTTAGTGTATTTTTTCATAACAATCACTTATGTTTGCTAAGTTTCCCACAATCTTGAAATAACTGCTAAATTGCATGAAATCAATTACCACTTCAGTAATTTCATACAGAAAAAAATCACTGTAAAGCTCTGAAGCCACAAATCTCTGAGTTTCATCCCACAAATACCTCCCCCAACTCTTTTAAGCCAGCTTTTATTTAGCCCTTCAACTTATCAACAATGTTAGTCAATGTGACTCCACATTTGTAACTTACCTCTTTGTTTCTACTTAGTGGTTGAGTCATCACCCTAAGACATAAAGAGCTCCCTATTCTGAGCAAATAGAACTGGTGTGGTTATATTAGATGTCCAGTTATGTAAGAAGATTTATGTGCTTATGTAGCTAAGTAGGTGACCAGATTTTGATAATTGAACAGAGATATGGTTCATGTTCTGGAGGTTAAAACTAAACTAGTGGTCTTAGAACCCTAGATTTTTTTTTTTTTTTTTAATTGCACTATAAAAGTCCAAAGAACTCATGAGGGTTTCTTTGACTCTGGGATTTCTTTTCAGAAACAAGATATGCAAACTGCAGGTTACCCTCTAATAGGTTACCCTCCTAATTTTTCTACTCTTAGAGCCCTAAGGTGACAATTATTTCTGAATTCGTTAGTAAATGGAAATACAGTATGATGACAAAACCAGAAGAGTTCTATGTGTGTGTTTTTCCTGGCTGCCTGAAGAATCCCTTGTGGCTGATAATAATATATCACCTCTAATCTTATTTCCTATTTCTAAGATGTATTTTCATTAGTGCTCATTGTATATGGTATTTTTCATTCTAAAATATGATTTATTTTGTTTTTACAGTAATTTTGAGTGACTTCATTGAAGGCTAAAGTGATGAAATAGATTATTATGTGTGCAAAAAGAGAGGGGGGAAAAAACCCTCAATCAAGACCATTTAATTGGAAAAGAAAATCATACTCAACTTTAAGTGAATTTTCCCCCAAATTTACAAAGATACCAGTAAATGTTAGAGGATAAATAACCATGATGTCATGTGATACAGCAATAATTTTATCTAACAAATAAGAAAACAGATGAAGGATGTGTCTAGGTGTTACTTTCTCCATAGAATGTAAGATTTCAGATAGGTCCTAGGAAAAAAGAAACTTTATAATCTGAAATATTATAGGCTTCCCAGGTGTTGCGGTGCTAAAGAATCTGCCTACCAATGCAGGCACAAAAGATGTGGGTTTTATCCCTAAGTCCGGAACATCCCATAGAATAGGAAATGGCAACCCACTGCAGTGTTCTTGCCTGGAAAATTCCATGCACTGAGGAGCCTGGCAGGCTACAGTCCATGGGGTTGCAGAGTCAGACATGACTTAGCACAGCACAACAATAATGAAAACATATATATACAAGTAAAGGAAACATAATTGAAGCCGAGTGGCAGTTATGTAATCACATGCATATGTAAGAAAGTGTTGTCTGAAGCAGCACCCAGCATAGGAAGAAGTCTTAGTGGGGAAGGTAGGTGCCAAACAAGCCAATTTAAATTCAGCCAGTCAGTAAACAGGAGAACCTGTCAGTTTGCGAAGAGATATTTTGAATTCCTTGGACAAACAATGTTCTTCTGTTAAAAATGACACTACTTAGCTTGACATAACAAAATGTTTTACACAGGGAGCTTCCAGGAAGAAGCATTTCTTTGATTAACTTGAGGAAATTGAAACAAGGTAAGATTGTTGAAAAGAGGAAAAAAAACAGAATAGCTCATTGAAGTGCGCAGCAGATGGACATACATAGGAAACTCTTTAATGGAGAAGAGGAGAAATGTTGCTTGTGACTAATAACCTAGTTTGACCTACTGCAGAGTCAAGTATAACCATTTATGGTAAAAATAAAATGAAAATAAAAATTATTGTTGACTAAAGTTGACTTATTTAACAGTCCTATTTTTAAAAAATGGAACCACCACATATTCTAAATAATGGTTTCATACATCTCCTATTTTAAGTTTAGTATTTATTGATATCAATAATATCAATAGTGAATATTTACTAAGTTTTGAGTATTGTGCTTAACTTGTGTAAATCTCTCAAAACACATAAAATGGGCACTGAACTCATCTTCATTTTAAAGGTAAAGAAATTTAATGCTTACAGAGATTGTCAATTATCAAAATCACAGAGCTAGCAACTTAATTGGAAAATTGGTGTCTAGGCTTCTCACTTTTAACCATTTTCCTGGCAAAAATGCTTGAAACTGTTGGAATATTTCTCATCCTTTGTCATCAACATCATATAACATATGCAAAATATTAATGATCATTTTCTTGAAAACAATATTTTAGCTTGATGTAAGCTTTCCCTCAGAGGTTGGTTTTTTTTGTTTGTTTGTTTTTTTTTTAATGTATCAATAGACATTTCACATTTTCAAGAAAGAAGGGATAGCAATTCACATCTGGGAGATAGCTATGAAGGCCTTTGTCTTCAATGAGGGAAGCTCATGGTGATTCACAGTCAGTGGACATTATTTGCTACTAAATTATGGTGGAATTCTTATGGCATCACACATTATATTCACATTAGAGTCAAATGAGCTCATCATGATTAATGTAACTACAGTGAATGCCAAAGAAATTAATAGTGATTATCTGCTCATTGTAAAGGGTGGCTGATAATTAGTGCTATTACACAAAAAGGTATATTTTAAGCAGTCATCACCATGCATTCATTTAGTGCCATTACAATTCTGATCAGAATGAGTTCATTTGACAATCTTGCCCCTCCAAACTCAGAAGCTCTCCAAGATGCAATGGCCTCAGGTTTGAATAAAGAACAATTTCATTAAGTTTTTGGAATTTTATTTAAATATACAAAACACAATTTTCTTTTCTGAATATATCACTTTGTGATGTATGACTGCAAATGATATACATACTTTGTATTTTTTTTAATGCAAGACATTAATACAGCTACAAACCCACATTCCCACATTAAGACTTACGAGCTCAACATACACTCTAAACACTAAGATAATCAAGTATTTTATTACTAATTGTGTTGTGCATTCATTCATAGTTCTGTGTCATATTAAACAGCAGTATCTGCTTTAAGGATGATAAAATGTGAGGAGAAATAAGCATTCATGTATAACTCTGGGTACTTTTTAAACAGTGTAGGGAGATGGGTTTGTAATGTTAGGAAGAAGTACTCTTTCTTTTTTCTTTTTTTGATCAAGATTATAAATTGAGTATTTGATTTACTTCTCTGATGCAATGACCCTTTAGATAGACTAAGATGATGATTTTATCCAGGAACAAAAATGTGTCTTAAGTAAAGTGATTGTCATCATTCCCTCAGAAATAACAACTTACAAGGATCGTAAGTATGGCTATCATCTTTTTTTCAATTCAGTGAATTCTTTCTTTAAAATCATGTTAAAGAATACATAAGATGAATTGATACCATTAACACATTTTTAAGTGTGCACTACAGTATTGTGTATATACACATATTGTTATACAGCAGATGTCTAGAACTAAGGTAAATTGTAATTTGACAAAAATTGTGTATGTTTTTGGTTGCATAAATTATGGACTGCGCCATTAGGAGTTCTGATGCTAGAGAAGCCAGCTAGACTGCAGTTTTTTTAATTAATTCAGCCACCTACAAATCATAGTCAAGAAGTGAAGCATGGACATCATTTAAAAGATAATGTCCTAAGGCTTTCAGAATTTAACATCCATCCAAAAGTATGTTTCCATGAGCCCTCTTCACAAGTGAAATTCAGCTGTTTCATTTTGATTTCCTCAAATCATTATTGGCAAAGGAAACTATTCAGAGACACCAAACAGACCTGTATTTGCTGAGTAGCCTGACTCTTCAGGCGTGATGTTATTTCTAAATGTGACATGATCTTCACTACCTCCGTTGGAAAACTTCTCTCTTTTAAGTGAGAGTATTCCTAAGAGAATTCTGTACTTGACTGAAATGCTCTATTTGCCCTCATTTTAAATGATGAATTTTTTGTTGCTCAAGAAGAAGGAAAAAGGTTAATAGTTGTATTACTCATGTCCCTGAAAACTTCATTTGATTAGGAAAAAAGTGAAATAAAATAGCCCATAGGAAAATCAAATTTTATGTATTTATGTATTGCAACATCTGCTTCAGAGCACAGAGTCAACCCTGTAAATTTTTTTAGCAAATTTGGGAGGAGGGAAGAATATATACTTAAAAAAATTAAAGAAATGTACAGATTAATTGTATTTTAAAGTTTCTATTTCAGAGAGTTGAAGGCAGTTTATTAGAACTACATCTTATCTGTCTTACAATATTCCATTTTAAGAAATATTTAATGGCATATACAATATGAAGTTGTGCAGAATTTGGGTTGGAAAATGGGCCCTGGAATCAGGCAGACCAATTCTGAAAACAGATTCTTCCTCTTTTTATAGGACCTGTGGGAAGATACTTAATTATTCTAGCTTTCAGTTTTCTCACTTGCAAAAATGGCCAGAGGGTATGATACTTGTTCCTAAATAAGAGAGTCTTTTGCATGATAAAATGCAAAGTTCAAAGAACAAATCCTAGCACAGACCACTTGGAAAACATGAATGTTAAGCTTATTACTGTATAGTTGTCTAAACCAGAGATCAGCAACCTATAACCTTTTGACTAAATCTGGCTCACAATTTGTTTCTTATTTTTTTTTTTTTTCTTCTTAAAGTTTTTCTAGACTTCATGTAAAAGAGAGACCATGTAGTATTTATCTTTCTCTGTCTGACTTATTTCACTCATTTTGCCTTGAGGGCAATGCAGGAGACCCAGGTTTGATCCTTGGGTCAGGAAGATCCCCTGGAGGAAGGCATGGCAACCCACTCCAGTGTTCTTCCCTGAAGGATCCCATGGACAGAGGAGGCTGACAGGCTGTAGTCTATAGGGTCACAGAGTCAGACACAGCTGAAGCGACTGAGCACGTGTGCATGCATATACATATTTCTATGCCATGTATTCTTTATCAGTAGGCACTTAGGTTGCTTCCACATCTTGGCTATTGTAAATTATGCTTCAATGAATATAGGGATGCATATATTTTTTCAAGATAGTAGTTTTTGTTTTTTTGGAGAAATACTCAAAAGTAGTATGCTCAATATATGGTGTTTCTGTTTTTAATTTTATGAGCAAACTTCATGATGTTTTCCATAGTGACTGCACCAAGTTGCATTCTCACCAACAGTGCACAAGTGTTTTCTTTTCTCCACATCCTCCCTGATACTTGTTATTTCTTTTCTTTTCTTTTTTTTTTAAATAATAGTCATTCTAAGAAATGTGAGGTGCTATCTCATTATTTTGATTTTCATTTCCCTGATGATTAGTTATCATTTTTTCAGGTATTTTTGGCTACATTTATTTCTTTGGAGATCACCTTTTTAGTTGGCACTGCAGGTGCAGCTGAAAAGTTGATCTCGGACCAAACTCTAGCAAAGGGAAACTAGTGAACCTAGGCTATTTTCGAAACTGGTGACCCAGGTACAGGCAAGTGCAGGAAAGGAGGACCTGAGATATGAACGTGGCTGGGGTATTAAAGGAAGAAAAGGGATACCAGCAGGGTGGGAGTTTAGACAATAAGGGGAAGAATGGGAACAAAATTATGAGAGGATATATTGTTATTTTAATGCTCCAGGCATTATTCTAAGTGATAATAAAAACCTCTGGAGGAGGTTGAAATTTATTATGCTTGTTGTATGCACGTGTCATAAATTTGCTTCTTTCCCCTACCATTGTACATTTATAGATATGCTTCATGATTCTTCCTAATTGATCTCCAATAGATATGACACAATACATTTGTTTTGGGTTTTCTGCTACTTATTCTTTAAGTATTTAATAATCTGTGACAAAGGTCACATTCATAGAGGATAATTTTCCTTTTTCTCCTCACTAAATGATTGCTGTTTAAATACTACCACTATCCATTTCCGATGTTTTATATTTTTACACTTTTAATGTTCATATGTAGTCATGGCAAATTTTAAATATTCTGACAATTTTATTTATTCACATCTTTTTTCTATTCATATAAATATGCATTTATTGTTTGTATGTATGACATGTAATATGTTATAAGATCACCTCTTTTTCTTTTCAAAAAATGCCTTCTTAGGCTAATAAGGCCTTTTTCTAACATTTTGATGCAAAATTGTTTTCCAGGAGTATCATCAATCAATTAATTCTAATTTTTATTGAAGAAATTTGACATGTAACATTGTTAAAGTTTAAGATGTGCAGTATGTTACTTCAGTATATTTATTTACTGTAATATGATTCCCACTGTTACGGTATTTATCACATTTCATTATTATCGTACAATATTATTGTCTACATTCATTATACTGTGCATTAAATATGTATGTGCATTAGATCTCTACTTGGTGCAGGTTTGTAACCTTAAACACTGTCACCGTCTCCCACTCCCACTCCCTTGGTAACCATTATTTTACTCTGTTTTTTACACAATTGACTTTTTTGGATTCCACAAGCAAGTGATAACACATAGTATCTGTCTTTCTCTGTCTGACTTATCTCTCTTATCATAGTGTGTTTGAGGTCCATCTATATATGTTGCAATATAGATAGAACAACATATCCTATTTTCTTATTACAATGGCACAAGGAACTCTACTCAATACTCTGTAATGGCCTATATGGGGAAAGAATCTAAAAAATCAATAGATATATGCATATGTATAACTGATTTACTTTCCTGTACCCCTGAAACTAACACAACATTGTAAGTCAACTATACTTGATAAAAATTAAAAAGAAAAAAACACCAGGCAACAAGTGCTGGCATAGTTGTGAAAAGGGAATCTTTTTACATTATTGGTGGAAATATGAACTTGTTCAACCACTGGGGAAAGCAATATAAAAATTACTCAAAAAATTGAAAATAGATTTACGAATCCAGCAGTTCCTCTTCTATATATATACCCAAAGGGAATGAAAGCTAGGATTTAATGAGATATCTGAACTTCAATGCAATTTTTATTACAACTTTACTCACAATAGCCAAGGTATGGAAGCAACTCAAGTGTCCATCAATGGATGAGTGGATAAAAATAGATGTGGTACATGTATACATTTTCTTTAATGGTAAATTTATTTTTGTGAAAGTCTATAGTACACAATATTTGAAAATAAATTCTGGCAGCTATTTAGGATTTAGAAATCTATATGAATATCAAAGACAACTTTTCATTGAGAAAGAATATTTCTTTCATTAAGAAAATTGCATTTTAACTTTTGATGGATAGATGAAAGGAAACAAAACAAGAGTTCCAATCTTCCCTAAGTGACCATGTAATTGTAGTGTGTGACCAAGTGAAAATGTAGTCATTTTGACACAGGAATTTTATGCTGTGATAAGACAGATTGCTTATTGAAATGTTTTATGCGTCTTATGTTATTTCCCTGTTATTCTCATGATGATCTCTTCAATCATATTTGGTTCAAAAGTTTAGAATCCTTTTCCCTGATCACAAGTTCTGTTTTATAGAATTTTCAATTCTATTGTGAATTAATTATGCCTATATATTTCTGCTTTAAATCTCATAAAACATTTTAATATTTTAATTCTAATTGCTCTAGTCCTCATTTTTTTCAGTCTGATTTGTCGATCAAAATAAAACTCAATTAACTATTGTTTCAAACCTGTGGCAAAAGTGTGTTGTGTCTAGACACAAGGCATAGTGAATATTATCACACCTATCTTATGATTCTTTTTTGTATTTTCAGATTTCCTAGCTCAGCTTATGTTAAATAAATTTAACATGGTTATCTTAATATTCAAATGAACATTTTAAAGCAATTTAAATATCAATGATAAAAATTTAAACTTTTCTAGTGAAATTGGATGTTAATCAGTACCAAGCAAAATAAGGTTTCCATCTTGCATGGTCATTAATTTGGAAGCAACAACATTGACCTCACTGGGCTGCTGTTTGGAATAAATTTAATTCGTCATATTAAATGCATAGAATCAGGCAAGCAAATAGCAGATATTCAGTGGCATGTGTTGTGATGAGGAAGAGGAGGAGGATGATGATGGAACGCATAACAAGAGAAGATTAGAATTCTTCTAAGTAGAAACAGAGTTTTCTGTTATGGCTGTTGCTTGTAGTTAGTTTTTAAACAACTTTTCTATGAATTTACAATTATTTCATCTGCGTCCTCAGGGTGTTCCTGATAATTTTGTAGGGAGCTGCCAAAAATTACTTATTGTTCTGTTAATCATTGCTAATAAGAACAGAGAATTTTTCTAGTTGTCCCATGAAAATTATACTAATTAGAAATGTCTGAATTTTTGCATCTCCTTGGAGATTAATTTATTCATCATAATCAGTTAATCACTTTTCTTTACATAATTAGACAGCTTCTGGGGAAGAAGAAGACCCTTTAGTTTTCTTAGAATGAAGAAGGCTATTTTAGCTGACACTAGTGAAACCAGGAAGTCAGCTCAAGACCTTCTTAACATGTAGCATCCATAATTGCATACTGATTAGTGCTGGTACCACTGTTGTCCCAGGTAAGAGAAGGCTCCAGGAAATGTTTAGAAAATTGACTCTGAAAAAGTACAGTGGACTTGTTGATGGGCAGTACTTTTTATTTTATGAATTATTCAGTAACTGACACTAGTAGAGACTCACTTTATAAGTAGTATCAGTCTCTACTATTTTCCTCAGTCAGCCTAACAAGCTAGATCCCTCCAAATTATCCCTGAATGAGACACCATTACTACTGTATTATTCTGCTTCTTCAATAGAAAAGGAAGAGGAAAGGGAGTCATATGTTTTAAAGGTGAAAAACATTAATCGTTTGGGCAATATGGAGTCAAAGAATAAGTATGCACATGAAGAAGTCAACTGATATTAGCAAGTGATCATTATTTTCATAAGGTAGCCATTATGTACAGGCTGGAACATTCTCATTTATTTAATCCTAAATTTCATTTTTCAAATTAACCAAAACAATATAAAAATATTCCTCTCCCAAAATTTCATTAAAAAGTCAGTAAAATATGCATTTCAGAAAGAAAAAAGAAAAAAACAAATTAAAATAAAAAATTTTTACTGAAGTCAGAAAGAACAAGCATTCAAAAGTATGGTAAAGCTTGTATATATCTAAATATGCATCTATGAAAATAGTTGATAATTCCAGCTAAGGTAGGGTATGAAAAGAGTGTGCCACTAAAAAATTGGAAATTCATAACATGTAAGTTTGACAAAACGGCAGTGCTAGCAGTTTTAAAGAATTTCAGCTCATTTTATTAGTATTGGAGAAGTGCAGAATCACACAAAATAATTGAATTTATTTGAAATATTTTAATTATCTTACTGATACCTATATACAATTCTAATATTTCCCATGAATTAAAACAAATGCAATATTAATAAAACACTATTAATAAAAATATCATTCTAGGTATTTGTATTCACTAGTAAAATTTGCACATAAATTGAATTTTTAAAATCTAAAAACCACTACTTTCTTTGAAAATATTTATTCTTCTATGTGTGTGCTAAGTCGCTTCAGTCATGCCCAACTCTGCGACCCCATGGACTGTAGCCAACCCAGCTCCTCTGTCCAAGGGATTCTCCAGGCAAGGATACTGGAGACCGTGGCCACCCCTTCTCCAGTGGATCTTCCTAACCCAGAGATGGAATCCATACCTGTCTCCTACATTCGCAGGTGGGTTCTTTACCACTAGTGCCACCTAACAAATGTGGAGAGATAGCTCGTGCACTTCTCTGCCTTTACATTTACAACTGTATATGTAGTCATCCCTTGTTGTCTCTTGAGGTTTAGTTCCAGGACCTACTTTAGACACCAAACCCCATGGGTACTCAAGTCCGGTAGTCAATCCTCTGTATTTGTGGCTTCATATCAGCAGATTGTGTAACGCTTTAATTACTACTGAAAAAAAGATCTGCTTATACATTGACCTGCACAGTTCAAACCCACGTTGTTCAAGGGTCAGCTGTCTTTACCCTGTTTCTTAAGGAGGCTTTAGATCTTTAAAATATATTTCTTTATATTTTGGAAGATTAATTATTTAAACTATATTTAGCAATTATAATTTCATAAGAATCACAAAATATGCATTATTATTCTCTCTCTAAGGCAATGAGGAGGGCATATAGGCTGGAATATAATGACTGCTTTCAAATTCAATAGCTGATCATCAGATTTTTGGATGATCATTTATCACCAAGGTATTTAACAATAAAAAAGAGTCCTGTAAAAGCCACAATATAAAATTTATTCTAACAGTATTTAAAAATATCAATATATTAAATACACCTTGTATATTTATTGTGTACATTGGCCTGCATAAAGCATAACTTTAACCAGGATTACTTTCAAAACTACTCCGATGAAGGCACCTAGTTTTGTCAATGACAAAAGAAATTTCAGTTGTAATGTGTGTGTAAAATTTTCGTGAAAATTTGAATAGTTTTCAGATGTATAAGTCTGCATATTGTCACAGTGTAGACAATGTTACAAATCAGATCTAAAATGATCCATTAAAAATATTTGATATTTCAAATAGATAGTCATTCAGTAAATAGGAAGGCTATAGTATAACAATAGTGGATAATGTTAATACTGTGCAAACTGAGGTGAGAAAAACGTCTTTATAACTTTTATCCATAGGAAGTCCTGTTATATTCGGTCATCATCACCACAGATTCCTGTACAAAGAAAATGAAGTGTAGAGTTGGAGCAGAGAGGGTCCAACTCTACATGTATCCATATGCTGACACACATGTCCCCATGTTTATTTTACTCATTAAATGTTTTTTGTGCCCCTACTTTATGGTGGAAGGTATAGTACAAGAGAAAGCTAATGTCATCCATGTGGGTATACACAGTGTACTGGCAAGAAGACTTGTAAGCACATTTCGGTGGTGCAACAACATATTTTATATATATATATATATAAAATGATGGCTACAATGGGGGCCAAAGGATGAGATGTAGTTAATTTGGCATGGAGGAGACTGGGAGTCATGGATGTAAGTGATATCAATTTACCTAGATGAAAAAAGATAGAATATTGCCAGTTGGAGAAGGGGCTAGAAAATTTAATTATAGGATAAGTGTCTCACTCACTCACACACACAGGTTCAGAGACCATGGTTAGGGAAAGAGTAAGAAGGATAAAAGGTGATCTGCAAACAAATTATACTTGAATGTAGGGTTTATGCCTTGTTATCTGGGTAATGATTATCCATTGAATTTTCTATGCAGAGGCTTTCATCATCAAAATTGTTTTAGAAAGATCACTTTGATAGCATTGAGGATGATGGATTGGAGAGAGAAGGATGAATATAAGGACCTCACTTCCTCTACTTATTCTATCTCAGTGGATGATATGATTTTCCATGCACTTGATCAAATAGGAAAACTGGTGGACTTTTAGATTCCTTTCTCTTTCAATTCATCACCAAATTCTTTCTTATCATGGTATATGCATCCAAATCCCTGTAATTCACAGAATCAGTACTTTTCAGTCGCTCAGCCATATCTGATTCTTTGCAACCCCATGGACAGCAGCACACCAGGCTTCTCTGTCCATCACCAACTCCTGGAACTTACTCAAACTCATGTCCATTGAGTTGGTGATGCCATCCAACAATCTCATCTTCTGTCATCCACTTCTTCCCCCGACTACAATCTTTTGCAGCATCAGGGTCTTTTTCAATGAGTCAGTTATTCACATCAGATAGCCAAAGTATTGTAGCTTCAGCTTCAGCATCAGTCCTTCCAAAGAATTTTCAGGACTGATTTCCCTTACTATTGACTAGTTTGATCTGATTGCAGTCCAGGGGATTCTCAAGAGTCTTCTCTAACACCACAGTCCAAAAATATCAATTCTTCAGTGCTCAACTTTCCTTATAGTCCAACCCTCATATCCATATATGACTACTGGAAAAACTATAGTTTTGATTAGACGGACCTTTGTTGGCAAAGTAATGTCTCTGCTTTTTTTAATATGCTGTCTAGGTTGGTCTAGCTTTTCTTCCAAGGAGCAAGTGTCTTTTAATTTCACAGCAATAATTTTCACCATTGGCAGTGATTTTGGAGCCCCCCAAAAATAGAGTCCCTCACTGTTTCCATTGTTTCCCCATCTATATGCCATGAAGTGATGGGACAGGCTGCCATGATCTTAGTTTTCTGAATATTGAGTTTTAAGCCAACTTTTCCACTCTCCTCTTTCATTTTCATCAAGAGGCTCTTTAGTTCTTCTTTGCTTTCTTCTGTAAGGGTAGTGTCATCTGCAGATGGTGGAGTAGAAGGACGTGCACTCATCTTCTCCTGCAAGAACTCCAAAATTACAACTCCCTGCTGAGCAACTGTTGACAAGAGGATGTTGGGCCTCTCCAAAAAAGATACCCCATGTCCAAGGGCAAAGGAGAAGCCTCAGCAAGATGGTAGGAGGAGCAAAATCATGTTTAAAATCAAACACCATACCCTCCAGAGATGCTCAGAGGGCACAAAAGAAACCTTGTGTGCACCAGAAAACCCTACAGACTGAGCCAAAACTGCCTTTGAGTGTTAGAATGCCTCCTACAGAGGTATGGGTCAGCAGTTGCCTGCTGCAGAGGCAGAGGCTCTGAGTGCAGCAGACCTGGGTATGGCATAACCCTCTTGGAGGAGGTTGCCATTAACCCCACCATAGAGCCACCAGAACTTACACAGGATTTGGGAAACAGACTCTTGGAGGGCATAAACACAACCTTGTATGTACCAGGACCCAAGAGAAAGGAGCAGTGACCCCATAAAAGACTGACCCAGACTTGCCTTTGAGTGTCCAGAAGTCTCTGGCAGAGGCATGGGTTGGTAGTGGCCTGCTGAGGGCCGGGGGCAGTGAGTGTGGCAGTGCATGCACAGGACCTTATGCAGGAGGTCACCATTATCTTCATTACAACAGGGAGGGAACACAGCCCTGACCATCAACAGAAAATTGGATTAAAGATTTACTGAGCATGACCCTGCACATAAGAGCAATACCCAGCTTCCCCCACAGTCAGTCTCATGATCAGGAAATTCCCATAAACCTCTTATCCTTATCCATCAGAGGGCAGACAGAATGAAAATCACAATCATAGAAACCTAGTCAAACTGATCACATGGACCACGTCCTTGTCTAAGTCAATGAAATTATGAGTCATGTCATGTAGGGCTACCCAAGACAGACAGGTCATGGTTGAGATTTCTAACAAAATGTGGCCCACTGGAGAAGGGAATGGCCAACCACTTCAGTATTCTTGCCTTGAGAACCCCATGAACAGTATGAAAAGGCAAAAAGATAGGACACTGAAAGATGAACTCTCCAGGATGGTAGGTGCTTAATATGCTACTGGAGAATTGTGGAGAAATAACTCTAGAAAGAATGAAGAGATGGAGTCAAAGCAAAAACAATGCCCAGTTGTGGATTTGACTGGTGATGGAAGTAAAGCCTGATATTGTAAAGAATATTGCATAGGAACCTGGAATGTTAGGTCCATGAATTAAGGCAAATTGGAAGTGGTCAAACAGGAGATGGCAAGAGTAAACATCAACATTTTATGAATCAGTGAACTAAAATGGATGGGAATGGGTGAATTTAACTCAGATGACCATTATATCTACTGCTGTGGGCTAGAATCCCTTAGAAGAAATGGAATAGACATCGTAGTCAACAAAGGAGTTCAAAATGCAGTACTTGGATGCAATCTCAAAAAGAACAGAATGAACTCTGTTCTTTTCCAAGGCAAACCATTCAATATCACGGTAATCCAAGTCTATGCTCTGACTAGTAATGCTGAAGAAGCTGAAGCTGAATAGTTCTATGAAGACCTACAAGAACTTCTGGAACTAACACCCAAAAAGATGTCCTTTTCATTATAGGGGACTGGAATGCAAAAGTAGGAAGTAAATAAATACCTGGAGTAACAGGCAAATTTGCCTTTGGAGTACAAAATGAAGCGGGGCAAAAGCTAATAGAGTTTTGCCAAGATAATGCACCAGTCATAGCAACACCCTCTTCCAACAACACAAGAGAAGACTATATACATGGACATCACCAGATGGTCAATACCAAAATCAGATTGATTATATTCTTTGCAGCCAAAAAAAAGTGAAGCTCTATACAGTCAGCAAAAATAAGACCAGGAGCTGACTGGTCATGAACTCCTCATTGCAAAATTCAGACTTAAATTGAAAAAAGTAGGGAAAACCAGTAGACCATTCAGGTATGACCTAAATCAAATCAGTTATGATTATACAGTGGAAGTGATAAATAGATTCAAGGGATTAGATCTGATAGAGCACCTGAATAATTATGGGTGGAAATTCTTGACATTGTATAGGAGGCAGTGATCAAGACCATCCCCAAGAAAAAGAAATGCAAAAATGCAAAATGGTTGTCTGAGGAGGCCTTACAAATAGCTAAGAAAAGAAGAGACACTAAAAGCAAAGGAGAAAAAGGATATACCCATTTGAATGCAGAGTTGTAAAGAATAGCAAGGAGAGATAAGAAAGCCTTCCTCAGTGATCAATGCAAAGAAATAGAGGAAAACTCACAGGATAGATGACAATTTTTTCCACTGTGATATATTAATAACAAACTAATTGAGCCTCATATCTTCATTCTTGCCTTTGTTTTTCCCCAGAATTCATTAATGCATACAACCACAAAGATATTGCTAAAACACACCTTGTCTGAAGAAATTCCTTTAATATTTTGCTATTACACTTAGAAATAATTCCTGAATATATCATCTTTATTATAACCTAAATTTACCAAGTATTAAATTGAACATGAATGGCTGTAAAAAGTCAGTTATTAGATATCATTCTTCATAATGCGGTGTTCAACTAACAGATAATATAAATAATTACAGTGCCCATAATAAATGATATTTAAGCTCAGTAAAACATCTATTTCTGCTTTATTGATTATGCCAAAGCCTTTGACTGTGTGGATCACAATAAACTGTGGAAAATTCTTCAAGAGATAGGAATACCAGACCACATGATCTGCCTCTTGAGAAACCTGTATGCAAGTCAGGAAGCAACAGTTAGAATGGGACATGGAACAACAGACTGGTTCCAAATAGGAAAAGGAGTATGTCAAGGTTGTATGTTGTCACCCTGCTTATTTAACTTATATGCAGAGTACATCATGGGAAACTCTGGGCTGGAAGAAGCACAAGCTGGAATCAAGATTGCTGGAATAAATATCAATAACCTCAGATATGCAGATGACACCACCCTTATGACAGAGAGTGAAGAGGACCTAAAAAGCCTCTTGATGAAAGTGAAGGAGGAGAGTGAAAAAGTTGGCTTAAAGCTCAACATTCAGAAAACTAAGATCATGGCATCTGGTCCCATCACCTCATGGGAAATAGATGGGGAGACAGTGGAAATAGTGTCAGACTATATTTTTGGGCTCCAAAATCACTGCAGATGGTGATTGCAGCCATGAAATTAAAAGACACTTGCTCCTTGGAAGGAAAATTATGACCAACCTAGATAGCATATTAAAAAGCAGAGACATTACTTTTCCAACAATGGTCCATCTAGTCAAGGCTACGGTTTTTTCAGTGGTTATGTATGGATGTGAGAGTTGGACGGTGAAGAAAGCTTAGCACCAAAAAATTGATGCTTTTGAACTGTAGTGTTGGAGAAGACTCTTAAGAGTTCCTTAGACTGCAAGGAGATCCAACCAGTCCATCCTAAAAGAGATCAGTCCTGGGTTTTCATTGGAAGGACTGATACCGAAGCTGAAACTCTAATACTTTGGCCTCCTCATGTGAAGAGTTGACTCATTGGAAAAGACTCTGATGCTGGGAGGAATTGGGGGCAGGAAGAGAAGGGGACGACAGAGGATGAGATGGTTGGATGGCATCACCGACTCAATGGACATAATTTTGACTAAACTCCGGGAGTTGGTGATGGACAGGGAGGCCTGACATGCTGCGATTCATGGGGTTGCAGAGTCGGACACGGTGAGTGACTGAACTGAACTGAACTGAAACTCAGTACTTTATATGTACTTTATTTGGTCTTCACAATAACTCTGAGTTTATTGAGATTTTATAGGTCAGGGAACCAAATTGTACCATGTTTAATTAAGGGTCAGATCTGGGAAAATAAATCATATTTGTCTGACTCCAAGGTCTCTACTCAAATCCCAGCTTGTGTTGCCTGCTAAAAGCAGTAGGAAGTGATTTTAAAAAAAAAAGAAATTCATAAAAATCTGAGAATAATTCCTACCTTCAAGTCAAAAGAAAGCCCGGTTCTACCAAAAATATAAATTTGAGACTAAATTGAAAATCAAAATCAAATGAGAAACTAGGAACCTATGAATAATAGCAAGAAACAGATATTACTTTAGAGGACTTTTAGCCTCAGATTACATCCTGATAAGTGTGAGCATCTACACCTATTCTAGGCATTGTTATCAATCTGATTAATGCCTGTCAAGAGTCTCTTTTTCAGAGAAACTAACAGTAATATTAACCAGATGCTAAAGATAGGTATCACACTCAATGGATGCTACCCATGAAAGAAATACAGAGTACCTCTTTAAGATGCATGGGGGTAGTTCAGTTTAGTTCAGTCACTCAGTTGTGTCTGACTCTTTGTGACCCCATGGACTCCACCACACCAGGCTTCCCTCTCCTTCAACTTCCAGAGGCTGCTCAAACTTATGTATTGAATCGGTAATGACATCCAACCATCTTATCCTCTATAATCCCCTTCTCTTGGAGAAAATGCTGGCTGAAAATCTTCTCTTCTGCCATTTATAGTCTAATGCAAATGACTCCTTCTTCTGATGAATTTTCTTATTCAGAAGAAAAATTAGCCCCCCTCCCAAACTAATACACTGAGAATAAGGAACTTTCACTGAGTCCCCAGCTTAATTTGTGGCAGATTTGGATGGAGTTCAGTGAGAGTGCGTATGTGCCTGCTGTCACTCAGTCATCTCACTCTTTGCAGCCCCATTGGACTGCAGCTTGCTAGGCTCCTCTGCTCATGGAATTTTCCAGGCAAGAGTACTGGAGTGGGTCAGTCAGCGTATGACTCATTGCAATTGAGTTTTGTTACATTTTCTGAGATGGGCATTTCTTATTTGTCTCCTCAATAGACAGACATTCCCTCCTCTGGTTACTGAATCTACAGTTGGAAAGTGGAATGTGAGGAGAATGAAACTCTGTCTTCATGTCAACTCGAGTTCTGGTGGTTTTACAGCTCCAGACAAATTCCAGGATAAAAAGATGTCAGCAGATTGCATTAGAAAGGCCTAAAGTGAATCTCAAGCTTTGTCAGGAATACAGGGGACAGTTGCAGCACTCTCCCACCAGAAGTGAGCTTATAAGTATATGGTCCCTCAAGCTGCAGATTGCCATCATGGAGCTTGAAGGAGGCAAAGGAAGTAGAACCAAAAAGTAGAAAGAATTTGGCCTTTGTATACCATTTCAAAACTTGTCTCCAAACGCTCTGAAGCCTCATCTCTCAAAGACTATTCAAGCTACCTATGTCAGCAAATTCTCTTCCTTGCTTTCCTTTGCTTGTTGTTTTCGCTGTTCAGAGGCCAAGCCACCTCCGACTCTCTGCAACCCCATGGGCTGCAGCAGGGCAGCATTCCTTGTCCCTCACCATCTTCCAGAGTGTGCTCAAGTTCACGTCCATTGAGTAGGTGATGCCATCCAACCATCGCAACCACTGTTGCCCTCTTTTCCTTCTGCCTTTAATCTTTCCCAGAATCAGGGTCTTTTCCTTTGCTTTTACATCAGTTTAAGTGAGGCTTCATGCAACTTGCAATGTAAAGCATTCTCAAGGAATGTTAACATTTCCAATTAGTGTTTTAAGTGCTTTTCAGACACCTTTTTTTTTTAAACCGGTGAATGATTTTCTAAAGATTTCTGCTTTGTTATTCACTCATTCATCCATTCATTCATTTGTTTGCTATTTCATCTTTATCATATCTGTTTTGTACCTATTATTACCCTGACACTGTTCTAAGTACGGAGGTGCTTTAGTTACTTTAGTCTTGTTGGACTCTTTGTGATCCCACAGCCCATGAGGATCCTCTGTCTATGTGATTTTCCAGGCAAGAATACTGGAGTGGGTTGCCTTTTTCTTCTCTAGGTCATTTTCCCAACCCAGGAATTGAACCTGGGTCTCCTGCATTGCAGGCAGATTCTTTACATTCTGAGCTACAGGGCACTGGGGGAGGTTAGAGTAATGCCTGGGCCATCATTTATGTGAAGCATATGATCTTGGAGAGTGAGGGAAATGTGTATTTTTCACAGTAAAAATATAAATAGGTTCTGGAAAAAATAATCTAAGGAAAATGGAATAAAGAAAATCAGGGATAAGATGCCATTAATATGAACATTAAGGATTAGATATGCTTTTGGTGTGTAAAATTGTGAGGAAAGGTGCTTCAGACAGAGAAAACAGTATGAAAAAAAAGTCATGTATCAGGAAAAATGGAGTTTGTTGGGGAAAAACACATCATTTCACTTTGACTGCCCACAGTGACTGGAATTTTGTGTCAGTTTAAGAAATCTGTATTATAGTATATCCAGAAAAAGACAAAATGCTTATTCCCCACCCCCCACCCCCTTTGGCAGCTGCCCAAGAGCAAGTCTTTAAGTTAAAAAAGAACAAAAACAAAAACAAAAAGCCTGTCTACTGCTTAAATGTCTCTTGGAAACAATTCTGCAGTGTGGGCAGATTATCATTCCTTCTTCCCCAAAACAGCAAATTTTGAAAGTGAGACTCTGACTTTGAGCTTTCACAATAGTGGTTGCCTGACTTCTCTGCCAAGTAAGTTTGCTTTATACATTCTGAAAGCTATCTCTTCACTCAGTTCATATGGAATGACATGAAATAACAGCAACATAATCACTATGGCCATTAGGAGCTTTAGGCAGTTTGGAAGTTATGTAAGGTTAACCCCACAGGAAGCAACCTTGTATGTGCCTTTACACAAGCTCTCAATTTGGATAGCATTGTTGCCATCTTTCTTACTTACCAGTCACATAAAAAATGTAACATGACTGGTATCCAGGATGCTACTTTACTAAGGAAAGTTCTTTGTAATGGAGGCATTAAAGGTATGTTCAGGGGGCCAGCAAGCCTTATGGTTGGTGATCTGAATTGTCTAAAACTCACAGAAGCAATCTTAAATACCTCATGTGACTTTTGCTTGAATATAAGTGGCAAATTGCTGTCTAATATAATCCAACTCCAATACTTTGGCCACCTGATGTGAAGAACTGACTCATTGGAAAAGACCCTGATGCTGGGAAAGATTGAAGGCAGGAGGAGAAGGGGATGACAGAGGATGAGATGTTTGGATAGCATCACTGACTCGATGGAGGTGAGTTTGAGTTAGCTCCGGGAGTTGGTGATGGACAGGGAAGTCTGGCATGCTGTAGTCCATGGGGTTGCAAAGAGTCAGACACAACTGAGGGACGAAGTGAATTGAACTGATAAGCCTCATAGTCATACACAGCTATTGAAAATCAAGTTTATATTAATTAAAATGAAAAATTTAGCTCTTTAGCCACATTACTCACATTTCAGATGTTTCATGATGTGTTTTGCTAGAAACTTAAGAGGAGAAGCACAGATAATGCTCTCATCATTGCAGAAAGTTTTATTTGATAAGGTTCTTTATAGCATCCCACAAGTGCTTTCAGTTAGCACTTCTGTAACGTGGACGTCACCATCCACTGGGAGTTACCTGCATTTGGGGCATGCTGCTTTCACCTTGTTCAGAAAGAAAATATGTCTCATACATGCTTAATACCTTCCAGTCCTGATTAGGTTCCTTACAGACATATAAACTGATAAGACAGGTGCTCAGGCCAGATGCACTGGGAGGACCCAGAGGAATCAGGTGGGGGGGGGGGGAGGTGGGAGGGGAGATCGGGATGGGGAATACATGTAATTCCATGGCTGATTCATGTCAATGTATGACAGAACCCACTGCAATGTTGCAAAGTAATTAGCCTCCAACTAATGAAAATAATTGAAAAAAAAAAAAAAACTGAAATCTTTATAAACCACATAAACTGAAAACTTTCAGTTTTCAGTGCTTTATGAGACCAAATTTAAAGTCTGTAAGAAAATACTTTAGATATTAAGCATCATATCTTTCTATAATTCAAGCTCATTTAGAAACCAAATGCAAGGAAAGGAAGCATAAATAAACAATTCCTGGCAATTACACCATCAAAGCATAATAGAAATTTAGTAATACTTATCATTGTTTTGGGCTTTCTAGGTGGCTTAGTGGTAAAGAATATGCTTTTCAATGCAGGAGACACAGGAGATGTGGGTTTGATCTCTGGGTCTGGAAGATTCCCTGGAGAAGGAAATGGCAACCCACTTCAGTATTCTTGCCTGGATAACACCATGGACAGAGGAGCCTGGCAGGCTACAGTCTATGGGGTTGCCAAAGAGTTGAACATGACTGAGCATGCAACACTCACTCTCGTCATCATTTTAGCACAATAAATTCCACATGGTTGACAACAAATGCCTTCAAACAAAGGCTTTTTAAAAACGATTGATTATAAATGTAAAAATAATAGACTATTAAACTGAAATATGATTATGGTTGTTTGCTAAACAAATTTAAAACATTGACAAGCCAGCACATATTTCCCTATAAGTGGCTAGGATAATGACCAATATATAATGGACACTCAACAAATGTTGACTGAATTGAATTAACCTGGTAATAAAGTAATATAAATGGTTGACTGATTACCACTTTGTCTGCATTTAGCATGTTTGGCAATCAAGACAGAGTTTAAACTCAAATTCATATTTCAATTGCATTTAGAGGTGTTCATTAACCTCAAATTGTAAAGGAGTTCCAGAAGTACATTAAAGCATACGATGTAAGATAGTGACTTCAACAACCAGATTCAAAAAGAATAATGCGACTTAAGTATCTCACTACAATAAATTGCTATACCCACCATGATTTCTATGCCTGATTTACACAATGCTTTCACTTGACTCAAAAATGAACTTTGAAAATATCTGAATATTTCATAAGCAGTTTTACCCTTGGATTTATTTTAAATTTTTAAAAACTAAAATAAAATGCCACAATGCCTTTCAAGATACACTATTTGGAAACTATTTTGTGTCCTGTGAAAAAATATACTAATGATAAATTATAAACTATTATGCTAGGTAAATTTTTATTTGATTGATTAGATTCTGACTCATTTATCTAGATTTTTTTCAGAAAGCAAATTGCTGAAGAAAATTATATAATTTACAGCTTTATCAAAATATTATACTTTATACAACTTAACTAATTAATAAGACGTTTATAGCTATTTTGCTGTATAGTATTTCTGTGGAAAAACAAAATTTGAAACTTTTAAATTTTAAAAGTTTAATATAACCATTTAAACCATAAGATGAGAAGATATTTAATTGTTTTTAAATGTGTACATTTTAATCTAAAACCAAATACTCCACTGGACAATAAGTTCTTGATAAGAAAATGATGCTATAAACTTCTGACTAGTAGAGTGTAAGATATTCAGTAAACACTTTCTGATTTAATGTGAGTTAAACTTTATAAAACATAATTTTCTGTAGACATATTTTGTCAGGCAAAAAAATGCTATATAGATATTCATATTAAAATTAAAATTCATATTAAAATGTATGTGTTTATATACACATACATGTGTTATAATTAAATATATTTATATTACTGGGAAAAATAGCAATAAATAAGCTCAGATATGCACCCTTATGGCAGAAAGCGAAGAGGAAGTAAAGAACCTCTTGATGAAGGTGAAAGAGAAGAATGAAAAAGCTGGCTTAAAAATCAACATTCAAAAAACTAAGATCACAGCATCTGGTCCCATTACTTCATGGCAAATAGGTGGGGAAACAATGGAAACAGTGATAGATTATTTTCTTGGGCTCCAAAATCAATGTGGATGAAGATTGCAGCCATGAAATTAAAAGATACTTGCTCCTTGAAAGAAAAGCAAGGACAAACCTAGACAGTGTATTAAAAAGCAGAGATACTACTTTTTAGTAGTGTCACACATTTACCGACAAAGATTTGTATAGTCAAAGCTATGGTTTCTCCAGTAGTCATGTACAGATGTAAGATTTGGACCATAAAGAAGGCTGAGCACCGAAGAGCTTTGAACTGTGGTGTTGGATAAGACTCTTGAGAGCCCCTTGGACAGAAAGAGATCAAACCAGTCAATCCTAAAGGAAATCAACTCTGACTATTCATTGGAAGTACTGATGCTGAAGTTGGAGCTCCAATACTCTGGCCACCTGATGCAAAGAGCTAACTCATTGAAAAAGACCCTGATGTTGGGAAAGATTGAAGGCAGGAGAAGAAGGGAGAGCCAGAGGATGAGATGGCATCACCAACTTGATGGACATGAGTCTGAGCAAGATCCAGGAGTTGGTGATGAACAGGGAAGCCTGGATTGCTGGAGTCCATGGGGTTGCAGAGTCGGACATGACTAAGCAACTGAACAACAACAATTCATATATGTGGGCTTCCCTCATGGCTCATATGGTAAAAACTCCGCCTGCAATGAAGGACACACAGGTTTGATCTCTGGGTGGGGAAGATCCCCCGGAGAAGGAAATGGCTACCCACTCCAGTAGTCTTGCCTGGAGAATTCCAAGGACAGGAGGAGCCTGGTGGGTTATAGGTCCATGGGGTTGCAAAGAGTCAGGTATGACTGAGCAGCTAACACTTTCACTTTCATATATATGTATAATGACATAAAAACATTTTCAAAACATGTTTTTCATTATCAATGTATCACGACTTAAGAAGAAGACTGGTAGTTAAATTAATTCTAAGAACATTTATTCTCACTGACTTTAATTCTTAATCACTCTGACAGTGACAGAAATGCCAATTTCCAAGGTTACTTCTAGAAAACAATACGCTTTGTAATTATTGTTTCAATACATTAGCGCCTTTATTTTCTTTAGAACATGAACTGCTTAAGAAGATAAAATTGTGGAAAACCGCACATGATTTCTGGAGAAGGGAATGAGAATCCACTCTAATAGCCTTGCCTGGAGAATTCCATGGACAGAGGAGCCTGGCGGGCTATAGTCCATGGGGTTGCAAAAGAGTCGGACACGACTGAGCAACACACACAAATACTTGATTTCTTACTTGATTAACCATCTTTTCAAAATGACTTTTTCATAATTATACATGCTTTACTTAAAAACGATTTATAGTTGAACCCAAGTTCTCTTTTGTGTGTGTGTGTGTGTGTAATAAAGTTTTATTACAGTATAAAGGAGATAGAGAAAGCTTCTGACATAGGCATCAGAAGGGGGCAAAAGAGTACCCCCTTGCTAGTGTTAGCAATGGAGTTATATACTCTCCAATGAATCCAAAGAATATCTGGAGGTTGCAAAGACCTCACCAGACCCACTCCCATAATTTACATTTTAAGATAACAGAGTTGGCCAGAAGGTTTAATTCAAAGAGTGTCCTCAGGCAGGATACATTATTGTTATATAATCCTAAGGAATGTAGAGGAAAAAAAGTAAAAAAGTTTGTCCTTTCTTCCTACTTGAATATCCCAGACCTCTCTCTCCTTGGGGACCCCTAGACTTCTTATCAACCTGCCTAGGAAATGACTCTCATTCCCCCCTTTTCTTTTAGGAGAATAATGTTGCCTAGGGAAAAGAGGCGTCGTTCTCATTCCATAACTGCTTCCCAGCTGACAAGGGACGTTGTCCCTAAATTGGTGAGGCAGCATATTCTCCTAATCCTCATAGTGAGGATGTCTGATCCAGGGGCTCCAAGTAATAGTTGGAGGAGGCTGTGGCACTCATAGGAGCTCGGACAACTATTTGTAAATTAAAAGCTTTTAGACGGTTAGAAAACCCCATTACACAGTTACAGATGTAAGGCAAAATAGCCAGAATTTTTCAGTAAGATGTGTGACAAGTTGAAATTGGAAGGAATATTTGTTGTGAAAATATTGATATATTAAAATAGGCATTACCACTTCTATTCATTATAGGACTAAAGCTATAAATACAGATTCTACTGGCCCTGCACACTGTTAGTTCAATTCAAGCACTCAGTTGTGTCCAACTCTTTGTGACGCCATGGACTGCAGCATGCCAGTCTTCGCTGTCATTCACCAACTCACAGAGTCTGCTCAAACTCATGTCTGTCAGGTCAGTGATGCCATCCAACCATCTCATCCTCTGTTGGCTCCATCTCCTCCTGCCTTCAATCTTTTCCAGCATCAGAGTCTTTTCCCTTGAGTCAGTTACTTCGCATCAGTAAGCCAAAGTATCGGAGCTCCCATTTCAGTATTAGTCTTTCCAATGAATATTCAGGACTGATTTCCTTTAGAATTGACTGATTTGATCTCCTTTCAGTCCAAGGGACTCTCAAGAGTCTTATCCAACACCACAGTTCAAGAGCATCAATTTTTCAGTGCTCAACTTTCTCTATGGTCCAACTCTCACATCTATACATGAGTACTGAAAAGACCATAGTTTTGACTAAATGGACCTTTGTTGGCAAAGTAATGTCTCTGCTTTTTAATATGCTGTCTAGGTTTGTCATAGTTTTTCTTTCAAGGAACAAACATCTTTCAATTTCATGGCTGCAGTCACCATCTGCAGGGATTTTGAGGCCCAAGAAAATAAAGTCTGTCACTGTTTCCATAGCTTCCTCATCTCTTTGCCACGAAGTGATGGGACCAGATGCCATGATCTTAGTTTTTTGAATGCTGCATTTTAAGCCAGTTTTTTCACTCTCCTCTTTCATCAAGAGGCTCCTCAGTTCCTCTTCGCTTTCTGCCATAAGGGTGGTGTCATCTGCATATCTGAGGTTATTGGTATTTCTCCCAGCAATCTTGGTATGTATGTGCACCATACAGTCTACAAAATGATGACTTTTTCCTGTGAGTAATAGGAAGTTTTTGAAGGTGAGGGTTTGATTTATTTACATTTGTAATTTAGTCTATTAATCTGTGATGCTGGTAAACAGGAGTGGAGGGGAGAGGAAATATAAGCTCTTAGTCAAGATAGGTAAGAAAGCTAAGAAGACACTTAAAAAGTGTTAAAAATATGGAAAGGCATGGAGTAGGCAACACTTATGTTTCATTTGTATAATGCTGGCCCACAGATGTCATTATGAAGTTGCGGGCTATGGGAAGAAGTAAAAGTTTGATAAAAGTATATTTCAATATTTACCAGGAAGTTAATGAATCCTATAAAATCTTTTCAGAGACTTACATTCAACCTGATATCATTTAGTCTCTTAAATTTCCTGAACCTGAGTACCTATGAAAAGTGCTAAGTTTCACCTGAGGTAACATAGGCACAAGATGGAGAAATGATGGTGTCATCCAAAAAGGAGAATTTTATCATTTTTTATACCCCCATGAAAAGAACTATTTTATACCATCTGCCTTTGGTCAGTTTCTTAGATTTAAAGATATTGATCCCCACATGATCATTGTCTGTTGAGTAATGAAGGAAGTAGAATTGGACAGAAGGAGGCATTGAACAGCAATTTACAGGCAACAAAGTCCTCAGCTCCGAAACATTCAGAGCCCTTTAAAGTCATCCACCTTTGAGGCAATGAGGCCACCACATCTTTCACCTCCCTAGGACTGATTATTGGATGCGTGCCCCTTTCAGAGAAGGATGTATCTTTGGCAGGGCAATTTGGGCCAATTTCCAGGAATCAGCCACCAGCACCTCCCTTCCAGGCACAGCCAGGAAATGAGTACATCAGTCCTGAGAGAAAGGACTGGGCAGAATATCATAACATTCACTACACAATCAAAGATAGAAAGTAATTTAAGAATTTTCAAACTACTTTCAAACACATACACACAGAGAACAAAATCATCAGTGACAAGAAACCAAACCAGAAAGACAGTCAGCTTTATGGGATTTGCTTTCTCTTTTATTTATATTTATATTGCATTTTTGAAAGAGAAAAATAAAGATAAAGGTCATGATAGCTGCATTAGTATGGATTGATCTGGCTCAGTGAACTGAATCTCCTAAATGAGAATTTCTAGAGTAGTTAAAATAGAAAGAACTTTTTAACAGGGACTTTGATTGATGACCATAACCTATACAAGATTTTGCCTTAGTGATATGGTGAAGATGAAATGCTACAGCTTGTTTGAAATGAGGAATGGTGTTTTTAAAGGATATTTTCTTCTGTTCATTGGACAATGTAGAGACTTATGAGTCACAGCAACTTCTAGCTTTTTGTGCCTAGAATTGCTTTCTTTTTGCTATTGTAAAAGCAAAAAACCAAAGCTATTGCTATGGTTAAAGTTTCCAATTGAGGCAAATCTCAACAAAAACTTATTTTCCTCCACATGGTATCAAGTTCAAAATCAAACAAAACTACCCACCTGTTTTGTGTTATTAGAAAATTTAACTGGCAATTTTTAAGAAGATTTTTTTTTTACATGCACTCTCTTCTTTATTAAAAAATATTAGATGTCTGTGGGTCACTGTATCAATGTTTTTAATATTTTCATAAGACTTCAACCTCTCATAGTAGAGAGAGAAAACAAATGTTGAAAAATTATCAAAGTAAAGGAGTAAATTAGTGTTATTACTTTGGAATTTCTCTAAAAACTTTAGAAACACAAAGCAATTTAACCATAAATGACTGACAAAGTAACAGTTAAAAAATATGTGCTTAAAGGAATGGATGATAGAAGCATCTTGAAGTGGAACACATCCTCATATTCATAACTATGAACAATCCATGTGATGATCCTTTGGAAAATAAACCTAGTCAAAAGAAAACTACAAAATAACAGCAATTCTGCCTCATACATGGGAAAGATCTAGCTCTAACAAAGTAGCATAATTGAGTCATGGAGAATAGCTTTTGGCTCACAAAAAAACTACATTCTGTTGGAGCTATAAAGGGAACCTAATTTTCAGACTCCTGCACTTGACAGATAAGAATGTTGAGGCCAACAAAGTGAAGTTTCTCTACTAAGGCAACTGGTATAGAGGTTTCTCTACCCTTGCTCCCATCTCTACCCCTCTCTATGTGTATCAGAAGACAAGGACGTAATCTCAACATCTAGAACAAACCTTTGGTTGATTCCTCCCCTGAGACTCATGATATATAGTAGATTTCCAAAATTTTGAGTAGTAATTGTTCATTTATAGATCTCCTTCCCCAACAATGTCTCAGTTATTTTAGGAATAAAGCTATCTCTTATTAATTTTACTAACATCCCTATTGTGTATGCTGAACTTTAATCTAGTTTAGTGCTTATCATTGTCATGATTTTTAAATGAGAAAAACACAATTGAGTTATAGAGGTTAATTATCTTGTTCAAGGCCACTTAACTTTTCTGAGATACATATTTTGATTCCAAGTTTGTTTATTTATTTATTTTTTTTAATTTTCAATGTCTGGAGGAGTTTGTGTTACCAAATAGAAACTTAACTATTGTTTCTAGTTGCTAAGTTAGACTGCCAGGCTCCTCTGTCCATGGGATTTCCCAGGAAAGAATACTAGAATGGTTAGTGATTTCCTTCTTCAGGGAGGAACTCAATAAATGTATGCCAAATGAAGCAATAAATGAGTAGTGAGCTAGTGAAGGAGTTGGCCCTAACTCTTAAGGATCTCCTAGAGAATCAATAGCCCTTCTTGTCATTTTCAATTATGTGTTCTTCATACTCCATCCTACACAGTTCAGTTCAGTTCAGTTCAGTGGCTCAGTCGTGTCCAGCTCTTTGCGACCCCATGAATCGCAGCACGCCAGGCCTCCCTGTCCATCTTCAAATCCCGGAGTCTACCCAAACCCATGTCCACCGAGTTGGTGATGCCATCCAGCCATCTCATCCTCTGTCGTCCCCTTCTCCTCCTGCCCCCAATCCTTCCCAGCATTAGGGTCTTTTCCAGTGAGTCAACTCTTCACATGAGGTGGCCAAATCATTGGAGTTTCAGCTTCAACATCAGTCCTTCCAACGAACACACAGGACTGATCTTTAGGATGAACCAGGTGGATCTTATTGCAGTCCAAGGGACTCTCAAGAGTCTTCTCCAACACCACCGCTCAAAAGCATTAATTCTTTGGTGCTCAGCTTTCTCCACCATCCAACTCTCACATTCGTACATGACTACTGGAAAAACCTACTACCCTGTTCAAAATCTGTCTTCTTTTTAATATTCAGATTGAGTAACAAATCCAAGAAATTGTTAATATAAATGAAGCAAAATGTCTCTACCCGTTTATTTAAATGAGAAATAGAGCAGAATCATGGATTGGGCTTTTCCCCTCCACTCTAAGCATGGAGGAAAAGAAATAAATATTAGTAATCTCCTAGTTTAATAATAAAACATGACTTTATAGTTTCAGAAAATGGAAATGTCAATTTAGATATTACCAGGGCAACAGATTATTAGGTTACAACCAATCAGAATCACGGCTATTACTGGGGTTAAAGCTTAATTTCAGAGGACACATCAGAAATTTCTATAGCCTGAGATTCTTGCATGCTGTGTGCTAAGTTGCTTCAGCGGTATCTGACTCTTTGCAACCTTTTTGACTGTAGTCCACCAACCTCCTCTGTCCATGGGATTCTCCAGGCGAGAATACTGTAGTAAATTGCCATGTCCTCCTCCAGGGGATCTTCTTGACACAGGGATTGAACCTGCATCTCTTGTCTCCTGCACTGACAGGTGAGTTCTTTACTGCTAGTGCCACCTGACGTCTTACAATAACTCACAATATCAGTGTATTAAGCAGAATTGTATGTGTTTTCCTACAGTTGTAAGGGAGGAGGGAATATTTTCTCCTTATCTTACTGAGAGCACTTTCACTGTAGTTTGTAGTTTTCAAGACAAGGGCTAAAATTCCATTAATTAGAAAAGCAGAGTTAAGAAGCTCAGAACTCATATCATGTAGAGAAAATGCTACAGAACAAGACTATTAAAAAATAGAATATAGGCAAAGTCATGTTTTGCATCTAAAAGTCTTCCCTCCAATATTTTAGTTATACAACTTTTGTTCCTTTTTCTGATTATCTTGATTATACCTCCTTATGCCACTATTTAATATTTGATTTTATACTATCTACTAGTTCATTTTCCATGCTTCCTGCTGTAGGAATTACATGAGTTTTCTAGGCCAAGAGCCATGAGGACTATTACACAATGGCTTCTCACAGCATACATAATATTGCTCTGTAGGCATGATCTATCATATTATCTCTTTACACAGGAAAAAAAGAGTCAAATATTAAAAATAGGGTAATTTGATTAATAATAGTGGTTCAGGAAAAAATAATTCTTATAAAATACATCTAACTCTTGTGCTCTCTTTTAAAGGAAACTTCCTATTATTTGATAGGTAAGATGTGCCACTATTGGACCCAATAAAAATTATTATATATCCTATGACCTACTTCAGAGCTTTTTCAAAGTGCTTGAAAATGCAAAATTTTTCATCATGGAGGTTATCCCCTAAGAAACACTGTTTACACATGATATATATTAAAAATTGCCTATGTAATGAAAGAACAGGGACTGATTAATAAAAATATCAGCAATGAGATAATTCTGACTATTCCTTTTCTTTTAAACTGAGCTGTAATATATAGTCTTTCCAAAGAGACAGCAGAATGAAAAGAAAATCACCTCTGGATTGACACAAATTTGACTTCAAATATATATATATATATATATATATATATATAAATCTGCTTACTTGGTAACCTTTGGTAAGCCATAAGCCTTTTCAACTGTTAGACAGAGGGAAACATTTCTTGCTTTTCTTAGTCAAAATCAAAAATGTCTTCCAATAAGAGCTTTTAATCAGCATGAATAATTTTACAGATTTCAAGCTTGGTGCAAAGAAAATTCAGATTTATCAATTCTTGAAATCTTTCTATGGATAACTGTGCAAAACTTTATGAATTTTATAATAGTCAGGAGTACATCAAATAGTTCTGTGGTTTTATGGAACACGCATTGAGACAAAGAAAACTTTATACTATTAAAAATTTTGCTGGACTAGACTTGATATACAATGCTGCGTTATTAATACTTTCAGGTCTACCGCAAAGTGAATCAGTTAGACTTACACGTGCATCCACTCTTTTTTAGTTTCCCATATAGGCCATTACAAAGTATTGAGTAGAGTTCTCTGCGCTCTACAGTAGGGTCTTGTGTGTGTGTGCTCAGTCACTCAGTTGTATTCTGTTCTTTGTGACCCCAAGGACTGCAGCCTACCAGGTTCCTCTTTCCATGGGAATTTTCTCAGCAAGAATACTGGAGTAGATTGCCATTTCCTACTCCAGGAGATCTTCCCAATTCAGGGATCGAACTTGCATCTCCTACATTCCCAGGTAGATTCTTTGCCACTAAGGCACTGTGGAAGCCCACAGTATGTTCTTATTAGTTACCTATTTTTAGATATCATAGTATGGAGACAAAACTAGGTCAACTAAAAGGATATTACATGACACTAAAGATAGGCAAGAACTTTTATTGAAAAACAAAAGTTTAGCCCAAACAGATATATTACAAAGATCAGACTAATAAAAATCAAATTTAGTTTCTTCTTTCTTTTTCCTCATCCTCTTCCTTACCCATATCTTCCTTCCCTCCTCCTCCATCACCTCTTCCTCCTCCTTCTTCTTCTCTATCATCAAGTGACAGAAGCTGGGTTGCAGGGCCCGACCTTAGATATGAAGGCCTATTTTTCTCTTGGCAGTGAATCCCAGAATAAGAAAGAATTGCCCACTTTGAAGGACTCACCATTGTTAAAATAAAATGGAGACCAGGCTGAAAAATGCTGCAGGCAGACAAAATCCTTTAAGCCACGTCAGGGGGAAAAAAAAAAATCTAGCTTTTTTTATAAACATTAACAAATCTTAGGTTATTTCTTGTGACTACCTCTGATAATCATAAAAGAAATTTAAGTAATCTTTCTACAGTGTTTTAAGATAATCACTTTTTTGAATTCCCTGCCATTTGGAAACTCCCACTATATTAACTAGTCATTGTAAAGGTTAAAAAAATTCTTCGTTTTCACTTTATAAGTCACCATGTAACAGCATGCTTCTGGACGTCATACCAGTTTGGGGTTTGCAGAATCCTTCTTTGCAGTTTGTTTGCTCAATTAAATATTCATATTGAGTAAAGTTCTCTGAATTTTCTGCTAACATCAAGTACAAAATAAACTATGCCAGCAGAAAGGAGTAGCTGAGGTAAGCATGTTTAATTTTCCCTTTCCAAAAAGAAAAGACCTTCCAACTTTCCTGCAAAAAGTGACCAAAGAGGTGAAAAGAGGAGAGGACCTACAATAATTGTGCACCATCTTCTTGAAAGCACACAGGGAGTGGGAAAACTATAATTGTCCATGTTATTTTTATTCAAATGAATATTCTCTTCTATATGTGTAATGATGGACAAACCACAAGACAGAAAGACTTTTATGACACTATTGTGCTATTACTAATGCAAAATTATCTCTAACTACATTTATAGAAATGGAAATAATCTTTATAACCTGAGAATTGACATGACTTAATTCAGTTTTGTTTAACATTCTCTTTATTTTGAAATTTGTTAATGTATTAAGAAATATGCTTAGGATGGATTCAATTTCCTTACAGTTATTCACTTCTATTTCAACTAAATAAATTTTTTAAAGTGGAAGCTTTACTCAAGTACTATAATAAGTCTGCCTGAATTTTAATTGTAGGGTAAATATGCACATTATTTCATAAGAATTGATTTCCTTCAAAGTAATACAACTCGAGAAACAAAGTTGGGGCATTTTGTGAACCAAAAACAATCGATTATTCAGAATATTTATAGGATTAAGTTATTTTTCTCTTTGCATTTTGGTTTACTAAATCTTATGAATTAATAAATAAAATACAAATGAATAAAATATGAATACATTTATGACATGTTAGAATAAAATAAAATTCACTTGACACAAAATATTGCTGAATATAGGTTAAAAATCATTAAATGATTCCAGGTGAATTTAAAATATGTGTTTTGTCTTTTACAACCACATTTAATGTCATTTTTCATTTTACTGGTAAAAGAGAAAGTTTAAGTAGCATAAAATGTGTTAATTCAGTGCTACATAAAAGAATTTATTGGGTTTTTTAAAAAACTTTACTGGAAAAGAAATGGAAACAAATTAAGTAATTAAGTAAATCTTTATAAAACTGAAGTCAGAGCTGAGAATGGATTTGAATTTACCTTATATATTTTTAGTATATGATTTCAGTGAAACATGCAGCATTCATTATCTTTAAAATAATATAATTGAGGACAACGGTGCAAAAAACTGGGACTGACCATGGGACTGGCAGAATGAAAAACAAAGTCTTGAGAAACTTTTATTGTTGTTTAGTTGCTAGCTCATGTCAGATTCTTCTGGGATGCCATGGAATGTAGCTTTCCATGCTCCTCTGTCCATGAGATTTCCCAGGCAAGAATACTGGAGTGGGTTGCCATCCAGGGGATCTTCCCAACCTAGAGACTGAATCCAGGTCTCATGCATTGGCAGGCAGGAATCTTTACCTCTGAGCCACCAGGGAAGGTTTTGGGTGCTTATAAAGAGATGATCAGTAATTTTAAATTAAAATGTATTTCAAAAGGGTCCTATCCATTTTTTTTTTTTTTCAAAGTTCTTACATAAAAGCTAGTAACACACATTCTCTTTCTGGCACTGATCAATTATTCAAGCTTTATTCATGTCCAGAACATTTCTGTAAAACAACAACAATAAAAAGGGAAATCTTTTTCCCAGTTTAATTCACTCCATCCATATTGGTTATCAACACCAACTATAAAGTCTCAGTCAGATCACCTCTACTTCCATGAATACATGAGGAGTTTGAGTTTTCTGTAAAGAATAAACAGGAAATCAAGAATGTTGGCTTTCATTTTCACTCCCAGTATGCCTGGAAGATTATGAAGGTCAGAATACTACAATTGTTTTCATGTAAAGTCAAAAAGTGCATGACACCAGAAGAATAAGTTTCTGGGCAAATGTATTTTCTGGGCAGAGAACGCAGTGGGTAGAAGAAGTTTGCAGTCTGTATACACTCCTGTAGGAATTATGCACCAAATTGAATCATGAGGGGAACAGATCTTGAACAATCTAAACCCCTGTAGACTCAAAACACATTTTCTTAAATACATAACTCAAATGCTTATTCTCTTATGATTTTATAGTTTACCTGGGGAAAAAATCTTGGAGAAACTCCCCATTCTTTTTTCCAAATTAAAACTAGATAATCTATATAACTCCACCTACAATTACATCTTTTTCTGCAAGTGATTTTTATCAATGTGAAATGATTAACAAGGTCAGATGACAATGATTCAGCTTTAATCAAAATGTGTTTATATTTGATCAAACTCTCACTTTGCTCTTGATTTGCCTCAGGTTCACAACCTTTGGTAGTTTAGTCGCTAAGTTGTATCTAACCCTTGTGACCCAATGGTCTGTAGCCTACCAGGCTCTTCTCTCCGTAGGACTCCCCAGGCAAGATTACTGGAGTGGGTTGCTATTCCCTTCTCAGGGGATCTTCCTGACCCTAGGATCGAACCCACATCTCCTGCATTGGCAGGCAGATTCTTTACCAACTGAGCCATCACGGGAGCTCACTGCAACCCTAACTATGCACAGTACTCTATATTTCTCTTACCTTTCATATTTTTCCTTCTACTTACATAAGACCCAAATAGCTTCTACATTTTATTTTTATACTTCAGTAATTTAATTCACTGCTACTAACCTCAACTTTCCTTCGGTCAATATACCCAACTATGGATGAGCCTTACTACTTGTTCTCCTGATGATGATCCTGAACCTGATACGGGCCCAGTGGTGCAGCCGTGTGTTCTCTGGAGACCCCATGTACACAAGAGTGGCTACACTTCTGGTGTTCATCATTAGGATCACAGCCATCATTTGGAGGCAGCCCCAGAGCTCCACTTCTCATCATTTCAAGGTCCTTGCTTTCCTGACCTCCTACTAGTGAGCATCTTTGTGAAAGTTTATGATGCAAATGACCTAGGCCAAATTTGGTATCTGGAATGCAATTGAATTTATCTTATACTTTGAACATGGGATCTGAAACAACTTGGTGGAGAAAAATGACCAACAGTCACCAACATCCACCAACCAGATTTTGGACAAAAACCACCCTAGTGCTAAATCATCTTAATAGATGCTGTGTGGAATTCCTCCATGCACTGGATATATCTTTTGGTCAAGTGGCACTTTAAAGCTCTATGGATTGTGAGATGGTATGCATTTACAGCCCTGGATACTCATTGCTAGTGGACCAAATGACTTATGTGCTATATAATTTGTAAGTAAACTTGATTTCAAAGATTGATAAATATATACAGAAAAGTGCATACTTCATACCTGGGTATCAATATGCATTTTCAGAGAGTACAAGGTAACCAGAAACCAGAGAACAAAGGAAATACTAACCCGCATGTTAAAAAAAAAAAAAGAAAGAAAGAAAGAAAGAAAGAAAGAAACAGAGGCATTTGGAGCTGTGTGACTTTAATAAGACATGCTGCCTCTCTGAGATTCACTTTCTTAACTTTCAAGATGTGAAAACAGACCTACATGTTTTTCAATATCTCATCTAGATCTTAAAGCTATGAAACCAAAGAATGTGTGGAAATGGAGGAGGGATATGCAAGCATTTGCAGAGAAAATGTAATATGGAAAATATACACTAGACACCAGCAATAAACAAAATAATAACACTTTCTCTGGTGTTTTAAAATGTTTGCTTAAAGCACAGGGGGCTTTTTTTAAAGTTGGATTATGTTTTTATTTACAAGTTGAGATAATGAAAGCATTAGACTGAAAGAGCAAAAGGGCAGCTACATGAACGAACTTAGAAGATATTATGTTTAGTGAAATAAGTCAGACCGAGAAAGATATACACTGTATGATATCACTTATATGCAGACTCTGAAAAATAATACAAATAAAGCTGTATGCAAAGCAGAAACAGACTCACAGATATAGAAAACAAATTTGCAGTTACCAAAGAGGAGAGGGAATAGAAGGGGAGAGGGGACAGTTAGGGGTATGGGATTAACAATCTACTACATAAAAAACAGTGACAGACTTTATTTGTGTTTTGGGCTCCAAAATCACTGCAGATGGTGACTGCAGCCATGAGATTAAAATATGCTTGCTTCTTGAAAGAAAAGTTATGACCAACCTGGACAGCAAATTAAAAAGCAGAGACATTACTTTGCCAGCAAAGGTCCATCTAGTCAAAGCTATGGTTTTTCCAGTGGTCATGTATGAATGTGAGAGTTGGAATGTAAAGAAGGCTGAGTGCCAAAGAATTGATGCTTTTGAACTGTGGAGTTGGAGAAGACTCTTGAGAGTCCCTTGGACTGCAAAGAGATCCAACCAGTACATCCTAAAGGAATCCATCCTGAATATTCATTGGAAGGGCTGATGCTGAAGCTGAAACTCCAATACTTTGGCTACCTGATGTGAAAAACTGACTCATTGGAGAAGACCCTGATGCTGGGAAAGATTGAAGGCGGGAGGAGAAGGGGACAACAGAGGATGAGACGGTTGGATGGCATCACCAACTCAATGGACATGAGTTTGAGTAAGCTCCGGGAGTTGGTGATGGACAGGGAGATTGGGCATGCTGCAGTCCATGGGGTTGCAAAGAGTCGGACATGACTGAGCAACTGAACTGAACTGGCATAAAAAATAAATAAGCAGCAAGGATACATATCGTATAGCATGGGGAATTATACCTATTTTCTTGTAATAACCTATAATGAACTATAATTTGTAAAAACACTGAATCACTGTTGTACACCAAAAACAAAGGCAGTATTATAAGACAAATGTACTTGAATTTTAAAAGGAAGAACAAAAGAGAAATTATAAGTATTCTCCTCTGATATATTAAATTGGACAATAAAATACACACCATGTTACTATGATTATAATAACTACCATCTTCCTCTCTCTTTATTAGAAAATAAAAAAGAAAACCAAATTGTAGTAACACTTGTAACTGAAATAGGGCTTGACACCTTTAAAAAATAAGCCTTTCCACCAAATGTCAAGGATGTTGTGATGAAATGATTCTTACTTGAAATGAAATAGCAAAAGCTTTGTATTTCTCAAGAGACTGGAACATTTCTAGGAGAGGCTGACTTACATAAAAATGAAAAAAAAAAAAAAAAACCACAAAATCATTAATCAGGAGTGTTTGAACCTCTAAATACTAGGTGTTAGTTTCTAAAATACTTCAGCTGCACATTTCCATGTTCAGATAATTCTATATGTTATTTAGTCCTTATAGAAATAAAGAAATAACTTATGAAAAACAAAGTCAGGCTGGAGAGGGGAAATGTCTGGACTCTTCTTCTAAAATGCTAATTGTTCCATACTAGGTCAAAGCTCATCTGGATACTTCAGTGAATTAATATTCACTCCCATTAATCTTTTTGAGAATTGTTTTACTTCCTGAAATAAAATTTTTTACGTAAACTTCCTCTTAAGGTTTTCTTCATGACTTTGGGAAAATCACTGAACAGCTACCTGCCTGTATCATCATTTATAGCATTAATCTTCATTCATTTGTTTCCTTAAAAAGTATCTACTGCTTGCCTTCTACATACAAGCAAATGGCTTACTGGTGTGTCAGATAGGGTGACAAATTTAGACATAAGCCTCATTGAAATTATTATCTTCAGAGAGAGAGGAAAATGACATGTATATAAATAATGTGTTCTCAGTGTTATATAAAGAACTATTATACAAGGTTGAAAGTGAAAAATGTCATAAAGAAGTTCAGATAAAGTGCAATGTAAGTTCAGAGCAAGGCAATATTATTTAACCTAGAGATAAATGGAAGGATTTTGGATAACTTGAAATTTCATCTGGGCAGAAGAGCACAGGCTGAATTTGAAAATACAGAAATAAGAAAGAAGCATATACCAGGCAGAGGTAGACATCCATCAAGGAATTCAGTTTTCCTGGAACCTAAGATGAAAACATATCAACCCCAAAAATATAGAAATAATGAAATTTGGACCAAAATTGCAAGAGGTGTTGATTGTCAGTGTTAGCCGTTCAGATTTAATAAGATTCTGAAATTTTTTGAGGCAGAGACAGAAGAAATTACTCTTTTAGAGAGATTAAATTCATTATCATATACATAATATTTACATATTTGTACATATATTGATTTTTATATGTGACAGATTATATCTGTATATTTTATAGTTCAGTCACTAAGTCATGTTTGACTCTCTTGCTACCCCATGGACAGTAAGCCCTCCAGGCTCCTCCTCTGTCCATGGGATTTCTCAGGCAAGAAAGAATGGGCTGCCATTTCCTTCTCCAGGGAAACTTCCTGATCCAGGCATTGAACCTTCTTCTCTTGCATTGCAGGCAGAATCTTTACCACTTAGCTACCTGAGAAGCCCATATATGTATGCATAAATACATATGTGTATACACACACACACACACATATGTAAATAACAGATTTAATCTTTCTAAAAATGCATCTGTATGGAATTATATATGTACATATATATATTTCTGTGTTTGTGCACATATATATATACATATATATGGTCACTTCAGTTCAGTTCAACCAATCAATCGTGTCCAAATCTTTGTGATCCCATGGATTGCAACACACCAGGGTTCCCCGTCCATCACAAACTTCCAGACTTTATTCAAACTCATGTCCTTGTGTCATGTATCATGTACATGTGTCAACCACATGTCCATTGATGCCATCCAACCTCTCATCCTCTGTCATCCCCTTCTTCCCCCTCCTTCAATCTTTCCCAGCATCACAGTCTTATCCAACGAGTCAGTGCTTCACATCAGGTGGCCAAAGTATTGGAGTTTCAGTTTCAACATCAGTCCTTCCAATGAATATTCAGACTGATTTCCTTTAGGATGGACTGGTTGGATCTCCTTGCAGTCCAAGGGACTCTCAAGGGTCTTCTCCAACACCACAGTTCAAAAGCATCAATTCTCCAGCGCTCAGCTTTCTTTATAGCCCAACTCTCACATCCATACATGACCACTGGAAAAACCATAGCCTTGACTTGACAGACCTTTGTTGGCAAAGTAATGTCTCTGCTTTTTGATATGCTATCTAGGTTGGTCATAACTTTCCTTCCAAAGAGTAAGTGTCTTTTCATTTCACGGCTGCAGTTACCATATGCAGACCAGATGCCATGATCTTAGTTTTCTGAATGTTGAGCTTTAAGCCAACTTTTTCACTCTCCTCTTTCACTTTCATCAAGAGGCTCTTTAGTTCTTCTTCACTTCTGCCATACATGTGGTCTCAACTGCATATCTGAGTTTATTGATATTTCTCCCAGCAATCTTGATTCCAGCTTGTGCTTCATTCAGCCCAGCATTTCTCATGATATACTCTGCATATAAGTTAAATAAGCAGGGCAACAACATATGGCCTTGACATACTCCTTTTCCTATTTGAAACCAGTCTGTTGTTCCATGTCCAGTTCTAACTGTTGCTTCCTGACCTGCATATAGGTTTCTCAAGAGGCAGGTCAGGTGGTCTGGTATTCCCACCCCTTTAAGAATTTTTCCACAGTTTGCGGTGATCCACACAGTCAAAGGCTTTGACATAGTCTATAAAGCAAAAATAGATGTTTTTCTGAAACTCTCTTGCTTTTCCAATAATCCAACAGATGTTTGCAATTTGATCTCTGGTTCCTCTGCCTTTTCTAAAACGCACTTGAACATTTGGATGTTCACAGTTCACAAATTGCTGAAGCCTGGCTTGGAGAATTTTGAGCATTACTTTACTAGCATATGAGATGAGTGCAACTGTACAGTAGTTTGAGAATTCTTTCACATTGCCTTTCTTTGGGATTGAAATGAAAACTGACTTTTTCCAATCCTGTGGCCACTGCTGAGCTTTCCAAATTTGCTAGCATATATTCACTAACTGGATGTAGAAAGGAATTCCCAGAACATTCATTGCAAAGACTTGGAGAGAATCATCTCACTTTTTTCATCAGCAAACTTATGTGCACTGTTCACCTTAGCAGTAATAAAAGATAATAAACATAATGAGTTCTATCATAGCTGATTTACCTGAACATCTAAGCAATGCTTGCTTTAATAAACTAGTTTATCCATTTGTCTGCTGATGGGCATCTAGGAAGCTGTGGTACATATACACCATGGAATATTACTCAGCCATTAAAAAGAATTCATTTGAATCAGTTCTAATGAGATGGATGAAACTGGAGCCCATTATACAGAGTGAAGTAAGCCAGAAAGATAAAGAACATTACAGCATACTAACACATATATATGGAATTTAGAAAGATGGTAATGATAACCCTATATGCAAAACAGAAAAAGAGACACATATGTACAGAACAGACTTTTGGACTCTGTGGGAGAAGGCGAGGGTGGGATGTTTCATGAGAACAGCATCAAAACATGTATACTATCAAGGGTGAAACAGATCACCAGCCCAGGTTGGATGCATCAGACAAGTGCTCGGGCCTGGTGCACTGGGAAGACCCAGAGGAATCGGGTGGAGAGGGAGGTGGGAGAGGGGATCGGGATGGGGAATACATGTAAATTCATGGCTGATTCATGTCAATGTATGACAAAAACCACTAAAATATTGTAAAGTAATTAGCCTCCAACTAATAAAAATAAATGAAAAAAAGAACAACTAGTTTACTGAGAAGGACAGGGACAGAAAATAGGTGACAATAGATTTTTCTCAAGTATAGTTACTAAATATATTAATATTAGAAGAAAATTTAATTTTTAAGATTTGAAGTATTGTATCACATGAGAATAATGATACTAGATTAGAGGAAAACCGAATGGCATAGAGCCCATCTGGGAGTGAGCATTGTTATGTGATTCTCAAGGAGAAAATATATATAAGTACAAACCAGACCAATTTATCCAAATTCACATTAGCAGATTCCTCCTTCGCATTGTCAGTTGTGCTCCCATTCAATGTAATGTATTCACATCTTCCTGTTCATTTCACCTATGCTTAAATTCCTTCATGCAAGCATCACAAATCTGAAAGGTGGCTTGTCAAAATGTTTTTTTGTGACTTTTCTATAAATTTTCTTTTCTCTAGAAAAACTCACAGAGGCATTTCAGCACAGGTGTTGACGCTACCTAATTCCATACCCAGCCCATTATCTATGGTCCATGTTTGCTGCTTCAAATAGCATCTCACCATGATGAAATAGCATCTCTCATCTCCCTGTAATCAGATCTGCCCATCTTTGCCTTACTTTGTTTTGTGGTCTGGGACCATGCGTTAAAATATTTGTGCTTATCTTAACTGTTTTACACATGGTACACATTGAAAAAATTAAAAAATAAGTGAGTAAATAAATAAATGGCCCATTTGAAAATAAATACAACCTGAGGAAAAAATGCTATTTTCCGGTCCTTTCCCAGACGTATTTTGAAATCACACCATCTTCTTATTTTACTTTGGAACAAAAACATTTCCAGTCCTTCATGTGGTTAGAAATCTAAATACTGCCAAAGATACATCTCTCATTTCACACTTCAGAAATGATGCAAAAGATCATTTTATCCCCCCAGGGCTTAAAATAATGGGTAGTCTTTGCATGTGCTCCCGTTGGAAAAGACTACAGATTACCTACTGTTCCTTTTACCCATACTTATCCGGACACCAAATCATCACCACTAAAAGCTTCATTTTTTAAACAAGAAGAAAAAAAAAAAAAAAGTGAGAGCAAAACACTTGTAATGTGTTAACTGCTAAGTAAATGTTAATTATCCATTCAAAGTGGCAGTCGGTCTCTTTTGCATTTACCAAGTGCTTGGAATATGTTGTGTGAGGTTATTCACCTCCAAAGCCAGGCAGATTTTGTAAAGTTCTCTTTCAAAGCATATCACGTGCAAGATTTTATACCAGTTCTTCAGAAAGAAGGTATAATATCAATCCAGCAGGTAAATAAATAAATAAATAATGCAGACAGGGCTCCAGGTCATTTCCTTTTATCTCCTTTTGTTTTTGTTTGAGGTTTAGATATTAGTTGATTTCCCTCTTTTGCATACTTTATTAGCACTGATGAATTTAGATGTGATTTTCTTTTTCAAATGCAAAAGGTACAATTTTCTGAGTAATGCAATTATCAGTTTACTTACAGAAATTATAATAGTTGAGTCACTAATACAAGTATTGAATGAACTACTTTTAACAGTTTTTGGTGAAATGGAATCTCAAGGGATTATGTAAGTACTATGTTTGCAGACTTAGAAACCATTTACTTGCTTCAATGGCTTTGGGCTGGTTCCTTCCATTATCTAAGCTTTCATGTCTTGTCTATAAAATTGTGATGACAAACCCTAATGCACAGGGATGTCATGAGGATATAACTAAGCTTCCTGTTACATAGTAGTACTCTTCAACTGTTTTATTTTAGCCTAATCTAAATCAAACAGTTTAATGCAAATTAATCAGGTTCACTGTTACAGGGATCCAAATATGCTTTCAGTTCAGTTGATTTTTGTTAAGCAAGTCTCATTATGAAGCCAATAGTGAATTCTATAATTCTATATGGGCTCAATATAATTAGTATATCTTAAAATTAATTTTCACTGAGCATTATAAATGAACATAATTAGTATTAAGAGAAAATTGTTGATAGTCTGTGTTCACTCATTAAATGAAAGTACATATTTAGGTCTTTTCTCCCCCTTAACTGTCAAGCATTCTCTAAGTTAATGACTCACTTCCTTTGCTGCTGTATCCAGAACACATGCTCTAACATAGCTACCAACAAATATGTATTTAATTTCCACAAAGTGTAAAGATGTTACACACAAGACACATCCCACAGCCACAAAGGGCTCTGTATGGTGATGCTTACCTGACAATATAACTGAAAGGTTTAGGCAAGAAGGTTGCTCAAATTTCATTGTATGTTCTTTTCTACATTTTAATTTTTAAAGCATATTCATGTGTAATATTTAAAATAACTAAAGAAAAAATATTATAACAGAGATGTTAAACTGAAGTGAGAAAGATAGTATGCACGTAGGAAGGACCTTATATTTGGCCTACTGCTCTGTTACAGTCATTTTGAATGTTTTAATAACTGTTGGATTATGGGTTCTGAATTTCTATTTTTCACTGAGCCTGCCTATTATATAGATGGACCTTCACATATATAAAGGTGGTATTATAAGGTAGAATGTGTTAAAAAAAAAAAAAAAAAGTGAGCAGTACTCACAAGCGCTGATAGGATGAAAAGAAAACCGAATATTGTGTCTAATAGGCTAAAGTAGATGAAACAAGCTAACAGGAATTGTTTTTGTAAGGCATGTTCTTACTGCTGCAAATGGTCCAGTCTCTAATGTGCCTTTACTCATTTTCAAATAGACCAAGCCCTCTATTCCAACCAAAAGATGATTAGAATTCTATGGTTATGAGGTTTTCCAACTTTGGAGCGCTAACATTTTGAAGTAGCATCTGTTCACTCAGATAGAAGAGGTTCCGAAGTGCAAACTAATACCTTTTAGTAATCAAGAGTGCGGATGTGTGATTAACTTTGTGAAAGTTAATTCCCCTCTCCTTTAAATTTAAATGTTCTACCCTTCTAATATGTGGCTGACATTGCCCTTTGGAAAGACCCCTTTGGGAACTGATCATGTCTATAATTTATGAAATAGCAACAACTTGTTGTCAACTGACCGACAAGATACGGTCAGGTGGGTCACTTTGTGACACTTCTGAACTTAATTGGTACAAATTGTCCAAATCTTCGAGATGCACAAGGTTATAGATCCAAGCCATCAAACTAAGTTACATCAAGAAGAGATGCACCATAAAGTCTAACTTCTTGAAAATCATTATAGACTCATGAATGGACTCTTGTAAAACTGGAGAGATTGTTCAGCCCCAATGCACCCTTTGTTCATATCCCTTTTCTAAATTACACACATACACATACTGATTTGAGCATGTGGACATGATGCGTTGTGACTAGCTTCTCTTAAGAGAGAGACTGAAATTTGGGCCAACTGACTTAGGAAGCCAAGGTATGGCAGCTGACTGCTTCAGCAAACAGATACGTAGAGATGCCACAATGGCAAATGGCGCTGAAAGGCACGAGAAAAGCGGGACAGGAAAAGTGCTGGGCAACCCACGGGATGATTGATGGCGTGCCTCTTTTGCTGGGTGCCATCTGTTGAAGAGTACAAGGAAATAAATGAATAGAGTGTAATCTTTAAATAGCTTGTTACTTTTATGAAATCAATCAATGTAATAGAACTTAAAAAGTACATGTCTACTTGCCCTCCCAGATTCCAGCCCTTTTCTTCTCCTGTCAAAAATATTTTTTGTAAGTGAAAAGAGGTCTGTTGCCATATGTGCTTTAATATGATAATTTTTAAAGCTTATATTTTCTTTTCCTTACCAAGTCAAGAAGGAGAAAAAAATTCAATTGCATAGATTCTATTTCAAAAATCACTTGAGAAAAGATTTCCAGAAGTTATTTCCCATTTTGCAGTTGATTATTTCAATCACTCACACTCCCTGTTATTCAAAGTTGTAGCTTTAATTTATAGTAGAAAATGAATAGTCAAAATAGACTAATATCACTGTGCATTTTAGACACCAGGATTGTAAAAAACATTGCTATACCTGTTGTTCATGGGTCCTTAATGTGAGTAAGATTTCTTAATAACTTATATGTTTATTAAAACCTGCTTTAATTCCCAACACTTGCAACCCATCTCGTCTCTCTCCCTAACTCTCCTAGAGAAAATTAAAGGATTTTATATGTACATCAACATCTATTGTTTTAAAGTCCTAAAGTCATTTGAATTGAGAGTATTTTTCAGTGAAATGTCACCAATTCTTTCTTTTTTTTTTTTTTTTCTTTTTCTTTTTTTCCAATTCTTTCTATACTGAGTACAGTGGAGAAGTCTCATATATTGATGGTGAGGTCCAGCTTATATTTCACAGAAAAATATGCATCATTATTGATGAAGGGAAACTTGTACCTACATTTCCATAAAGAATTTGCATAAATCTCCAGAGCAATAGGACTTTAAAATTGCCTATGAATTTTTTTTCTCTTGCAAGTCAAGCTCCTACAATGAATTTAAAATAAGATAGGTTAGGTCTGTGCTATAAAATGAAAACTCACATATTTTCAATTGCATGTGTTAGAAAACAGATGGGAAGATAACATTCTATTCTTTCATTCATTCATACATTTCTTGAGGCTATTTACACTGATTTCAAATGTTATTACATATCAACATCAGCATTAAGCCAGGATTTAAGCAATTAATGTGTTAAGATGAGCTCAGTCTTATCAAAAGAAAATAATTTATTAAATTCAGTACAACAATTTATGGTGATTATAGGTCTTTGTTATAAGGCAAAATTTCATTAACCAGATATTTATTTCGAGAAAAAAGTTGCTGTAACATCTTTAATGAAGTTTTAAAGGTACTGCTTTGGACCTTGAAATAATCAGACAGTAACTTCTGTGAATCTGGTCTTAAAACGAAATCTAGGACCTCTTTGCTTCCTATCTCCAGTATCTCACCAATGAAATGGAGCTTCTTTTAGCTCAGTCCTAATGCTCTTATATAGCACAGAGAAAAAAAAAATGAAACCATCTGAAATAAGAACTTAGTTATTCCTCCTTCTCTGTCTGATTTACTTAGTATGACACTCTCTAGGTCCATCCATGTTGCTGCAAATGACACTATTTCACTCTTTTTAATGGCTGAGTAATATTCTATTACTTATATGTATCACATCTTCTTCATCCATTCCTCTCTTGACGCATGAGTTTATTGATCCAAGCCGTCAAACTAAGTTAAATCAAGAAGAGATGCACCATAAAATCTAACTTCTTGAAAATCACTATAGACTCTATAGACATATAGACATTCAGGTTGCTTCTGTGTCTTGACTGTTGCAGACAGTGCTGCAATGAACATTGGGGTGCATATATCTTCAGATCACATATTTCTCCAAATATATGCCTAGGAGTGGAATTGTAGTGTCATATGGTAACTTTATTTTTAGTTTTTTTTTTAAGAAACCTCCATAGTGTTCTCCATAGTGGCCTTGCCAATTTACACACCCAGTGACAGTGTAGGACGGTTCCATTTTCTCTGCATCCTCTCCATCATTTATTGTTTGTGGATTTTTTGATGATAGCCATTCTGGCTCATTTGAGGTGACATCTCATTGTGGTTTTGATTTGCATTTCTCACATAATTAGTGATGTTAAACATCTCTTCATGTGCCTATTGGCCAACTGTGTGTATTCTTCGGAGAAATGTCTATTTAGGTTTACTGCCCATTTTTTGAGTGGCTTATTTGTTTTGATGCTGTTTAGCATCATGAGCTGTTTGTAAATTTTAGCGGCTAATCCCTTATTGCTCACATCATTTGCAAATATTTTTCCAGTTTGTGGGTTGTCTTTTCATTTTGTTTATTGTTTCCTTTGTTGTGCAGAACCTTTTGAGTTTAAGTAGATCACATTTATTTTTGCTTTTATTTCCAATATTCTGGGAGATAGATCAAAAATATTTTGCTGTGATTTATGTCAGAGTGCTCTGCCTATGTTTTCTGGAATTTTATAGTGTTAGGTTTCACATTTAGGTCTTTAATCCATTTTGAGCTTATTTTTGGATGATATCTTTTATATGTGCAATCTAAAAAGAAATGATACAAGTGAACTTACTTACAAAAAAGAAACATACTCACACATTTTGAGAATGAATTTAGGTTTCTTGAGGGATGGGATAGTTAGGGAGTTTGGGAAGGACACGTACACACAGCTACACTTAAAAAGAATAACAGACAATGATCTACTGTATAACACATGGAAGTCTACTCAATGCTGTATGGCAGCCTGGATGGGAGGGGAGTTTGAATGAGAATGGACACAGGTACAAGTATGGCTGAGTCTCTAGACAGTTCACCTGAAAGTATCACAACACTGTTAACCAGCCATATCCCAATACAAAATACAAAGTTAAAGAGAAATAAGAACTTAGTAAAAATTTTAAAGTTAACTGGATACCCCCAATATGAACAGTCAAAAAATATTTTTTTCCTAAAAACTCAGTAATTAAAGTCAGAAAGATTTTTTAAAAGAAATTTAGCATGTGAACGGAAATCAAGTTCAAAGCTAGTTCCTTCTCCTTCTAATGTCAGCTAGAGACTTCCAGAACATGATCCTGCTTTGATTTACTCCAGCATGTTGGGCTGTGCTGAAATTAAGTTTTATCAAGGCAGTTAATAATACATTAATCCAGGCCTCTCCATCAATTCATTAAATATTTAATATTTATTGAGATCTTACTAGATTCTCTGCTAGGCAATGTGTTAGTATTTGGGCTTAGAGACATAAAATATACAGTCCATATATATCATTGGAAAGAATTTAAAAAGTAAAGAAAGAAATTAAAAAATAAAATGTCATTCCAAACACCTGAAAAACATTTCCTAATCTCTACCATACTGGCTTGTTACTATTATTGTAAATATACATGTAAGTAAATAATTGTTATTCAAGTGAGAAGTGGGATGACAGCCTCATATAGAAAACAAACAAATGTGAGATCAGTTCCAGGGATGTACATGTGTTTGTGGTTTCACAGCAGGAGTGTTGCTTGAAAGATTTCATTCATGTGTTCCAAATTGCTGAAGTGTGTCTGCTTTTTGCTCTAGCCAAAGGAACATGCTGCATTGGGGCAGGGGTACTAAATGATAGTGGTTGAACTGGAGAAAGCAGTTGAAAAAAAGGAGGAAGTAAGAACAGAGCATAGGAGAAAGAAAATAGTACAGCTTTCTTACCAAAGTTCAAAGGTGTGGTGGGGGAAGAGTATAAAATACATACGGAATTATCCAGAACCTGCCTGCAATGCAAGAGCTGCAGAAAATAGAGGTTTGATCCCTGGATCAGGAAGATCCCTGGAGGAGGGCATGGCAACCCACTCCAGTACTCTTGCCTGGAGAATTCCATGGACAGACAAACCTGGTGGGTACAGTCCACAGTGTCTTAAAGGATAAGACATGACTGAAGAGACTTGGCCCACACAGGGATATTCACACTGCTACAAACTAACAATGAACACACCTATTAGGCGCAGACAACCACCTGGAACAGGAAAGTTGGAAGAACAGGAGGGTTTTTCTCTTGCTCTCATCTTGTTCCCTTCTTTAGTGCTTGTGGTGTGCATATATATTCTTACACACATATGTTATTAATCAAACTTTCCTCCACAACCTAATTTTAAGAAAGCATATAGGTAGGACGAATTGGTCTGTCCAGTATCATATCATTTGTAAGTGTATTGAGCAGCCACGCCACGATTGTGATATTGTGCTATCAATTCAGACTGACATTATAGAACAAGGAGGTCAGGAGTGTAAAACAGTTATAAGAACAGACAAGGATCAGAAGAGAATCACTGATGAGAAGAGAGAAAAGAAGAACTTCTTTAACAAGATGAGGTGAAATTATGGTAATAAATTAAAAAAAAAAGAAAAAGAAAAAACACATAAATACTGTGAGATCCCTCCAAACACCTAGTAGAATATCTTATGCTTGGTAAATGCTCCATAAATATTTATATTTGCTATCATGTGGGTCTCAGTGTTGGTCATAGTTCTTCTACTTGACCTCAATATGCCAACCACATTCTCCACCCAGTTCCCATTGAACATAGGGCCCTGGAACTTTACACAGCCATAGAGGAAGGGATGTTAATTAGCAAGTGGACATATTTCATTGTGTTTTTAATTAACTGATTCTATACTTTGAATAAACGCTGCATTATATTTTGAAAATATATGAGTAGAAGTCAATAATTTTGCAAGTATATTAGTAAAATATTTTGAGAGCAAAGTTGTGATTTTAAGGAAATTGAGATTTTTATTTACAGGCAAAATATTTATGTATCAATAAAAATAACATTTAAAGTTTTGTGTTAGAAATGAACTTAGATGATAGTCTGCATAGACTACATGAAGAAACAAAGCATGCTTTAAAATATTTGACAGGATCCAAAGGCAAAGTAAGTTCTTTCCAAAAAGTAAAGGGGAGACATTTCAACAATGTGTCCAAAAAAGAAAAGGCAACCATAAAAGTGTTTGATATGTGTAACTACAAGGTTTTAAAAAGTAGAGACATCACTTTGCAGACAAAGGCCCATCTAGTTAAAGCTATGATATTTCCAGTAGTCATGTACAGATGTGAGAGCTGGACCATAAAGAAGGTTGAGCGCTGAACATTGGTGCTGGAGAAGTCTCTAGAAAAATCCCTTGGACAATCAAGGGACAATCTAAGAGATCAAACCAATCAATCCTAAAGGAAATCAACCCTGAATATTCACTAGAAGGACTGATGTTGAAGCTGAAGCTCCAATACTTTGGCCACCTGATTGAGAGAGCCAACTCACTGGAAAAGACCCTGATGCCCTGATGCTGGGAAAGATTTAGGGCAGGAGGAGAAGGGAGCAACAGAGGATGAGATAGTTGGATGGCATCAGTGACTCAATGGATTTGAGTTTGAGCAAACTCTGGGAGATAGTGAAGGATAGGGAAGCCTTGGATGCCACAGTCCTTGGGGTCACAAAGAGTGGTACACAATTTAGCAACTGAACAATAAAAACAAGGTTTTATGAATAGATGATATCTGCAAACACAGAAAACATTTATTTAAAGGAGCCCAATAACTCAATCTTAAGACCCATCATTAAGCAAAATGGAGACTAAAGAAGTGCTCTCAAAATGCAAATAGACTTGACTAGTTTAAGGTCCCTGTCTGGAGTCCTATCCTTTAAGACATTAAGAACTGAACTGGAAATAAGATTACTGATTACATTCAGTTCAGTTCAGTCACTCAGTCGTGTCTGACTCTTTGCGACCCCACAAATCGCAGCGTGCCAGGCTTCCCTGTCCATCACCAACTCCCGGAGTTTACCCAAACTCATGTTCATTGAGTTGGCAATGCCATCAAACCATCTCATCCTCTGCCATCCCCTTCTCCTCCCACCCTCAATCTTTCCCAGCATCAGGATCTTTTCAAATGAGTCAGCTCTTCACATCAGGTGGCCAAGGTATTGGAGTTTCAGCTTCAACATTGGTCCTTCCAATGAACACCCAAGACTGATCTTTAGGATGGACTGGTTGGATCTCCTTGCAGTACAAGGGACTCTCAATATTACCCGTTTAAAAAATATGTATCACTAAATAAGTAAGTCCAGATGACCCAAATTAAATCAATCTAATTTCTATGACACATCCATTTTCTTTTCAGATGTCTCAATTTCCAACTGAATAATTTCTGGCAAGGTAACTGAACTACTGGTGTTATTTATTTATTTGTTAATTCATTCCTTTGTATGTCTAATCATTAGTATTTTTGCTATATATTTGAATAATGAATTTTAACAATAACTTTTGGCAAGTTAAGTAAAAACACTATGGCATATATATTTGTAAATATATATCATCAGATGCTATTGTAGGACTAATTTGGAATTGACTAAGAAACTGTGAGTTCATTGTGCCAGCTGAAGCTAAGAGGACAGGTTTTTATTTCAATTTAAATAAAACCTGAAGGTATTGCTGTGGAAAGCTGGCTCAAGCTGTCTGGCATTCTGCCTAGAAGAGAATCTTTAACAATATTCTTCTTTAGGCTATATAAGCTTCACCAGTTTTTCTTAGTTAACATTAAACATTTAATTCTCCATACAGTGTAATTGACCAGGATCTTGCAATTGTTTCATCTGCTTCCCTCTTTCCTATCTTTCCTAAAAGTTCATTTAAATCTAGATCCTGACAAAGTTGCAAAATGGGTCATCTACACTTTGCTGACAGTTCTTTTTGAATTCAATATGGTGTTGTCATTCACAACCGGGAAGCACCACGTGATTACAGGTTACTACAGAACTCAAAACTCAGGGTAGTAAATATTCTTAAACCTAGTGGGGACAATTAATAAAATGTGTTTCTTAACTTTATTTTCATGTAAGTTTTCACTGGCTGGGGATTATCAGTCAAAGTGAAAGGTGGATTAAGAAGCATTTGTAGGTTCTGATCTGCTTATAATAAAAACAGTCTGCTTTACATCTGCTTTATAGGAAGAAAGTACTCCCTCCATAAAAATGCTTGTAACATATCAAGGGAAAAAAATCACAATCTCAAATGGACTAGCTTTTCACTTCTTGTTTGCTTGGGGCTCTTGGCTTTTCCTGTCTTGATATTTAATAAAATAATTTTCCCACACCCCATAGTTTTACAATTTCTTGGGAGTTGCTGCGTGTCTTCTTACTGCGTTCAGCAGCCACCACTTCTACAGTGACTTTAGAGAGGGTCACTCACAGATTATAACACATTACAAAAGCAAAATTGTTGTATTATTCAATCACTTATCTATGAATGTCTTTTGATAATTTCATGAGGTCTTGTGAGTTTCTTAAACAGTCCTTCAGTTATTCAAAACCATCTCAGGTCTTATTTTTAATATCTGTTCAATTCCCCTTGGCTTGAGTTTAAGACAACTCTGTCACTTCTTCTTCTTTTTTTAAAAGTGTGTTGGGGATAAAAACCAAGAGAGTTCATCAAATATTTTATGTTTACTATGTACTTTGGGATCTCTTCTAGTTTTGAAAGGAAAATTTCAGTTAAAAATGTAAAATAACCTTTGATTTCTCACCTTTTATCTGAGAGCCTTTGTTTCTGCCCTAAGATTTAGCTTCTTCACCTTTCTTTAACAGAGTAAGCTTTCGATTAAAAAAAAATTGCTGATTTATTTCATATTCCACAATTATTTTTTCCTCTAAGTATCACATTGCTCAGATTCCTTTTCCTCATTCAATTTACCTGGCTTCTTTGAAATTTTTTCAAGATTTCTGAAGCAAAAGTTTAACTATGGTTTGCTGTGTGCAAGATATTATGCTGTGATAGAGGCACTTTTAGTGACTATGTTTTTGTTTTTGCTTTCATGTGAAATAATAACAATGTGAGAGAAGTCAAAGGTTTTCATGTGTTGCTTCACCATTTTCTTTTGTTTTTTTCCTGAAAATGAGAGACCCTTCATCTCCTCCTAGTCTGAATGGTCAAGGCTATATATCTTCTTTCCAAACAAAAACTTTTTCTTACAAGAAGACAAGCCTTATAGGTTACAGGTGAAGTATGAAATTTTCTTGTAGGTTATAAATATGGGTAACAAATATAACATAGATTTTACTCTCATTTGGCATAAATAAATAGAGTTGTAATTCAGAGTTTAACAAATTGAATGAAGCAAAATGCTGCAACTGAATTAAAATAAAGGAAGATACTGAAATTCTAATAGAATACTATTTTCATCATCATTTTTAATAAGCCTCATGAGATTACCTATCAAATTTTTAAATGGTAAATATCATAGAGGGGAAGGAAATGGCAACCCACTCCAGTACTCTTCCCTGGAGAATCCCATGGACGAAGAAGCCTGGTAGGTTGCTGTCCATGGGGTTGGGAAAAGTCGGACGCGACTGAACGATTTCACTTTCACTTTTCACCTTCATGCATTGAAGAAGGAAATGGCAACCCGCTCCAGTATTCTTGCCTGGAGAATCCCAGGGACAGAGGAATCTGGTGGGCTGCCATCTATGGGGTCACACAGAGTCGGACACGACTGAAGTGACTTAACAGCAGCAGTGGCAAATATCATAGATTGATTCCTTCAAAAGCATTACTGAAGAAAAGGATTTCAGTGGAAGCATGCCTAAGGAATAAGGGAATGGCAAAACCTTATAATCTATTAATGATACCATCAAGAAAATGAAAAGACAATTTACTGCATAGAATAAAATATTTACCAATCACACATCTAATAAATGACTTTTATCTGGAATATACAAAGAACACATAACTCAATAATAAAAAGACAAGTAACTAAAAAATGGAAAAAAGTATTTTAACAGATACTGCCCCAAAGATATACAAATTATCAATAAGCACATGAAAAGTGCTCAACATTATTAGTCTTCAGGGAAAAGCAATCAAAACCACAATGAGACACCACTTCATATATACTAGAATTGCTGTAACCAAAAGAACAGAAAATAAGAAATTTTGGCAAAGATATAGAGGTATTGACACTCATATGTTGCTACTGTGCTAAGTCGCTTCAGTCGTGTCTGACTCTCTGTGACCTCATGGACTGTAGCCTGCCAGGCTCCTCTGCCCATGGGGTCTCCAGGCAAGAGCACTGGAGTGGGTTGCCATTTCCTTCTCCACATAAGTTGCTGAGGGGCATACAAAACAGTGCAGCTGCTTTAGCTGGGCCATTCCTCAAAATGTCCATCATAAAGTTGCCAAGTGTACTATGCTTAGTTGCTCAGTCATTCCTGATGCTTTGTGACCCCTTCAACTGTAGCCCGCCAGGCTTCTCTGGCCATGAAGATTCTCCAGGAAAGAATACTGGGGTAGGTTGTCATGCCCTCCTCCAGGGGATCTTTCCAACCCACTGATCAAACCCAGGTCTCCTGCATTGCAGACAGATTCTTTACGATCTGAACCACCAGAGAAGCCCAAGAATACTGGAATGGGTAGCCTATCTGTTCTACAGGGTAACTTCCCAAAAGTTGCATAAGACAAAGCAATTCTACTCCTATGTATACACCAATGAGCAGTGAAAACAGAAATCCACATAAAATCCGGTACATAAATAGTCACATAAGCCCTATTAGCAATAGCCAATAACTAGAAACAACTCAAATGTCCATCTACTAATGACTGTATAAACAAAATGTATAGGTATATCTACATAATGAAATATTATTTCGCAATAAAAGGAATGAAGTTATAATGAATACTACAAAATGGTGGAATCTTTAAGATATCATGCTCAGTCAGAAAAAGCCAGTCTTGAAAGGATTGCATACTATGTCTTTCCATTTTTATAAATTGTTAGAAATCTATAGAAACAGAAAGTTGATCAGTATTTGCCAAGTGCTGGGAACTGAGGGAAAATGGATAGTGGCTACACTTTGTGTCAGAAAATATCTCAGAACTAGATTTTATTGATGGTTGCTCAACTCTAACAATATACTATCAAAATTTTAAAAACAACAAGTACAAAAACAAACAAAACAATTGCACTGTATCCTTTAATTGGATAAACTGTAATGTACAAAAATTATATCTCAAGAGGCTGTTTTTTAAAGTAATTGTGAGTATGTAATAGTAATTACTATTCTCAAGTGTAATTAAACCCAAAATAAAAACATTAGATATTAATATAAGGAAAAATTGTCATTGATGCATACTAAGTCGCTTCAGTCATGTCCAACTCCTTGAGACCCTATGGGCTATAGCCCGCCAAGCTCCTCTGTCCATCGGATTCTCCAGGCAAAATACTGGGGTGGGTTGCCATGCCCTCCTCCAGGGAATCTTCCTGACCCAAGAATGGAACCACATCTCTTGTATTTCCTGCATTGTCAGGCAGGCTCTCTACATTAGCGCCACCTGGGAAACCCCTTGTTCTTGGCAACTTGTGATTTAGGTATTTTACATTTAGTTTCTCTGAGTATAAAACTGGGCTCTAAAACAACATTAAGTACATTTCTCAATATTCAACAATTTCACGTAGAAGCCCCATAACTTATAACTGTACCCTTTATTAAACTATCCTACCCAATTTCAATAATAGAAATCCCAGTGCCGTCTAGGAAACTGTCAAGGACAGTAGATTGCTGGCTTCTCTATCCTTTTTTAACTAACTTATGGCAGAACAAGTAGACCAAAGTACAATCACACATTGTCATAATCTGCCCTCCACATACACAAGGGCGGGGGAACATCAAAAGCAGCTCTGTATCTTACTTTAACAGTACATTCCCAGGGTGTCTTTATGCAGTCTTCTCATATATTAGAGCCTAGGAAAAGTAACAAGATTAATTATCTATGGATTACTACATGACTGTGCTTCTTTACTGAAGATCATATGCACGTCTAAAATACACCACAAGAAATTAAGTATAAAACTCTGGTAAATCTAACATTCTATCATTGTCTTTAAAAGCATTCTCCTTCAGGCAGATGCCACTAATTTGGTCTGCCTCTAAATTTAGACTTAATTTTGACATCTAAGACCTTAAGACTTGAAGCTAAAACCCAAGGCTGCCTAATTTATCTCTAATCTGAAGCCAAGTGCAGAAGATTATGTTATGAACACTTGTAGAAGAAAAAACTCAATTAAATCTCCTTCAAAATTTTTTTTTCTCTCCGTTTTTTCCAGGGACTTTCACAATCTTACTCAACAATAAATATACGTGAGTTGATGAATAAACATCATATGCAAGTTTGGAATTTCCCTTTTAGAAATTAAAAACTTTCAAAAAAATAGCAGACTGCATTACAAAAATTTTGTTTCAATTTTTTAAATTCTTTTGCAATAGTAAGCAAAGCTATTTACATCATTAAATCAAGTTCTTGCATTAAAGTCAAAATAAACTCACAATGACTGACTTTTTTTAAAGTTACTTTTAATTACAGACTGGAATTTAATTGATTCTCTGTAATAATTAATTTATGGTTTTGTCAAGTAATCACAGTGTGCCTGCTTAGTAAACAAAAGAAAAGAAAAGAAAAGAAAGAAAGAAACTATGTTCAATAGAACAGTTGATTCTAATATGGAAATAGCCTGAACTATTCTGTAACATTATGTCCAATAGCATATATAAGACCATTCTTCTTAACCAATATAATAGAATGACAGGGGAGAAATTAGAGAGTGAATAACCTTATTCATGTATATATTTACTTATATCTGCTGCATTCCCTAAAAAGTATTTGTGCCTACTATAAAAAGCTTGTGAGTAGGCAGGGAAGGTTTGTAAAGAGATGTGAACACTTTAAATTCAGAAAGAGAAAAGAGATAAAATAATGATGCACTATTCAGAGCAGGTTGGCTACTGAACACAGATCTTATTTTTACTGGAATCTTACTCGAATATTATCCATGCCAGGAGGTAAATAATCATGAAAGATCCATTAGACAAATCAGGTGTCAGTGAAAGCTTTTAGCAACACCTTGGCAATCTTAGAAATTATTTTTACATCAGCTGTCACCACTTACCTTCAGCTCCCTAACTGAAACACTGTGCTGCTGGGAAGAAACTTCAGTTGGCCCTGTTGCTTGAAATGTAATATCAACAAAACTTTCCTATCTAAAAGTGCCATCTCTTGACCTTGAATTTCACAAAATTGCCTTAACTTCCAGCTATGCTTCAAAGTGGTTGAATAACTTTCTGATGTTTCAGCTTTCTGTCCTAAAAATGGTGACAATATCTGTTCCATCATTAACACAGCACAGTAGCATGAATTAAAAAAAGTGTAACAGACTTCTGGTGTAGGCTATTAAAATAATTTATGTTTATATGACCATTTACTTTCTACAAATTGATTTTATGTATTTGCTTGAAGTAACTACAAGAGATCTAAAGAGGAGACCCATAGATCAGAAAATTTGCTATAGCCCACATAATACAGGAGTACAATAGAGATAGAGGGTCCCTATTGAGAGTTACTTAATTATAAATTAATATTTGCATCACTTTAGAGTCTACATAAAGTTCTACATGCATATCATCTCATTTAATTACCTCATAGCTCTGAGAGAACTTTAGCATATCATTTGTAGATAGTAATATTTGCTAACATGTAAGTACTTAAAACATGACATTGTTCTAAACACTATACATATGCAAATATTGTGTATTTTACTATCACAGCAATCCTATGAAGTAGATATTTTAATTCCTCCTATTTACAGATGAGGAACCTAAGTAGAGAACTACTAACTAGCCTGATCAGATTTATCAATTAAATAAAAGGTATATGTCAAAGCAAAGGCCCATGCCCTTAAGTACTGGACTGCTGTTTTGCTGTCTAGATGAAACTAAGATTCAAGCTACAACTTGGATAGGCTTCTTAGCTGGTCTACATTTAAAGTCTATAATCTTAACTTTGAATCATTTTCCCTTTCTTGAAAGCAAAGTATTTGTCATTAAAATAAGAATTAATAGTCAGGGGAAATGGCACCATAGATATGATTATAATAAAAATGATATAAAGCATTTACATTTCCAGCCGGTACACAAGCTGACTTTCTCGGATCTTTTGTGAGAGTATATATTTCCTCTAATGTAATATTAAAAGTAATGTAAAATACCTAAAAATCTTTATCTTCCAGAAAATGTAATCATGTTTAGTTTATGCTCCTTGACTGTTTCTTTTTTACATCAAAAAATTTTACTGGCAAATTGTGCCATTTTTCTTGCTTCTAGCTACTGGTTTAGTAGAAGTTGTCTTTTTGGTTATATAGTTATATTCAATGTTTAATTATTTCTGAAAAAGTGTAAAATAATCTTTAAAAAACTGCCAAAAATCCTATCAAATTCTCAACATTCATATTAAAGCAACTGTTTTAAATGTTCAACAAGTACTTGATCAAAATACTACAAAGACATACAAATACGAGAATATGATGATATTCATTTAAAAAAATATATAGTCATTCTTGTTGTAGCAATATTAGTATATCACTTGAAGAATGTTCCACTTAAAATTCTGTTTTACCAAGTTGGTTGATTTAACCCTGTTTTATATTCAGATAAACTAGGCTGTTATTTACTATCTGCATACTAGTTCGTCTACAAGCAAATACAATTCACTTTTCTTTTAACTTTTTCCTTACTTTGGTTAGTTCAAAATCATTGAAAAATCAGAAATGGAAATAAAGCCATCTAAATAGGGATAATATAGTTGAACTAAAATTTGTAAATTACTTCAGAAAGCAAAGGACAAAAATATCTTCTGAGAAGACATTTGTTTTCTGCTCAGAGGTTCTCTGCCTTACACACAAAGTCTGACTTTGTTCATGCCATTTTCCTCTGGTGGGATAAATGATACAGTTATCAGAGGCTACTTTACCCATAAATGTGTCATCAATTTGCAGGAAGAAGGCAGTAAGAAAAGTAGTATTGTTTTTCCAGAAAAGTGTGTGTGGTATCTTGTTGTGCTCAACAATTTAGGTTAAAGTAGCAGAAAAACTCATTAATCCCAAGTAAATCTTTGGAGGAAGCCCTTATGGTCATAGAGTGTTTTTTTTGTTTTTGTTTTTTTTTTTCAGTAGACCCAGTGAGTCATATTATGTAAGCCTTGGTCTCCAGTGTTGCTGAAATTGAAAAACAAACCTCTAATCTGGCACTTTTCTAGAAATAGGAGAGAAAAGAGTATTAATTTCTGCTGAAAAGATTGAGTAGAAGGAAAAGCAACTGAAGCTCACAAGCTTTTTTTCTATCATTTTTTTTAATAGACACTGCAGATCTTCATTCACCTTTGTCAACTTGTGTCTTTACTTCCTTTATGATAAATGCTGTTGTAAAAGGTGTAAAAAGCAAATTGGCATGAATTTTGCTATTTCTTCTTATGAAAGGCACAGACACAAACAGATTAGATGAAGTTATAGAAAAACAAACAAACAAACCCTCTGCCTGCTAAACCAAAGCCAGCTGTCTTCTATCCTGGAGAGAAATTAAAACCACTATCTTAGCTTCTATAAGGAAGGACCCATGAATCTAAAAGACAAAATTATTCTCCTAGACCAGTGATATTTAAATGTTCAAAGGAGTATTGGTATCCACACTAGACCTAACCTCCTGTTTCCAGAGTAGATGGGCATGCCTGGAGATCCAGGAGCTCCAAAAGATAGATAGTAATCTCAAGAAATAGACGGGGAAATAATGGTAAAAGTGACAGACATTATTTTCTTGAGCTCCAAGATCATTGCAGATCATGACTGGAGCCATTAAATCAAAAGACTCTTGCTACTTGGAAGAAAAGCTATAACAAATATAGACAGTATATTAAAAAGCAGAGACATTACTTTGTTGACAAAGATCCATCTAGTCAAGGATATAGTTTCTCCAGTAGTCATGTATAGATGTGAGCTGGGCTATAAAGAAAGCTGAGGGTCAAAGAATTGATGCTTTTGAACTGTGGTGTTGGAGAAAACTCTTGAGAGTCCCTTGGACTGCAAGGAGATCCAACCAGTCAATCCTGAAGGAAATCAGTCCTGAATATTCTTTGAAAGGACTGATGCTGAAGATGAAACTCCAATATTTTGGCCACCTGATGCGAAAAACTGACTCATTGGAAAAGACCCTGATGCTGGGGTAGATTGAAGGCAGGAGGAGAAGGGGGAGACAGAGGATGTGATGATTGGATGGCATCACCGACTTGATGGACATAAGTTTGAGCTAGATCCAAGAGTTAGTGATGGACAGGGAAGCCTGGAGTGCTGCAGTCCATGGGGTCACAAACTGGGATGGTGAGGGGCATTGAACCTCCTCCTCTTGCTAGTGAAGCCTCAGAATACTTATGGTGGTTTCCATCTAAGGGTGAATGATATTTTCCATAGTTGACTGTAGTTTTATATATCCTTCTTGAACTGGCACTGCATTTTGTAGCTTGTTGACCTGAGCAGAGACAAGACAATTGATAATACATGGAGCAATCATAAGCAGCATCAATATGTGATAACAAGGATTAGTAGGTGCATTAGCCAACTCCAAATTCCCCTTCACCAGGAGAATGATCCCCAAAGAGAGATTGTAACCACCCCAAGAACTCTCCAGCTCATTCTTTGAGGTCCTGTAGGATCTGGATATTTTTCATTCAAGACGTCTCATTCAAGATGGCTCAAGTCCCTCCTAGTTCAGGGATCAGGAGATCTATCTCCTGTGTATTTTGGAGTACAAATCCTGTCAAGCTGTGTTGGCTCTTTAGAGTTGTCCTGAGAAATCTTACCCCCACAAACTTGATTTAGAGGGTGTTCATTAGAATGGCACTCATTTGTAGTTCTGAATAGGTATCTGAGCTCTCCCAGGGGCTCATAGGTATATTGAATGTCCTCTTCTGGTATCTTCCATGGCTTGACTTGTGAGTAGTGAATCCAGGAGTCGTGTCCTGGTACCTTGACTGCTTTGGAGGTAGAAAGCATTCCAGGGTAGAGGCCCTTCCATGTGGGCTGGAGTTGAGCCTTTGGGAACCCATCTTTCCAGACTTTAATTAGGACTCAAGTCCCTGGACCATATAGTGGTGGTTTTTTAGAATCTTTTGGGTCCTGGTTGACACCCAATAAGCATATATGTTGTTGGAATTGCCCAATGGCCATGGTACAAGACCGGAGAGTCTGAGTCTCTGGATCTAGGAAGAAGTCATTGACATAAACAAAAGGTCTCCCATATAGCATCTCATAAGGACTAACACAAGCCTGTTCCTTAGGGGCAATATTGGTGCAGAGGAGAGCTATTGGTAAAGCCTACTTTCATCCCAGGGAGTTCTCCTGAGTTACCTTTTTTATCACTGATTTTAAGAATTAGTTGGCTCTTTCTACTATTCCTGAAGACTGAGGCCTTCAGGCACAATGCAGATAATAAATAATGTCCAATGCTTTAGAGACCCCTTGGGTGACCTTAGAAGTAAATGATGCCCCATTGTCACTTTGTAATTACCTGGGCAGACCAAATCTCAGATTGATTTCATGGAACAGGTTTTTTTTTTTTTTTTCTCTTCTTTTTACCACCTCCTCACCCTTCTCAGTCCCGGTGGAAAATACTTCAATCCATCCTGTGAATGTATTTATGACTAGTAGATATTTATACCCTTGAGAAACTGGCATCTGCATGAAGTCCATCTGCCTGTCTTCTCCTGGGTAGGTCCCATGCCATTGGATGACCCAGGCCAGCTGGGCTCTTCAAGCTCCTTGGGGGTTGTTTAATTGGCAAGTGGGACAAGAGGAGACAACTTGCCTTATAGTCGTTTGGAGGCTTCTTCCTCTGAAGGACCTATTTAGCAATCTTTGGAGGGCCTTATCCCCTAAATGAGTGGTGGTATGTAAGGAGTTAACCAACTTCCATTGGAGGTTCTCAAAGAGAAAAAGGAGCCCCTCCTTTTTGAACCACCCCATATAATCTTCTTGAAAGCCCTCACTCTTAGCTTTAAGAGTCTCACCTTTATTATATGAGGGAGTTACTGGCAAATTAGTCTGTGGAACTAAGATAGCACCCCTTATTAGGTTATTGCTCTGTAAAGCTGCTCTCTTAGCTGCCTGGTTGGCTGCTTGATTCCTTCAGGTCACTTCTGTGCTCTCTTTTTGGTGTCCTTTACAATGGGAAACTGAAATCTCAGCAGACAGATGGACTGCCTCCAAGAACCTAAGGATTGGATCACCATATTTGATTGGGGACACTTGGGTGGTCAAGTGGCTTCTTTATTTCCAAATAGCTGCATGTGCATGTAGCACCAGAACAGCATACTTGGAGTCAGTGTAAATGGCTACTCTTTTTCTTTTTTCTAGATCTAGAGCTTGAGTCAGGGCTACAAGCTCAGTCAACTGGGCTCAAGTACCTGGTGGCAAAGGTTTAGCCTCTATGGTCTCAAAATTGGAGACTACTATATATTCAACACTTCTTTTCCCATCCAAGACAAAGCTCCTTCCATCAGTGTACCAGATTTCCTCAGGATTGGTCAGAGGATTTTCTGACAATTCTCTCAGATTTTTATTCTTTAAAATCACCTGTCCCTTTTAAAAGTCCAAGTCCAGATTGGTAAACTTTTGGAGGGCCTCTTTTAGACTTTTCAGAAAGGCAATCAGTTCTCATTGGGCTCCTGAGTTATTGCTGAGACTTGACTCAGACAGAGCTGATTACTTTTTGCTGAGCTATTAGGCCGTTAGAATAACAAAAAGGAGTCCAGAATGGTAGTAGTTAAAAGACAAAGAAGGGAAAAGCCAGAAAAAAATAGAACAAAGGAAGGTCCAAGGACTGGAGTGAAAAAATCAGGCAAAACAAACAGCCCTCCTGGCTAGCCCAATTTACATAGGACAGGCTCAGTGGGAGGAGAAAAAAGCATATAAAAAAAGAAGCCAAAATTGAACTGGGGGACTTCTCTTCTCTTTTCATGGGTGGGCTTCCTTAGGGGTGAGTCTTTCTGAAGCTTATCCTACCCAGTACTGTTGCAACCTGAGAGCCGGGCATCCCTGCATCAGGGTACAGATCCCCAGGCAGGCTGAGATGTGACAGCCTCCTGGAGACCAAGTCCCTGGGCAGGTTGAGGCAGGTTGGCCTCAGGAGAATTGGGTCCCTGGACAGGTGGAGGCATGTTGACCTTCTGGGATCCCTGGACTGGTGGATTCCCAAGTAGGTTGAGGTGTGACAACCTTTCAAGGATGAGATCCCTAGGCAGGTTGAGGCAGGTCAACCTCCTGGGACCCCCGTACTGGAGTTGGGTATCCCCAAGGTCTCCAGCATAACCAGTGCTGGGTAGAATTAAGGGGTTGTAATCTTAACTCATTGATGGTTTGTCCATCATGGATGGAAAGAGATGTCATGATGTAAAGAAATCCAAGCCTGTGCCCTCAAGGTGGGGCTTGGTGCAACAGCCATAAGCCTTATCCTCTTATTTCTCTGAGGGATTATAGGTCACTTATTTCCTCCCCTAGTCCTCCTAGTAAGGGCAATTTAGGGTGTTTTCAACAGTAAACACTTCATTGTCATAGATACACTTTAGGTAATAACAGAAGTTGTGAGGCTGCCAGGGTTAATTCCATGACAGGCAGCCTGGACCTAAGTTTTAGCTTTCCCCGAAATGGTAAGATTCCCCACCCCCATCAGGTAACCTGAAGCCAGCCAATCAATATGCGCCCAGTAAGAGACAAAGGGGAAAGCTGAAAAGCCCGCGAAAGCCCAGGTCTGAGAAAGCCCGCGAAAGCCCAGGTTTGAAAAAGCCCGCGAAAGTCTGTACCAATAGAATTGCTTTGTAAACATGTAACCAATCCGCTTAAGCCAGCTACTAATTGATTATGCATGTCTTATAAATTTCTGTAACAGCTTGGGCTCAGGGCTTTTCTGACCCTGCACCACTGTGATGGCGGAGGCAGAAGGCCCTGGCTCGAGTCAGTAATAAACTTCCCTTTTTTTGCGAGTTGCATTGCCTTGGAAGCCTTCTCTCTTCCCGCTCGGGGATTCGGACATCGGGCATAACATTTGGGGGCTCGTCCGGGATCCCTTGACCGGGAGAAGAGAACGCTTCCAGGACAAAGGGGGAAGGATAAATAATAACACCGGTGCTCAGGAAAGACCACAGTAAATTCAGGGCCCTGTTGGGGAGCAGGAGGGTGCGTATCTGGCACAGAAGGAAGGCTTTCTGTAACGGGGGACTAGCCGGCGTAAGGCCAAGGCCAGCGGACGCGCTGGGAGGCAGCCGACTCTGCAGGGAAGGCTTTCTAGAAAGGGGGGGGACCAGCCGGCGTAAGGCCAAGGCCAGCGGACGCGCTGGGAGGCAGCCGACTCCGCGCGGAAGAAAGTTCCTCTCCCGACCCCGAGTCTGGTGAACAGCGGACGCCATTCGGTAAGGTAAAATTCAGGGGGCCCGAAAATCCAGCGCTGTGTCGTCGGCCGACGTTTGTTTGTCCGTGTGTTTGTCTTCGGCTCTCCGTGTTTTTGTGTGTGCCGGCATTGTCTCTATTCTCGTTCTCTTCTGGGGCATCGTTCTTTTCTCTTCTGACTTATTCTCCTTCTCTTCTTCTCCGATCTCCCCTCCACTCCTTTTCTTTTCGGGAGTTTCAGTGAACAGGCGAACGGTTGTGGGGCAATTGATGAATCCTGGCCAGGGCTACACTCTGGCGGACTCTGAAGGCCCTACAATAAGTGAGCCTCAGTAACTAGAGCCCGACCGGGTGAAACTCTCCTTTAACATCCCTAACTGAGGACGTGGCCTAAAATTCTTCTTGTGGGCACGGGTCAGGCACTTAAAGGCCATTAGGGCGCCTGCCACTTGAAGACTCCCGTGAGAGGATAAGGGGGTCACGGAACGGGCTAGAAACCCCTAGGGTGCCCGCCCCCAGCAAGAAAACTTCCGTGCAACGACGTAGGCACATAAACAGTTCCAAAAGCATACCATAAGCCCAACCTCTTGGCCGCCACCACTCCCGGTAGGATTTTTGGTGGTCGTTCTCAGTGACTTTCTCTCTTTCCATTACCATTTATTTTCTCTTTCTCTCTCTCCTTACCATTTATTTTAACCATGGGTCAGAGAGAATCTACCCCACTTTCTCTCATGACTGACCATTTTTCGGATGTCAGGGCCAGGGCCCATAACTTGTCTTTACTAGTCAAGAAAAGTAAATTAATAACTTTTTGTTCTGCAGAGTGGCCCGCCTTTTGGGTAGGATGGCCTCCGGAAGGCACCTTTCAACCGTCCATCATACAGGCTGTGAAGGAGAAGATTATGGCTCCTGATCCCTGGGGCCATCCGAATCAGGTCCCCTATGTCATGGTCTGGCAGGATTTAGTGGAAAATCCACCTAAATGGTTAAAACCTTTTGTTTATACACTTCCTAGTTCCTCCAATTCACAGGTCCTGGTGATGGAGATCCCCCCGGAGGAAACCAAAAAGAAAGAAGACCCAAAACCAGTCCTTCAGGAATCATCTTATCCAAACCTGATAGATCTAGAAACGGAGATAAGGCCTCCGCCATATGTGCCCTCCTCGCAACCCCCTCCGAGGAGAGAAGCTCCCACGGGTGAACCGAGAGGTTTAAAAGGGCCAACGGGAACTGACCATGAGGGGGGACCGGCACTGGGGACCCGGGGGAGAACTAGGGGAGATAGAGGTGGACAAGACCCTGGGGACCCAGAGTTACCTTCATCCACTGTTCAGGCGCTCCCCGTCCGAGTGGGACCAGCTAACCCGGACGGAGAGCGAACCTATCAGTACTGGCCCTTTTCCACGAGTGACCTGTACAATTGGAGAACCCAGAACCCTCCTTTCTCAGAGAAACCCCAAGGCCTCATTGACCTCTTAGATTCCATTTTGTTCACTCATAACCCCACCTGGGACGATTGTCAACAGCTGTTGCAGGTGCTCTTCACCACGGAAGAACGGGAGCGAATCCTGGCAGAGGCACGGAAACGGGTCCCGGGGGCCGACGGGAGACCAACCGCCCAGCCTCATCTCGTGGACGAGGGGTTTCCTCTGTTGCGGCCTAACTGGGATTTTGAGCGGGTGGAGGGTAGGGAGCATCTCCGAGTGTACCGCCAGACTCTAATGGCTGGCCTGCGGGCTGCAGCAAGAAAGCCGACGAATCTGGCAAAGGTAAATCTAGTAAGGCAAGAGCCCACTGAGAGCCCAGCAGCCTTCCTAGAGAGGCTGATGGAAGCTTTCAGGCAATATACACCTATGGACCCCCAGGCTGAGGAGTCACGCGCTGCAGTTCTGTTAGCGTTTGTAAATCAGGCAGCCCCAGATATTAGGAAGAAATTACAAAAGGTAGAGGGATTGGGAGAACAGACAATACAGGATTTACTGAAAGTAGCTGAAAAGGTATTTAATAATAGGGAGACCCCAGAAGAAAGGGAAGAACGAATTCGACGGGAGGAAAGGGAATTAGCTGAGAAGATCAGGAAAGAAGATAGGGAACATAGGGCGAGGGAAAACCGGAAGAACCAGAGGGAGCTAGCCCAGATCCTTTTTGCTGGGATAAAGGCCGGAACAGAATTGAGGGAACCTCGAGACCCCCGGATGGGAGAAAAAGAAAAACCAAAAAGGCAGGCCCTAAAGAAGGATCAGTGCGCCTACTGCAAAGAACAGGGGCACTGGAAAAACGAGTGCCCTAAGAGGGACTCAAAGAGAGGAATGACCCAGAGAGAGAAAATTTCCCCTGGAACTCGAGTTCTATATGCGGGGGAAGACAGTGACTAGGGGAGTCAAGACTCGGTGCCCCTCCCCGAGTCCTGGGTAACCATATATGTGGAGGGGAAACCCGTTGGCTTCATGGTAGATACTGGCGCCCAACACTCTGTTTTAAATAAAAAACTGGGACCAATGTCTAAAAAAACCAGCTTAGTGCAAGGAGCCACGGGGACAAAAAGATATTGTTGGACCACAGAACGGAAAGTAAATCTGGGGACCCACCAGGTGTCCCATTCGTTTTTGGTGATACCAGAATGCCCAGCCCCTCTACTTGGACGGGACTTGTTGACTAAAGTTAATGCTCAGATCCATTTTGACCCTGGGGGAATGTCAGTCACGGATGGACTTGGACAACCGATACATGTCTTGTCCCTAGCCTTAAGAGATGAATACAGACTTTTTGTGCCTAAGCCCTCAGAGACCATAGCACTAGATGTACAACCGTGGGTCCATAAATACCCATTGGCCTGGGCAGAAACGGCAGGGATGGGACTAGCCAAACAGAGACATCCGGTCGTCATCGAGCTAAAGGCAGAGGCAGTTCCTGTGAGGGTGAAACAGTACCCCATGAGCCAGGAAGCTCGGCGGGGGATCACTCCCCACATTCGACGTCTCATGGATGCCGGAATTCTCAGGCGATGCCAATCCCCTTGGAACACCCCCTTACTGCCGGTGAAGAAGCCAGGGGGGACAGATTACAGACCTGTCCAAGACCTGCGAGAAGTCAACAAGCGGGTGAGTGACATACACCCCACTGTCCCTAACCCATATACCCTCCTGAGCAGTTTACTGCCTGAGTACACTTGGTATACTGTGTTGGACTTGAAGGATGCCTTTTTCAGCCTACCCCTGGCGGCCCAGAGCCAGGAGATATTTGCCTTTGAGTGGACTGAGGGGGAGGGCCAACCGGTAGTACAATTAACTTGGACCCGTCTCCCACAGGGGTTCAAGAATTCCCCTACCTTGTTTAATGAGGCTCTGAGTGAGGACCTCTGCGAATATCGGGCTTGCCACCCAGAGGTCATTCTGCTACAATATGTAGATGACCTCATGTTGGCTGGAACCACAGAGGAGGCATGCAGCCGTGCCACCGGGGACCTCTTACAGACCCTAGGCATCTTGGGGTATCGTGCTAGCGCAAAGAAGGCACAAATAGCCCGGCAAGAGGTCACCTATTTGGGGTATAAGATCCGGCAGGGACAAAGGTGGCTAACTCAGGCCATGAAAGAAACAATATTGCAGATACCAGAGCCCAAAACCCCTCGCCAGGTGAGAGAGTTTCTGGGGACTGTTGGATATTGCAGACTGTGGATTATGGGGTTTACTGAGAAGGCCCGGCCCTTGTATGAGGGAAGTAAAGAGACCCCAAACTGGACTTGGACTGAGCCAATGAAAAAGGCTTTCCAGACGCTTAGACAGGCCCTACTAGAAGCCCCAGCCCTTGCCCTGCCTAACCCAAATAAGCCATTCCAGCTGTTTGTAGATGAGAAGCAAGGAATAGGAAAGGGGGTCTTGACGCAACAATGGGGACCATGGAAGCGGCCGGTAGCATACCTTTCGAAGCGATTAGACCCGGTGGCCGCTGGGTGGCCCCCTTGCCTTCGCATCATTGCAGCTACAGCCCTCCTCGTCCGCGACGCCGACAAGTTGACGTATGGACAGCAACTCTCGGTGTACACCCCCCACGCCATCGAAGGGGTTTTAAAGCAGCCGCCGGGTAAGTGGATCTCCAATGCCCGCTTGACACACTACCAGGCCTTGCTGCTCGATGCCCCACGGGTGCGTTTTCAGACCCCTTGCTTCCTAAATCCGGCCACGCTCCTACCTAACCCAGAGAAGGACCGCCCTCTCCATGACTGCAATGAGATACTGGCTGAGGCCCTGGCGGCACGAAAAGACTTAACTGATGTTCCCTTAAGCAACAGTGAGCTAGTATGGTTCACCGATGGGAGCAGCTATGTAAAAGATGGGCAAAGGAAGGCGGGAGCCGCCATAGTTGATGATTCAGGGCAGACGATATGGGCTGAGACACTTCCCCCAAACACTTCTGCGCAAAAAGCAGAATTGATTGCCCTAATACAGGCTCTAGAGCAAGCCAAAGGGAAGAGAGTCACCATTTATACTGACAGCCGATATGCTTTCAGCACTGCCCATATTCAAGGTCCCATATACCAAGAAAGGGGATTTCGGACAGCTGAGGGAAAAGAGGTCAAAAATCTGCCCGAGATTCGCAGGCTCCTGGAGGCTGTCCAACTGCCCCGGGCAGTAGCAATAGTACATGTCCCCGGTCACCAGAAAGGAGAAGACCTTAAGGCGCGGGGCAATCGTGCCGCTGATGCGGCCGCTCGAGAAGCGGCTAGCCGGGACTACGCCGCCCCCATATTAGCTGTGGGACTTCCACCTCCTGGTATGGGGACTCTGCCGCCAGTCCCCGACTATTCCCTCCCTGATCTCGCTTGGATCAACAAGGATGCCACCCTCCAGAAGGATGACCAAGATGGATGGTACCGGGACCAAAACAACAACCTGATATTGCCTGCCACCCTGGGTCGTCACCTGTGTGAACACCTGCACACAACTACCCACTTGGGAGAAAAAAAGACCCTAACACTTCTCCAGACGGCCTGCCTGAGGTTCCCTCGACAAAATGCAGCTGTACGAGAGATAATTCAAGCCTGCGAAGCGTGCCAGCTGATGAGGGCAGAGAAGAAGCAGCACTCGGGAATGAGGTACCGGGGGGAGGAGCCAGGGCAACACTGGGAGATAGATTTCACTGAGGTAAGGCCAGGCAAGTACGGGTATCGCTATCTGTTGGTTCTGGTAGATACCTTCTCGGGGTGGGTAGAAGCTTTCCCCACTAAGGGAGAGACAGCAATAGTGGTTGCTAAGAAGATCTTAGAGGAGATAGTGCCTAGGTATGGGCTGCCGGTGACTATGGGCTCTGATAACGTACCTGCCTTTGTGAGCCAGATTGTACAAGGGCTGGCCCAAGCTCTGGGGACGAAATGGAAGTTACATTGCGAATATAATCCCCAGAGCTCAGGACAGGTTGAGAGAATGAATCGGACCCTAAAAGAAACTTTGACAAAGTTGGCAATAGAGACTGGCGGGGACTGGGTGACCCTCCTTCCCTTTGCACTCTTTCGGGCGCGTAACACCCCTTATAAGCTGAATCTTACTCCTTTTGAGATTTTATATGGGAGACCCCCTCCTGTGTATCCTATTTTCGAAGGAAAATGCCTGCCACCCCCTACTTTGGGACAATTCCAGCAAACTCTGATGGCATTAAGTAAGGTGCATAACCATGTTTGGAAATTGATTCGAGAGATACACGAGGGCCAAAACAGGAGGGCTCTTCCCTCACATAATATTGGCCCAGGTGATTGGGTTTGGGTAAAACGACACCAATCTAGAGTATTAGAACCTAGATGGAAAGGCCCTTATGTTGTTCTCCTTACCACTCCTACTGCTGTCAAGGTCGACGGAATTGGACCCTGGGTTCACTGCAATCACGTGCGGCAAGCCACGCCGGAAGAACAGGAAAAAGCACGAGCAGAATGGAAGGCGAGTCCTCACCCGTCAAATCCTTTGAAACTGAAACTCGCCCGCCGGGAGGCCTCCTAATTCTCCTGCTGATGGCAGCTCTCATCGACCCAGGAGCGACCAGTCATAACCCCCATCAACCTGCTAAGATCACCTGGAAACTCAGCGACGGGCAAACTCATGAGCTGCTCAATGAGACATCAGGAATCCACCCTCCGAACACCTGGTGGCCGGACCTGAACTTCGACCTCTCAAGCCTCTTCGCAAAGCAGGACGGTCTCTATGATAAGTATTATAGGGATGGGATAAAAAACCATAGGTTGGGGTTCTGGGCTTGCCCGGGCTATGTAAGAAATAACTGGAAAACCTGTGGTGGCATAGAAAGCTATTATTGCAGGAGCTGGAGTTGTGTGACCTCTTGTGATGGACCCCAGAGGTGGGATGTCGGAAACAGAGATCTAGTTAGCTTCACCTTCAAGGACCGTAGACACCATGGCCCTCAGGTACGAGTACAATTTAACCAGGAACGGGCGAAAAAAGAAAACCGCTGGACCTCAGGACTGACTTGGGGTTTTCAGCTTCATGTAAATTGGCCCGGCCCCTACCCAGGCGAGCTTTTGATCATTAAACAGGTTATTGAGCCAGTGCAGGTACATAGTTTAGGTCCCAATCTGATCAAAACGTTACAGGGGCACAAGGCGACCCCCAAGCCAACTACCTTCAGACCAAGCTCGCCGGGAACATTTAACATCTCCTCTACTCCGAGCCTTAGAGGCAAATTGACAGAGACCCCTGGCCCTCTGGCTGTTACCATTAGCTCAACAATTCAGGACCCCCTATGGGCCTTAGTGAATGCAGCCTTTACGGTCTTAAACCATACCAACCCTAACGCGACCCAGTCCTGTTGGCTTTGTTATAATCTTCACCCACCCTTTTATGAGGCTATAGGCCTCAATGTCTCTTACCACTTGTCTTCAGGCCAGAACCCGCCCCAATGCCGATGGGAAGAACGCAAGGTTGGCCTCACAATGAATGAAGTTTGGGGACAGGGACTCTGTTTGGGCACAGTGCCACGTGATAAAACTCCCCTCTGTGCCCGGACTATCAGTAACCTACGCTTACATGGCAAAAATTGGATTGTGCCAGAGGCTGGGGGTTGGTGGATTTGTTCACATACTGGGCTAACCCCATGTTTAAATGTGAAGGTTTTTAACCAGAATCAAGAATTCTGTGTCCTGGTTGCTGTAATGCCAAAAATCTCATACCACTCTGAAGAGGTTATGTACTCACATTGGGACCGGGAATTGCTAAGACAAAAGAGAGAGCCAATCAGTGCGATTACCATGGCAGCCTTGTTCAGTCTTGGGCTGGCAGGAGCAGGGACAGGAATAGCTTCACTGTCTCTGCAAGGCCAAGGGTTTTCCTCCCTACGAGCCGCCATAGATGAAGATATAGCTCGCATAGAAAAATCAATCAGCCACTTAGAGAAGTCTCTGACTTCATTGTCTGAAGTGGTCTTGCAGAATAGGAGAGGATTAGACTTAATTTTTCTCCAACAGGGTGGGGTCTGCGCGGCTCTGGGAGAAGAATGTTGTTTCTATGCAGACCATACAGGAGTGGTAAGAGAATCTATGGCAAAAGTGAGAGAAGGGCTGGCGCAACGTAAGAGGGAACGAGAGGCCCAACAGGGATGGTTTGAGTCTTGGTTTCAACGCTCCCCCTGGCTGACCACCTTAGTTTCCACCCTCCTGGGGCCACTTATAGTGCTATTATTAACACTTACATTTGGCCCTTGTATTTTAAACCGGCTAATGTCATTTATTAAAGAACGTCTCAATACAATTCAGATTATGGTATTAAGGCAGCAATATCAGATGGTAGCCCAGGATGAAGAGAAAGATTCCTCTATAGGAACAAGAAGACAGGGGGGAATGTGAGGCTGCCAGGGTTAATTCCATGACAGGCAGCCTGGACCTAAGTTTTAGCTTTCCCCGAAATGGTAAGATTCCCCACCCCCATCAGGTAACCTGAAGCCAGCCAATCAATATGCGCCCAGTAAGAGACAAAGGGGAAAGCTGAAAAGCCCGCGAAAGCCCAGGTCTGAGAAAGCCCGCGAAAGCCCAGGTTTGAAAAAGCCCGCGAAAGTCTGTACCAATAGAATTGCTTTGTAAACATGTAACCAATCCGCTTAAGCCAGCTACTAATTGATTATGCATGTCTTATAAATTTCTGTAACAGCTTGGGCTCAGGGCTTTTCTGACCCTGCACCACTGTGATGGCGGAGGCAGAAGGCCCTGGCTCGAGTCAGTAATAAACTTCCCTTTTTTTGCGAGTTGCATTGCCTTGGAAGCCTTCTCTCTTCCCGCTCGGGGATTCGGACATCGGGCATAACAAAGTAATGACAAAGGAGCAGGTTATCTGTTCCTGTTAGGGGCATTAAGAGTATTTTGGTAATAATCAGTGTGGAGCAATGTTGCCTATTAGGGGGTAGGGTCCTGGTTGTAGGAGTTAGTAAGTGGCTTAAGAACAAATTGATAAGAGGCAACAGACTAGATGTTCCATAAAAGTGGAATGGAGATTTGATCCAGAGGTATGTTTATAACTTTAGGAGAAGTGTGGTAAGGGTTTGGGCCCAAATGGCCTGCAGAGCTTAACTCCTAAAGTGGCAAACTTTACCCGAGGAAGCCCAATTTCCTTTGAAGGGATGCCACCGACAGATGGATTTCTAGCAGGCATTGCATGCCTGTCACCCTCCCTATTGGGTTCACTGAGAGATGCTGTTGTTGAGCGTGTTGTAGGAACACGGAAGATGAAGGCCTGAATCTCTAGAGGGACTGGATATTATACAGTATTTCTCTCCCAAGGGCCAGCTATTTTCTGGTTGTCCCTCCAGAAGATTGTAGAGGCAACATTGTGGGTCTAGAAGGGGCTCAGGAAAAGAGTATGAAACGGGAAGGAAGGGGGCAGGGTACAACTTTTGAAAGAATGACATAGCCCAAGGACATAACATAAACCGATTAAAATCAGGTGACAAGTCAAATTCAACTAAACCTTGATCCTCAATATGCAAGCTAAATGACACAACCAGAAAGTGCCTGGACAGTTCCAAGGCACTGTCAAAAGACCAAGGAGTGGTTGGTTCCCCAATTGTTGGAATGATTCTCCCACTTATTAGCATGTGAAATCACCCTGCCCTTGAAAACTAACCACATCACATTCCATAGCCACTGCACTAGCCCTCTGCAATGGGCCACACCCTGTGGACTGTGCTTCTCTCTGAATCCAAACAAACCCACCTCTTACCTACCGCTCTGTCTCTCACTGAATTTTTTGCAATGAGACATCAAGAGCCTGACCTTCATTGGGTCCTGAAACCAGGCACTGTGGGTTTTAGTTGGGCTCAAGTCCCAGGAGAGAGGAGCTGAAGGACAGGAAGAAAAAGCAGTGGGGAAAACGTGCCAAGGAATCCCCTTCATAATCTGTGCTCACAGTTTTCATTTGCCTGAACCTTGGCACAAAGAAGATTAAGGACAGAAGAACCCCCACCCACTTGGGCAATAGCTACGAGGAGACAGTAAAGCCTTGCGGCACCCTGGGGCACCCACTGCCACTTGCTTGTTCGCAGGAGGTTCAAGAAAACAAGAAACTAGAGATTGTAAAGGAATTAAGATTTTGTTAGCCATATGTCCTTCCAGTCATAGGAGTGAGGACCTCCTATCTTAACAGGAGGTCTTATGGAATCTGAGACTGAGCCGCCTGAGCTTTCTGCTGTTTGTTTTTGCTGTCCCAGTTTCTAGCATGCTGGGCTTCTTGTCACTTCCCCTGAGCTGGGTTTTCTTCGTACACAGCTTCCACTGTAGGAGCTTTTGCCAAGTTGGGCTTCTGCTGTGCTTGGCCTCCATCTTATGGGGGCTGAGCCAAGGTTGTTTCAGTCAGGTTAAATCTGGGTCATGGCACCCTATATGTTGAAGAAGTTTGTAATGTCCTTGGTTCTGTCTCGCTGCAGCAAAAATTTCAAGTGATGGGTGGATCAGTGTTACAGCTCTGTGTCACAGCTCAGTTTTACTTGGCAAGAAAAGGAAAAATACATCCTCAAGTCATGAGGGCAGGCTGAACCAAAAGATGCAAAAAGAGAAGCCTCTGGGTCAATTTTGGCTCCTCTTTTTATATGTTTTTTTCTCCTTCTCGTGAGCCTGCCCTATGTAAATTGGTCTAGCTAGGAGGGCTGTTTGTTTTACCTGAGGGTCTCATTCAGGTCCTGGCACCTTCCTTTGTTCTATTTTCATGGGCTTTTCCCTTATTTGTCTTTTAACCCCCACCATTCTGAACTCCTTTTTCCTATTGTAGCTACATAACATCTCCACTGAGATTAGCATTATCTTACTTAATTAATAGTAAACTTCATCATCATCTGTTCAGTTCTGTTCAGTTGCTCAGTTGTGTCTGACTGTTTGCAACCTATGGACTGCAGCATGCCAGGCCTCCCTGTCCATCACCAGCTCCCGGAGTTTATTCAAACTCATGTCTATTGAGTCGATGATGCCATCCATCACATCCTCTGTTGTCCTCTTCTCCCACCTTCAATCTTTCCCAGCATCAGGGTCTTTTCAAATGAGTCAGCTCTTTGCATCAGATGGCCTAAGTATTGGAGTTTCAGCTTCAACATCAGTCCTTCCAATGAACACCCAGGACTGATTTTCTTTAGGATGAACTGGTTGGATCTCCTTGCATCATCATCTGTATGCCACAAAAATTTTTCAAACTAGGTGCTGAGAATTCTATAAACCAAGCAGACATGATCCCTGCCTTCAGAACAATCTAAACCTGGATTAAAAAGGGGGAAAAAAAAAATCAAACCTCAGAGAAATGAAGCAGTTTGTCCTTTAGATTCAAACTAAGGTCAGAAGAATTACAAAACTTTTCCTTTTAACTACTTGAAAATCATGTCCTTCCCCAAGAAAAGGCAAACCTTTCTATGTAAATTTTCATCATGTCAGGAAAGAGGTTGCCAGTATTAACTGATGAGTACTGGTAGTTGGTTTCGTATATGGCTAAACTTTAATTATATGGTGACTCTGACTCTCAAATTGCGGTCTGTATGATAATCACCAGAGATTCTTTGGACCCACAAGAAAGAAGTCTGGATTGAAATTCAAAGATGCATATTTTTAACACTCTTATTGGTAATTTTGATTTCAGCTATGTCTTTAAGAAACATAAAGCTCCTGGAATTCTAGAGACACTCTTAAAGAAGCTTGTGATTTTTGTTTCTATATATCTATCTGTTTATCTATCTATATTTCTTTGTTCCATTACTATACCATGGAATGTGCTATCAATTTTTCTTTACCAGTACTAAAAGTTTTTCAAATTCATATTCAAGCCTCAAAGAAATTTTAGCCATGTCAACATCACCTAATCATTTCTACTCTGACTGCATAGCACTTATACAATTTCAATTTTGTTCTATTTTTACTATTTTTCCTCCTTTCAAATGACCAAACACATTTTGATGCACATAACTGATATTAAACACCTTACTTTAAATAAAAGTATGTTCAAACTAATTTTGAAGAACCACAGATAAATAAATTCAGTACGTTAAATATTTCTTGATAATCAACTACCTAGGAATATTTTCTTTTGTATCAACTTAGTGATACTAGTTTATAGAAAACTTTCTAACAAATATTGTAGAAATTATAAAGATTATAATTAGTATTGTGCCTGATTCCAAAATTTTCTTTAATAATTTAATATTCATATATAATATTCTTTTGCCTGAGGAGGCTATTAAGCCCAAGTAATAAAACTGCATGTGCTAAGAGTGTTTCCAAATGCAGGTATATAACCAAAGACCATAGTAACAGAAGGTTTCATTAGTTATTATTGATGTTATAGGTGAAAAAAAGTGAGTGCTTAAAAAAATCTTGGCGAGAGTGATTTTTTTTTTTTTTTAAACAACCTGGAAATTTTAATAGTATAGAATATATTGAATATTGTAACCAGACTGAATTTTTAAATGTGGGTTTCATTGACATTAGTGAGCGGCAGTGGTGGAAAAGCTTTTCTAATCCAAAAATTTATACTTTTCTTTATATATCTACCATTCCATCAGTCAGCCCTCCTGAACCTTGGTTTAAAAAATTGATTTTGCTTTTGCACTCTTAAATACAAATAATGACCTCCTTTTGCTTTCCACCCACAGCTGCAGGATCCCACCTGGATTAATCTAGTGATTTATTGAAAATGAGCACATTGATCTTCTTTTGCCCTTCCCTCCTTGGCTCTATAGAGGTACTTACTGGACCCAACTCCAGCAGCAGTATCTGATATTTAAAACCCTATAGAGACTGAGTCTCCCTGGTTGAAAATAAATTGCTGCTCATTTTGGTCAAGCTCAATTGGTTTTCTAGAACAGGACTAAACTTGGTGGTGATGTCATGACTGCTCAGTTCCTGGTGGAAGAAATTGATTGATTGATCTTGCTCAAAAAGTCAGAGAAGCAATGCACAGTGTAAGACATGAGCCACAGTGGGATTCTTGTGTGGACTTTGTGGTGAGATTTAAAATCCCTAGCAAAAATAAAAACATGACAGTTGTGATGATAGGTGCCTCTGCAGGATGGGTTCTTCAATTGTAGCAGGTTGTGCCATAGAAACACTCTAAATAGCATATATCAGGTAAAATAATTGCTGCTAGGTCACTTACAGAAAATTTTGAAAAGATACTTCTTCAAAAGGCATATCACCTTTCTTAAATGCCATGCACACCTAATTTTTAAAGGAAACTGTCTAACTTTATAATTTCTTGCACATCACCCAATTATTAAACATGTATAAATGACAATATTTTTAAATAAAATGGCTCACAACCGACAAACACTTTCCCAAATTATTTTGACATTGAAAATTTTAGATGTAGAACTGAAAAAAAGCATTTTGGATTACTCCCTCCCATATGGAGAGCAAAGAATATCAGAGCTAAACCCTAAGGCTGATCTAATGTTTCACTCTGTTACTATTGATTTGTTCATCAGCTCTCAAGTGAAAGACATGGATTAGAGCTTGGGGCTACAATGGTGAATAAAATATTCCCCACCATCAAGAGTTATTCAGCTGTATACTAAGGTATACTTAATGCAGTTTGATAAATATTATAATATGTAGAGAGACAAATTGCTATGGGCACAAATGAAGAAAGTTCCAGTATTATCACCACTGGGTAGAAACCTGTATGAGAAACACCTCATAAAGGCTGGAGTAGGTAGTGGGGTCAGAGAAAGCTTTTTTTTTAGGAAAAGAAAAATGGCTGTTTCATAATCATCATTCAGTTTACTATAAAACATTGTACCTTTACCAGATCAAATAATGTTAAATTAGGCTTTTTATAATCTTCTAAAAATTGTATTTCAGTTAGACATCAACAGAACATTTTCTTTGCAGTTTCCTTCTTTAATAAAGCTAAAATTATTATTCTGTGTTAAAACATAAGACCTGACTTGAACAGATAATAGTAATTTTTAAATTTTATTTAAAATATCACTTTTTAATGTATTTAACATTTACTTCTCACAAGATACTGAGATAATATCATCAGACTTTATTCATGCTTTGTATACATTTATAACATGATCATGGCTTTTCATCATAGAAAATATTCCAAATGACAAAGGTGAACATTAAGATCCTTCATTATATGGCTTTGATTATACTCTTCAGACTTCTAAATTTTCTAACATGAACTTTAGAATCAAGAATCATCAAGCTACTATATTTCTTGAGTGCATCACAAAGTCTCATGTTATCACAATCTTAATATATGTTCTTTGACTGATGTGGCCTTTTGCCTACATGAAAGAAGCCAATAAACACTATCTCATTCAGCATTTGTCCTACAGAATGTTCTTCAGCATTAACTTTTTTCCTCCTCTGTGTTTAATTTTCCTTTGGAATGATGGAACGGTTTTCCCCTTTTGTTCACGTACAGTTGATCATCATTATTTATGATTCTGTATTTGTAAATTTCAGTTCAGTTCAGTCTCTCAGTCCTGTTTGACTCATTGGACGGCAACACCCCACAAACTGCAGCATGTCAGGCTTCCCTGTCCATCACCAACTCCTGGAACTTGCTCAAACCATGTCCATCAAGTTGGTGAAGCCATCCAACCATCTCATCCTCTGTCGTCCCCTTCTCCTCCTGCCTTCAATTTTTCCCAGCATTAGGGGTTTTTTTCTCATGAATCAGTTTACCTACTCATTGAAATTTCTTTGCAATCCCAAATTCATGACACTCTTATAGTCATTTGCTGACATGCTCAGAGTGGCTGACATGTACAGAATGGCAAAAACAATGCAAGTGTTCCCACCTGAGGTAAACACAGCATTCTGCCTTTTTATTTCAGCTCTCCTACTGTAAATGTGTCCTTTTTGTAACATATTTGGTGCACTTTTTTACATATTTGTGCTTTCTGTAGGTGATTTTGCTCTTTAAAATAAAGTGCTGTTAACTATTCCTAAGTGCAAGAAGCCTCTGATTTTCCTTAAGGAGAAAATTCATGAATTAGAAAGCTTCTTTCAAGCATGACTCTTGGAGCTGTTGGCCATGGACATGAAAGTGAAAGGCAGTCTGTGGTGTCCAACTCTTTTTGACCCCAAGAAATTCTTTAGGCCAGAATATTGGAGTTGGTAGCCATTCCATTCTCCAGGGGATCTCCCCAACCCAGGGATCAAACCCAGGTCTCCTGCATTGCAGGCAGATTCTTTACCAGTTGAGACACAAGGGAAGCCCAAGAGTACTGGAGTGGGTAGCCTATCCCTTCTCCAGTGGATCTTCCTGACCCAGGAATCCACTGGGGGTCTCCTGCATTGCACGCAGATTCTTTACCAGCTGAGCTATCATGGAAGCCAAATGTGAAGAGGGCTCCAGACGCCACAGGCTGAGGAGGATGGGATTCTCCTCATTGAATGGCTGTGAGTTCAATATTAATCAAGCAACACATATTTAATGTGGTTTCTTTAGTTAAAATAAATTAATAAATAAAATACAACAAATCCAGTTTATGTGTTGTTCATTTGGGCAAAATGTGACCAGAGGCTCATAGGATCCTAACCCTTTTTGTGATTGGGGTTCATGGTAACTTTGTAGAATATAACCCTTGGAGATAAAGGTAACTGACCATTGTTTTGACTAGGAACCTAACCCTATTTGTGTTAATTGGGGTTCATTGTAACTTTGTAACACAGCCTTTGGAATTAAAGATAACTGACCATTGTCTTGACTAGTCTGTCAACTCTTGAAGTTTGTACCCTATTTTCTTCACCTTGGTATTTCTGGGATGGACTATCAGTGTTAATACTAGAAGCTAAGAATTATTTTTAATCAAATGCTTGTTTAATAGTGAAAGTGAAAGTCACTCAGTTGTGTCTGACTCTTTGTGACCCCATGGAATATATAGTCCATGGAATTCTCCAGGTGAGAATACTATAGTGGGTAGTCTTTCCTTTTCCAGGTGATCTTCCCAAACCCAGAAATTGAACCCAGGTCTCCCACATTGCAGGCAGATTCTTTACCAGCTAAGCCACAAGGGAAGCCCAAGCATATTGGAGTGGGTAGCCTCTCCCTTCTGCAGCAGATCTTCCCAATCCAGGAATTGAACTGGGGTCTTCTGCAATGCAGGCAGTTTCTTTACCAACTGAGTTATCTGGAAGGGTGGATATATGTGCTCATTACTCAAAAAATAACTATAGAAACATTTTTAGCAGACTAAAGGGAAATAATTACAAATTTTTGAACTAATTGTTTTCATGAAAAAAATAAATAAATCCCACTTCAAGAAAATCAAATCAGTTTGGAGGAGGAAAAAATAAAAATAAAAACATGTATTCTAATTAGAAGAGATTTCTAAGAGGCCAGATAGAAATGATGTACACTTAGCATGAAAAAAAAGTAGAGACACTGGATGAAATGTGATTCTAGTAATAGGAAATTTTTAAATATCCATAACGTCTATATTTTGTATACATCCATCCCATCTCATTGGATACCAGGAGGCAGAACCAGGAGAGAAACCTAAGCTTCCTGCCCAGTAGTCCAGTTTGCATTTAAAATCTTTTGGACTGTCATGAACCATAAAATTAAAAAATACCATAGTTCCAGCTCTGCATAGTATCTTTTTCTCTCTAAATATAGACTAGGGTCCCTTGGTGATAAGTAGAATAAAGGTAAAATTACGTCTGCAGGGAGGCCTAGTTTCTTCTTTATATCCACATCCTTCTGGTTTTCATCATGCTTACACAGTAGTGGCAGAAGTCAGGAAAGGAGTTCCAAGTGGACTCCGATTTCCAGATACCAACCCTTAGACAGAGCAGATAGTAACCAGCCCTCCTTTGTTCTCTCAGGGAGGGCAAGAGAGGAGAACTCACTTCCAAGAAAACTGTGAATATTGTTGCATTTCAATGGGGACAGAATCTTCTTTGTAAGGGCTTAGTCTGCCCAGTCTAGACTAGAAAGCTTCCTTTTGATCACTCCTAAATAGAAATACTGATGACCCAGAATACAGTGGCACTTAAGGTAATTTTTCTGCTGTATTTCCCCAGGATTAGATTGTTTTAGGAATATAGTTCAGTTGAATTTTGAATGACAGAAGTTGTTTGAAGATATAATTTGGCAACTGGCATTTGTCATTTGTCACAAAAATCAATCAACTAATCTGTCATTCAAACAAATGGAATGCTATTCTGGGTCTTGCCCTATGTACCCAGGAAAGTATGTGGAGTAGTAGCAAGAATATTAACTCCCATATATGTTTCATTCTCTGTTGAGCTCAAACTGGATTTATTTAACAGAGATAGACCTGTCTGGAAGCTGCATAAAAGAGACAAGACTTGGTGCCTTGTAAAGGTGATATTTGTATAATTAGTCTATTGATATTTATTTGTTCATCTATTCCTCAAAATATATTGTCACTCTGTTAAGAGCTGAAGACAAATTTTAACAAGGTATTATCCCTTGTTTTCAGGAGGTCCTTGTCTAATATGTGAGCAAATCATTTCAGTATGTGTAATATATTTTGAAGATGTAAAATTACATTATAATGGCTGTGTCATTCGTAAAGCATGCAGTTGTTTAATAATACATAGAAGAGATTTTTTTTTTTTTCAAAACAGGAGAGTAGATATTTCTGTATCATTTAAAGGTATCAACTGAAGAAAGTGCAATGGAACTGAAAGCTAGTTGTGGGGAGATGGGATGAATGGAATTGTCATCTCCTCAGACCTTGACCTGAGGCATTTTTGACTGAGAAAATGTTACTGTCTCTCCCTGTCCTGTCAGATTTGTTTATAAGGCAATCTCCCTATCATAGACTGTAGGTTTCTTGAGGGCCAACTGCTTATGCAGATACATTTTTGTGTTAATTTTCTAGGGCTGCCATAACAGACTACCAGAAACTGTCCCATGCCCCTTTTTAGCTTCTGGTAGTATACTAGTAGTCTTGTTCTTCTTGGGGTGGTAGGCGATTCACACCAGTGTCTCCTTCATCTTCACATGGTGTTCTCCCCATTCACCTGTCTGATTCTATGCCCAAATTACCCCGGTTTACAAAGATACAGTCATGTTGGATTAGGCTACCCTAATGACCTCATATTAATCTTATAATCGGCAAAGACCCTATTTTCAAATAAGCTTACATTCACAGATACTGAGAATTAGAATTTCAACATTCTCTGGAGAGTTGGGAATGCAATTCAAGCTATACCCATATTCTAAATGTTCAGTGAGTGAACATTAGAAATAGATACACAATGGGAGTGTTTTCTAGAAATAATTAAAAATCATAATTCAAAAACTCAGATTCTAAGGAGGGAATAGTACATTTAAAACCTAAAATTATTATACATAGAAGAGGATTGAAAGTCATCTATCTTATGTGTTTATTTTTAAATTTGTGACCCTTCTATTCTGAGCTTATTATAAGCTGATTATTGGCAGTCAATAATGGATGCTTGCTTACTGGATACCTGTCCCCATTCTACTTGTCTACAAAATGCCTATCCTCTACTCAAATTCATAGGTACAAAACCAGTGTCCTGGAAACTGTGATTGTTAAGCATTATCTTGTACCTCCAGCCATACAATAGTTATTTGTACCAAGGGTGGCCCATTGTTATATACTGAGCTAATCACCTACTTCTTTGGAAAAGTTCAAATTGAGGTTATGTGATTTTAAATAGAGGTGATATATATGCATTATTTGAAAGGAAAATGTGTATGTCTTACCCCTTTCAATTATTATGAGTAGTTTATAGAACAGCATATACAAGAGAATTAGTCTGTAGTTAGAAAAGAAAATAGAGCAGTTGCCAGAGGGGCCCAAAGACAAGAGCTAGTTATGTTCACTTTCTGAATCCATTCACTCCCTAAGAATACCTCTTGTTCCATAAAAATTCCTTTGTTTTCCTTTTGCTTATGCTAGCTTTAGAGAATTCCTTAAGAAGTAATATTAATAGCATAGTCTTCTGAGCCACAATTCTTGGAGTCTGAATTCTGCCATACAACAACTTGGGTAAAAATTTTTGAACACCTCTATTCTTCAGTCTCTAAAATAAAAGGAAAATAGTAAAAAAAAAAAAAAAAAAAAGAACAGAACAGAAAAACTTATAGTTGGTGGTAAAGTGAAGAAATAGAGGAAAACAATAGAATGGGAAAAACTAGAGATCTCTTCAAGAAAATTAGAGATACCAAGGGAAAATTTCATGCAAAGATGAGCACAATAAAGGACAGAAATGGTATGGACCTAACAGAAGCAGAAGATATTAAGAAGAGGTGGCAAGAATACACAGAAGGACTATACAAAAAAGATCTTCATCACCCAGATAATCACGATGATGTGGTCATTCACCTAGAGTCAGGCATCTGGAATGTGAAGTCAAGTGGGCCTTAGGAAGCATCACCTCGTACAAAGCTAGAGGAGGTGATGGAATTCCAGCTGAGTTATTTCAAATCCTGAAAGATGATGCTGTGAAAGTGCTGCACTCAATATGCCGGCAAACTTGGAAAATGCAGCAGTGGCCAAAGGACTGGAAAAGGTCAGTTTTCATTCCAATTCCAAAGAAAGGCAATGCCAAAGAATATTCAAACTACCGCACAATTGTACTCATCTCACATGCTAGCATTGTATTACTCAAAATTCTCCAGCCAGGCTTCAACAGTACATGAACCATGAACTTCCAGATGTTTAAGCTGGATTTAGAAAAGGCAGAGGAACCAAAGATCAAATTGCCAACATCTGCCAGATCATCGAAAAAGCAAGTGAGTTCCAATAAAACATCTACTTTTGCTTTATAGGCTACGCCAAAGTCTTTGAATGTGTGGATCACAATAACCTGTGGAAAATTCTGAAAGAGATGGGAATACCAGACAACCTGACCTGCCTCCAAGAAATCTGCATTCAGGTCAAGATGAAACAGTTAGAACTGAACTTGGGACAACAGACTTGTTCCAAATTGAGAAGGGAGTTATGTCAAGGCTGTATGTTGTCACCCTGCCTATTTAACTTATATACAGAGTATGTCATGTGAAATGCCAGGCTGGATGAAGCATAAGTTGGATCCAGATTGCCAGGAGAAATATCAATGACCTCAGCTATGCAGATGGCACCACCCTTATGGCAGAAAGTGAAGAAGAACTAGAGCCTCTTGGTGAATGTGAAAGAGGAGAGTGGAAAAAAAATGGCTTAAAGCTCAACATTCATAAAACTAAGATTATGGCATCCAGTTCCATCACTTCATGCAAACAGATGGGGAAACAATGGAAAAAGTGGCAAACTTTATTTTTTGAGCTTCAAAATCACTACCAATTGTGACTGCAGCCATGAAATTAAAAGATGCTTGCTCCTTGGAAGAAAAGCTGTGATCAATCTAGACAGCATATTAAAAAGCAGAGACATTACTTTATCAACAAAGGTCTGCCTAGTCAAAGCTATGGTTTTTCCAGTAGTCATGTATGGATGTGAGAGTTGGACTATAAGGAAAATTGAGGGCCAAGGAGTTGATGTTTTTTAACTGTGGTGTTGGGGAAGACTCTTGAGAGTCCCTTGTACTGCAAGCAGATCAAACCAGTCCATCCTAGAGGAAAGCAATCTTGAATATACATTGGAAGGACTGATGCTGAAGATGAAACTGCAATACTTTGGCCACCTGATGAGAAGAACTGACACATTGGAAAACACCTTTTTGCTGGGAAAGATTGAAGGCAGGAAGAGAAGGGGATGACAGAGGATGAGATTATTTGATGACATCACTGACATGAAGGACATGAGTTTGAATAAACTCTGGCATGCTAAGTCCATGGGGTTGCAAAGAGTTGGACACAACTGAGTGACTGAACTGACTGACTGAAAGTGATGAATATGCATTATACATATATGCACAATTTATAGTATATACTATATACAATTTGTATACACAATTTATACATATATACAACTCATGGTATATACTATAAAAATGTATTTTTGTACATAAATCATGTGTATATATTATATAAATGGTCTTTCCTGATGGCTCAGTTGGTAAAGAATGCAATGCAGGAGACCTGAGTTTGATCCATATGTCCGGAAGATCCCTTGGAGAAAGGAATGGCAACTCACTCCAGTAGTCAACCCAATTCTAATTTTCTCGACATTGTTAGGTCAACTGGGGTCTATCAATTAATTGATAGACTATCAATTGGGGTCTCCAGATAATTCCTCTAGAGACGTAGCACTAAGCTCAAAGTTTCACCAGTCAGATTCACCAGACCTTCCCCACACCCTCCAGGATTACATAGCAATTGGAAGTCTCTCTCCTGGAGCACCATGCTTGCTGCTGTTCTCCCTACTCTTTACAATTCTCTCCAAGGGTAGAGGGAAGAATAACAAAGTAGAGTTCCTCATTTTGCTGACTCCCTGTTTGAAATGTTTCCAACAAAGCCCACTTTAGGTTTCTAGGGTTGCTGTAACAAAATACCAGAAGTCCAGCATCTTAGGCACTACAAGTATATTGTCTCACAAATCTGAAGGCTAGAAATCTGAGATCAAGGTGATGGCGGGGCCGCACCCCCATGAAGATTCCACTTAAAGGTCTGATCCAAGACTGTTTCCTAACTTTTTGTAGGCTTTAGGCAGTATAATTCTCATCTTTATAAGACCTTCTCCCTATTTGCACATCAGTCTCTGTGTTCAAATTTTCCCTTTTCATCATGACACTTGTCATACTGGATTAGAACCCACCTTAATGTCATTTTATCTTAACCTGATCATATGCAAAGGGTCCATTTTCAAATAATGCCGCATTCACAGAAAAAAAGGAGGCAGGAGTTAGGACTTCAACGTCTTTGGTGCTGCAAATCAACTCTGTTTGTTTTGTTTGTTTTTGCCTTCAACCACCATTAGAAAGTATTAATCATGGAGGACAACACCAGGCTAGTCAGGATTTTGAAAGTCACTCAGTTGTGTCTGTCTCGTTGTGACCCCGTGGACTGACTATACATTCCATGGAATTTTCCAGGCCAAATACTGGATTGGGTAGCCTGTCCCTTCTCCAGGGGATCTTCTCAACCCTGGGGCTGAACCCAGGTCTCCCGCATTGCTAGTGGATTCTTTACCAGCTGAGCCACAAGGGAAGACCAAGAATATTGGAGTGATTAGCCTATCCCTTCTCTAGCAGATCTTCCCAACCCAGAAATCAAAATGGAGTTTCCTGCATTGCAGGTGGATTCTTTACCAGCTGAGCTATCAGGGTAGCCCCAGGATAATAGGCTTCAAATTTTGACTCTTCTTTTCCAAATTATTTCTTATTTTGACCTGGAAGAATTAATGACTGAAGAATAGAGAAATAACAGAGCCAAGACAATTTTCCAGAATTTGACTGTCTTCTGTTCTGTATGGAGCTATTATTAACGTCTAAAAGAAGCAGAATGTCACTTTTAGTTTCATAAGTATTTACATATTGAGAAAAATACATTTCAGTCTCTCTGAGTGCCTGAAGTACAAACATGAACAAAATACATAATACCTAATCTTGAGTCATTCTCATTCTGGCAAGGGAAACAGATAGTTACTACATAAATTACAATAATTGTGATTAGTTGTTTAATAGAGTCATAAAGAATTCTTGGAGTACAGAGAAGCAAAATAGTAAACCTATCTGGAATAGCAAGAAAAAGTTTTATGAATATGTAAGTATTATTCATAAATATTGAGATGAAGTAAAATGAATTTTGAGCATAGCTTAGAAAAATAAATTCTCAAGTGATACAAAAGAGGATAATAGTATTATAATTATACAGTTGAACATCAATTATATTAGAATTTGTGATTATTATATTTTTAATATTTAAGAAGTTATACAATATGTCACATCATTAAAAATAATAAACACACACACACACACAAAGAAAATAGGGCTCACCCATGGCTGACCACTTCTAATTCTCTTCCTGAGGGGAATTTACATATAATCATCACTATTCATAATGTGATTGGTGGTTATAGTCCTTAAATATGCCTTTTAATTTATCAACAGTAGATATTTCTCTTAATATTTTATCATGATAATTGTAAATAATTTACTCTTATTTAATTGCATTGACTAATACTTCCAGAACAAGGTCAAATAGCACAGTGTCATTTGCTATGACATTTAATGGTCTTCAGTTTGATATCTACAGTGTCTGATATTAGGATCACTATTCCTTCTCTCTTTTGATTTGCACTTGTGCAGTATGTTTTTATTCACTGTTGCCTGAATCACTTTGTTTTAGGTGTGCCTCTTATGCACAGAATTTAATTAGGTCTTGTTTTGTGAGCCAAAATGAAAATATCTTTTCTTTCCTAGGTAAATGAGTTCACATTTCAATATATAACGCAAATATATCTAATCTCAACTCTTTTATTATATTTTGCTAATGCTTATTTTGTTGTATTTGTTTGTATAGATATTAGCTATGTTTCATTAATTCATAAATGTTCTACAGGGACATCATTTATAGAAATACAATTTTTTTGGCCTGTCTTGAATTTATATTACTTGCTCTCAGTTTCTTTTTATCTTTCTTATATCTTTTCATCTTTTAATGTCATTTTTATTTTCTGGATTTTTTTTTTTTTTCTTTTTTGCCTTTCTCAACATAGTTAATAAATGTTTTATTTGTGTTCAGTCTCCTTTTAGCTTTGAAATATATTTTGAAATTTTAATATTTCTTTTCCGTTACTTTCCTTTCCAGAGTTCAATTCACTCCCTTTTTTATTTCACTCTGCTTTTTGCTCATCCTGTTTTATTTTTTTAATTTCTGATTCAAATGCTCATTTGAGTACATATACTTCTGTTTGGAATGTTCATTTACACATATCTTCTAGTTTGTTAATTGGGGGAGGAAGTGGTGTATTTTCTATGTGTTTCAAGTGATTTTTTTTCTAATTTTTTAATAGGTTTGTCAATATTTTACTTTTGTTCATTTTATGGTATTAGTGGGCTATATCAGGAATATTGTAAATTAATAGGCAATATTTTTAGTATAAGGTCACTCTTCTTTAGGTATAGTACAATCCAGGTACTTTAGAAGTGTTTGTTTTGATGGTTTGATTATAGGTTGGATTTTATGACCCTCTTAATCTTTCAGAACAGTAAACTTCCTCCCCTTTATATTTTATATTTTCCTTCATTAATCACTTGCCAAAAGACACATCTTTTTTTCGGGGAGGGGGAGGTTTGCTTTATTTATCTTCCCAACAGCTACATGTTTCAGAGAGTATCCCTTTCCATCTTGCCATTTGTACTGGACTGGTTTTTCCAGTAGTCATGTATGGATGTGAGAGTTGGACTACAGAGAAAGGTGAGCACCAAAGAATTAATGCTTTTGAACTGTGGTGCTGGAGAAGACTCTTGAGAGTCCCTTGGACTGCAAGGAGATCCAACCAGTCCATCCTAAAGCAGATCAGTCCTCGGTGTTCATTGGAAGGACTGATGTTGAAGCTGAAACTCCAATACTTTGACCACCTGATGCAAAGAGCTGACTCATTTGAAAAGACCCTGATGCTGGGAAAGATTGAGGGCAGGAGGAAAAGGGGATGACAGAGGATGAGATGGTTGGATGGCATCAATGACTCAATGGACATGGGTTTGCGTGGACTCCGGCAGTTGGTGATGGACAGGGAGGCCTGGCATGCTGCAGTTCATGGGGTTGCAAAGAGTCGGACATGACTGAGCAACTGAACTGAACTGAACTTTGAATCACTTGCTCTTGAAATCTCATCCTTGTAGTCTATACTTGGATTTGCTCAAACACTTTTTAAGAATTTTCAGATTTAAGGTGGTAATTTCTAGTCACACTAAGGCCTCTTTGCCTGCCATCCTCATCTGTTTTCTCTGTAGCTTTTCTTTTCTTTTTTTTTTTTTTTTTTTCCAGTCTGACTTTAGCCACTACAAAGCAGTGAATCTGGCTGGAGGTGAGGCAGAAGTATGAGAGATTGCAATTTGCTTTATATTTAAACCTTGACTCTCTCCTATGGTTTTATTGTCATTGTTACTTCTTCACTTTTTGGAAATCTTTAATTCTTACTTTTAAAAAAGAAACTGTTGAGAAAGAATTTCCTGTCTCTTGGCATCCTGTAATCAATTGAATCATTAGAATAGTCCGACCTGTAGCTGTCCTCCTAACTACTTTCTCCAGAAAGGAGGAGAACGTCTTGTCTAACAAGCAAATTTTAGCGAAGGAACTTAAGTCATGACTCTGTTCCTTCTCTCTTTTTTCTTCAAATTTTGTGTAGTATAAAGATGAAGCACCTAAGTAAAACATTTTAAAAGAGGGCATTAGAAAAGAAGAGATATTTAAGTTGTTGCTAGATCAGAAAGTGACTGAAGCCCAATGACATCTGACAGAAGAAGAGAGCAAAATCCAAGGTAAGAGACTTGAATACATCCACCAGAGGAAGCCAGGACAGAGGACACTATTGGAAAGAAGACTTTCAAAGCTACTGATGGAGACTTCTCTGTAATATCAATACAGGACACATCTTTTTGAATATCTAAACAGATAAAAGTGGAGGGACAGGGAAGGTCAGCATAAAATAATCAAATATTTTTAGGTGACATTTCAGGATGTTGTAGTTATTGTAGACAATATGCTTGACAAATCTATTATTCTCTAAGAAAAGCAAACTTTAGAGGATTTAAAGGATGCTACTGTTGTTCAGTTGCTAAGTCACGTCCAACTCTGCAATCGCATGGACTGCAGCACACCAGGCAGAACTATAAAAAGCAATCAAACCCTGGTTCTGATGTTGGTGAACAGAGAAAATAATTTTTCATTCAGTTCAGTCGCTCAGTCATGTCCGACCCTTTGCAACCCCATGAATCTCAGCACGCCAGGCCTCCCTGTCCATCACCAACTCCTGGAGTTTGCTCAGACTCATGTCTATCGAGTCAGTGATGCCATCTAGCCATCTCATCCTCTGTCATCCCCGTCTTCTCCTGTCCCCAATCCCTCCCAGCATCAGGGTCTTTTCCAATGAGTCAACTCTTTGCATGAGTTGGCCAAAGTATTGGAGTTTCAGTTTTAGTCTCAGTCCTTCCAATGAACACCCGGGAATGATTCACTTGAGGATGGACTGGTTGGATTTCCTTGCAGTCCAAGGAACTCTCAAGAGTCTTCTCCAGCACCACAGTTCAAAAGCAGCCACTTTTTGGCGCTCAGTTTTCTTCACAGACCAACTCTCACATCCATACATGACCACTGGAAAAATCATAGCCTGGACTAGACAGACCTTTGTTGGCAAAGCATTGTCTGTCTCTGCTTTTTAATATGCTATCCAGGTTGGTCATAACTTTCCTTCCAAGGAGTGTCTCTTAATTTCAAGGCGGCAATCACCATCTTCAGAGATTTCGGAGCCCCCAAAAATAAAGTCAGCCACTGTTTCCACTGTTTACCCATCTATTTGCCATGAAGTGATGGGACAAGACGCCATGATCTTAGTTTTCTGAATGTTGAGCTTTAAGCCATTTTTTTTCACTCTCCTCTTTCACTTTCATCAAGAGGCTTTTTAACTTCTCTTCACTTTCTACCATAAGGGTGGTGTCATCTGCATATCTGAGGTTATTGATATTTCTCCCAGCAAACTTGATTCCAGCTTGTGCTTCTTCCAGCCCAGCATTTGTCATGATGTACTCTGCTTATCAGTTAAATAAGTAGGGTAACAATATACAGATTTGACGTACTTCTTTTCCTATTTGGAACCGGTCTGTTGTTGCTTGTCTAGTTCTAACTGTTGCTTCCTGACCTGCATACAGGTTTCTCAAGAGGCAGGTCAGGTGGTTTGGTATTTCTATCTCTTTCAGAATTTTCCACAGTTTATTGTGATCCACACAGTCAAAGGCTCTGGCATAGTCAAGAAAGCAGAAATATATGTTTTTCTGGAACTCTCTTGCTTTTTCAATGATCCAGCAGATGTTGGCAATTTGATCTCTGGTTCCTCTGCCTTTTCTAAAACCAGATTGCACATCTGTAAATTTACGGTTCACGTATTGCTGAAGCCTGGTTGGAGAATTTTGAGCATTACTTTACTAGCATGTGAGATGAGTGCAATTGTGCGGTAGTTTGAGCATTCTTTGGCATTGCCTTTCTTTGGGATTAGAATGAAAACTGACCTTTTCCTGCCCTGTGGCCACTGCTGAGTTTTCCAAAGTTGCTGGCATATTGAGTGCAGCACTTCCACAGCATCATCTTTCAGGATTTGAAATAGCTCAACTGGAATTCCATCACCTCTGCTAGCTTTATTCATAGTGATACTTTCTAAGGTCCACTTGACTTCACATTCCAGGATGTTTGACTCTAGGTGAGTGATCACAGCATTGTGCTTATCTGGTTCATGAAGATCTTTTTTGTACAGTTCTTCTGTGTATTCTTGCCACCTCTTCTTAATATCTTCTGCTTCTGTTAGGTTGATACCATTTATATCCTTTATCAAATCCATTGCATGAAATATTCCCTTGGTTTCTCTAAATTTCTTGTTAGGTGTACCCAATTCTGGGTGATGAAAAAGGGTGTACTTTGGATGCTTTGAGAAAATCTGGTTTATGTTGATTCTATTTCATTTTGGAAAATTGTATATGAAAAAAATAAATACAGATGTTCTGTGTGAAAAAAAAAGGTACTGTGACAAGGCATGACAGAGATATTGTGTCTTTCCAGATGAGTAGAAGCATATGGTACAGAAACATTAGCAACAACATCCATTGAAAATTTTCCAAGGTTATCCTCCAGCTGAAGCAAATATGAATTATATATAGAAAATCATCTCATTTAAAAATTTTGGCAAAGAGCAACAATTTCTCAAAAATATCATTTCTGAAAGAGGAAATACTATGTTCTGGTTATCAACATAGGGTTTTAAAATATACATCTTGGGGGAGGAGCCAAGATGGCGGAGGAGTAGGACGGAGAGACCACTTTCTCTCCTAGAAATTCATCAAAAAAATAACTGAACGCAGAGCAAACTTCACAAAACAACTTCTGATCGCTAGCTGAGGTCATCAGGCGCCCAGAAAAGCAGCCCATTGTCTTCGAAAGGAGGTAGGACAAAATATAAAAGATAAAAAGCGAAACAAAAGAGCTAAGGACGGAGATCCGTCCCGGGAAGGGACTTAATAGAGGACGTTCCCAGACACCGGGAAACCCTCGCTCTGGCGGGCCTGGGGGAAGTGTTGGAATCTCAAGAGTTTGAATCTGACTGGGAGGGATACAATAAATAAAACCCACAGATTAAGAGCCTAAAAGCAACTCCCAGCAGAAAAGTACCCCAGACGCCCGCATCCGCCACCAGCAAGTGGGGACGGAACGGAGAGGAGCGGGCGGCATTACTTGGGGCTGGATCCGGGCCTGAGCACCCTGAGGACAATCAGAGGGAGCTTTTGTGAGTTGCCAACTTGAACTGTGGGACAGCAAAAGAGACAGAAAATTAACCGGCCCGAACACACTGCCGGCCGTTCGCAGAACAAAGGGACCGAGATTCTGGGCGGCCGAAGCCCGCCGGGAGGGTCGTGGCGAGACGGAGGGCGCGGGCGCCCGACCGGCGCGGGCGGGAACTGCGGCTGGGGACACGGAGGGCAGAGGGCGCGCGCTCCCGACTGGCGCCGGCGGGGACTGAGACTGGGACCGCGCGGGGCAGAGGACGCGCCGCACCCGGGGAGAGAGCGCCCGTCAAGCGCCTGGCTGCCTGGGCCGCTCGGGCGGCGTGGGGACGGAGCGCGGGCCCGGCTTTGTGTGCCGCGCTTTTGTGAATCGCCCGAGGGCTGGAGCCGCGCGCAGCGTGGCGCGCGCTTCAGACGGAGCAGCCCGGAGCCTGAGCAGCGCAGATCGAGAAAAGAGCGCAAGCCTCTCCCGGGAGCGCCGGTCCCTCCCCGCACAGCCCCTCGCCGCAGCGCGACGGAACTAGCTACCTGAATAAGAATCCACCTCCGCCCAGTGTGTCAGGGCGGAAATTAGGCGCGGAAGAGAGACCGGCAACAGAACCCAAATAAACAAAGGGACCGGTGTAACAGATTAAAATCCCTGAAGAAACCACGGACTGACTACACCGGAAGGGCCTGTAGATATCGAGAAGTGTAAGCTGGAACGAGGAGCTATCTGAAGCTGAGCCGAACCCACACTGACCGCAACAGCTCCAGGGAAACTCCTAGATATATTTTTTCTTTTTCTTTTCTTTTTTTTTTTTTTTTTTTAAGTAAGGAAAAAAAAAAATTTTTTTTTTCTTTCTTTTTTCTTGGTTCTCTTTTATTTTCCTTTAAAAATTCCTTATTACTCCCCCATTACTCCTTAACTTTCATTTTCATAGATTTTTACGATTTTTTTTAATTACGCAAAACAATTTTTTTTCTCATTCTCTTTTCTTTTTTTTTTTTTCTTCTTTTTTTCTTTTCTTTTTTCTTCTCTTCTATTTTCTTTTTCTTTTTCTCTTATTTCTTTTAAAGCCCTCTAGCACTCCTTTTACTACGCCTTAATTTTCATTTTCAATCCACTATAACCTTACAGAAGAAAGAGAAAGGGAAGAAAAAAAAAAAAAAAAGAAGAGAAGCCCTATTTTTATACCAAACTTCATATATATTTCTAAAATTTCTTTTGTGTGTTTTGGTTTTTGTTTTTAATATAGTATTTTTAAGAGTCTAACCTCTACTCTAGATTTTTAATTTTTGTTTTTCAGTATATGATATAAATTGTGAACATTTAAGAATCCAATATTCAGCTCCCATTTTTATTCACGAGTGTGTTGATTATTCTCTCCCAATCTTGACTCTGTTTTCTACCTCAGAACACCTCTATTTCCTCCTTCCCCCTTCTCTTCCCAATCCAATTCTGTGAATCTTTGTGGGTGTCTGGGCTACGGAGAACACTCTGGGAACAGACAACTTCGTAGATCTGTCTCTCTCCTCTTGAGTCCCCCTCTTTCTCCTCCTGCCCATCTCTATCTCCCTCCTCCCTCTCCTCTTCTCCATGTAACTCGGTGAACCTCTCTGGGTATCCCTAACGGGGGAGAAACTTTCCACCATTAACATAGAAGTTTTATTATCAGTGCTGTATAGTTGGAGAAGTCCTGAGACTATAGGAAGAATAAAACTGAAAGCCAGAAGCAGGAGACTTAAGCCCAAAACCTGAGAACACCAGAAAACTCCTGACTACATGAATCTTTAAGTAATAAGTGACCCTACAAAAGCCTCCATACATGCAACGAAACCAACCACCACCCAAGAGCCAATAAGTTCTAGAGCACGACATACCACGCAAATTCTCCAGCAACGCAGGAACATTACCCTGAACGTCAACATACAGACTGCCCAAGGTCACACCTAACACATAGACCCATCTCAAAACTCATTACTGGGCACTCCATTGCTATCCAAAGAGAAGAAATCAAGATCCGCACACCAGAATACTGACGCAAGCTTCGCTAATCAGGAAACCTTGACAAGCCAATCGTCTAACCCCACCCACTGGGTAAAACCTCCACAATAAAAAGGAACCACAGACCTCCAGAATACAGAAAGCCCACTCCAGACACAGCAATCTAAACAAGATGAAAAGGCAGAGAAATACCCAACAGGTAAAGGAACATGAAAAGGGCCCACCAAGTCAAACAAAAGAGGAGGAGATAGGGAATCTACCTGAAAAAGAATTTAGAATAATGATAATAAAAATGATCCAAAATCTTGAAAGCAAAATGGAGGTACAGATAAATAGCCTGGAGACAAAGATTGAAAAGATGCAAGAAATGTTTAATAAAGATCTAGAAGAAATAAAAAAGAGTCAATTGAAAATGAATAATGCAATGAATGAGATCAAAAACACTCTGGAGGGAACCAAGAGTAGAATAACGGAGACAGAAGATAGAATAAGTGAGGTAGAAGATAAAATGGTGGAAATAAATGAAGCAGAGAGGAAAAAAGAAAAAAGGATCAAAAGAAATGAGGACAACCTCAGGGACCTCTGGGACAATGTGAAACGCCCCAACATTCGAATCATAGGAGTTCCAGAAGAAGAAGACAAAAAGAAAGGCCATGAGAAAATACTCGAGGAGATAATAGCTGAAAACTTCCCTAAAATGGGGAAGGAAATAGCCACCCAAGTCCAAGAAACCCAGAGAGTCCCAAACAGGATAAACCCAAGGCGAAACACCCCAAGACACATATTAATCAAATTAACAAAGATCAAACACAAAGAACAAATACTAAAAGCAGCAAGGGAGAAACAACAAATAACACACAAAGGGATTCCTATAAGGATAACAGCTGATCTATCAATAGAAACCCTCCAGGCCAGAAGGGAATGGCAGGACATACTGAAAGTAATGAAAGAGAATAACCTACAACCTAGATTACTGTACCCAGCAAGGATCTCATTCAGATATGAAGGAGAATTCAAAAGCTTTACAGACAAGCAAAAGCTGAGAGAATTCAGCACCACCAAACCAGCTCTTCAACAAATGCTAAAGGATCTTCTCTAGACAGGAAATGCAGAAAGGTTGTATAAACGTGAACCCAAAACAACAAAGTAAATGACAACGGGACCACACCTATCAATAATTACCTTAAATGTAAATGGGTTGAATGCCCCAACCAAAAGACAAAGATTGGCTGAATGGATACAAAAACAAGACCCCTATATATGCTGTCTACAAGAGACCCACCTCAAAACAAGGGACACATACAGACTCAAAGTGAAGGGCTGGAAAAAAATATTTCACGCAAACGGAGACCAAAAGAAAGCAGGAGTCGCAATACTCATATCAGATAAAATAGACTTTCAAATAAAGGATGTGAAAAGAGACAAAGAAGGTCACTACATAATGATCAAAGGATCAATCCAAGAAGAAGATATAACAATTATAAATATATATGCACCCAACATAGGAGCACCGCAATATGTACGGCAAACACTAACGAGTATGAAAGAGGAAATTAATAGTAACACAATAATAGTGGGAGACTTTAATACCCCACTCACAACCATGGATAGATCAACTAAACAGAAAATCAACAAGGAAACACAAACCTTAAATGATACAATGGACCAGCTAGACCTAATTGATATCTATAGGACATTTCACCCCAAAACAATCAACTTCACCTTTTTCTCAAGTGCACACGGAACCTTCTCCAGAATAGATCACATCCTGGGCCATAAATCTGGTCTTGGAAAATTCAAAAAAATTGAAATCATTCCAGTCATCTTTTCTGACCACAGTGCAGTAAGATTAGATCTCAATTACAGGAAAAAAATTGTTAAAAATTCCAACATATGGAGGCTAAATAACACGCTTCTGAATAACCAACAAATCATAGAAGAAATCAAAAAAGAAATCAAAGTATGTATAGAAATAAATGAAAATGAAAACACAACAACCCAAAACCTATGGGACACTGTAAAAGCAGTGCTAAGGGGAAGGTTCATAGCATTACAGGCACACATCAAGAAACAAGAAAAAAGCCAAATAAATAACCTAACTCTACACCTAAAACAATTAGAGAAGGAAGAAATGAAGAACCCCAGGGTTAGCAGAAGGAAAGAAATCTTAAAAATTAGGGCAGAAATAAATGCAAAAGAAACTAAAGAGACCATAGCAAAAATCAACAAAGCTAAAAGCTGGTTTTTTGAAAAAATAAACAAAATTGACAAACCATTAGCAAGACTCATTAAGAAACAAAGAGAGAAGAACCAAATTAACAAAATAAGAAATGAAAAGGGTGAGATCACAACAGACAACACTGAAATACAAAGGATCATAAGAGACTACTACCAGCAGCTCTATGCCAATAAAATGGACAACTTGGATGAAATGGACAAATTCTTAGAAAAGTATAACTTTCCAAAACTGAACCAGGAAGAAATAGAAGATCTTAACAAAGCCATCACAAGCAAGGAAATCGAAACTGTAATCAGAAATCTTCCAGCAAACAAAAGCCCAGGACCAGATGGCTTCACAGCTGAATTCTACCAAAAATTTAGAGAAGAGCTAACACCTATCTTACTCAAACTCTTCCAGAAAATTGCAGAAGAAGGTAAACTTCCAAACTCATTCTATGAGGCCACCATCACCCTAATTCCAAAACCAGACAAAGATGCCACAAAAAAAGAAAACTACAGGCCAATATCACTGATGAACATAGATGCAAAAATCCTTAACAAAATTCTAGCAAACAGAATCCAACAACATATTAAAAAAATCATACACCATGACCAAGTGGGCTTTATCCCAGGAATGCAAGGATTCTTTAATATCCGCAAATCGATCAACGTAATACACCACATTAACAAATTGAAAGATAAAAAACATATGATTATCTCAATAGATGCAGAGAAAGCCTTTGACAAAATTCAACACTCATTTATGATTAAAACTCTCCAGAAAGCAGGAATAGAAGGAACATACCTCAACATAATAAAAGCTATATATGACAAACCCACAGCAAGCATCACCCTCAATGGTGAAAAATTGAAAGCATTTCCTCTGAAATCAGGAACAAGACAAGGATGCCCACTCTCACCACTACTATTCAACATAGTGTTGGAAGTTTTGGCCACAGCAATCAGAGCAGAAAAAGACATAAAAGGAATCCAGATAGGAAAAGAAGAAGTGAAACTCTCGCTGTTTGCAGATGACATGATCCTCTACATAGAAAACCCTAAAGACTCTACCAGAAAATTACTAGAGCTAATTAATGAATATAGTAAAGTTGCAGGATATAAAATTAACACACAGAAATCCCTTGCATTCCTATACACTAACAATGAAAAAACAGAAAGAGAAATTAAGGAAACAATACCATTCACCATTGCAACAAAAAGAATAAAATACTTAGGAGTATATCTACCTAAAGAAACAAAAGACCTATACATAGAAAACTATAAAACACTGATGAAAGAAATCAAAGAGGACACAAACAGTTGGAGAAACATACCGTGTTCATGGATTGGAAGAATCAATATTGTCAAAATGGCTATTCTACCCAAAGCAATCTATAGATTCAATGCAATCCCTATCAAGCTACCAACGGTATTTTTCACAGAATTAGAACAAATAATTTCACAATTTGTATGGAAATACAAAAAACCTCGAATAGCCAAAGTAATCTTGAGAAAGAAGAATGGAACTGGAGGAATCAACCTGCCTGACTTCAGACTCTACTACAAAGCCACAGTCATCAAGACAGTATGGTACTGGCACAAAGACAGAAATATAGATCAATGGAACAGAATAGAAAGCCCAGAGATAAATCCACGAACCTATGGACAGCTTATCTTTGACAAAGGAGGCAAGGATATACAATGGAAAAAAGACAATCTCTTTAACAAGTGGTGCTGGGAAAACTGGTTAACCACTTGTAAAAGAATGAAACTAGAACACTTCCTAACACCATACACAAAAATAAACTCAAAATGGATTAAAGATCTAAATGTAAGACCAGAAACTATAAAACTCCTAGAGGAGAACATAGGCAAAACACTCTCCGACATAAATCACAGCAAGATCTTCTATGACCCACCTCCCAGAATATTGGAAATAAAAGCAAAAATAAACAAATGGGACTTAATGAAAATTAAAAGCTTTTGCACAACAAAGGAAACTATAAGTAAGGTGAAAAGACAGCCCTCAGATTGGGAGAAAATAATAACAAATGAGGAAACAGACAAAGGATTAATCTCAAAAATATACAAGCAACTCCTGAAGCTCAATTCCAGAAAAATAAACGACCCAATCAAAAAATGGGCCAAAGAACTAAACAGACATTTCTCCAAAGAAGACATACAGATGGCTAACAAACACATGAAAAGATGCTCAACATCACTCATCATCAGAGAAATGCAAATCAAAACCACAATGAGGTACCATTACACGCCAGTCAGGATGGCTGCTATCCAAAAGTCTACAAGCAATAAATGCTGGAGAGGGTGTGGAGAAAAGGGAACCCTCTTACACTGTTGGTGGGAATGCAAACTAGTACAGCCACTATGGAAAACAGTGTGGAGATTTCTTAAAAAACTGGAAATAGAACTGCCATATGACCCAGCAATACCACTTCTGGGCATACACACTGAGGAATCCAGATCTGAAAGAGACACGTGCACCCCAATGTTCATCGCAGCACTGTTTATAATAGCCAGGACATGGAAGCAACCTAGATGCCCATCAGCAGATGAATGGATAAGGAAGCTGTGGTACATATACACCATGGAATATTACTCAGCCGTTAAAAAGAATTCATTTGAATCAGTTCTAATGAGATGGATGAAACTGGAGCCCATTATACAGAGTGAAGTAAGTCAGAAAGATAAAGAACATTACAGTATACTAACACATATATACGGAATTTAGATAGATGGTGGCGATAACCCTATATGCAAAACAGAAAAAGAGACACAGAAATACAGAACAGACTTTTGAACTCTGGGGGAGAACGTGAGGGTGGGATGTTTTGAAAGAACAGCATGTATATTATCTATGGTGAAACGGACCACCAGCCCAGGTGGGATACATGAGTCAGGTGCTCGGGCCTGGTGCACTGGGAGGACCCTGAGGAGTCGGGTGGGGAGGGAGGTGGGAGGGGGGATCGGGATGGGGAATACATGTAACTATATGGCTGATTCATGTCAATGTATGACAAAACCCACTGAAATGTTGTAAAGTGATTGGCCTCCAACTAATAAAATAATATTAAAAAAAAAAAAAAAAAAAAAAAAAAAAAAAATAAAATCCAAACATACCCTCAAAAAAAAAAAAAAAAAAAAAAAAAAAAAAAAAAAAAAATAAAATATACATCTTGGCAGAAGATGGTGTTTTTACCAAGTAAGTTTAGATTAACAGTGATAGCTTCTGGAAGATTAGCATAGATTACCTGGGAATCTACGGAGGGTGGCCCTGAAGACTTTTTTTTTTTTCCCCCCAAACTTGACTTCTTTTAATATAGTATCCATTAATTTCTGTCACCATTTCTATGGTCTTGGCAACTAAATTCCAGAATATAGAACCATAATTTTCCTTGTGCAAAACATTTCCAGGGACAGTGGATGGATTCATTTAAAAAATTTTGGGTGTGTGTGTTAGTGCTATGAATCAGCTGTGTATCCTTTCATTTTCAACATGAAACTTGGGATTAGCAATGTCATATAGTTTAGAAAAAAAGGAGAGACATTACGTTACCAATAAAAGCCCATCTAGTCATCTAGTCAAAACTATGGTTTTTCCTGTAGTCATGTATGGATATATGAGAGGTGGACTATAAAGAAAGCTGAACACCAAAAAATTGATGCTTTTGACCTGTGCTGTTGGAGAAGACTCTTCAGAGTCCCTTAGACTGCAAGGAGATCAAGCCAGACAATCCTAAAGGAAATCAATCCTGAATATTCTTTGGTAGAACTGATGCTGAAACTGAAGGTCCAATATTTTGGCCATCTGGTGTGAAGAACTGACTCATTGGAAAAGACCCTGACTTTGGGAAAGATTCAAGGGAGGAAGAGAAGAGGACAACAGAGGTTGAGATGGTTGGATGACATCACCAACTCTATGGACATGAATTTGAGTAAGCTCCAGGAGTTGGTGATGGACAGGAAAGCCTGGTGGGCTGCAGTCCATGGGGTTGCAATGAGTTAGACACGACTGAGCAACTCAACTGATAGTTTAGATAAGTAACTTCAGCAGTGCTAAAGGAACAGGTACAATAGAGCCTAGCCTGACTCCACCCAGGAACCTAGTTGGAAACCCTTGGAGTGAGAGTAGCAAAAAGAAAAAAAATCTTTGGGTGGTTTACTGTTGGATTCTTGCATTTCCAGACCTTGGACTTTCAACTTAGGAAGTCAAGGGAATCTGATTTTAGACTTTAAATCCTTTGAATTTATAAGCTTTGACATTAATATTTTGGAGTATTAATTTATCCTTAAGAATTTGATAATAGGATGGAATTATATAATAAATGTGAGTCATTTTTCATATAAAGACAATCAGTTGATGTTGTTATAGAATTTTTGATGAGACAATGTGTCTGGCTATAATTCGAGTTGCAAAACAGAACATAGAATGGGATTTCAGCCTTAAATATATAGGAACTTTGACATTTATTTATTTGCTCATTTAATACATTCTACATCCTCCTGGAGATTAAATTTTGAATTCCCACCAGTGGGAGTTTAGGATAGAAGTTATTAGAGCGGTAGACTGAAGGAATGTGGGAAAACTGACCTGAGAAACATTGACCTATCTGAGAAAGCATCACACTTCTGTTGAATCAGAGGCATCATAGTTAGATAAAATGCTTTGAGAACAGATCTGTGAAAATTTGGAATTGAGATTAGGAAATGTCCTATCCCCTGGCTTCCTGGTCCTTCAAATTAAAGCTGACCAAGCTCCACTAATTCTTGAGGTCTCAGGAATCCGCTTGTGTTGACTGAAGCTCTTTACTCAGAGGATTTTAGTTACAGATTAGAAAGTTCAACCCTATCAATGCAATTCTCAATTAAATATACACTAGGTCAGTAGTGCGATCCTGATATTTTTATATTTTCACATTCAAAAATAGTACTGTTAGTGATGATGGTATTTGGATGTCAAGATACAGCAGGAAAGACAGATTCATGGTTAAAAATTCTTCCTACTTTGCACACTGATATACTGTTGTTTGATCTATAATCTTATACCTTATTTACAGAGATATTCATGAACTTTTTGACTCTATGACTTGGGTTCTTAATCTACAAAAGCCCTTGACTAAGGCTTGCTTCTCCTTATTTGTGCACGTTAGGGTATTTACATGATGGTACTGCATAGTCGTTCACATTCATGTAATGATGTTTAAATCCCTATTATTTGTTCATTCACATGCTAGGATTAACTGAGTCAAACCATCTGCTCAAAGCTCAAAATCCAGTAAACAGACAGGAAGACCTTGCCCTTATGAGACAAAGGTTGACAATTATCTTGAATAAACAAGATACAGGGCATGAGAAGTGCAATGAACATCGGATTCATGTTTTGTGAGAGAGTGACTACCATACAGGAAGAAAAAAAAAATCTTGATGCAAAATAGAAAGGGAAAGAGACTTTAGAGAGGAGACATTTATGCCAACCTGAAGACAGGAAGGAGCCAGTCATGTTAAGAAATGAAAGGTGATGAGCACACTTCAGGCAGTGGGAACAGCTAGTAATTGCAGAAGTTTCCAGGCCCAGGAAAATTTACCAGGGCTGACACGCAAAACATTTTAGTGACTAACAGAACCTGAATTGTCTATAATCAATCAACACAACCGTGTCAATGCATAACGATTGCAACCTCCTTTTGGGTTTTGGAATAGTCAATACATAGTGTGGCTGCAGAGAGGAGAGTCAGTGGCAAAGTGGCAGCTTAGAACCAGCTGCACATGGGTATGCGGCTAATGTACTACACACGTAGGTCTTGGAAGGCATTTACCTTTTATTTAGTGACAGCTTGAGAAACTTGGGACATACTCTTATAAAAGGAGTGACAAAGCTTGAGTCACAGAGTAAAGTGCTGCTGTTTGGAGAATGGATAACAGAGGAGCAAGAATGTAGTCTTGGGGATTTATGCTCTCTCCTCCCGTTGCCTCCAAACAGCAGTTTACACACGGTACTACCACTGGCTCTTTCAGCATGAAGTTCTGCTTATTCTCTTAGATGTTTTGAGCTCAGAGGCATCGAATTTTACCAGAATCCACAAAATATAAATATTTCCATAGTTAATGACACACAGCAGGGAAACCCCCTGAGCAGGGAGCTCTTGGAATCTGGCCAGGCTTCCAGCAAGAGAACTCACTGCAAAATCTCCAGGCCGAGATTGGTGGCCAGTGAGAACAGAGTAGTGACAAGGATTTCTTAAGTCTAAAGTACAAATATGAGGATCCTAGTGGAGTAAAAATTGGCAAAATTCACCACTGTTAGGAAATCAACTGTTAGAATAAACATGCATTATTTCCTTTAGATCACTCTCTTCTGTAATACCTGTGAATTACCAACAGCATTTCAATACACAGAGATATTTTTCTTCAGCGTCATATAGGAATACTTTAGTTCAGCTACTTATCTTTGCAAGCAAAGCATGGAAAATTGTGCATTTCCTCATTCCTTTGAACTATTTTATTTATTAACTCATATTCCGTGTGAGAAATACAGCCCATAGTTTCTAAGCTGTGAGAGCACTCAGTTTAACAATGCTGGTGTGTGCAGCTGCTCGGCTGTGTCCGAATCTTTGCAACCCCAAGGACGATAGCCCGCCGGCTCCTCTGTCCGTGGGATTCTCCAGGCAAGAACCCTGGAGTGGGTTGCCGTGCCCTCCTGCAGGGGATCTTCCCGACCCAGGGAACAAACCCAGGTCTCCTGTGTCTCCTGCACTGCAGGCAGGTTCTTTACCCATTGAGCCATTGGGAAGGTCTTGAAAGTTTAACAATTGGTACCAGGCAAATGGCTACTTGTCAATAAAATAATCCTATGTGAATCCTAACTCCAAGGCTCCAGAATTAGAAGACAACATACATATTTGTAGGTAAAATCTTGGGGCTTAAGATTTCAACGGTGTCAAGTTTAAACACATACAGTATGACCTTGGTTAAAAGAGTTTAGACAAATGTGTTAGAAGCCTTTATTATTAGAGAAAAAATTTGGAGCACAGTCAAGAGCTGCCAATGTAGCCTCCAGAAAAAATCTGTGGCCCAGGAGTCATAATATTAGTTCAAGTTATACCATGGGACAAACTTAAAAGAAGGTTTATCCAACATTTTAGAATTCATTTTTTTTTTTTCTTTTTCTCCTCAAATGACCTATTCTGTGATGAAGACCATTGCTGATAGAAATAAAGTTATTTATTTATTTTTGAAATAAAGTTATTTAAAGGAAATAAATATCGGGAGCATTATGCCATTGCCAGTTAGCAACTATCTGGGATTATTCTGATCCTTTATTATTTTTTACATATTTTAATTTAATGAGGATAATGTCCATGTTTAGAATGCTAAAATTTCACAAACTGATCACACCTGGGTAATCAGTTCTCAGATCAAAAAAGGGAATATTATCAGAACATTCCAGAAATCCTGGTTTGTACTTTCCTTAGTCATCATTTCATCATGAAAAAGCTAATTGGAAGCTCTGAGTTTATGGATGGATCTTATAAAATATACACTTATCCAACATTACTATATAAGCTACTGTCAGCATGACTCCCAAAGTCTTTCCTCTTGGATTTGTCTTCTAATCTTTTGTGTGAAGGGTGACTTCTTGGTTTTCAGCACACTGGGAGACTAGTAAATTCACTCAATCCCTCTAAATACCACAACTTACACTTATTCTCAAATATGCCCCGTAGCTCAAAGTCCAAAATTACAATCTCCAAAGAATAAACTTCCATTTTTTTCTCATGTGTTGGAGTAAGACTATTCCGCAAAACACTAAAGAATATGCAATCCTCCTTGCTTCTTAATCAGGCTTTCAAACAATCCTCCTAATTTTAATATTTCTTTTAACTCTAGAGACAAAATTACCTATTTTGATTTTTCTAAATCTAGAGCCCTTGGGAAATTTTGTGGTGTGATTCTCAGCTTTCACCTTCTAGGATAAGATTCAATTTTCTTAGATCTAATAAATCATCTATTACTTATTGCTTTCCAGATTTTATTTTTTTTTAATTGCTGTCTCTTGCTTTTTTCATTTTTGGATATACACATTTCACTGTAGAGTATGGAAGAAAGTGAAAGTGAAAGTTGCTCATTCGTGTCCAGTTCTTTGCGACCCCATGGACTATACAGTCCATGGAATTCTTCAGGCTAGAATACTGGAGTGGTAGCTTTTTCCTTCTCCAGGGGAATCTTCCCAACCAGGGATTAAACCCAGGTCTCACACAATGCAGGTGAAATATTTATGAGATGAGTCACAAGGAAAGCCCAAGGAATTGAACCAGGGACTCCTGCATTGCAGGCAGGTTCTTTACCAACTGAGCTATGAGGGAAGCCCAGAATAAGGAGGAAGCTAAAATAAATGTTTGTTGCATTCAATATTCCCTTTATGCTCAGAAATCTTCTAATTGTTATCCATTTAGAAGAGCAGTATCCAACTGTTTGTGACCCTATGGACTGTCACCTGCCAGGTTCTTGTTCATGGGATTCTCCTGGCAAGAAGAGGAGTAGGTTACCTTGCCCTCCTCAAGAGGGTCGTCCTAACCCAGGGATCTAATCTCCATCTCCTGTGTCTCCTGCATTGCAGGCAGATGCTTTACCAGCTGAGTGTAGATTTTTCTCTATTCATTTTTTTAAATTAATTTATTTTTTATTGAAGGATAATTGTTTTACAGAATTTTGCTGTTTTCTCTCAAACCTCAACATGACTCAGCCATAGGTATACATATGTTCCCTCCCTTTTGAACCTCCCTCTCATCTCCCTCCACATCTCACCTCTCTAGGTTGACACAGAGCCCCTGTTTGAGTTTCCTGAGCCACACAGCAACATCGTTCATTATTAGAAAAATGCAAATCAAAACTACAAGGAAATATCACTTCACACCGGTAAGAATGGCCCTCATCAAAAAATCTACAAACAACAAATGCTGGAAAGGGTGTGCAGAAAAGGGATCACTCTTGCATTGTTGGTGGGAATGTAAACTGATACAGCCACTATGGAAGACGGTAAGCTCTATTCATTTTACTATTTATTTAACCCGGTCCTCAACCTTGCTCTTGACTATGCATGAGAGACCAGTTTTATGTATTTGTGGCAAACCTTGGTGTGGTTCATTCCCTCACTGTACAAATTCTTAAACAAATTCCCCGTTATTAGCATGAGTTTCACACCCACCTTCTCTGTGACCTGTGTCTTTAAGCTTTGAGGCTCTCAGAAGAACATAAAATGTGAACTGCCTTACTCATCCTGGCCACCTACTCCTTTATCCTTTGTAAGAATATATAACTCCTTACTCCTTTGTAAGGATATATAACTCCTTTATAACTTTTCCTATCCTTTGATATTATCAATTTTTCACTTGTCTTTTCTCTTTCAAAGGTTTGCTGGAAGAACTCTTTTATTGCTGCCTCTTCCCCACCTTTCTTTGTCTGCATTGACTCTAATTACAACTTTGGTGGGGGGGGCATGCTTTACAAACTTGTAAGCAGTTTGAGGGCATGTGTCATATTATGTTTAGTTTTATTTTTTCATCAGCATCTAGGACATTGAATGAAGTAAGGTAGGAGTTCAGAAGAGCAATTTGTTTTTAAGGGACTGATTGTTCAAATCAGTATTTATTAAATTACTACTAAAATTGGAACATAATATGGACAACATTTATAATAAGATATATAACAATTGACATAATTCAGTTCAAACAAACTCAAAAGGTCAAAATTTTAAGACTGGAAGCCATAAAATTCCTAAAGGAAAACAGACACAATACTCTTTGACACAAATCATAACAATTTTTTAAAATCTATCTCCTAAAGCAAAGGAAATAAAAGCAAAAATAAACAAATTGGAGCTAATTATACTTAAAAACTTTTGCACATATAAAGGAACAATCAACAAAATAAAAAGACAGTCTACAAAATGGGAGAAAATATTTGCAAATAATATGACAGATAAGAGGTTATTATCTGAAATATATAAGCAGCTCATAAACTCTAAAATATATAAGCAGCTCATATAACACAACATCAAAAAAAAAAATCAAAAGACCTAAATAGATTTTTTTTCCAAAGAGGACACGCAAATGGGCCAATAGGCACATGAAAAGATGCTCAACATGGCTAATCATCAAGGAAATGCAAATCAAAACTACAATGAGATATCATCCTTATTTGTCAGAATGACTGTCTTCAAAAAGCCACAAATAAAAAATTCAGTAAGAATGTGGAGAAAAGGGATATCTCATATACTGTTGGTGGTAATGTAATTGGTGCAGCCACTGTGGGAAATATAAAATGGAATACCAGGTTCAATGCTCAGTTCCTAAGTAACCTCTGACTCTTTGCCACTCCATGGATAGTAACCTGCCAGGCCCCACCGTCCATGGGATTTTCCAGTCAAGAATACCAGAGTCAGTTTCCATTTTCTTCTCTGGGGGATCTTTCTGACCCAGGGATTGAACCTGCATCTCCTACGTTGTTAAGTGGACTCTTTACCACTTGAGTGGCCTAGGAAGCCCACCCAATGGAATACTGCTTAGCCATAAAAAGGATGAAATTTTGCCATTTGCAGCAATGTGGACAGACTTGGAGGAAATTATAATAAATGAGATAAGTCAGACAGGGAAAGACAAATCATGTGTGATATCATTTACATGTGGAATCTAGAAAAGGCAACACACTAGTGAATATAATAAAACAGAAGCATACTGATAAATTTAGAGCATAAACTACTGGTTATCAGTGGGAAGGGAGGATGGGGGAGGGTCAATTTAGGGATAGGGAGTTAAGAAATACAAACAATTATATATAAAATAAGCTACAAAGATATAATGTACCACACAGGGAACCTAGTCAATGTTTTATAATAACTATAAATGGAGTATAAACTTTAAAAACTGTGAATCACTATATACTACATCTGTAACATATAATATTATACATCAACGATATTTCAGTAAATATAAACAAGAAAAAAAAGTGGTCATTTTGTCCAGCTTGAGTGTCCTTTCCTCCTCTTATCTGTCTTGAGAGTTCCTGTTTATCTTTCAAAATGTTGACTCTATTGGAAATCATCCTTTCTAATAGGTCTTCCCTAGTCTGCAGGGAATGAATCCTTATTCTGTACTCTTTTTGCATATTGCATATATATTTATTATTGGATACCACAATTTTTGCTAAGTATTTGTTCACTTCAAGCAGAAACTCAATCTTATCTGTGTTTTCATCTCCTAGAGCTAATACACCTAACAGAATCAGAACTCCACAAATATTTATTAAGCAGAAATGAACTGCATATTTTTTCCAGGAACAATAGAGATGAACTAAAAGGCTGATGTTGGTCAGGTGATGTTAGCTGTTTTTACATAGCCACAAAGCCCAGAAAATTTTGTTCTGATTCCTCATTTGTTGGTTTTACTATGCAGAAAGAAAAGTACAAATGGAATAAGGACAAATAAGAAAAAAAAAAAATGATTCTCTTATAAAGGTTTGGAAATATATACCCAAATCAGAATCAACCATCAACTGAATTTACTCTATTAGCTTTAGACCATGCAATAGACCATTTAGATGATTGACCATGTGGAAAATTTGAGTAGATTATCTACTCAAACCTCTTTTAATTACCAATATTTTTTCATAAGATACTATAGCAATAAAGATGCATCAATTTTTCCAACTACACTTTTATCCTGAATATTTATATATATCAGAATGTGATCCAAGGTCAAATATTTTAAACAAGGGATGGTTCATCATTTCATACAGGCTGGGAAGAATTTTTCCCTCCATGATAGCTGATTTTTAGGTTTCTACACTTTCAGCAAAAACTTGCTTTTTAAAGAAACAGGTAACACCTCGACATTGTAGAAAATATCTTTTGGTTTGAAGATAAAGGAAACAATGAGGTAGTGAGTGAAAAACGATTTGCTTTCCTGTCAACCTTCAAAGAGGTGATTTTTCTCTGGTCTGCTTGGCAATAAGATTTATTTTGATTCAGTTCTATCAGCAATAGGCTAAAGTGCCATGGGTTTTGTTGTTATTTCTGTTTGTTTTGTTTTTGTTTGGTTTGAAAGTAATCAAATCTAATATTGCCATGCTGTACCTTATAGCTGCAATGGAATAAGAAAGCCACCTTGCAGGTGTGGTCTGGATCACTAAGTTTCACTACTATTGATTGGGGGCAGTTATAGTCTTGCTGGCTGAATTTTAAATGTGACTTGATGTATCCAGTTATGTGTGATCTTCTAAATACAACTCCAGGCATTTTAGCAATTAGAAAAAAAAAAAAAAAAAGCAATTTCTCTGAAGACAGTTGGAAATGAAAACTGTTTGTCAAATGAACAGAATATATTTTCTTTGCCAGAGAGAATAAGATGGAGAAAGGTTGAGAGACAGGAAGAAGTTTCAATAGTTAGTACTATTAGATAATTAGCCTTCCTACATTGAAAAAAACTCGCCTTTGTTTTATGAGTGTTGAAATAAAAGTAGGGTTATTTAATTGATTAGCTTGAAAATGGTTGAATTTTTAAGAAATATATGTTGGCAAAAGTGCTGTGATTGAGAAAATATATCTGCATTTCATATATATCTGCAGTCATAGAATATAATTAATATTCAGTATGTATTGTGTTCTCTCGATAAAGGTTTCTAACGCCCAACTGATTGAATAGAAATTAGGACATACGTTTCAAACGCCCTTTTCTAACCTAAACTGAAACAGCAAGAATGTCTAGTCACTAGAGGGCAGCCATCATCTGTTACAGTCCATAAATATCTCCCTGGATATTTAAGTCCAATTGTGGATGTGAAAGCCATGATTTAAAATCAGGAAGCTGTTTTTCAGCTGTACTTATTTTGCAAAGAGGACACTAACATCCTTGTTTATACAACCTATCAGAAATGATCTGATTAAAAGGCAAAACAAACAGACCATGGCAATGCTGTTTGTATAAATTTCATGTAAATATATACCCTAGTTATTATAGAAAAAAAAATGAATATAATAAAAAAGAAAGTTTTCACTTAAATAGACAGGGTTCATTCACATTTCTATTAGTTTGCTGTTCTTTCCAGGAACCCAAAGTTCCAAGAAAAGAAAAGGAAATCCCTGACAAGTAACTGTGGAATGCCTATGAAGCCCCTCATTTTTTTTTCCAATATGAAACTACCTTTAGAATGCATACAGGTCTACTGGAAGAACTTGGAAATCAAAAGCAAATGAATACTTCATATCAACATTGTTACTAGGATTTGGTAACTGGAGTAAATGTACTTCATGCCAACCTTATAACAAGCAGTGCCAAGTAAGCCTTACACATGGTAGAGTTTAAATCTCTTGCCTTTAAAGATAACACTCTGCCAGGCTAATTTGAATTAAAGTGCCCATTAGTGCTATGTGGACATTTCAGCTTCTGTCCTTTCCCTTAAGAACCACTCATCAGAAAAAAAAAAAAAAAAAAAAAAAGAACCACTCATCAACCTATTTAAAAGTCATCTGCAGATCTGTTGAGCTCAGTAGAGGTCAGTAATAAGCAAACATTATAGCACATGGTTATTTACCATCTCTTACACTGGTGGGATGATATTCCACATCACCTTCTGTGAAGTACTCAGGAAAAATACTGTAGTTGGTGAGAATATACTGATAATAAGGTTATGTTTTCACTTAATGCTTTGATCCACAGAAAATTCCACGACTAGTTTTTATTTGCTTTATTGATATTATGTCTCATGACTGTAAGAGATTAATTTTTCTTGGATGAATAAATGATGAATGAATAAGTGAATCGGTTAGTCTCATGTTCATGTAAGATGGCACTTTGAAGGAATATATATGACAGAATACACACATGCTCACTATTTTTATTTTTTCAGGTATCTATAAATGATGCTTCCTTGAATCATAATTTAAAACTGTTAAAGAATTCTTATGAGCTTTTAGCTGTTTTGTGTTCATTCCAATCAACATTCACTGAGAGTAAAACTACAATCATGTGAAGGTTCAGACAATTTAAAAGAGATTCTCAACCACTATTCTCATGGACCCTAGTTAGATTTCAAATAGCTGTTGATAACAAAACAGTGCTTTTGTCATGACCTATCTATGAAGTCAAAGCAATTTTATCAGCTGCTTTGTTCAACTGACAATTCTGAATTTTACAACTACTTTGTAAAATGGATCAGATACATGAATAATGGGTTTAAACAGTTACAAAAATTATTTACTCTGCTAACCCAAAAATTTAGTTTGTTCCATGCACTTTATCGTGTCCAACAATATTTTTGATATATTTTTATACTCGAATTAAAGTGAAACATACCAAAGTCCCCACAAAATTAAAGTTAATTAAGTTCCCCCCAAATAAGAGTGCAGCTTAAATTTAAAAGAGCCCTTGATTTGACTTGACCTGACTTAGTCCTGGGTGTTTTCTAATATGCTGTGTGACCTTAAGCAAGGCTGACTTACTACTCTTGACTTCTTTTCTCATCTATAAAGTGAGGCAGATTAGACAGACTGGCTGATTTTATAGGCCCATTTCTCCTCTCCCAGCCATCTTTCTCTCTGGTACCTATGTGATTCCACCTTGTGTAGTCATATACTTGTTAAGTCCCCCCTTGTAGGATATAAACTCTGTCTTTGAAAGCAAAGAACATTTCGGTCATCTTCTCTCCAGAAACATAGATTGAAAGGAACCAGCACACAGCAGATAGGAGCACAAGTAAATATTGGAGTAAGTAAACAGGGCATAGGAGTGTTGTCTTATAGAGACAGAAGCGAATTTCTCTGTGCCTCTTTCTACTATCATTCAAAACAGCTCAGAGCTTAAAAAATATATATGTAGAACTTGACTGAAAAGTTTTAGCTTATATTCTGTGGTGTTTTAAGTTACCGAAATTTCAAAAATTCTTTTTTTGTGTGCTCAGTTGTGTCTGACTCTTTGCACACCTATGGACTGTAGCCTGCTAGGCTTTTCTGTCTGTGGAACTTTTCAGGCAAGAATACAGGAGTGGGTTGTGATTTCCTACTCCAGAGGCTTACTGACTACAGCCCAGCAAAGCTGCACTCTATTCTCCATTTTCTAAACTTCTCACTTATATCCGATGACTTCTGGATATTTTAATTTTTGTTATGAAATTATCTCTATCCAGTAATATTAACATGTGAATCAACCGCATAGACACTGAGTTTATTAAAAGTAGTAGTACTGTGTATATTTTATATATCTTCACCTTGTATGAGTCTGAGAGAAAAAGAAACCTGAGAAAAACAAACATATCCAAATATCCAGGTGCTTTCTACCATTTCTTGAAGTTTAAGGCAGAGAAGCTATTTCAGACATAAAGCAAGGGATGTCCCATACACTGTGACATTTCATCTTTGTGGGTTTGCTATTAGTTATTTAAAAAATCAAAAATCAAATAAAACCCAAATTTAAATTGCTCTAGTCCCTATGTAAGTTCAAATAATAACAATTTATTATAAATATCATTCAAATGGCAATAAACAAATTGAAATAGCTTATGGAAAAAAGTAAGACAGATCTTAAATTTTAATCTTTCTCTTTTTCTTAAACTCCTGAGTTGTTTATGTAAGAAAATGGGATTTAGATGTTTAGTTTTATCAATTTCATTGTATGTAAACTAGTAACAAAAGCAGCACATATGCAGTCTGTGAAATCATAAATATCTGTCTGAGAAGATAACCTTCGCAAAGCCATTTTCTTTTACTTGAAACTCTTTCCTGCTCTGGCCATAAGGTTGAAGAAACCACTCAAGATTCTGACAACCAACCACGGTGGCCCATCTGTCTGCAAAACCATCTCCACTTCCCTCTTTTGTATATTTTCTCTTTATTTATCATGACACTCTCAAGGCCTTTTCATAACTCCCAGAGCATTCACACATGGGACATAGGGGACTGTCCCCTGTCTGCCCTTATTTGATGTGGTTGGTAAGCTTGTCCTGGAGTAAGTTTCTCTTCCCTGGGGAGAACCAACTGATAAGACTGCACTGGGTCCTATCTCAAAGGAGAGAACAAATGTGCGCAGCCTTAAATTGACTGGACTAGGGGTTAAATGCTGAAGTGGTCCTGGTACCTGGAGATCCTGCATCCTTGACCTTCAAGCTGCTGGGCCTGTGAAGAACTGCTGAGCTGCTGGAGGTGTCACAGAGAGACTCAGTGGAGACAGGAATTTTTAATGATTTATGGAACTTTGCTCAGAGCTGAGAACTAGGTTTTTTCATTACAGGACATTTTAGAAATTATTGCAATATGGAACTTCTGTTAACTGCTTTGTGAAAACATATGCACAATCATGTTTATTATTATCAAGATTTGCAACATGCATGTGTGTTCCCATGCATCCTGTTTCCAATGAATCTGGAGTATAGAACATTATACTGACAGATGTCATCATCCCCATCATCACAGTAATAGCTAACATTTATCTAGCATTTACCATGTGTCAGTTACTGTGCTCAGAACCTTCTATGTGTTTCTGTATGTAATCCCCACAATAACTTACATTATTTAAACCACATTATAATCTCCAATGTTCTTACCATTATTACTTTTCATCTTACAGGTGAGGAAAATTATGACTAGGCAGGTTATGACCTAGCCCATAGCCAAATAGCTTATGATTGGCAAAGAACAATTTCAAACTATTGCTGCTGTCATAGCTTGTAGTTCAAAGAATAACTGAGCATGCTACTCATCCCTGAAAATTTTGGAGAACTACTACAACGCACTAGGCACAGATGGAAAGGACATGGGAGGTGAAATTCCCAGAACCAGGCTGTAAGGGTCAAACAGACTACTAGGGTCTCTACACTACTGCACCTGCAGATACTATTCTTAAAACATTGGATGCAGTGCAGTCACTTAGTAAACAGAGAAGTATAAAAATACTCTAGGGCTTATTAGAGAATAAGATGCAAACACTAGAGAATAAGATGCAAACACTTGCATTCATCCGTTTGAACCTGTTACAAAGTATGCAAAGTAACTCATCACAAGGTAAAATGTGCATCCCATTTTGGGGGGATGGTATATCATGAAGCTTAAAATAATAACAGAGACAGACAGCCACTCTCTGGTTGCAAAACTAGTACCAAAGGATGTGCTATTTCTAAGACTTACAGATGATAATAATCTTACCTAGTACACAGCATTGCTGTTCAGTTCAGTTCAGATCAATCACTCAGTCGTGTTCAACTCTTTGCAATCCCACGGACTGCAGCACGCCAGGCTTCCCTGGCCATCACCAACTCCTGGAGCTTGCTCAAACTCATGTCCATCGAGTAGGTGATGCCATCCAACCATCTCATCCTCTGTATCCCCTTCTCCTGCCTTCAATCTTTCCCAACAACAGGGTCTTTTCCAATGAGTCAGTTCTGAGCATCAGGTGGCCAAAGTACTGGAACTTCAGCTTCAGTATGAGTCCTTCCAATGAATACTCAGGACTGATTTCCTTTAGGATTGAATGGTTTGATCTCCTTGCAGTCTAAGGGACTCTCAAGAGTCTTCTCCAATACCACAGTCCAAATGTATCAATTCTTCAGCACTCAGCTTTCTTTGTAGTCCAACTCTCACATCCATACTTGACTACTGGAAAAACCATGGCTTTGACTACACAGACCTTTGTCGGTAACAGCATAGTTCTTAGGATTAAATAAGCTATTTCATACAATAGATTTAAAGAATACCTGAAAGACACATCATAAGCTCTCCATAAATGTTAGTGATTCTGATGGTTGTTCTTCACTTTAGAAAAATCTCTGAAGTAAAGGGCTATTAAAAGTCATCAACTTTTAATAAACTCACACAACACAGGAGCTCCAACTATGAAATCCTGGGTGGAGATTTCTACATTTTTTAGAAAGGAGCACAGTTCACTATTTCACAAAAAATCTTTTTTTTTCCCTAAGTCAGGAAACTTCTAAATGTTAAATGTCTTCTGTATCCTGGGTTAAAATCAGTGTCTCTGTAATTTCCCTCCATTAATCTGGAGCTTCATAGATGCATCCATTTTCTCATGAACAGCAGATTTTCAAACATTCTAAAACATCTGAATTATTTGTGTACATGTTCTCTCTTCTCAGGAGGAATTTTTCCATTTATTTTACTTTTCTCCTATGATATAATTTCAAGACCCTTCCGCATTAGTCATTATTCTTTGGTATTTTCAATTTGAAAATATCCATCTTAAAATGGGGCAAATGAGAGGCAAAATTTCAGGTAGAGCCTGCATCTCAAAGAATAACGAAATCTGTGGCATTCATCTTCTAGATATTAATTCCAATATAAACTGACAATTTATTATATATCAATGACTAGGGAGAAATTTTGTCAGCTGAAACTTCTGAACATTTTCCATTGAAATATTTGTGAAAAAAATTTGATCTCTATACATATTTTTATTAATTCTTATTTTTTATTGTTATCATTCAAGTTGTCAAGATATTTATGAATTCTCTCATAGAATTAGCTTTGCATCCAGTCTTTTTTATTATCTATTTAATAAGCATGGTTTTATGCTTTTAATATAGGAATTGAGAAAATTAGAAATGATATAAGGTTGAAACACAAGTTTAGAAATTTTTTTTCTATGTGGACATCCATTCAATAATCAAAACTATACATGACTATCATGATAAAATCAGTTATGGTTCTTCCCAAGTATGAAGCTTCAAGATGCATATATGTTTTGATTCAGCAGCCCCATTTCTTAAAATCTATCTTGCAAAATATAAACAAATGTATATATATATTATGCTCACTTATTTAAATTTATTTGAAATTTGTTTAATATATTATAAATAAGCACATACATGAATTTAATCCACATTATATTAATATGTTATAATGCAATATAATATATGTACTACTATTTATAATATATATGCTCATTTTAGCAGGTTTTATAGAGTGGAGTTACATATTTTCTGAAGCTTAGGCTAATGATAAACATTCTTAAAAGTTCCTTAAATGTTATAATCACTCAGCAGAGAGACATGCTTATGCTGTGATCATTTCAAGAAAGTGGAAGGTTTCTGATATTATTCTCCTATAGTATTCTTATTCCTAAATATATGAATCAGGCCCAGTTAAAAATGCCTACAATATATAAATAAAAAAATCTTCTCTTTGCTCTCTTCTTTATCATATAAGAAATCATGATACGTTGATAGCTAAGATATATCATATAATTGTTTAAAAGGGTAAAGTAGATCTACATATGTTGATGTGTTGACTTACACACATGCATCCACACACACACGATTATTTACCCTCAGTTACAAAGATGGGTACATGGTGAAGAGAGAGAAGAATTAGATTCTAAATGTATACCCCTGCAGGCCATACTGTGTTGGAGTCTTTATAATGACAATATGCTAACTTTAAAAATACAAAGTATAATCATGAAGGTGAAAGTGAAAGTGGCTCAGTAGTGTCCAACTCTTTGTGACCCCATGGACTATTGAGTCCATGGAATTCTCCAGGCCAGAATACTGGAGTAGGTAGCCTTTCCCTTCTCTAGGGAATCTTTCCATCTCAGGGATCAAACCTAGGTCTCCTGCATTGCAGGAGCTGAGCCACAAGGGAAGCCCCTAATACATAATCTTAGGAAACAAAAATTAATGATATTTTGTGTTTCATGTTTTTTGAAGCATTTATGAAAATATTTAGTGGTATAATAATAATTGCATTTAAACTCAGCATACATTTAACACTTGGCCTGCAGAATTTCAATATAGATAAATCTTATCCATTCATTCGAAGAAACAAGCTACATAGTCAGGAAGACAGAAAGGTATAGAATTAATTCTTCCTTAAGACCTAGAGTAAACTACAAAAGAGAATTGTCATTAACTCAGACCCCAAAGAAGCCAGTGGATCCATAAACTCTGACAATCTTTCTTAGGCAAATTGGACAGCATGTTCCAAGACAAAGAAACTTATGTGAGCATAATATATCAAACAGTAGCCAGCTCGGCTATGGCATCAGCTAAATGGTACTAGGGGAGCTGGTATTGGAATTGCCAACTGGTGCTACAGTAGAGAGGTCCACACAAAGCATCCTAAGACACATGGAAGATAAATCTCAATAGAGACTGGCTGGGGTCAAGTGGATAGAAGACTGCTAAAATAATCTAGTAGAGAGATGATGATGACTTCGTGGACAGGGCAGTGACAGCAAAGACAGAGAGGAGCAGACAGATTCATGAGATGAGTCAGAGTCTAAGAACAAGCTATTTCAGTCCTTGGGGAGGTAATCAATCTGAGTCTGGTAATGTGAACTCTTTGAAGTAGCTAAGTGCTCCCTTACTATCTCTTTACTTATCTTAGGATTTGATTCCCTTGTTTGTCCTACCCTTTTCAATTTGAAGATCATTTTTTTTTCCCCTGATTGAGAAAACAGGCAAAATAAGAGTTTAGTCCTTAACAATGTCATCTGCTAATATTATACCGTCTGGTCCAGGAATCAGGCCTATCCCTTGTTCAGTATTTCTTAAAAATTATATTTAAATTTTCTCTAGTGCTTTTCAAAAGCCTCGGTTCACCCTGTGCTTCAGGCTTCTTGATACTATTTTTGAAAGTTTCTGCCACTCTTTCAATTTTGCCCTTAGTGGGATATCTTTCCTGCTGACTTCTATTTTCTTCAAGATCCTAGAAAAAGAAATACCTATTTATGGGCTCTGATAAATTTCTTAGGGTCAAATATTCAGTTTTTCTCATTGTCAGAGAGTATTAAATATATCATTTCCCTGCCCTATTTTTTGATAATGAACATTATAAAGAGGCCTTGTTAATACCAATACACATTTAATAATATTTTCTTTATTCAAGTTTTTCTTCCCTCTTTAATTTAGAAAACCTTTACTTATATACTTGCCATTTATTTTTATAACATCTTTTTTTTCTCCTTTTATTTGCTTTGCCCCAGTTGACTATGTTTTACAGAGCTCTCCAGTCTTCAAAGGTTTTCTTAATATCAATTTCTATCTTGATTGATTCACTTATTTCCTAATATTCCAGTTTCCCTCCTGGCTTTTCGTGCCTTTCCCAGTATAATACCCTAACTATACACTTGCTAATATTCCTGGTTATCTCCGGACCATTAATGAAAAATGCACCACGTATACTTTTTTTTAATGGATTTTTAGAAAACTGTTCATTTATTTTAGAGCGCCCCCAACTGTTTTTTGCTCGCTTCCTCTGTATAATACAAATTTTATATCTATTCAAATTGGTGTTTAACTCCTATTACTCATAGCTGTGCATTCTGGTTTAGAGGAAATAACACCTGAGTAGGAATAAAAAAGATAGGGGATTTTCTATGTTGTAGCTATATAGCCTCCTTATCTAAATCACAGTCTTTCTAAGGCTCAGTTTCTTTCTCATGTATAAGAAAGAAATGTATAGAAATGTAAAGAAATGGTGATATTTTCTATGGTAAATCACAAACATAAAAGGAAGTATTAAATGAAATGACACACATAAAATCAATTTATAAAGTATTATATAAATACAAATTATTGCTTTCTAAATTAAGCTCAAACTAAAATTTTATTTGCTGTGTGCTTGTGCATATGATCCCATGAGTAAAACTTAGGAAAACTAATGAAAAGAGAATTGTTCACTTAATTTCTTTTTACCTGAGACTGTGAAAACCAAGTTTCTCAAACTTCTCTGATTTTCTTTTCCTTCAAGCTACATTATTTTTGAAGTCAGAAAAGTTTAGTTTAGCTTTTAATTTTTTTTTTTTTTCATTTACCGATGGAAAAGCATACTAACTTATGGAGTGAACTGTTTTTATGTTATGTTTCCATAGAAAAATGTTCTCTTACAGGGACAAAATATAAACTATTTTTAAAGTATTTCTTTCTGAAAATAATTTCAGTATTACTTTCAAAGGCTACAGATTTGATTTCTAGACTTTATCCTAAACACAAAGTACATATCCATCATGATACTAGCAATTTTTATAATTTCAGTAACCAAAAATAAGAATTGAGAATGTTCTTTTGGACTGCTGATGAGTCCCAAATGGATCCACTTGAACACTTATCAGATCACCACTACCTTCACTGGATTAAAGAGGAGATTTATAAATGAAATCTATTTTGGAATTTGGAATTCGAAGGGAATAACAGGAATTTCTCAAAAAAGAATATGCAATTTAGTCTTTTTTGATGCAACTTCACAGAGACCTGATGCAATGTTAGTTGCAATGACCATGAATGTCCTGAGGTTAATCAGGCCCCATATTGCAGATTCAAGAATATGAAGGGCCATCAACTCAGGACCTTGAACATGTTCTGCTTATGCAGGGTGAACATAGGTTTCTTTACTTACTCAGTGCAAATCTCTGTATTTTAAGTGAAAATAAGTTCAAAGGTGCTACTGATCCTATAAAGAAAGAAACAGCAAAGTTCTTCCACTGAATGGAAAAAAAGCTCTTAAAAGTGAAATCAGGTAGCCTCGTAAGTAGAAGGTTAGCTTCTTTAATGAACTGGCATGGACTTAATGTGAGGATGAAATGTTGTTGCATTATTACAGAAGCACCAGAAATGTCCAGTTTTGGCCTAAAGGAGACAAAAAGTAACACATGATGAGAATCAACATTCTCACTTAGAATATGCCAGTTACATACTTTTGAATGAACTCTGCCAGTCTGTAGGCAGCTAGCAGCAGCAGCCCATCATGTTTTTCCAAACCAAGTTCAATTTATATCTTAGCCAAATGCCTTCCACACCCTTTCTTCTGTTTTCTCCATTCCTAACACTCTTTTTCTAACCTACAGAGAAATAAGTAGGCAAGGTTGACGCTCAAATTGGGTTTTGCTCTTAAACCACATAGAGTTAAACTCTAGACGGTTTTCCTGATTTTCCAAAGGTTTAAACCTGATTTAAAAAGGCAGTTCACTGGTCTTATGTGTGTAAAATAGAATGTGCAACAACAAAGACACTCACAGACTTAGAGAATGAAATTATGGGGGAAGGGATAGTTACGGAGTTTGGGATGGACACGTGCACACTGCTATATTTAAAATGGATAACTAACAAGGTCCTAAGGGACTTCCCTGATGGCTCAGATGGTAAAGCGTCTGCCTACAACGTGGGAGACTGCGTTCAATCCTTGGGTTGGGAAGGTCACTGTAGCACAGGGAACTCTGCTCAACATTATGTGGCAGCCTGGATGGAGGGAAGTTTGGGGGAGAATAGATACATGTATGGCTGAGTCCCTTTGCTGGCCACCTGAAACTATCACTATATTGTTAATTAGCTATACCCCCATACAAAATGAAACACTTAAAGAAATAGAATATGTAGTGGTAAAATATAAACAATTAGAGTAAAATTAACATTACATAACATCGTGTGGACCTCTTTGGCTTTTAAAATGGTCAGCAATACAACTGTAACATTGTTATAACAGATTTAAATGGGATTCTGTGTCTGTACCTGATTGACAAGTTCAATATTTTAAGATCAAATAGTAACAGAAGTTTTTTTTTTTTTTTTTTTTTTTTTTTATTTAATCGAGGCCTCTTTGTTTCATATGTGTGCCTACAGCTAGATCCTGTTTTCTGTCTGTAGACAGTGTTTCCTGCTGTGCACTGTTGAGAAAATGAGAAGACAAAATGGAGAATCAATTTAAAGGAAAAAAGCTTTAGTTGACAAAGCTTTATAGTAGATCAAAGGAATCCAGCTTGTTAAGACACCTTTAGTGGCTTAGATAAAATTATGCAATTACTGTAAATACTTTTACATTTTATGTTTTCCTCATTTTGAACTTTAATATTTGGAGAAAATCTTCATAATTTTGCAAGAATTTTTCCTATGACATGTGAATTACTATTTCCTTTGTTACACTATAAATAACCAATTTCATAAAGCAATAATTCAAAGATAATTCACCCCTCCAAAATCTCACACATTTATTTGGAATTCATTCACTTAAAGATGAACTTCTCTTCCAGGAATTGAAGAAAAATGTGTAAGTGCAACTTCAAGGTGGACATAACTGTTTTGCTTCATCACTTATTACTTAAGGGAATTACTTATTTTACAGTTATTTTTTTTTTAATCACTTGTTTGTTTAAACACATTTCCCCTTAAATACAGGATGTGAAAGACTGATATAAAGCAAGAGCATTTGTTTAATAGGTTGATCCATAGATATGATATTTATTTAATTAGGTTTCACTAAATTTGCATACCAGAAGTAATTAGATGTTTTAAATTCCTAATAGCATTCAGTGAAATATTGTTTGAACTATTTTAGCATACCTTTGTTTATTTAGAAAATAAACAAACATTAATGAACATCCTGCTAACTGACTATGGTTCACAAAAACAAAATACCCCAGCAACATTGCTTAAATATGAAATGTAGAAGTAAATTATTTAGAAACTAATCTAAAACCTGCAGCTAGTTTACAAAATAAATGATTTGAATCATACTATTCATTCAACTTTGACCTAAATGTACTTTAAACTGATATCTTTGCTTTGTAAATAAGACTATTTTTACTACATAAACATCACTTTTAGATTAAATCATAGCTATTATGTATAGAGACTTCAAGTGACTCTGGAGCATGGTTATTCAAAATTCTAACTAACCATACTCCTTGAAACATTCTGATTGCTAAACCCAATGACACTTAAAATCAAATATTCTGAATACACTCAAGTATGCAGTAGTTACAAATTGAATTACACGGTATACATAAATTTTTACTTAACAATTCATTATTAAATTGCAGCTTCTAGGTTTTGGGAAATATAGAATATATACAAACACTATATACAAGCATTCATCTAAAAAAAGGAAACTTTCAATACCATGTAGCCTATGAAGACTAATCAGAGATACTCAGGTAGATTATGGTAGCTGTTATTGTATTTATTTTCTTTTGAAAATATTATTTTAGTTTTTTTTTAGATAAAAACATGCTGTTAGTAGATTGTGATCATTGATAGGATAGAATTAAATAACTGAAATCTGATGTGAAATGAAATCTCTTTTGCCATCACCAATAAGGAAAGTCCTAAGGACAGTCAACGTTTCTTTAATGTCTTTGATGACAGATTCAATGCAAAGAATCAGACATGACTAAGCACACACATGCATGCATGAGCAAGCCTTGATTGAAGCACACTTTTAAGCTGAAGAATAACTGGCATACAGTATCATATTAGTTCAGATGTACATTATAGTGATTTGATATTTATATATTTCTAAATCGTTACCTCTATAAATCTATTTACCATCTATCACCATATAAGTTATTATAGTTTTATCAGCTATAGTCTCTATGCTGCACATTGCATGCACATTATTTGTTTTATAACTGAAAGTTTGTAACTCTTAATTCCCTTCACCTATTTAGCCCACTCCTCAACTTTTGGTCAGAATGTATGTTGATGTAATTACTGTAGAAAACAGTATGGAGGTCTCTCACATTTTAAAAATAGAATTACCATATAATCCAGCAATTACCTTCTGAACATTGATTTGAAGAGAACAAAAACACTACCTTGAAAAGATATATGAACTTCTATGTTCACTGCAATCTCATTTACAATAAATAGCCAAGGTATGGAGGCAACCAATGGGTCCACTGATCAATGAAGGGATAAAGAACATATGGCATGTAAATACACTGAAATATTATTCAACCATAAAAAATAACAAAATCTTGCTATTTGTGACCACCAGAATTAACCTAGAGGGTAATGTGCTAAATAAAATAAATCAGACAAAAACTATTACTATATGCTTTCACTAGTATATGGAGCCTAAAAACTAAACCAAGTGACCAAACAAAACAGAAGCAGAATCATAGCAAACAAACCAGTAGTTGCCAGAATATTTCTTTAAGAGTAGAATGGCTTTTGATTTTGCAGTCACTTGAGAATGTTATGTACCAATAGCCACTGGCTTGGATAATGACAGCAGGATAAATTCCAGACCTGGGTAAATACTATTTTGTCTTTTTTTGAATATTATTTCTGACCTAGTTCATTGGTAAGATGTGCTTTTAAAAACAACTAATTATTTTCAAATTATCTCTTTCTGGTTATGGCATTGTTTCTCATTTACCATTTCCTTGATAGCCTATCATTATGATCTTTCAAGTTACTGACCTGGATAACATTTTATATAATCACTCCTCTTTCCTTCAATTATATATAATTTTAATTGCATATACAATTTCCTTCAATTATATATACATATATGATAATATCATGAGAATATAAATTTTAGGGATTATATATATATATATAAGAGAAGGAAATGGCAACCTACTCTAGCACTGTTGTCTGGAAAATTCCATGGACAGAGGAGCCTGGTGGACTCAGTCCATGGGGTCACAAAGAGTCAGACACAACTGAGTGCTCACACATGCACATACGTTTACATATTGGTAACATAAATATTTGTTAAGCAGATAAATAGAAAGATCTATTTTAAAGAGACCTTTCTTCCATTTTATATTTCTATTGTCTTTTTCTTTTTTCTCTCATTTTTTCAGAAAATATTGATTAAGCACTATTATATTTTAAGCTTCATGCTAGATGCTATTCTTGCTCTTACATTGTTATTAACAACATACTAAGAGAGGTATTGTGGTGAGATTGGAAAGAAAAACTGAAAAAAAAGTTATTAGGAGTTCTGAATTCTCATTTTTTTTCTTTATTAACTTCGTGGTAATCATATCACTTGATCCATTGAGGTTTCCTCACTTTTCTTGTCTCTGAAATGAGGGCATTTAAACTAGACAATCTCTGAGTTTCCATAAAGTCATCAGTTCATATTTATATATGGGCTTCCCTTGTGGCTCAACTGGTAAAGAATTTGCCTACAATGTGGGAGACCTGGATTCGATCCCTGGGTTGGGAAGATCACCTGGAGAAGGGAAAGGCTACCCAGTCCACTATTCTGGCCTGGAGAATTCCATGAACTGTATAGTCCATGGGGTCACAAAGAGTCAGACACGACTGAGCATATATATATATATATATATATATATATATGCTCACTTTCATATATATATATATGTATATATGTATAGGTAGATCGATATTGATAGATTTATATAGATATTTAGACATACATAGATATATAAACATATACATATATTGTATTTTAGAGAGACAGAGTTCTTGTTAAATAATATGCATGTGGAAAGAGAGGAAAAATAGAGATATTGACTGAAAATTTGAATACTGACCAAAAATTAAAATTTTAAAAATTGAATCTTTATAAATTTAAATAATTATAAAAAATTAAATATCATACTTTGTAGTATTTATACACTGGTCACACTTCAAATATCTGAAATTATTAAAGCTTGAAATTATACTGAGAACTTGGGAGGCCTTGTATGTGTGTGTGGGGGGGGGCATGTGTGTACATGGCTACATGCTTGTGTTTCTGAGTGTGAATTACTTTTACATGATAGACAGTGGAACTGAGAAATAGCTTTAAGGGACAAATCTGATAGAGTGCCTGATGAACTATGCATGGGGGTTCGTGACATTGTACAGGAGACAGGGATCAAGACCATCCCCAAGAAAAAGAAATGCAAAAGAGTCAAAATGGATGTCTGAGGAGGCCTTACAAATAGTTGTGAAAAGAAAAGTGAAAAGCAAAGGAGAAAAGGAAAGATATATCCATTTGAATGAAGAGTTCCAAAGAGTAGTAAGAAGAGATAAGCAAGCCTTCCTCAGCAATCAGTGCAAAGAAATAGAGGAAAACAATAGAATAGGAAAGATTAGAGATCTCGTCAAGAAAATTAGAGATACCAAGGGAACATTTCATGCAAAGATGGGCTCAATAAAAGACGGAAATGGTATTGACCCAACAGAAGCAGAAGATATTAAGAAGAGGTGGCAAGAATACACAGAAGAACTATACATAAGAGATCTGTATGACCCATATATTCACGACGGAGTGATCACTCACCTAGAGTCAGACATCTTGGAATGTGAAGTCAAGTGGGCCTTAGGAAGTATCACTACAAAAAAAAACTAGTGGAGGTGATGAAGTTCCAGTTGTGCTATTTCAAATGCTAAAAGATGATGTTGTGAAAGTGCTGCACTCAATTTGTCAGCAAATTTGGAAAACTCAGCAGTGGCCACAGGACTGGAAAAGGTCAGTTTTCATTCCAATCCCAAAGAAAGGCAATCCCAAAGAATGCTCAAACTACCACACAATTGCACTCATCTCACATGCTAGTAAAGTAATGCTCAAAATTCTTCAAGCCAGGCTTCAGAAATACATGAACTGTGAACTTACAGATATTCAAGCTGGTAAGGCAGGGGAACCAGAGATGAAATTGCCAAAATTTGCTGGATCATTGAAAAAGCAAGAGAATTCCAGGAAAACATCTATTTATGCTTTATTGACTACGCCAAAGCCTTTGACTGTGTGGATCACAATAAACTGTGGAAAATACTGAAAGAGATGGGAATACCAGACCACCTGACCTGCCTCTTGAGAAACCTGTATGCCGGTCAGGAAGCAACAGTTAGAACCGGACATGGAACAGCAGACTGGTTCCAAATAGGAAAAGGAATAAGTCAAGGCTGTATATTGTCACCCTACTTATTTAACTTATATGCAGAGTACATCATGAGAAACGCTGGGCTGGATGAAGCACAAGCTGCAATCAAGATTGCTGGGAGAAATATCAAAAACCTCAGATATGCAGATAACACCACCCTTATGGCAGAAAGTGAAGAAGAACTAAAGAGCCTTGAAAGTGAAAGAGGAGAGTGAAAAAGTTGGCTTGAATCTCAACATTCAGAAAACTAAGATCATGGCATCTGGTCCCGTTACTTCATGGCAAATAGATGGTGAAACAGTGGCTGACTTTAATTTTGGGGGCTCCAAAATCACTGCAGATGGTTATTTCAGCCATGAAATTAAAAGATGTTTACTCCTTGGAAGGAAAATTGTGACCAACCTAGATAGCATATTAAATAGCAGAGACATTACTTTGTCAACAAAAGTCCATCTAGTCAAGGCTATGGTTTTTCCAGTAGTCATGTATGGATGTGAGAGTTGGACCATAAAGAAAACTGAGCACAGAAGAATTGATGCTTTTGAACTGTGGTGTTGGAGAAGACTCTTGAGAGTCTTTTGGACTGCAAGGAGACCCAACGAGTCCATCCTAAAGGAAATCAGTGCTGGGTGTTCACTGGAAGGACTGATGTTGAAGTTGAAACTCCAATATTTTGGCCACTTGATGGGAAGAGCTGACTCATTGAAAAAGACTCTGATGCTGGGAAACATTGAGGGCAGGAGGAGAAGGGGATGACAGAGGATGAGATGGTTGGATGGCATCACTGACTCAATGGTCATGAGTTTGGGTAATCTCCGGGAGTTGGTGATGGACAGGGAGGCCTGACGTGCTGCAATTCATGGGGTTGCAAAGAGTCAGACAGGACTGAATGACTGAACTTAAGTGAACTGATAGAAAAACAGATTCATATGTGTAGCAGATGGACTTTAAAATTCCCTTATGATTTCTGCCTATAGATATTCACATCCTTTTACAGTTAAATTCTGCAGGGGTTGTGTGTGTGCTGTAACTTGCTGCTTCTGCTGCTAAGTTGCTTCAGCCATGTCCAACTCTGTGCGACCCCATAGATGGCAGCCCACCAGGCTCCCCCATCCCTGGGATTCTCCAGGAAAGAACACTGGAGTGAGTTGCCATTTCCTTCTCCAATGAATGAAAGTGAAAGTGAAATCGCTTAGTCATTTCCCACTCTTAGTGACCCCATGGACTGCAGCCTACCAGGCTCCTCCGTCCATAGGATTTTCCAGGCAAGAGTACTAGAGTGGGTTGCCATTGCCTTCTTCCTGTAACTTGCTTCTGACCTATAAACTATAGCAAAGGGCTGTCATTTTCCGATTGTGTTACATTGCAAAAGACCCAATCTTACTACCATATGACTCTGGAGTCTCTCTCTCTCTCCCTTGCTCCCTGTGAGGAAGCAAGCTACCACTAATCTACAACTGCAAAGAAATTAGTTCTGTCAATAATATGAGTGAAGCTGGAAATAGGCCCTTCCCCAATCAAGTCTCCAGATGACAGTTTACCCTTGGCCAATACTTTAGTTGTAGCCTTACAGAGAACTGAACTTTACTGTGCCCCTACCCACACCCCACAGAAACTGTGAGTTACATGTGTATTGCTTAAGCCATTTAATTTGTCACAATTTGTCATAAAATATAGAAATCCAGTACAATGTATACACAATACAGTGTGCTTAGTCGCTCAGTCATGTCTGACTCTTTTGCAAGACCATGGACTATAGCCTGATAGGATGCTCTGTCCATGGGGTTCTCCAGGCAAGAATACTGTAGTGGGTAGCCATTCCTTTCTCAAGGAAATCTTCCTGACTCAGGGATAGAACCTGGGTCTTCTGTATTGCAGGTAGATTCTTTACCAGTTGAGCCACTAGGCAAGCCCCCTTTTTTCAACAACAGATAAAGGATTTGGGAATAATGTCAAATGTCAGAAATGAAGGATGGAGTACATGGACAAAGTGGAGTATTCAGAACAAAGTTCAGAATTTTAAGGTTTCCCTGATAGCTCAGTTGGTAAAGAATCCACCTGCAGTGCAGGAGACTCCTGTTCAATTCCTGGGTCAGGAAGATCTGCTGGAGAAGGGACAGGCTACCCACTCCAGTGTTCTTGGGTTTCCCTTGTAGCTCAGCTGGTAAAGAATCTGCCTGCAATGCAGGAGACCTGGGTTCGATCCCTGGGTTGGGAAGATCCCCAGGAGAAGGGAAAGGCTACCTACTCCAGTATTCTGGCCTGGACAATTCCATGGACTATACAGTCCATGGGGTTGCAAAGAGTCAGATACAACTGAGCAAATTTCACTTCACTTCAGAATTTTAAATAGGCGATGATATCTACAAGTAGTTCCAAAGATCTGACAACAAAATTGTGGCCTAGAAAAAGTTAAGAACTCTGAATATAGCAAGGGATTGGAGGGTAATTTAGAAGTCCTGGTTACTGCTATCTAAATTCCTAACAATATATTTAGTATGAGGGGAGACCAGAAAGTTCAATTAAGTCTTGTCTATAAAGGATTCAGGAGCTAATGCAAAAGAAGGAGTTGAGGTCTTTTTTCTTTAGGCAGTGAAGATGCATCAAAGACACAAATGAAGAGGAATAAAATAGCTAGATCATGGCTTTAGAAAAAAAATACAGTTTTCAAAATAAGAATATGAATTGTGGGCAGAGTTATGGAATGTAGAGATGTAAAGGACTGGTCACAAATACTAACCTTGTGAAGTGCTTGGTCTCAGGCAGATTTTTTCACACTTCTTAAAATAATTCATGTGTTCTCATCTCTCTATGCCTTTTATTCCCTCTTTACAGAGTGTCTTTCCTTCTTCTTCCCTGGTGAAATACCATTAACTTTTCAACCTCAAGATAATTAATAGTTTTAAAAAATATTTTCCCATAGATCCTCACACACAAAAAATAATAAATTTTTCTGTTTCATGTATCTATCACTCCAATCATATGATTACAAAAGTCTTTCATCTCACTTCTCAAAATGACACTGTATAGGTGCTTTTTTAGACTGAGCAACACAACTCACACATTTGTTTAACACTAGTTGAATAATGTTATCAAGTTTTAAAACTGTTTTACAGAACATAAGGTATCTAAACAGAAAAAAGAAAAAATTGAAGCCTCAATATTTTAATTGCACTGTGGCATACACACATACAACTAAATACTACAAAGATCATTGCAATATGGTGAGTAGACTTTTTTTGTATTCATTGCAGTTTGACATTTAAAAATTTCACATAAACATATTGGAATTAAGTATACCTAAAATTTAAGGTTTCCTTGGTGGCTCAGAGGTAAAGATTCTGCCTATAATGCAAGAGCTGCAGGAGACATGCTTTTGATCCCTAAGTTGGGAAGATTCCCTGGATAACCTAGGCTTCCTTGAATAAGCATAACATATTTGAACAGTTTTTGTATCATTGATGATTTTATACCTTGTATCATGGATCATGGTACTTATAGTTATGTGTTGCAACCTATTAAGTTTTATGCTTGTTCAATCTACTATCTATCTACCTATCTATCAATATGTAGTTATACATTTATATCTAACCCAAACCTCTGTCACCTAGAATAGTGCCTGTGATATTATTTGACTCTGCAAGGTGATTTTTAAATAAATATTGTGAAAACATATGAAGAAAAAAGCAAATTAAAATAGCTGATAGGTAATTTATTAATGGCCTAATAACTGACACAATTCCCATTTAATTAGAAAAACAAACAAACAAACAAACAAAAAACATTATTCTAACTAACTTCCTGAGGCAAGAAAGTTCTCCCAAGCACTGCCCATGCAATCAGTCAGAACAAATAAGACCAATCTATAGTGAAGCACAACCCCATAAAGTCAGAGACTTAATGCATAAAGTTAATTTCTTATTTACACAAAATCCTCGGTATTGTGGGTAACTCTCCAGGGAAGTTACCATTATTGCTGCAAATCAGTCATTCAGGCTGCTTCTATTCTTATCACCAAAGGGAAAAAAAAAAGGAAAGAAACAGGAAAAGCATGAAAAATATTCTGAAGCTTTTCATTACCTCACTCACAGTGTATTGGCCAGAATTAGAGAAGCAATGTCACCAATGTTCTAAGAGGTTGAAATGCATTTTCCCATGTTTCCAGGATGGGGGGTGGGCGGGGGGGAGTAGACATCATAAAAAGCACCTCACTGAAAGACAATATCATCCATTGTGTAGAACAAATTAGGAATCTTGATATTTTCATCTGCTTTATCATGCATCATTCATTAAACCATCACTGAGTTCTTTTTATGCTTTTAATTTGTAACTATTTCTCAGGCACCTCTGCTTCCCTTCATTTCCACTAATGTTAATTGGGTAGAAGATAAAATACATTTTAAACTGGGCTAGCGAAATAATGGAGAAGGCAATGGCACCCCACTCCAGTACTCTTGCCTGGAAAATCCCACGGACGGAGGAGCCTGGTAGGCTACAGTCCATGGGGTTGCTAAGAGTCAGACACGACTGAGCGACTTCACTTTCACTTTTCACTTTCTTGCATTGGAGAAGGACATGGCAACCCACTCCAGTGTTATTGCCTGGAGAATTCCAGGGACGGCGGAGCCTGGTGGGCTGCCGTCTATGGGGTTGCACAGAGTCGAACACGACTGAAGCGACTTAGCAGCAGCAGCAGAGAAATAATCTCATAACTAATCATTTCAGTTACTATGACTGCATAACCAAACACTATGAAACTTAATGCTATAGAATAGCAACAATTTTGTGATGCTTAGAAAATGCATGGGTCATGTATGCAGTTAGGGGCACAATGTAAATGGCTTCCCTCTGCTCCAAGATGTCTGGAGTCATGGCTTTCAAGACTGAAATGGTGAGGAAGAAGTGATTCAGAAGACTAGGATTGACTTAAATGGCTGGAGGATAAAACAACTAGAGCTGCATGATCCATGTCCAAAATTGTTTCTTCACTCAGCTGATCTGGGGTAATGTAAAGCCTAGGCTTAGTTGATAGGGTATCTGTTTGTCAACTGATTCAGAAATAGTTCTAAAAATAATAGAGAGAAGGGACAGTATAGAGCAAAGAGGGTAGCATCTTAATGTTTGTGGAATGTTAACAAATGGTGCATAAAAGTTTTTTGTGTAGTTATTGAAACTTTCATCTCATTTTTATTTTTATTTTTTCATTTTTAAAATTATTTAAAATAAAAAGTTAAAAATAAAACATTCAGGGGTGTTCATGAGTAATATTTCTTTATTTTTCCTCCACAAAGTTTATCATTAAAATTATGTGCTGTAATTGAAATACAGGATAAGATATTACCATGATATCTCTGCAAGTATAGAATAATCTCCAAATGTCTAAAGGATTAACCCTCCGATGATTATCCGCACTGAAAATAGAAGGTATGGATGCACTGTTTTGTTATCTTGCACCATCCAGGATTGCTCTGACATAAACTATGCCTTTCTATCTCCCAAGTCCATCATTCTCTGATATCCTCGATCTGTTATTTTCATCCATGAGGTGATTTTTCTGACATACCTAGTGTGATGAGTAAGATTGAATGTCTTTATCGCAGAACGAATCCTCTATCTTTTCTTACCTTTAGCAGTAAAAGAGGGCTTCATAGCTGAGGTGATTTAGTTTTCTATGTCAGATAATTCAGATAATTTTCCATTGACTAAGAAAAATAAAAACAAAAATACAGAATTAAATTAGTATTCATTATTTCTCTGTCACTGGTATACATTTGGTTAAGTATTTTATCATGCATGTTTGCTTGCAGTGGAGCAGAGGCCTTTTGAACTGACAGAATTATTTTAAGAATTCAGATAGTTCAACACTTTAAAATTATGTTTTGAAATTAAAAAAATAGTAATATAAGCATGCACAAATCTGTGATTTGTAGGCGATGAGGACATTACACAGGGTAATTCTGTCTGTGTTTTATATATTACCTGTTGAGAACTACCAGTGACAAATTTGCTTCCAGAAAATACCTTCTTTGAGTTCTGCATTGTCTGGATATAACTTCTTGTCTGTAAGACAAGAAATTTTTACATCTACACCATAAAGAATAAAAGCCATTTTTGGCTGCCGTATGTCAGCATGCTCTCTCTGGATTTTGCTTATTCTTTCTCCAACTCTACATTCAGCAAACATTTATTTTATCAGAAAGGGCACTATGCTCTAAAGATAACAAAATGAGTAAAATCTTGACAAGGCTCTCTAATAACAAATGATTTCTACAGGAGACACCTCTCAGTGTATATGGACACAAACAATTACTTCCTTTCATTGTGGAAAGGGAATGTCCCATCACTGGCTTCATGATTAGATTAGGATTGAAGAAAAACTCAGGCACTGAGATTCTCTTTTAAAGAAGTTAGAATTAAGAATTAAAGGATCTAGTTTCATCTGACATTTTGCTTAAATATAAGTGATATGTTCTGGAGAGGTGGAAGGCTGTCTATTCCCCTGTGTGTGAAGAAGGCCAAGACATTTAACTACCAGACCAAAGAATGAGGTAGATTTTCAGAGAGCGTAGAGTAAGACACACAGGGTAAATGATTAAGCCTCAAAGAATTATTTGGCTTTCTGGTAGCTATACAGTTTCTGTTACTAGACATCCATGAAACCCAGATATACTTCCCTGGAGTTCTGTGAAATACCACTTTATTCTTAAAATCAATCCTCCTTCTTTTTTTTTACCTGAGTAACCAAAATACTCTTAACAAAGGAAGTTTTTGGCAACTAATAATAGCATAACATCATTGGGGCTATATAAGGAGTAATAGTGTATAGCATTTATTAGGACATTAGTCCAGCAGCTTTATAAAGATCAGCTACCTCTAAACTATACAAGATAGGTTTATTTTTCCCTTATAAAAAGCCTTAACTAATAGACAATTAAGACAACTAACTATAGGGATGCTACACTCCACCAAGTGAACCACCAGTCTAGATTTTATTTATCTTTTTGCCCTGTCATTCTCTAATGTACTGCTTTCAGATTTCAATGTGCAGGAAGGAAAAAGACAAAGTAGAAATCAAGTAGTTCCCCTCTAAGGATGTGACCCAGAAATTGTTTGCAGATCTTCTGTTCACATTTCGTGGGCAGAAGCCAGTCGTAGTACCATGTGATAAACATTTAAGAGTTTTATTGTCAAAGGAATGAAGGACATGAAGACTTTTGGGAGCCTTTAATGATTTCTGCTGCAATATCACCATTGGAGCCTAACGGTAGACTATGTTCACTCAGTAGAGGTTATGTGAAAAGACCTCCTGGAGGGAAAGCGAATCTTGGCCGAATCTTGAGTGATAAATTGGATGTAACAAGGACGAGAGGAAAGGGATCCTTGCAGGAAGCAGAGACATAGTATACAAAGACGAGGATTTATTATTAGAATTTCTTGTGGCTGGAACATAGTCTATGTACAATGATGGACTGACCATGACATCAGAAGAGTTTGAAAATGAAAGTCAAATTACACATATTTTATAGCTCTTTTATGAGAACAAGAAGCATCAAATTTTTGTTAGCAAGGCAAATAAGATTTGCTATTATAAAGATAACTGGCAACCTGTGAAAAGCAGACAGAAGTATGTGTAATACCAGTTGTACATGGGATCAGGTCATATGATTGTATAATTAATAACTGTTGTATAATTAATAACTGTTGTATAATTAATTATATAATTAATATTTCTTTAGGCATTCAGTAAACCTAAAATTTATCTAAATTTTCCAACTTTTCCTTTGTCAGTGCATTTCTCAAAAGAATAACCTTCTTGCTTAGAGATTTCCCCCCTGTATTCCCTATTCTTCAGATTGCCTTCTCTACCCAGCATGATTGGTTTTTCTCTCATCAAAAATGCCTGTATTCACTCAAAATATTACTAAGAATAATCTAGATAAATGAATAAGTAATCTGTAAGACATTAGCAAATAAATCCTACATGTTAAGTGTAATAAATCCATTCATTTACTAAACTAGCACAATTGATTTCCTTACCTAGGTTTAGAACAGGCATTAAGAATCAACTGACTGGACAATCTACTTTCTAACTATATAGCTAAAAGTATAGCTTCCTAATGGATAGTGAGTGGAAACTAGAATTCAGTTTTTCTGATTATTTTTCCTTGATATTTTCATTCATTTAATGAGTAGTCAGTATTCCAGTCACTGGGGTTAAACTGGTGATTAAAAATGACAGAAACACTTCAATTACAGAGCTTACTTTTTCTTTTTTGTTTGTAGTATACATGGTACATATTACTTGTGTGTGAGTCCAGCCTCGTGAATGTAATTGTCCCTCAGTAGTAACTGGCCATACTATATAAGAGATTAAACAAGTGATTTCATCCCTGAATTTATTCCATTTTCTTTAACTTTTAGGGGAATACAGTTGATTTATAATGCTGTGCTACTTATGGCTGTACAGTAAAGTGAATCAGTTATGAATATATATAGCATATATATATATATAACATATATATACATATATCCACTCTTTGTTAGATTCCTTTCCCATATAGGCCATTGCAGATTAGTGATTGGTATTCCCTGTGCTATACAGTAAGTCCTTAACAATTATCTATTTTATACATTGTAGTGTTATATATCAATCCCAGTCTCCCAATTTATTCCTCTCCCTCCTTACTCCCTTGCTTCCATGTCCAGCTATTGTAACTGGTGCTACAATGAATACTGGGAATTCTGATTTTCTCTGGCATATTTCCAGGAGTGAGACTGCTGGGTCAAAAGATGTTTCTATTTTTATTTTTATTTTTATTTTTTTTTTGAGGAACTTCCATACTGTTCTCTATAGTGACTGTGCCAATTTACATTACCACCAACAGTGTAGGAGGGTTCCCTTTTTACCTTACCCTCTCCAGCATTTAGTATCTATAGATTTTTTGATGATGGTGTGAAGTGATGTTTCATTGTAGCTTTGATTTGCATTTCTATAATAATTAGTGATGTTGAGCATCTATTCATGTGGCTTATTGGCTATCTGTAGGTCTTTGGAGAAATGTCTCTTTAGGTCAAATACCATTTTTTTTATTCAGTTTTTGCTTTTTTGATATCGAACAGCATGAGCTGTTTGTATATTTGCAAATGCTATGCAAATTAAATATTTGCTTCATATTTGCATCTGAAACAACCCCTTATCAGTTGTTTCATTTTCAAATATTTTCTCCCACTTTGAGGGTTGTCTTTTTGTTTTGTATATGGCTTCCTTTGCTGTGCAAAAGCTTTTAAGTTTAATTATATTCCATTTATTTATTTTTGTTTTTATTTTCCTTACTCTAGGGGGTCAATCAAAAATATCATGCTGTGACTTATGTAAAAGAATGTTCCACCTATGTTTTCCTCTAAGAGTTTTATAGTATCCAGCCTTATATTTAGGTCATTAATCCATTTTGAATTTATTTTTGTATATCCTGTTAGGGAGTATTCTAATTTCACCTGTTTACATGCAGCTGTTCCATTTCCCCAGTACCACTTATTGAAGAAACTCTCTTTTCTCCACTGTAAATTTTCACCTCCTTTATCATAGATAAAGTGCCCATAGATGCATAGGTGTAGCATCTATGTGAATGTAGCTTTGTAGTGTAGTCTAAAATCAGGGAGCCTGATTCCTCTAGCTTTTTTTTTTTTTTCTTAAGATCCCTTTTGATACTCAGGGTCTTTGGTATTTCTGTACAAACTGAAATTTTTTTTTTTTGTTCTAATTAAAATTACCAATGGAAAATGCCACTGGTAATTTAATAGGAATGACATTGAATCTTTAGATTGGTTGGGGTAGTATAGTAATTTTTACAATATTTAATCTTCTAATCCAAGACCATGGTATATCTTTCCATCTGTTTGTGTCATCTTTGATTTCTTTCATCAGTATCTTATAGCTTTTTAAGTAAAGATCTTTTGCCTCCTTAGGTAGAGTTAGGTAGGCTTATTCCTAGTTATTTAAAATTTTGTTGCAATGGTGAATGAAATTGTTTCTTTAATTTCTCTTTCTGCTCTTTCATTGTTAGTCTTTAGGAATGCAAGAGATTTCTGAGCATCAGTTTTGTATCCTGCAACTTTATCAAATCCATTTATGATAGCTAGTGGTTTTTTGGTAGCATCTTTAGGATTTTTTATGTATAGTTTTATGTCATCTGCAAACAGTGAGATGTTTACTTCGTTTTCCAATTTGGGTTCCTTTTATTTTTTTTATTCTCTGATTCCATGGCTAGAATTTCCAAAACTATGTTGAATCATAGTTGTGAGAGTGGACATCCTTGTCTTGTTCCTGAATTTAGTCTAAAGATCTGTCTGCACCTATTGAGATATTCATATGGTTTTCACTTTTCAGTTTGGTAATATAGTGTATAACATTGACTGATTTCTATATATTGAAGAATCCTTGCATCCTTAGGAAAAATATCACAGAACCCATTCTTTATTCATAGATTAAATGTATGTGTGTGTATATATATATATGCACATATACACACATGTGTATATGTGTGTGGCAACAGGTTGAGCATGTTTCTGATGCATTGATTAAAGTATATATTTTGATTCTTTATTCACTTTTAAAGATATTATTTTCCCATTATATTGAGAACCAATAGGCTCAAAATCTCTTGAGGCAAGGAGAATATTTTGTTTATGATTATAGCTCCAGAAACCAGCAGGCTTTTTCATGTATTATAGACACTAAAAAGGATATATATATATATACACACATACATATATATATATACACACACACACGCTATGTGTATATATATGTGTGTGTGTGTACATATGTATATACACATACATAGCATGTACAAACACACACATACATATATATCCTTTTCAGTGCCTATATGTACATGCTGTGTGTTAGTCACTCAGTCATGTCTGACTCTTTGTGACCTCATGGACTACAGCTTGCCAGCCTTGTCTATCCATGGAATTCTCTAGGTAAGAATACTGGAGGAGGTTGCCAGTAGGTCCCTTTCTCCAGGGTATATTTCTGACACAGGAATTGAACCCGGGTCTGCCACATTGCAGGCAGATTCTTTACTGTCTGAGCCACCAGGGAAGCCCATATGTACATGCTATTTATATATATATAGGAGAAGGAAAGGGCAACCCACTCCAGTGTTCTTGCCTGGAGAATCCCAGGGACAGAGGAGCCTGGTGGGCTGCTGTCTCTGGGGTCGCACAGAGTCGGACGCGACTGAAGCGACTTAGCAGTATATATATACGTGTGTGTGTGTGTGTGTGTGTATATATATATATATACACATATATCCTCTTCAGTGCCTATAATGTATGAAACAGTGCTCATTTCTGGGGTTATAGTCATAAACAAAACATTCTCCTTTCCCTCAAGAGACTTTGAGTTTATTGGTTCTCAATAATAATGGGAAAATATAATATCTTTAAAAGTGAATAAAGAGTCGAAATATATACTTATATCAATACATCAGAAACAGGCTCAACTCATTGCCACACCCCCTAACTTCTCCCAGTTTGAAAAGCAAAATGGGTAAATGAGGGATTTTCCGTGATCACTGTTTCACTCATATATGTCTTTATCTATTTGACAGCTAATTACTATGTAAAACTCTATTGTATGCCCCAAGAAATACCCTAATTAGGAAAGTAAGCCAAAGACAAATACAAACAACAAACTTTGCCTCATAAAGCTTACATGCTAGGGGATATCTGTCCTCAAAGACAGTTTTTGAGATCTTCACAGTATTATCTTGTCCTTTGCTACAGGAATATATAGGTTTCATGTGAGTTTTGCTTTGTTTCTCTACCATTAGACTTAAAAGTTGTTTTTTCCATGTTTTTATCATACTCATTCTGTTGCTCCTTTTGCAGCTAGAGTGACTAAATGAAAAGTCAGATCATCTCACTCCTCTGACCAAAATTCTAATTGGATTCTAGTTTCATTCAGAGAAAACAACAGTATTGAGACAATGGTCTGTAAATCCCTATGTGATCTAATTCCCTGTTACTCCTCTGATTTTATTTCATAATTTCCTCTCTGTCCACTTTACTCTGGCCATATTGTCCTTCTTGTTATTCTTCAAAATGTTGCACTTAGAGCTGACTTTATCTTTTCCATTCCCAGACTTGCTTGTCCGACATATCTACATGACTAACTTTCTTCCTTCCTGAAATTTTTAACTTAAATATTATCTCAGCTTGGTACTTTTCAATCACTTTTCTCCCCACTTCCAGTTCTCCTTAACATAATTCCCATTTTGCATTTTTTGATGTCACAGAAAAAAACTTCTTTTTTTTTTTTAATTATCTGATTCTTCCCACTAGACCTTAGGTTCCATGTGGTAGAGCTTTTTGTCTCTCTTATTCATCTGTGTATTTGTTTTCCATTGCTATATAACAATTTACACAATTACTACAACTTTAGTGACTTACAACAATGCCTTTCGTTACCTCACAGTTCTATAGTTCAAAAGTCTGGAGGGACTTGGCAGGATTCTCTGCTTAGGGTTTTACAAAACCAAAACCAAGGTGTCAGTCAGCCAGGCTGGGCTCTTACCCAGAAGCTCAGGGTAAGAAATGTGCTTCCAAGCTTGTTCAGATTGTTGGCAGAATTCAGTTCCTTTCAGTCATAGGAATAAAGCCCCCAATTCCTTGCTGATTGTCAGCAGAGGCCACTCTTAGCTTTTAGAAGTTGCCCTCATTCCTTGCCCTGTGACTCTTTCCATTGTCAGGTCAGCAAAATTTGTCAAGCTCTTCTCATGCTTAGGTTCTCTGTATTTTCTGCTGCTGCTACCAGCTGGATAAAAGTTTGTTTTCAAGCTCTTGTGTAATTTAGGCTAAGCCGATCCATATACGTTGCCTTTGCTATACAGAACATATCACATGAAAGATATCTCATTATATTCACAACTTTCCCTTTCACTCAAAGGGAAGGGAATCATATAAGGTCAAATGTCATTGGGGGCCATCTTAGAATTCTGCTTATTGAAATCCATTTATCCCAAGTGTCAGGAAAAGTTTCTGGAACATTTATTGAATGAGTATAAAAATGAATAAATAAGTAAATAAAAAAATCAATGAGTGAATGACTATTGCTACAGTATCACATGTGTATCTAGGCGAACTCCATAAGAGTCTGCCTGCCTTGTCTGCTTAGCATAACACACAATCAATGTTCATCTGGGACCAGCACAAATGCCTAGTATTATAACTGGGCAAGGTGTGCAGCAGTAGTGTTTCCCTTTACTCTCAGATCTCATGAATGTATCCACAGGATCTACTTGCTCATCTCTGACTCTGGTAGATCAGTTCTCCTAGAGACTAAGAAAAGTACCCATTCATAATGACCAACAACCACCTAATCTTATCATATTCTTTCAGCTCCTTCCTTCCTCTAATACAGAAAATCCTTTCCTAGTTAGGACCTGCTCTTCTACACTGGGTGTCTATCAGTCCTTGGAAAGCCCTTAGTCCTTTTCCTTTTCTTCAGAAACTATATTTTTACAACTCAAAAATCAGGAAGAAGCCAATTTATAGCATGCAGGGAAGGAAAAGGAGGGGTAGCTGGAAGATACCAAGAAGTTGTAAATAAGGAGAGGAAGTAACATTAGATGACATTTCCAATATATATTTCCCCATTGTATTCCAATTCTTATTTCACTTGTTGTGATATAAGTGTGTCTGTACCCACTTATACTATAAGACTGTAAAGGCAGAAGTAGAGACCACTGATTTATCTATTTATTTCCATTTCCTGGTATAATTCAAAGCAGTTGTCCAACAGCTACTTGCTAAATAATTGAAACATGATAAAATAGAATGCACATATGTTTACTATTTAATTTAATGTAAAAGTATGCAGCTCTACAATAGATACCCAGATTTTGAATATCTAGGCAAATAGAGATATTCAGAATGGAATTTCAGATAATTTTTACCACACAACAGAATAGAAAGCTTAAAGAAATACTGATGATAAATGTTATCATTCCTACTAATGCAGCTTTGAATATAATCAAAATATTTAAACACTGTTTTAATATACATTTTCATGTAGCATTTACCAATATGAATCAGATTATTAAATCAAAGATGATTTCTTGGATTTCAAGAGCATGTATAATACACTACAAAAGTTATGAATCTTCCTTGCTTGTTTTTTTTTAATATCTGCTAAAGGATGTTCACATTAAGATAAATGGATTGTCATGTTTTGAGAATTGTTTAGTTTCACTTTTAGGGGACCATCTGTTCTCTGATGAATGGTTCTATGTATAAGAGTGGGCAAGTTGATTTAGCTATTTTTTAAACAAATGTCATAGCTAATTATCTTAAAAATACAATTCTTAACCCCTCTAACTTTTAGAACCTCTTTTGAAGATAACTGAGCAATAAGGGTTCATGCCCACATAAAACTTTCTCTTAGAAGGCAAATGCACTCATCATAAAATGTACAAAAAATAATTTGATAGGTTGCGCTTAATGTACTCTTGACTAAATAATGTTCTTCCCCATCTGAAAAACTCACTCTTAATGAGCACATATTTTGAAGCACAGACAATAAATAGTCAGGGAGGAGGAGAGCCAGCCCATCTTGTCTTGAATCAACCTTACTCATTATTGAGATAATGATATACTAGTATTATCACCCACACATTTGTTTGGACACTGCTATTCTGCATCAACACAAAAAGAAAAACAATACAAGTAATAAAGTTAAAATGCATATAATTAGCATGTAATGATCCATATGATTTGTTGAATTGGTGGATACTACTTAATTTAAGGCTTTGAGCATGTATTCAAACCATTCAAATTATAGTTTATAGTTGTATAATCAGAAGCAAATTCACTAAGCACTTTCAGTTCTGATTTGCATTTTGATCAAGGAACCTACTCGTACTGTAACACATTCAAAATATTCACTCTTGTTATCTTTTTTTAACATTTGGAAAGTAGATAGATGGATGATAGATAAATAGATAGATGGATGATAGATAAATAGATAGATAAATTCCTTCTACTATATAGATGTGTAGTTTTCCATACCATGGTCTCCAATAGAGCCCCAAGTTTATGCAGTCTTTGGATAGGGTTGAGGGAGAAGCTAACCAAAGTTGGGTTTGATACCCTTTCTTAATTTAAGCGAGTCTGTTCAAATTTTAACTTTACAGAATATGTTTTTGCATGTTTGCATTCACTGAATCAGTTCCATAGCTAAAGTAATGGGGAAAAAGCAGTGCCCTAGATAAATTCAATTCTTCTGACTTTTGTTTTTACATTAAAATATCAACCTTGATCACAGAAAAATGTTTTGTATGCAAAATAACTTTCATTAATGTCATAAAAGAGGCTGGGAACTATTTCTTACCTATTGAAATGGAGAGAGGGAAGAGATAATCAGTCCATTGCTTAATATCTACTCACCTTACCCTGACTATCTTTACAGTTCACATCAATGATGAGCTTTCTGTAACTATGTAGTCTTTGAGACTCTGATGAATATCCTTTAGTTCTTTTCATGAAGACTGGTATCTTCACATAGCCCTGACATTTTATCTGTTGGAGTTTTCTTTACAAAGCAAAAGAGTTAACTCTTAGTTAAAGAAAAATAAAATATATTGGCAGGATATGGGGTAATACAGAGATTTAAAGTAAGAACTGAAGACCTAGGCTTCATAAAGGAAATACCAGAGCAGCTTTTTGAATCTTAGTAGCAACTGTAGAAATATCTCTTTAGATCATCATTATATGGTCAAATTATTGGTAAACTAGTTCTTTCCTCTTGCTACACTGGAGTAAATGTCCTGTTCACACCAAAGTCTATTCCCCATTTTCACTGTAGAAGTCATCTATTATGACTGAATTCTGACAGTTTTACACTCTTCAGGATATTTCTTCCCTAATTTTTACCTTTGTTCGTATTCTCTTCAACATACAAGCATTCCTTAAGATACTCATAAAAATTAAACTTTTTATCATTCTGCCACTATCTACCACTTTTTCATTACCCTGCACATCATTGCTCCTTAAAAGGAATAGTAACTTGTTGCTATTTACACTTCCTCACATGGCATTGTCTTAACCCACACCATTGTTTCATGACCAAACTCTAAAGAAACTACCTATGAAACATACTATGAATCTCTATCTTTGTGAAATCTGATGGTCACTTCTCTGATTTTACTTTACTTGGCTCCTGAGTAGCTTTTAGCCTTCTTAACCATTCTAGAAAAAATCTCTCTTATCTGCCATAGGAAATGTCCTTTCTAACTCACTGGCTACTCCTTTTCAAGCTCATTTGCCAGCTTGTCATCTTCTGCTTGACTTCCAAGTGTTGAAGTGTCTCCTGGGTCTTGTCCCTGTCACCTTTTCACTATCTGCACACTCTCCACCTGTGACCTCATTCAACTTTCTCAGCAGTTACTACACTTGTCAGTGAATCCCAAATATCTCTTTTCAACACTCACTGTCTTCTTTTCAGCTCAAGATGTTTATACAGTATCCAGCTGTCCACTTAGCATCTTCAGATGCATGATCTATAAGCACCTAAAACTTACCATGTGAAAAGCAGAATGCTTAAATAATTTCCACTCCCAATCTGATCTTTCTTCATTTTTTCCACCCTGGTAAACCATGCTTTATATAATCAGTTGGCCAAGTCCAAAATCTATGGCAGGTTCAGTTCACTAGCAGAAACTATTTTTTTTTAATATTTATTTGTAATCCATGTCTCAGTTGCAGCACGACGGATCTTTAGTTGAAGCATGTAAATACTTAGTTGTGGCACATGGGATCTAGTTCCCTGACCAGAAATCCAAGCCAAGCTTCCTGCACTGGGAGTACAGAGTAGCCCCTGGACCAAGGAAGTCCCAATTAAATTAATTCTACTGATTATACTTCTAAAGTGTATATAAAATCCATCCACTTGTTTCAGTCTCTGACTAAGACCATCTAGACCAAACCATCCTTATTTCTCATTTGGAATACTACCATAGCACTCTTAATAGTTTTTCATTTTGTATCTGAACAGTTCTGTTTTCTCCACAAGAGGATAAAAATGATATTTTAGAAATATTGCTTGGAGTATTATCCTCTTGTTTATAACTTTTCAATGAGATTTCCTCACATTTACAACAAAATCATACTGATACTCTGCTTTGGCCTGTAATATAATTCCACTGATTCTCTGGCCTCATCACATACTAGCTCACCCTTTGCTCATCCCACCAGTCAGTCTTCTTAACACTAACTGTATGTAGATTGTCCTTCTCCACCTCTGAGAAATCCCTTACCCATGATTTGTATATGTATGGTTTCTTTATTTGATCATGATTTTAAATTCATATCATTATATAATCATTTGCCATACCAAAAAAGTCCAAACTCTCAAGCTTACAATCCCCCATACACACACAAACACACACATGAGGTTTATTTCTCACTTATATATTCTGTTTAATTCACCAAATCTATATGTGTGTTTATGCACATGCTAAGAATTTGATCAGTCCCATGAATTTTCCAGGTGCTTCTTCAGTTTAGTGGCTCCAGTATCTTATAGGGCCTACAGAAACTCCTGCATTCCCTGCACCTTGAATCTTCTGTATCTGGACCATATCACCTTTAGGGATATCACTATATCACCTTTAGGGAAGAGAGTTTGTGGAGAATTGCACAGGGTCCTTTTATGAACCAGATAGAGTCAATCGATTTTCTCTGATTCCATTGGCCAGAATTCAGTTACATAACCACACTAAAGAAAAGAGGTTGGAAGCTATAACTTAGTGGTTTTCCCAGACTGAAGAGAAAAACAAGGATGTTGCTGATCACTGTCTTTGGTATATGCCACTTAAACAAGCAGTTACCTAGTAACATTTCTTTCCCCAACATTACCTAATTTTAATTATGTGCAAAGCAATGTGTACTACATTATATTTAGTGATTTACTAATTATTCCTTTAGTCATGTACTAATTAATTAATATTCCTGTTATTTTCCTTCAGGAGAATGAAAGCTACCTAAAGGCAGGGACATTCCTTGGCTTGCACCCAAATCAGAAAAATACAGCTCGTTTGACAGATCATCAATACTGTAATTTTAGAAAGACAAATACAACAGAACTTGCTTCTTTCTTCCTTTATAGTAACTTAACAAAACAGGCTGAAAGCTAACAAAGTGCTTCTAACTGAGTCAATTGAAAGAATGAGCCAATACCAGAGTCTGCATCCTGGAGGGCTTCCTCCTAACAAGGTCACTATTTCCAGGCAAGGAGCCTCCTTTGTTACAAAGTTGCATAAATCTTCTCTACTCCCTTTTAGAAATGATCTAAAATGCTTAGACCATTTAAGAAATCTTTCTTTACCATAATCCTGTCCATGGAAAGTGTAATCCACCACTCTCAATCTAGGCACAGTTCTCTTTGAGCCAGGAAAAATATGAAGAACCATGTATTTAACTCTGCTAATTATCTTTGTAAATTTTTGCCCAACAAATTCTTAGTTTTTAAAAAATTTTTTTCTGTGAAGTGTCCATGAAACTCATGCATGATAGTATCCACTGAAGAAAGTATGTTACCAAGTCAAATCTGAGTAAACCTATCAGATAAGGGTGGGGGGAATAAATTTGAAAAATAAACAAACAAAAAAGAGATGCAGTCTATATTTTTATTCTCTAGAAATTAAAATCCACATAAGAGAATGTCATTATATGAGTTTAAAGAAAATGCTATATATAAATACTCAATAGCAAAATCCTGCAACTATAGCAAGTGGAAAATTAAGTATTACCCCCTAATAAAATAAGTGAAACATGCTACTTTGTGCATATAACAGAGATCAGGATTCTTTATATTGAAAAATTCAATGAGATACTTCTCTAGTTTTACAGTTTTTAAAAAAGTGCATACATTTTTCCTCATATATCTATTCTACACAGTCAGTATTTTTCAATGAAGCATAAATTTTGTAAGCTATTTAAATTGTAATTTCTCTGGGATTTGAAAAGGACTGTGTTCATCCTAGCATCTAGTATGCATAAAAGCTTTTTGGTGGTTTCAATCTGTATTTTCCTTCATTCCATGAGACAACCTTTAAAGCAAAGTGATATAAAAAGCTATTTTTACAATTTTCCTTAATTATTTTTCACAATTTTATAACTTTAGTAAAGACCTCTTCAAGTTGAATCCAGTACTAAATACATATATTTGTAATTTTGTGTTCATTTATATTATAAACAACATTTTAAATTTTTTCTATTCTCAAAAAGCAAACAAAGACAGTGGTCTACTGTGTCATAGATAGTACTCATTTTCTTAAGTGTACAATGATTGTTGTTGTTCAGTAGCTAAATCATATCCAATTCTTTGTGATCCCATGGAATGCAGCACACCAGGCTTCCCTGTCCTTCACTATCTCACTAAACATGAATTTGCTCAAACTCATGTCCATTAAGTCAATGATACCGTCCAACCATCTCATCTTCTGTTTTCCCCTTCTCCTCTTGCCCTCATTTTTCCCAGCCTTGGGTTTTTTTCAATGAGTCAGATCTTTGTATCAGCTGACCAAAGTACTGGAGCTTCAGCTTCAGCACCAGTCTTTCCAATGACTATTCAGGGTTGATTTCCTTTAGGATTGACTGGTTTGATCTCCTTGCTGCCCAAGGGACTCTCAAGAGTTTTCTCCAACACCATAGTTTGAAAGCATCAATTCTTTGGTGCTCAGCCTTCTTTACAGTCCAACTGTCACATCCATACATGACTACCGGAGAACACTGTAGCTTTGACTAGATGGACCTTTGTCAGCAAAGTGCTGCCTCTTTTTAGTACACTGTCTAGGTTTGTTATAGCTATTCTTCCCTAATGTCAAAACTCAACGAGTATATCATTTTGTCACAAAGCTAAATAAAAAATCAAAGTTTTCAAAAAGTATGATAGAAGTGCATGTAGGTTATTAGGAAACTCATTTAGCTTAGATTGAAGATTCAAATCACACTGTCTAAAAGAGGCAATGCTTGAATTAAATTTTGCCTGATGCACAGGAATTCAATTGGCAAAATTTAGAAAAGAATGTCATCTTTGGACAGCATCTGAATGAATCAGTAATTTGTGAAGAAGAATATTCAATTTAGGTGTGGTGAATGTTGAATACATCAGTGGGAAAAATCAAGTTCCATGAGAACAAAGAACTAAGCAAGTTCAGGTCATAAGGAGTTTTGTCCACTATGTTAAGGAATTTGGTTTTGTCTTCTGTGCAACGGAATTTAGAGCTTGGCAAATTCCTAAACTTCTAAAGTAATTCAAGGATAAGAATTATATAATCAGATTTGAGCATTAGGAAGATCACTATTAAGGACTGATTGAAGGAGCCTAATAAATAAGTGGAGTCCAATTAGAATTACGTAATGCTCAAAATTACATAAAAATTACACAAAAGTAATGCTCAAAATTCTCCAAGCCAGGCTTCAGCAATACGTGAACCGAGAACTTCCAGATGTTCAAGCTGGTTTTAGAAAAGGCAGAGGAACCAGAGATCAAATTGCCAATATCCGCTGGATCATCAAAAATCAAGAGAGTTCCAGAATAACATCTATTTCTCCTTTATTGACTACAGGAAAGCCTTCGACTGTGTAGATCACAGTAAACTGTGGAAAATTCTGAAAGAGATGGGAATACCAGACTACCTGACCTGCCTCTTGAGAAACCTGTATGCAGGTCAGGAAGCAATAGTTAGAACTGGACATGGAACAACAGACTGGTTCCAAATAGGAAAAGGAGAACATCAAGTCAGTATATTGTCACCCTGCTTATTTAACTTATATGCAGAGTACATCATGAGAAACGCTGGGCTGGAGGAAGCACAAGCTGGAATCAAGACTGCTGGGAGAAATATCAATAACCTCAGATATGCAGATGACACCACCCTTATGACAGAGAGTGAAGAGGAAATAAAAAGCTTCTTGATGAAAGTGAAAGAGAAGAGTGAAAAAATTGGCTTAAAGCTTAACATTCAGAAAACTAAGATCACGGCATCTGTTCCCATCACCTCATGGGAAATAGATGGGGAGACAGTGGAAACAGTGTCAGACTTTATTTTTGTGGGCTCCAAAATCACTGCTGATGGTGATTGCAGCCATGAAATTAAAAGACGCTTACTCCTTGGAAGGAAAGTTATAACCAATCTAGATAGCATATTAAAAAGCAGAGACATTACTTTGCAGGCAAAGGTCCGTCTGGTCAAGGCTATGGTTTTTCCAGTGGTCATGTATGGATGTGAGAGTTGGACTGTGAGGAAAGCTGAGTGCTGAAAAATTGATGCTTTTTAACTGATGTTGGAGGAGACTCTTGAGTCCCTTGGCCTGTAAGGAGATCCAACCAGTCCATCCTAAAGGAGATCAGTCCTGGGTGTTCATTGGAAGTACTGATGCTGAAACTCCAGTACTTTGGCCACCTGATGTGAAGAGTTGACTCATTGGAAAAGACCCTGATGCTGGGAGGGATTGTGGGGAGGAGGAGGAGGGGACAAGAGAGGATGAGATGGCTGGATGGATTCACCGACTCGATGGACATGAGTTTGAGTAAACTCCAGGTGTTGGTGATGGACAGGGAGACCTGGCATGCTGCGATTCATGGGGTCGCAAAGAGTTGGACATGTCTGAACTGAACTGAACTGAATGATGACTCTGTAACATTATGGATGAAATTGCCTCTAATTTTAATACATAGAAATAATAAACACTTTATCAAATGTCAAAGTGAAAAATTATACTCAAAATAAATATCTCAATGGATCAGAAATGAAAAATAAATGCCAAAGCAGTAAGTGGCAATTTTCACTGTGACAGGGCCATTAAGTTCCTAGTACAATCAGTAAAAAAAAAAAATAAAGTTCAACAGAGAAGCACATTATCACAAGTTTTCAACACATCATGGATAAGTGAAAGATTCTAAAAGGTTTGAAAAGGAAAAAATAGATTGCACATATAACAACGCATTAACTGATATGTCATTACACTTCTAAATAGCAATATTAGAAATTAAAGACAATGATGTTTGAAATACTAAAGGAAAATAATCTTCAACTCAGAAGGTTTAATGAAACTATATGTCAAATTTGGGTATAAAATTAAGTCATTTTCAATTATTTAACACACCTTTTATTAGAATTCTGCTGGGGGATATGTGCACACAAAATGAAGAAACAGAGAGAAAGATAAAAACAAAAAAATGCCAACGTTTTGAAAAACAGGAGATAGACTATGAAAGAAAAAAAAAACTATGGAAAAAGGCTAAAATAAAAAGATAGTTGACCAACATGCCTAGAAAGCAAAGAATTCTAGTCCAGGATGGGATATATCTATGACAAATATAGTTATGTTAGATTACCTAATATCTTTGATTATACAAGAAGAGTTTTATAACTCCATTAAAAAAAAACTGAGTGATAATTAGGGACATATTTGGCATACATCTGATTGTGCATGTGTGTTTAGTTGCTTCAGTCATCTCCAGCTCTTTGCAACCCCATGGGCTGTAGTCCACCAGTCTCCTCTGTCCATGGGATTCGCCAGAAAAGAATATTGGAGTGGATTGCCATACCCTTCTGCAGGGGATCTTCCTGACCCAGGGACTGAATCTGCATCTTCAGCATTGCAGGCAGATTCTTGACTGTTGAGCCCCCTGTGAAGCCCACATCTTATTAGAGTTCATATTTAAAGAGATCATAACTGAGAATTACCTAAACCAAAGGAAGACATGAGTAATCATATGGAAATAAAACATCATATTCTGGGCAAATTAAATAAAAACACATACATACCTAGACATGTCATAGTGAAATTTAAGCACTTCAAGGATAAAGAGAAAAATCTTAAAAAAAAAAAAAAAAAAGGTAATTTACACAAGGATTTAAACTAGGCTGACTGCAAGAATAGCTGTCAGAGACATTTCTTATAAGAACTGTTAAGCCCTAGATTGGGAAAGTTGAGAGGAGGGTACAACTAGAGGCCTACCTGTTAGTTTATCTGGATTCACTGCCATCATCTCTCTTAAACATACAAAAAAAATTAGCAATGATTTTATTTCTAATATGTAGTCTCCATGGTGTTATTCATCTCAAAATTAATAAAATATGGATATTAGATAGTGATATTTAGGTTTAGTCTAGTGCTTACAGATGTGTAATAATGTAATTCATATACATTAATTTTTATTTGAACATGCTGCAGTCCAGGGGGGTCACAAAGAGTTGGACACGAATGAGCAACTGAACTGAACTGAACTGTTATAAGCTTATGGTTATTTAATCTTCTAGCTAGCTATGCAGTGATCTGTCCAGGACACTGGATGGAGTTGAGAGTCAGTGAAAGGCTACCTAGGGGAGAATTATGAGTTGAACTTGAAGAAAAAGCTTTCTGTAAACTACCCCACATCTGTGACCTCTGAACATCTGCTCCAGGCTAGCCTTTCTGCCGCTGTTTCCTGGTACTCAAACACCCGCGGTCTTCCCAAGATACCTTCAGAGTTTCAGTAAGTTATTCACCATGTCTTGGAGAATCATAATTACCTGCAACTTGTATTTCTTATGTTTCTCTGCTGCATCTCAGGGTTTCTTTAGGAAGGAAGAACCAGAGACAGATGTCAGCTCACCATCATATTAGGAAACGAAGTTCTCCTTAAAATTTAAATACTGGTTTTTATATTTTCCTAACAAAGTCAATATCTATGCAGTGATCCTCTATCAAGTGATCCTCTCTCAAGGCTCTGAATTAGCAGATATTGCTGAGTATTCTTTCTCCTTTCTTCTCCATATCAAGAGTAAGTAAATGACCCTAAAGAGCACCTAGATATGAATGAAGGAAGTGGTTAGTCCCTGGAATAAAAATACAGTAGTTTTCTTGGGACATAGGGATACCTGGAGTATAAATCAGAAAGTGATTAATCTCAAATTGCAAACCTTTAGACTGTCATCTCTAAGGCAAAATGCTTACCTCCTAACACTCTTGGGAATAACCTGGAAAGGTTGGAAGACAGGCTCTGTCCCCTACCCTCAGGTAGCTATTACTAGCAAAACACAGATCTAAAGGAATAAAAGATGAACTCACAAAGAAAAACACAAAATATCTGAGATGTAGAAGCACTAAGAAAAAAATCCAGAAAATACTTTATTTCACTGATAACCAGTGAAAGCCTAGAGAATTTTTCAAAACAGAAAAATATTGGTGTACTCAGATTGTGAGAACACATATCATGAGCAAAGAAATGATAGTGAAATTTAAAGATATCAAGTCAAAGAACAATCTATTACTTCCAGAGGAAAAAAACAAAGATAACTTAGAAATAATGAAAGTCTGATTAATATCAAATTCCTTTATATAAATGAGAGGTGAGAGAAGAAACAGTAAGCAATAACCTTTAATTTCAAACCCAGGAAAATCATCATATGTAGCTAAAATAAATAAGTAACAATCTCAAGTAAATAAGACATGAAATGGTTTATCACACTTGATTCCTTTTGAAAAAAAAAAAAAGGGTGGGTAACAGCTTGTATTTTTAGCATTAAAATCAATCAATAAATAGAGGAGAAAGAAAAATATGATATGAAAAGAGTGAACAAAGATTTTAAGGAAATTTGCCGTTCTCTAAGATAACAGCGACAAATAAGACAGAGTGTATTGATAGCTATCAAAACTAGAATTCCAGACAATATGGAATTTGGCCATGAAAGGAGAAGAATTCAGAGCCGGATAACTGTCTGACAAGGTCCTATTCTTATTTACACAGAATACATAGAAAAATGTTTTACACAATGAGAAGAAAAATAAGTATACTTATGGTTCTTAATAAACAAGAATAACTCAAACAGAAAAGAAATAGAATATGGTGCTTTAAAACTAAAAGCATAGTCTGTCTATAGAACTAAAGATGTAAAATGAGAGGGAAAAATGCTTTATAAATAAACAAAATTATATAGTAGGAATAATTCCTGATATAAATACAGATATTTATAAATATAACCATGTTGAAGAAATCAAAGGAAGACATCCAAATCCAATTATTATAAAATAACCATAACTTATATACAATAGATGGGGAAATAGTGGAAACAGTGGCTGACTTTATTTTTGGGGGCTCCAAAATCACTGCAGATGGTGACTGCAGCCATGAAATTAAAAGATGCTTACTCCTTGGAAGGAAAGTTATGACCAACCTAGAGAGCATATTCAAAAGCAGAGACATTACCTTGCCAATAAAGGTCCCTCTAGTCAAGGCTATGGTTTTTCCAGTGGTCATGTATGGATGTGAGAGTTGAACTATAAAGAAAGCTGAGTGCCGAAGAATTGATGCTTTTGAACTGTGGTGTTGGAGAATACTCTTGAGAGTCCCTTGGCCTGCAAGGAGATCCAACCAGTCCATCCTACCTAAAGGAGATCAGTCCTGAGTGTTCACTGGAAGGACTGATGTTGAAGCTGAAACTCCAATACTTTGGCCACCTGATGAGAAGAGCTGACTCATTTGAAAAGACCTTGATGCTGGGAAAGATTGAGGGCAGGAGGAGAAGTGGACAACAGAGGATGAGATGGTTGGATGGCATCACTGACTCAATGGACATGAGTTTGGGTCCAGGAGTTGGTGATGGACAGAGAGGCCTGGAATGCTGCAGTTCATGAGGTCGCAAAGAGTCTGACACAACTGAGCAACTGAACTGACTGACTGATCTACAATAGCCATATTAAAAAGATATGAAATATTGAAAGTGAAAGATTGAGAAAACTATCTATCAATTAATATTTTTTAAAAAGACACGGTAGCAAATTTTCTACCTATTGAATTGAAATTTAAGTTATGAACCATCATAAAGAGAGCAGTTATTATATATTAGAAAAATAGACAAAAACAACAGCAAAATGTAATGACCAATAACATATTTGAATTCAATAATATTGGTTCAAATATATAAAACACCTAAAAGAATTTGAGAGAATTTCAGAAATGAAAAATTGTAATGGAATTTTAACATATCATCCTCAAACATAATAAAATAAGTAGAAAAATAGTGTTGGTATGGGAAATTGAATAATACAATTATTTTGATTAAACTAATAGTCATACAGAGAACTATAAGTCCATCTACCAAACATATAAATTATTCTTGAGCAAAAATCAAATATACACCAAGCCAGCAAGAAGGCCTAATATATTGCTATAAGCAGACTATACTATTTAAACAAGCTCTCTAAATGATTCTGATATATCTGAAGTTAAAGAAATATAATAGTAGGAGAATCACTAAATTAGTCTACATTTATTTCCTTGAAAATGTAAAACTTTTAAAGAATAAGAGTAAGGTTGTGTTAATACTGGCCTTTGCCAATCTACACAAATGTGGCAGTTTATAAATGGAGGAGTTTATAAATGAGGAGGATTTTTTTTTTTCTTTTTGTCTTGGGCTTTTATTTTAGCTGAAAATCCTATTGGCTCTTCTGAATAAAAGTTTATGGTGGCTACTGACCTCCCACTTATACATATGACAGGTTTGACTAGACTATCACAGATGATTTGCTGGAGAACTTTGGTCCAACTTTTTAATAACATTTATTAAAAGAAAATGTTGATTATGATTTCATCACAATACAATTTACTAATGGAAGATAATATATTTTAAGTATGAAATAAATGTGTAACAAATCTGTCCTTAGTTTTAGATTTCCTTTCTAAAATTTAATAATAGTCTTTTTCTAAGATATTTTTCAGCTATAAGTACTAGAGATTGCTCATAATATTTAACATCTGGAACATATACTAGGACAAGTAGCATCTTACAGTAATTCATCAATCATAGTATAAAAGGGCTTACTGCATCATTTCATGAACTCAAGTAGAGTAATTTCACTTTGATATTTCTCAAAAATTGATATAGAGATAAAATAACCCAAAACATTGACTTGCATATAAAACTGTTTTCAATGAAATATGTTTTGTTAAAAAATATGATGATTAGAAAATTGTAACTTCTATATTGGAAATAATATACAATACAAAATTATGCTTTTGAAGACCTAGAAAAGTCCTCTCGTTTTCAAGTTTTTGAAAGACACTAATCAGTGTAATGTTTGCCAAGTTTCTCTACATATTAGTCTTTTTTTAATAAAACATAATTTTATAGAAATGCTTAGGGTTTAATAACTCAGTTTAGATATAGCTCAGAGATGTCACATGCAATTTAAAAGCATGGGTTTTATTAATGAAGTGGTAGAAATGGAATACAATTTGAAAAGATAAATGGTAGTTTAATGCATCCTTATTCCTAACCTATTAGGCTGATTAGAAAAACAGATACCTTCACATTTAAGTAGCTAAAGCTTGACATTACCACTTTCCTTTTCTTCACCTGCTATGTTCTGGGATTCAAACAGATGTACAGTCCTGATGGACCAACATTCATTTTCTTTAATCTGATTTTAAAGACCATTTCTCCTTAGTAATAAGAAAGTGATTGCCATTATTCCTCATTATTACATTTCCATGTTATAGAACATTTTGAAATTAGAGAAATATTTTATACTATCTCATACCATATATTTTCTCAAATACTTTAGGGCTCTTGTCTTACAAGTGTTATGGTAATGTAAAAGACTGTTCTCTGTGCTATCCATTCAGAGAAATCAACAAACTTATTACAAAACAGCTGGTTTAACTACAGGAGAGAATTACAAATTGGCCTCAGGTATGAAACTACTGCGACAGGTAACAGCAAAACAGAATGAGGTGCTTAGGGAAAACAATGTGGCAGCTATACTAGTGGGAAGATGCCTTAGGATATAGCGATAGTAAATGTTTCGAGAAACAAAAATTATGCCAATGGAAAAACCAACACAACACCCTGTATTAAGGAGCAAACCTCGAAATGTGAGAATAAGAGTTTAGTATCCTGATAATTTGTTAGGTTATAGAACATCTCTTTTTAAAAATTATACTAACCCATTTCAGAATTATAAGTAACAAAAGACAATACTATATAAATTTCAAAATTAATATTTTCTCAAATTTAAGCCACCTCTCTTTAGCAATATATCACAGGGTATGAACCAGTTATCCTGGTGTAGTGTTAGAAAGTTTTGAACATCTTCATTTAACATTATTTTTTCTATCCTCTATACCCTTGCTCTGTGAAGAAAGGGCCTGAGGGCATATTAAAAGTAAATATGACATTGACTTCTCCATACTACAACTCTTCAGGGTGCTGGCACTTAATTTGAATAAAATGTGCAATCCTAGCATGTTCACCATTTATAATTCTATGCCCTTTACAATCTGAATTTTGCCTAGACTCTAGCATCACTGAATTTCTGAAATTTGTGTAGTCAAGTCATATTACATTTTTAATATGCTTCTAAAATTTATTACTGTGTCTCATGCCTGCCTTAGCATTACTGCCTATCTTTCCTTCTCCTTAGCCTATGTGTGCATGCTAAGCCTCTTCAGTCATGTCTGACTCCCATGGACTGCAGCTCACCAGCTCCTCTGTCCATGGGATTCTCCAGGCAAGAATACTTAAGTAGGTTGCCATGCCCTCCTCCAGGGAAACTTCCCAACTCAGGGATCAAATCCATATCTCTAGTCTCCTTCATTGGCAGGCAAATTCTTTACTACTAGTGCCACCTGGGAAGCCCTAGAAAGCCTATACTTCCCCTCAATTGCCTATTGAACTTCTGCTAGATCTTCAAGGTCTAGTGCAAGAATATTTTCACCTGTGAAGGCTTTCCTAATTCATCCAGGCATAACTGATATTTCTTCGTGTAGAATCCCAAAAGTCTGTAATAAAGAACCTCTATTATAACCCATGACTTAATTACATTTTTGCCTTTTTTATGCTTCCCTGGTGGCTCAGAGGTTGCCTGCAATGTGAGAGACCTGGTTTCGATCCTTGGGTCAGGAAGATCCCCTGGAGAAGGAAATGGCAACCCACTCCAGTATTATTGCCTGGAGAATCCCATGGACAGAGGAGTCTGGTGGGTCTACCTGGTCGCAAAGATTGGACACGACTGAGAAACTTCACTTTCACTTTCATTTTATATATTTTAAGGAAGGAATCTTGTCTTCTGCAGGAGCACATATTAAAATGCTCACTTTAGAATGAGGGCTAAAAGGCATTCCAGTGAGATGAAGCTGAACTACCAAGTAGAGGTGGTCAGTCGGCACTTGCTGGCCTGGGGGCTGAGGAATCGGTACCAAGGCCTTAAGGAGGTTTTGAGCCTCTGTCAGCAGATGCCCGTGACTCAGCCATGCACCAGGCAGGATTGGGGGACTGCAGCCCACCAGACTCCTCTGTCTGTGGTATTCTCCAAGCAAGAACACTAGAGTGTATTGCCATGTCCTCCTCCAGAGGATCTTCCCAACCCATGGATCTCACCAGCATCTCCAGAGTCTCCTTCATTGGAGGCAGATTCTTTATGGCTGAGCCACTGGGGAGGCCTGGGGGTCATTCTTGCTGCTGCTGCTACGTCGCTTCAGTCGTGTCCGGCTCTGTGCGACCCCATAGACGGCAACCCACCAGGCTCCCCTATCCCTGGGATTCTCCAGGCAAGAACACTGGAGTGGGTTGCCATTTCCTTCTCCAATGCATGAAAGTGAAAAGTGGAAATGAAGTCGCTCAGTTGTGTCCGACTCTTCGCGACCCCATGGACTGCAGCCTACCAGGCTCCTCCATCCATGGGATTTTCCAGGCAAGAGTGCTGTAGTGGGTTGCCATTGCCTTCTCCAGGGGGGCATTCCTAGCAGCCGTCAAAAATGATTTGTTTTGAGGGTCCTCCCTGTTTCTCCCCTGTTTGGCACTTGCTGCCAACTTATGCTTTGTCTCGGTGGAATGGAAACTTGCACTGGGGACGAGCTCCAAGACGGGGTAAGTCCACTGGTGTGCACACACACAGGCAACCTTCCCATTTGTGAGTGCTAGTGCTATTTGGGCATTCTTGCCAGTTGGTTCGATGTCTAGCTGCCACTGAGGACCATTTGTGAGGCCTAGTGCTGTTTGGGCATTCATGCCCCTTGGTTCTGAAGTATGTCTGATGTTAAGAACTATTTGGGACATGAGGTGCTCTTTGAGTATTTTGCCAGTTGGTTCTGACGTGTATTTGTTGTTGAGGATTGTTTCTGAGCGCTGACTGCTGTTGGGCATTTTTGCCAATTGATTCTGATGTCTGTCCACCACTGAAGACCGTTTGTGAGCATCTAGTGCTATTCGGGCATTCTTGTCAACTGGTTCGGTCACCTGTCTACTGCTGAGAACTGTTTGTGAGCACCAGGACCATTTTGGCATTTTGCCAATTGGTTCTGATGTTTGACTTCCATTGAGGACCGTTTGTTTTGGGAAAGTGTTTGTTTGGGACTCCATATCGGTCACCTTTGGAGAGGGTTTGTGACAGATCTGTCATTTGATGTGTGAGTGTCTACTCCATTTGTATGATTGGTGCTCTTCTTGCCTTAATGAAATAGGAAATTCAGGTTCAATTCATTAAGAAAAATTTGGTCATAAAATTATGACTGAAAAAAAATAGGTTTTTTTTTTTTTTTTTTTTGGACAGTGTATGGCAACAGTATTCTTTAGACTCTGCGGAAAATTGGTTAAGATGAAACTGTCTTGAAATTTCAAAAACCTGTTCTTTTTGTATATGCAATTAGAGAAAGCTTTTCTTTTCATTTTTTCAGACCCTGAGAAAACAAATAGAACATTTAAAGTTAACTCTTATCATGTTCTTGAAATACAAACACAGTACATTTGCCTGGGACTTCAGCCTTCAGTTAATTGTAAAAATTCAAGTCCACAGGAAAAAAAAAAGAAAGAGAGAGAGTGAAGCCTTTAAAATTGAGTGTGTGAATTTGGTTATTATGGCAGTTACTTATAAACTGATGAGTTTAATTGCAATGACTAATTTATGAAATGTAAAAAGATGAAACAGTGAGATCTCAGTCTGGATGTTTGTATGCTTAGATATATGTTTTTGTCTCTGTAAAAGATTGCTGAGGTTAATTTGTAAAGGACTGCTTTAATTGGCCTTTAAAAATGTAAGCATTTACAAATCAAATAAATCTAAATTTACCTGCTTTTGTCTTCTTGTAAGATAAAGAGGGAAATTAAAGATGCTTGACTTTATTAAACATGCATGTTTTACCATTAAAGAAAAACTATGGTATGAAGAAAGTGTATATCTAGAGGTATGGAAGATATTCCTTAAGCTTGTCAATCAGAAAATACTGGTGTAACATTTTTATCACTTGGTTTTGTTAAGGTTCCAAGGGTTAAAAAATATGATATGTAAAAATGATAGGGGAAACATTTCTGTGTGTAAAATAAGTAGGATATGTGTTGGAGAAGAGAAGGATAAAAAACAGATTTTTTGTTGAGGGAAAATGATGATAATTTTGTCCTACAATAGTTTGTTTCTGTATAGGGAAATACAGGACAAATTTATTTGGATCCAGAAACATGCTTTATTAAAAAGGAACTTTGAGCAAAGAATTTTTTATGTTGTCAGGAATAAGATTAGACATAAATTTAATTAGGTAAATGAATCTTGTTAGTAATAGAAAAACTGATGCAAGATTGAATTTTTCTTTCTATTAAGAAGGCAAAGTTCTCCTGGAATGTTGATTTGATTTTGGTAACAGATTTCTAATGGAAAGTAATTGTTTTGTTTCTAATCATACTTTTTTGATCCCAATGGTTAGGATGGAAAAATTTGTCCAATAAAGTTGTCACAATGTGATACTCTTGGCTTTATGTTTACTGCTTAAAGCACATGTACGGTGTTTGTGTAATAATTGGGCATAAATGAAAAAGTGTATAGCCTGTAAATTCAGTTCAGTTGAGTCGCTCAGTCGTGTCCGACTCTTCGCGACCCCATGAATCACAGCATGCCAGGCCTCCCTGTCCATCACCAACTCCCGGAGTTTACTCAAACTCATGTCCATCGAGTCGGTGATGCCATCCAGCCATCTCATCCTCTGTTGTCCCCTTCTCCTCCTACCCCCAATTCCTCCCAGCATCAGGGTCTTTTCCAATGAGTCAACTCTTCGCATCAGGTGGCCAAAGTATTGGAGCTTCAGCTTCAGCATCAGTCCTTCCAATGAACACCTAGGACTGATCTCCTTTAGGATGAACTAGTTGAATCTCCTTGCAGTCCAAGGGACTCTCAAGAGTCTTCTCCAACACCATAGTTCAAAAGCATCAATTTTTTGGCGCTCAGCTTTCCTCACAGTCCAACTCTCACATCCATACATGACCACTGGAAAAACGATAGCCTTGACCAGACGGACCTTTGTTGGCAAAGTAATGTCTCTGCTTTTTAATATGCTATCTAGTTTGGTCACAATTTTCCTTCCAAGGAGTAAGCGTCTTTTAATTTCATGGCTGTAATCACCATCTGCAGTGATTTTGGAGCCCCCAAAAATATAGCCTGTAAAGCATTTCCCTATTAATATACCTCTGAACCTGTTCATGATACCTGATTAGTTTTCCTCCAATGTGGATAACTTGGCAAATATATAACAAAAAGGAGGCCTAGCATTGAGGGACATGGATGGACTCAGAGCAGGCAACTGAAACACTCTGGCAATGTTGGAAAAATATATTGACTATTAATGCTTCCTATGGAAAGAGTTGCAACTTAATTGGGGAAAATGATGGAAGAAATTTTCATATATTGAGGTATCAGGAAATAATTCTGACCTATACATGATTTAATTTGAACCTTATGCTAACCAAAACAGACTTTTCTGGCCTATTAAACATGCATTGTACATCTTCTTTAACCATTAAGAAAAAACAAAAGATTCAGAAAAAATGCAAAGTTGTTTTTTGATTATTATCCTCATTGTGTTATATCTAGCAATTTTCAGATGTTTGTCCAGGTAATATGAAAGTTTATTCCCTTTCTTGTTCTGTACCTGTCACTCCTCAGGATTGAGGATTATCAGGGAAAAGGGGATATTGAAATGGCACAGGACACTATGGTCCTTGCTCCCCCGTCCCCATCACGTCCTCTCCCTGCCTTTTATCTATGAAAAACTTTAGTCAAAGAATAAGTTTAATCAGTGAAATGAGAAATGCAGAAACAAAGGAAAATAGTCAAAAGAGACTAAATAATAATAATGTAGTCATTAAGCATAGTCAAGGACCTTTATTTCCTTCTCAAGGGCTATAGCAAATATTTTGAGTCAATCCTGTGAGCTGTCTTATAGATACTAAAGCACACAGGTGGAGAATTTAACTACATGCTGACCAGACTGTTCTCACAGCATTAGCTACTGTAATTCTGAGAATCGACCTCAAAGAAATGGAAACAAACTGACCCTAGAACTGAATATTGGGGGTGGTTTGGTCGCTAAGTCATGTCTGACCCTTTGCGACCCTTGGACTATAGCCTGTGGGATTTTCCAGACAAGAATACTGGAGTGGGTTTCCATTTCCTTCTTCAAGGAATCTTTCTCACCCAGGGGCTGGAGGTTAGCTACCTAAAACAATCAAGATGATGCTGGTCAGACAACCAATAGCCAATTTGAATATGACTGTCAGAGCTGACTGAGCTGTTTCTGTATGTAGCTGCCTCCTCCCTTCTGACTATAAAAGCTCTTGCCCCATTTGTTGCCAGTGGCAAGGTGGGAGGGGCAGTTGACCTTTGGACAGACATGCTGCCCTTCCCCTCCAAAGTTACTGACATCTGAAATAAAGCAAAATCTCCTTTCCACCAATCTGTTTATTGGCTTTTGAGCAGCAAGCAGCCAGACTCACACCCTCTTTCAGTCAGATATATGTATGTGTGTATATATGTATACATACATATATATATAAAGATAGATATAGATATATAACAAATTACATCTCTGAACATAGCAAACAGAAATATTACTGACAAAATTAAACCTCTATATACCAGTACCATATTGCATCTCAGAGAGTTGTGGGTGAAGTAGAAAAGTTTGGCCTTGGAGTGCAAAATGAAGCAGGGCAAAGACTAACAAAGTTTTGCCAAGAGAATGCACTGGTCATAGAGGCAAAACACAAGAGATGACTCTACACATGCATGGATATCACCAGATGGTCAATACTGAAATCAGATTAATTACATTCTTTGCAGTGGAAGATGGAGAATCTCTATACAGTCAGTAAAAATGAGGCCAGGTGCTGGCTGTAAAATCTTTATTGCCAAATTCAGACATAAATTGAAGAAGGAAGGGAAAACTATTAGGTCATTAAGGTATGACCTAGATCAAATCATTTACCATGATACAGTTGAAGCAGCAAATAGATCCAAGGGATTACATCTGATAGACAGAGTGCCTGAAGAACTATGGATGGAGGTTTATGACATGCAGGATGCAGGGATCAAAACCATCCCCAAGAAAAATAAATACAAAAATGAAAAATGGCTGTCTGAGGAAGCCTTACAAATAGCTGAGAAAAGAAGTGAAAGGCAGGGAGAAAAGGATAGACGCATCTATCTGCATTCAGAGTTCCAAAGAATAGCAAGGAGAGATAAGTGATCAAAGCAAAGAAATAGAAGAAAACAATAGAATAGAAAAGGCTAGAGCTCTCTTCAAGAAAACTGGAGATACTAAGGGAACATCGCATGCAAAGAGGGCACAATAAAGGGCAGAAATGGTATAAACCTAACAGAAGCAGAAGATATTAAGAAGAGGTGGCAAGAATACACAGAAGGACTGTACAAAAAAGATCTTCAAGGCCCAGATAATCACAATGATGTGTTCACTCACCTAGAGCCAGACATCTTGGTGTTTGAATTCAACTGGGCCTTGGGAAGAATCACTATGAACAAAACTAATGGAGGTGATGGAATTCCAGATAAGCTATTTCAAATTCTAAAAAATGATGCTATTACAGTACTACACTCAATATGCCAGCAAACTTGAAGAACTCAGCAGTGGCCACATGACTGGTAAAAGTCAGTTTTTTCTCCAATATCAAAGAAGGGCAATGTCAAAGAATGTTCCAACTACCTCACAATTGCTCTCATTTCATGCTAGCAAAGTAATGCTCAAAATTCTCCAAGCAAGGCTTCAACAGTAGGTGAACCTAGAACTTCCAGATGTTCAAGCTGGATTTAGAAAAGGCAGAGAAACCATAAATCAAATTACCAACATCCACTGGATCATAGAAAAAGCAAGATAATTCCAGAAAAACATCTCCTTCTGCTTCATTGACTATGCTAAAGCCTTTGACTGTGTGGATCACAACAAACTATGCAAAATCCTTAAAGAGATGGAAATACCTGACCACCTTACCTGCCTCCTCTGAAACCTGTATGCAGGTCAAGAAGCAACAGTTAGAACCAGACATGGAATAACAAACTAGTTCCAAATAGGAAAAGGAGTACATCAAGGCTATATATTGTCACCCTGCTTATGTAACTTATATGCAGAGTACATTGGGTGAAATCCTGGGCTGGGTGAAGGACAAGCTGGAATCAACATTGCTGGGAGAAATATCAGTAACCTCAGATATACAAATGTACCACCCTTATGGCAGAAAGTGGAGAGGGACTAAAGAGCCTCTTCATGAATGTGAAAGAGGAGAGTGGAAAAGCTGACTTAAAACTCAACATTCAAAAAACTAAGATTATGGCATCTGGTCCCATCGCTTCATGGTAAACAATGGAGAAACAATGGAAATAGCTACAGACTTTATGTTCCTGGGCTCCAAAATTACCTCAGATGGCAGCGGCAGCCACAAAATTAAAAGATTCTTCCTCCTTGGAAGCAAAGCTATGGAAAACATTAAAAAGCAGAGACATTACTTTGCCGACAAAGATCTGCCTATGGTTTTCCTGTAGTCATGTATGGATGTGAGAGTTGGACCATAAAAAGGGCCAAATGCCAAAGAATTTGTATTTTAAATAAAGTTGCATTTCAAAACTTTGATCATAAAATAATTCTATATCGATATTTTCTGCTGTGTTTCTAGCCTGATAAATAAGTATACACTATAGACGTCTGGATTTTACTTAGGGGCAACTTGTCTCACTTGTCCAAAAAATGAATTAGTGGATGGCATTCATGTAAATCAAATGAAACAGTAGGAAATAGACAATAATACAAGTGTGTAGATTTATGACAAAACTTTATATTATGTCATTCATTATTAAATGACCATTCATGAAGAATATGCTAGATAATGAAATTTATGTCAACTGGATTGGAGTTTTCTAGAGTCACAACATTTGACTATATTCAGTGTATACAATCTACATCTAGATGAAGATGGGCTTCCTGGGTGGCACAGTAGTAAATAATCTGCCTGTCAATTCAAGAGATTTGGGTTTGATCCCCGGGAGGAGATGATCTCCTGAGGTAGGACATGGCAAACTGCTCCTGTATACATGCCTGGAAAATTCCATGGGCAGAGGAGCCAATGTGCTGCCACAGTTCACGGAGCCGTAAAGAGTCAGACATGACTGAGTGACTGAGCACACACATACACACTAGATGAAGACGCTGCTGATGCACTGACCATGCCTGGATATAGGCTGAATAAGCTGAATGACAGAATCAGAATTTTGACGGGCATTAAAAATGAGCCAAATATAGCAACATTAAATCTGAAAACAATAAATGTCAACTTCTCCCTGTGTTCTGGGAAGGAGTATAATAATATGAGCCTCTTTGTAAAAATTAAGTTTTGAAAGAAAAAGCTAAGAGTGATCCTTTTAGATACCAACTCCCCAATATCTTTGACTCTAAATTCACCCTCTTTCAGTCTGCTGGCCACTATCCTCATAATCAGAGAATATAGCACTCCTAAGGATCTCATTTGAAATAAGAATAAATCTACTCTCTCTGAATATTCTGAAGACAAGTTTTCCTTGATAATTCACAAGTAAACGTTACTTAACATTAAGTGGTGGTGGTGGTTTAGTTGTTAAGTCATGTCTGACTCTTGCAACCCCAGGGACTCTAGCCTGCCAGGCTCCTCTGTCCATGGGATTTCCCAGGCAAGAATAGAGGAGTGTGGGTTACCATTTTGCTCTCTGGGAGATCTTCCTGATGCAGGGATCGAAGCCAGGTCTCCTGCATTGCAGGCAGATTCTAACTGTAAAAAGGACATACAAAATTCAAGCTTCGATCCCTGCACAGCCAATTTCTCTGGGATATTGCTTTTCTCTTTATTCCCCTAGCCTCTACCTCTGACCAGAAGAGTTAGCCTCTTTGCCTTCTGCCAAAAGAGAAATACTCTGAAAATCCTTGAGGCCCACACCACAACTAGAGCTTTCTGGTATTCAGTGATATCATTGATGAATAAATTCACCTATTGCGAGTAGGAGAACAAGAGACAAGTGTTGAAGAGAGTGGTTGGAGTAACAACCAATGATATGGGATCAGTTGCTAGATGTGGTAGGATGCCACGGATTCTCAATAATGCTAATCTTTGGTGGTGTGGGAATCTAACAGATATGTGTGTAAAAGAATAAACATTTTAAACTCTCCTGTGAAAATACATTAGTGAGGCTACTTATGGTCATTTTATCTCCCCAGTAGTGTTTTCTGTTATATAATTAAACCTAGCTTTATTACTAAAGAAAGTTAAAATATAATTCACTCATCAACTGATAAATTGTTGCCACCAACCTTGAAAAAAAATTATTGAGATATTTTACTAAGACTACTAGGTAAGAAAGTGTATCTCAGTTTGCCCAAATGATATTAAAAATGGCACATATTTTGCTTGACCTGAAAATCTTTGCATTACTGTCTGATGCTTTAAAAATCAAAGCATTTCAGTAATGTAAAATTGGTGTGCTAAGATCTAATAAGCTTAAGACAAAATCCTCTATTTTAAAAAATATAAAGATCTTTCAGATAAGAACATCAAATTGATTTAATCATGAACAAAACTGAACTTTCTAATGGATATATTTAGAAGCATATTAGGTTGGAATTGATTTTTAAGTTGGAAATCATCAGTAAATATTATCCCTAAGGTTAAAAAGAACATATTTTAAACTGCATTCAAAAATTAATACAGTGAAATATATACAGGGCAATATGGTAATAACAGAAATTTAAAAAAAAGACACACAATATGTGTTTTAACTGAAACTATCATTTCTTTCACTTAAGGAAAGAAAAAAATGTATTCTGTGGCAATATCAGCCATTTGAAAAATGTGTGCTCAATTTTCTCAACCATTCAAACAAAACTTCTTAAAAGGTGAATAGAGAATTCTTTGTTCTTTAGATTGAAGGGTTTGTTGACCCAGATTACAGTCCTTTGTCTTTTAATCTGGGCCAGATATACATGAAATAACTGAGTATTATGATGTTGGAATAAAGTCTGGAGTAGAGCTTTGAAATTCATTATATTCTGTGCCTGCACTTGACTACCGCCTTCAAGAAAGAACACAATATTTTTGAGGGCATGTATTTAAATTTTGTGTAACTAGACACTAGAAAGATACCTTAATATTAGATGTTCAATAAATATTCATTGAATGAATAAAGATACATATAAAGGATAGATTGCAAATATATAAGAACAAACTAAAGAAATGTAGACTAGAAATTATGGAAAGTTTTCAGAAAAAAAAAGTTGTTAGATTCTAAACTTTCTAATTAGGATTTTAGAAGTCTTCACTGCTGTAGATCTTGGAGAATGAAATCATGTAGCTTGGAAGAGCAGTCTGAGTCCAGAAAGTATAGAGTAACAAACAGTTGTACTTTTGAGGCCCTAGAGTTCTGCAGTTCTCTCATACACTTAACCTTTATCCAATCCACAGCCTTCCAACTTCATATCCTACATTGAAATTTGCCCCTGGATTTCCAATATTCTTGATTCAACTAGATAATATTATGTTTAATACAGTTTAAACTATAACTATACTAAAATGTGGCCTCCCGTAGTGGCTCAGATGGTAAAGAAACTGCCTATAATGCAGAAGACCTGGGTTTGATCCCTGGGTCGGGAAGTTACCCTGGAGAAGGGCATGGCAACCCACTCCAGCATTCTTGTCTGGAGAATCCCATGGACAGAAGAGCCTAGAGGTCTACAGTTCATAGAATCACAAATAACTGGACATGACTGAAGCGACTTAGCACGCACACAGATGCTTTAAACATAATAAACAACACAGGATTCTCCAAACGTGTCATACTCTATTTTTTTTTTTCTTTCACCTTCCAAGACCTGTTTCCCAATATGTGCCTCTTAATTTGCTATACCTATTCTCAAATACTAGGAACAATGGCACTTTTCAGTAAACAATTACTCATTGTTTTTGAAAGTGTATTGTAAGTAATTCTGTTACAGCATTTATCAGACTCTATCAATTATTTGTTGATTTACTTCTCTTTCCTTCAAGAATGTGCATTCTTTTCATGCTGGGAGCCTTTCTAATTCAGACTTGTACCCTCTGTTCCCTGTATAACCCTAGGTACTCAGTCAATTTTTATGAATAGATGAATAATTGATGGTAAGTGCTATGGACTGAATTGCGTTCCCTTAAAATTCATATGTTGAAGTCTTAACTTTAAATGCAACTATATATGGGGATATGGCCTTCAGGAGGTAATTAAAATTAAATGAGGCCATTGGGTAAAGCCATAATCAGATAGGGTTGGTTCCCTAATCAGAAGAAGAAGAGAACCAGAAATCTATCTTCACCATGTGAACACACAACAAAAAGCAGACTTCTGCAAGCCAGGAAGAGAGGTCCCACCAGGTACTAAATTATCTGGCACCTTAATTTTGGACTCCCCAACCTCTAGAACTGTGAGAAATAGACTTGTGCTGTTTAAACAACTCAGTCTCTGACATTTTGTATTCAAACTTGAGTAGACTAGAACAGTAAGTGTAGAGAAGAAAAATAGTTCCAGGTATAGCATGCACCTAATACTAGAATTTACCCTACTTAAGGCCACCTGGTAACCAGGTATTGTGCATCCTAAGAAAATGAAGCTGAATATGAATTTCAAAAAGTATATATCTAAAATACCTTCAGTACAATATTCTATAAATCACAGGAGATATTTGACACTTTATTATAAAGCAAAGTTAGTGTAATATGATGTTGCCCAATTGTAGGCTAAAATAAGTGTTCTGAGCATGTTTAAGGTAGGTTAGGCTAAGCTATGATGTTTAGTAGATAGGTGTACTATATGCATTTTCAATTTATGATAATTTCAAAATATTAATGTTGTATTGGGGTGTAACCCCCTCCTAAGTCAAAAAAGATCTGTAAGTATGCTCTTGGTAATTATCAGAATGATCTGATGAAAGAAAGTCTTTAATATCTACAGATTCCTATTTTTTTTAAAAAATGGAAACAATATTAACAAAGATAACTATTAACAGATGTTGGTGAAGTAAGTCTTTATATACTAGTAGACAGTCATTATAAAATTGGTATCACATACCATATAAAGTATTATAAACTAATGTATTTGATAGCCATCATTATCCAATAATCATTTGCAACGTCATTGATTCAATATTTATTGAAGTGATTTTAGTGATACAGTAATTTCTTAATTTTTAATAATCTTCTTAGTCTATGATCATAGTTTTTAAAAATTTTTAAATATTGCTTAGGGGAAAAAAACCTCTTTTCTGTATTCAAGCACTATTCTCAATTCTTCAATTCTGGTCACCAAATATGGGGGATTTTTTTATTTTTCCCCCTACATCAAGAAATTCTGTGACATCAGCTGGGTATCCACAATACATTCAGTTCTTATGCTATCTGGAGTTAACTTCAGATCCTACAGGTTAATGGTTCAATATCATAAAACCACCCCCTCCCTCATTTCAGATGCTAACTGCAAGTCCAAGTTATTTGCCTATGCTTCTGGGTGACCGGTTAGAAATCGGATTTCACCAACACTTCCTTGGGCCCACTATAAACTGGAGGTTTCCACTATCCCGACCCTGGGTCCAATTAGTTAGGTAGAGCTGCTCACAGAAGTCAGAAAACAGTTTACTGACTAGATTACTATTTTGTCACAAAGGGTATTAAGAGATACAAATGCATAGCTAGGTGAAGAAATGTATATGGCAGAGTCTGACAGGGTCCCAAGCGCAGAAACTTGTGTCCTTATGGAGTGTGACACTTGCCACTCTCCCAGCATGTGAATCCATTCTGGCTCATCAACCTGGAGCTCTCCAAACCTAATCCTTTTAGATTTTCTTATGAAATCTACATTACCTACGCATGACTGATTCAATCATTTGCCTTTAGTGATTAATTCAAACATTACCTCTCTCTTCCCCAGAAGTTGTGAGGGAGTGGTGAAAATTCTAGACTTTAATCACTTGGTTGGTTCCCCTGGAAAATCCTCAAGGGCTCTCCAAAAGTAACCCATTAACATGGTTAATAAGTTTAAAGTAGCTAGTTTTAGTAATACAAAGATACTTCCGGTTCTTATTACTTTGGAAATTCCAAGAATTTTCAGAATTCTGTGCCAGAAATGGAGAAGATATAATATATTTTCTTATTATAAATCACAAAATTACCATTATAAGGTAGATTGATGAATAAAAATTAGGTATTATAACAGGACAAATTTCTAGAAATGTAATTATCAGATTTAAGAATATGATCATATTTCAGTCTTTTGCTATATTGCTAAAAGAAAATTTTACATAGATAATATACTAGTCACTAGTTCTGTTTATGGAAGACAAAAAAGAGAGGAGGGTTAAATGAAGATCCCTTTCAGGAGGTACTGGATTAGCATAAATGAGCAAAATTGGCCATCCCCAAATGTAACTTTTTGACATAAGGATTGTTTTAGAGAGAATATTTTTAAGAAACAAGTCAGGAAGTTTTCCTTTTTTACCTCTCCATTAACTACCTAAAACAATTTAGATCAAAGATCTGTCCCAGGGAAGGAACACCATAGATATCACCACAGATAATGACAGCACAGTATGAACTAGGGGTAATGGACGTGGAAAAACCTAGCAAAGTCTGTTTATCAAAATTCTTTTCTGTGTCCCATTGTTTCTATATGTTTTGCATGCATCCCCAGTAGCGTCTGACTCTTTGCGACCCCATGAACTGTAACCCATCAGTCTCCTCTGTCCTGGAATTTTCCCAGTCAGAATACTAGAGTGTGTTACAATTTTCTACTTCATGGTTCTTCCCGACCCAGGGATTGAACCCACATCTCTTGTGTCTCCTGTTTTGACAGCTGGATTCTTTACCCCTTGGGCCATCTGGGAAGCCAGTTTTCTGTATGGCCCTGCAAATATTTGTTTACCAAATACTTGTGCTTTTTTTTTTTTTAATCTCTCCCTGTGAATTGTTTTCATTCCTTTTGAAGTCCCAGACCCCTCCACTTCTCTTTGGTTCAGGATGGCATATTACCTTACTTTAGCTAACTGTCCTTTTGGCTCAAACTCTTATGAGATCCTTGTATACATAAAATTAAATTTGATTATCTCCTATTACTGTCTTGTGTCATTTTAATACTTTGATCAACTAAAAGAACTAAGAGAGGAAAGGAAAAAAATTTCCCTCCCTAAAGTTAGCAAATTGTTGAAATATGTATAGCATATGATATGCCAGGTCTGCTGAGTGTGGAAGGAAGAAACTGGAGGCTTGACGTGCCTTGTAGTCTGGAATGGCAGGTACTTATTGGAAATCAAAAGACAGCATATAAAGTCTCTTTTACCAGACTAAAGAAGTAAAGTTTATAATGTTAGAAAACATTAGAAGATGTTGAAATAACCAAATGTATATTTTAGAAAGATTGCCAACATAAATGTGGATGGATGAGGTATAAGAAGGTAACCTCAAAGTTCAGAAATGCACGCTGCTATTAAAAGTCCCATGTAGTAGTAATGAGGCCCCAAGCCCCAGCGTGGTAGAGGTAATCAGAGCAAGGCTAGACCTAGTTCAAAGAGACATAGGATGACTCCTGCTTTTCTCATGTGGTTGAATAAATGTATGACAGTGCCATTTTCTCAAGAACATTCTTTAAAAGAGCTGTGGAGGTGATATAGATTATTAACAAATGTAAGGTATTTTGATTTAGGTCTCCCACTGTATTGTTTTGGTTATTACATTTCCCCTACTTTTCCCAATTTATTCTGGTTCTCAATAGAATATTGAAGTGTTCCGTGTGAGACAGGTGTGCATTTTTGATATCACTATCAGTACTGGAGTTTGTGAAATGCTTCCCCACATACTGGAACCACCTCATCTGTTGTTTTTTGCTGCCCGTACTTGCTGTTACCAATATAAGACTATTCCTTTTTCTCAACTCTTCTACCGAGTTGGTTTTATGGTGGCACAAATCACAGCAAATCGGGAAAAAGTTTCCACATTTAAAATGATCTTTGACTAGCTCACGTTTGGAACACTGGAGAGAGCATTTGGAAAGTCTAATGCACTTCTGCATCTTTCTCTAGCAGTTATTAGAGGTAATGTTCTGCTTTTTATTGTATTCTTGGTTCTGTCAATCCAACAGGGGAAAGCCAAGCCCAGGGTATTGTTTTTACCTAAGACTGCTGTGAGAAAACCCTTATAGAACACTGCCACACTTCAATACTCTGCTTAGGACAATTCTGGAATCTCTTCTCTGCTACAGAAAAGAGTGTTCCATACATCGCAGAAATTCTGTGCAATCTTTTTCCTTCTCCCACTGTACTTTGTTTCTTCTGCACTAGCTGAAGACCTATAGGGTTAGAAATTCTGATTTAGTCTTTTCCTCTCCTACAGAGATAATATTTTGGAAAAGGACAGTAAAGAGCCAGATTTGATTTGTAGATTTTCTTTGTTGTGTCAAGGCAAAAAGTTTTAGAAGTGTTGCATATCATTCTGAATTTTGAAAGAAATGTTGATTGGAATTATGGACATCAAAGTTGCTTCCAGAGTTGATAGTTGAAACTATTGGAACAAATAATATTCCTTAAGAAAAGAATATAAAAACAGAAGAGTGATAGGAGAATAAACAGAATGCAAGATACCACCAAGAACAATTCAGTGAACAAGTTCTGGTAGAGAAGAAAAATAAGGAGTGATTTACAGGTTAGCAATTGACAGGAAAACTTGAAAAGAGTAATATGGCAGAAACTAATCAAGTAAACACACAAAAATGGAAACATATTAGGACATATACAATGTTGTCTAACTCTAAAAACAAAAACTGTAGGCTTAGTATAGACTGACTATATCTCAGGCTAATTTCTCATTCCTCTACTTCTAAAATTTCTTTTTCAATTCATTTGGAGCTTTGAACCCAGATTAGCTCAATAAAGCACAAAGATGAAATGAAAAATAATTACAAAGAAAAATCATTGTAGTGTTTCTTTATTGTTTTCATATTTAATATTGATCTATAATGTTTCAGTAACAGATTTCCTTAGCCCAGGGAACTCACCATGGTTTTAGCATTAGGATTGATACCAACAAACCTTCCCTGCTATTATAATAATTTCCTTTATGTATCACCAGAAACATAGAATGTTAATACTTACACATGAATAGAGTAGATTAATGATATTCCCATCAATGTGTCTGCTTATATATATAGAACCTTCTGACATTAGTCAATCATTCATAGAGTTAAGTAAAAAGAAATTGGAAGTAATTTTAATACTGCAAACCTCTGTAAACATTTTCCTTTGGCAATCAAGGTGCATATTCTAGTAAGTCAAATTTCCCTGCATTAACTAAGAATTTAAAGGCTGGCTTTATGAAAGAGCATTAAGGACACACATCAGGTATGCATGATTGTGGTATAAAATTGATTTATTAAAAAAAGACTCTGCATTTTAAACAAAAACAAAAACATATCTTCATATAAATGTTTTTATGGTATGTCTATTGTATTACAGGAATGCAAATAATAACTGATTTTATGAGTTGCCATGAAATATTTATTGTAATACTCTTTATGCATCATAATAAAATGTGTATTCCAAACACAACATGTAAGATTCACACAGTGTGATTCAAGTAACTTACATCCCGCATTTAACTTTTGAAACATTTCATTGTATTCTTTATTTGTAAGTTCCTTCAAAAACAACAATACTTTTTAGGGCACCTAAAAATGAAAAGAATAACAAGAGTGTGTGTGTGTGTGTGTGTGTGTGTGTATACTTGAATTAGTTTGCTGAAGGCAGATAATATGCTGCACAAGAAAGATTTTTGAAAATCTATATATTCAAAATGTCATTGGAGACATGGTCACTGTCAATATTGTATTTTGAAGCTTTGATGAAACAAATGCTGTGTTCATTAAACTATGTAATTTCTTGACGACTACAGTGATGCTCCTATATATTTCATAAATGTTGACTGAAAAGAAATCATTAAAAGTCATTCATGCTGCCCCTTCCTTGTCCCTTTCTATTCATTCAAGAAAAACAGCTGCAAGGAGCAGGCTGATAGTTATGTTAAGAAGTTTTGTTGTCTCTATAACTGGATTTAATTATGTCAAGTGAGAGCCCTGCAACTGAGATAGCAAAAACAAATTTTCATAGAACCTGCATTGGGGAATTCATTGTAATAGATTAACTATTTTGATCTGTGCTCACCAGAGAGCTTATTTCCCAGATTGTTTTCAGTATGGTGGAATCAATAGCCAAGTTTAAAACCATCATACCAATTTTAGTTAAAATCAATTAAATGTTCAAATAAAGAAAGTGTTGGTTGCATCATAGTCCAAATTTTACATGAGAGTATAAAAGTAGAATAGATTAAAGCCACCATTTCTGTTGGAATAAGTTCCTCTAAAGTTTTCTTGCCAAAACTAGCTTCAATCTCCAGTATAAAAACAGATATGCAACTCCAATCAAAACCCCTAAGTATGTATATCAAATTATGTCTAAAACTTCTCTTATTCTTTTATAACTCTTCTTAAATTTTAAGAAATATTCTAATTTCTTTTTTTTCTTTCTAGAACCCAAGCTAACAAGTGAGCATGGAATTAAATAATACTATTTATGTTGGCATATGCAAACATTATCAAGGTTTTACCTTTTAACATATTTTATACCTTTTTTAATCTAGTCATTTATCTAATAAGGGAAAACTATAGAACCATTTGTGGTTGTTTAGTCACCAAGTAGTGTCTGACTTTTGTGACCCTGTGGACTGTAGCCTGCCAAGTTCCTTTGTCCACGGGATTTTCCAGGCAAGAACACTGGAGTGGGTTGTCATTTCCTTCTCCAATAGAGCCATTTACTTATTCATTTATTTAATTATTTTACCAATGTTTCTTGAGATCCTAATACATGTCAGGCATTATATATGACCCTGGAGTATAAAATGATATGCAGTCTGCTTTCATATGATTTTAGTCTAATGAGGAACACAACCAATTGTTTGATAAATATTCGTTTAATTCCTGTTAAGAGCAAGGACTATTGTAGGTTTGGAATCATGTCAATGAGTAATGATCCTGCTGTCATGTAATTATTAAAAAAAATCACAGAAATGTAGTTATATCCAACAATAGATGCTATGAAGTCAGAGAAAGGACTGAGTTGAGTGATTATAATAAGGTGGTCTTAATCTAAACCTGAAAGAAGGGTCATGGTAATGAGGAGAAAGAACGTTTTTTTCCCTTAAAACTAACTTTAAGCAGAAACTTAGGGGATGGGTAGCCATTAGCTAGGTTAAAGAGAGAAAGGGACAATATCATACCCAGGAACAGCATGTGGAAGTGCCCTGAGGTAGACAGTTTGCTGCATTCAAGAAACCAAAATGAAGCCAGTGTGTCTGGAACTGAGTAAAAATGGCAAAATTGAGGCAGAGGATTAGGCAACAATGTCCAGGTCACATATGGCCTTATGAACCATGCTAATGATTGTAGATTTTATCTTAAGTAAAATAGTCAATGGATTTTAAAGAAGAATTGATATATAGCATGAAGCAATAGTAATAATATTTTTAATATAATAAACAATCAAAATGACTAATAGTGCTATTAAGGACCTACATGTGCCAGGAGATGTGCCATGTGTTTTGTACTGTTTTTCCTCCATGTATTGCTCACAGAAAAATGACAAGGTAGATGTTAATAACACCATTTTGCAGTTGAAGAAATTAGGTTTAGTGAAGCTGTGTAAGCTGTCCAAGATGACACAGCTTGTATGGGAAAAACTGAATTCGAATAAGGTCTGTTTAATTCTAAACTCTCATCAATACTTTCTGAGTCCAAATCAGACATCTTTTGAGAATGCTACTTTCAAAAATTAATAAGAGGCCAGATAGGTTAAGAAAGAGCTAATTTGTTTCCCTTGAAACTCCAGGCTCTAAATTATAGGTGGATTTAGGGTAGAGTTTAAGTTTTAGGACCTCTCACCTGTAGGGACTTTTTCTTTAAAAAGCCCCAACTCTTACATCAACTGTGCAAGATTCAGAACATTACAATGTTAATTACACCACAATATCAAGGCCTTTGTAAGAAATCAAGCCAGGGAAGAAAGCCATTGCAGAGAGAGAGAGAAAAAAAAAGAAAGTCATTCAGAGGAAAATCACCGCATTCCTAAAAATGGTTAAAGATTTGTCAATTATTTGCAAGTAGCAAGAATAACAGATTTGGAGAAAGCCCAGCCCAGACCCTTGAGAATAAGTGAGTTTGATGATCAACTTCTGTGATACAATTTGTGTCCTCCAGGAAGCAGGCTAAGGAGACCCTTTATCAGGGTCATAACCTGTGGAAGGGAGTGAAGGAAGTAAAACTGGGCAGAGGGAGAGGTTGAGCTACAGTGCATGTCAGACAGTCTCAATATCCACAGTTCTGGGAATCAGGGCAAGAAATCTCAGGGGGCCATTTTAGGATTCTGTCTACCACACAGGCCATGTGGTATCTGTCACAATACCAAATCTTCATGCTGTAGTGTGAAAGCAGCCAGAGAAAAGTAATATAAGCGAATGGAAAAGCCCACTTTCCAATAAAACTTTATTTATAAAAATAGATGTGAGTTGGATTTTGTCCCTGGATCATAGTTTGCAGTCTTCATTCTGGTCAAACAGTGAACTCAGAATTGTTAGAAACAGATTCATGTTAATGCATACTACATAGAATTCAGCTGAACAAACCCTAGCAAAGAGCATAAGAGCCATCATATCAAGTATCTATGACATTGAAATGGTTCACTTGAGAGGAAATACTAGAAAATGTGACTGACTTTGTAGCCGGCAAGATGCCCTTCAGTGCTGAAATGCTGAGTTCTACAATACATTTTAGGGCTTCCTGGGTGGCTCAGTTATTAAAAATCTGCCTGCAATGCAGGAAACACAGGAGATGTGGGTTCAATCCCTGGGCCAGGATGATCCCCTGGAGGAGGAAATGGTAACCCTCTCCAGTATTCTTGACTGAAAAATCCTATGGACAGAGGAGCCTAGCAGGCTACAGTTCATGGGGTCACAAAGAAGTGGACATGACTAAGTACAATAATACATTTTAGTTCTTTTCTGTTGTAAGGTAAACAACTTTTACAAAATGTGATAACCAGAACACATGTATTTATAAGGATACTTCCTAGGTTCTGGGTGACTAAGGATCAAGAGCCTTAGACAATTAAAGGCATCACATAAAATAAAATGAGAATCTAGATTTTATATAGTAAGAAATTTAGAAAATATAAATCAGTTAATTCATCAAAAATTATGTCTGTATACTTAAGCATCAACATTTATGAAAATTCTAGTAAACATTAGAGACATTTAATTTTCACTATTGTGTTATGTCATATTATATGAGACTCATATTTCTACTTATGGTTCCTAAGAATCTCTTCAATAATGTAAATTCATGATCATTTCATTTGCTTATTAAAATATAGGTTTTTTCAAAACAAAGACTGTGCTATTCCTATCACTTTCTTCCTAATAGAATAATCCTATGGGTAGCCTACCAGGATCCTCAGTCCATGGAATTTTCCAGGCAAGAATACTGGAGCGGGTTGCCATTTCCTTCTCCAGGGGATCTTCCTGACCCAGGGATTGAACCCTGGTCTCCCACATTGTAGGCAGATGCTTTACCGTCTGAGCTACCAGGGAAGCCCACTAATAGATTACATACACATAAAAGAAATGACCAACTAGTTAATTAATTAAAGATAAATATAAGATTTTCTGAGCTTTTGAGTGAAACTATAGAGTTTTAGATTGTACTTTGCTTAAAACAAAATTCCATGCTTTTTATTTGTTTTTAATTTTAAATTTATTTTTTAATTGAAGGATAATTTCTTTACAGAATTGTGTTGGATTCTGCCCCAAATCAACATGAGTCAGTCATAGGAAAATCCATGTTTTCAATCTTTATTTTCCCCAGGGTACTTAAAATAATGCCCATCCAATGCATTTTTTAATTTTTCTATTTTAAGTATGCACAACATCAATAATAATGATAACAGAATCCAGATCACTCTACTTGATATCTGTGTTGATTGTTAGGGATCCCAGGGGTTCCTGGCACATAGGTAGGTATTGTATACACAGATATTTTATGAAAATTATAAAAATATCAAATACATTGTACTGTTTAATTAAACTTAGCATATTTCCTAATATAAGGATCACATACTTTAAGAAAAATAAATATTGATATGGTTTTCTTTCTCTGTTCCTCCTTTGTCCTGCAACAATAGATCATCCTTATAAGGAGAAACCAAAAAAAAACTATCCTAATTCAGAAGTTTTTCTTTATTATACCCTGTGAATTCTCTCTGGGACAAACAGGATGACTATCATTGACCTAAATTCTCTTATGGAAAACACACTGGTTGATTAGCAAATGATTATCTATAGAAAAATACCATACCTACAAACATATTACAACTACCATATTATATATTAGATCTTTGAACAATGCTGATTCAGAGAATATTAAGGCATTAGTGTTATGGAGATTTTGTCTAAGTCTATTATTTACTCAACACATTAACTCAGTTTTTCAGTATAAAAATATAATTTTCCTGTTTCATTTTACTTCAGGTGAACTGACTATAAAATCAAGTGAATACTTGTTCAAAATGTTCATACTTTACTTGCATTCTCACAGACATTCTGTACAAAACAAAATTTATTATACAAATTAATTTTCTTCATGCTTGAACTTTAAAGTAACAATTTTCATATACAGATATACAGAATGCAGTTATTTTAACAGCAATCTCTGGTAATTGCACTAGTTTCAATAAATGTTTTTTTGGCAGTGCGTCAGTCAGGGCTCAACCAGAGAAACAAAACAAATAGGATAATATGTAGAGATGTATGTCAAGGAACTGGCTTATGCAATTTTGGGGAAATGGCTGACCAAATACATAGTCCATAGAGTAGGCAGTTAAGAAGAGATAATGATGATTATCAAGGAAAATTGGAAGTGGTCAAACGGAAGATGGCAAGAGTGAACATTGACATTTTAGGAAACAGTGAACTAAAATGGACTAGAATGGGTGAATTTAACTCAGATGACCATTATATCTACAACTGTGGGCAAGAATCCCTTAGAAGAAATGAAATAGCCATCACAGTCGACAAAAGAGTCTGAAATGGAGAACTTGGAGGTAATCTCCAAAACGACAGAATGATATCCGTTCATTTCCAAGACAAATCATTCCATATCACAGTAATCCAAGTCTATGCCTCGACCATGAAGACATACAAGACCTTCTAGAACTAACACCCAAAAAAGATGTCCTTTTCATTACAGGGGACTGAAATGCAAAAGTAGGAATTCAAGAAATACCTGAAGTAACAGGTAAATTTGGAGGAAATGGCAACCCACTCCAGTACTCTTGCCTGGAAAATCCCATGGACAGAGGAACCTGGTAGGCTACAGTTCATGGGGTCAGAAAGAGTCAGACACAACTGAGTGACTTTACTTACTTACTTATAGAATGAAGCAGGGCCATGGCTAATAGAGTTTTGCCAAGTGAACACACTGGTCATAGTAAACACCTTCTTTCAACAACACAAGGGAAGACTACACATTGACATCACCAGATAAGTCAATACAAAAATCATATTGATCATATTCTTTGCAACCAAAGACAGAGAAGCTTTATACAGTCAGCAAAAACAAGACCAGGAGCTGACTGTGGCTCAGATCATGAAACTCTCATTGCCAAATACAGACTTAAATTGAAGAAAGTATGGAAAACCATTAGAGCATTCAGGTATGACCTAAATGAAGTCCCTTATGATTATACAGTGGAAGTGAGCAATAGATCCAAGGGATTAGATCTGATAGACAGACTGCCTGATCAACTATGGACAGAGGTTCATGACATTGTACAGGAGGCAGGGATCAAGAACATTCCCAAGAAAAATAAGTGCAAAAAGGCAAAATGGATGTCTGAGTAGTCCTTACAAATAGCTGAGAAAAAAAAAAAAAAAAAAAGGAAGCTAAAGGCAAAAGAGAAAAGGAAAAATATACCCATTTGAATCCAGAGTTCCAAAGAATAGCAAGGAGAGATAAGAAAGTCCTCCTCAGTGATCAATGCAAAGAAATAGAGGAAAACAATAGAATAGGAAAGACTAGAGATCTCTTCAAGAAAATCAGAGATACCAAGGGAACCTTTCATGCAAAGATGGCAGTAATAAAGGGCAGAAATGGTATGGACCTAACAGAAGCAGAAAATATTAGGAAGACATAACAAGAATACACAGAAGAACTATACAAAAAAGGTCTTCATGAATGAGATAATCATGACGGTGTGATTATTCACCTAGAACCAGATATTCTGGAATGTGAAGTCAAGTGGGCCTTAGGTAGCATCACTACAAACAAAGCTAGTGGAGGTGATGGAATTCCAGTTGAGCTATTTCAAATCCTAAAAGATAATGCTGTGAAAGTGCTGTACTCAATATGCCAACAAATCTGGAAAACTCAGCAGTGGTCACAGGACTGGAATAGGTCAGTTTTCACTCCAATCCCAAAGAAAGGCAATGCCAAAAAATGTTCCAACTATCGCATAGTTGCACTCACCTCACATGATAGCAAAGCAGTGCTCAAAATTCTCCAAGCCAGGCTTCAACAGTACATGAACTGTGAACTTCTAGATGTTCAAGCTGTATTTAGAAAAGGCAGAGGAACCAGTGATCAAATAGTCAACATCTGTTGGATCATCAAAAAAGTGAGAGAGTTTCAGAAAAGCATCTATTTCTGCTTTATTGACTATGCCAAAGCCTTTGACTGTGTGGATCACAATAATCTTTGGAAAATTCTTCAAGAGATGGGAATACCAGACCACCTGACCTGCCTCCTGAGAAACCTATATGCAAGTCAGGAAGCAACAGTTAGACTGGATTTGGAACAGCAGACTGGTTCAAAATAGGAAAAGGAGTATGTCAAGGCTGTCTATTGTCACCCTGCTTATTTAACTTATATGCAGGGTACATCATGAGAAATGCTGGGCTAGATGAAGCACAAGCTGGAATCAAGATTGGCAGGAGAAATATCAAAAACCTCAGATATGTAGATGATAACGCCACCCTTATGGCAGAAAGTGAAGAAGAACTAAAGAGCCACTTGATGAACATGAAAGAGGAGAATCAAAAGATTGGCTTAAAACTCACCATTCAGAAAGCTAAGATCATGGCATCTGGTCCCATCACTTCATGGCAAATAGATGGGGAGACAATGGTAACAGTGAGAGACTTTATTTTTGGGAGTTCAAAAATCACTCAGATGGTGACTGCAGCCATGAAATTAAAGGACACTTCTTAGAAGAAAAGCTATGACCAACCTAGACAGCATATTAAAAAGAAGAGACATTACTTTGCCAACAAAGGTCCATCTAGTCAAAGCTATAGTTTTTCCAGTAGTTATGTATGGATGTGAGAGTTAGTTTATAAAGAAAGCTGAGCACCAAAGAATTGATGCTTTTGAACTGTGGTGTTGGAGGAGACTCTAAAGAGTCCCTTGGACTGCAAGGAGATCCAATCAGTCCTTATAAAGGAAATCAGTCCTGAATATTCACTGGAAGGACTCATGCTGAAGCTGAAACTCCAATACTTTGGCCACCTGATGTGAAGAACTGACTCATTGGAAAAGACCCTGATGCTGGGGAAGATTGAATTTGGGAGGAGAAGGGGACGATAGAGGATGGGAAGGTTGGATGGCATCACCTACTCAATGGACATGAATTTGAGTAACTCTAGGAGTTGGTGAGGGACAGTGAGGTCTGTCATGCTGCAGTCAATGCAGTCCCAAAGAGTCGGACATGACTAAGCAACTGAACTGAATTGAACAGTGATGATTAGATTGCAACCCTTGGACAGGATCTGAACTTTATTGTCTTCAAACCATCAGGAAGGATGATCCAGGCAAGATTGGAGTGGGATAGCTGACTCTCTTACTCTTTGGATTCTCTGAGCTTAGGGGAAAATTCAACTCTCTTTTATAAGCCTTTCAGCTGATTAATCAGGCTAACACAAAATAATCTTCCTTTTGATTAATGTAAAGTCAACTGATTAGAGACTTTAGTTACTTCTGCAAAATCTCTTCACTGCAGCATCTAGATTAGTGTTGGATTGACTGTGAGATGTTATATACTTGATAAAAAATGATTGTAGCCTCTTTTCCTTGCTCCAAATCCCAGCAAGAGATTATCTTTTTTAGCACATTTTCACATGCTAGAACCATCCTAGATACATCCTAAAAAGAGGGTTTTGAGGATTGTAGTTAAGCTTCACCACATTTATACATCAAAACACCATCACAGAAATGACTTACTTTGGTGTTTTAAGTCTCAGAGTATCGAGCATTTGACTTATGTTCAAATAAAATTTTTTAAAATATGTATTTGGTAGAACCAGAACCATCTTTTAGGCTAATTTCCTCCATTTATTTAAATATCTTAATTTTCTCATTAAAAGACATGAACAAAAGCATCTAAGACATGAGAATCAGCAGCATAATGGGTAGAGGGAATAAAGTATTAACAAAATAGTGTATGTGAATCTTTACATTTTTATGTAAAGATATTTTGAAGGTAAGTAGTTTAAATAGTAAAATGTTTAAATATTTGGCTCAATGCTCTGCTCTTTTTAAGGGATTTTGAAAAGTAGGGTAAGCGTGTTTTCTAAAAATACCATCAACTTGGTCTATTTAGTTAGGTCAACTTGAAGGACCGCATCAAGTCATGAAATTAACCAGCCCACCTTGGCAAGTTACTCTACATGAAACTTATGATTTGACTGAATTTGTAGCAAAGTGTTTTTGAGTGACTGTGCTGGCTAGCCAGATCAAAGAAACACTTGTTCCTAACATGACAGACCTATAATCACCATTTGTTTATATACACAATTATTTCAACATTAATTACTGATTCAATTCTGCACAAAGCCCTATTTCTGGTTAGATAGATATGAAATTGAAAATGTTAGTTACTCAGTCGTGTCTGACTTTTTGCTACCCCATGGTAGCACTCCAGGCTCCCCTCTCAATGGAATTTTCTAGGTAAGAATGCTAGATTGCATAGCCATTCCTTTCTCCAGGGGATCTTCCTGACCCAGGAATAAACCTGGGTCTCCCACATTGCAAGCAGATTCTTTACCATCTGAACCACCAGGGAATATATATATATATATATATATATATATATATATATATATAATACTATAAAGAAAGAAATGATAGAAGACCAAAATGAATAAGGAAGGAGTGTGGAGGGAGTGAAGGAAGGAAAAATAGAAAGAGGAAGAGGGCAGCAGAGGACAAAAAAGAGAACAGAAGGTAGAAAAGAGGAACATTAAAATCAAGTATCTTTTTTCTCTTAGCTATTGCCCCACTTCTACCATAGATGAGACAGCTTCAAAGATCTGCCTAGAATAAGAAGACTTACAGTGAATTTTATTTTCACTCTGGTGAAACACTTTTTTTAGTGAAAGCACCAATCTCTAAGAAAAGGTCAGAGCCTTGGGTGTCTCTACAAGAAATTGCCAAGTTGTTCTTAGAATTTAAAGAGACAATGGAGGATCAATTGCCTTTGAGGATATTTTAAGATACAATTTTGAAGCAGATATGATGACATCACAGGTTAAAACATATCACTCACTGAAGACAAGGTTTTCCTGACATTATAATATTCTAATCACTAGTGTAACACTACTTACTAAAGATGGCTTTGCAAAACACCATACTAACTTGAAAAGTCAAGATGCAAAGTCATATTTTTTCTAGATCTCACTCTTATTGAGCTATACTGGAGGGCAAAGATGTGAATCAATCAGTGGTGGGCTGGAGACACTTGAACCTGCTACTGAGAGCCAGCTGTGCTCACCTAGTAATTAGTAAAATGGAAAAGTCCCCACCCCCAAACTAAATTATTATACAAGATTTTCTCCATGTAAGGAACATTCCTGTTAATTTGCCTTTTAGCTCCAATTCCAAAACTGAAGCCCAAAGAAAGACTATAAAAGTTTTTTTTTTTTCTCTCTCAAGAGTACAGATAACTGCTCTTATGGAATACCAAGACAAAGAAGATAATATCTGACTGTCTCAAATTTCTTAGAAATTTACAAAGGTGAAACTAGAGGAGTTCATCCTCTGATAACACTCATTCCTTCATTCTCCAGACTGATATTCTAAAAGAAGAAAGGCCCTGTAGATGTTAGTTTCTTTGTGAGACACTGATGCCTCTGTGTTTACTTGAATGAATGCACATGTTAGTTCATAATGCATGTGGGCAATCATGAATGAATATATGTGGGGTGATAAATGGTAAGAGACACTATCTAGAAACCCTGAGATAAGATGTTTTATACCTCACACTGGTTAGAATGACCATCATTAAAAAGTCTACAAATAACAAATCCTTGCGAGAGTGTAAAGAAAATGGAACCCTCCTACACTGCTGGTGGGAATATAACTTATTTCAGCCTTTGTGGAAAGCAACATGTCAGTTTCTCAGAAAACTAAAAATAGAATTTCATATAATTTAGCATCCCCACTCCCTGGCATATACCTGGATAAAACTATAATTCAAAAGATACCTGCTTTGATGCATAAGACAAGGTGCTCAGGGCTGGTGCACTGGGATGACCCTGAGGGATGGGATGGGGAGGGAGGTGGAAGGGGGCTTAAGGATGGGGAACATATGTACACCCATGGCTAATTCATGTCAATGTATTGTAAAACACACTACAATATTGTAAAGTAATTAGCATAGAATTAAAATAAATTAATTAAAAAAATCTGCACCCCTATGTTTATAGCAGCATTATTCACAATATCCAAAATATGGAAACAAATGTCCACTGACAGATAAATGGATAAAGATGCGGTTCATATATACAATGGAATACTACTCAGCCATAAAGAGGACAAAATAATGACATCTGCAACAACATAGGTATAACTGGAGATTATTAGACTAAGTGAAGTAAATCAGAAAGAGAATGACAAATACCATATGATATTACTTACATATGGAATCTAAATATGGCACAAATTTATCTATCTACAATATAGAAATAGATTCACAGATATGGAGTTTGCCAAGGGGAAAAGACATGTGTTTGCCAAGGGGAAAAGGGGACTGGGAATTTGGAGTTGGTAGATGCAAACTATTATATTTAGAATGTATAAACAACAAGGTCCTATTGTATAGCACAGGGGACTATATTCATTCTCCTGAAATATGGAGATGTATATAACATATGGGTATATGTAACTGAGTCACTTTGCTATATAGTAGAGATTGAAACAACATTGTAAATCAACTATACTCTGGTTTTAAAAAATGTGTGTATTTTAGATATACTCCTTGACTTAAATTCTAATGCCATTTGACTGTTGAGAAATCATACTTAGAAAACTAAATTAGAATTCAAATCTATTATTTGAATCAACAGCCATGTTTTCCTCAAAGTGACGCAGTAAAGTAAGTGTATTCTGTATATGTTCTATATATTAAGTAGATCACAAATTCTTATGTTATGTATTACAAAACATGAGATACATGTAAGACTTTCACACTTTTCCATCATAAGTTAAAAAGATGGTTTGAAAGTAAGGAAGGATGTAGGAAAACTATTCTTTAGCAATTGTTTTCTATTTATGCAAAAATTATCTACAACATTTATAAAAATGTAGATCACTGAGGCTCAGTTTGAGAGATATTTCTTTCATAGAATTGAAGACATAGTCAACATATGTAAATTAACAAGCAGGTGAAGGTGTCATTCCGAGATAAATAATTCTCATTCGTATTTTGAAACACCCAGGTGAGAGATGATGAGGGCTTTTTGGTAGACAAAATTTATCTAACTATTGGGGCAGAGTGTTTCCTCTCCATTTAAAGTCATGATGGTGTGGGGGTCACTTTCCACATTTCACAGATGAACATCACTTAGTACTGTCTCTAGAGAAATGGTTACACAATCAGTAAAAGTTTCCTTTTACTCTAGTTCAAGGTGAGAGTGAAGTGGTAAAAATGGGGTAATACTGACTGGGACTAACTTGGTGCCAGACAGGAATCTTGGTATCAGTCCAGTCTGAAAATCTCAATATACCCAAATCCTCATTTCCCAGTCATGTCTCAGACCCATAGATGCACATCATTTCCTTTTAATATGTCATCCCTTCTTGAAAATACCATATTTTTAGAATCCCTTTATGAATAAATACCATGGTCAGAGCTCTAATAAGTTGTAGAAAGGATTTATTCAATCTTATGACAAAAAGCAAGAGGCCAAGTACTACCAGATATTTATCTTCTCTAAAATATCCAATAACAGCCCTACATTCAAGCAACTAATACAAACTAACCAATAATCATAACACTTAAAAATGGTAATACAGTTACTTCTTTAAAAATATAGTTCTAATTTCTTAATTTAAAAGATTTGACAGTAGGAAAGAATACATAAATTATAACTTTACATATCATAAGAAGAAATGGATAAACAAAGAGAGGAAATCTTCTTGTCTACCTGATACAGTTTCCCTGAAAAAATATACTAGTTAGTATTTGTTGCATAAAGTTAAAATGTACAAAATCTTTCTAAATTATTTTTGTATAAAATAATTAATATATAATACCAAGTCATCAAAAAAGCAAGAGAGTTCCAGAAAAACATCTATTTCTGCTTTATTGACTATGCCAAAAACTTTGACTGTGTGGATCACAATAAACTGTGGAGAATTCTGAAAGATGTGGGAATACCAGACCACCTGAACTGCCTCTTGAAACACTTGTATGCAGGTCAGGAAGCAACAGTTGGAACTGGACATGGAACAACAGACTGGTTCCAAATAGGAAAAGGAGTACATCAAAGTTGTATATTGTCACCCTGCTTATTTAACTTATATGCAGAGTACAACATGAGAAATACTGGGCTGGATGAAGCACAAGCTGGAATCAAGATTGCCAGGAGAAATATCAATAACCTCAGATATGCAGATGACACCACCCTTATGGCAGAAAGTGAAGAAGAACTAAAGAGTCTCTTGATGAAAGTGAAAGAGCAGAGTGAAAAAGTTGGCTTAAAGCTCAACATTCAGAAAAGTAAGGTCATGGCATCCAGTCCCATTACTTCATGGCAAATAGATGGGGAAACAGTGGCTGACTTTATTTTTGGGGGTCCAAAATCCCTGCAAATGGTGACTGTAGCCATGAAATTAAAAGACGCTTACTCCTTGGAAGGAAAGTTATGACCAACCTAGATAGCATATTTGGAGAAGGCAATGGCAACCCATTCTGTTACTTTTGCCTGGAAAATCCCATGGGCAGAGGAGCCTTGTGGGCTGCAGTCCATGGTGTTGCAAAGAGTTGGACCCGTGACTTCACTTTCACTTTTCACTTTCATGCATTAGAGAAGGAAATGGCAGCCCACTCCAGTGTTCTTACCCGGGGAAAACCCAGGGATGGCAGAGCCTGGTGGGTTGCCATCTATGGGGTCACACAGAGTTGCACATGACTGAAGCGACTTAGCAGCAGCAGCAGACAGCATATTAAAAAGCAGAGACATTACTTTGTCAACAAAGGTTTAACTAGTCAAGGCTATGGTTTTTCCAGTGGTCATGTATGGATGTGAGAGTTGGACTGTGAAGAAAGCTGAGTGTCGAAAAATTGATGCTTTTGAACTGTGGTGTTGGAGAAGACTCTTGAGAGTCCCTTGGACTGCAAGGAGATCCAACCAGTCCATCCTAAAGGAAATCAGTCCTGGGTGTTCATTGGAAGGACTGACGTTGAAGCTGAAACTCCCAATACTTTGGCCACCTGATGTGAAGAGCTGACTCATTTGAAAAGACCCTGATGCTGGGAGATTTAAGGCAGGAGGAGAAGGGGACGACAGAGGATGAGAAGGTTGGATGGCATCACCGACTCAATGGACATGTTTGGGTAAACTCCGGGTGTTGGTAATGGACAGGGAGGCCTGGTGTGCTGGGGTTCATGGGATCACAAAGAGTCGGACACAACTGAGTGACTGAAATGAATAGTTATTATGTGAATTATAAGAAAAATATAGTCTCTCATTTTTGACTTTTACATTCCCCATTAAATAAAGTTGTCCTAAGTGTAATTATATATTCATAAACCTTAGTGGTATAGCATTTGATAATCTAAATATAGAAAAAATCATGGGTATCTCTTTGCTCTTTTCTATAGAAAATGAGATACACATTATTGGAAAGAACACACAAGCCTAGAATTTTTGTTCTGATGATTTAGCGTTACAAAACTGATGATGAAGGGTGAAAATCTTGTAGGCAGGAGAGAAACTTTGTTGTGTTTACTGGCATATACAAGGGGATCTTCATCTGCACACAGTAGAAGTGACACTCAGACAGCTTCACTTTTCTCATGATTATCCCTTTCCTGTTATCAAACACATCAAGCATCACCTTACGTTACATGTATTTCCCTGTCATGCCCAGGGAACACACACTTGTGGAGGGTCAAGGACAATATGATATTGAGATTTGAAAACTATGATGTAAAAATCAAAATAACTCTTATAGAAAGCAAATGTTATTTTTAACATGAATAATCAAATTATCATTTTTAAAAAAAATTCACTAGGGGGCAGATTGAACTGCTGTATAGGTTTCAAGGTGAAATATTTAATCTTGGTAAATGTGGTTTGAGGTGGGTACTTATACAAAATTGCTACACAATTCAGAATTTCAGAAAGAAAGTTTATAATGGCTTAAATATTATGATATTATGCATATAACTAGATCAAGACATTTTGTGTACAGGATTTCACCTAAGGTAGAAGTCAGCTATCTTTTTCCATAAAAGTTTAGGCTTTTGGAGCCATATGGTCTCTGGTGCAACTCTTCAACTCTGCTGTTGTAGCGTGTAAGTCACCATACCAAACATAAACAAACGAGTGTGCTGGGTTCACTGATCAAACGTTGTTTACAAACACAGGCAGCAATCCATAGTTGCCCAAACTCTGTCCTAAGGAATTAAGTAGAATTAGCAGGATTTATCATAGAGATATTCTGAAAATGATTATTTATTAAAAAAAAAAACAACAAAAAAAAGGAATACACACAACCAAAATACCCAATATAATGGAAATGAATAAAGTAATTATTGCAAATCCACATGATGGTACATGTTTCAACTTTGTAATATTAGACAAATAAAGTAGAATATAAAGTTACACATGTTATTGTGATTCTAATGTCATCATACATAGAAATATTCAATATGAGATTTTAAAAATACACAAAATATTGATAGTGGATATATTCTTCATCACTTTGGCTTTTATCCAAAATTTCTACAATTAGTTAATATCACCTTTGGGCCAGAAATGTATTAGGTGGTGCTAGTGGTGAAGAATCCACCTGTCAATGAACGAGGTGCAAGATACGAAGATTTAATCTGTGGATCAGGAAGACTTCCTGGAGTAGGAAATGGCAACCTATGCAAGTATTCTTGCCTGGAAAATTCCAAGGACAGAGGAGCCTTGCAGAGTACAGTCCATGGGGTTGCAAAATACCAGCACTGATTGAGCGTATACACACACACACAAAGATAAATCTAGCACAGTCTAAATTTTTTAAAAGTAACTAATTAAGATATGTATTTTGCTGATTACTGAATTGCATTTAAAATGAGAAAAAAGTTGAAATGCCAATTTAGTTGAATATATGATGGGAAACATGAGTGAATAGGAAAACACGCAATTTCAGTTGCCCAGTTATGTCTGACTGTGTGACCCCGTGGACTGCAGTCAGGCTTCCCTGTCCATCACCAACTCCCAGGGCTTCCTCAAACTCATGTCCATTGAGTCGGCGATGCCATCCAACCATCTCATCCTCTGTCATTCCCTTCTGATCCCGCCTTCAATCTTTCCCAGTATCTGGGTCTTTTCAAATGAGTCAGCTCTTCGAATCAGGTGGCCAAAGTATTGGGAGTTTCAGCTTCAGCATCAGTCCTTCCAATGAACACCCCGGACTGATCTCCTTTAGGATGGACTGGTTGGATCTCCTTGCAGTCCAAAGGACTCTCAAGAGTCTTCTCCAACACCACAGTTCAAAAGCATCTATTCTTCGGTGCTCAGCTTTCTTTATAGTCCAACTCTCACATCTATACATGACTACTGGAAACATAGCCTTGACTAGACAGATCTTTGTTGGCAAAGTAATGTCTCTGTTTTTTAATATGCTGTCTAGGTTGGTCATAGCTTTTCTTCCAAGAAGTATCTTTTAATTTTCTGGCTGCAGTCACCATCGGCAGTGACTTCAGAGCCCCCCAAAATAAAATCTCTCACTGTTTTCATTGTTTCCCCATCTATTTGCCATGAAGTGATGAGACTAGATGTCATGATCTTAGTTTTCTGAATGGTGAGTTTTAAGCCAATCTTTTGATTCTCCTCTTTCATGTTCATCAAGTGGCTCTTTAGTTCTTCTTCACTTTCTGCCATAAGGGTGGTGTCATCTGTATATCTGAGGTTATTGATATTTCTCCTGCCAACCTGATTCCAGCTTGTGCTTCATCCAGCCCAGCATTTCTCATGATGTACCCTGTATAAGTTAAATAAGCAGGGTGACAATATACAGCCTTGATGTACTCCTTTCCAGAATTGGAACCAGTCTGTTGTTCCATGTCCAGTTCTAACTGTTGCTTCTTGACCTGCATACAGGTTTCAGAGGAGGTCAGGTGGTCTGGTATTCTCATCTCTTTAAGAATTTTCCACAGCTTGTTGTGATACATATAGTCAAAGGCCTTGGCATAGTCAGTAAAGCAAAAATGGATGTTTTTCTGGAACTCTCTCACTTTTTCAATGATCTAGAAGATGTTGGCAATTTGATTTCTGGATCCTCTGCCTTTTCTAAATCTATCTTGAACATCTGGAAGTTCACAGTTCATGTACTGTTGAAGCCTGGCATGGAGAATTTTGAGCATTACTTTGCTAGCGTGTGAAATGAGTGCAATTGTGCAACAGTTTGAACATTCTTTGGCATTACCTATCTTTGGGATTGGAGTGAAAACTAACCTTTTCTAGTCCTGTGGCCACTGCTGAGTTTTCCAGAATTGTTGGCATATTGAGTGCAGTCTTTCACAGCATCATCTTTTAGGATCTGAACTAGCTCACTGGAGTTCCATCACCTCCACTAGCTTTGCTTGCAGTGATGCTTCCTAAGGCCCACTTGACTTCAGATTCCAGGATGTCTGGCTTTAGGCGAGTGATCACACCATTGTGGTTATCTGGGTCATGAAGGTCTTTTTTGTATAGGGCTTCTGTGTATTCTTTCCACTTCTCAATATCTTCTACTTCTGTTAGGTCCATACCATTTCTGTCCTTTATTGTTGCCATCTTTGCATGAAATGTTCCCTTGGTATCTTTAATTTTCTTGAAGAGATCTCTAGTCTCTCCTATCCTATTGTTTTCCTCTATTTCTTTGCATTGATCACTAAGGAAGGCTTTCTTATCTCTCCTTGCTATTCTTTGGAACTCTGAATTCAAATGGGTATATCTTTCCTTTTCTCCTTTGCTTTTAGCTTCTCTTTTTTTTCTCAGCTATTTGTGTCCTCCTCAGACAACCATTTTGCCTTTTGCATTTCTTTTTCTTAGGGATGGTCTTAATCCTTGTCTCCTGTACAATGTCACAAACCTCCATCCATAGTTATTCAGGCACTCTATCAGATCTAATCCCTTGAATCTATTTGTCACTTCCAACTAATGTATAGAAAGCTTTCATTTGGTAAAGTTCACCTCTCCTAAAATTGATTGTTTAATTTAATATCATATCAATAAAACTCATATCTGTTTGTTTGAATCTTAACAAAGAAATAAGAAGAGCTAAAATGAGTTTTAAAGAGGAAGAACATGGTCATTACTCTCACCTTATAAAATATTGAAATTATTATAAAGCTATTATAATTTTAACAGGGATTATAATGTCAAATGGATAGACATTTGATAATGGACAAACAGACTCTGCCTACAGAAAACTTACTATAAGAGGTTTGCTCATAACTGCCAATACTGAATTTTATCTGAGCTCTGTTCTACCAGAAAGCAAAAATCCCCCTACCAACCCCCCAACCCCTCTACCCAATCATTTTATTCTCTGAAATCTTCCCCAGCACTTCTGTTCTCCGGGAAATGGAGAACCTTAAACTATCTTATCCCTACATTAGACCTTTCTGCATCCTTCCATATCACTTCCTAAGACTCACAGATCACTTTTATTTACTGACCTCTGTAGATCCTCTGGGACTTCCCTGGTAGATTATCTGGAGAAGGAAAAGACAATCCTCTTAGTTATTCTTAAGAAATCCCATGACAGAGGAGCCTGGCAGGCTACAGTGCACGGGGTCACAAAAGAGTTGAACAGACATTTCTTTGCGACTAAACTACTGTCACACCATGAAACCCCAACCCCCTTCTTTTACTCTGAGATTATTCTCATTAATTTTCTTTCAGTTGTTTTAGTTGTCTTAGATAAAATCATCTCCTTTATGTTTTAGTACATTTTGTCTTTTGCAAACGTCATTCAATGCAAGGACTTGGAAAATCAGTTACCCCTTGTGGGCTGAAAAAGAGAGTCTCTTCATTACAACATAAATAAAAATAAATTTCTGTAGGAGTAAAATATGTGAGGTAAAATGTAAACTTTAAATTCTTCAAAAAAAAAAAAAAAAGAGAGAGAGAGAGAAGCTCTTTTTGGCTTCAAGGTAGAAAAATGTTTCCTAAAGCATAATACAAAAATGCACACCAAAAAGAAAAATAGTGACAAAGCTGAGTATATTAAAACTAAAAACATGCACTTCAGGTAAAAATGAAAATCAATAAATACAATCAAATAAGAAATTCACAATGGAGTCTGTTATATGGCTTTCTATGATTATTTTTATGTCAGAATTATTCCATAATAAATATATAAGTTTGAGGTTTAATCGTTGGTGTTCATCAGCTCTGGAGTGGAATATGCAAATCACTTAGAACTCTGAGCAACAGATCTGTCCAAGATACAAGAATGTGCAGGCTAGAATTATGATCCGTGTGTTTTAGTGACCTAATTTTAAATCTTTTTAAATAACTGAGCAGAGGGGAGGAGACAGTCTGAACTACCGCCTCCTTGCCTTGGTGATGGGAGGTGCTTTCTCAGCCCAGTCGCACCTCCCAGAGCCCCTTGTATTTTGTCCTGGTCCCATCCAGTTCCTGTCCGTACAGAGCCTGGGAATTACGCTGGCCATCGCATTGCCTGGAGGGTCTTAGCAGCAGGATTCCTTCCTTCTCAGTGGGAAGCATGGTATTCTCTCAAGAACACAGCGACAGCTCCTGATATCCAGGTTATTTTAAAGTTTGCTCTTAGCGATAATGACATAATATATGTGAAAGGGGTATAAAAAAGATAAGCTCTGCCTTGGGAATGAATGCAGAAAAAAGAGGATGGTAGAGAAGGTTTCCCACTGAGAAAATGAATTCAGTGGTGTGGAAAAAAGAATAATAAAACTGCCCGGGATTTGTATATCACTGTTTCTTCTTAAGAACACTGAGGGATTTCTCATTCTATTACCTCATTTTATTCTTGTAAACAGGTGCCCAGTGGAGACTGAAGCTTTAGATTTTTGAAGTTAGAAAACTGCCAAGTGGAAGGTTATAAGCATTTTCTGCCTTATTGGCTGGAAGCTGATATTTAATTGGGGGCAGTCCTTTCTTTTTTCTGGAAGAGACAACTTGGATGATTCAGTCTTTAAGTTATACAGATATTATCCAAATAGGTAGATACTTAAATAATTCTTGGAAAAGTCCTGTCTCACAGAAGTAATTCAAGTTAACACTTAAATGGTAAATGTGAGGTGGGCTGTTTAGTAGTATGTATCTATAAGGCAGCAACACTTTCTGAATACAAATATTGAGTATTGGACTGAATTGTGTCCCCACAAAAGATATGATATCGGATTCCCTAGTGGTCAGATTGTAAAGAACCTGCCTACATTAGAGGGGACCTGGGTTCTATCCCTGGGTTAGGAGACCTGGGTTCTATCCCTGGAGAATGGAATGTCTTCCCACTCCAGTATCCTTGCCTGGAGAATTCCATGGACAGAAGAGTCTATTGGGCTACTCTATGGGGGTCACAAAGAGTCAGACATGATTAAGCAACTAACACTTTCTCTTTTTCAAAAGATACAATGAATTTCTAATGCCTGGTACCTCCGAATGTGACCTTATATGAAAATAAAATGCCTGCATTTATACTGAAGTTAAGATGAGGTCATATTGGATTAGGCTGGGCTCTTAACCCCTATATTACTGGTGACTTCCCAAGAATAAGGGCATTTGGACATAAAGAAATATAAGGAAGAATAGCACGTATAGTCCACAGGGATCAAAAAGAGTCAGACATGACTGAGTGACTAAAACTTTCACTTTCAATAAAAGCAGGGCTTCCCAGGTTATACTAGTGGTAAAGAACCCACCTGCCAATGCAGGAGATGAAAGAGACTCGGGTTCAATCCCTGGGTTGGGAAGATCCCCTGGAGTAAGAAATGGCAACACACTCCAGGATTCCTGCCTGGAAAATCCCATGGACAAAGGAGCCAGGTGGGCTACAGTCCATGGGGTCGCAAAGACTCAGACATGACTGAGTGCATGCACATCAGTCACTGAAGGCAGAGACTGAAGAGATGAGTCAACAAATCAGGGGAGTCCCTGGGTTACCTGCAACCATAGAGATCGGAGAGAGGTATGGAGCAAACTCTCCCTCGGAGCCTCCTGACGGAATCAATGAAGGTAGACGCCTCAGTTTCAGACTTCAAGTCTCCAGAACTTTGAAAGAATAAATTCCTCTTGTTTCAAGCCACCTAGTGTGTAGCACATTTTTACGGCAGACTTAGGAAACTAACAAAAGTCAAATTTAGTTTAGCTTGGTTTTGTTTTCCCTGAATCTGGGTTTAGAATATGTTGTGTGTGTGTGAGAGAGAAATGCAGAAGATAAGAGGGAGCAAGTTTTGGTTTAAAGCAATCATTTGGTTTTCATTTAGCAGCTTAGGCCAGACTTAGCCATAATAGGTATTCTGATCTGATTTTCTCTTAAAGTCCCACTGGTTGAAAGGAAATCAAAGAAACTGAAATGAGGTGTCTCACAGAAGGTGTTATTTAATACAATATATCTGATTTGGGAAATGCACTGCCAGTTATTAAATTTGCTGCAAGATGTTCCCATGACCAAACTATTCCAGATTCACAGGAGTGGGTATTCCACTCTAAAGTAATGTGCATTCTTGCTGTCAATCATCCTGAAAATAAGTTAAGTGGTAGGAAATTATCTGGAACTTGGATTCTGGGAGAGTCAGAGTTTTCAGAGACATCTTCGTCTTATCTCCTTTAGTTGGGCCTAGCCCTGCAGACATGGAGATATGAGATATGCCAGAATCCAGAACGTAAAGGACTAAGGATAGTTAGGCAATGATATGTTTGAGTTTTGTTTTGTGACACCATTAGTAGTAACTTTAAGTTATGTTTATGGTGCCTTTTCATTAACGTCAAATCTTCATAAATTCTTGATAAATGTTACATCATGGTTTGAGCTGTGGTTTGAAAAACTAGGTGGAAGAGTGGACTAATAGTGGCCATGGCCAGGAAATGAAGTCACATCCAGCAGGTAACCAGATTTTACATGAAAGAGGTTGATGACAAAATGAAAAGATAGGAACAAGGGCAGACTTGTTCTGGGGCACTGATGAAACTTTTCAGGGGAACTCTCAGAAATGCACAGGGGACTTTGAAGTTCAAAGTTTTGGCATAGAGGACAATCAGGAGCTTAGCCATAATAATTTGCATATTCAAACCATAAAATTTTATGCCCTCTTTATCTGGTAAAGCTGCATTTTCACAACATCCAGTTGTGTCTGGCACATGGTAGGTGCTCAACAGATATCCCTTAATTATCTTTTTTTCAATATTAAGAGTAGAACAAATGATGAAAAAAAGGTGGAGAGATGGTAAGGTGACAGAGTTGGAATGAAAAACGTTGATGAGTACATGGTAGTTAGTGTCCAAACTAACCAAACTAGTTAGTGTCTAAATCCCTTGTCTCTCTGCACATAGATGTCACTGCTAAATTCAAGAAATGGAACTTATTCTCCCCTCTTTAGGTCTGGACTAGCATAATGGCTGCTTTAATTAATAATGCAGTTAAAATACCATTCTGCAAATTAAGTGACACTAGCTTTTAAAAGGATTGCTAGCTTCTACCTCTTTCCTCTTCAATGACTCATTCTTTGATTGTCCTCTCTTGAGACCCAGACTCTATAGTGTAAGAAGCCTAAGTAAAATACAGAGGCAGTGTGAAAGAAAATTGAAGTGTTCTGATCAACAGCTCCACATCAGCTTTCAGCCAAGAGCCAGCAACAACTAACGCTGAAGCATGTGAGTGAGCTAAATATTTTGGACGTCCCATATCAAGACCCCAGATGACTGCAGCCTCATCAAACATAATATGGAGCAGAATAAGTGCTCATTTGGATTTAGCATCCCTCAGACTAACAAAAAAAAAAAAAAAAAAAATCATGAATTATTGTTTTAAACCAGTAAGTTGGGGGAAAGGAATAAAAGTGATTTGTTACACAGTAATGGACTACTAAAACAAATCCTAGTCTTGAAATTAAGCTGGAATTAAGACATCCAATGAAGAGTCTTTTATTCATATTAAATACAAACTGATGTGTTTTTGTCAAATTTTTTGCAATTCCATGGATATGAAGAAAATAGTCAAACAGTACACTTGAAGGAATGCTAATGATCAGCTGATGAGTATCTAAGAAACACTACAATGACACTTCAGACAAAAACTCTTTTGCAGACATCTGTCTATTCTCTGTATGTGTATGGGACTTGAGAGGCATACTAAGGCCAATAAAATTCATTTGAAAATTTCTACTTCCTATATTTTCTAAGATGCCAATTTTTCATTGTTTCAGTTACTAATCACTGTTTAAGCTGGATTGATTTTTAAATGTATGTAATCCAACTTAAAGTAGTATTCAGAAAGTGAGAGCTCCATACTCATTATTCACATGACATTAATCTGAACTCAGGAAAAGTGACCTGGATATAATTTATTACTTTTTATGTCGTCCTGTCTCAGAACCTTGCCCTCTGTCTTTGATTAGGGCTGGGAATTGTTGAGAGCTTGCTGTTCATAAAATGCGTGGCAAAACAAAGGTTAGATATGTTATGAGAGGAAATAAAGCATTATGCGAACATTGTAACTATGTATGTGAACTTGAGTGTCATTCATCATTGTCAAATCATTCACAAAGGAGTAAATTTTCTTTTTCTTACATAAAAAATAAAAACTGGCAATCAGCTTAATTGTAACAACTGGATGATTTTTCAGAGACTTCATCTATGATTACTTCTCCCTTAAAAATTTACATTGAATGAAAATGACACCATAGTGCCTGAAAGTACAATTAAGTGATAGACTCAAGAAAAATTATGACTCTCTAGAGACTCTCTGTTAATGATCTATAAACATTTCTATAGCAAATGAGTCATTTTTAAATCATCTTTTATAAAACATTTTCATAAGAGCCTCTGTATCTTCTTATGATTTAAATTAAACTGCCTTGGTAAAAGTCAGGAATTATTACTAACACTTTTTGGGGGGTATAATGTAGAAATGAAAGATTCTCTGATATAGTGATGTTAAGTAAGACTGATTAAAAATTGACTGATAATCCTTGAGTAACACCATTTAACTCTTCACTCTTTACTGATGAAGAAAAAGCCAAAATTGTGAAATGAAACATGAAATGATCATGGTCAAATACAATAAAGCACTAAACAAATATAATAATAAAATGTCACATTTGATTTTTCTTTCTCTACTCATCCCAAGCTATTTTTTCTGGAAGTACAGTTTATCTTTCAATCTTCAGACACTAAAATCTATTATGTAGTCTTTCATGTGACTCAAGAAAGGGTAAGATATGTCTGAACACTGTCCTTTGTCTTAACTATTTTTTTTTCCTGTTTTTTCATACTGATGAGACAAATAGCACTAATGAGCTAAATTGAATTAGCTGGAGCATTTGTTTTTATAATTAATATAACACTTCCAACTTTTGAACTAGTTTTTGTTTTGATACTAAAAATTTGTGACCTATGAATGTCATTATTTATGCCATTTTAAATCGGGCAATGTGAAATGCATATGCAGCAAAATCTAGCTTTAAACAACAATTATATTCCTTGATATAAATGATGTGTACATGAATGTCCATCTCATTTTTATTTCTTCTAATGGTATTTTTAATTTGATATATTATTAGAATTGACATATTTTCAAAATGTGATTTTTACATTTTATTTAAACAAAATTCAATCATTTAGTTCTCTTCTATATATATGATGGTTTTGTAAGACTAGATGTATTTTGACTCAGCATTAAGAGATAAATTACTTTGTGTATAAATTACACAAGATAGCTGTTTTTATCCCCCCCTCCCAGAAATCATACAATTATTTAGATTTTTTTAGACAGAGGTTTCAGAACACTATGGACAACCACTAGAGGCAGTATAGTAATTAGTATGCCACCAACCCACACCCACTGATAGAAGGTACACATAGCTATCATAATCATAGAAGTGCTGTATTTGTTACTTAGAGTTTCATAAAAAAGAAAACACAAGCAAGTAAAAAGTTAAAATACCCATTCTTGCTCACAGTATTTTGGGTCAGGCATTTAAGGCAAGATTCCTGGGTCTTAGCTCATCTCTGCTCCATGGTTGTATTGCCAGGGCTGACCTTAACTAAGGCTGGACAATTTAAGACAGCTTCACTCATACGGAAGATGCTAGTCTGCCACCAGTGTCAATGTTGGCACAAAATGGATGGGACTGGCTAGCAGAGCTGGGGTGCTCCCTTTCTTGGTGTTGACTGGGCTTTCTCATATGTCTGGGATTTTTGTTCTCCTCCACAGGCCCTCACTCTCCTCTTGATTTCTTATCTGCCATAACATCTTTCTCTCCCTGGCTTTGCTTTACTGCATGGTAAGCTGAACTTTGTTACATGACTATGGTGGTTCTATTGAGTAAATGTAGAAGCTAATCTTAAATTTCCATCTCAGATGTCTGAGAACATAATTCCCTGCATTTGTGTGGGTAAGAAAAAATTACTGGGCCAGCACAAATCAAAAGAATAGGAAAATACACTGCACCTCTCAATGGCAAGAACAGCAAAGATATGGCAAAGGGCCATGGTTGCTGTGAGGCATGATTTATTCAGGGATCACTTTTAACAATCAATTTACCACAGTGACCCAGAAATTTTCCTCATTTTTGAAATGGGAACAAAATATATTACTCTTTGGGGAAATATTGTAAGAATTACCTAAATATCTGATATTTTTGTTTTTTTTTAATCTGCTTTTAGGCTATGAATTTGGTATAAAAAATTTTTCTTATATTGTTATTTTTAAGCTTCTACTTAAAGCTTGTAGAGCAAAAGCAAATGCTTAATATTTTAAATTAAAATGGGGCATTTGAAATATTAGAATCTAAATTTTAACTATATATATATATATATATATATACACAGTTGAAAATTCAGAAATATAAAAAAGATTCTGATTTTATTTTTATCTCTTCTGTTGTTACTGAGTAGTGTGTATAGATTTAGGGAATTTTTACAGTAAACTACAACTTGATTCTTTCTTAACTTCAATCAACACATCTCTCTTCCTAGGCTTCCCCATTTTTAGTTTAACTATAACAATTATTCTAAGCTTTTATTAAAACTCAAAGGGAAAAGAAAATACAGTAATTATTTATTTGTTATTTCACTTATTCATTTCATAAAAAAAGATTGATCACATGCTGTGCCTCAGATGCTAGAAGTAATTCCGTAAGGCACATTCCTTCACCCCAAAGAGCTTCCACTGGGGAAAGCAAACAAGTGAACATTTAATTATGATCCAACATAATAATCACAACCATTACAGCCAAGATAAGTATATTGAGAAAAAAAAAATAACAGACACTGGTGCAAAGGATTTGGGCATCACCAGTGGAATCACTGTGCAGACTGAAATTCACAGCAGGAGAGTCACCAGATATACCCGCCGTGGATGATCTTCTTGGTAGCATGTGAAGAGGTATGTGTAAGCCAGGCACTGGGGAAATACCAGGGACTGTGCTTCCAGCAAGAGATAATGGTGAGAAAGTAAGGATTAAGGTAAGGAATTCAAAGGACTTCCCAAGCTGGTGATAAACAATCCACCTGCCAATTCAAGAGACTCAAGAGATGCAGTTTGCATCTCTCTCTGGAAGATCCCCTGGAGTAGGAAATGGCAACTCACTCCAGTATTCTTGCCTGGAGAATTCCATGGAGAGGAGCCTGGCAGAATACAGCATATGGGGTCACAAAGAGTCAGACTTGACTGACTGCACACACACACACACACACACACACACACACATACACTTAAGAAATATAAAGAAAAACTGGATATGTAGCATATGTTTATAAAATTTATTTAAACAATATAACTCAGAAAACTGGTTTAAAGAATGTATATATGTGTGTGTATATATATAGTTTTAATTTTAAAGTTCTTAAATAAAACTTATATTTTAACTATCCCTTTAGGTTAGTAGTATAGACTGGCTCTTCTCTCTTCACCCCAGGTTTGGAATTTGTATTTTGGAGTTGGAGGTGGTACTTATGTAAAACCAAGTCATGGAAGGAAAAGGGGTGAAAGGGCCTTATTAGCAAGAAGCACCTTCTTTTTCTATACCTTTATTTCCTTCCAGGTTCAGGACATTCCCTTCCTTGCCTTTGTTGAGCTTCCAAAGCTACAGGGACGTGGCGGGGGTGGAGGCTGGGGGTGGGGGTAATGGTGGTTGTGGGGTGTGGGGGTGTGTGTGCGGGTGTGTATGCATGTGCACACTCAGTCTTATCTCTTTGTGACCCCACTGCACTGTAGCCTGCCAGGTTTCTCTGTCCATGGGATTTTCCAGTCAAGGATATTGGTGGAAGTTGCCATTTCCTACTTCAAGGGATCTTCCAGACTCAGGGATCTAACCTGCATCTCTTGTGTCTCCTGCTCTGGCAGGTGGATTCTTTACCACCAGCGCCACCTGAGAAGTTCAAGGCTGCTAGATGGTGGAATCAAGTGGGGTTGAGGGTTGGGGGTGGTGATCTCTAGTGTTCCTGTATTTATATCCACTGGAACTTGTTGATCTATTTCTTTGTTCTGCCATTATCACAATCCAATCAGATAGCAGCGGGATGGAATTTGTGCAACAGAAAGTCCTCTTAGTCTGTACTTTTACCTAATTCTATAATGTTGTCAGAAAAGTAGAGGAAATTTTGCATGTTCACCCAAGTCCTTCCTCACAACTTGTCTGTATAGACTTACCATTACTACACTTTCAGTTTTACTATTTGGCCACCAAAATAGTGTGGGTGAAAATTCAAAGGCTGGTTGTACCTTAGAATACAACAAAGGAAGAAATAATACACAAGGTCCTCATGCTCTTAGATCCCCAATACTCTTCAGAGGTTATAGTACCCTGGGGGGTTGACTCTGGAGGAGCATTGAGTGTGTGCTTTCAGAGATAAGACAGGTCTAATGTCATTGCTCTTCTCTCTGAACTTCCTCCTCTCCTCTTTAGGTTGAATAACCTTTATAGTTTGCAAATAATCATCATTCTTCTGTACCTATTGCTTAGGCCAGGACCTCCAGGACCTCTGGAACAGGCACTTGCTGCTCCAGAGAACAAGTGTTTTACATTCAGAGTGCCTTTTCTGGTATTATCACTGCCAACTGTATTTGGAACCTTAAGGTTAAACATTGAACACGTATTTTCTTGAAATTACCCTAGCAATATCCCTACTGTAAGGGTAAGCACCAAATAATTGATGCTTTCAAACTGTGGTGCTGGAGAAGACTCTTGAGAGTTCCTTGGACAGCAAGGAGATCAAACCAGTCAATTCTAAAGGAAATCAACCCTGGGTGTTCATTGGAAGGACTGATGCTGAAGTTGAAGCTCCAATACATTGGCCACCTGATGGGAAGAGCTGCCTCATTGAGAAAGACACTAATGCTGGGAAAAACAGAAGGCAAAAGGAGAAGGGGGAGACAGAGGATGAGATGGTTAGATAGTATCATCAACCCAATGGGCATGAATTTGAGCAAAATCCAGGAGATAGTGAAGGATAAGGGAACCTGGTGTACTGCAGTCCACATGGTCACAAAAGTCAGACACAACTTAGCGACTGAACAACAACAAGAGTAATAAAGATAGAATTTCTTAGCTTCCTAACAGAAAAAAAAAGGAGGGGGGGGATTTTTGACAAGATTGAACAGAACTGAGATGAGGATGGTAAAAGAATCAGTTGAAGTTATTTGGAAAACTTTTTGACATATCAGTCTGAGCCAGATAGAGGCCAGTAAAGGATAAACCTGGTTAACAGTATTTAACTGCATTGAGTGAAAGAATAAGAAATAAAGCATGATCTAGGGTAGCTGGTTGGTATCATTCATCAAAATGGACAGCCAGAGAGAAAGTGGCTTGGGGAAAGCTGATGAGCTAGGTCAGGTCTCAAAGTGCAAGTTTTAAGAATAATAATTCAATCTGGGTTTGAGACTCTTGTCTTTTAGTATATTACTGAGCCCACAAACAAGTAGTACAAAGGGCATATATGAGAATAAATATTTGTCAATCCATATTACTTTATGTAACTAATGATAAATGTTACCTGTAATGTTTTTTCTTTTTATATTTCTGAGGCAAAATATGTCCATCTGTGCAAAAATCCCCAAGACTGTTAGCCACTTTTAGAAATAGTAGCAAGTTCCCTAGTTTCTTTGCATGGAAGGTGTTCCTGTAAGAAGGGAGATTTAAGTCAATTCTGAAGAAGCAAGAGTGAGAAAGAAATGTATTTACTTTCTAAATAAATGTGACAGAGGTTACTAGTACTCTTTCAACATCTACTCTTCCCTTCTTCCATACTAATGTTTATGAAATTTCCTATATTTTATCTAACTTCCCTGAAAAACAAATACAATTCAAATTGCCCATTATCACAGGCCATGTAACCAAGTTCTTTCCAAAGAGATGTAAAGGAAGATGTTTTATATGTCCCTTGCTTGCCTTCCTTAAAATAGAGCTGAAATGTACACTGTGTCCCTTCTTCATCATTCCTTCCTCCTCCTTACTGTTTGTAATGTGGGTATAATTGGTAGAAAGGACAGTCCTTTGGAACGAAAACTGACCTTGGGAACGAAGGATGAACATGATAGAATATTTTAGAGGTAGCCTGGCATTCTAAGTACAATGTGAAACAAAGTTGCTGTGTCCACATTAGCCAGTTTATTCTGGACTTTCACATGAGGGAGAATTAACATTCTCTGTTGGTTAAGCTAGTACTTTTGGATCTGTTTCACAGAGCCAAAACTAAGTGTGTGTGTGCACTCAGCCATGTTCAACTCTTGGAGACTCCATGAACTTTAGCCCCCCAGGCTACAGGATTTTCCCGGCAAGAATACTTGAGTGAGTTGCATTTCCTACTCCAGGAGATCTTCCCGACTCAGGGATTGAACATGTACCTCTTATATCTCCTGCATTGGCAGGTGGATCTTTACCACTAGCACCACCTGGGAAGCCCATCCTAAGTGATACACTAATTAACTATTTCTTTCCTTAGGATAAGTTGAACTTCCAGTTGAAAAACTCACCTGAAAGGAATGTATCAATGAGTTAAGCATCATAAAAGAGCTGACTACTGGCTCTCTATTCATCTCTAGAGACAGATTCTTCTGGTATTGTCAGTTTAATTGGCAAATCAGTTTTTATTCATCTTTTCTTGATTTTCTTAGTATCATATTGCTATATCATGATAACTTTCTATTTGTTGCTGATATAAAATAGATTGGAACTTGAATATTCAGACCCTTCTATACTTTAATGCCTTTTCTCACGTCTCAAACCAAATTATCTTTAAAATATCTAGCTATTTCACTGGCTGATCTTTTAACACTCCAATCAATCCTTAAAATCTGTGCTATCAAAGATTTCCATTTTTCATGTATCCAAACAGTCCTAATCAATTGTCGAATTTTATTGTCTCCTTGAAAGCTTTTGGGCTATACAGTGTGGTGGGTTCTGGAGTCTTGCTGCCTCAGTTTCACTATTTCCTAGCTGTTGATCATAGGGTCTTCTCTGGTGGCTGGGATGGGAAAGAGTCTGTTTACAATGCGATAGGTCTGGGTTTGAACCCTGTGTTGGGAAGATCCCCTGGAAAAGGAAATGGCAACCCATTCCAGTATTCTTGCCTGGAAAATCCTGTGGATGGAGGAGCCTGGAAGGCTCCATGGGTTCATGAAGAGTCGGACACGACTGAGCAACTTCAATTCAGCTATTGATCATGGACAAATCATTTATCAACTCTAAATAAATTTAATAAATCAACTCCTTAATTTTCTATTAAATCTAAAATAGAACAGTAATAAAAATTAAATTAAATAATCCATATAAAGCAACTACCTGAGGCCTTGCTAGTGCACTGTAAGTACTAATTGAAAGTAAATAATTTCATTTCTGTTTTGCATTTTTAAAGAAAATTAATATATTCTATTTTCCTTTTTAAAGATAAAATGACTTACATTAATTTATTTACTCATCAAATATTTTTTGATTTATGTTTCTGAGTTAGTTTTGTTTTTATGTTACTGGGTAATGGACAGACCTAGCCCCCACTATCATCTGTCTTCTCAATTGCTTGTTTGTATGTAAAATTCACTAGCCAAATAATTGATTCATCTTATTGGCTTGACATTCTTCTGGGAGTTTTGTGCTTTTCTTACATATCTTTTTATATTTTTATACTGTCACTTGGCAAGTGTCTAGGTGAACGATACATTGCTATTGAATTTGTTTTGATTCATTTTTCTAGGTTTGTATATGTGACTACATAGTACTTCAAAGTTAGTCACTTAATTAAAGACAACTGATTATTTGGATGATAACCCATACATAAAATAGAAGAGAAAGTTAGAATAACAATCTGAAAATAGTAGTTTTGATTATCATTTTCCAAAATATCAGATTTTTGTGAAATCTTAGTTTGACTACTTAATCTACTTATGCTTCTATTTCTCATTGAAAAAAAAAATCAACTTTGAAAGGGTTTTTTTTTTTTTCCCCCTAGAAACACTGTTCGGGTATTATAGTTGATATGTATTCAGAAATCTTAGCAGTTTCTGTACATGATTCAGAATAAGAAGGGAACACAGACCATCAGATAAAGGACTCAGTACACATTCAGTACAGGGCGTTCAGATCAGGCCTTTCTGACATGGCAGTGTGTTTATCTTTCCAGCCACTTCCCTTGCACAATTTCTCACACCTTTCATTTACAACTCCAGCTCCATCAAAACATTGCTCATTTCTTATTGTCTAATTATTGCTCCTGACTTAAACTTTAATTCCAATTGGTTAAAAAAATGAAGAGGAAATATTCTTTCTGCTAGAAATTCATTTTCATCATATATGTTTGCTGCCTCACTAATGGAAGAAGTAAGCAAATATGAAAACTTTCTATCAGAAACTTGAAAATGGTATTGATCAAGAACTACTAAAGAATCAAAAAGGACATGCCTAGATTTGCTCCCCTAAAATCTTTCTTAGCTGAGGTGATAAAGTAAGTCCATTTATTAAAACTCTGTAGCATATCACATTATGCAGTATAAATCAACATAATGTGATATGATCTGACATCAAGTTAAGAAAGTGCCTTTTCTGCTTCTGCTCAGACCATATGCTCAAATTATTAAAAATACCCGCAAATGCATTTTTTTAAGGAAAAAAACAACAATCTTCTCTCAAGTTAACCATGTTGACTTATATATTGTTTATGTAGAAAACTATTTTCTTCTCTTGGATACTTTATTATCACTTATTTTACAGATAATGTTTTGACTTTTTACCATGAGATCTCTTATAAAAGAAATATATATGTACATTTGCATATACACTGTTCAAAAGTAAACTTTCTGTACTATTGTTACTTTACTATTGTACTATAACTATACAATATAACTATTGTACTATTACTATTGTACTAGTAACTATTGTTATCTTACTATTGTAAAGAGTAAGCTACTCTTGTAGAGTGAATAAATATAACTCATTTGAGAAATACTAAAATTTTCTTGTTTTATCAGATGCTGTTTATAGTAAAACTTATTATCTTATTTTGAATTCTTAAAGTCCAAATATGAGCCATTGACTAGCTAAACATGATGGCCTGTTCACTGTCACTAATTTTGACCTGAATTCTGTTTACTGAGCAGTCTCTAAAAACCTGCTCACCCATGAGTAAATAGAAGCCAAGCTTTAAAAAAAAATATATTATTGCATGCAATTATGGGAAAACAGCCAAGTTGGCAAGTTTAAAAAATACACACACACAAATGCTGGAACATCTTGACTGGGTTGATGACATGACAGCGCTGTGTGTACTACCAGCTGGGAGTTGGCTGGGGTTCAGAAATGGACTCAAGACAGTGGAGCAGAATGCAAGAGGAGGCGGCTCTCCGCTGGTGTGACTGCTTTGTCTAAACCAGCAAGAAGACCATTTGCTACACCAGCTTTCTTGCACTCTGCCCTTAGCTGATTTCTGTCGGTAACAGAAAAAAATGTGACATAAGGGGATACAACAGTGTGTAAAATGATACTGCACAATCTGCTCAAGCTTCCATTGCAGTCTCCAGGCCTGTTTCTCATCTTGCTCTGGATCCCCCCTGAGCTGATGCAAGCACAGAGTTCCCATGGACTTCCAGGGGGCTCCGTGCTTCTAGAAGGAGAAAGAATGGGAGGTCCAAGAGAGCAGAGAGGCAGGGCATGTGAGCCACTACAAGTTGCTTGGTTCATTGTCATTCCCTTAAAATAAAGATGAATAAAATGTCAGGTGAAACTCCGTATAGAGTCAAAACCAAACACCTCATTTATAAGGGTTTGGAAAGCTCACGCTTGCCTTTTTAATGTTTCTAAATTTCTGGAGTAATTTTTTTTTTCTCTCTTTTTAAACTAACCCAGAGAATTCTGAAAAAGCAGGAAGTAGCAATGAATATAGTATTTTCAGTTCAACCAGCAACATGATGCTCTCAAAATCTGGCAAGATGGACCTTTCCCCCCAGACTTGCAGTTCAGTTTTGCAAACTCTAGAATTTCCATAGTTTTGATCAAGTTCAAGTAAGCATCTTCCAAACTTTAGTGTTTATCTGGGCAAGTGTGAACACTGCTTTTCTTTTCATTAACCCAGCACTAATTACCTTAATATTTTGAGATCACAAATACTGATCTGTAATCCTTTCTGGGGGGAAAAAATCCAAATTTCCCATAAGAAACAGCATTTTATTAATATCCTTGAGCATCTTGAACTTGGAGTATTGTTATGTTAGCACATCTGTGTATCCTGTTTGGGCAAAGAAATTAACTATATAGCATTACTGATACAGCAGGGGAATTTCTGAAGTCCTTTGATGAGAGAAAAGTACAACTGTAATGAAAATGTAAAGATTTTCCCCCCCCTTTACCTTTCCTTTTCAATTTATGTTGCAGCTTCTCTGGCCATTAGAAAAGTGGGAGAAAATAGTGTAAATTTCTTAATAGCTAAGTGAGGCCAGAAATAGACCTACAAAGTTAAAAGTATGTAACTCTATGCATAAAGAGAAATTAACTGCCTTCCAGTATTCCTTTAGAAATGACAACACTTTATCTAAAAATGATAATAAAGATTGGGAAAGTTTATGCTTTAATTTAATAGCTAAGCTTTTTTTTTTTTTTTTAATTTACTCTACTAATCCTTCATGCTTGGTCAGCCATGAGCAATAAAATGTTAAAAATCTCACAAGCACTTCTTTGAATTTGTGTTCTGCATACAGAACTCCATTATATTTGTAAAATGCTAATTAGGACTTATAAATTAAAATATGCAAGTTAAAATAAATTCTAATTGCCTTAGCCATAAAATAAAAGACTGTCCTTTGTTCAAAGGTTGACAAATCCTCAAGAAAGCAGCCCTGGGTATCTGTACATATTATCAGTCAACTTATACAGTTCTCTTCTCACAACCTACTTCTTTCTTAAAATGATTTTCCTAGTGAAAAGTCTATGCCTTAATTGACTTCTTTCCTATACCTTATAAACTTTTTTCTTCTCATTTGTATTCTCTTACATTTCTCCTTAGCTACCTCCACTCTTAGCTTGACTTTACTCATCTAGTTTTAATGTCTTATAATTTCAGGATTTAAAATAGATATTAGGACAATAAAAAGAGTAGCAAGTTATGACATCTATGACATATTGATTACTTATTGTGTTTGGCACTTTGTGCTCCATGTATCACATATGTGGTCTCATTTAAGTCTCATAGTAATCCCATAAAGCATAAAAAACAAAAACAAAAACAAATCCCATAAAGCATAAATGAGTTAATTGAGGCTTTAAGAATTTAAGTAAATTCAGCCACATCATAGGGTAAATGAATAATGAAACTGGAAATGAAACCTTGGTCTCTCCAACTCTGACACTCATCAATGCCAAGTTATAGTCTCTTTCTTATTCATGGATTTTCATCCCTAGTTTTATGAAATGTTATCATGAGATATCTGCCCAGATCATAAATACATTGAAAATATATCTTGCTTAGCCCAACTGTCAAGCAGTTTTGCAAGCAGGTACCAGTTGTTTTATTATCCAGCCAACCCCAAACAGACAGACTTCATGGTTGTATCCTGTGATGCTACTGCCAAATCTGTGTGAAATGTACAACAGAAATGATAGTCCATAAAGCTCAGATATTTTAAAATTTTTGTTTTCTTTCTTTTTATGTAATTCAGCTTAGTTTCTAGCATGAGCTCCTATTACTGTATAATAGCAAAACATTTGATCCACATAAGTCTGACTTCTCATGGCCCAACCCAGTGATTTCTTAGTCATTATAGGCTTACTGAACAGTCCCATGTGTTCATGCTGTCACTCCAGTCCAACTCTTTGCAGCTCCATAGCTCACCAGGCTCCCTCTGTCCATGGGATTCTCCAGCCAAGAAAGGAATGGGTTGCCATCCCCTCCTCTAGGAAATCTACCTGATCCAGAGATCGAACCCATGTCTCTTAAGTCTCCTGCATTGGCAGGCAGGTGCTTTACCACTAGCGCCACCCGCGAAGCTCACAATATAGTCCCATTTCACGTTAAAATTCAATCTCAAATGTATTTATTTCTCCCTGAAGAAATTCTGAGTTGATATTATTTCAGAACTTGGACTGAATGTAGAAGTATCATGTGTATCTTCCTCTGTTTAATTTCTCTTCTGATTTTTTTTCTTTCATTTTAACGTTTTCTTATCAGGCCATCTTTTAAATAATGAAATGTTATCCAAGATGTTTGTGGGTCTAATTCTGGCTTTCACTTAGCAAACTCTCTCATAGTCAATAGTGGGTTATGTAGGTTGCTCAGTCATGTCTGACTCTTTGTGATCCCCATGAATTGTAGCCTTCCAGAATCCTATTGCCTGGGATTCTCCAGGCAAGAATACTGGGATAGGTTGCCATTTCCTTCTCCAGGGGACCCTCACAACCCAGAGATCGAACCTGAGTCTCCCACATTGCAGGCAGTTTTTTTTTACCGTCTGAGCTACCTGGTAAGTCTTTAGTCAGTACCCTAATATTTTACTGTCTGAGCTACCTAGTAAGTCATAGTCAATACCTGGATATTTTTGTCATGCCCTTACTCCATCTTCAGGGGGAATGTATAAGGTATATTCTAGGATACATTCCCTCCTAACTTTTATGACCACTGTGAAATCCTGCCTAAATGTTTTCTCTGAGTGTGAACAGTGTTTTCTTTGAAAACCAAAGGAACTTTGGGGTATTCTCTCAAAATACCAACTTGGGCCATCTTGTTTTCAAAATGGAGTATGCTCTTCTCCTTGAGTGGAAACTGACTGACTTTGTGTCTTCCAAAAATAAATAAAGGGAAAAAGTAACTTTATAGTGAAGAAATGTCTCAGGTACCCATTAACCAAGTGATTGATGGAGGCTGGCAACAAGGATAAGTCATGATGATATGCCGAGAAGGGCAATTCATCTCTGGTATTCTCAAAACCCATGAGAGGCCATCAGACAAATCCAAATCAAGGAACATTCTACAAAAATACCTGGTCATTATTCCTCAAAATTGTCAGTGTCATTTAAAAATTGAGAAACTGTCATAGATCAGAGGAGACTAATGCAACACAGCAGCTAAGAGCAATGTGGAATCATGGACGAGATCCTGGGGGCAGGAAAAGGACATCATTAATGAACAAATGTATAAACTGTGCACTTTCATCAATAGTATTTGCCAATGTTAATTTCTTAGTTTTGACAAATGCACTATGGATTTGTGAGTTGCTAACACTAGGAGAAATTGGGAGAAGGCTATGTGGACGCTCTCTATAATGTCTTTGCAACATTTCTATAAATCAAAAATAATTACAAATATTATAAACCAATAAACCAGTGTTACCTCAATAAAAACTTATTACAAAACCAAAAAGTTTTTAAAAATGGGCTATATGCACACCAGGTGTATCAGATGATTTAAGTTAGAGAAAGAAAAAAAAAATATATGAGCTATCCTTAGTCACAACATTGAGATGATCACCTGCCACACACTAAGGAAAAAAGGGGAATTCTCTGTGGGCGGCAGAGACATCCTCACTCTTTTATTATATATCAGTATATTATGAGGTATTGGAGGTCTTGAATATGAGGGAACCTTTGTTACTCAAATAGAAATCTTCAAATATTTTGAAAATAGCAGATATTTTGAAGGAAAATCTTGCATATCACACAGAAGTACTTCATATACCACAAAGAAGTGTTTCATAAATCTTATGAGTTGTCAAAAATTAAACATGAGCTACATATTTTTTCTTTATAAAAATAAACATTCCAATATTGCCATATTTTAAAAATAAGGCAGTTGCTTGTGAAAGAAACTTCTTTTATGGAAAGAACATTTTTTAAAAAACAATTTTGACTTTTTATTTTTAATTAATTAATTGGACAGCATTGTGCCTTAGTTGAAGCTTGCAGGACCTTCATTGCATCATATAGTATATTTTGTCGCAGTATGAGAGCTCTGGTTGTGGCATGGGCTTCAGGATGCACAGCCTCAGTCACTGTGTTGCATGGGCTTGGTTCTCTGTGATCTATGGAATCTTAGTTCCCAGACCAGAGATCAAACCCATGTCCCTTGCATTGCATGGTGGATTCTTAACCATAGGACCACTAGGGAATTCCCAGAGAGAACATTCTGAAAATGTGACACTTGGTAAGTATGTTCATACTTGGATAAATTTGTTTATGAAAACAAATAGCCTGTAAAAATCCTCCTATCAGTAAGCATTAAGAAAAACTTAGAATTCTAATTCTCTAATCTAATTACAAATCTTCTGAATAAATTTCTGTGATTAGCTTTGTTACAAACTTCTAAGCTCTTACACTGTGCATCCATTCCTCTCCCGAATTCTTTGATCATCTTTAAGATCATTGTCCTGATTTCCTTTTTGGAGAGATTGCCTATTTTCACTTCATTTAGTTCTTCTTCTGGTGTTTTATCTTGCTCTTTTTGTCTGAAACACTTTCCTCTGTTGTCTTATTTGACCTAAGTTGCTGTTTTTATGTATCTGGCAGGTTGGTTACATTGCCTGAGTTTAGAGGAGTGGCCTTTTGTAGGAGACATTCTATGCATTCCCGCAGTGCAGTGCCCTTTGTCACTTGATAAGCTATATACTCAAGGGGTTTCTCCTATGAGGGCTGTGTGGGTCCTTTTGCTGTAGAGGGCTGACTCTATGGGCCATCTGATAGGATTGTTTGGCTCCCCGTCCAGTTGCTTGCCAGGCCCTGCCTTATGCAGCTGCTCTGTTGGCAGAACCAGGTTATCAAGAGACAAAACCATGGAATCCCAGGGGCCCTGGGCTTATACTTGCTTACTGATAGGTAGAGTTAGGGTGTAGAAGACTCCAGGGTAGTTGCACATTCACTGCTGAGTGAAGCTAATTCCTGGGATTAGTGTTAGCCTCCTGGCAGGCAGAGCTAGGTCCTGGAGCCTGGTTGCTTGACCCAGGGTGTCCTAGAGCCACTCTCAGACAGTTGGAGCTGGGGCCACAAGGGTTGGTTCCTGACACTGTTGGGTATGGCGTCGGGGGTGTCCTGAAGCTTCTGTCGGTCTACTAGTGGGCAGGGTCAGGCCAAGATGGTCCCAGGGCTAGGTCTGGCCTGCTAACATGCAGGCTAGAAAATGTGGTTCTCTTGAGACTGGTGTCTGACCCGTGGTGGGTGAGGCTGGCCCAGAGGCTTGAGCAGACTCCCTGAGGCCAGGGCAGGCTGAAGGGCATTCTGGGGTGGGTGCCTGCCCACTGGTGGGTGGAGCAGCATCCCGGCCCATCGGTGGGCCGCACCTGGGTCCAGAAGTGACTGTGCGCTCAGGGAGTCTGGTCTTAGGCAGCTTGCCTGCTGACCTCTGGTCCTCTTTTAGTCAGTTGTCTGGCTTAACCCTGCCCAGCATTGGTACCCGTGGGCTGTTGGGTAAGGTGGGTCTTGGTGCTAATGAACAAGAGCGAGGATTCCACAACAGTGTCCACCAGCAGAGAAGCAGCCACCTATATCTGTGCCTCTGAGCTCCAGTTGTATCCTGCCTTTCTGGGAGATTCTCCAAGATCAGTGGGTGGGTCTGACCTAGGTTCCTCTCAAATTACTGCTTTTGTCCTGGTTTCTGAAGCAAGTGAGCTTTTTTGTGCACCCTTTAAGAGTGAGATCTCTAGTTCCCTCAGCCCTCTGAGTTTCCAGAAAGTACTGCTTTTGCCCTGGGTCCCAGAGTGTGTGAGATTTTGTGCGCCGCTTGAGTGAAATCTCTACTTCCCTCAGCCCTCTGGGTCCCCAGAAAGCAAGTCCTTCTGGCCTTCAAAGCCAAATGCTCTAAGGGTTCATTTTCCTGGTGCATGATTCCTGGGCTGGAGAGCCTGATGTGGGGCTCAGACTTTTCACTTCTTTGAAAAGCCTTTACAATATGATTTTTTTGGGGGGTTGTTCACCCTGGGTTATGGGACTTGACTATGTAGATCCTCCTACCTACATTGTGTGGCTCCTTGTTCATGTCTTTGGTTATAGAAGATGTTTTTTGGTAGGTTGTAGTCTTTTTCATACCCACTCCAGTGTTCTTGCTTGGAGAATCCCAGGGACGGGGGAGCCTGGTGGGCTGCCCTCTATGGGGTCTCACAGAGTCGGGCACAACTGAAACGACTTAGCAGCAGCAGCAGCAGTCTTTTTCATCGATGGTTGTTTGAATAATTGTGATTGTGGTGTGCTCATAAGAAGAGGTGAGCTCAGAAGATTGAAAGCTCATTTGCTTTCAATCAGACCCCTTAGTTGATCTCATGGAAGCCAGTTTTCTTACTAATTAACTGTCCTGATCTGGTAGGGCTGACAGCTGCTGGGAAGATCATTGATTCCAGCTGAAGGGTACCAGCAAGGCCTCAGCAGTACAGGCAATGAGAAGCTGCTTCCAGGGCTGGTGCCTAGTGCCAAGCGCTTTTGGGATGGTGCACTTGTGATTATCTTTGATATATTTTATAAAAAAAATGAAATATAGCACTTTATAAATCAAAAGAACAAATGATGGGCATCATGGAAACTCAAAACCTACTGGCTGATTTCAAGAAAATGTTAACATTATTACTACATGAGATTGAAGCATGAGTTTCAAGATTTAGTAAATGCAGACAGCTTTCATTTCTTCTATTTGGACCTATGAATTTTTACCACTTGATTTACTCATTAATTCAGTCATTGAACCAATGAAGTGTCTCAATAAAGGTAACTTAGAACCAGACCTGGAAATCATTTTCTAGCACATAGTTTTAAATCAAGATGTTAATGATGATAAAGCATGATCACATTGAATACACCAAGTAATTTCAGTATCCTAAACAAATTTTAGTACACTATTAAATATAACATTCTCTAAGCATATTTTTATCTCATCTTTTATCTCATCCATTTAATTTAATGTTTTTGTGTTTATTATATAACAGAAAAATGTTATTATAGCAATACATTTGTTCCTTGGAATCTGTGGGGGATAGGTTATAGGATCTGTCATGGATACCAAAAATCTATGGAGGCTCAAGACTCATAATCCATATTCCGTATCCTCATTTTGAAATCTTCAGATTTAACCAATTATGTGGGCCATTAGTACCATATATATTTATTGAAAATTACTTCTCAAAAAATTTGATAACAACTGCCTCTTATAAGTCCTTGTTCTCTACTCTGAGTTATGATCTAGATCTCTCTGCTCTGCTTCCTAAACTTAAGGAGAATTTCAGTATGGAATGGAACATCGGTAGTGATGAATGTTCCTTAGCAGGCATCTTAACTTCTCTTTGTCTCCAACCCTTCATCTCATTTCTTGATTAAGAATGGGGAAAAAAGACTGATTTTAGCCAGGTTATTTATATTGCGGTTGTGGTGTACCTATAAGAGGAGATGAGCTCAGGGGCTTATCAGTCATAGTTGATCTCATGAGAGCTAGTGTCCATATCAAACTTTCAGACTTGTCTGTCTTACAACAGTTTTTGAATTTACAGGTAAAAATGACAGATTATCATATACTGTCTTTAAGCCTTTTTTTTTCCCCCCCTGGGAGAAAAGAGCAGATACATTTTAAATGGAGTAGTCATTGGAAATAATGGAATTTAACAATTAATGTAAATGTTATTTCAACTCATTTGTACACAGTTCAAATCAGAAATAGCTACTCAAAGATTATTTAATGAATAAAATCTTTCTTGAGGCAGGTGCATCTTGAATGATTCACAGAGAAATGTGTTCCTGAATTTACAAGGCAGCCTCAGCTGAGCCCAGGACACAGAGCCAAAGGGCAATCAGGCATCAGGGTATTGTAATCTGGGTGGATGTGCTTTGATACAAAAGAAAATCATCATGCAAACTGCATGTGCCAACGTGGCACAGATTTTAAAGAATGAACCCTCAGGCCCTGAAAAAAATTAATGAGGTCTGCCTCTCCTTTTCATGACCTTTTCCTTAGGTTTTCATGGGAATCTGTTTTCTTTGTTTTAGTCGGAGCTGTTCTGGGAGGAGTCACAGTGGGACAGTGAATCTGCAAAAGTGGTCTCCTGACACAGAGTTTGAAGTCTACCACTGAGTTGCTGGCTTTGGGGTGCTTGAAGGCCCTGACCTAGGCAAATTTGTGTAGAAGGTAAACATTGTCTTACAAAATCCAACCCAGGGTTCCTCTTTCTAGATATTTTCCTCTTTGAAAGTCTCCCCCCCCCACCCCCTGCAAAGAGCCTACTCATCTTTATGTCTCCATTTTCTATCTTTCAAACCCTGTTTTCATTAACAGATCAGATTAATTCACTCAATATGCCACAGGAACCTAGAAAATAGGGACAAGAACAATGGACCTGAGGTCAGAAAACCTGGTCTAATAATCTAACATTGCCACTTACTATGAGAAAGGAAGAAAGAAAGTGGAGTTGCTCAGTCGTGTCTGACTCTTTGTAACCCCATGGATGGTAGCCTACCACACTCCTCCATCCATGGGATTTTCCAGGCAAGAGTACTGGAGTGGATTGCCATTTCCTTCTCCATACTGTGAGACTGAGGCCAATTTAATTGCATTTTTGTCTTTAGTTTCTTATTTGGTAATACAGAGCTAACAAGCTCTGTCTTGATGCAAGTCATCACATAGGTTATATATCCAGCATCACCCTCTCATCAGCTAGTGAGCTATGAGTAAGACTGACCCACTCTCCAAATCCACAGTGGGTCCCTGATTGTTCTGAAATTATAAATTTATTTCATCCAATTTACCAACAAGACTGGCTACTGGAATATATTAATAATAGTTTAGGACTATATGAATAGGCCTGATTTTCCTCTCAGCAGTTTTTCCAGAGATAGGCTTGAAAATACAGTTCGTTCAATTAGCATATAAAGAGTATTTCTGTTCTTCAGGTTATATGTTGTGTGGATATGAAACTTGGTCAGATCCAAAGATTATTCAGAGGTTTGAAATTACCCATAGCAATATTAAGTGATTTTCTCTAAGTGGTTTTCCTCTATAGTACTCTATATCCTGTAATGAAACCCCTAAAGCTAGAGGAATGCCTATTAATCCAATCTAATGAACCCAGCCCCATAGTGAACACAGGTCTTCGGTGTATAGGGTGATGAGAAAGCTACAAAAATTTTTTTTTTTCTGTTTGTCTATTTCTTATCAAGTTATTATGTTTTAGTTGACTTTGCTTAAACACAATTCTAAGTTTTAAAATATTCAGAAAATACAAGTGAAAGTGAAGTCATGTCTGACTCTTTGCGACCCCATGGACTTTAGCCTACCGGGATCCTCCATTCATGGGATTTTCCAGGCAAGAATATTGGAGTGGATTGCCGTTTCCTTCTCCAAAGGATCTTTCAGACGCAGGGATCGAACGCGGGACTCCCACATTGAAGGCAGATGCTTTACCATCTGAGCCACCAGGGAAGATATAAAACCATATGCAAATTAGAAATAGTAACGGGAAATAAAAAAGTAAAGATAGGAATTATAAACTTGAGAGAAGAGTAAGGCTAATTTTAAAAAGCACTGTACATTTACATATATATGCAAAGGGCAGGTGATATATTTTGTTTTAAGCCAGGATGGTAAATTTGTTTTATATAAAATTAAAAATCTTATAATTTGAAGATATCTACATCTTCAAATATGGTACAACAGTTACCATGTTGATAGTGTTCTTCACTGCATCTTAATTCTTCAAGAATGCATGTTTTATTATTAATGGTAACTGCCTCCTGCCAAGAAAGAAAGTGTAGATGCAAGATAGACAATGTTTGTTTTTCTGCTCATCTCTGACAGCCTTTGTATGGAAAGAGATCTTAGAAGATACAGTGCCTCTCTCGGGAGCAGAAGGCAGGTTTATATACTATCCAGTTTAATAAAAGTAATGTCTCACTCTGGGTGAAGGTCAAGCAGACTTACTGCCAATTATAGAAGATTTTTGTTCCCTGTGCTGGGGTTTCCTCTCCTGTAACAGAAACCAAAGTGTGTGCAGAGAGGCCCAGTCACCTGGCCCTCTGCACTGTCCTGTGGGAATTGGGATTTAGGCAACCAGTGGAAATCCTGATACTCTAGCATCTACTATTGTATTGTAAGTACAAAGGCCATCTGTGGGTGGTTCAGGAGTCTCAATTCCCCCAATCATACCCATGAAATTATGGCAGGTTAAATTTTAGGTTGCAGCAAGAGTGAAGTTTCAGACCTTTTACAGTTCTTGACATAATAGTCTGTATTTGTATCTATTGCTGTGTAACAAATTATTACAAGCTTAGGGACTTCTAACAGCATCTATTTATTAGCTCACAGATAGACATGTCAGAAGTCCAGACAAAGTATGGTTAGGTTTTTGCGTAGGGCTTAACAAGGCAAAACCAAATCATTGACTAGGATTTGTTCATTCCTGAAATCTCCAGGGGAAGAATGCACTTTAAAATTCATCTTTTCATTGGGCAAATTTTGTTCCTTGCAGGTATAGAACCGAGGTCTTCATTTTCTTTCTAGGGGGCTGCTCTCAGTCCTAGAATCTACTCATATTCCTTGTCACGTGGTTCTATCTATCTACAAAGTTGGAAGACAATGTACCACAGCTCAAGTCCCTTTCACCCTTTGAGTATTTCACTTGCTCTGCCTCTGACCTTGAGATCCATATTTAAAAGATCTACTAACTTGGGACCTTGATTACATGTGCAAAATTTCATTTCTGTAGGCTTCACCCTCATTCAAGGGGAAAGTATACAAGGGTGAGGGTCAACAGGGGTGTTGGGGGTCTTGGAATTCTGCCTGCAGAGTAACGATACTTCTCATCCCTAACTGTTCTGGAAGAATTCTCTTGTACATCTGATTTACTCTTGCACTACTACCACACTATTTCAATTTTGACACAGAATTTGTGGGTGTCTACAATTCAGTCCAACTCTGACACCACCTGGAGTTAGCACAGACCACACAGGTTAAGGACTCACTCCCACAAAACTCCACCCAACCCCACTCCACCCCCTTTCATAAAAACAAGTCCCAGATTGTTGCCTGTAATTCTGACAGACAAGTTATAAATCACAGGTTTCCAAGAACCCCTCAGGTTCAATTATCTGCTAGAACCACTCACAGAATGCAGGGAATGATTACTTAGATTTACTGATTTATTATATAATAAAGGATATGATGAAAGATATAGACGAACAGCCAGATGGAGAGATACACAGGGTAAGGTCTGCAAGGGACCAAAGAATAAGAGCTTTGTCTCTGTGGAATTGGGTACCACCCTCCTGGTTCATACCATTTCTGTCTTTTATTGAGCCCATCTTTACATGAAATGTTCCCTTGGTATCTCTAATTTTCAAAGAATCAATATGCACAGTGCTTTGCCAGTTAGTCTTAATATATAAAGGTAGACAGATATTGAAAGTGATCTGTGGTAGGTTAGTTAGGAAATCATGTCAAGAGCCATGCAAGAAGCATAAAAATGAAGGTGATAGGGAGTGGTAGCCTCTGAGACTAACTATAAAGAGCTCACTATCCATTGCTGTGTTTTTCAGTCAATAAGTCGCATCCTACTCTTTGTAACCCCATAGACTGCAGTGTGCCAGGCTCCCTTGTCCTTCACTATCTGCCAGACCTTGCTCAAATTCATGCCCATGGAGGCAGTGATATTATCTAACCATCTCATCCTCTGCTACCCTCTTCTCCTTTTTCCTACAATCTTTCCATCAACAGTGTCTTTTTCAATGAGTCAGCTTTTTGCATTAGGTGGTCAAAATATTGTAGCTTCAGTATCCATCCTTCCAATGAATATTCAGGGTTGATTTTCTTTAGGATTGACTGATTTGATCTCCTTGCTTTCCAAGGGACTCTACTCTTCTCCAGCACCACAGTTTGAAAACAATATTTCTTAGGCACTCAGTTTTCTTTATGGTCCAACTCTCACATCTGTACTTGACTACTGGAAATACCATAGCTTTGACCATACGTTTTCAGCAAAGTGATGTCTCTGTTTTTGAATATGCTATCTAGGTTTGTCACAGCTTTCCTTCCACGGGGCAAGAGTCTTCTAATTTCATGGTTGCAGTCATCGTCCATAGTGATTTGGGGGCCTAAGAAAATAAAATCTGTCACTGCTTCTAAATGTTCCCTTTCTATTTGCTATGAAGTAATGGAACCAGATGCTATGATCTTAGATTTCTGAATTTTGAGTTTTAAGTCAGTGTTTCCACTCACTCTCTCTCTCTCTCTCTTTTTTTTTAACCCTCATCAAGAGGCTCTATAATTCCTCTTCACTTTTTGCTTTAGAGTGGAACATCTGCATATCTGAGGTTGTTGATATTTCTCCCAACAATCTTGATTCCAGCTTGTGCTTCATCCAGCCCAATATTTCACATGATGTACTCTACATATAAGTTAAATAAGCAGAGTGACAATATATAGCCCAGTCATGCTCTTTTCCTGATTTTGAATCATTCAGGTGATCCATATTCAGTTCTAAGTGTTGCTTCTTGACCTATATACAGATTCCTCAGGAAGCAGGTAAGGCGGTCTAGTATTTGCATCTCTAATAATTTGCTATAGTTTATCATGATCCACACAGTCAAAGACTTTGATGATAATAAGATGTTGCTCAGTCGTGTCCGACTCTGCAACCCCATGGACTGTAGCCTACCAGGATCCTCAGTCCAAGGGATTCTCCAGGCAATCCCAGCAACAGTGTAAAAGGGTTCCCTTTTCTCCACACCCTCTCCAGCATTTATTGCTTGTAGGCTTTTGGATAGCAGCCATTCTGACTGGCGTGTAATGGTACCTCATTGTGGTTTTGATTTGCACTTCTCTGATGATGAGTGATGTTGAGCATCTTTTCATGTGGTTGTTAGCCATCTGTATGTCTTCTTTGGAGAAATGTCTGTTTAGATCTTTGGCCCATTTTTTGATTGGGTCATTTATTTTTCTGGAATTGAGCTGCAGTAGTTGCTTGTATATTTTTGAGATTAATCCTTTGTCTCTTTCTTCATTTGCTACTATTTTCTCCCATTCTGAAGGCTGTCTTTTCACCTTGCTTATAATTTCCTTTGTTGCAAGAATACTGGAGTGGGTTGCCATTAAAGACTTTAGCATAGTCAATGAAACAGACTAAGACACTTTTTTCTGACTTTCTCTATAATCCATGCCTAGTGACATTCAAAGTACAGTTTTTAAAACAGAATACCTCGTGAACAAAACATGTCTTCAGATTTCAAAGAGGCAGTTATGAACTGTAGCCTTTAACATATCTTCATGTGAGTCATGGAATCTCCGATAGTCATCTTGCTTGAATTGTATATTTGTTCATGAGTTCATGGTCACATGGTTTGGAAAACTATAGTAATCAAGAGAAAGCCAATTAAGACTTTAATAATGTCTTTTTATTAGTTTTCATCTTTTTGGTTGTTTTTTTTGGGATACTTCCTATTCAAATTTAGTTCATGATTATATTGGTATTCAGACTAAAATATTTGTGCTACCCACAAAATCGCCTCTCATGAATCTATGCAAGACTAGAACCATTTATTTGCTTCTAAGTAAACAGGTTTAACAATCCTAAGAATTTCATATTTAAGTTTAACTTGTAAATAGTATCATTTGTCTAAGCTTGTGCTGAGTAGGATCTTTCAAAAACTGACAGCTTGTGAATTTAATTATCATTTAAATATCATTTTTATGATGACAAAACACATTGATATATCATACCTTTCCTAATGGCCTTCTTGAAATTTCCTCTTAAAGCTGTATAGATATCTCACATTTAATAGGGATAAATAGAACATTTGATTAGTTCTCCAAACTCAGTGCTACATATTTCCTAATTAAATAAAAGGCAGCCTATCTATCAATGAAAAATTAGTAGTTATTGATGATTTATCTTTTAATTTCATTGTAATAAAGGACATCCTGCTGATTCTACCTCCAAAGTGTACCTTATTACATCATCTCCAGTGCCTTCTTTCTTCGGGTCATAACCATCCCTCACCTTGGCAAAAGCATCTTAATTATTCTCCTGTTTCATTCTTGAGTTCCCTTTTCTATTCTGTAAGTGCCATGAAAGGTATTTTTGTAAATACTACAGTTTATTACACACTGCCACAACCTTACTTTATCAAACCAAGTATACTCCCTACTAGAGAAGGCAATGGCACCCCACTCCAGTACTCTTGCCTGGAAAATCCCATGGATGAAGGAGCCTGGTAGGCTGCAGTCCATGGGGTCGTGAAGAGTCAGACACGACTGAGCGATTTCACTTTCACTTTTCACTTTCATGCATTGGAGAAGGAAATGACACCCCACTCCAGTGTTCTTGCCTGGAGAATCCCAGGGACTGCGGAGCCTGGTGGGCTGCCATCTATGGGGTCACACAGAGTCGGACACGACTGAAGCAACTTAGCAGCAGCCGCAGCAGCATACTCTCTACCTCAGGGCCTTTGTATGTGCTGTTCCCTCTACCTGGGATATCTTGGCTCTTTACCTCATTGCTTTCAGGTCTTATTCAGGTTCCTTCTCAGTGAGACTTTCTATATATCTCACCTAAAATAATTGTTCCCCTTGATCTCCTTACTTCTGGAGTTCCTTAAAAGTTCTAGTTATTTTCAGTTCTCTAAGAGTTTGCCTTAAGCTTTTGAAGGGCATAATATATCTTTTATTTATTTACTTTGCTTCTTTGTCTCTTATTCCACAGTATAACTCAATAATGATGAAGATCTTATCTATGTTTCTCTGTGCTGGAATATTTTCCCCTCACTTTTGATTTGATAGTTTCATCTATTTTAACATTCAGTTTAAATAGAATATATCTTGGGAGAATGTTTTTTGACCACTCCATCTAGAGTCAGTTCAATTTAATGTATTGTCTCACTTTCCCATTTTTAAAAACTGTAGTAGCACAACCTACAACCATTTTCCTTGGCTTTATGCCTCCAATGGTTGGTACAATATTTGTCAAATGACTAATTAAATGAATGAAAGAATGAATAAAGTGTAGAATATAAGCCATAACTGAAGATAGGACTAGAGGAAAATTCTTAAATTAAGAACTTTGGAAAGTATACATTTTCAAATCCATTTATTGATTTGATTTTTTACATTCATATCATTATTTCTTTTAAAAATCAACCTTAGACACAAACATCATGTATTGCAATATTTGGAATAAGTCTCAGAATTAAACTGAGGTTCTAATTCTTATTAGTTATGCAGCCATGGACAAGACACTGAACATTAATTTCTTTATTAATACAGTAGGGATATTTATACCTTCATTATAAGTTTAAATGTGGTAACATTTATTTGATGGTTTTGTTTCTGCTATTAATAGTGTAAAAGGAAAGTGCTCACAGAAGTGGGTGAAAGCTCCTTTGAATAAGAAATAAAATACATGTTCACATAGCACTAAGCACCCTGGGGGTAGATAAGTTACAAAGATTAGGGTTTGCATAATTGGTGTAACTCAGAGTTTGCATTAACCTTATGAAGGGCAGCCATTTTTCATAGGTGTTGAGAATAATGTTAAAGAATACCAAAACCTAAGCCCTAACAATCATGAAAGTTAGCTTGGATTATTAAGCTAATTAAAACACTGGGGCTCTGGAGACATGAATTTTAATACACATTTTGCCACTAACTTATAATATAACCTTAGGCAAGAGAACAGGTCTCTTTATTCTTTGCTTTCTTCATCTGTGAAGTGAACATTACCTTCCAGAGGTGGTGGTGCCGCATAGCAATGAACTGCGTAGAGTATACTGTAAGAATGGAATCCTTATGGTCACCGTGAAGGAGGGAGGTAAAAAGGATGGAACATCTCTAAAAGAAACCCACAGACAGACAGGTTACATCTTATTTGTTCTGTGGGTTTATTGTTCACAGAGGAAATGGAATCATTTTGTTGTTTGCTATTTGGTTTACTCCTCCTAACCCCCTCAAATAGCCTCCAAAAGAAGTAAGTGACAAAACTTTTCAGAATATTCCAACAACCTATGATTAGGATAATTTATGGCCAGCAAATGTTTATTAAGATGATATATTTATATAGTGTATCTTAAAAAGTGAGGTAAACAAAGGTCTGTCTGGTCAAGGCTATGGTTTTTCCAGTGGCCATGTATGGATGTGAAATTTGGACAGTGAAGAAAGCAGAGCGCAGAAGAATTGATGCTTTTGAAGTGTGGTGTTGGAGAAGACTCTTGAGAGTCCCTTGGACTGCAAGGAGATCCAACGAGTCCATCCTAAAGGAAATCAGTCCTGGGTGTTCATTGGAAGGACTGACGCTGAAGCTGAAACTCCAATACTTTGGCCACCTCATGCGAAGAATTGACTCATTGGAAAAGACCCTGATGCTGGGAGGGATTGGGGGCAGGAGGAGAAAGGGACGACAGAGGATGAGGTGGCTGGATGGCATCACTGACTCGATGGGCATGAGTTTGTGTAAACTCCAGGAGTTGGTGATGGACAGGGAGGCCTGGCATGCTGTGATTCATGGGGTCGCAAAGAATCGGACATGACTGAGCGACTGAACTGAACTGAGACGGTTGCCTCTTCCAGAGTACTTACATCTATTGTTCCTTAATGAAAGCTGTGATGTCTATGTTACTCTTTACTGACCCACCAAGAAGCATAATTGGGAAATAAGACTATCATAGTGGATGATGGATGAGTATAGCACTCCTCATACTAAGTGCTCTACCAGAATATAGAGTGGATGGGTGGCATCAGTGTGTAAAATATGGGCTTGAGTTTAAGATAAATTAGCCTACCTGTAGCGCATTGCAATTTTCTATATACAATTAATTTATTTTACATCCCAAATTACTATTTATTAATTTGTGTAGGTTATTCATTTTATTAAGTGAGCATTTCTGTGTGGTTTATCTGTAAGGTGACTTTTGAATGCTGTTCTTTATTTCATTAGTAATTTTAATAAATTTAATTCTGAAATCTTTTGGTTTCATCTTCAGCATTAAGAAATAACTGAAGTTCAGAAAGTTCTGTTTTATGTATACTACTTCTAGTAGATTAGGGAAAACCTTTTTTTTTATTTCAACAATGTTAGCAAAAATATATTCTTTACGCTTTAAAGAAACATCTAAATTAATGTATAGAAAACCCACACTGTGCCAGAAAATCTAGATTGAATATTGTTTGCTCAAGAATAACTTGGCTCAGTGCTTCCACTTCAGGGGACCTGGATTCAATCTCTGATTTGGGAACTATCCTGCAAGCCCTGCAGCTTAAACAATGGAAAACCACACACTCTTAGGAATTCATTGATTGTTCATTGATTAGGACTCTTGTGCTCTCACCCTCTCACCCTCATCAAGGGTCCAGTTTTGATCCCTGTTTGGGAACAAAGACCCCACAGTCTATACCACACAGCCAACAAACAACAACAACAACAACAACAGAATGGCTCATACCTCTCAAGAAAAAGAAATTTCATTTTTCAGTTTTTTCACACTTGGATGGTTTGTGGTAATGCAATCATGGGTACTGGTTTGAGCATGTTTTCTTACATAGTATATGGCCTCCTTTTCAAGTCATATGAATAAAGAAACTGCAAGTAGAGGAAAACAATTACAGAACATTGCATGAGGATATTTGGAAGCCATGAACTAATTGAAATGTCTGCCACACTAAATTGTTGCAAAAGAATTCAGAAGTATTGTTTGCTTAATTCTAAGGGACTTCCCAATACTAATATGTGTGTGTGTATGTGTATGTGTATACACATATATACATATCAGAAAGAAGTAGATCAGCTGGTTCTACTGAAACAGTTTGTATTTCTGTGTGTCAACCATGAATATAAATTCAGTAAGTAATAAGTGATCACAAATGAATCTTGTTTATTTTCAAGTAAACTGACATTGTTAACATTACCACATGCTTTCTAAAGTCATAATATAAACCAACACTGTTGTGAGTATTTCCTGTGCTTCATCAGAAAAGACAACCTCAAGTACTTATATATCCCCCCAAATGTTTGTTTTACAGTTCTATCTCAGCTCTTAAGACTAATAGGAATTCTGGAGTGAAGGATGAATACATTAAACCTCTTATTAAGGTATTCTGAAAATTGTTGGTTTCATTTACTCTTTCAACAAACTAATCCATAAGTTGATGTCGACTTTATTTGACCTTCATGCAAGTGTTGCACTCTGAGGATAGAATGTGGGATGACTGTCTCTGTAAATGTTTTGTTTGAAAATATAGTCCAATAACATTGATTTACGGTGATGTCTAGTCACAAAACCCTTATGAATACAGCATTCAAAATGAATAGGACAGTGACAGTACATCATTCTAGGGAAGGGGAACAGCTCAGCAGTATGAATCATAGACGTACATAACAAGTGTCACTTATAACACATTAATATTAAGGGATATAGTTTACATTTTAGAATTACTCAGTATGCAAACACTGCATTTCAACTTTGCAGTGCATACTTAGTCAACACAGGGAGCTTTATAGCAAAGATTTTAGGCATTACAAAAATAGTCATTGACTTTTAACCCTATATATCTATTGGTAGCAATATTCTCTGGACTAATAATAATAATACTTGTAATAACAATAAAAGTATAATTGATTGCCAAGTAATTTCAGAGACCTCATTAACCTTTTAAGCTAGGGATTTATTATTTTATATGATGGAAAGATTATATTAGCAACATTCAAGATAGATTCTGACTGAGATTTATGATACCTTACATATTTCTCAAAGGAATAGGAAATACATGTGTAACTATGTACTTATACTAAAGTAAATAACAGAGATTTTGCTGCTAACATCTTCCAGCTTACTGTTTTTCAGTTCCTCTGGAGAATAAAAAAGGATTATTGATAATTGATGAATAGCTCTCTACAATATGCCCCAAGAGTGGACAGAAAAAAAAAATTACTGATGTTATACAGACATTAGGAGGCAGTTTAAAGCAGCTTTAGTTGAATTGAGCAATAGGGAAACTTAACAGTTTAACAGCTTTGCTAGCAGGTGTTCCTGTTGTAGTGGTAAAATGCTGCATGTTTTACTCAATAATGGTGATAATACCATTGAGTTATCCCAAAACTGTTTGTAAAAACTCAAGTGATAAAAGCACATTATGGTTTCTCTATTAGTCCAGTGTTGCTTTAAACCATGTGCCCCCAAATATGTCAGCTTTGAAAATGTCTCTTAACAGGGGGAAAATGAGAACTTTTAAAATGAAATTTGATTTAACCTTTTCTATTTTATTAGAGCCACTCTTTGTCAGTGTATTTTTCTCAACTGTTGAACAGGTCATTAACAATGTAAAAGACTTACTGATAAGTGTACTGTCACCTACATTTAAGGTAACTAATTATAATAAAAAAAAAACTGCATTTCCCCATTAAGCTTTCAGATAATACAGAATCTTCTTTGGTTAAACTTCAGAACCTTTATAGACTTAAAAGCTTCACCTTAGGGCATGTCAAATCAGGTCACATTTTAAAAATGGCATTAGTTATTTAGGCATGATTATTTTAGTTTGACCATAGAAATTTTTATTTGTTTTGGTTTAGGTTTTATTTTCCATGTAGGAAGTATAATAAAAGGAAAAATTATAAATGCAGATATACAGAGAGGAGAATTTAAAATAAGCAGAAAGACTGGCACTAATGCCATAATAATGGTAGTTCTCTCCCTGAGCTCTTGGAGGGTTTTACTTTAGGTTCAGGCACATGAATAGGTTTTCAACCTAAGCTGTTCTTAATTAGAGCAACTTTTGTATGTCCCATCTCAGTGGTCAGCCATCCATTCAACATTTATTCATTTTCCAATGAGGCATCATGCCAGGTACTGAGGCTATACAAATTAAGAGATAGGAACTGACCTCTGGGGACTCAGTGTCCAGCAGAAGATACAATCATGAAAGCCAAAAAAGAAAAAGGAAAAGAGAAAATGCAGACAGGGTTATGATAGTGCTATGAACAAAGTGATGAGAGGACACAGAGGAGAAAACACAAAACTCATCTGGAGCTTTCAGACAGTGCCTAAGGATGGCACTTGCATAAAATTAGTAAATGGTCCCTGGGGACTGAGAGCATGCACACCAGAGTTTGAAGGACAGCACTTGCTTAAATCATGTTCAGAATTCAGTATACATAGTGATGTCCATTTTCTACTGTAAATGTATAGGTACAGTTGTATATCTTTTGAATCTCATCTCATGAATGTATCAACTGACTTGAGGTCAAGTTTATGAATACATACATTGACTAATAAAGCATTATAAACAAGAATGAGATTAGTGATACCGGTGTGTTAGAGGAAAATGGCTGAATCTTCTACAATGAATATTTTAACATAGTTTGGAAATAATATATTAAGATATGAACTTAAAAATAATTCTACTGTAAGTTTAGCCATTATATATTCAAATTTACTGAAAGTCTTTTTTTATTGCCTGATTTGACCTCAAGCAGGAATCACTTCTCTCAACAGCCATGAAAGACTAGAATAAGAATCTGTTTAAATCCTGGTAAAATATTTTGTGCTTCCCTGGTGGCTCAGACAATAAAGAATCTGCCTACAGTGCAGGAGACCTGGGTTTGACCCTTAGGTTGGGAAGATCCCCTAGAGGTGGAAAGAGCAACCCACTCTAATATTCTTGCCTGGAGAATTCCATGGACCAAGGAGTGGTGAGCTACAGTTCATAAAGCATGTAATGGCATTCATAAAAATAATTAAAATGCAACCAATTCTCAAAACACAACATAGAATTTTAAAAATTACTTGATGCATTATTGACAAATGTAAAAAACATTCAGTATGGAAATACCAATATTTATTGATTTGTACTATTACTACTCTTGCTAATTTAACTACTACTTCTCTAGTGGCTCATATGGAAAAGGAAAATGGCAACCCACTCCATTATTCTTGTCTAGAGAATCCCATGAACAGAGGAACCTGGTGGACTGCTGTCCTTAGGGTCGCACAGAGTTGGACACAACTGAAGTAACTTAACATGCATGCATGCATTGGAGAAGGAAATAGCAACCCACTCCAATATTCTTGCCTGGAGAATCCCAGGGAAAGAGGCGCCTGGTGGGCTGCCGTCTATGGGGTTGCACAGAGTCAGAAATGACTGAAGCGACTTAGCAGCAGCAGCAGTGGCTCAGATGGCAGAGAATCTGCCTGCAATGCAGGAGACCCGGGTCAATCCCTGGGTCAGGAAGAACCCCTCGAGAAGGAAACGGCAATCCACTCCAGTATTCTTGCCTAGAAAATTGCATGGACAGAGGAGCATGGTGGACTATAGTCCATGGGGTTAAAAGAGTCAGACACGACAGTGATTAAACCATTATATAACTACTGTTACTACTATAACTACTGCTAAAGTCTCAGCTTTTATCATGTGTCACTCACTCTAATTGCTTTACAGAGATTATATCATTTGACAAATAAAACCCCACTGTGTTAATTATTTTATTTTTCTGATCTAACAGATGAGAAAAATGAGACTCAGAGAGGTGAGCTTACTCATTCAATGTAATAAAACTAGTAAGTAGAGCAATCAATATAAAAACTCAACCCAACTCTCCATGACTCAGAGGTTGCAACTGAAACCTCAATGCCATGATGTGTTATTATGCTAATATTTAATACATATAGGGATGGAATTTTCCAACTTTATGCATTGCAGTACCAAATTACGTAGATGCTGGGACCACAGCCATGAAGTTAGCAACAAAGTCCTACATTTTATGATTTTAGAGTCAGATTATTAATCCTTGAACCATGCTACCTTTTAATGAAAGCCCTACAAAACTTTGTATAGATATTCACTAAATATTCTATACTTAATATATCCCAAGGCTAGACTCTGCTTTGATTAAATGAAATCAAGTACAGTCATGTTGATTTGAGTTAATTATTAATTTAGAAAGTCATTATATAAATAATTATCATGTTTATTCAGCCATTTAATGGTATGATTTTGAAGGCCAAAAATGCAGCGTAGTCTATGTTCAGTCAGTTCAGTTCAGTCACTAAGCCCTGTCCGACTCATTGTGACCCCATGAATTGCAGCACACCAGGCCTCCCTGTCCATCACCAACTCCCGGAGTTTACTCAACTCATGCCCATCGAGTTGGTGATGCCATCTTATCCTCTGTCGTCCCCTTCTCCTCCTGCCCCCAAGCCCTCCCAGCATCAGGGTCTTTTCCAATGAGTCGACTCTTCTCATGACGTGGCCAAAGTACTGACGTTTCAGCTTCGGCATCAGTCCTTCCAATGGACACCCTGGACTGAGCTCCTTTAGGATGGACTGGTTGGATCTCCTTGCAGTCCAAGGGACTCTCAAGAGTCTTCTCCCACAGCACACTTCAAAAGCATCAATTCTTCGGCACTCAGCTTTCTTTAGAGTCCAACTCTCACATCCATACATGACCACTGGAAAAACCATGGCCTTGACTAGACAGACCTTTGTTGGCAAAGTAATGTCTCTGCTTTTTAATATGCTGTCTAGGTTGGTCATAACTTTCCTTCCAAGGAGTAAGCGTCTTTTAATTTCATGACTGCAGTCACCATCTGCAGTGATTTTGGAGCCCAAAAATATAAAGTCTGACACTGTTTCCACTGTCTCCCCATCTATTTCCCATGAGGTGATGGGACCAGAAGCCATGATCTTGGTTTCCTGAATGTTGAGCTTTAAGCCAACTTTTTCACTCTCCTCTTTCACTTTCATCAATAGGCTCTTTAGTTCCTCTTCACTTTCTGCCATAAGGCTGGTATCATCTGCATATCTGAGGTTATTGATATTTCTCCTGGCAATTCTTGATTACAGCTTGTGCTTCTTCCACCCTAACGTTTCTCATGATGTACTCTGCATATAAGTTAAATAAACAGGGTGACAATATACAGCCTTGACATACTCCTTTTCCTATTTGGAACCAGTCTGTTCCATGTCCAGTTCTAACTGTTGCTTCCTGACCTTCATACAGGTTTCTCAAGAGGCAGGTCAGGTGGTCTGGTATTCCCATCTCCTTCAGAATTTTCCACAGTTTATTGTGATCCACACAGTCGAAGGGTTTGGCGTAGTCAATACAGCAGAAATAGATGTTTTTCTGGAACTCTCTTGCTTTTTCGATGATTCAGAGGATATTGGCAATTTGATCTCTGGTTCCTCTGCCTTTTCTAAAACCAGCTTAAACATCTGGAAGTTCTCGGTTCACATATTGCTGAAGCCTGGCTTGGAGAAATTATAATTGAAAATGAGTATAGTAATATGAAAAAAAGATACACATTCTGTGATTTATTATGTATAAAATAAACATTAAAAGACTATATGGAGAAAGTCACCAAAATTAGCACAATAATAGTGAAATTATGGGTGATTTATTAAAATGTGAGTTTTTTGGATAAACTTTTAAAACTTAAAAATGTATGGATAAATATTCAAATAAAAGTCAAAGTATAATAGAAATTTGATTTCAGCTATTAAAACTGATTTTCTCCTGCTGACAGTGTATAAAATATTTAAATTTTTGCAAATATTTTTATAACTTAGACATAAATTTATGTAAAGAGCCCTTAATTCTGTAAGGTCAATTCTTCAGCTTTGGGTTTCTAAAATCTTGCATGTTTTATTTTGTATTTTTAAAGTAATACTTTTAGAAAGAATCGTTATTAATGTTGTCTTTCCAAGGTTTCTTTGAACCACTATTTAATCTATAAAACATTGTTTAATCTAAGCTAAAATATATTAATAAACACTCATATGTATATATATACATTTTATATATGTGTAGTATATGTGACTCAGGGTATATATGATAATCTTTATTTGCATTTAAAATAATCTGAACTATCATTTGATATTTCTTCAAGTATTTTATTTAGTATTATTTGCTAATTATACAATACCTGCTCCTGCATATTTTTCAACAACTCAATTACAGTACATATATTTGATGGTGAAGTGAGACATCTTGATAAAAACATCAGCAACTTCATGGAATCAGTAGAGGAAAAATGGAAATCCATATACGTTCTGAATAGGGTATTAAATTTTACAATACTTTGCTCTCAAGTAAAACATTCTGTAAAGGAGTGGCAAGTAGCAAAAAGTAATATTAAGTATAACCTAAAATTGTTCTATTATTAGTTCTTTACACTGCTTATCCAACTACAAAGTTTTTATGGCTTTAAGTCAGGCTGAAATTTTGTTCCTTATGGTTAGGAGCTTACTCAACTCTTGTTCTCATATCCTTTTCATTTTTATTTATTTATTATAATTGGTCTGCTTCTCATATCCTTTTTAAATTTCATTCTAGCCACAACCAAGATAGTCCTGAAAAGACTATTAATATGTCAATTTACCTCCCATATATTTAACCATAGTTAATATAACATCCTATGAAAATAAAGAAGAAATTAGTTAAGATTATGGTGTTTCTTTCACTAGTATTCATTATAAAGAAAGTAGCTTAAATATGATATATATATCATAAATATGGTATAGTCTATGTGTCATATCCTACACTAAAAATTTCAACTCTGAATCTGCTACTCATTTTAAAGAAAACAAGATCATGTTATCTTGAATTCTCTCCATTTCCAAACTTTTGAAGTTAGCTCCCTTTCCAGTCATTTTTTACACCTGGTTAGCCTATATTAAACATCCACAGGAGAGTACATGGTTCCTTGAAGACACATCTACTGTCTACTTCAATGGAACATTCATTCACAGTCTTCAGCAGAGACAAAGACTAGGTGTATTATAAATACTCATTGACAACTGATCATTTTCTATTAAAAATGTCTCAAAATATTGAAACAGAAGCTGAGATTTTATTAGTATCTAAAAATCTTAAAATCTGTTGATAGTATACAGAGATTTATTTGCCTTCTACAAGTAATAGCAGTAAATATTTCTGAGGATGTTCAAAGTTATATTAAGTATTTTGTTTATTCTATAATTTGATTTGGGAGTCTGATCAACCTGGCCTCCTCTGTGGAGGATTGGAAAAATGGCTATGTTTCAGTAATAAGAAAAAAAGGTCTTAGGAGAATTTTGAAGGTCAGAGCTTCTTGATTTCTGACAAACACAGATTAGTGAAAGTGAATTTTCAAACTCCACCACCTCGGGAACAATTAGAAATAAATGCAGGAGCTGAGGGTAAAAGATAACATGACCATTAATATAGCATTTATCTTCCTATTCCCCTATTTTCTTCTCCTTGTATCTAATCCATAGTTTGGTGTCATGTAGTGTCAGCTATAATCTTTATTCTGAATAAATGCAATCTCAAGGATTTATAAAATAAAAGTAATCATGTCTTCAGGAAATCTACTTTCCAGAATAGTTGATCAGTAAGACATATAGGAAGAGACTGAGTGGAGAATTTAAGTGATTATGCAGATTATCTTAAGTGGAAAGAGGGTGGCGAACTGTGGTAGGATTAAGGACTCAGAGGCCTCAAATGTCCAATGAGGCTGTTAATGTTTTTTTTTCAGATTTTCCAGTTAAATTCTAAAATCTACATTGAATGTGCAGGTACCACCAAAATGCCACTTTGGTTTGAGTTGTTTCCTTTTTTAAAATGGAAAACAGGTTACCTAATTTCACTGTTACTCATTTGCAAAGTGTAAGACCACTGTTAACCAGGAAATTATCTATAATAAAATATTAGATTGTATTTATGGTTTCCAAATAATTGACACTGTTAAAATGAATATTGATGAAAATGTGAAAAAACACTATAAATTCCTGTGGCAGATAATTTTATTGTAAATTATCTTTCAGTTCTACTATGCAAATCTATACTTGATATTGTAGACTTACAATATATTATGCTTATCTCCACACTTTTTTTTTTTTTTTTTTTTTAAATATTATTTTATTAGTTGGAGGCCAATCACTTTACAACATTTCAGTGGGTTTTGTCATACATTGACATGAATCAGCCATATAGTTACACGTATTCCCCATCCCAAAGTGGGCTTTATCCCAGGAATGCAAGGATTCTTTAATATCCGCAAATCAATCAACGTAATACACCACATTAACAAATTGAAAGATAAAAACCATATGATTATCTCAATAGATGCAGAGAAAGCCTTTGACAAAATTCAACACTCATTTATGATTAAAACTCTCCAGAAAGCAGGAATAGAAGGAACACACTTTTGTTTTAAAACATATTTCCATGATTTTTATTACCATGATAATGATTTTTAATGGTTTAAAATTTTCTCTCCTACATAGAATAAATGTTACACAAAATAAAATGCTGAACTTAAAGAACTAAACACTAAAGCCGATTATTTTTATAGTATGCTGATACAACATGAGTACACCATCAAGCCTCTTACTTTATATATATTAAAGAATCACTGAATATTTTCTGATGTTCATAATGGTATCAAACTTTGAAAGCCAATATGTGTGTACATGTAGACATGTGCTTGCATATGTCTATTACAGATGGATACACAAAAAGTATTCCTGCAGCAATAACATTGAATATGAAACTAAAAACCATTGGTATACATCAGACCTGTACATAGTCTATTATATTAATAAACTTGGCTCAAGTGTCAATGCTAAATTATACATTAGGTTATCTCTTTATGCCTCACTTTGTCATTTGTAAAATGGGAATGTAAATGCCAAGCTCAGTTAAAAAACAATAAAGTCACATGATAAAGCAAAATAACAAGAGAGCAAAATATATTCTGTGTACATATCAGATTAATCTAAATGCTGATGGTTATTTATTAACAAAAGTAGATAGTATATTACCTGACAAATGCAGCATAAAAAATTCAGTGTAGTGTTTGTTTACAACATCTGTGATTCTCTAAGAATACTGATACCAAATTCTAAACCTTGGATTAAACCCAAGAACTACAAATGAAGAAACTGAAAATAATAGGGATACTTTTGATATTTGAATAACATATTCTAAAGAGAATAAAATAGTAAAAGAAGCTAATGAAGCACAGGCCATTATATCAATTCAGCTGGCCTCAATGGCAAATAATAGCTCATCAACTCAAATTAACTTAAACTATTAGCACATTTTCACATAATGAGAAAAAAATAAGAATTTTCTTTGATTGGTTAACTTACTTGGTCAGAGATATTATCAGGGGTCCATTTTCTTCTCGACTCTGTAGTCTGATATCTTCAGCATGGAAGCATAGTCCTCAGGATAGCTGTCTGTAGTGATGCATGGCAGCTATAGTACTTCTAAGTATCATGTCCCTATATGGCATACCCAATAAAATCCAAGTTCATCTCCTCTTGTTTCTCAATTCATGAGAAGTGTGTGTGTGTGTATTCTGTGCTTAGTTGCTCAGTCATGTCCGACCCTGCAACCCCATGGACTGTAGCCTGCCAGGCTCCTCTGTCCATGGAGATTCTCCAGGAAAGAATACTGGAATGGGTTGCCATGCCCCTCTGCAGGGGGTCTCCCAACCAAGAGATCAAACCCAGATCTCCTGCATTGTGGGTGGATTCTTTACCATCTGAGTCACCATGGAAGGCCATGAGTACTGGAGTGGGTACCCTACCCCTTCTCCAGGAGATCTCAACCCAGGAATCAAAATGGAGTCTCAGCATTGCAGGTGGATTCTTATCCAGCCGAACTAGCAGGGAAGCTGTGTATGTATGGTGATGGCGGTTTAGTCGCAAAGTCGTGTCCAACTCGCTCGAACTGTAGCCTGCCATGCTCGTATATCTATGGGATTCTCCAGGCAAGAATACTGCAGTTGGTGGCCATTTCTTTTTCCAGGCGATCTTCCCAACCTCGGAGTCGGAACCGGGTCTTCTGCATTGCTGGTAGAGTCTTTACCAGTTGAACTACGAGGGAAGCCCTATATATTGCTAACGTGGGTCCAACTCTTTGCAACCCCATGGACTGTAGCCTGCCACAATCCTCTGTCCATTTGATTTCTCAGGCAAGAATATTGGAATGGGTTGTTTGCTTCTACAGGAGATCTTGACCCAGGAATCCTACCCCTCCTGCTTTGGGAGGCAGAATCTATACTGCTGAGTCACCAGCAAAGACATCTCACTGCATAAATATTTACAAATGTCTTTCCTTCATGAGATTTGTGTTTCTCAACAACATGAACCCCAGAGTCTTCTAAATGCATAAAATCTATTAGATGATAAATGTCAAACAAGGATTTAGGTCAGTCGCACAGCCGTGTCTGACTTTTTGCGACCCCACGAACAGCAGAACGCCAGGTCTCCCTGTTGATCATTAATTCCCAGTCTAATCAAACTCATGTCCATTGAGTCAGTGATACCATCCAACCATCTCATCCTCTGTTGTCCCCTTCTCTTCCCAACTTCAATCTTTCCCAGCATAAGGGTCTTTTCAACTGAGTCGGCACTTCACATCAGGTGGCCAAAAAAACTGGCATTTCAGTTTAAACATCAGTCCTTCCAATGAATATTCAGGACTGATTTCCTTTAGGATGGACAGGTTGGATCTCCTTGCAGTCCAAGAGACTCAAGAGTCTTCTCAAACACCACAGTTCAAAAGCATCAATTCTTCAGTGCTCAACTTTCTTTATAGTCCAACTATCACGTCCATACATGACTACTGGAAAAAAACATAGCCTTCACTAGATCGACCTTTGTTGGCAAAGTAATGTCTCTGCTTTTTAATATGCTGTCTAGGTTGGTCATAACTTTCCTTCCAAAGAGTAAGTATCTTTTAATTTCAAGGCTGCAGTCACCATCTGCAGTGATTTTGGAGCCCAGAAAAATAAAGTCTGTCACCATTTCCACTGTTTCCCTATCTATTTGCCATGAAGTGATGGGACCGGATGACATGATCTTAGTTTTCTGAATGTTGAACTTTAAGCCAACTTCTTCAATCCCTTCTTTCACTTTCATCCAGAGGCTCTTTAGTTCTTCTTCACTTCTGCCATAAGTTTGGTGTCATCTGCATATCTGAGGTTATTGACATTTGTCCCAGCAATCTTCATTCTAGCCTGTGCTTCATCCAGCCCAGCATTTCTCACGATGTACTCTGCATATAAGTTAAATGAGCAGGGTGACAGTATACAGCATTGGTGTATTTGTTTTCCTATTTGGAACCAGTCTGTTGTTCCACGTCCAGTCCTAACTGTTGCTTCCTGACCTGCATACATATTTCTCAAGATGTAGGTCAGGTGGTATGGTATTCCCATCTCTTTCAGAATTTTCTACAGCTTATTGTAATCCACACGGTCAAACACTTTGCCATAGTCAATAAAGCAGAAATAGATGTTTTTCTGGAATTCTCTTGCTTTTTTGATAATCCAATGGATGTGGGAAATTTGATCTCTGGTTCCTCTGCCTTTTCTAAAACCAGCTTGAACATCTGGAAGTTCATGGTTCACATATTGTTGAAGCCTGACTTGGAGAATTTTGAGCATTACTTTATTAGCATGTGAGATGAGTGTGATTGTCCAGTAGTTTGAGCATTTTTTGGCATTGCCTTTTTTAGGTTCTGGAATGAAAACTGACCTTTTTCAGTCCTGTGGCCACTGCTGAGTTTTCCAAATTTGCTGACATATTGAGTGCAGCACTTTTACAGCATCATCTTTTAGGATTAAAATAGCTCAACTGGAATTCCATCACCTCCACTAGCTTTGTTCTTAGCGATACTTCCTAAGGCCCACATGACTTCACATTCTAGGATGTCTGGCTCTAGGTGAGTGATCATGCCATCTTGATTATCTGGGTCATGAAAATCTTTTTTTCTTGCCACCTCTTCTTAATATCTTCTGCATCTGTTAGGTCCATACCATTTCTGTCCTATATTGTCCTTTATAAATCTGTCCTTTATTGAGCCCATCTTTGTGTGAAATGTACCAAGGGAACATTTCCCTTGGCACCTCTAATTTTCTTGAAGAGATCTCTGGTCTTTCCCATTCTATTTTCCTCTATTTCTTTGCACTGATCACTGAGGGAGGCTTTCTTATCACTCCTTGCTATTCTTTTGAACTTTGCATTCAAACGGGTTTATCTTTAATTTTCTCCTTTTCTTTTTGCTTCTCTTCTTTTCACAACTATTTTTAAGGCCTCCTTAGACAGCTCTTTTGCTTTTTTTTCATTTCTTTTTCTTGGGGATGGTCTTGATCCCTGTCTCCTGTACAATGTAACAAACCTCCATTCATAGTTCATCAGGCATTCTATGACATCTAGAACCTTGAATATTTCTCACTTCCACTGTATAATCGTAAGGGATTTGATTTAGGTCCTACCCGAATTTCTAGTGGTTTTCCCTACTTTCTTCAATTGAAGTCTGAATTTGGCAATAAGGAGTTCATGGTCTGAGCCACAGTCAGCTCCCAGTCTTGTTTTTGCTGAACGTAAAGAGCTTTTCCATCTTTGGCTTCAAAGAATTTAATCGATCTGATTTTGGTGTTGATCACCTGGTGATGTCCATGTGTTGAGTTCTCTTGTGTTCTTGGAAGAGGGTGTTTGCTATCACCAGTGCATTCTCTTGGCAAAACCCTATTAGCCATTGTCCCGCCTCATTCTGTACTCCAACGCAAAATTTGCATGTTCCTCCAGGTGTTTCTTGACTTCCTTCTTTATATTCCAGTCCCCTATAATGAAAAAGACATTTTTTTGGGGGGTGTTAGTTTTAGAAGGTCTTGTAGGTCTTCATAGAACTTTCAACATCAGCTTCTTCAGCATTACTGGTTGGGGCATAGATTTGGATTACTGTGATATTGAATGGTTTGCCTTGGTAACAAACAGAGATCATTCTGTCATTTTTGAGATCACATCCAAGTACTGCATTTTGGACTCGTTTGTTGACTATGATGGCTACTCCGTTTCTTCTAAGGATTTCTTGCTCACAGTAGTAGATATAATGATCATCTGAGTTAAATTCTCCCATCCTAGTCCATTTTAGTTCACTGATTCCTCAAATGTTGATGTTTAATCTTGCCATCTTCTGTTTCACCGCTTCCAATTTACCTTGATTTATGAACCTTACACTCAGGTTCCTATGCAATATTGCTCATTACAGCATCAGACTTTACTTCCATCACCAGTCATATCAACAACTGGGCGTTTTTTATTTTTTTTTGTTTTCTTGCTTTGGCTCTGTCTCTTTATTCTTGGGGAGTTATTTCTCCACTTTTCTCCAGTAGCATATTGGGCACCTACCAAGCTGGCGAGTTCATCTTTCAGTGTCTACCTTTTTGCCTTTTCATACTGTTCATGGGGTTCTCAAGGCAAGACTACTGAAGTGGTTTGCCATTCTCTTCTCCTGTGGACTACAATTTGTCCAAAATCTCCATCATGACCCATCTGTCTTGGGCGGATCTACGTGGTGTGTCTTATAGTTTCATTGAGTTAGACAAGGCCATGGTCCTTGTGATCAGTTTGATTAGCTTTCTGTGAATTGGTTTTCATTCTGTCTGCCCTCTGAAGGATTAGGGTAAGAGGCACATGGAAGCTTTCTGCTAGGAGAAACTGACTGTGGGGATACTGGGTCTTGTTCTGATGGGTGAGACCATGCTCAGCAAATCTTTAAACCAATTTTCTGATTTAGGGTGCTTTGTTCCCTCCCTGTTGTTTGACCTGAGACCAAATTAGAGTGGGGGTAATGAAGAAAATGCCAACCTACTTTAACAGCTCCCATGCATGCACTGCCACACTCAGTGCCCCTGACCCTGCAGCAGGCCACCACTGACCCAATAGCATCCTGTGCTAGAGACTCCTGGACACTCACGGGCAAGTCTGGGTCAGTCTCTTGTGGGGTCACTGCTCCTTTCTCCTGGATCCTGGTGCACACAAGGTTTTGTCTGTGCCCTCCAAGAGTCTGTTTCCCCAGTACTATCTAAGTTCTGGAGACTCTATGGTGGGGTTAATGGTGATCTCCTCCAGCAGGGCTTATGCCACACCCAGGTCTGCCTCACCCAGAGCCCCCGCGCCTGGGGCAGGCCACTGCTGACCTGCACCTCTACAGGAGACACTCAAACATTCAAAGGCAGGTCTAGCACAGTTTCTGTGGGGTCTCCTGGTGCATACAAGGTTTTGTTTGAGCCTTCCAAGTGTCTCTGGAGGGTATGGGGTTTGATTTTAAGCACAGTTTTGCTCCTTCTACCGTCTTGCTGGGGCTTCTCCTTTTCCCTTGGATGCAGTGTATCTTTTTTGGGGGGGATTCAACATTCTCCCGTGAATGGTTATTCAGCAGTGAGCTGTAATTTTGGAGTTCTCACAGGAGAAGATGAGCACATGTCCATCTTCACCTGCACTTCTCCATAGTTCATACCAACTATGAACATCCACAGTTGGTAAATAAAGCTTATGAAAGATGTTGAACATCATGTCTTTGGGGAAATGAAAATTAAAACAATGAGATACCACTGCACATCTATTGAAAAGGCCAAAATCAGAACACTTGCAGCAAATGCTGACAAGGATGTGGAACAATAGGAAATTTTACTCATTTCTGGTAGGAATGAAAAATGATATTGCCACTTTGAAAGACAATTTGTTAGTTACCTATGAAACTAAACATTCTTACCATAATATTCAGTCACTGCACGACTTTATTTAGCCAAATTTTTGGAAATATATGCCCACACAGAAACCTGAGCATGGATGTTTACAGTAGCTGAATGCCCTTCGTCAGGTGAATGGAGAAATTAACTGTGCTGCACACAGACTCTGGAGTATTATTCAGCACTTAACAGAAATGATCCAACAAACCATGAAAAAGCAAGAGTATTTTACTAAGGGAAAGAAGCCAAGCTGAGAAGATTTTCTCTTTTATGATTTTATATGACATTCTAAAAAAGGCAAAAACTATATAGTTAAATGACCAATATTTGGCATGGGTGAAGGGTAAGTGAAGATGAAAAATCAGAACATGCAGAGTTTTTAGAGCAGTGAAACCTTTCTGGATGATACTGTAATATTAGATACATATTATACATTTGTGAAAGAAGGTATAACACTAAGAATTAACCTTAATGTATATTATGGACTTAGGTAATAATAACGTGTCAGCATAATTTCACTGATTTTTATAAATATAAAGCTGTAGTTTGGTATATTGATAGTGGGGGTAGCCTGTGGAGAGGGGAAGGAGAAATCAGGGAACTCTGTACTTTCTACTCAATATTGCTGTGAACTAGAATTGTTATGAAAAATAAAGTCTGTGTAAAAGGGGAGGAAAAGAAAACCTTCCATTAAAGACCACAAAAGCTGGATACATTTTTCAATGTATATGAAATAAAGAAGTTTTATTATCTCAAGTGTATGTCTTCTGCAAATAAATAAGAAAATGAGGAATAACTTTAAAATTATGTGCACAGAACAATATGAAGAAAGTCACAGAGTATGAAACAAAAATGGTTGAAAGTCCATTTCATAAAATCTCAGTGTCACTGGTAATCACAAAAATAAAAATTACATCACAATGTGATTTTATTTATGCAATTTAGATTGTCAAAACTTTAAAAGCCTGAAATTACCAGCCACCAGCAGATATGAAGTACAAGGAACACTCATCCTTTTGTTTTGGAAATACAAATTGGACAACTGGTTTGAAGAATAATTTGGTAATATCTATTGCAAGTATAGGGGTGCCTACCCAAATGAATAGCAATTACTTTTCTGTTAATACAACAAAAAGGAAATATACACACATTCATACAAAGACATTTATAAAAGTTATCATAACAGCATGCTGTGTAATGATAGAAAGGGGTATGAAATGGCCTAAATGTCAACAGGAGGAGAATTTAGAGATAAACTTATATATATGGGAATGTGTTTATATTTATATGTATAAATTCTGTAGATAAAACATTAAAATGTATGAATTAGAACACTTGAACTAGTATAGTAGAATCTCACAAACATTTCGAGTGGAAAAGTAAATTACATTCAATTCAGTTCAGATCAGTCGCTCAGTCATGTCTAACTCTTTGCGAACCCATAAATCACAGCACTCCAGGCCTTCCTGTCCATCACCAACTCCTGGAGCTTACTCAGTCTCATGTCCATCGAGTCAGTGATGCCATCCAGCCATCTCATCCTCTGTTGTCCCCCTCTCCTCCTGCCCCCAATCCCTCCCAGCATCAGGGTCTTTTCCAATGAATCAACTCTTCACATGAGGTGGCCAAAGTATTGGAGTTTCAGCTTCAGCATCAGTCCTTCCGATGAACACCCAGGATTGACCTCCTTTAGGATGGACTGGTTGAATCTCCTTGCAGTCCAGGGGACTCTCAAGAGCCTTCTCCAACACAATTGAAAATGAATTATTTTGGATTGATATAAAATTTTTTCAATGCAGTATAAACTACATTGTTAGGACAATTGGGTACAATTAGTAAAATTAAGTATCAATTGTATATTGGATAATTAAGTGGTAGAGTTAAACTATTTTACATGGAAGAATTCATTTGTTCTTTATCAATGTAAGTTTTCAGGTATGAAGTTGTCAAGTTCACAATGTCCAAGCTAAAGTCTTTTGTTTGGACTTTTTGTTATTAATTTGTACAATTTGTTATTAATAAAATGAGATTCAAAATAGGGAATTTGTACACAACTATATCAGAAAGAGAAAATTGCACAAATGAACATGTATATCTTGTTTGGAAGATCTTTACATTCTACAAGCAAAGAATACAAATGCATCAATACATCTTGGAAAAATTGTGAAAACTTATCATTCTTTTGGCCTAAGATAAAAGTGTAATTTGTTCCTGAAAATATAACTTGAATTTTCTAAATATAATCTAATGAAGATTAACATCAGTTATAACAAACCAAAAAAAGTTACTTAAAAACCAAGTTTGTTGTTGCTGTTCAGTTGCTCAGTCATGTCTGACTCTTTGCGATTCTGTGAACTGGAGCAAACCAGGCTTCCTTGTCTTTCACTATCTCCCAGAGTTTGCTCAAACTCACGTCCACTGAGTCCAGGATACCATCCAACCATCTCATTCTCTGGCCCCTGCCCCTTCTCTTCCTGCACTCAGTCATTCCCAGCATCAGGGTCATTTCCAATGAGTCCACTCTTTGCTTTGGGTGGCAAAAGTATTGGAGCTTCAACTTCAGCATCAGTCCTTCCAGTGAATATTCAGAGTTGATTTCCTTTAGGCTTGACCAATCAGAAACCTCAGATATGCATATGATACCACCCTTCTGGCAGAAAGTGAAGAACTAAAGAGCCTCTGGATGAAAGTGAAAGAGGAGAGTGAAAAAGTTGGTTTCAAGTTCAGCATTCAGAAAACTAAGATCATGGCATCCGGTCCCATCACTTCATGGCAGATAGATGGGGAAACAGTGGAGACAGTGGCTGACTTTATTTTTCTGGACTCCAAAATCACTGCAGATGGTGATTGCAGCCATGAAATTAAAAAACGTTTACTTCTTGGAAGAAAAGTTATGCCCAACCTTGATAGCATATTTAAAACCTAGACATTACTTTGCCAACAAAGGTCTGTCTAGTCAAGGTTATGATTTTTTCAGTGGTCATGTATGGATGTGAGAGTTGGTCTATAAAGAAAGCTGAGCGCTGAAGAATTGATGATTTTGAACTGTGGTGTTGGAGAAGACCCTTGAGAGTCCCTTGGATTGCAAGGGAATCCAACCAGTCCATCCTAAAGGAAATCAGTCCTGGGTGTTCATTGGAAGGACTGATGTTGAAGCTGAAGCTCCAATACTTTGGCCACCTGATGCGAAGAACTGACTCATTGGAAAGGACCCTGATGCTGGGAAAGACTGAGGGCAGGAGGAGACAGGGACAACAGAGGATGAGATGGTTGGATGGCATCATCAATTCGATGGACATGAGTTTGGGTGAACTCCGGGTGTTGGTGATGGACAGAGAGGTCTGGCATGCTGCAGTTCAATGGGTCGCAAAGAGTCAGATACAATTGAGTGACTGAACTGAACCTATCAGATCTCCATGCTGTCCAAGGGACTCTCAGTAGCCTTCTTCCACACAACAGTTTGAAAGCATCAGTTTTTCTGTGCTCAGACTTCTTTGTGGCACAACTCTCACATCCCTACATGATTGCTACAAAAACCATATCTTTTGATGAGAAGGACCTTTGTTGTCAATGTAAAGTGAAAGTGAAAGTGAGAGTTGCTCAGTAGTGTCTGACTCTTTGTTACCCCATGGACTGTAGCCCATGGAAAACTCCAAGTCAAAATACTAGAGTAGGTAGCCTTTCCTTTCTCCAGTGGATCTTCCCAACCCAGGGTGCAAACCTAGGTTTCCCACTTTGCAGACGGATTCTTTACCAGCTGAGCCACCAGGAAAGACTCAAAGTAATGTCTCTGTTTTTTAATGTGTTGTCTAGGCTTGTCAGAGTGTTTGTTTCAAGGAGAAAGCGTCTTTTAATTTCATGGCTGCAGTCATCATCCACAGTGATTTTGGAGCCCAAGAAAACAAAGTTTGTCCCTGTTTCCGTTGTTTCCCCATGTATTTGCCATGATATGATGGGGCCAGATGCCATGATCTTCAATTTTTGAATTTTGAGTTTTAAGCCAGATTTTTCACTCTACTCTTTCACATTTATCAAGAGGCTCTTTAGTCCCTCTTTGCTTTCTACCATTAGGGAGGTGGCACCTGCATATCTGAGGTTATTGATATTTCTCCCTGCAATCTTGATTCCAGCTTAAGCTTCATCCAGCCTGGCATTTCTCATGATGTACACTGCATAAAAGTTAAATAAGCAGAGTGAAAATATACGGCCTTGATGTACTCCTTTCCCAATTTGGAACCAGTTAATTGTTCCATGTCTGGTTCTGACTGTTGCTTCTTGATGTGCATACAGGTTTTGCTGGGGGCAAGCAATGCGGTCTAGTATTCTCATCTCGAAGAATTTTTCACAGTTTGTTCTAATGCACACAAAGTTTATAGTATAGTCAGTAAAGAAAAAGTAGGTTTTCTTTTTTCTTTATTTTTTAAATTATTTTGCTTTTTCCATGATCCAATGGATATTTGACCTCTAGTTCTTCTGCTTTTTCTAAATCAATTTGTATATCTGGAAGTAATTAGTTCACATATGCTTGAAGCCTAGCTTGAAGAGTTTTAGTATTACTTCAGTAACATATGAAGTGAGTGTAATTGTGTGGTAGTTTGAACATTCTTTGGCATTTCCCTTCTATGGGATTGAAATGAAAACCAACCTTTTTCAGTCATGTGGTCACTGCTGAGTTTTCCAAATTTCCTGGCATATTGGGTGCAGCACTTACACATCATCATCTTTTAGGATTTGAAAGAGCTCAGCTGGAATTCCATCACCTCAACTAGCTTTCTTTGTAGTAATGCTTCCAAAGGCCCACTTGACTTCATACTCCAGGATGTAAGGCTCTAGGTGTGTGATCACAGCATCTTGGTTATGTGGGTCATTAAGACCTTTTTTGTAGTTTTCCTATATATTCTTGCCACCTCTCCTTAATAACTTCTGCTTCTGTTAGGTCCATACCACTTCTGTCCTTATTGTGTCCAGCTTTGCATGAAATGTTTCTTTGGTATTTGTAATTTTCTTAAAGAGGTCTCTAGTCTTTCCCATTCTATTTTTTCCATCTATTTGCTTGCATTATTCACTTAAGGAGACTTTCTTCAGAACCCTACATTCAGGTGAATATGTCTTTCCTTTTCTTCTTTGTTGTTCACTTTTCTTCTTTTCTCAGCTGTTAGTAAGAGCTCCTCAGACAACAAGTTTACCTTTTCGCACTACTTTTTCTAGGGGATGATTTTGATCACCGCCTTCTGTACAATGTTAAAACCTCTGTCCATAGTTCTGCAGGCACTGTGTCTATCAGATTTAACCCACTGAATATATTTGTCACTTTCATTGTATAATCCTAAGGGATTTGACTTAGCTCATACCTACATGGCCTACTGGTTTTTCCTTCACTCTTCAATTTAATTGTGAATTTTGCAATAAGGAACTCATGATTTGAGCCACAGTCAGCTCCTGGTCTTGTTTTTGCTGACTGTATGGAGTTTCTCTATCTTTACCCGCAAGGAATATAATAAATCTGATTTCAGTATTGACCATCTAGTGATGTCTATGTATAGAGTCGTCTCTTGTGTTGTTGCAAGAGGGTGTTTACTATGACCAGTGCATTCTCTTTACAAAAGTCTGTTAGCCTTTGCACTACTTCAGTTTGTACTCCCTGGCCAAACTTGCCTGTTACTCCAGGTATCTCTTGACTTCCTATTTTGCATTCCAATCACCTATGATGAAAAGGACATTTATTTTTGGTGTTAGTTGTAGGTCTTCTAAGTCTTCACAGAACTGTTCAACTTCTTCAGCATCAGTGGTTGGGGCATAGACTTGGAATGCTGCATCAAATTTAAGAGAGTCTTCTAATGAAACAAAGTTCTAAGGGAAGGAGCAAATAAGCACAAGTAGTTTTTTTCAAAAATGTGTGCATATTTCTAAAAAAATCTACACAAGAAAGAGGTAGAAAAATGGGACTAAATATTTAGATACCTATTTTAAAAGTGAAACATCTGCAAATCCTGTGAAAATGCAAAATCCTGCCTAACCATATGGAGAAATATACATACAGCTTTGTGAAAAATCTTTCATCAAGGCAAATATGTGAATCATAATTTTTCATTTTCAGTTTATTTTCTTTTTGTTAGTCATATCTTGCCAAATGAAAATATGGGATTTTGTATTTTAACTAATATGAAAACATTTCTTGGTAGAGTGGAATTGATAGGAATTTGGAAGAGATTTACCCAATTGTTAATAGTTTATAAATATTTTTTAAAAATGGATTTCCAGGACAAGCCTAGACAGTGTATTAAAAGCAGAGACATTACTTTACCAATAAAGGTTCGTCTAGTCAAAGCTATTTTTTTCTGGTATTAATGTATGGATGTGAGATTTGGACCATAAACAAAGCTGAGTGCTGAAGGATTGATGCTTTTGAACTGTGGTATTGGAGAAGACTCTTGAGAGCTCCTTGGACTACAGGGATATCAAACCAATGAATCGTAAAAGAATCAGTCCTGAATATTCATTGGAAGGGCTGATGTTGAAGCTGAAGCTCCAATACTTTGGCCACTTGATGCAAGAGTTGGCTCATTAGAAAAGACCCTGATGCTGGGAAAGATTGAAGGCAGGAGGAGAAGGGGATGACAGAGGACCAGATGGTCGGATGGCATCACCAACTCAATGGACATGAAACTGATCAAGCTCCAGGAGATGGTGAAGGACAGGGAAATCTTCATGTGCAGACAGGAAGTGCTGCAACCCATGGGGTCACAAAGAGCCAGACATGACTGAGCAACTGAACAACAACAAGGCGTTACATACACCTACAGTTTATTAATACATTTTTTAAAATTAAAAGGCTAACAATGTTTGTTTTAAAAAAAAAAAGATAAAATGTGTATCATATTGGTAGACTGCTATTGACCTGATATCCAAAATAATTACTCATGATTTCAGGAAACTGAAAAATAGGTACAGATATTTAAAAACATTCAGGTTTCTCGGTAAGTCTAAGTTTCTTAAACTTTAGCAGAACATATACAAAATATAGAGGAGGTATATATATATATATATATATATATATATATAAGGACAAACCAGTGTAACATAATTTTATAAGGAAAGGTGAAAGAAAGATATATCCTAGTATAAGCTAACTCTTGAGTTAGGATAATACTTAAGGAAACAAACCAACAAACAGAATCCTTTGAGTTACACTGGAAGTGAAAAGAAAAGACAAGAAAAATTAAGCATATTTCTAAGAGAAATAGTTACAGAACTGTTTGACTTCTCTATCAGAGAAAATGATTTTAAAATTGGAGTTGAACAAAAATTGTTTGAGCGGACTCAAAACACCTAAGATAACTATTCAAACCCATACTCAATGCATTTTCTGTGTTTTTCTTCCTTTTTGTAGTAGTGATGAATTATCAACAGCCATCCATCTTCTCTCATCTACTGCCAATTTTGATCAATGACACTCATTTTGAAATGGTTATATAGAAAATAATTTGGTTTTTATGTGTGTGACAAATATATTGAAAGGTTTAAATTTGTTCAGGGAACAATGAGGAAACACCTTTATTTTTCTGCAACCCCCACCTTCAAACGTGCTTGATTTACACTTTCACCTGACCTATGACAGAATCTCAGGAAAATCCCAGAGTTTTCAAGTTATGTTCAGGAATTAAAACAGCTTGCCATGTCCTCACTTAAAAGTTCATAATATATAATGCACAACAGGTAGTTTTTACTCCACTCCTCCTCCACTTCACTCCAGCCATGTCTGAGTCAAGGCTTAGAGATGGCCATTTAAAAAAAAAAAAAGTGAAATAATGCATTTACAGCAACATGTATTGACCTAGAGATTGTCATGCTGAGTGAAGTAAGTCAGACAGAGGAGGAATAATATTGTATGACATCCCTTATATGTGAAATCTAAAAAGAAATGATACAAATGAACTTATTTACAGAACAGAAGCAGACTCAAAGACTTAGAGAAAAAACTTATGATTGCTGGAGGAATGGGGAAAGCTGGAAGGGAAGGGTGGCCAAGGTTGGGAATTAACATGAACACACTGCCATTAAAATAGATAAACAATAAGGACCTACTGTATAGCAAAGGGAATTCTGCTCAATGTTATATGGCAGCCTGGATGGGAAGGAAATTTGGGGGAGAATGGATATGTGTATATGTATGACTGAGTCCCTGCTGTTCATCTGAAATTATCATGACTTTGTTAATTGGCTATCACTCAGATTGTAAAGAATCTGCCTGTGAACCAGGAGAGCTGGATTTGATCCCTGGGTTAAGAAGATCTCCTGGAGAAGGGAATGGCTACCCACTCCAGTATTCTTCCCTGGAGAATTCCATGGACAGAGGAGCATGATAGGCCACAGTCTATGGGGCCACAGAGTCTGATGTGACTGACTCACAGTTTTACTTTCTCAGTATGTTTTCTGCTGTTTCTAACTCTTTTAGAATAGAGTCAGGAGCCATAACACAAAGCAAAGAGAGGAATTTTGTGATTGGCATTCTGTAAGAGAAATATTGAAATTTTATCATTCATAGGGGACAGTTGTGAAACTCTTAGAAACCTTTAAGGAATATTCACAGCTGATGATTCCATAATTAAGCCATGAACCTTTATGGTCTCATCACCTCAGCTCCTGGCCTCTTGCAATGAATACTCTATGAAACCTTACTTCTAGAATCCCTCATCCCAGTAGTCTGTTTTCTTGGGTGTAGTACCTTTCAGGATGACTTTAACCATCTACCTTTTTCAGTAACTCTCTGGTAGATGTTGGGAAACTCCGATATCCCTGTGATACCAAACTAAGGAAATTTAGCTTGCTCTTCCACTGCCTTTATTCCTCCTAACCTCAGCTTGTGAGTTATAGCTGCCAGACTCCCAACTGTTCAGAATTATATAGTGGAGAGTCATGTATCAGTCTTTTTTTTTTTTTTTTTTTAACATGCTCTCCAAACTCCATGGGCCACGTGACAGTTTTGTCTAAGAATTCCCACAGACCTCCATTAGATATATTGCCATAAGCTCATCAATTTCTATAGTTTAGCAAACATCCATTGTGGGATGGGTAACATCTCAACCTATAGAGAACATCCCCAGTGTTTATGAAATGATTCTATGGAATTGACTCACTTAGCATAGGGAGGTTGCACTTTATCTCTTTCCATAGAAAGAAGTGGAAAATTACAAAGCATTTTTTTTTTCCCCTGTGAGTCTACAACTCCACTGTCTTAATTATCGCTATTTATTTTAAAGTATTATCCTATAAGGGTGTGTAGGGGGCAGTGAGTTTGAGAGACACATTACAGTAATATGTTTTAAGACATTCTGAATAAAAAAGAGAGCTTGCAGTTGTGCCATTTACTATAGAATTTAAGTGCACTTATTCTCTTCTGTCCTTATAAAGAGGACAATTTCCACTCAACGTTACATTTGCTGCCTACACATGTACTTCTATATACTTATATCCCTTTAAATAATAAAATGGGAATTGAATTTATGGTACTAATTGAATGAGTATAGAATTCAGTCCACTTGAACTACTCAACTATAATTATGAAAACTGTAGAGGGGCTGTGCGTTCTCAGTCCTCGCATGGCTACACTTGTCTCTGAAAGTAGCTTCCTCCTAGTGTTAGGCCTCTAATTTACATGAATACATTGAAAGCTCTAAACAACAGAGTTAAGCTAAACTTTGTACATTCTTTAAAATTCCTGGATTCCAATGACTCATTACTTTGAGCAAAAACGTTTTGGCTATTTTTAAGCTAGAAGCAAGGAATAGGAGTACTTTTCCAATTTTAAGTTCAATTTAAACTCAGTGTGCTTCAATAATTCAGAAACCAATGAACTTTAAAACGGAAGATTTCCTCGAGTCCAATTCCTTCCCAGCCAAGAGTAGTACAGCAATTTAAGCAAGGTATTTTTAATTATGTGAAAGCAATATGTTATGAAAATATTTACTTGAGGTTTGTTTAATATAAAATTGGATGGTTATACTTTAAATATAGAATGTGATACATTAAGTAAAGTTTAGCTATTTTGTGGTACTATATGAGCAAAAAGGGTCAGAAATACATATTCAAAGTATGAAAATACAGAAAAGTAAAGATCTTTATATTGATCTATACAAAATCCTATAAAAATGAGATTAAGGAATTAGCATAAAATTAGAGCTTGCTGATTGTTTTTAAACAAATATTATGCTAATTTTTATTATATATTATATGTAAATATTTATAGTTCTTACAAGATTTCAGTGAGGTATGCATTTTTCATTTTGAAGAATATAACTCTAGAACATCAGTGTCCAATACGACTTTCTGCAATGATAGAAATGTTTGATAGCTGCACTGTCAATACAGCAACTCCTGAGCAATATATGACTATTCTGAACTTAAATATGACTGTGCGCATGTGCATTCTCAGCAGCTAGGTCATGTTCAACTCTCTGCAACCCCTTGTGCTAAAGGGTTTTCTGTCCATAGGATTTTCCAGGTAAGAATACTGGAGTGGGTTGCCATTTCCTTCTCCAGGGCATCTTCCCACCCCAAGGTTTGAACCTAATCTCCTACATTGACCAGCAGATTTTTTACCACTGAGGCACCTGGGAAGCCCTCGATAAGACTAGTACAACTAAATAATAGAATGCTTATTCTTATTTAATTTTAATTAACTAAAAGATTGATTCATTTAGACACAAATGACTGGTAATATATTGGACAGCTTAGTTCTAGAATAAAATCATCCTAACCTTCTCCTAATATGTACTTTTGAATTCTGAAAAATTATATCAATTATAGTACTTTGCAACCTTTGAATACAGAAGCTGTTAGGAGACTCAAAAATTACTATTTCATTATTATCAAAATGGAAATTTGTGAAAGCAATTTAATATTCATGAAAGGGCAACCTCTATCATTAATATCTCAAAATCTGCCAGTGCATGTAGATTGGTATTGATCATTACTATAACAATATCACCTCATGCAATACAAACTTTTTAGAATTTGATCATTTTTAAATAAAAATTTACTAATCAGAAGATTATCATACAAATCTAGTATTTCAAACTGCAAAAATATAGGGATTTTTAGAAATTTTTATTTGACCATTTTCATTTCCCCACCTCTTTAAAAAATTTCTTTGTGTTTTTTAATAGGTCTGTAGTTTATTAAATTAAGAAAATAGTAATGTAGAAAAATTATAAAATTTAGAAAATGTAAACAGCTTGTTTGTTCCATGACACATGTGTTCTCCATGGGGGAACTTTGTAGTGCTGACTTGCAAAGCATTCCATAACCAATCTGCCCTTGGGACTGTCTGTCCTGTTCTTACTTCAAGGATGAATGTTTTCTGTAGTCTGCCAAACACCAGGAAGTTTGGATTCATTCAAGGCCAAGTTATTTAAAAGAATATTTTACACATCTTTCAGGAACAAGATTTTTTGTTTATTTCTTTTGTTTTGTTTTGTTTTAAAGCTGTGCTGTATTCTATAGTGATATCCAGGATAAAAACAAATGGAAAAATAAACAAATATGAAAAGCACTTTAAATATTTAATGGTGATATCATTTAGGAAAGTATGAAACAAAATTCAATCCATTCATTTTTATTAGTTAATAACAATACCTTCTTTATAGGTTTGTTGTATTAAATAAACTCATATAATTTAAGCATTAGTAATAGAATATGGCACACAAAATCGTTACTCATCTTTTCATCTAAGGTAAAATTCTTATATATCCACTGTTATATTTTAATCTGAGGAAAGTAGCAGAAATGGACTAGGATCTTTTCCATGATGTTGTACAGATAGTATTTCAAAGGAGAAGTAGTACTTTTCAGAAGTGCATAATTTTGTTATGAAAAATCTAGATAACAGAAATTAGTATTCTGTCTGTCATACACTCAAGTGATCTCAGTAAGCCTCTATCATTGGAGTCAGGGCTTTAAGCTATTTCTCTAATAAGGGAAATGGATTTGTCCTGGCCTACCCACATTCCACTGCCCAGCCAATGTCATGGTTTTGCAAGGGAGCTGACTAGCATTATGATAGTGTACCCACCCCAAGTAATAATTAACTCTGGCGTCATGGTCAGTTGGCCTAAATCATTTCAGACCCTTTCTATTTTTCAGTCCAGGTAAATCAAAGAATCATGACAGGTTTTTAAAATTCTGTTTATTTCTTTCAGTAGTCAAGCTGTGAATTATTTCAACTCATAAAATTTTCTTAATTATAGTAAAGAAATATGTTGGTAGAAAATATTTCGGGAATAATATTTCTACTATAAGCTAAAATGTTTATATTAATACTAATATCCTCATATGACTTATTTAAACAAAATTTAAGAGAAAAGTAATTGAATGAGTACTGTACATTTTTAGAATGAATATGAAAGTGTTATTGTTTTACTTTCATTTTACCCCAAAGTAGGGTGTTTGTTTTAGAAAATAACACATTAATAGTGAAGTAATATTTTCAGAAAGTTAATTGTTCTAAGACACCATGGAAAATAAAATAATTTAAAAATTTTTATTTGTTTCAAGGAATTTAAAACCAAGGTGATACTCAAAACACACTCATAGAAAACACTAACAATACAATGTTGTATGCAAAACGTGTCAGCTTCTTCAGATTGTTGTAGTTTCGTTGCTAAGTTGTGTCTAACTCTTTGCAACCCCATGGCCTGCAGCAAGCCAGGATTCCCTGTCTTTCACTATCTCCCAGAGTGTGTCCTTTGAGTCAGTGATGTTATCCAACTATCTTATTCTTTGTTGTCCCCTTCTCCTCCTGCCTTCCATCTTTCCCAGCATCAGGGTCTTTCCCAAAGAGCTGACTCTTGGCATCAGGTGACCAAAGTATTGGAGTTTCAGCATCATCCTTCCAATGAATGTTCAGGGCTGATTTTCATTAGGACTGACTAGTTTGATCTCCTGGCTGTCCAAGGGACTTTCAAGATTCATCTCCAGCACCACAATTCAAAAGCATCAATTCTTTGGAGCTCAACCCTCTTTGTCATCCACCTCTCACATCTGTACATGACTACTGGAAAAATCATAGCTTTGACTATACAGATTTTTGTCAGCAGAGTGGTGTCTCTGTTTTTAATATGTTAAGTTTGTCATAGCTTTTCCTTCAAAGAGCAAGTGTCTTTTAATTTCATGGCTACAGTCACTTTCCGCAGTAATTTTGGAGCCCAAGAAAATAAAATCTTCTTCAGATAGTAAGCACAAAAGAGGTAAGCAATAACATAATTTGGAAACATGCATGAAAAAGTGAAGTCATAGAGAATGACCTAAACAGAACTTTTTAACAAGGATGGTAACAAAAATACCATATTTGGTATACATTTAAAAATGAGGAATTTTATCAGGAAGAAGAGTGTGTAAGGCAAGCAGATTGCTGTCTTATTATAAGTTTTAAATATTAGTTGTAGGTATTATAGTAAGAAATAGGGAGATATTTGTGATTATCTTCAGAAAATCAATCAGATGGTTAAATGCAGGATGTATCTGAATAGGGACTCACAAGGCAAGGAGCCAAGTTAGAATTTTGCAGTCTTGGTAGTAGCGATAATGGTTATAATGTTGGTGGTAGTAGTGGTAATATAGTAGTAATAGTTTAGTGGTAGAAGTGACCAGTGTACTTCACTTTAAAGTTGTCATTTGACAAAGTTCATTTACAAATTTTCTCTGATGTGATTGATGTGGAACAGATAAATGACTTAGAGTTGAAGTAATAGAAACATGAAAGAAGAGATAAAAAGAAATTTAAAAAAATAACAGAGAAAGTGTGGCAGTACTGGAATATAGGAGTAAGCAAGATAGCAGAGAGAGTTCTAGGGTGATAAGAGAAACAGCAAAGAGAAAAACAGCAAGTAGTTTGACAAGGAATCCTGTTATTAGTTTCTTAGTGTTGAGTTTGAAGCGATAGCAAGACTTTAAAGTACACATGTTCAGTAAGCAATTAAAACCTTGCAACTTCTTATGTAGTAGAAATGTCAAGGCAAAAGATGAAGGTAATTCTTTAAGAATACCTTGAGAAAAAAATAAAAGGGTATAGAGAATTAACTTTCAGAAGCAAAAGAATGAGAGAATCTGGAAAACCAGGAAAATCCAGTGTTATAGATATAAACAAGACTTAAACAAAGAGAACTTACTGATAACTTGGCCAAAATTTCAAAAAATTCTAAGTTTACATGATGGAAAATGGGTTTTTGGTCTGGGAAGAACATTATTAATGATCTTAATGTGTAGACTTCCAGGTTCCAGTGTGCAGTAGACAAGAAATGAAGAGTGGTAAGGATGTTGTGTCAGACAACATCAGAATAAAGACAAAAATGAAAAAAAAAACAAAACACTAATATAACCACTTTATGGAAGTGAGAAGTCTCAAGGCAGAGTGAGATTCAACTTACTAGAAATAGAAGATCACACAGATAAGCACAGAATTCTTAAGGGGGTAGAAAGCACAAGTTCAAAACTAGGGAGGAAATATCTTTTTCCTCACTCACACATTCTTGATATAATTTCATAATTAAAGCTTATTGCAAGTACAATACCAACCAAAACATTTTTTAGATAATCATTTCATATAATAATCATTCATTTTACTGATAACATTTTAACAATATGAATAAAGGAAAAGGTTAAGTTTCAATCCTCCTAAAAAATGCACACTTTGATCATAATGAGTTGGACAGTCATTTATATTTCCACTTAGCATCATAGATGCCAAAAGTGGGTTCAAAGGTCAAGTATCCAAACCAGTGATAAAGAAAATCTAGTTCAAAGGATTCCCAGATTAGTAAGTAATATTTTTATATACTCACATCCTGTCTTTTACAGCTTATAAAATTGCCTTTTTCAGATAACACACATGAGTGGAATTTATAGTGTTTTGTTCTTAATACAAACCATGCTCTCTGCTTTTACTAGTTCTATCCCACATTTGTTGCAATAGTGACTTCATTTCCTTCTTATCACATAAAGTGAAAATGCCTTCTTGTGAGGAAGAATGGAAAGAAATAATACTAGTAGAAAAAAAAAAATTTCTGCATATCTAAAAAAGAAAAAAAAAAAAAAAGAATGGCGTTCCAGATATCTTCTTTCACCTGCAGTAGTTTTCTATGAACTGCATAGTTTTCCCTTTACAAAATGCTCACACTATTTTTGCTTCTGAGCAAAAAATACTAGTGATATTAATAACTTGTTAAGATGATAAAGTCTGTTTAGAAACAACGGGTGAGCTTTTATGAGTCAGTAAAATCAAGTTCATTGTTCCAAAAGAGGGCTTATATAATAGCAAAGGTTAAATTTACCATCGAAATTTCCCCGTATCAAAGTCCTTGAAGGTCAATTTTCTTAGACCAAATTGTCTGTAAGCTATCCTCTCATCTTATTGAGAGCAAAGTTAGACAGAGCTCTGACATTAAAGTATAGTTCTTAACTGGACTTAATTTCTCTTCAATTTTTTAGGACACAGAATATTTACCAAAAAATTGTATTTAATTTCTTTCAAACATGGTGTAAAGTATAAAATATTCATTACAGAATGCTATCTGTTTACTCTTACCCATCCTTCCACTTACTTTCCTAAGAAGCACGAGTTAATATGTCAATTTATCATCAACAGAAACAAATTTTTCCAACAATATTGCTCCTACTGGTCATTTGTTGTTCTGGTCCCTAGAACTAAACATTTTTTTCCCTCAGATTTAATTAAGTTTAACTATTGTACTTTGAATTAGTATCATTGGCAAAATATTGGTAGTATATGCCAATCTGTTTTCTAGGGCTAAAACCAATTCTAAGTATTTCATTACAGTATGACTAAAGCAATAAAATTTCAAGAATACTTGAAAAATAATGTGTGTGTGTGTGTGTGTAGCCCATTCTTAATTATAATGCTTTCCAACTTGAAAAGTTTTTGTCTATAACAATGTCCTGTGGCTAAATCCTAGTTTAAATTCAACTGAGAGACTATTATTGTTCCACAAAATGATTTAAAAGATGGACAGTGTTTGGCACACAGTAGATGCTAAATAAATATTAGATAGTATTATATTTGATAAAGAAATTTCAAAGTGATGTCACTTTTTTAGGATATTCAAATCAAATTTTCTTTTCAATCATTGTAAGAGATATTGGTCTAAGTAGAGAAAGAATAATTAGAGTATCTACTAAAATTCTACAAAGCAGATATTCAGTTCGGTTCAATTCAGTTGCTCAGTCATATCCAACTCTTTGTGACCCCATGAACTGCAGCACACCAGGCCTCCCTGCCCATCACCAATGCCTGGAGTTTACTCAAACTCATGTCCATTGAGTCAGTGATGCCATCCAACCTTCTCATCCTCTGTTGTCCCCTTCTCCTCCTGCTCTCAATCTTTCCCAGCATCAGGGTCTTTTCAAATGAGTCAGCTCTTTGCATCAGGTGGCCAAAGTATTGGAGTTTCAGTTTCAACATCAGTCCTCCCAATGAACAACCAGGACTGATTTCCTTTAGGATGGACTGGTTGAATCTCCTTGCAGTCCAAGGGACTCTCAAGAGTTTTCTCCAACACCACAGTTCAAAAGCATCAATTCTTTGGCGCTCAGCTTTCTTTATAGTCCAATTCTTACATCCATACATGACCACTGGAAAAACCATAGCCTTGACTAAATGGACCTTTATAGATACAATTTTAAATAAAGTGGATGATTTTAGCTAAAATATACTTTAGAGAATATAGAAGATAACTTTACTCACTGTTAACTTTGATGAGGCATTTTGTTTTTGGCTGGTCTTTTTAGTAGTGAAGGAGCAAGGATATGAGAATGTACACTATGAAACAAGACTGTGTAAAATATACTTGATTTCAACCAAAGATTTGATAATTACAGTGGACCAGACAGTTAAAGAACATCCTTTGACATATGAGTTATCTGTTGATATAATTTGTCATTTAAAACATTAAAATGTCAACAGAATACACCTGGGATCATACAATACCTCATCTTTGCATTGAGACTTATAGCTCAAGAAATAAAAATTGATAAATGCAATTAAAATTAATTTCCTTTTATGTTTAACATTTCTTTCTTCCAAAGAGATTATTTACCCTTGAGGTACAGATCAACCATTCCTACTTTTCCAGTTCTTTACTCCCCTCCTCTTTTTCTCTCCTTTCTCTCTTCCTCATTCCTCCCTCTCTTTATCCTTTCATTTTCTGTCCTCATGAACCCCTTCTCCTTATCAGCCTCTCAGGAATGGACCTGGCAATGTGAGAATTCTTCACTGAAAATAAGAAAGAAGACAGATTTGCCTTTAAGGGTAAAAAGTGGTCATGGTAGGGTTGGAATGCCTGTGAATATTGTCTTGATAAATGTTTTTGTCTATTGTTACACAAAAAGATTGTCAAAGGTTTTATATGAATATACCTAAATTTGACCTCTACTTGCTTTTATTCTTTCATTTATTTTTATTAGTTGGAAGCTAATTACTTTACAATATTGTAGTGGTTTTTGCCATACATTGACATGAATCAGCCATGGATTTACATGTGTTCCCCATCCCGATCCCCCCTCCCACCTCCCTCCCCATCCCATCCCTCTGGGTCTTCCCAGTGCACCAGCCCTGAGCACTTGTCTCATGCATCCAACCTGGGCTGGTGATCTGTTTCACCCTTGATAGTATACTTGTTTCAATGCGATTCTCTCAGAACATCCCACCCTTGCCTTCTCCCACAGAGTCCCAAAGTCTGTTCTGTACATCTGTGTCTCCTTTTCTGTTTTGCATATAGGGTTATCGTCACCAACTTTTAAAATTCCATACATATATGTGTGTTAGTATGCTGTATTGGTCTTTATCTTTCTGGCTTACTTCACTCTGTATAATGGGCTCCAGTTTCATCCATCTCATTAGAACTGATTCAAATGAATTCTTTTTAATGGCTGAGTAATATTCCATTGTGTATATGTACCATAGCTTCCTTATCCATTCATCTGCTGATGGGTATCTAGGTTGCTTCCATGTCCTGGCAATTATAAACAGTGCTGTGATGAACACTGGGGTGCATGTGTCTCTTTCAGATCTGGTTTCCTCGGTGTGTATGCCCAGGAGTGGGATTGCTGGGTCATATGGCAGTTCTATTTCCAGTTTTTTAAGGAATCTCCACACTGTTCTCCATAGTGACTGTATTAGTTTGCATTCCCACCAACAGTGTAAGAGGGTTCCCTTTTCTCCACACCCTATCCAGCGTTTGTTGCTTGTAGACTTTTGGATAGCAGCCATCCTGACTGGCATGTAATGGTACCTCATTGAGGTTTTGATTTGCATTTCTCTGATAATGAGTGATGTTGAGCATCTTTTCATGTGTTTGTTAGCCATCTGAATGTCTTCTTTGGAGAAATGTCTGTTTAGTTCTTTGGCCCATTTTTTGATTGGGTCATTTATTTTTCTGGAATTGAGCTTCAGGAGTTGCTTGTATATTTTTGAGATTAATCCTTTGTCTGTTTCATTTGTTATTATTTTCTCCCATTCTGAAGGCTGTCTTTTCACCTTGCTTATAGTTTCCTTTGTTGTGCAAAAGCTTTTAAGTTTCACTAGATCCCATTTGTCTATTTTTGCTTTTATTTCCAATATTCTGGGAGATGGGTCATAAAGGATCCTGCTGTGGTTTATGTCGGAGAGTGTTTTGTCTATGTTCTCCTCTAGGAGTTTTATAGTTTCTGGTCTTACATTTAGATCTTTAATCCATTTTGAGTTTATTTTTGTGTATGGTGTTAGAAAGTGTTCTAGCTTCATTCTTTTGCAAGTGGTTGACCAGTTTTCCCAGCACCACTTGTTAAAGAGGTTGTCTTTTCTCCATTGTATATCCTTGCCTCCTTTGTAGAAGATAAGGTGTCCATAGGTATGTGGATTTATCTCTGGGCTTTCTATTCTGTTCCATTGATCTATATTTCTGTCTTTGTGCCAGTACCATACTGTCTTGAGGGCTGTGACTTTGTAGTAGAGTCTGAAGTCAGGCAGGTTAATTCCTCCAGTTCCATTCTTCTTTCTCAAGATTGTTTTGGCTATTCGAGATTTTTTGTATTTCCATACAAATTGTGAAACTATTTGTTCTAGTTCTGTGAAAAATACCGTGGTAGCTTGATAGGGATTGAATTGAATCTATAGATTGCTTTGGATAGTGTAGTCATTTTCACAATATTGATTCTTCCAATCCATGAACACACTATACTTCTCCATCTATTTGTGTCCTCTTTGATTTCTTTTGTCAGTGTTTTATACTTTTCCATATATAGGTCTTTCATTTCTTTAGGTAGATATACTCCTAAGTATTTTATTCTTTTTGTTGCAATGGTGAATGGTGTTGTTTCCTTAATTTCTCTTTCTGTTTTCTCATTGTTAGTGTATAGGAATGCAAGGGATTTCTATGCATTAATTTTATATCTTGCATCATTACTCTATTCATTGATTAGCTCTAGTAATTTTCTGGAAGAGTCTTTAGGGTTTTCTATGTATAGGATCATGTCATCTGCAAACAGTGAGAGTTTTACTTCTTCTCTTCCTATCTGGATTCCTTTTATTTCTTTTTCTGCTCTGATTGCTGTGGCCAACACTTCCAAAACTATGTTGAATAGTAGTGGTGAGAGTGGGCACCCATGTCTTGTTCCTGACTTTAAGGGAAATGCTTTCAATTTTTCACCATTGAGGATAATGTTGGCTGTAGTTTTGTCATATATAGCTTTTATTATATTGAGGTATGTTCCTTCTATGCCTGCTTTCTGGAGAGTTTTTATCATAAATGGATGTTGAATTTTGTCAAAGGCTTTTTCTGCATCTACTGAGATAATCATATGGTTTTTATCTTTCATTTTGTTAATGTGGTGTATTACATTGACTGATTTGCAGATATTAAAGAATCCTTGCATTCCTGGGATAAAGCCCACTTGGTCATGATGTATGATCTTTTTAATATGTTGTTGGATTCTGTTTGCCAGAATTTTGTTAAGGATTTTTACATCTATGTTCATCAGTGATATTGGCCTGTAGTTTTCTCTTTTTGTGACATCCTTGTCTGGTTTTGGTATTAGGGTGATGGTGGCCTCTAGTTTCAATGCTAAATTTAGGCTAGGAAGAAGGTGATAATGAAATAGAGAGTTTAACACCATGTTTTACTCCTCACAAGATTTCCCAACTCAAGATAAGTAAAGCCCATTAGACTTTAGGAAGTCAATAAGTCAGTAAGCTCTTTTTCTATGGATATTCTATTTAAAGATTGAACTGGAGCCATTTAAGTCACAACCACATCCATCTCTGGTCTGGGCACTAAGGGCAATGTTTTCCATTGATAAACTTTATTGACCCAGAAAGGAACATAGAAACAAAAAGAATTCCTGTTTTATCTACATTTTGCACCAAAAAAGAGAAGCTATGATCCATAATAATACTTTAAACTGTGCTATATTTTGCAGTTTCCAAAGCCTGTTCACTTACAGCATTTGTCTCAGAGCACTCTGTGAGTTAGCTGCTATTATTTCAGTTTCATAGACATGGTAACTTGAGCTCAGAAAGGTTAAATAACTTGTCCAAGTTAACAAAGTAAGTGACAACAGGACCTGAAACCTATGACTTCTAAAATTGGTTCCAAAGATATCTATTCATTTTCACAGACAAAAACTGAGTCTAAAATTTATTATGTGGATAATGGGTTATTCATTGCCTTTTGTGTTTTCTCACAAGGAAGAGGCACCAGGACAGAGACACTTGACATGTGGAGAGTAGAGAGATCAAGCAAGTTGGTTGGATTGTTGGGCATCTATATTTCCCTATATGGTGCCTCATGAATACCACATGCCCTCTGCTACAATAGCCCTGGCACCTGGAAATCTTTTAACAAATCATAAAAGATACAATGATTGGGTCTATAACCATAGCAAATTGAATTCAAAAGCAAAACTTTTTTTTTTCCCTTTCTATCCAATTTGCCAGGAGTCATCCTATGATCACACACGCAACGGGGATCATGTTTGAGTCTCTGATTGAGGTTATGGCCGCATGGATGAGTGGCAGTAGGGCCAAAATTCGCATAGTCACATGAACAGTTACTCTCTATTGCTGTGTTGTGAACACAGTAGCTGTCTAATAAGGGGCTGCCTGACTAAAGCATGAAGTGAACATAAGAATATAGCTTCTGAATCCCTGTCTACCTTGGCCACAGAGCCTATTGAAGTGACTTCAATTGAAGTGACTTGAGATATTTATTCCCTCACGTGCCCAGTGAGTACTTGCAACTTTTAGGCTAAGGCTCATCTTCACTAGCCAAGTCATGACTGTGTATGACAAAACTTCCCAAGTACATTGTGAGAATCAGACTACAGTGATCAGTGATGAAGTGAGTTACAGAATAGTCTCAGATTCAAAACTTGATTGCAATCTATGTTCTCCTTGCTCTTTACTTTCTCATCTTTTCCTTGGAATTTTTATTTTGGAAATCATTCTGTTTCTTTTTTTCCAGGAATTTTTCTTTTTTCTTCTGTTGTTTGAGTGGAGAAATGTCTTATGAATCCTCAATATAAACATATGAAGAAAAGGTTGTGATAAGGAGACATTTCCTTTCCATTTTTCTGTCTGGGGCTGGGGAGAAACAAACTGCATTTAGCTTTAATGATTTGGCAATGACATAATAAAATAATTTGAGGCTGCACCTTCCTTGTTAATTAATTCCTTTTTTTTTTTCTCCCATAGATCTTTAAAGAAAGGGTTTGTTTTGAGACCTATTGAGCCATGTAAGTAGGATACTACAAATTAATTAAAGTAGAATTCTTCTATTTACAAAGCAATGTGATCACCCAGCATACTGGCCAGAATTTCTCTAGGTAAACAAAAATAATTAAGAAAATCATTTAGGTGGATGTTAATGCTTTTTGTCTGATTATTTGAAATTTTATAATTCTGGATTAAAGTTGGAAACCAAACTAATGAATACATTCCATGAGAGGCAAAACTTTATGGACTCATTTTATGCAATGGGTTAAAGATGCATAGATTTTTGTAAACAGAACATTTCACAATGCTTTAATTACTGAGTTAGTATGAAGTAAAATGAAAACATTTTATGTTATGATTAGAGTAGCTTATGTTACCAAATATAGAGATATTTGCCATTATGCTTAAACAGATGCTTTTGTATTCTGAGTTGGCCCCTCATTACTTAAGAAAAGTAATAGTCTGTTGTTATTTAATATCACTTCCATATTACTTATTTACTCCTCAAATAAGAGCTATACATTTGGAGCAGAAGCTATTTGGAAGAAAATCCTATTTTTAATATATAGTTTTGCTTAAAGTTTTCATGATTAATACATAATAAATAGGCAATATATTACATATTGTATGTAACCATAGGTGTCATTTTAATCATTCATAGTTGGGAAAATATTTATTCATAGTTTTAAATTGCTTTCTAAAGTAGAATGAAATCTGTATGTTTATATATATCACTAGTAAGGATTTATTTTTTATTGTGATATATTCTTTAATAATGCTTATATGCTAGCTGATTATTTTATATTTTTTCTGGTTGTATTTTGTGTCTCTGTCCTGACTTTTAAAACTACTTTTATATCATCTTATAATTAAATATCTAGAATACAATGAAATAAAAACTTTCAGTTACTCACATTTAGTGATTTATGATTTATGATTGAAATTCTAATGCTAAAAATGGAGCACAATTATTAAATTAAAAAATTAAATAGTCATATAATTGTGCAGATTATTATATTGAAAATGCTTTAAACTTAAATGAGACATTGAAAATATTCAGCAATACCAATAATGTTATTGTTGTTGCTTAAATATTAATTAACTGAATTAAGAAGGTACAAACCAAGCCTACCAAAACTTTTAAGAGTGAAAATTAGATGCAGCTAAGTTTATAGGCATGGTTTAAAAACAGATCCAGTAGACATTTAAATAACTGTATCTCAGCAGCCTCTGTTCCCCCTGGAATCTTTACCAATTTTCTCAACTTTTTAATTCCATCCTCTCGCTGCTTGCCTTTCATTCTCTTTCCTTCCTTTCCCTTTCTCTGGCTCCCCCTAACTCATATATATATATATGTATATATATGTACATATATATATATGTATGTGTATATATATATATATATATATATATATATAATCTCATAAATGTAAATCTATGTATGCTGTGCTGTGCTTAGTCACATCCAACCCTTTGAGACCCCATGGACTTTAGCCTGCCAGGCTCCTCTGTCCATGGGGATTCTCTGGGCAAGAACACTGGAGTGGGCCGCCATGCCCTCCTCCAGGGGATCTTCACAACCCAGGGATCAAGCCAGGACTCCCACATTGAAGGAGGATTCTTTACTGCCTGAGCCACCAGGGAAACCCAAGAATAATGGAGTGGTTAGCCTATCCCTTCTCCAGGGGATCTTCCCAACCCAAGAATCAAGTCGGGATCTTCTGCATTGCAGATGGATTCTTTACCAACTGAGCTACCAGCAAAGCTCAAATCTATGTATATAGGATCTTTATTTATATAATCTCTATATCCCCTCAGCTGATGACCTTGTGTCATGCTGCCTAGAGAAATTGTACCTGTTGAACATTCATTTCTTCTACATCTTATCTCATCATCTATGTTTGTCTCTATCTGCATTCAGCTTCATCTCCTTTTCTTTTATAAAGGAAACAGAGGGATTTAGTCTCCTATTTTGGGTTACTATGTAATTTTATTTTTTCCTTGAGCATTATTTTTTTTTGAGCATTATTGTTTTATTATATCACATTTTCTTCAGGAAACATTTACTATCAATTAATTATTTCTATGTCTTCAATAATATCTTTCCACTAATTGTTCTATGGATCATAGAAAGTCAATGAATCATCATTAATTCCAAAACAGCAATTTTCCCCTCATACCTTTGTACTGTAGCTCTTAATCTATTTTACTTCCTTATATGCATAATTCCTAAAGAGTCTTCATTTTGCCCTATGAATTGTTTCATCTTACTATCAGTCAGATCCACAATTATCATATCAGTTATCATCTTATTAAAATCATTATTTAATAATTTCTTCCAATTTAGTTTCTATAATTCTTTTAATTCTTGGATTATTAAGTTTCAGTTTCATTCCCTGATTGTTCTTTCTCATTCTGCTTCTTAAGCATCTTATATTTTAGAGTTCTACATTTCATTTTTCCTATTTTTTCCATAGTCAATCTCCTTTATCTTAAATTTATATTAGCCAAAATAGCTGTTCCTCTGACACAGATTTTTCTTATTCCTCTGACACAGATCTTTCTGTGAACACACAGAAATAAGCAGTATATGGAGTTGTATGTTTAATAAGAATTTCTTATTCAGGTATCCAAAAACTGATCTTGTTATTTATTTTTTAAATTATTTATACCAAATTATGAGATATTCATAAGTAAAGATGAATTATAAGGTTTTTTTTAAAAATTGAACTATAGTTGATTTACAATAGTACGTTAGTTTCATGTGTGCAGCAAAGTGGTTCAATTATATATACACAAACATACATACATACATACATGCTGCTGCTGCTGCTGCTGCTAAGTCACGTCAATAGTGTCCAACTCTGTGCAACCCCATAGATGGCAGCCCACCAGGCTCCTTCATCCCTGGGATTCTCCAGGCAAGAACACTGGAGTGGGTTGACATTCCCTTCTCCAGTGCATGAAAGTGAAAAGTGAAAGTGAAGTCTCGCAGTCAAGTCCGACTCCTCGCGACCCCATGGACTGTAGCCTACCAGGCTCTTCTGTCCATGATATTTCCCAGGCAAGAGTACTGGAATGGGTTGCCATTGTCTTCTCCACTTACATACATATATACATACATATGCATACACTTTCCAGGTGATGCCAGTGGTAAAGAACCCGCCTGCCAGTGCAGGAGATGCAAGAGAAGAGGTTTCAATCAATCCCTGGGTTGGGGAGATACCTGGAATCGGAAATGGAATGCCACTCCTGTATTCTTCCTTGGAAAATTCCATGGGTAGAGGAGCCTGGTGGGCTCCAATTCATGGGGTTGCAAAGACTTGGATACACACACATATATTATTTTTCACATTCTTCTCCTTTGTAGGTTATTATAAGATATTTAATATATTATCATATGCTTTATATTAAATCCTTTTGCTTATCTGTGTTATGTATAGTGATATGTATCTGTTGACCTCATACTCCTAGTTTATTGTCCCTTTCTTCCCTATGATAACCATTAGTTTGTTTTCCATGAGTCTGTTTCTGTTTTGTGAATAATTCATTTTTTAATGTTCTACATATAAGTGATATCACATAAAATATTTGTGTTTTTCTGACTTACTTCACTTAATAGATAATCTTTAGGTCCATTCGTGTTGCTGCAAATGGCATTATTTCTTATTTTAGGGCTGAATAATATTTATTTCACTATACATATGTACCACATGTTTTTTATGCATTAATTTGTTGATGGACACTTAGGTGGTCATTGTAAATACTACTGCTATGAACATTGGGGTACATATATCTTTTTGAACTAGAGTTTTCATGTTTTCCAGATATATGCTCAGAAGTGGGATTGCTGAATGCTATGGTAGTTTTATTTTTAGTTTTTTAAGCAATTTCCACACTGTTCTTCATAGTGGCTGTACCAATTTATATTCCTACCGACAGTGTAGGAATGTTCCCTTTTCTCTACAACCTCTCCAGCATTTACTTTTTGTAAACTTTTTGATGACAACCATTCTGACATTGAAGCTGAAGCTCCAACAACCATCCGTTGTAGTCTTGATTTGCATTTCTCTAATAATATTCAATGATATTAAGCATCTTTTCTTATGCCTGTTGGTCATTTGCATGTGTTCTTGGGGGAAGTGTCCATTTAAATCTTCTGCACATTTTTTGGTGGGGTTGATTGTTTTATATTGAGCTGTATGAGCTGTTTATATATTTTGTCAATTAGTTAATTAGTTACTTCAGTTGCTCAGTCCTGTCCAACTCTTTGTGACCCCATGAATCATAGCACGCCAGGCCTCCCTGTCCATCACAAACTCCTGGAGTTTAATCAAACTCATGACTATCACGTCGGTGATGCCATCCAGCCATCTCATCCTCTGTTGTCCCCTTCTCCTCCTGTCCCCAATCCCTCCCAGCATCAGGGTCTTTTCCAATGAGCTGACTCTTCGCATGAGGTGGCCAAAGTACTGGAGTTTCAGCTTCAGCATCAGTCCTTCCAATGACATGTATCTGATCTCCTTTAGGATGGACTAGTTAGATCTCCTTGCAGTCCAAGGGACTCTCAAGAGTCTTCTCCAACACCATAGTTCAAAAGCATCAATTTTTTGATGCTCAGCTTTCTTCACAGTCCAACTCTCACATCCATACATGACCACTGGAAAAACCATAGCCTTGACCAGATGGACCTTTGTTGGCAAAGTAATGTCTCTGCTTTTTAATATTCTATCTAGGTTGGTCATAACTTTCCTTCCAAGGAGTAAGCGTCTTTTAATTTCATGGTTGCAATCACCATCTGCAGTGATTTTTGATCCCCCAAAAATAAAGTCCGACACTATTTCCACTGTCTCCCCATCTATTTCCCATGAGGTGATGGGACCAGATGCTATTAAGGCTTTCCAAATATTGTGTTAAAAGGATGGCTTAAAACTCAACACTCAAGAAACCAAGATCATGGCATCAGGTCCCATCATTTCATGAACAATAATGGGGGAAAAAGGGAAACAGTAACAGATTTTATTTTCTTAGACTCCAAAGTCACTGTGGACAGTAACTGAAGCCATGAAATTAAAAGATGCTTGCTCCTTGGTAGAAAAGTTATGACAAACTCAGACAGCATATTAAAAAGCAGAGACATTACTTTGCAGATAGAAGTCCATTTAGTCAAGGCTATGGTCTTCCCAGTAGTCATGTACAGATGTGATTTGGACTAAAAACAAGGTTGAAATCCAAAAATTGATGCTTTTAAATTGTGGTGATGGAGAAGATTCTTGAGAGTCTCTTAGACTGCAGGAGATCAATCCAGTCAATCCTAAAGGAAATCAACCCTGAATATTCATTGAAGGACTGATGCTGAAGCTGAAGCTCCAATATTTTGGGCACCTGATGTGAAGAGCCAACTCATTGGAAAAGACCCTTACACAACTGACCACACACCCCTGCACACATATACACTGATGCTGGGAAAGATGAAGAGCAGGAAGAGAAGGGAGTGACAGAGGATGAGATGGTTGGATAGCATCACCAACTCAATGGATGTGAGTTTGAGCAACTCCAGGAGATAGTAAGGACAGGGAAGCCTGGCATGCTGCAGTCCATGGGGTTGCAAAGAGTCATATATAACTTAGTGGTTAAACAACAAATATTTTGTCCCAGTCCATAAATTATCTTTTTGTTCTGTTTATGTTTTTTTTTTTTTTTCCTATGCAAAAGCTTTTAATTTTGACTAGGCCCGTTTGTTTATTTTTACTTTTATATATTTTGCTTTGGAAGACTTACATCTAAGAAAATATTGCTGAGATTTATGTTAGAATATTTTCCCCATTTCCCTTTGAGGAGTTTTATGATGTCATGTCTCATATTTAAGTCTAAGTCATTTTGAGTTCATTTCTGTGTAGGATGTAAGTGAGTGTTCTGACCTCATTTATTTACGTGAGGCTGTTCAGATTTCCAGTACAACTTGCTGAGGAGACTATCTTTTGTCCATTGTATATTCTTGCCTCCTTTGCCTAAGATTAATTGAAGATATGTGGGTTTATTTCTAAACTCTATTTCACTGATCGATATGCCTGTTTTTGTGTCAGCACCACACTTTTTGATTACTGTAGCTTGGTAGGATTGCCTGAATCTGGGAGGGTTACATCTCCAGTTTTGCTCTTTTTTCATAGGATTGCTTTAGCAATTCTGGGCCTTTTGTGTTTCCATATAAATTTCAGAATTACTAGTTCTAGTTCTGTGAAAAATGCTATAGATAATTTCATAAGGATTGTATTAAATCTACAGATTGCTTTGGGTTGTACTGCCCTTTTAATAATATTAATTCTTCCAATCCAAGAGCTTGAGATCTTTCTATTTCTTTGAATCATCATCTGTATCCTTTATCAATCTCTATAAGTTTCAGCATATAAGATTTTTACCTTCTTGGTTAGGTTTTTTCCCACAGGGTTTTTTGTTTGTTTGTTTTTTCTTTTTTCTTTTTGGACACAATTTTAAAAGGGATTTTTTTTTCACTTTGTATTTCCAATATTTCATTATTATGTGAAGAATTACAACATATTTCTATATATTAATCTTGTATCCAGCTACCTTGGTGAATTAATTTATTAGTTTTAATAGTTTTTATGAAACTATAAGTGACTTAAGTCAATCTGTTGACATGTATTGAATAGTAGCTCCTATACTCAATTATTTAACACATTTGTTAATTTTATGGTATATTATATACAGTTTTGGATGATATTGGAATTGGTATTGATGCTGGTGCAAAAATCCATACCTAATGAGATAATAAAATTAAAAATATTTGTAAACTCTACTCTCTCTATCTGGAGAAGGAAATGGCAACCCACTCTAGTATTCTTGCCTGGAGAAGCCCATGGACAGAGGAGCCCAGCAGGCTATAGTCCATGGTCTTGCAGAGTCAGACACACCTTAGTGACTAAACCACCACCACCATCATTCTCTCTATATGGATCTATTTCTTGAGAAAATGCAATTTTATTGGAGATGCACTAACTTTTTGTGATATGTATGCAATTTTATGAGTCTAAATGACAAGACTGGCACTTCTGAAAAAAAAAAAGGTAGATAGTTTATCATGCCAATTCAATATTTGAATTCAGACAAGGGTCCACTAAAGAAGCATGCATGCTGAGTTGCTTCAATTGTATCTGACTCTGTGCAACCCCATTGACTGTAGCCTGCCAGGCTCCTCTGTCCATGGGGTTCTCCAGGCAAGAATACTTGAATGAGTTGCCATGCCCTTCTCCAGGGGCTCTTCCTGACCCAGGGATCAAACCCATGTCTCTCATAATGGCAGGTGGATTTTCACCATTGGCACTACCTAGGAAGCCCTAGTCACAGTTTTATGTGTACATTTATCTTTTTTTTTTTTTTTTTTTTTCAGAATCTTATCACATAAAATTCAATAGCAAGTACAGAGTACAGTGTGATTTTTTTTCATGATTTCATAAACCTTTTTAAGAAAAAAAGTCTTCAATCACATATTTTACACTCACAGGTTTCTCTCCAGTATGTTTCCTTTCATAAAATTTAGGAGAACTGGAATTAGAACTGAAAAAGCATTTGAAGATAATCTAAGCAATAAACTCAGAATATCACTGTCCCAGATAAAAATCTTCTCCATACATGGAGTTTTTTAGGTTATATTTTATCATAATGAAAAACATCATAAATATGTGTCCCCCCACAAATGGACAGAACAAAAATATTACAAAAATACCAAGCAAATGAACAAACAAAACCCCACTCAATCGTGTACAATGAATACTCATTGCTCATGTCTATGGAATTAACAGAGTGTCAAACTGGTCATTCCGAAAGTTTTAACTTGGCTTGCTCACATGTCTGAAAGGTGGATGGCTATCACTAAATTAATTAAACAAAGGTAATTAGACTGAAGTGGCTCTAATGGCCTGGTAGCCTACCTACACAAACCTAAATCTAAGCCTTTGAATGCCTCAGGGTTATAAAATCGATACCCAAGGACAACTAATCACAAACAGCCATTTAGGCTTTAAGTTACAGCCAATCAATAATTTTTCTACTTTGCTTCTCTCTTTTCTCTATAAAAGTCTCTCCTAGAACTCCTGTCACCCTCCTCTTAGTGGTGTTCCTAACCACTTCTGGTTTGGCATTGCCCAGTTCAAACGGATGCTGCTCTTCAATTACTAAGTCCTGTCTGATGCTTTGTAATTCCATGGACTACAGCACACCAGGCTTTTCTGTCTTTCATTATCTCCTGGAGTTTGCCCAAACACATGTCCATAGAGTGGGTGATGACATCTAAGTAGCTCATCCTCTGATGTCCCCTTCTCTTTCTGCCCTCAGCCTTTCCCAGAATCAGGGTCTTTTCCAATGAGTCAGCTCTTTGCATCAGGTGGCCAAAGTACTGGAGCTTCAACTTCAGCATCAGCCATTCCATTGAATATTCAGGGTTGTTTTCCTTTAGGATTGACTGGTGTGATATCCTTGCAGTGCAAGGGACTCTCAAGAATCTTCTCCAGCAGCATAGTTCAGACAAGTCAATTCTTTGGCATCAACCTTCTTTATGGTCCAGCTTTCACATCCATACATGTATGGATGTGTGGACATGTATGGTCCAACTTTCACATCCATACATTTTCCATACAGGAACAACCATAGCTTTGACTATATGAATCTTTATTGGCAAAGTAATGTCTCTGCATTTTAATACTCTCTTTATGTTTGTCTTAACTTTCTTCTAAGGAGTACAATCTTTCATTCAATTTCATGGCTGCAGTCACTATCTGCAGTGATTTTGGAGCCCAATAAAATAAAATCTGTCACAATTTCCACTCTTTCCCCATCTATTTGCCATGAAGTGATGGAACTGGATGCCATGATCTTAGTTTTTCAACTGTTTAGTTTTCAGCCACCTTTTTCATGTCTCCTCGTTCACCTTCATCAAGAGGCTCTTTAGTTCTTCACTTTCTGCCATTAGAGTGATATTATCTGCATATCTCAGGTTGTTGTTATTTCTCATGGCAATCTTGATTCTAGCTTGTGTCATCCACCTCAGCATTTTATATGGTGTACTGTGCATACAAGTTAAAAAACAGGGTGATAATATATAGTCTTGAGGTACTCCTTTCCCAATTTTGAACAAGTTCATTATTCAATGTCTGGTTCTACGTGTTGCTTCTTAACCTAAATGCAAGTTTCTCAGGAGGCAGGTAAGCTGTTCTGGTATTCCCATCCCTGTAAAAATTTTCAAATGTATGGTGATCCACACAGTAAAAGGCTTTAGTACATCCAATGAAGCAGAAGTAGATGTTTTTCTGGAATCCCCTTGTTTCTCTATGTTCCAACAAATGTTGGAAATTTTATCTCTGGTTCCTCTGATGTTTCTAAATCCAGTTTTAGTATCTGTGAATTCTTAGTTCATGTGATTTTGAAACCTAGCTTAAAAAATTTTGAGCATTGCCTTGCTAGCAAGTGAAATGAGTACAACTGTACAGTAATTTGAACATTCTTTGGCATTGCCTTTTTTTTGGATTGGGATGAAAACTGACCTTTTCCTGTCCTTGGGCCACTTCAAAATTTTCCAATTCACTGACATACTGAATACAGCACTTTAACAGCATCATCTTTTAGGATGTGAAATAGCTCATTTGGAATGCCTTCACCTCCACTAGCTTTGTTCATAGTAATGCTTCCTAAGGCTCATTTGACTTCATACTCCTGAATGTCTGCCTGGAAGAGTGACCACACCATTGTGTTTATCTGGGTCATTAGGACCTTTTTTTATATTGGTTCAGTTCAGTTCAGTCGCTCAGTCGTGTCTGACTCTTTGCAACCCCGTGAATCGCAGCATGCCAGGCTTCCATCACGACCTCCTGGAGTCTACCCAAACTCATGTCCATAGAGTCGGTGATGCCATCAAGCCATCTCATCCTCTGTCTTCCCCGTCTCCTCCTGTCCCCAATCCTTTCCAGCATCAGGGTCTTTTCAAATGAGTCAGCTCTTCCCATCAGGTCGCCAAAGTATTGGAGTTTCAGCTTCAACATCAGTCCTTCCAATGAACACCCAGGACTGATCTCCTTTAGGATGGACTGGTTGGATCTCCTTGCAGTCCAAGGGACTCTCAAGAGTCCTCTTCAACACCACAGTTCAAAAGCATCAATTCTTCGGCACTCAGCTTTCTTCACAGTCCAACTCTCACATCCATACATGACCGCTGGAAAAACCATAGCCTTGACCAGATGGACCTTTGTTGACAAAGTAATGTCTCTGCTTTTAAATATGCTGTCCAGGTTGGTCATAACTTTCCTTCCAAGGAGTAAGCGTCTTTTAATTTCATGGCTGCAGTCACCATCTGCAGTGATGTTGGAACCCAACAAATAAAGTCTGATACTGTTTCCACTGTCTCCCCATCTATTTCCCATGAGGAGATGGGAACAGATGCCATGATCTTAGTTTTCTGAATGTTAAACTTTAAGCAAACTTTTTCACTCTCCTCTTTCACTTTCATCAATAGGCTCTTTAGTTCATCTTAACTTTCTGCCATAAGGGTGGTGTCATCTGCATATCTGAGGTTATTGATATTTCTCACAGCAATCTTGATTACAGCTTGTGATTCTTCCAGCTCAGCGTTTCTCATGATGTACTCTGTATATAAGTTAAATAAGCATGGTGACAATATACAGCCTTGACGTCCTCCTTTTCTTATTTGGAACCAGTCTGTTGTTCCATGTCCAGTTCTAACTGTTGCTTCCTGACCTGCATACAGGTTTCTCAAGAGGCAGATCAGGTGGTCTGGTATTCCCATCTCTTTAAGAATTTTCCACAGTTTATTGTCGTCTACACAGTCGAAGGCTTTGGCATAGGCAATAAAACAGAAATAGATATTTTTCTGGAACTCTCTTGCTTTTTTGATAATCCAGTGGATATTGGCAATTTGATCTCTGGTTCCTCTGCCTTTTCTAAAACCAGCTTGAACATCTGGAAATTCACGGTTCATGTATTGCTGAAGCCTGGTTGGAGAATTTTGAGCATTACTTTACTAGTGTGTGAGATGAGTGCAAATTGCGTGGTAGTTTGAGCATTCTTTGGGATTGCCTTTCTTTGGGATTGGAATGAAAACTGACATTTTCCAGTCCTGTGGCCACTGCTGAGTTTTCAAACTTTGCTGGCATATTGAGTGCAGCACTTTCACAGCATCATCTTTCAGGATTTGAAATAGCTCACCTGGAATTCCATCACATCCACTAGCTTTGTTCGTAGTGATGCTTTCTAAGGCCCACTTGACTTCACATTCCAGGATGTCTGGCTCTAGGTGAGTGATCACACCATTGTGATTATCTGGGTCATGAAGATCTTTTTTGTACAGTTATTCTGTGTAATCTTGTCACCTCTTCTTAATATCTTCTGCTTCTGTTAGGTCAATACCGTTTCTGTCCTTTATCAAGCCCATCTTTGCCTGAAATATTCTCTTGGTATCTCTAATTTTCTTTAAGAGATTTCCAGTCTTTCCCATTCTATTCTTTTCCTCTATTTCTTTGCATTGGTCACTGAGGAAGGCTTTCTTATCTCTCCTGGCTATTCTTTGGAACGTTGCATTCAAATGGGAATATCTTTCCTTTCCTCCATTGCTTTTCACTTCTCTTCTTTTCACAGATATTTGTAAAGCCTCCTCAGACAACCATTTTGCCTTTTTGCATTTCTTTTCCCTGGGGATGGTCTTGATCCCTGTCTCCTATACAATGTCACGAACCTCCGTCCATAGCTCATCAGGCACTCTGTCTATCAGGTCTAGTCCCTTAAATCTATTTCTCACTTCCACTGTATAGTCATAAGGAATTTGATTTAGGTCATAATACTTTCTTCAGTTTAAGTCTGAATTTGGCAATAAGGAGTTCATGATCTGAGCCACAGTCAGATCCTGGTCTTGTTTTTGCTGACTGTATAGATCTTCTCCATCTTTGGCTGCAAAGAATATAATCAGTCTGATTTCGGTGTTGGCCATCTCATGAAGTCCATGTGTAGAGTCTTCTCGTGTTGTTGGAAGAGGGTGTTTGCTATGACCAGTGAGTTCTCTTGGCAAAACTCAATTAGCCTTTGCCCTGCTTCATTCTGTACTCCAAGGCCAAATTTCCCTATTACTCCAGGTTTTTCTTGACTTCCTACTTTTGCATTCCAGTCCCCTATAATGAAAAGGATATCTTTTTTGGATGTTAGTTCTAAAAGGACTTGCAGGTCTTCATAGAACTGTTCAACATCAGCTGCTTCAGCATTACTAGTTGGGGCATAGGCTTGGATTACCATGATTTTCAATGGTTTGCCTTGGAAACGAACAGAGATCATTCTGTCGTTTTTGCGAATGCAACCAAGTACTGCATTTTGGACTCTTTTGTTGACCATGATGGCTACTCCATTTCTTCTAAGGGATTCATGCCCACAGTAGTAGATATAATGGTCATCTGAGTTAAATTCACCCATTTCAGTCCATTTTAGTTCACTGATTCTTAGAATGTTGACATTCACTCTTGCCATCTCCTGTTTGACCACTTCCAATTTGCCTTGATTCATGGACTTAACATTCCAGGTTCCTATGCAATATTGCTCTTTACAGCATCGGACCTTGCTTCTATCACCAGCCACAGTCACATCCACAATTGATTATTATTTTTGCTTTGGCTCCATCCGTTCATTCTTTTTGGAGTTATTTCTCCACTGATCTCCAGTAGCATATTGGGCACCTACTGACCTGGGGAGTTCCTTTTTCAGTATCCTATCATTTTGCCTTCTCATACTGTTCATGAGTTTCTCAAAGCACGGATACTGAAGTGGTTTCCATTCCTTTCTCCAATGAACCACATTCTGTCCACTTTTTTTTTGTATAGTTCTGTGTAGTCTTGGCCAGTCTTATTAATCTCTTCTGCTTCTGTTGGGTTCTTGCTTTTTCTGTCTTTTATGGTGCCTATCTTTGCATGAAATATTCCCTTATATCTCCAATTTTCTTGAAGAGAGCTCTAGTCTTTCCTATTCTATTTTCCTCTATTTCTTTACAGTGTTCACTTAAGAAGACTTTCTTATCTCTCCTTGCTATTCTTTAGAACTCCACCTTTAGATGAATATATTTTTTCCTTTTCTCCCTTGCCTTTTACTTTTGTTCTTTTCTCAGCTACTTATAAATCCTCCTCAGACAACCATTTTACCTTAATGCTGAAATAATCTCTTATAATTTTGAAATTCTTATAAATTTTAAAATATGCCTCAGTTTTTATTTTTAGTGCTATCAGCTCATCTTAAATGAAAAAAAAAAAAATTGAATAATGGGTGCAATTTGGCTCTGATCTCTGGGTCTCTTTTTCTCCATCATGCCACATGGCAAAGGCCGAGAAGCAAGAGTGCAAGCATGAATACTTCTCAAGTCTCTCAGTGACACTTCCCAGCCATGATCGGACAAAGCAAGTCATATGACCAGAGTCAGACTGTTTCAGACCCTTTAGTTTTGTTATAACCCTTTACTTATTATGGCTGTGTTGGGTCTTCACTACTGCATGTGGGTTTTCTCTATTTGTGGCAAATGCGGGCTACTCTTCATTTGCAGCACACGGGCTTGTCATCGTGGAGGCTTCTCCTGGTGCAGAGCCGGGGCCCTAGCTGCATGGGTCCAGTAGCTGTGGTGTGCAGCTTTAGTTACTCCATAGCATGTGGGATCTTAGATCCTGGACCAGGGATTGAAACTGTGTTCCTTGTACTGGCAGGCAGATTCTTGACCACTGGGCCACTAGGAAGGTCCTCAGACTCTTTGCTTTAAGTAAAATTAAGCTTTAGTCATTTTGACAAATGTTCATTTAAACTTAGGTTCAACTGTGTATGATCAGTGCTATTCTTCTTGTTAATCATTTCTAAATAAGAAACGGATGTTTAAAGGTTAAATTAGCCTAAGGTCAGGTACCTTGCAAATGGAAAACCTGGTATGTGAATTTCAGACTCTTTCTAACCACTATGTTATGGTGTCATAAATGCTCAAGTTAAAAAAAAAAAAAAAGAAGAAATCCCCTGTGATGATGCTCTTTTCTGCTTATATATGATTGCCATTTATATTTTATATGAATAAAATATATTAAAGCATTAATATAGTCATATAGTTTTATATATCTCAACTCATTTTATTACTGAAATGATTTTCATTTTTTTCATATTTGCAAGAGTCTTATACTTTTGTTTTGTCTGTTCTTTTAAAATTTAGCTTTGACACTAAGAAGCTCCACAGAAACACTTGGCATTACTAAATAAAAACCTCAATTATAAATCTTATAGTGTAATCTCATGTCTGGTGTTAAATCCATCTGACAAACAGGAACTGCCTTGGGCTTCAACTGTTACCATAAAATACAAAGAAAAGAAAAGTAAATTCATTAAATCTTTACTACAGGCTTTTCATGCTTTAAAGCTGAAAACTTATTTAAGCCTGAATGCTTCCAGCATTTTATAATTTGGTTTGGAATCAGTTAGAAGAAAGGAAAAGTAATCGCCAAAACAGAGCAGTTTACCATACTGCAACTGGGATAGTAGACAAATTTGATTTCATGATAACATCAAAACAAAGGAATACTTAACAAATACAGTAAACATTCTTTGTAATTGAAAGCTTGTGCTATTCAAAATTATAATTTTAAAATTTATACCCATTTAAAATATAAACTCACACGCATTATATAATGAATATACATGCTGAAAATTAGACTTTGTTCCTCAGAAATAACCAAAAGGAAAACAAGACATTTCAAGCATATTACTCCATTACATCTTTTTTTTCCTCTCTCAAAAATTTAATAAAAATATAATTTACCAATTCCAGGAATTTGCTTTAAAACTAAAGAATGCCAGTCACCATTAACTAAGCATTTTGAAGCACAGGACTAGAATATACATTGAAGTTGTGTCCACTGTACTAATTGGATTTGGGTTTCCCTGGTGGCTCAGATGGTAAAGTGTCTGCCTGCAATGCGGGAGACCTGTGTTGGATCCCTGGGTCAATCCCCTGGAGAAGGCAATGGCAACCCACTCCAGTAATCTTGCCTGGAAAATTCCATGGACAGAGGAGCCTTGTAGGTGACAGTCCATGGGGTCGTAAAGAGTTGGACACGACTGAGCAACTTCACTTTATTTCAGAAGGAAAAATGTGTTAATGTCTTTTACAGCACTTGTAGTCTAACAACACCTTTTGAAAATATCTGCTGTTTAGAAGGATTTTACAAATAAACTCAGAAAGTGATAAGCTCTTGTCCTCAGATCAACTAGACCCCTTCCAATTGAGAAGGAAATACAAAGCTGGTTATTTCTTTAAGATACTTAATTGACTCTTCAAAGATCAAAAGCTAATAAATTGGATGCTGTTAAATCTTATACAAAAGAATTGTTTCTACACTTTGAATTTATGTGGGTTAACAGCATGATCTCCTTGATGTAAATTTAAGAAAATCCCTACCCTAATTTTTTTTTTCCCTACTCTCTTTCTGTACCTACTAGTACATAGTTTAAAAGACAAATGAAACTTAGCAGTTGGTTGCCACTTCTTCAAAATGAATAGCGATGGATAGTAACATTTATTTTTTTTCTGATCACTAACTCTATTGCAGCAGAGAACTTTCAAAATATAATTGACTTTACAATTTGCTTACATTTATTTTACCTTAAATGTGGAAGCACAAAAACAGTGATACACAATACATCTTCACTTCCAATTGATTTTGACACTGTTCTTTAAAATCACTCCTTTTTAAGGAGTCAGAGCATTCAGAAACCCAGCATCTATGAGTCTCAGTTTTAAAACTTAAATTATAAATCTTAAAAATATTATATTCATATTTTCTTCAGCTGAAATGTTAATATAGTAATTAATATTATAATGACTTGAATTGTTTTTGTCTGTCAACCCCAGTGACCTTAGATAGAGGCTGTGTTTTCCCAATTTTGTATACATAGAGCACTGGAGTCGATTCTTTTCAATTATTAAACTATTATTTATTGCCATTTAGGTGTTTTAAAAGCAGGGATTGTCTGAGGAAGCAGGTTAAAAATGGATTTTGAAATAGATTAATGGTTTTTGGATATTAAAGAAGTTTTCATCATTTGTAGTAGGTAGGTGACATACTTAGCCCATGTCATGGTGTAGTAGAGCAACTATTAGAACTTATATTGGATATAAACTGGCAAAGGGTACTGATAAAATAGAATATGTTGGCTGGTAGATTATTTCAAGCATCTGGAAAGTACTAGGAAAATAGTAATTTTAAGGAGTATGGAATTGGATGTCTGTTATTGGGTGCTATTGATATATTGGGGAAAAAAAAAAAAAAATTTCAAGGCTGAGCATGATTAAGCAGTGGATGAAAGAAGACTTCCTTACCAGCATACAGAACATCTTACCTTCTAAAGTTGGAGAACAGAAAAAACTGAGGATCAGACCCAAGACTTTATACAATGATTGTAGGATTCCAGAGTTAATTCTCAACTCTATCAAGTTTCTATACTGTAAGAAGAGGACCCCCGAATGGGAAAGTTTGGTGCCTAGAGACTTCAACTGGAGACAATTACATCTTGAAAAGTTTGCTGAGCAATATTCCTATACACTTGGCAACATAACTGTCTTTTCCCTGTTGGTGAACTGTCCTCCCTCTTTCCTAAATCAAACGTTCTGCTTTTTAAGGCAAGCACACTCGCTCAGTTTTGAGGTTTTGGAGGCACTTTACAGACCTGCTACCTCCCTGCTTAAGGAGAATTTGAATCTTCAGAAAGAAACCTTCAGAATGTGCTGAGGATCGGATCCACCACAATGTTATTCTTCATAACACCACATACCGTGAGCAAAAGGAGGTACAGCACTGGTTACCACATCATGGGATCTATGGTTTTTATCATGTCACAGCACAGAAGCCATTAGCATAATAAAGTGGTAGAACAGCTCCTTGAAGATGAAGCTATAGTAACTCGGAGATAATATTCTCCAAGGGCGGAATATAATCCCAACCTAAGGAAATATCACAATTCAGTGAGCGTGATATGGTGCCACATCTTCACAAAGGAAGATCCCTGGGCTACTGGACCAAGGGGTGGATTCTGAATGCTCCTATTTTATTCTCTGAACCATCTGTGGCGAATTTATGCCTCCAGTCTCCACAACTGTAGCCTTAGTGAGTATAGAAAATCTAGTTCCCAGAGGGAACTTTTTCTAAGGGACACAGTAAAATTAAAGTCGCCCAGTTGTGTCCAACTCTTTGTGAACCCATGGACTATACAGTCCATGGAATTCTCCAGGCCAGAATACTGGAGTGGGTAGCCATTCCTTTCTCCAGGGAATCTTCCCAACCCAGGGATCAAACCTAGGTCTCCATCATTGCAAGCAGATTCTTTACCAGCTGAGCCCCCAGGGAAGGCCACAAAACCTGGAGTGGGCAACCTGTCGCTTCTCCCACGGATCTTCCCGACCCAGGCATCGAGCAGGGGTCTCCTGTATTGCAGGCAGACTTTTTACCAACTGAGCTGTAAGGGACATAATAAAATTTCCATTAAACCTTAAGCTGTAGCTGCCCGTCTCTGACGTCGGGCTTCGCATGTCATGGAAAAAGCAGTCAGGAAAAATAATTCAAATGGAATTACTCTGGGAATGAGTAAATTACTAACCATTAGCAGGAGGTAGTGCTGCACTTAAAATCAGAACGAAGGTTATATTAGAAACTGAGGCCATCTTCTGCGGCTTCTTTTGGCATTTCAGTGGCTGATTTTGATGGCGAATGGATGGCCATCTGTCTGAGAAGGACATGCTGCTGCTGCTAAGCCGCTTCAGTCGTGTCCGACTCTGGGCGACCCCATAGGCGGCAGCCCACCAGGCTCCCCCATCCCTGGGACTCTCCAGGCAAGAACACTGGAGCGGGTTGCCATTGCTTTCTCCTTTGAGAAGGACAGGATAACAAGGACTCTTTAAGAGTTTAGGGTGTGGCGTGGCTCACTCCTTGAGGCAGCACATAGGGGTGCTAGCTGAAACTGAGTGAAACCTAGCTGAGTCTAGTAGAGGAGGCAGATGATCAACATCGGCTTTGACCTCAAACCAGCAACAGTGGCAAAATCTTGTACTAACTTTTCTCATATATTTCTCCAGGTAAAGAGACAGATTAGGATCCTGGAGAGTCTATTTCTATATAAAGTGAAGTTATAAGAAACAGGTAGATCCACGTGGTACAATGAATGGACTACAGTGGACACAGTGGCATGCAATCCAGACCCTCTACCTTAAAGACTGAGGTATTCATTCAGCCAGCCACTGTGACGTCACCTTATGATTCGCCCTCTACTATACAGGAAGCTGCTGCTTTGCCTGACTTCAGCACTGTCCTTGAAGCCGCCTTTATCTAATGACCGATCTATGTAGAAATACAAGGGAGTGGACCCTCACATCAGTTTGGAAAGCTCTGGAGATCATCCCACCTCAAGACTCTGTAGCCAATGAAGTCCTTTTTTCCACTGCATCATAGTTCAATTTCTCCCTCTGCCTGAGGTTGCTTCCTCAGTTGATTAAAGATATTATTTTTGAATACAATCCTTAAAGCCTCCTAAGTGCAAAATTCCTTTTCCAAGAATGATTTTTAGGAAATACAGCAAAGAAACTGTGCAACTGGTTTTATACTTACCACTTGGAAGTAATCTTTTTATTTCTCCTTCCTTCCTCTTCTTTAACCTACTAATGCTCTGTATTACATATGTCTCATAATTTATTTAATAGTTTGGCCATTTCAAATACTTTACCTTAGAGAAGAACATGGTGCTATAGGCTTCTTCTTCTTTTTTTAATGCAATGGCTTATTGCTGAACCTTAGTCTAGGTCTTGATTTCTTACCCACCAATAACTAACTTTAATATTTAAATCTTTGTAATTTCATCTATTTTTGTTTTAGAAATGCAAAAATTACCTATGTCCTGATTTTTGACAAGATTAAATGAAATAGTTTCTAAAGACTTTTAAAAATATATTTTTAGAAGATATTTTATTTAATCTTCCCGAATCTCCTGCTTTAATTTCATTTGCCTAGCATACATTACATGATCAAACTTAAAGCAAAAGCAATCACCATTAATATAATCTCCTATGGCATATTTTACTCTCAACCTCTGCGAAATCCAGCTCCTTGCATATTTTTCACTTTTATACTTGGACTAACAAGTATTGTTGGAAAAATATGAAAAAAACTCTTTTGATTGGCTCCACCTCTTTAACTGAAACATTAGTCTTTGCAAAAATATTTTTATTCACTTTTTTACTGAAATATTACAGAAAGTGTAAAAGGGCACAAAGTCTAAGACTAAATTTTATTGAATTTTACATACAAACACACCAGTGCCACCACCACATATATTCCAGCACCAGACTTTCTAACACCAGAATTTTTTCATGTGCCCTTTCCTATTCAACTTCCCATCCAGAGGGGACTGTTTTTCTGATTTTTATCACTGTAGTTTAATGTATTCTTTAATTTTATATAAATAGAGTCAGAGAGTACATACTCCTTTTTTCTCTCACTTTTTACTCATGATATCTTTGAGATTCATTCATGATTCTGAGTTTAAAAATAGTTTATTCTTTCACATTGCTGTGTTGTTATGAAGTGTAGAGAAAATATGTTTATGTTTAAATAGAGTAGTAGCTCTCTGAATAAATTTTGCTGTAAACTCAAGATACTGGGTAGAGAGAAAGTGATGGAAATTCAGTTTACAATTATATCTAACAGAATTTCAGAGAGATTTAACTAACTACAGTGGTGTGTGTTTATATTTCAAAAGAAAAAGAGGTCTAAGACTGTGGCAGCATCTCTAGGTTGTAAACTATGAATACACCTGGGACTATTCGGCCCCTAGAGAGATTTTGCTTCTATTCCAAAAGGTTGGAGTAAAAATTCAGAATTCTTTTGATTCCTTCTTCAAGAAGTAAAAGTTTTTATCCCTTCTTTATGGAGAAGAGAGAAAGTGATATCTCTCTTAACCTGGTTATCAACAGATAGAATAAATTTTTATCAACTTCTTTCCTATGACATAGACTCTAAAGTTTTTATGTATAGGACTTCTGACCTGGTTTTCATCATACTACCTCAGGAGTAAGAATTGAATTATGGTAAACCACAGAGTCATTGATTGCTTTTTAAGAGAATCATGATATTCTGTGTATAGTCTAGTTTCTTTCTTTGTGGGAATTCAGGATAAAATTACTAAATATTATACTGTGAATATTAAAAATCACACTAGTATTCTACTGAATTAAAAGTAAGAATATATTTAGCAACTGTACTTTTGATGATATTTAGGTTGTTTTCAATAAGTAACTCTTATGAAATAGCCTGCTATAACAGTCTTACGCATATATTTTGGTGTTCATATGTCCTTATTTTTGGATGGATATACAGTTAGGAATGCACCTGCTGAGTTAAAATGAAGATGCAGGTTGACTTTTTAATGTGTTGCTAATTAGATTTAAAAAGGGATTTTACCAATGTGCAAGTGTTCTATTTAGCCCATATCTTAGCAATACTTATATATTCCAATTCTGATAGATACTTATTTTTCAGTGGTGTAACAATACTATTTCATTATCTTCTGGATTTCACAATAAAAATATTTGTTCAGATGTTGGCCAGTATGCTACTTTTGTCTCTTTGAAGGGTCATTGGCTACCTTTAAAATGTATTCTTTTTTAATAGTTGAACTAATGTGTGCTTAGTTTTTATTTTTGTTCTTTTTTTGCTTAGATTTTTTTGTTTGTTTTAAAATTATTCTGCTTGTGGTTTTTTTTTTTTTTTTTTTTTTTAATCTGGAATATGGTATCTTTGAAAACTTTTGGAAAATTCTCAGTCTGTAACTCTTTAGATATTACATTTGATCCAATTCATCTGTCTTTCTCTTCTGGGGTTTCAAATTCCAAACATGGTAGTTTACAAAAATGACCACAGTTGTTTTTTTCTTCTCTCTTCCAGGTAAGCACAGCTTTCTTTTATGGGAAATTTGTTGCTTCTCCCATCAAAAGACTGAATATATTTCTCCATTCTTTAAGTATTGTCTTGACTGTTTGAATGGCTCTAGACATTGGGCAGTTACAGTGCAAGTAAGATTGAAAAGACTTTCCTAGTGGCTCAGTGATAAAGAATCTACCTGCAATACAGGAGACCTGCATTCAATCACTGGGTTGGGAAGTTTCCCTTGAGAAGGAAATGGCAACCCACTCCAATATTCTTGCCTGGAAAATCCCATGGACAAAGGAACCTGGCAGGCTACAGTCCTTAGGGTTATAAAGAGTTGGATATGAATGATTGACTAAAGCACCACCGATGCTTGTAAATTATTTCAGCATTGAAACATATTCTCTCTCATATGCTTAGAATCCTGAAACCATCATGTGAATTAATCTGAGTTAGCCTTCTAGAGAAGAAAATGCCAGGAACGAGAGAAATAAGATGCCCTGGACAACAATTGGCCATCCTATAACCCATTAAATAATAGCTATGGGAAGTTGTCCTAGGAGTAGGAAGTGGCAACCCACTCCAGTATTCTTACCTGGCTAAAAAAAACCATGGACAGGGGAGCCTGGCGGGCTATAGTCCATAGGATCATGAAGAGTTGGACATGACTGAACGCATACAAACACACATGCACACACACACACACCCCTAGCAAATAACTCCAGATGCATGAACTCAGCCTAGGAGAGATCATTTAAACCTGCCCAGGCCCAAAGAGCCATTTAGTCAACTGACACAATTGTGAATAAATAATAAAAGGTTATTGTTCAAAGTCTCTAGATTTTATTATAGTAGATTACCTAGCAAAATCTAAATTTCTCTATTATTTCCATTCTTTTTTTTTTTTTCTATTCTATAATTCACTTTGAATGGTTTCTATTGCTCTGTCTTTGAGTTCATTAATGTTTTCCTTTCTTTTTTTTTAACATAATTGGTAAACCTATCTAATCAGTTCTTAAATTAAGATATTAAACTCTTTAATTCTAGAATGTCTTTTTACTCTTTATAGATTTCAATATATTTGAAATTATCCATATATCTCACCCATTTTTCCTATCCTTTCCTACCTTACTATATTAATGTTGATATTTTAGTTATTGCTGCTTAGTTCAATTTTTTTCCCTTTGATTATTAGTCACATTTTCTTGCATCTTGTGTGCATAGTAATTTTTATAAATTTTAAACCAGACTTTATTAGACCTGTGAAAGTATGGATAATATCTTCCACCAATAAAAGCTCTCTCTTTTCCTTTCCCAGTAAAATAGAATGCTGAGATCATCATATCAGGATTTGATCAAGGACAAGACTTAGTTACACTTTTAGTAAAATGTCTGTCCTTTAACTTTCTACTTCATTAGCCTCTTATGAGGATCCAAAAGCTTGCAAATGTCATGAAGAAGATTTTTTTTTTTTATTAAGGCTATTTTTCATCCACCCCATCACTGTGACTTTGTCTTTTAGCTCCAAGATTTTCCTACTCTCCTAAATTTAAAGTAGTCGCATAAGGAAAATCAGGCTTTGTTAGGGGTTAGCCTTTGATTTCCATCCATGTACCAGTTCTATGAGACATTAAAAGTGACCATTATTTTAATGGACATTTAAAGCTTGTAAGGAAGAAGAAATTTTTTCCCACTGTCAGGGCCAGACTGTTTAAACACAAATTAATTTGTCTTCATCATTGGCACATCAAGCACTTCCCTACTGGGACAAGTCTATCAGTAGGTAGATAGATGGGTAGATGATAGAAATAGTGTTTTCTCCACTATATCTTTAATTATTTCATTTTCTTCCTTCTGTTTTTAAATTTAGTTAGTCTTAGAACTTCTCTAGTTTCCTCTTTATTTCTTCTCCAGTCCTATTGAATGGTCTGTGTATTATTCCTCAGTTTACACACTTATCCAGTTTTAGCCATCACCTTTATACACAATTCTGTCTTTATATCTAACTTAATCCTCTTTTTAGTTCTACTTTTCATGGAAAAAGCTGTTTACTAATTGTCCCACCTGACCTTGCTGCTGGTTTCTTAGATTTGAGCAACAAGGGAATGAGACAAACTTGTTAAAACGATGTCATCGAACTTATTTAGATATGCGGCATTCTGTCTACTCTAGAATTTCCAATAAGAATAAGTTTAGAGGGAGCAATCTGATTTCAAGTTCATTGCAGAGAACAGTAAATGAACTATCTTAAAACTTACTGTTTATATCAAGGACCTAACTCATTCACTGAAAAATATTTATTAGCATGTATCATAAATACCCTTCTAAGCCATGGTGACACATCAGTGAACAGAAAAGATCTCTTTTTCTTTTTTCCTATAAGATTTACATTAAATTTGAGATAGATAATAAATAAGAAACAGAATGAATAAATAATTATAAACACACAACATAGACATACTATATATTTTTAGAACATGGTGACATTTATAAAAAATAAATAAGCAGGTTAAGGAGGATTGGAATTACTATAGTGTTCAAATTTGGCCTCACTAAGAAGCTGAAATTTAAACAGACTTACTTAAAGTAGATAAATGAAGAATCTATCAGATAAGTTTCCACTGCAAAACAGAATTAGTGTGTGTATTTTCTTTGAGACAGAGAAAGGTATGTGCATGTGTGTGTGTATGAGTGTGCACTCAGTCCCCTTGTTCACAGATTTATGTGTGAATATCTATGTATATTCATGGATATGTGTATACTAATCATGGGGTATGTGTGTATGATCCTCATTATTAATGGATTATATATTTTCAAATTTATCTACTTGCTAAAATGTCATTGTAACTCAGAAATAAATACAAAACCTTAATCTTGGCATTGCTGTGGTCATTCACAGACATGCATGGAGAAGTGAAAGAGCTGAGTCACCTGATACACGTTGCCACCATAGTCAAAAAGGCCAAAAGTATGCTTTCTGTTTTAAACTCATACTGTAAACAAGTCCACTTTTGGGGTCTAATCAGCACTATTTTTCTCTCATTTGGGGGCTTTTATATGGACCCGAAACAGGATTGAGGTGTTACAAGTTTGTTTTCTTTAGTGTAAAATGTCTGAAATGTACCTTAATGAGAAAATACATGTGTTAAATAGTCTTTATTCAGGCTTAAGTTACAATGTACAATGTTGATGAATCAATTATGTACATTCAATAATGTACATAAACAAATATACACATAATTTAAGGTTATGTGTTGATCAGTTGACAAAAATACTGTGACTAGAACTTAACACTGTATTTTCCTTAAGAGCAATGGCCCAGTATTCTCTAAGTTATTGCTTCTGATGACTTTACAGAACGTCACTCCCATGTATAATAAGAGCTTGACGAATATGTAAGCTAGTTAGTTTTTGTGGTTTTTAAATTTTTCCATGGTTTTTGTTTCTGATATTCCTGGTTGTAATGGTTTAGGTTTTTGTTAAATCCATTGTAGTGATATTTTTCTTTCTTTCTTTTGAAAGAGAGATTCATTACAAGGAATTGGCTTACACGCTGAGGCAAGAGATGATGTTGCTGTCATAGGCAGAATTTCTCTTCTCCAGGAAAAATTTAGTTCTGCTCTTAAGACCTTTTAACTGATTTGATCAGACACTCTCAGATTATCAAGGATAATCTTTACTTACAGTCAACTGACTTTAGATGTCAAATACATCTACAAAATACCATCACAGAAACACTTAGATTACTGTTTGATGGGATAACTGGGTACTATAGCCTAGCCAAGTTGACAGATAAAATTGACCATCATAACAAATAAATCTGGATTTGGGAGAGGAATATTCCAGGTAAAGAAATAATTGGTAAGCCATTTTAAGGACTCTGACTTTTACTCTGAAAGAAGCAAGAATTTGTTGTACAATTTTTGAACAGAAGAAAAATAGAGTTTGGTTTATATTTTAACAGAATCAATTTGACTGTGGTATTAACCGGAGACTGAAGGACACTAGGTTAGAAATAAGGAACAGATTTATGTAAGAGACTACGGACTTAGATCAGGTGGTAGCAGTGATGGTGATAAGAAATGATCAGATTCTGGATATATAGTGTGTAGTTAGCATCAACAGGATCTGAGGAAGAATAGTGAAAGAGCATGGCCAAAAATTACTCTATGAGTTTTGATATGAGTAATTAGAAGAATGGAGTTGCCTTTACCTAACTAAGGAAGTTCTGAGTAAAGATGGTTTGCATTGGAGAAGCAATCAGAGATGCAGCTTTGAAATGTCTTTTCAATAACTAAAATTCAGACTTTTAGAGGTAGTTGAATAAATGAGTCTAGAATTAAGAACTCTTAAATTGACATAATTTGGGGGTCTTCAACTTATATTTGCATTGGATTAAATCACAAAGAATAAATAGGCAAGACAAAAAAAGCCACCCATGGTCTAAGCCTTGGAATACCCCAATGTTATTAAGAGGTTGAAGAGAATTGGAAAAAAAAAAAATCATAAAGAGTAAGAGAAAAAAAAAACAAGAATATAGGGTTATTTGGAAGCTAGGTGAAGAAAAAGAAACTCAGAAGGAAAAAATGATCAAATTCTTTTGATAGTCCATGAACATTGCACAAACAATTTTTTATTTGATTTAACAATGTAGATGACCTAGTGAAAATATACATGAAAATCCAATTGGGATTGTTTTAAAACATAATGGGAGAAGAGGAAATATATTCAGGGAATGAAAACAACTCTATTAGTTTTGCTGCAACATGAAGATAATAAATTTATTTGTAAATATAAGGAGATTTGACTACTGGCTGAGGAAGATAATCTCCTTTCCAGAAACACTCAGTTTACCTAGATGCCAACTTTGTTAACTAGCTAATTAGATGCTAGTCTTTGAATATCCTCTTTACTTCAGTAAGAATTCTATTCCTCATATAACTGCATAACGAGAAGTATCTTCATCTTACAAAGCATCCTTTCCTGACTAATTCCATCTTGTTAAAGTCATCTTATTATTTAATCTTCTCAAAACTGTACTTTTGAATATAAGTCCCCTTTTCTTACATCTAAAATTTATATATTATTCTCAGCATCCAGACATATTTTAATCTATATGGTAACTTTTTGTCACTTTCTTGTCACTACTAGATTAAAAACTACTTAAAGATAGGAAAAATTTCTCACCATTGTATTATTTTTGGCACCTGGTACTATGCCTTGTATACAATATGTTTTGAGTACTTGTTTACAGAATGAATCAGTAAACATGATAGTCTGCATTTTAGTAAACATGAATAATAACCCTTCCTGGGAAAAAAAGAAAAAAAGACAAAAAATAGGTATCAAAGTTTAGTATGCATTTAAACACCTTTTTAAAGATAATATTAAAACATTGAGTTTAAAAAGACACAGCCATTATTTTTCAAATTTTCATTGTTCAATTAATTTGCTATATTTCACTGTCCATGAATATATTCAATTTTGTTCATTTTGCCTTTTTGCATTTATGCAGTCATATTTAACTCAGGCTCCCATTCAGTTTCTCATTACAAGTAGTAGCTTTATGGCATAATGAACAACCTCATTTCTTATAATTTTAAAACTAAGTTAAAACTATTAAACTAAAATCTTACTGGTGTGGTTCATTAATAACCATGCTCCTTTTAATATTTTTATTACAGCATATTTGCAGATGATATAACATGAATGTTCAACAATTATAATAATCTTTTTATCACATTACATAAAATGCATGTCTATGAGAAAAGCATGAAAGAGCTAAGAACACTAGACATAGCTCTATAGATTGTTTTGTTTAAAAACATAAAATTAGTCCAGGGAAACACTGTCAAAACATGTTTTACAATACATTATTACATGAATCAAGTTTCTTTTGGTTTCTATTAATAGAAATAGACTATGATTAGCTTAACCTAGAAGGAACAGAAGCTGGAACTCCTGAGAGGAAAGAAATATGACTTTCAGTACATGTTGGAGAACTTTCCCAGTAAAATACAATCAAATATGACTTACCTCTAACAATGCCTCATATTTGAAATTCTTAGAAGGAAACATCTCATTAGCATAGCTTTCATCAATTAGATATAGCAAATTTTGACCATTTAATTTTTACCTTTATATGTCCAGTATAGTTCACAGAAAAGCAGAAATCCTTGCTATCTAGGGAAGCCATTCTCAGAAATAGCTAAAATTGTTGTTTACAAGTTATTTTTTATTGTAAAAATAGATTTAATATATATTGACTGATCTTTCTATTAATATTTTAATGAAATTCTTCTCATCTATCCTTGTTTTCCATTCATTCAATTATCAAGTGACTTATGCGTATAGTCTTTGCATCAAGCACTTGACTACACACTAAGGATAGAAGTCAGCAATATTTTTGAGATTTTAGTTGTGCAAGAGTGAAAATATGTACACAAATATATATGAAATAATTTTAAAATTTATGCAAATTGCTGAACAAACACAGAGGAGGGAGTAAGTTTCTTCCTTTCTTTGAGGGGTACTTTTAGGTGTATTTAGCTATTAAGAAACATGGTATCTCTAATTTGTCCAATGCTGGACACCAAATAGCCTTAAGATGCTAAACATTTTCAATCATTTTCATATATTTTATAAAATTTGGGAGAGTGATCTGAAGTGAAAAGTTTGAAATCCCATTACCATTCTGCAAGCTTCTCAGTCTCTGAAAAAAAAATTTTTTTTGATGGCACTTCTTCAGTTCTACAAAGTGATAAATAGCAGAATATTACTGGAGTTTAAATATTTCTGAGAGAGCAATTTTTCATTTCCTGCTGTTTACAAGTAAAATACTGTCTACAAATAATACATTACATTAGCTGTCCTCTTTATCATAAAGCCATGTTGAATACTTGTAACATTTTTAAAAAGACACCAACTGATTGCAAGATGAGCGTTACCCTTGAGCAAATTATGAACACATTTATTTCAGTCTTAGGCGTTTGAAACTAATTTTCTGGTAATATCAAAAGTGTTCATAGAATTAATTTCCTGTCAGTTCAGCAGTATTCAAGTGAATATTTTATGATTTTGCATTAGCTGTATTTGTCTAGAGTTGTGACATGATCGAGTCATTCTCTGAGGAAAACACATTAATAATTAAACTCTGTCCAATGTGGAGTGCTAAAGATGACAGCATAATTGTACATTTCCAGAGACCGTTTCACAAAGCAAAGGAGAATTGCCCTGCCACTATTTAAGTGTCAATTCAGAATTTCTTTCTAAACTAAAACAGAGCTTCAATAAAAAAGAGGGAGGGGGGAGTTGGTGTCACATTTGGAAAGTGTTCTCTTTACTTTCGCTTTATTTTATAATGTGAGCTAAATGCAAATAGCCTGCTTCATTCTTTCCTTCTCATGCTGAATAAACTGTCAGTTAGAAGTTCTTTCTTTTGACAATATAACATCATCAATGATCTTTGAACCAGGACTGTTTAAATGATAAATACTACTTGCATAGATTATCTCTGTAGGAAAGAGTGCTGCTGACTTGAGAAACTTTGATTGGTTTCAGCTCTTATATTTGAGTCTTTTTTAACTTAGGTAACTTCAGCAATAATTTAAGATTTTAATCTACTTCCCAGTCAACTAGCTGTGGATAGATCACTGTGTGTGTCCTTATTTATGTTTCCTATTCTGATCCTTAAAATAAAGTTATTGGATTTTTAGAATCAAGATTTTAAAAAATTTCTAAGGCATATATATTATACACATTAGAACTCCCATTTGTGTTACCTCCCTAGACAAACTGTGAGTAAAAATTGTGACTGGTGAATACAACAGAAACCATGACTAGAAGAATGGAAATGTGTCCAAATAATTTGAGTTGAAGTTTGCTGTTAAACAGAGAATTTAGCATTTAACCCCCCAATGACCTTCAGTCTATTTCAGATAGAGACATTTCTTAGCAATAATATTAATAGATATTTTTTCATTACCCAATATTGGCTGAACAAGTACATAATCTTTGAAAAATATTACTTCCTGGAATTTATCCTGAATAAATAATATAAGATGATTAACCACAGTGCAGTTCCTAACAGTATTGTTTATAAAAAGAAAAAAACAAAGGAAATTAGTTTAATGGCTAAAAATAGATTCATTAAATAAATTATGATGTATTTATAATATTCAATATTCTAATGCTGCAATTTTAAATCCTTCATTACTAGGAAACTGTTTATTCTTTTTTTCCACTTATTTATTCATTCATTTCACAAATATTCATTAAGTTCTTATTAAATGCCAGGCAGTGTTTTGATGTTGGAGAAAAGGCAGTGATGAGAAGGATATCACTAGTTTCATGAAGTTAGAATTCTAGAAGGGAGAGTCTGACAATAATCACATGATGAGGTAATGTGCCATGGTGTTATTAAAAACGATGAGGAAGAATCAGGTAAATTAAGTTATGGATTGGAAGATGGGGTTATTCCAGGGGTGGATGAAGATCTCTGAGAGCTGAAAAAAACAAGTTAGACCATAAGGCATTTGGAGGCAGAGCGAGCTAGGATGAATGACTAGGAAATTTAATGCCTTAGGTGAAACCCACGTTGGTGTGATTGAGAAGCAGCAAAGAAGATGGCTTGACTATAGTGGGTAAGGAAAGGAGCAGAAGAGTCAGAAAACAGTCACCAACATTTAGTCCCTAGAGGCCAAGGGAAGGGCTTGGAGCATTATTCTGAATCAAATAGGAAGTCACTAAAAGTTCTGAGTGGAGAACTGGAATGGTCTTTTAAAAATACTACTTGCAATAAGCAGCAAAAAAAAAAAAAAAAAAAAAAGAAGTATGTATAATATACAATGGATAAAGAAGTATATGTTGATTTTTACTTTGTAATATCTATTTTGTGCTGTGAATCCTAGGATCCAAAGGCGAAGAAACATAAACTACTTTTTAACCACTTTTTTAACCACTATGCGACTGAACTGAACTGAACTGAACAAGCACTTCACTTACTGCCTGGTGAGTGTGAATGTGTTAGTCACTCCCTTGTATCCAACTCTTTGCAACCCCACGGACTGTAGCCCACTAGGCTCTTCTGTCCCTGGAATTCTCCAGGCAAGAATACTGGAGTGGGTAGTCATTTCCTTCTTCAAGGGATCTTTCTGACTCAGGGATTGAACCCTGGTCTCCTGCATTGCAGCCTGATACTTTACTGTCTGAGCTACCAGGGAAGCCCTGGTTTATATTAGGCACATAGTAAAATTTAGTGCATGAATGAGTAAATGAACAGATACTTTCTAATATTTTAAAAAGTTATACATAAATAACGTTTTTTCCTTCTATTATATGGTTGTAACATGACCGGGTTTTCTTGCTTTCTTGAACCAATCAGCATTGGAGTTCCACAAGGTTTGGTTCCAGAAGTATTAATGAAATATATTTGTTATTAATTTATTTGTAGTGTTTTTGGGAAAAAAAAAAGATATTTAAAATTTTGTATCTGAGGTCCATAGCAGAACATGGTATTCGAAAATTATATTCTACATTTTCAAAACTTTCTATAAAAGTTGTATTTTTATAGTGACAAAGCAGGAATTTGTTGTCATTCAGTTGCTCAGTAGTGTCTAACTCTTTCTGACCCCATGGACTGCAGCACTCCAGGCTTCCTTGTCCTTCACTATCTCTCAGAATTTGCTCAAACTCATGCCCATTGAATCAATGATACCATCTAACCATTTCATCCTCTGTCACCCCCCTTCTCTTCCTGCCTTCAAACTTCCCCAGCATCAGGGTCATTTCCAATGAGTTGGCTCTTTGCATCAGGTGGCCTATTCTGCTATATTCACTTGATTTTTCTATATGTGTGTGTGTGTAGGTGTGTGTGTGTGTGTGTGTGTGTGTGTGTGTTAGTTGCTCAGTCATGCCCAACTCTTTGTGATCTCATGGACATAGTCTGCCAGATTCCTCTGTCCATGGAATTCTCCAGACAAGAATATGGGAGTGGGTTGCCATGCCTTTCTCCAGGGGATCTTCCCAACCCAGGGACTGAACCCAGGTCTCCTGCATTGCAGGTAGATTCTTTACCATCTGAGCCACCAGGGAAGCTGTGTGTATAAAGACATACATATTTTTACACAGTTTGAGGGGAAGGGACAGACATAACTGTTCAACTCCTTACTTCTCAAATCTCCTACATAAGTACCTTCATCTACATAACTATACTATTATTCTCCTATTTAAGAGAAGTAATCATAACTCTACAATGTCATTTAGTACACAGTCTATATCCTAATAAACTGCAAAAAAAAAAAAAAAAAAAGAAAGATTAGAGATAACAGACAATTTAATCATTTCAATTCAGTTGCTCAGTCCTGTTCAACTTTTTGCAACCCCGTGGACTGCAGCACGCCAGGCTTCCCTGTCTATCACCAACTCCTGGAGCTTACTCAAAGTCATGTCCTTTGAGTCGGTGATGCCATCCAACCATCTCATCCTTTGTCTTCCCCTTTCCCCCTTGCCTTCAATCTTTCTCATCATCAGGGTCTTTTCCAGAGAGTCAGTTCTTCGCATCAGGTGGCCAAAGTATTGGAGTTTCAGCTTCAGCATCAGTCCTTCCAATGAATATTCAGGATTGATTTCCTTTAGGATGGACTGATTTGATCTCCTTGCAATCCAAGGGACTCTCAAGAGTCTTCTCCAACACCATAGTTCAAGAGCATCAATTCTTCTGCGATCAGCTTTCTTTATAGTCCAATCTAATAATGGGACTATAATATAGGCGATTTAATAATGTTAAAATTTTAAATTCACTTTAGTAGCAACATATTTTTAAAAACTTTTCTCAAAGTTCACTTTTTTAAGAATTTAGAGATTGGATTGACACTTCTTCGCTGCAGTAAAGAGCATGAAAACTGGCTTACAAAACAGGTGAACCATGGAAACAAAAACCCAAGGGACATATCTATGCATTTCTTTTTAAACAAACCAGCTCCAAGTACTGTAAAAACCACAGTTAATGAAACCTCAATCTCTCAGAATGCTCAATTGTTAGGGAATGTGATTGTTATTTTTATTTTCCTTCTTCAGCACCAATATCTAGAAGAAAGAAGCAAATGACAAAAATACCCCTGGGCAATTTTTGGAATTTATTCATATAAACATCTTCTGGACAATATCATGCTGTCAAACACATTCTTATTTTTCTCCATTTCCTACATCTCCATTTATACAACTGTTCAGTGGTCACCAATGTTTGAAAAAACCTAAAGGTCCTAGATTTCATAAAGATCACTGGGTTCGACTAACTTAGGAGGAAATAGGAAACTGTGAATTATAGAGTTAGCTTCACATATATTAAAAATTAAGCTCCAGTTTCCAAAACAGTCAACTAGTGAGTGTATACTCAGGTTTGAAAGCTGCTATCAATTTTTAATATAGTCTATGAGTTTCTCCTTCAATATAAGAAAAATGCTGTCATCAAAAAGTTATCATACTTTGAGAACTAATCATGTGACTATTTAATAAAATGATTTGTCTAAAAATGTAACAAATATGCAACCATAAGTTAACATCCTCAGAGTATTCATATAAGATAAAATCTATAATAGATCAATACTAGATATTCAATCATATGTAATATCCCCCAGAAGTTAGAAGGCTTATTTTGAAAAAAAAATGTATAATAAAACTATATTTTAGGAAGCCCTAATAAATGCAAACAGAGAGCAGATACAAGGATCTACTAGAATATTTAATGGGCAAAATTTTAATTTACATACTATCAAGTTATTGCATGTGCTTGATATCATTGTAAAATCAGGATTTCCTTGAATAGAATAATATACCGTGTATATCACCCCAAGTCCAAATTAATGAAGTTTTGCTCTGGGTTACCTATACTAAGTTTATAGTAGTCTACATAGATTGTAGCTCAGATAAGCAGATTCTTTGGAGGGAGTTGTAGAAAACTAGTCAACAGATTTCATTGACATTTGAATCACTCAAGAGCTAGTTTTTTTTAACATTAAAATAATCTTTGTAGGTCATGAGAGTGTATAATTTTGTATTGTAATGATGGTGGTGCATTATTACCAACTGTTGTCACTCTTTTCATTTTTTTTTTTTTTTTTTCCTTTCTGGTCTTCATTTTCACTGAAGTGTTATTTTTCTTTCAGGAACAGTATAAGGACAACCTGGAGTTACACAAGTACCATAGCCATAGTGAGGAGTCAAATACTGGTCAATTTAGAAAATATTAGTAGTTATCTTTCTCAATCTTTTTATTTCCTATGTATGTATTACTTCAACATTTTTCATTTCAGGACCATTCTAGATACAATTTTTCCTGCTATTTTGTACTCCTGCCACAACTTAATCTGGACAGATCATAAAAATAGATAGATAGAGATATATAATTTTAAAAACATGCTAACTTTTCTTTTTAATCACAGTACTGTTCTTAATAATTGATACCTCTTAAAAATACCTCTCTCTACTCCTTATGCTGCCCAAAATTCACGTGAACTTCCCAGAGCTAAACAGCAATACTAGGTCTCATATATTCTTTTTTAAATTTATTTTTAATTGGAGGATAATTGCTTTACAATGTTGTGTTGGTTTCTGCCGTATAATATTGTGAAAGTATGTTGCTCAGTCGAGTCCAGCTCTTTGCGACCTCATGGACTACAGCCTGCCAGGCTGTGCGGGTTGCCATTCCCTTCTCAAGGGAATGTTCCTGGTCTCCTGTGCTGCAGGCAGATTCTTTACTGGCTGAGCTACAAGTTCAGGTCACTAGAGTTCAGTCACTCAGTTGTGCCCAACTCTGCAACCTCATGGACTGAAACACGTCGGGCTTCCCTGTTCATTATCAATTCCTAGAGCTTCCTCAAACTCATGTCTGAGTCAGTGATACCAGAAAAGATGATGCCAGTGTGCCAGGCACAATAGTAAGCACTTAACCATCAAAAGTTATCAGTATTATAATTATTCTTGCTTTTATTCTTCTCCATGAGCCTACTTGATGTCAAGGGTTTCCTGTTTGTTTGTATTTTATTTAGAAGTCTTACTGAAAGATAAATATTAAAATTTATTCTGAAAATCTATTGAAATAAAACTATAATGATTTTTCTTTACCTTCTTAGGTATTCATAATTTGATTTGTCTGCAGATTATTTCTTCTTTTTTTAACTTTTTTATTTTGTATCAGGGTATTTTGTATAACTGATTAGCAATGTTGTGATAGTTTCAGGTGAACACCAAAGGGACTTAGCCACACATCTACATGTATCCATTCTCCTCCAAACTTACCTCCTATCCAGGCTGTATTACCTTATTCAGGTTTATGCATTAACGTCACACCTTCTCTACAAAGAGGTGGGGTGGGTTTCTTTTTCTTTACCTGTGTTCTAGCAAACATTTGAAAGCATTTGATATATGTGTCTATGGACATTTGTTAACATTCCCTCTGAACTCTTTTGGGACCTGTACTTTCTGGCTGGCATCTCTGTGATATTTTCCCACATTTTTTTTTTTCCTGTATCAATTGGGTCAGTTTAGGTATTCTACTGCTTTGGTAAACAGTTATGGAAATTTGTATTTTCTTAGATAAACATTTGTTTATTACAGCTTATGAAATAAATTTTATTTTCTAGGGTTGAATTAATTGTTATTCTTTTGATTTTCTTTTTCTGACTTTTCAACTGCTTTCTTACTAATTTTCTGTATTTATATATGTTTTCTCCTATTAGAGCATTTTCTCAACAGATCTGCTGAATTCTCTACAATTTCATTTCCCTCTTTGCGGAAAGCAGAAACCTTCAAGGGTATCAGTGAACACTCCTAACTGCCCGTACCCCCACCCCTTGTGACCAGAAGATGCTTCTGGGCTGATTTGCAATTTTGTGACTCATGCCAAGGACACTGATGATCCAGACAAGAGATATAGTCACCCCTTTTATTTATCTAATTTCAAAATACAGCACTTAAGATTTTAGATTCTATTTTTGCTACCTGAGCCTGTCCTTGATTTGATTTAACTTTTACAGTATTTGACAATTGTTTCTTATAGATAGGGGTTTAGGATTGTGACTAACTTTTGATTTCCTTGTTGGTGAATTTTAAACAATTTTCTTCTTAATTTTCTTATTGATATTTTTATCTGGCATTAAAGGAGTGAAATAGAATGCCTTATTGCATCACATTCAACTAAAATGTTTATTTTTTAATTCCTAAATTTAATTTCACCCGTTCAATCCATTTCTTAAAGAGAACTTTCTAAAATATCACAAGGTTGGGGGAGGTATTTTTTTAATTGTTATATTCCCCTATACCTTTTATTTTTATCTCCATTTTCTTATAATTGTGTTTCTTTTTCTTTCCCACAAATTTTCTAAACTGAAAAATTAGGGGCACTGTCTTCACAATTACATCCCTAACACCTAGCATACAGTAGACTCAATATTTATTGAATGACTACTTTCTCCAGTTATTGTTTGTTATTTCTGTTGTTGTTTAGCAAACTATTTTTAGTATAATGGACAATATTTGATTTCCCTCTTTGATGATTAAACATTATCAGTTGTTGATCAATGAATATTTCAGGCATTAGAGTACAGCTTTTTGTCAATAATTGTGTATTTAAGGGATAGTAAACTGAGAGAAAGTTTCTTGAAAAGGGATTAGATCATAAATAATCATCAATAGGTTTAGGAGAGGAAAGGTGATTTGATCAGAAAAGTGAAGGATCTTATACTCCTTCTTGATTTTGCCAAAGGCTGACCCTTTTAGAACAAAGTGAATAGGACAAAAGTGATGGCCTTCAGCAATCTTGAGTTCCCATTCCCTTCTCACACTTCTAAAATTCTAGTGTTTTTTTAAACAATCATATCCTTAACCTTCCTTAATATTTCATTAAAACCATTTACTATGCCATGATTCTTTAATGCAAACTTCAAAATTTGCAGAAAGGAAATGCACAGGTATAGAAGGTTAAATCATAAGAAAAGGTGTTGCAGGATATCAAATGTTGTCTGCAGCAGCAGGGCAAAATCTTTTGTCCCAGGCTTCTCAGAGCTATCCCTTAGGCTAGTTTCAACTTACTCCTATGAATTCCATGCTTTCTTTCAAATAGCTACCACTGAATCAGGGTACTACCAATAACTCAGGGGCTGATTATCCAAATTTTGTATCTTACTTCTTCAGCCTTTAATCTGTATGAAATCTTACAGGTTACAGATTTAGGTGATCTTCCTATCAGAAACAAAGGAGAATAAAGCATGCATTTTAAAATTGATCCATAACATCATTTTATCTCTGTAGCTTAAAACAAATAAAGATAGAAGTGTAGTGAAGTCGCTCAGTCGTGTCCAACTCTTTGCAACCCCATGAATTATAGCCTAACAGGATCCTCTGTCCATGGGATTCTCCAGGCAAGAGTACTGGAATGGGTTGCCATTTCCTTCTCCAGGGGATCTTCCTGAAACAGGGATTGCACCCGGGTCTCCAGCATTGCAGGCAGACGCTTTACGTCTGAGCCACTAGGGAAGTCCAAACAAAGATAGAAGCAGAGATCAACTCTATAGTTAAACCAGAGACTTTAAATTGATTTACCCATTAATATCCCCACTGCTCAAATGATCTCATCAATGTTTCAACACTATATGGTGGCACTGAAAGCACCGCCCCCATAACGCAGTGAAAATTGGGGAAATTTTAAAATATCTTTCCTAGAAACAAATGAGAAGGAAATTTTTTAATGACAAAGTCTTACTATAGTAAGGGATTGACTGCAATGTCTCTAATTTTATAGGTGTTTAACAGAGCACAAATTGAAACTAGAAAGACATAGTTATGTGACAGCTGGACCACTAAGCATGTATAAAAAGCAAGAGTCCAGAATTAAATAGAGGGGAGAATTGAGAAGGAAGAGAGAAAAGTTAGATACAGAAAAAGACAGATCTAACAAATGACAGGAATCTGCGGCTGGACGATGATATTCTCCAGTACAGAATTCCTTATGGTGGAGTGGCTAAAGAGTATTTCAAATATGTGTCTAATATGTTTAGGCTAGTTATGCAATCTCCATCCAAACCAAATCCAGGATTCAAAACTCAGGAAAACCTGTTATATCACATGTCCAGTGACTGTCCTTGGGAGAGGTGGGGAGGTGGATATGGAGAACTAAAATATTGGTTTAAATCCCTCTGTGGGTCAGTGGTGAACATAGAAAGATAATAACTGGAAATGAGATGCTGAAATATGGTGTATACTCGACAAAAAACTAAGAAACTGGAATTAGAAAAATAGGTAGAGAGGGATATCATTGGATAACTCATAGAATATTAGTTAGAGAAATTCTTTAAAACTTGAAAAATATGCTATCTGATCAAGTATCTGATATGAGGCAGTTTAGTGTTTTCCTACTTTAGAATAAGAAGTTAAATACAGTGAAGCAGTTAAGAAATATGCTTAATGAAAAGGGTATTTCCTCCTTCTCTCTTCTTTTCCTCTCTTCTAATCTCTTTTAATTCCCTCATATTTGCTATATACCAGAACCAACATTTATGTTGTTGTTCAGTCCCCAGTCATGTCCAACTCTGTGACGCTATGAACTGCAGCACACCATGCTTCCCTGTCTTTCATTACATACCTGACTTTGTTCAAACTCATGTCCATTGAGTCAGTGATGCTATTCAACTATTTCATCCACTGTTGCCCCCTTCTCCTCTGGTTCCCAGTCTTTCCCAAAATCAATGTCTTTTCCAATCAGTTGATTCTTTGCACCAGGTGGCCAAAGTATTGTAGCTTCAACTTTAGCATTTGTCCTTCCAATGAATATTCAAGGTCAATGTCCTTTAGGATTGACTGGTATGATCTCCTTGGTGTCCAAGGGACTCTCAAGTGTCTTTTCCAGCACCACAGTTCAAAAGCATCAATTCTTCAGTGCTCAGCCTTCTTTATAGTACAACTCTCACATCCATACATGACTACTGGAAAAACCATAACTTTGACTAGACAGACCTTTGTTGGCAAAGTGATGTCTCTGCTTTTTAATATATTGTCTAGGTTTGTCATAGTTTTCTTCCAAGGAACAAGTATCTTCTAATTTCTTGGTTGCAGTAACCATCCACAGTGATTTTGGATCCCAAGAAAATTAAATCTGTCAGTGTTTCAACTGTTTCCCCATCTCTTGGCCAGGAAGTGATAGGACTGGATGCCATGATCTTCGTTTTTTGAATGTTGTCTTTAAGTCAGCTTTTTCAATCTCCTCTTTCACCTTCATCAAGAGACTTTAGTTCTGCTTTGCTTTCTTCCATTAGAGTGGTGTCATCTGCATGTCTGAGGTTATTGATATTTCTCCTGGTAGTCTTGATTGCAGCTCTAGCTTCATCCAGCCTGGTATTTCCATGATGTACTCATCATATAAGTTAAATAAGTAGGGTGACCATATACAGCCTTGACGTACTGCTTTCTCAATTTGGAACCAGTTCATTGTGCCATGTCCAAATCTAACTGTTGCTACTTGACCTGCATACAGGTTTCTCAAGAGGCAGATAAGGTGTTTTGGTATTCTTGTCTCTTTGAGAATTTTCCACAGTTTTTTATGATCTACACAGCCAAAGGTTTTAGCATAGTCAATGAAGCAGAAGTAGATGTTTTTTGGAATTCCCTTTTTCCATGGAATTCCCTTTCTCTATGATCCAAAGAATGTTGGCAATTTGAACTTTGGTTCCTCTGCCTTTTGTAAATCCAGCTTGTACATCTGGAAGTTCTCAGTTCACATACTTTTGAAGCCTACCTTGGAGGATTTTGAGCATTACCTTGCTAGCATGTGAAATTAATGCAAATGTTCAGTGGTTTGAACAGTCTTTGGCATTGCCCTTCTTTGGGATTGGAATGAAAACTGAACTTTTGCAGTCTTGTGGCCACTGCTGAGTTTTCCAAATTGGCTAGTATATTGAGTGTAGCACTTTCACAGCATCATCTTTTAATATTTGAAATAGCCCAGCTGGAATTCCATCACCTCCACTAACTTTGCTCATAGTATTGCCTCTAAGGCCCACTTGACTTCACGCTCCAGGATGTCTGGCTCTAGGTGAGTGACCACACCATCGGGTTATCAGGATCATTAAGATCTTATTTGTACAGTTCTTCAGTATATTTTTGCCACCTCTTCTTAATCTCTTCTGCTTCTGTTAGGTCCTTGCTGTTTCTGGCCTTTATTTTGCCCATCTTTGCATGAAGTATTCCCAATTGCAAAAGAGAAGTAATAAAGCATTGTGTAAATCTCTGGCAAGGATATAGTTAATTACAAAGAATTGGACTAAAATAGATTTACGAAGTTAATGTATGTGAAAAGAGATTATCTGTGTAATGTGCATATTTATTTACCAAAATCCTTCTTTTCTGCCAAACAATGATCTATCTAAACATTCATTTTCTCCTTTAGTTATGTTTGCTTGATGGATAAACCTGAAAAGTTACATATTTGAAAAGAAAGACATAGCATTTAATTAGACACCACAAATTAGACACACACACACACACAAAGGTCACAAAGGTATTGTTAGTAACAGTTAATAGTAATTATACCACAATTTATTTTTCCTTTACCTATGGGTAAATATTTGATTTGCTTCCACTTTAGGGTTATAAATAATTTTCCTATAACCATTTGTATACATAACTTCTGGTGAACATATATACTAATATATTTTGTAAATATAGCAAAGAGTATGACTGGTGGGTCATAGGTTAGGCACATATATAACTTCAGAAAGTAATACCAAACTGTTTTTCAATAAATTTACTATCCATCAATAATGTCTGAGTTCCAGTTACTCTACTTCCTCTCCAAGAGATGGTATTGACAGTTTTCTTATTTTGTCTATCAAGATATGATGTTATATAATTATGCTTTTATATCACATTTCCTCATTACTTTAATAGCATCAGGCATTTTACATGTCACTATAGGGTATTTGAATATTTTCTTTTGAGACTTGACTGCTCAAACATTCTACCAGTTTTTTCATTGGGTCATTTCTTTTTAGTTATTATAATAATTATTTATATAAGCTATTTTTCAGTTATATATACATATTATAAAAAATTATCTTTTAGACTGTGACATCTCTTAATGATGTATATTTGGTAAATAGACATCTTAATTAAATGCAAGTTATAGTTTTAATACTTATTTTTTCTTGTCCATCTCAGAAATATTTGCTTACTCTAAAGTAACAAAGACATCCTTTTCCTTCTAGAAGGTGTTTATTTTTTTTCTCATATTTAGTTCTAAAATCAAGTTCTAAAATCTAAATGCAAGTGAATAAATATTGTGGTTTACTCATATAATGAAATACTATACAGTAATAAAATAAATTACATACTCAACAACATGGATGAATCTCACAGATTTCATGTTGAGCAAAGGAGGCCAGAAGAGTAATGAAGAGTATAATTCTGTGTGGTTTCTTTGCAATTCAAGAATGGACAAAGATTATCTATACTTTAAAAAGTCAAACTAGTGGTTATTGTGTAAGAAGAGACTCAAAGAAACATTCTGAAATGATGGAAATGGCCTGTATTTTCATCTGGGAGTAAGTGTACACACATGTAAATATTTGTCAGACTATGCACTTAAGATTTATACACTCTATATGTAAATTACACTTCAATTTTAAAATAATGAGTGCCTCATTAAACTATACAGGTACTTTCTTAGATCTTCCAATTTACTTCTCAGAATCTTCCTTCAACTTAAGCGTTTTTATGTTCATTTTTGCACCTAAGGCCCAAGGATATAAAAAGGTTTGCTAATACCACATCACTAATAAACAGCCATCTTCCTAATTTTGATGAAACCTGACTTTTCAAAACATTTTTCAAAAAAGAGACCACACGGAAGAAATTGAAATCCTTCTATTTGCAAGTATGTCTTTCAGTGTGTTGTTCAGTTGCTAAATCCTATCTTATTCTTTTCAACTCCAGGAAGTGCAGCATGCCAGACTTCCCTGTCCTTCACTTTCTCCTGGAGTTTGCTCAACTCACTTTCATTGAGTCACTGATGTCATCCAACCATCTCATCCTCTGTCACCCTCTTCTCCTCCTATCCTCAATCTTTCCCAATATCAAGGTCTTTTCCAATGAGTCAGCTCTTCACATCAGGTGCTCAAAGTATTGGAGCTTTAGTTTCATTCATTCAAGTGAATAGTCAGGGTTGATTTCGTTTAGGATTGACTCCTTTGATCTCCTTGCTGTCCTAAGGACTCTCAAGAGTCTTCACCAGCACCACAGTTTGATAACATCAATTTTTCAGTGCTCAGTCTTCTTTATGGTCCAACTCTCACATCCATGCAGCAATCAGTTCAGTTGCTCAGTTGTGTCTGGCTTTTTGCAAACCCATGAACTGCAGCATGCCTGGCCTCCCTGTCCATCACCAACTCCTGGAACTTGCTCAAATTTATGTCTATCGAGTTGGCAACATCATCCAACCATCTCATCCTCTGTTGTCCCCTTCTCCTCCCACCTTCAGTCTTTCTAAGCATCATTCTCTTTTCCAGTGAGTCAGTTCTTTGCATCAGTTGGCCAAAGTATTGGAGTTTTAGCTTCAGCATCAGTCCTTCCAATGATATTCAGGACTGATTTCCTTTAGGGTTGACTGATGTGATCTCCTTGCTGTCCAAGGGACTCTCAGGAGTCTTCTCCAACACCACAGTTCAAAAGCATCAATTCTTCAGCACTCTCACATCCATACATGACTACTGGAAAAACCATATCTTTGACTATATGGATCTTTGTTGGCAAAGTAACATCTCTGCTTTCTTAATATACTATCTATGTTGGTCATAGCTTTGCTTCCAAAGAACAAGAGTCTTTTAATTTCATGGCTGCAGTCACCATCTGCAGTGTTTCGGGGGCCCAAGAAAATGAAATCTGTCACTATTTCTATTGTTTCCCCATCTATTTGCCATGAAGTGATGGGACCCGATGCCATGATCTTCATTTTCTGAATGTTAAGTCATCCATATGACTACTGGAAAAATCATAGCTTTGACTCTATTGACTTTTGTCAGCAAAGTGATGTCTTTGCTTTTTAATGTGCTGTCTTGTTTCTTAAGTGATGCTAGTGGTAAAGAACCTGCCTGCTGATGCAGGAGATATAAGAAACATGGGTTCAATCTCTGGGTCAGGAAAATCACCTGGAGTAGAGCATGACAAGCCACTGCAGTATTCTTGCCTGAAGAATTCCATGGACAGAGGACCCTGATGGGCTATGGTCCATTGGGTTACAAAGAGTGGGACATGACTGATGCAACTTCTGCAAAAGATTTGTCATAACTTTTCTTCCTAGGAGCAAGTGTCTTTTAATTTCATGGCGGCAGCCACCATCTGCAGTGATTTTGGAGCCCACGAAAATAAAATACGTCATGCTTTTACTTTTTATCCTTCTATTTGCAATGAAATGATGGGACTGGGTGGCATAATCTTAGTTTTTTTTTTTTTTTTTTTTAATGTTGAGTTTCAAGTCAGGTTTTTCACTCTCATTTTTGACCATCATCAAGGAACTCTTTATTGAAACTTCGCTTTCTGACATCATAATGTTGTCATTTCTATATCTGAGATTGTTGGTATTTCTCTCGGCAACTTTAATTCTAGTTTGTCATTCATCCAGCCTGGCATTTTGCAGTCTGTACTCTGCCTATAAGTTAAATAAGCAGGGTGACAATACAAGCCTTGTTGTACTCCCTTCCCAATTTTGAACCAGTCTGTTGGACTATGTCTTGTTCCTATTGTTGCTTCTTGAACCGCATACAGGTTTCTCAGGAGACAATGTGAGCTGGTATTCTCATCTCTTGAAGAATTTTCCACAGTTTGTTGTGATCCACACAGTCAAAGGCTTTTCCATAGTCAATGAAGCAAAAGTAGGTGTTTTTATGCAATTCCCTTGTTTTCTCTATGTTCCAGTGAATGTTGGCAATTGAATCTTTAGTTCCTTTGCCTTTTTCAAAACCAGCTTGTACATTTAAACCCAGCTTCTCCATTCATGTATAGCTGAAACCTAGATGGAAGGATTTTTGGCATTTCCTTTTCTAGCATGTGGAATGAATGCATTTGTATGGTGGTTGGAACATTCTTTGGTGTTGCCCTTCTTTGGAACTGAAATGAAAACTGATCTTGTCCAGTCTTGTAGCTATGGCTGACTTTTTCAAATTTTCTGGCATATTGAGTGCAGCATTTTAAAGCATAATTTTTTTTTTAATGATTTTAAATAGCGAAGCTGCAATTTCATCACCTCCACTAGCTTTGTTCATCTTAATGCTTCCTAAGGCCGGCTTGATTTCATACTCCAGGATATCTGGCTCTAGGTGAGGGACCATTGTTATCTGGATCATTAAGACTTTTTTTTTTTTGGGGGGGGGGTATAGTTTTCCTGTGTATTCTTGCCACCTCTTTTTAATCTATTCTGCTCTTGTTAGGTCCTTACCATTTTTTTCCTTTATCATGCCCATTCTCGCATGAACTGTTCCTTTGACATCTCCAATTTTCTGGAAGATATCTTGAGTCTTATATCTTTTGTGGTTTTCCTTTATTTCTTTGCATTGTTCACTTAAGAAGGCTTTCTTATCTCTCCTTTGCTATTCTCTGGAACTCTGCAATCAGCTGGATATATCTTTCCCTTTCTCCCTTGCCTTTCACTTCTTTTCTCAGCTGTCTGTAAAGCCTGCTCAGACTACCACGTTAACTTCTTGCATTTCTCTTTCTTTGGGGTGGTTTTTGTCACCACCTCCTATACAATGTTGCTAACCTCTGTCCACAGTTTTTCAGGCACTCTGCCTGTGCTGTGTGCTTAGTCACTCAGTCATGTCTGACGCTTTGAAACCTCATGGACTGCAGCCCACCAGGCTCCTCTGTCCATGGGGATTCTCCAGGCAAGAATACTGGAGCGGGTTGCCATGCTCTCCTCCAGGGGATCTTCCCAACCCAGGGATCGAACCCGGGTCTCCCACATTTCACGTGGATTATTTACTGTCTCTGCCACCAGGGAAGCCTACCAGATCTAATCCCTTGAATCTGTTTGTCACTTCCACTGTATAAGGGATTTAATTTAGGTCTTATTTGAATGGTCTAGTGCTTTAACCTTCTTTCTTCAATTTAAGCCTGACTTTCACAGTAAGGAGTTCATGATCTGTGTCATAGTCACCTCCAGATCTTTTTTTTTTTTTTTTTTTTTTTGCTGACTATATAGAGCTTCTCCATCTTTGGCTGCAAAGAATATAATCAGTCTGATTTTGGAATGGACTATCTGGTGATGTCCATGTGTAGAATCATCTCTTGTGTTTCTGAAAGTGGGCATTTGCTATTACCAGTGTATTCTTTTGATAAAACCCTGTTACCCTTTGCCCTAACTTCATTTTGTACCCCAAGGCCAGATTTGACTGCTACTCCAGGTAGCTCTTGACTTTGTGCTTTTGCATTCCAATCCCCTATGATGAAAAGCACACACACGCACACACACACACACACATATATTAGTTCTTGAAGGTCTTGTATGTTTTCATAGAACTGGTCAACTTAAGTTTCTTCGATATCAGTGCTTGGGGCATAGACTTGAATTAATGTAATGCTGAATGGTTTGCCTTGGAAAAGAACCAAGATCATTCTGTCATTTTGGCTCAAAACTCTTCACTCTTTCTGGAGCTATTAGTAATTGTCCTTCCTTCTTCCTCAGTAGCGTATTGGATACCTTCTGATCTAGGGGCTTCATATTTCAGTGTCATATCTTTTTGTCTTTTTATACTGTTCATGGGCTTCTCATGGCAAAATACTAGAGTAGTTTGCCATTCCATTCTCCAGTTGACCACATTTTGTCAGAAGTCTCTTCTATGACCCATCTATTTTGGATTGCCCTGCATGGCATGGCAACTCAGCTCATAGCTTCCTTGATTTATGCAAACCCCTTCACCATGACAAAGCTGTGATCCATGAAGGATATTTTAGTTACTGATTACTTTTAAACTATTAATATATATTTAAGAAATATTCACATTTCCAAGTTATGATTTACCCAGTCAACTGAAGAGCTCTTATAATCCTAATAATTTAATCCCATGAATGAATACCTAATGATATGCTAAAATTTTGGCATAGGAGTTCATAAAATTTCCCAGCATCAGGTTCTTTTCCAATCAGTTGGCTCTTTGCATTAGGTGACCAAAGTGTTGGAGCTTCAACTTCTGCATCAGTCTTTCTAATAAATATTCATGGTTGATTTCCTTTAGGCTTGACTGGTTTGATCTCCTTGCAGTCCAAGGGATTCTAAGAGTCTTCTCCGGTACCCCAGTTCAAAGGCATCAATTCTTCAGTGCTCAGCCTTCTTTATGGTCTAAATCTCACATCTGTACATGGTTTCTAGAAAAATCATAGCTTTGCCTGGATAAACTTTTGTCAGTCAAATGATGTCTCTGCTTTTTAATATGCTGTCTAGGTTTCTCACAGCTTTTTTTCCAAAGAGCAAATGTCCTTTCATTTCATGCTTGCAGTCACCATCTACAGTGGTTTTAGAGCCCAAGAAAATAAACTCTATCACTGTTTCCTTTTTTTCCCCATCTATTTACCATGAAGTGATGGGACCAGATGCTATGATCTTAGCTTTTTGAATGATGAGTTATAAGTCAGATTTTTCACTTTCTCCTTTTATCCTCATCAAGAGGCTTTTTAGTTCCTCTTCACTTTCTGCCATAAGGGTGGTGTCATCTGCATATCTGAGGTTACTTTTATTTCTCCTGGCAATCTTGATGCCAGTTTGTGCTTCATCAGCCTGGCATCTCACATAATGTACTCTGTATGTAAGTTAAATAATCAGGGTGACAGTATACAGTCTTGACACACTCCTTTCCCAATTTTGAACCAGTTCATTGTTCCATGTCTAATTCTAACTGTTGCTTTGTGACCTGCATACGGTTTCTCATGTCTCAGGTAATGTGGTCTGGTATCCCCATCTCTTAAAAAAATTTCCCACTCTGTTGTGATCCACACAATCAAAGGCCTTACTGTAGCTAGTGGAGCAGATGTAGATTTTTTTCTGGGATCCCTTTGCCTTTTCTATGATCCATTAATGTATATTGGCAATTTGGTCTCTGGGTAAAGAGATAAGAAATGTAAATAAGGTTATATGTGTTGGGGACTTTTTCCAATATAGTTAGTATTTTTATAAGAGGAGATTAAGGCACAGATAACAACCTTACCAAAAGAAAGAAAAGAAGGTAATCTTCAAGCCAAGGAAAGCAGTTTTTAGAAGAAACCAGAGTTAATGACATCTGGAACTTGAATTTCTAGACTTCAAAACTAAGAAAATTAATTTCTATTGTTTAAGCCTTACAATCTGTTGTATTTTGTTATGACAGCCCTAGCAAACTAATATATCTTTTTTTTTTTAGCACAAGCAATGGTATCTTGTTAATCTGCATGGCTAGAAAAAACATTAATAAAACCATTTTCTGTTTTTCAGAAAGCACATACTTAGCATTAAATTATAATTGAACTTTAACAGAACTGTCTCTTACAATTCTCCACACAATAATTTGATGTATGTAGCTCTTTTCTTCCTGTAGACTTATGGCTCCTTCAAGAGAACTCATTATTTGCTGATAGGGAAACAGAATAGATAGATAATTTCCCCAATCACAGAGCATGTAACACACACATGTGTAATTAAGACAAAGAAATTAATCCTATTCAGATTAATCCTATTATTGTAACATAGCATTTATTTATTCTTATAATGTGATATTTAGAGAGCTTACATAATTTACAAGAGTGAGACAGTGAGTATCCCAGAGTCTGTTTAACAGATTCCAAAGCCAGTTTTATATGTACTGCTATAATTCATACTGACTAATGCTCAGACATGACCATTTATGTTTTCAGGTCATTACTAGCTCCACAGCAGAAGCCAGTATAATTTCTACTTTAAGTCTTCAGCAGAAACCCTTAGTAAATATTTGTTGATGCTTTGGGGACTCTATATACAATTCCATTTCTTTGCTTATTAGTTCTAAACATTTAACAGAGATACCAACACAAGATAAAACTGTATTAAAACTAATGTCTGGAAACAGTCCACATCAAGCCTTCTTCATAAAGGATTAGGGATAAATAACATCTCCAGGGGCTTCCCTGATAGCTCAGTTGGTAAAGAATCCACCTGCAGTGCAGGAGACCCCGATTTGGTTCCTGGGTCAGGAAGATCCGTGGGAGAAGGGATAGGCTACCCACTCCAGTATTATTGGGCTTTAAAGCTGGTAAATAGTCCTCCTGCAATGTGGGAGACCTGGGTTTGATCCCTGGTTTGGGAAGATCCCCTGGAGAAGGGAAAGGCTACTAACTCCAGTATTCTGGCCTGGAAAATTCCATGGAGTGTATAGTCCATTCAGTTGCAAAGTATCAGACATGACTGAATGACTTTCACTAATATATCTGGGAGAATTCAAAATGCTGAAAGAATTCTGAGATTCCAATTTACAACAAAGAGATTGGCACATGTAAATAAGAGCAAAATGCATTGCTTTTTAATTTTAGGAATATTGTTGATATCAAAAGAAATAATCTCAAATGGACATTATTCATTTGAGGCCATTAAAGGTCAATACTAGAGCATTTTAAATTGCACATATCATTTAGAATAGGGAGAAACAAAAGTACTTGGTTTAAGTGTGGCTTTTTGGATTAGTGATGGCAAAGTGCATCAGACCATATTGTGTTAAACAAAAACCAAACAAAATTTAAAGCATCTGGCTTATAAGAGTTTACCCTCCTATAATGTAGAACTACTTTATAGATCTGATTGCTTCCTCCTTTAATATGTCTGGATTGAAATGCTGGTTTATTTATTGGTTCTGTAGTATTTAATGGTATTTTGGTTAACTTAGCATTTTATAAAAATGGTACAATATTTATCCAAGTATCCAATCTGTGTTTAGATCTTTGAAATAAAAGGGCTTCTTATAAATCCTCAATTTGATTTATGGGGCACTTCATAAAGTAAAACACTTGTTATAAATATTGGGCCATGGTGGGGATAACTTGGGTGGGTGGCAACAGTGGAATGAGAACGTCATTCCTGATCATTGTTTTTTTTTTTTTTCTTTTTCACTTATCTAATTTAGTGCAGGGTTTCACGGCTGGACTCCCCACTCTATAAAATAAAGTAGAAGGGAGTAAAGTCATCTAGCTATAAACTAGAGAGGGAGGGAGAATGGTTTCCTGTGACACAATGTGAATAGAACCTTTAATAGTAGCACTATTATTAAGTAGAATAGTTCTACTATAATAATTTTACTAAGCAGAAATAGTTCCTAACAACTGTATATAATTTTATCATTTAAAAAATTATTTTAAATGTTACTAATTTCACTGTCCAAATGTATTACAGTATACATATATTATTCTCACATTGCAGATACAAAGATAAGATTTATCTAAATTATGTTACTTATACAAGGTTACCTGGTAAGTAGCAGAGTCTGAGATGGGATTTACTTCACCATGCTGGTCATACCCAAGAAGTTTGGATAGGATGTCTATTCATAATAAAATATCAAATCTTTTTTCTAGCTGCCACATTGATTACTAACACCTGGGCAGCAACATCCTTTCTCCTTTACAGTGTTGGACACAATGGAAATAAGGAGAGAAAACCATATGAACATCCTTGCCTTACAAACAGAAAGCTACAATTTTTCATTTCCATTTTTTATCATCATTTGGTTTTTCTGTACTTAAACTGTGTAATGGTTAGAGTAAAAATGTAAAGAAAAATGGAAGCTAATAGCATCTAAAAATCTAATGTTTAAATATGAAAAACTTCATCAGGAGCAAATTAAGATATAACATCATTTTGTAATATTTTACATAACTAAAAATATTAAAAATGAAGTGGAATTGGATCATGAAACAATGATTTCTAGGGATGATAGAATCTGTCAGTTTTTAGCAGCTTCTTTGGTTATGCTGAATTAGTTAATTCCCATATTTTCTTTCCTTTAAATTTTTGTGTGGCATGCATATGTTCCTAAGCATATGTAATACATGATACCGATTATCAACTTTATTGATCTCACAATTGGAACCACCAGGATTCTTAACATGCCTATGGTGAGCCTGCAATGACTTTGCTAGATATTTATATATAGACTCAAACAACTACACTCTGAAATTTAAACAACATATTTCTATTTTAAATAGTTAACTTTGACCAACTGTTTATGCATTAAAGAGAATGGCAAGCAATCCAATGAGAAGTTGGCTTCTTTAGAAATTCTTGTTTGTATATCATATGCTTTCAAAGAGCTAAATGTTTATTATTTAATAAAATAACCCCAAAGCAAAACCCATGCATTGTAGATGGAGTTATTTCTTTATTTAGAATGGTTTACTAAATTTTAGTTGAGGAGAAGATAATTCAGAAAGAAGTCAAACTTCTCCCAGTAAGACCACTTTTCTCCTGCATATTGAAGGTAATTTTATAGCACTCCATTAATGAAAAGATCTAAGCAAGATTAAGAGGGCTCTCCAGGTCCCACCCACAGCCCAGCATGCCCTGAAGTACTTTAAAGAAATGGTTTGCATTGGAATTCTTCCATGCATTAGCACTTAAATCTTTAAAATATCTTTGAAACCCATCTGCTGCAAAGCTTCATTTTTAATGAAAATGGAAAGGGGGCAGCCATAGCTGTCTCCGATATAGTAGATCTTTCTTTATAATTCTCTCTCTTTTGTTGTACCTCAGAGATGTTTTGATCAGAATTATTTTCATTCATAAGAGAATGAATCCATTGTAACCGACTTGTAATAATAAAAATCATAGGGGATAACTATATCATTCCATAAATAGGCCCTTTTCTATCACTTTAGAGTTGTATTCTACAATACAGAACATATTTATACTTTGTTTTGTTAGTTCATTCACAAATTGATATAGGCATCTTTTCATATAATGTCCAACAGTATTTTCATATTCAAATGCACTTAATAAGATGTATATTTGAAGGAGACTATTAATGAAAGTGAAAATGAAGTCGCTCAATCATGTCTGACTCTTTGTGACCCCATGGACCTGGTCTACCAGGCTCCTACGTCCATGGGATTTTCCAGGCAAGAGTACTGGAGTGGGTTGCCATTTCCTTCTCCACTATTAATGATGTAAAACATAAAAAAAAAAAAAAAAAAAAAAAAAAACATTTGTGATCTCTTAATGGGTTCCTTGTAGCTCAGATGGTAAAGAGTCTGCCTGCAAATCAGGAGACATGGGTTCGATCCCTGGGTTGGGAAGATCCCCTGGAGAAAGAAATGGCAACCCACTCCAGTATTCTTGTCTGGAGAATCCTATGGACAGATGAGCCTGGCAGGTTACAATCCAAGGGGTCACAAAGAGTTGGGCAAGACTGAGCAACTAACACAGAAATATAGAATTCTAGATGTAAAGATAAAAAATTTTCGGTTTAACCACTGCAAGTTTCCAACAAAAATTTCTTTTTGATTCTCTTCTCTAAGGTGGGTTGTTTAATTTTCCAAACAAGACAAAGAGAGTGGCTTCTCACTTTTGATTCAGTGAGATAATGCATAATATTTGAGATCTGAAGACAAACTGTTCACCCAACTATTTTATGAGGCTTGGCTAACTTACTACCTTCTCTGAACCTTACTTTCAACATCAGTAAAATAAGAATAAAAAAAGGGACCTAGGCCATAGGGTTGCTGGGAGCTTTAAACACATTAATACCTATAGAGGGCCTGGCACATAAATAATCCCCAATACCTGTTATGTATAATACAATTATTGTAACTTATTTTCCACTTCCTCCACCCCACCTCCACCACGGCTAGTTGACCACAGCTACTCCAGTTCACTTACCTAGGTAGAGATTAAAGAGAGAGGCACCGCCGAACTGGTTTATGGGGCAAGTGCAAACTTTTTAGAGTCACATTTCTCTGATTTCAGTCTTCTGAAGGTGCTCTACTTTTCCTTCACTTTCAGCATCAGGAAAGAGAATGTAGAAGAGGAAAAGCACAAACTTCCCTTCATAAAAAACAGAGATGATTTCAGAATCTGCTTCTTAGAGACAATGTATATTAAAGAATAATTTTCATTCATTTACTAAAAATGGAAGAGATTCCATAAACTTTTAAAATTTATCAAAATGAATAAAGAACACGGTATATGATTAAGTAGATATTTAATAAATACTTCTTTAATATAAATGTTTTAAAAAGAAAATTGGTTCAAGAACTTTTGCTTAGAGATTAAAGGAGTTTGTGAGGGACACAGTCTCCAAGTGAACCAAGTAAAAAGGACTGCAGGGCCAAGCACTGCTGCTGGAAACAGCAGGGCCGAGATCCTGCAAGTGGGAGAACTCTAAGAATTAAGCTTGTGTAGCTCTATTTTCCTATGGGGAATTGTCAAAACTGAGTGTGGGGAATAAAACTGAGAGCATGAACTTTGCCACTGCTGGGAGATAGAACAATTCAGCAGTTCATGGTGATCTTGGGGGACCAAAAATACCAAATTGGCCAAGATGTCAGAGAGAATGATGGGCAGAAAACAGTTTGACACAAAGGCAGCTTTTCCCTAAGACATCTGCCAAGTCTAAAACTTGAGCTACAGCAGGCTGAGAAGCTAATCAGAGCAGTTATTTTCTGATTAAGATTAGAATTTAGGAACAGCCAGGTGAGGAGCTCCAGCAAATACACAAGGTTCTCAGTTAAATGCTTTGAAAGGCTATGACCTAGGACTGTTTGTCAACCAGAGCTATATGGGGCTTCAATGAAACTAAAACCAGACCCCACCCTCACCTCAGCAAATGGAATCAGGTGACCAGCCTCCAATCTGCCTCACAGTAGAAAAGGTAGAAACTCTACAGGACAATGATATCTTCTGGATTCTCTGTAGTTTTTCTTTATAATAGCCAATATTTAATTTTAAAATTTATTGTAAAAGATGGGGCTATAGAAATATGATGTGTGTTTCTGTGAAAATAGGGAAAAGTATGAAAATTTAATGAGAGAATAGTACCTAGCAGAAACAAAGTGGGAATTTTATACCTAAGAAGCATAATTAATCATAACTCAAAAAAGGAAAAGGTTTAACAGCATATTGGGCATAGCAGAACACAAGATTGGCAATATATAAACTGAAGTGAAGAGGATAAAAATAAAGCTAAGAGAAGAATTGTAAAATAGAGCATAAGTGACAAGTGAGACATTTTCCAAAAGTCTAATCAATGGACAATTAGAATCCATGGGTTAATTACAATGAAATGATATTTGAAGGAATATGCCCATAAGTTTCAAAAACTAGTGAAATGCAATAAATTTATAGAAGCTCCATAAACTCCCAAAAGTATATACACAAAAGAAATCACCTAGATATGCAATAACAAAATTGGTAAAAACTGAATAAATAAATAAAATGAATGTTAAAAGGAAGCCAAAGGAGAGGAAAATCACACATTACCTTCAAAGAAGCACCAATATGATTAGCAGGAGGCTTCTCAATGAAAATAACAGAATGGTTTCTGTAAATGTTTAAAGAAAAGAATTTCCAACTGAGACAAATATGCACAATTAAAACACTCTTTAAGATAAAGGCAAAATAAAAACTTTCATATCAATGAAAACTGAGAAAATGTGCCACTAACTCACCTGCAATAAAAAGAAAATAAAAGATCATTCTTAAGACAGAAGGAAAATAATAATGGCTATGGAATTCAAGATGTATTCAGAATTTCACCATGGTTTCTATTTTGCCTAATAGCAATAATTCTTTGATTCTATTTGTTATTGTTTGCTAAAGACTTTTTCCATCTCTTTAAATGTAATATTTTGTGTATCTTTAAGTCTTTCTTATAAGTAACATATAACTGGATTTACTTTTTGATTGTGTTTGCTATTGATTATCCCCCTTACTCATATATACAGTTCAGGAGTCTCAGTCATTTCAAGTACTGTTTTCCATTTCCCATTTTTGGACAATGATGATATAATTAATTAGGATTTATTCCTTGTGTTTTTCTTAGTATTCATTTATGTTCTATTTCAGGTGTTTGATATATGTGTGTGCATTGTATATATGTATGATATTCATATAATTTCTTCTAATGATCATCCTTTACTATTTTTAATCATTGTTTATAGTTTTTATAATACTTGACATATACATCTTGGAAACAGCTTGCAATTTCCTTTTTTTCTTGTTCTAGTACTTCCATATTGATATTATCTAATATTTCATTTTCATGTTTCAGTGTTTTAATATTATGTGCCAACAAGTGTTGGATTTAAGTCTAAGAGTTGTTGGCCTCTGAACACTAGTATGTATCTTTATCTTATGTGTTCTTTATTTCAGATTTTTTTTTTACACTTTCTTGGGTTATACTCTAGAGCATTTCTTTTTGTAGTTTATAAGTATATGCTCCCTCTTCATGTTAGAAAACCTATTTGAGTGTGTTTGGGGATGTAAGCTCTGCTCCTATTCTACTTTCAGACTTGGACAAGGGTTCAAAGTTAAGTGATGACAGTTAACAATTTAACTTGATTTAGAATTGAAATAATATGTAGGTATTCCCAAAGCATCAAAGATAAAATCAAATTAATGTTGGAACAATATGCTATTATACAATATGTCATAAAAAATAGTACCTAGTAGATCGCAAAATTACACTGACTTTTTCTACTTAACAGAAAACATAATTTTACAGTAAATAAAATCCAGTGGGACTTTTTCTCTTCTGTGATCTTTCATAGTACTACTGTGCACTAAGAAGTTTAATGTATAAATATTTCTTGTATATATATATATATATATATATATATATATATATATCTTTTTATCTTTTAATGATATTACATAATTTGTTTCATAATTGTGTTATTCCTCCACTGCCTGGTAAATATTAGTGTAAGTGAATTTAACATCAAATATAAAGTTATACATCAAGATATTTCCCACATAAACAAGTCAATCTTGTTTTCTTTTTTTAGACTGCTCTGCATGGTTTTTTAGAACCTGTTTTTTAGTTGCCAATCAGAAAACATAACTAGTTTGTTTCTCACAACTCTCATGTTTTCTCTGTCCATTCCAATTGGTATAGTTTTCAACTCTGAGTCCTCTGTGATTTTCCTAAAACTCTTTTTCATGTGACACACCTCTTCTGAAGGACCTCTAGCTATAGTGCTCAAGATAAACATCCACCGGTAACCCAATATCCTTCAATATTTGTAAGAGCTTCATGTTGAATCTGCATATGTCTAGAAGGTGCATGACCCAGTTGAGTTCAGTTCAGTCACTCAGTTGTGTCCGACTCTTTGTGACCCCATGGACCGCAGCACGCCAGGCCTCCCTGTCCATCACCAACTCCCAGAGCTTACTCAAACTCATGTCCACTGAGTCAGGGATGCCATCCAACCATCTCATCCTCTGTCATCCCCTTCTCCTCCTGCCCTCAATCTTTCCCAGCATCAGGGTCTTTTCAAATGAGTCAGCTCTTTGCATCAGGTGTCCAAAGTATTGGAGTTTCAGCTTCAACATAACATCAGCACGACCCAGACTAAGTAGCAAAGAGACAATGGATAATGCAGTTGAATATTCTTAGGCTAAAGCAAAATAAACCTTTCCAGATAAGGGTGACTGTGTTTTAGATTAAATTCATTAATATTGAGCTACGTTTCCCAGATGGACTCAAATAAGGATTGATAGAAGACACATGGTTGGGAAATTTGAGTGGTAACAGTAGGGAGTTCAAAGCGAGTAACAAAGAAGCTGAGCAGGTGACCAACGGCAGGGAGATAATATGGCAGAGGAAGACTCTATTTATGCACAGCAGTTGTTTACAACACAATCCTAGTTTGCCTATGATAGTAAAGGTCTCCAGCTCTGATGTCTTCAGATCTGAGTTAGAAATGCCTACTCCACAACATAAGAACTATGTCTTTGAAAGTTTCTGTTTTCTCATCTGTAAAATGAGGGTAGTAATAAAATCTGGTTTATAGAGTTATTTTGAGGACTAGATGTGATGATGCAGCTAAATAATGTTACTTTTCATTAGCTATTATCATTATAACCCATCCAAGCCAGACAAGATGAGAATAAAATGTGAACAAGTAGGTTTAGACAGTGACAGATTAGGATAGTTGATTCTAAATGGGAATAAAAAAAAGAGTATATAAGCAAGCACAGAATAGAACCATGTGCTCAACTGCTCAGTCGAGTCCGACTCTCTGCGACCCCATGAACTCTAGCCCATGAGGCTCCTCTGTCCATGGGATTTTCCAGACAAGAATACTGGAGTGGGTTACCATTTCCTTCTCCAGATTAGAACCCTAAGTAACTATATTTCAGACCTCTACAGACAATGATTCACATCAGAGTTAAGGTGAAAGGCACCTAATGAACCGATATAGTGAACACTTTGCATAGCTATACCTAAAGGCCATGATATAAGATGAAAGCACAACAACCCAAAACCTATGGGACACTGTAAAAGCAGTGCTAAGGGGAAGGTTCATAGCATTACAGGCTTACATCAAGAAACAAGAAAAAAGCCAAATAAATAACCTAACTCTACACCTAAAGCAACTAGAGAAGGAAGAAATGAAGAACCCCAGGGTTAGCAGAAGGAAAGAAATCTTAAAAATTAGGGCAGAAATAAATGCAAAAGAAACTAAAGAGACCATAGCAAAAATCAACAAAGCTAAAAGCTGGTTTTTTGAAAAAATAAACAAAATTGACAAACCATTAGCAAGACTCATTAAGAAACAAAGAGAGAAGAACCAAATTAACAAAATAAGAAATGAAAAGGGTGAGATCACAACAGACAACACTGAAATCCAAAGGATCATAAGAGACTACTACCAGCAGCTCTATGCCAATAAAATGGACAACTTGAATGAAATGGACAAATTCTTAGAAAAGTATAACTTTCCAAAACTGAACCAGGAAGAAATAGAAGATCTTAACAGAACCATCACAAGCAAGGAAATCGAAACTGTAATCAAAAATCTTCCAGCAAACAAAAGCCCAGGACCAGATGGCTTCACAGCTGAATTCTACCAAAAATTTAGAGAAGAGCTAACACCTATCTTACTCAAACTCTTCCAGAAAATTGCAGATGAAGGTAAACTTCCAAACTCATTCTATGAGGCCACCATCACCCTAATTCCAAAACCAGACAAAGATGCCACAAAAAAAGAAAACTACAGGCCAATATCACTGATGAACATAGATGCAAAAGTCCTTAACAAAATTCTACCAAACAGAATCCAACAACATATTAAAAAAATCATACGCCATGACCAAGTGGGCTTTATCCCAGGAATGCAAGGATTCTTTAATATCCGCAAATCGAACAACGTAATACACCACATTACCAAATTGGAAGATAATAACCATATGATTATCTCAATAGATGCAGAGAAAGCCTTTGACAAAATTCAACACTCATTTATGATTAAAACTCTCCAGAAAGCAGGAATAGAAGGAACATACCTCAACATAATAAAAGCTATATATGACAAACCCACAGCAAGCATCACCCTCAATGGTAAAAAATTGAAAGCATTTCCTCTGAAATCAGGAACAAGACAAGGATGCCCACTCTCACCACTACTATTCAACATAGTGTTGGAAGTTTTGGCCACAGCAATCAGAGCAGAAAAAGACGTAAAAGGAATCCAGATAGGAAAAGAAGAAGTGAAACTCTCGCTGTTTGCCGATGACATGATCCTCTACATAGAAAACTCTAAAGACTCTTCCAGAAAATTACTAGAGCTAATCAATGAAAATAGTAAAGTTGCAGGATATAAAATTAACACACAGAAATCCCTTGCATTCCTATATACTAACAATGAAAAAACAGAAAGGGAAATTAAGGAAACAATACCATTCACCATTGCAACAAAAAGAATAAAATACTTAGGAGTATATCTACCTAAAGAAACAAAAGACCTATACACAGAAAACTATAAAACATTGATGAAAAAAATCAAAGAGGACACAAACAGATGGAGAAACATACCGTGTTCATGGATTGGAAGAATCAATATTGTCAAAATGGCTATTCTACCCAAAGCAATCTATAGATTCAATGCAATCCCTATCAAGCTACCAACGGTATTTTTCACAGAACTAGAACAAATAATTTCACAATTTGTATGGAAATACAAAAAACCTCGAATAGCCAAAGTAATCTTGAGAAAGAAGAATGGAACTGGAGGAATCAACCTGCCTGACTTCAGACTCTACTACAAAGCCACAGTCATCAAGACAGTATGGTACTGGCACAAAGACAGAAATATAGATCAATGGAACAGAATAGAAAGCCCAGAGATAAATCCACGAACCTATGGACACCTTATCTTTGACAAAGGAGGCAAGCATATACAATGGAAAAAAGACAATCTCTTTAACAAGTGGTGCTGGGAAAACTGGTCAACCACTTGTAAAAGAATGAAACTAGAACACTTTCTAATACCATACACAAAAATAAACTCAAAATGGATTAAAGATCTAAATGTAAGACCAGAAACTATAAAACTCCTAGAGGAGAACATAGGCAAAACACTCGCCGACATAAATCACAGCAAGATCTTCTATGACCCACCTCCCAGAATATTGGAAATAAAAGCAAAAATAAACAAATGGGACCTAATGAAACTTCAAAGTTTTTGCACAACAAAGGAAACTATAGGTAAGGTGAAAAGACAGCCCTCAGATTGGGAGAAAATAATAGCAAATGAGGAAACAGACAAAGGATTAATCTCAAAAATATACAAACAACTCCTGAAGCTCAATTCCAGAAAAATAAATGACCCAATCAAAAAATGGGCCAAAGAACTAAACAGACATTTCTCCAAAGAAGACATTCAGATGGCTAACAAACACATGAAAAGATGCTCAACATCACTCATTATCAGAGAAATGCAAATCAAAACCACAATGAGGTACCATTACACGCCAGTCAGGATGGCTGCTATCCAAAAGTCTACAAGCAATAAATGCTGGAGAGGGTGTGGAGAAAAGGGAACCCTCTTACACTGTTGGTGGGAATGCAAACTAGTACAGCCACTATGGAAAACAGTGTGGAGATTTCTTAAAAAACTGGAAATAGAACTACCATATGACCCAGCAATACCACTTCTGGGCATACACACTGAGGAATCCAGATCTGAAAGAGACACGTGCACCCCAATGTTCATCGCAGCACTGTTTATAATAGCCAGGACATGGAAACAACCTAGATGCCCATCAGCAGATGAATGGATAAGGAAGCTGTGGTACATATACACCATGGAATATTACTCAGCTGTTAAAAAGAATTCATTTGAATCAGTTCTAATGAGATGGATGAAACTGGAGCCCCTTATACAGAGTGAGGTGAGCCAGAAAGATAAAGAACATTACAGTATACTAACACATATATACGGAATTTAGAAAGATGGTAACAATGGCCCTATATGCAGGGCAGAAGAAGAGACGCAGAAGTACAGAACAGACTTTTGAACTCTGTGGGAGAAGGTGAGGGTGGGATGTTTTGAAAGAACAGCATGTATATTATCTGTGGTGAAACAGACCACCAGCCCAGGTGGGAGGCATGAGTCAAGTGCTCGGGCCTGTTGGGCTGGGAAGATCCAGAGGAATCGGGTGGAGAGGGAGGTGGGATGGGAGACCGGGATGGGGAATTCGTGTAACTCTATGGCTGATTCACATCAATGTATGACAAAAGCCACTGGAAAAAAAAAAAAAAAGAGTTAGTTCAATGAAAAGAGTTGATTAAAGAGTACGTTTATATATTTCAATTAATCTGAAAAAGATAAAAAATAAAAAATAAAAACAACAACAACAACAAAAAAAAGATGCTAATGTTAGTATGTTATCTATCTAGGTAATTAGAAACAAAGGCACAAAATAATTTATTTGGCCATCCATTTGCACAATCAGCATGAATTGATATTAAAAAAAAATTCTTTAAATCCAAAATATGTTGAAAATTCATTATTTCATAATGAGAATTACAGTCTCTAAAAATTTACCATATATGAAAATAATTATACCTGCCCTAAGAGAAGAAAGAAGCTCTTAAAATATGACAAATAATACTTTCTCAGAGTGGTGTCTGTTAGTACCTGGGATGGCACTGATAGAACTCATAATAGGATGAACACCATGAGAAACTTGGTGCTTAGAATTAACCTATGGAAAAAGCAAAGTCTCAATTGATTCCCTGCACTCAGGCTTTAACTACCGATAGCTGTAAGGTGTCATCTTTAAAACAATGCTGCTGATTGTATGCCTTTCATTAATCCACCACTTGAACTTCAGCCCTCTTAAAAACCCATCTGGTGGCAAGCTTGGACTTGTATGTTTGACACATGGCACGGAATTGACAAGAAATTTAGCTGTTTAGTTCAATTTGCAAATGCAAGAGAAAGCTTGCCACATAAGGCAGTTTTACTCTTTCTACTGTCCTTAATATAGGTGAAAGGAAACAATGTCTCTTCGGCAACCATGATGAATGTTTGACATAAATTAGCTAAAAACTCAATATGTAATTTATTCCTGGTTGGAATTTTCTCCAGAGTAGGTTATGCTGTATACTGCACAGACGTACATATAAGGAGAAAAAAGTCGAGTTATAATTACATTCACATGTTGGCTAATTGGGCCCTTCGGGGCCTTCTTCCTAATTATAAGAGGACATACAAAGAAGAAATAACACTAAAAGTGAGTATGTATAGAATGAATATGAGTTAAAATGCGTTGTGCTGGCTATATAAAAGCTGTAAAACTTGATAGGAAAGGAATGCTATTACTTGCAAGACATCTCCTGCACATTAAGAAAAGAAAATCAGGTCTACAGCAGTGTCATTGACAGACTATATGATGAGGGAAAAAAAAAAAATATATATATATATGCTAGGTGGGCTTTAAAGAGGACACATTGAAAAAAAGGAAGGCTCCTAATCTATATTCTAGATGTATTTTTTCCTGTTTTAGGAATGCAAGGAAATTATGGTCTTATGATACCACTTGAAATAAAAAATATATATATAGATTTGTGGCAAATTCATTGTATATAAGATTTTTGTAAGACTTCTGAAAAGAAAATTATATAGATATATTACATAAACATAAGCTTGAAAATCTTCAGAGAATTTATTCATTTGTAATGCTTAAACTTTGATGATATCATTTCATAATAAAAGTGAAGGTAGATTTTAATCCCCAACATTGGAAAGCTATACACTATTGCTCTGATAGCTCTTAAAGTAAAATTTACAGTTGTTTCTCTTCAGTTTTTCCTGGGAATTTAAGATAGCAGAAAGGGTGGAGAGTGTACCTATGTTAGAGTAAATCATGGGACTTTTTACAAGGTTGTAATTCATTTTATTTTACATCAAGTGGTACCCTTTTGACGTGTCTGTAAAAGTCTGAATGTTTATAGTAGATGTGTATATAATATTATACTACACCTCATAACCGAGATAAACTGGCAAGAACCCTAAAGCTCAATAGGAATAAGATTGCCTTTATCTCTTAAAACTGTCATTTTAATTTTCCACACTAGACAATGCTATAGATGAAGAACGACTTAAGATCCTGGTGACTGTTAGACTACAGTCTTGTAATGTTTTGAATTTAGTATCTAATCAAATTGCTTTGCTTTTGGTATTCTTATCTTGATTTATGTGAATTGGTATAGGGTACCCTCCTTAGTATACCCGGAGGAACAATGTATTTTACAGTATTCTAAATGCAAATCCTGCTCCTAGATTTATACCATGGACAATGTAGTCACACTATTAAAAAATAATTTAAAATGAAACCCAGAAAAATTGAAATGACACTTTTTGAGTCAAACAGTCCTTAGCAGCTGGTTCTGATGCTCCGCGGGCTCCGTAACTGAGACAGAATGCTTGAGCAGCGCACAGTCCACAGCCTGCAATTTCAAAGTTACCTTCTGTGGAGCTGGAATTAAATGCCCAGTTAATACAAAGGGAAATTTCCCTCGTGCAAAATCTAATCAAATGTAATATGTCTACATTATAACTACCATTTCTATGACTATTATAATTCAAGTTCCTAATTATAAGTTCAGTTCATAAAAAGAAAATTGGCTTTCATTTGAGCAGCATTTTCAGTAAGAAATGGGAAATGCACATTTAAGTACACAGGTTTTCAATACCCATTATAGGCCCAGTTCCGCCCTCAAATACTGATATTCAACTCCCTATGCAGTCAGGTTTATATACGAATCTTGGGCTCAGCGTAAGTAGGAAAAGTACAGAAATTATTCCTGAGTAAGGAAGGGGGAATTAAACTATTCGGATTTGTTCCAGATTTGAAAGGAAAATAAAATAAAACAGAAAAGAACAACCTTCTCTGAAGCAAGATTAAATATGCCAAATTCAATGATCTCAAACTATGTGTGTTTGAGAAAATAAATTCTCAGTTATTAGTGCTTCCCATTTAGTGTTCCAGTATAGTTTCTCCATAGATATATCTATATCATAGTTCTCTCCCCATTTATCTTGTGTTTAGCATAATTTGAAATAGTTTTGCTCAGGGCCACAGACCATATAAACAGGCCCACTACTTAACACTGCAAAACACAAGAGAATATTATTTTTGGCAAACTTAACCAATTTAAAAATTAGTCAAATCTAAAAATGTTTATTTTGGTTTTTTTTTTTTTTTTTAATGTTTTGTGTGTTTGTTTTTAAATCTAAAAACACCCTTGCACATCAGACTAAAGGACAAAATGTTTGCATTCTGAAACCAGGCTATAAAATCTGATTTAACTTTTGACTTCTGAGAAGTGTCATAGCGGGCCTGAATGCTAAGCATTCCATCTTCTCTTTACATGAACCATGAGACCCAAATACCTAGGAAACCAAACCTTCTCTGCCCCTAAACTAGAGCACTGATTTTAATTACAAAATGAGTGCAATTGTCCATTTGGTTGAGGGCAAAGTGACAAGAAGCCCGAGCTGCCATGAAGCTTGCAAGACAAAAAGGAGTTTTGCTCCATTAAGATAGGAGATAGGAAAGGAGAATGGACGAGAGTTTCTTTGGCTCCCAAAGAAACACTGGAATAGGAAATTCATCAAAATTGACTATGCAATATGAAGGTGTATCAACAGTGGTGCTAAGTAATATGTATAAAACAAGCGAAGACATGCAAAGATCATTAAAATATAAAAATCTATCTTTGTATTTGTGAAATATTAAGCTATAGGTGTTCAGCTGTCCAAAGGAAGTGTTCTCTGCAAAACCCACACATGTATGATAGCATTGGCAACATCTAGAAAAGGCAACTGAATTTGGTGACTCAACAGACATAAAAAGGCCCGCTTGGAAATTCTTATTAAAATAAACCAAGGTTCATTAGATTTTCCAGCTTATAAGAATTATATCCTTGATCTAAAAGGAAATATCTCTTTCTAATTCATTTATTTCTGTTTCTGTAGAGTGCATTTTTCTTTTGAAATGGAAGATATAAAGATATGAACTGCATCTGATTTTGCTAGCCATTATGTTCAGGATTTACAGCACATAATAGCCTCTAATAAATATTTGCTAAATGAATTTATATAGGAAAAGTTACCATTCTTGAACTTATTTTCTCTGATGAAGCATATTAAAAATATAGTCACTATTTTTTTCAGTGATTTTTAATAGGGATGTTTGTGAAAGGAAATTAAGTGTAATTAAACTTACTAAAGTATTCACACTTAATACACTAAGTATTAGCACTATGGTTTGTACACTATATATATTATAACTTGATAATCCAGGATTCAGTGGGGAAAAAATGAGATATTTTAAGAATGCAAGTGCTTTTTGATTTAGGGCTCAGGCAGGAAAGGAAAAATCAGGGGCTCTGCCACTAGGGTTTAAGTCATGCCACTATCCTGAGGTCCGAAAGTTGCTACTGCTACAGGTACTTAGAAATCAGAAAATGTTAGGAACTTACTTCCAATGTCACAGCTTCCCAGCTTCCCTTTAGCTCTAAGGCTGGTATCTAGGAGTGGAATTCTTACAGACACACTTTTAGAAAAACAGTAAGGAGCAAGGAACTGTTCCAGAATAGGTCACATGAAAAATAACAAGGACATGTAACTTGGGAAACGGAAAGTTAAAAAAAAAAAATTGACAGGATATGTTTTGTATGAATAATTTAGGAAATTCAAGAGGGTGCCCGTTTGATCTTAAGCAGAGAACAGCACTGATTAGAATGAGGACACAATAAGTTAGCTCTAAGTCACTGAAATAGTTCCAAATTTAATAAGTAAAAATTTTAAAGTGCTAGGCGCTGAGTTAGATGATCTCAACAATTTGTGTTACTTACATTACCAGAAAAAAATGCAATTGTGAAATACGTATGCTTCTCAAATGACTGATGTATTAACACATGCACCACAATGTTCATCGCAGCACTGTTTATAATAGCCAGGACATGGAAGCAACCTAGATGCCCATCAGCAGATGAATGGATAAGGAAGCTGTGGTACATACACCATGGAATATTACTCAGCCATTAAAAAGAATTCATTTGAATCAGTTCTAATGAGATGGATGAAACTGGAGCCCATTATACAGAGTGAGGTGAGCCAGAAAGATAAAGAACATTACAGCATACTAACACATATATATGGAATTTAGAAAGATGATAATGATAACCCTATATGCAAAACAGAAAAAGAGACACAGAAGTACAGAACAGACTTTTGAACTCTGTGGGAGAAGGTGAGGGTGGGATGTTTCGAAAGAACAGCATGTATATTATCTGTGGTGAATCAGATCACCAGCCCAGGTGGGATGCATGAGTCAAGTGCTCAGGCCTGGTGGGCTGGGAAGATCCAGAGGAATCGGGTGGAGAGGGAGGTGGGAGGGGGGATCGGGATGGGGAATACGTGTAACTCTATGGCTGATTCATATCAATGTATGACAAAATCCACTGAAATGTTGTGAAGTAATTAGCCTCCAACTAATAAAAAAAAATTTTTTTTAATAAAAAAAATAATTAATGAATGAGACTAACATGAAAGTAATAGCCAACTAAAAAACAAAAAAAAATTAGTCATTAAATGTAACTTTCACTTTGACATTAGAATCCTAGATAAAAATTGATAAATTCTGTTCTCTAACAACTGAAACCTTCTATTGATAGCAGTAATTGTAATTGTACCATCTAATCTCTTACTCTTTGCCAAACACTCTGAAGTTATATGAGAACAATGATTCTGCTTTGCCCCATTTTCGAGTAACCCCAGTACATATGGATTGTAACTCGTGATTCAAAACCAGGTCAATGAGGAGCTGAAGTGTACCAATAAAAGACTTTAGAAACTTGTCAGAGCAAAACAGAATACAACATGAAAACACTGCACATCATTATATAAATAATTTAGGTTTATATATGATTCTAAATGAAATGAACATTCAAAAGATAAATTGCTATTTTTTATGTTACAAGATTATTTTGTGATGTATTTTGTAGAAAATAATTTAAATGAATAATTTATTTAATTGATCTGTCCCTAGCATGATTCCTAGAGTCATAAACAATGGGTTCAGGTTGTAACATCTACTAATTATGTGATGTTGTACAATTGACTTAACTTTTTCATCCTCCATTTCCTGCAGTTCAGTTCAGTTACTCAGTCATGTCCAACTCTTTGGAATCCCATGGACTGAAGCACACCAGGCTTCCCTGTCCATCACCAACTACCAGAGCTTGCTCAAACTTATGTTCGTAGAATCAGTGATGCCATCCAACCATCCCATCCTCTGTTGTCCCCTTCTCTTCCTGCCTTCAAGCCTTCCCAGCATCAGGGTCTTTTCCAGTGAGCCAGTGCTTCAGATCAGGTGGCCAAAATATTGGAGTTTCAGCTTCAGCATCAGTCCTTCCCATTAATATTCATGACTGATTTCCTTTAGGATGGACTGGCTGGATCTCCTGGCAGTCCAAGGGACTCTCAAGAGTCTTCTCCAACACCACAGTTCAAAAGCATCAATTCTTCAGTGCTCAGCTTTCTTTATGGTCGAACTCTGACATCCATACATGACTAGTGGAAATACCATAGCTTTGACTAGTAGACCCTTGTTGGCAAAGTAATGTCTCTGCTTTTTAATATGCTGTCGGTTGGTCATAGATTTTCTTACAAGAAGAAAGTGTCTTCTAATTTCATGGTTGCAATCACCATTAATTGCAGTAATTTTGGAGCCCCCCAAAATAAAGTCTCTTACTGTTTCTATTGTTTCCCCGTTTATTTGCCATGAAGTGATGGGACTGGATGCCTTAATCTTAGTTTTTTGAATGTTGAGTTTTAAACCAACTTTTCACTCTTCTATTTCACTTTCATAAAGAGGGTCTTTAGTTCTCCTTCACTTTCTGCCATAAGGGTGGTGTCATCTGCATATCTGAGGTTATTGATATTTCTCCCAGCAATCTTGATTCCAGCTTGTGCTTCATCCAGCCCAGCATTTCTCGTGATGTACTCTGCATAGAAGTCAAATAACCTTGGTGACAATATACAACCTTGATATATTCCCAGTTTAAAACCAGTCTGCTGTTCCATGTCTGGTTCTAACTGTTGCTTCTTGACTTGCATACAGATCTCAGGAGGCAGGTAAGGTGGGCTGGTGCTTTCATCGCTTGAAGAAGTTTCCACAGTTTGTTGTGATCCACACAGTAAAATGCGTTGGCATCAATAAAGCAGAAGTAGGTATTTTTCTGGAACTCTGTTGATTTTTCTATGATCCAACAGATGCTGGCATTTTGATCTCCGGTTCCTCTGCCTTTTCTAAATTCAGCTTGAACCATCTGGAAGTTCTCGGTTCACATAGTGTTGAAGCCTAGCTTGAAGAATTTTCAGCATTACTTTGCTAGCATGTGAGATGAGTTCAATTGTGCCCATTTGTCTTGTCATTCCAGGATGTCTGGCTCTAGGTGAGTGATCACACCATCATGGTTATCTGGGTCATGAAGAGGGTTTTTTTGTTTTTGTTTTTGTTTTTTTTTGTATAGTTCTTCTGTGTATTCTACCACCTCTTCTTTATATCTTCTGCATCTGTTTGGTCCATTTCAGTTGTTTATTGTGCTCATCTTTTCATGAAATGTTCCCTTAGTATCTCTAATTTTCTTGAAGAGATCTCTAATCTTTCCCTTTCTATTGTTTCCCTCTATTTCTTTGCACTCATCACTAAGGAAGGCTTTCTTATCTCTCCTTGTTATTCTTTGGAACTCTGCATTCAAATGGGTATATTTTTCCTTTTCTCCTTTCCCTTTCACTTCTCTTCTTTTCTCAGCTATTTATAAGACCTCCTCAGGCAACCATTTTGCCATTTTGCCTTTCTTTTTCTTAAAGATGGTCTTGATCACTACCTCCTGTACAATGTCACAAACTTCTGTCCATAGTTCTTCAAGCATCTGTCTTTCAGATCTAATCCCTTGAATCAATTTGTCATTTCTACTGTATAATCATAAGGGATTTGATTTAGGTCATACCTGAGTGGTCTACTGGTTTTCCTTACTTTCTTCAATTTAAGCCTGAATTTTGCAATAAGGAATTCATGATCAGTTTCCTACACTGTCAAATAAATACTTGTCCACCCCATCTGATTTTTAAGAGAATTCAGTGATGTAAACTATATAAAACTGAAAAATTTTAAATATGTGTAAATCATTACAATAACCACAAGTAATTATTGAGTCCTTACCTAATGTTAACTAGCCTGCTGATGATTTTTATGCATCAATTGACTTAATATTCACAATTGTCTTAATAATACTATTTGAATTCTAGAAAAAATCCTATGAAGATACTATTATTATTTTTATTTTATAGATAGGCAAAACAAGACTTAGAGAATTATATACTTGGTTGAAAATCAAGCAATGACTAAGTAGCTATGGGGTATTTAACTGTATATCCTTAAATTCTATTCTGTATAAATTTTACCCATTATTACTAGACTGTTTATATTAACCTATAAGGTATGGTACTAGTTAGATATTTATTTGGTATTCTCAAATATACTGAATATTTCAAAGAAAGCATACGTAGTTTTCACCCTGTCTGTTTACCTTCTGTAATTTTAAGTAGATTAAAACAAAAACTATTATATAGTTTCTTGAATTTAATTGATGTTAATAACAGGCTCAGGCTATATGAAAAGGTATTCACTTTACTACCACTGAGAGAGCATCTTGATTAAGTTCTTTTGTTTCTAAAGAATCACAACCAGCTACTAGTAATTCAGTTTTCATTTCAGACGCCCTCATGTCCGACTCTTTGTGACCCCATGGACTGCAGGACAACAGGCTTCCCTGTCTAATACCAACTCCTGGATCTTGCTCAAACCCATGTCCATTGAGTCGGTGATGCCATCCAACCATCTCATCCTCAGTCATCCCCTTCTCCTCCTGCCTTCAGTCTTTCCCAGCATCAGGGTCTTTTCAAATGAGTCAGTTCTTTGTATCAGGTGGCCAAAGTATTAGAGTTTCAGCTTCAACATCAGTCCTTTCAATGAATATTCAGGACTGATTACCTTCAGGATTAACTCTTTTGATATCCTTGCAGTCCAAAGGACTCTCAAGAGTCTTCTCCAACACCACAGTTCAAAAGCATCAATTCTTCAGTGCTCAGCTTTCTTTATAGTCCAATTCTCACATCCATACATGACTACTGGAAAAACCATAGCTTTGACTAGATGGACCTTTGTTGGCAGAGTAATGTCTCCGCTTTTTAATATGCTGTCTAGGTTGGTCATAGTTTTTCCTTCAAGGAGCAAGTATCTTTTAATTTCATTGCTGCAGTCACCATCTGTATTGATTTTGGAGCCCAAGAAAATAAAGTTATACATCTTAAAATAAATTTTTTCAGGGATTCCTAATTCAATTGCCTCAAATATTTCAAGGTCTTATGACAATGGAAAGTTTTAATAATAATTATAAAATGTAGCACAGTCTGCTATTACATAGCTCTTTAATTTTACTATCAAGAGTACACTGACTATTTCCCAATGTGTTTTTATTCTAAGTCCCAATTCATTAGGATGAGAGCTTAAAAAACTATTCTTTAATGAGAAATTTTTCATGATGAGTATCTTTATTCTCTTGTAGTATTTTATTATCTTCTTAATATTAATTTCAGTTCAGTCACTCAGTCATATCTGACTCTTTGCAACCCTATGGACTGCAGCACACCAGGCTTTCCTGTCCATCACAAATGCCCAGAGCTTACTCAAAATAGTGTCCATCGAGTCAGTGATGTCAGCCAACCTTCTCATTCTCTGTCGTCCCCTTCTCCTCCTGCCTTCAATCTTTTCCAGCATCAGGGTCTTTTCCAATGAGTCAGTTCTTCGCATCAGATGGCCAAAGATTTGGAGTTTCAGCTTTAGCATCAGTCCTTCTGGTGAATATTCAGGACTGATTTCCTTCAGGATTGACTGGTTTGATCTCCTTGAAGGCCAAGGATTTTTCAAGTCTTCTCCAACACCACAGTTCAAAAGTATCAATTCTTCAGTGCTCAGCAGTCTTTATAGTCCAAATCTCACATCCATATGTGACTAGTAGAAAAAACATAGCTTTGACTAGACAGGCCTTTTTGGTAAAGTAATGTCTATGCTTTTTAATATACTGTCTAGGTTGGTCATAATTGTTTTTTTCAAGGAGCAAGCATCTTTTAATTTCATGGCCATAGTCACTATCTGCAGTGATTTTGGAGCCCCAAAACATAAAGTCTCTCAGTATTTCCATTATTTCCCCATATTTGCCATGAATTGATGGAACTGGATGCCATGATTATAGTTTTCTTAATATGAATTTAGACATTATCAAAATCTTACAACAGTCCAACATTAAGAATTGAGTCGTTCATCACTTCTAGTTATACATTGGATCTTTTAATTCCCTATAAAACAGAGAAACTATGTTTTATTCATAAACTTCTCTAGAAAAATGGTAGTTTTGTTACAAGAAAAATATGCATGAATACAAGAAAGAAATTTGCCTTTACCTTTCATATAACCCATAAAATATATATTCTTACTTAATAGTCTGTATAAGTACAAATATTTCTTTCTCTTTTATGTGAAAATGTTTCATTAGTGAATCATTTCTTTCTGCTGAGGCTGACTTTTTTCATACAGTAATTTTAGAATGGATTTGAGAACCAGATTGACTCAATCTGACTCATGGTACTGCTACTTCGTAGCTGTGTGCACTTTGCAAATTCACTCTTCTTTTCCTGCATCAGTTACTCATAAAATGGGAAAAATACTGGCCCTGTCTATCTACCGGGTGATCATGAGAATTAAGTGATTTAAGATGTGAAAAGTCAGAACTATGCTGATCATAAAAGAAGTGTTATGTTATCAGGGATTATTACTTAGAAGCTAATTCAAGAAATATTTTTTGAGAGATTACTATGTGCTAGGCACTCTTATTGTGTAGAGAGACTATCTTAGTTCCTAAAGTTGATCTGAAATGCCATTATAAATGGAGAACTAATCACTCTGCTAGGAACTCAGTTCATCAAGATAAACACCCTCTAATCGCAAATAGTCAAGGGAGTTAAATGATGATTATAATGCATTATGATAAGCATTATATTGGAAATATGCACAGGGCACCCGTTTAAAGCATAAAGAAGGAATATAATGCAGACCAGTCCAGGTCAGGTAGGAAAAAATGTGACCATTTTTGTAAGATGTAATACATGTACTGATTGATGTAGTCTAAAAGGATATTTCTTGAAAAGTGTGAGCAACCTTAAAGCACATATGTCAAAAGCAATTTTCCCATAAGAAATAATGAGAAAAGATTACATTGCCTCATTTCTAGGACACCAGCTACAGTTATAGGTTAATTGCTGATTCTGGTACTGATTAAAAGAGCAGCAGAGGTCTCATCTACTGGCCCCCTAGGGCAAAAATTGCAAATGCTTCAAGGCCCCCTTAGGAAAATCTGGTCAATAAAACAATTTCTACTCTGCCCTGTGGAATGGTACACAGAAAAGGCTTTATATAACTTATTAGAACTAGAGATTTCTCATTGACCTTGATTACTAAAAGGCTGCTCTCCAGATCGAATTCAAGGCCAATGTGAATAGTTAAAACAACAACAACAAAAACCCATAAAAATATAAAACAAAACAATAAAAAAAAAAAAGAAAGAAAAGAAATAAAGCAAAACATACATTCAAAACAATTCTACAAAAGTGCAAAAAAGAAGTAGCACTGAGCAGCCATTTATCAGCAATTAGCTTAAGACAGAAACAATACTGGTGAATAGTAATTACATAATGTTAAAGAGTCTACTAACAAATTGTGCTATGTTTCTACCACAAAAATTCAAATTAGTATATTGTGTTCTTTTTACCTGATCAGAGGGATTCTAGCAGCATAAAAGCAAGGAAACCTATTTAAAAAAAGAAAGAAAATCTTAAAACAATAAGTAAAAAACAGAAGGTGACAAGAAAATGATGTTAGATATCAGGCTTATAAATATATTTAAAGAAAAATACAAGTTTGGTATATTACTATTTTTAATTAAATAGCATATCTTGGCATTCATTTTATTTCCTTTAGAAAATGTACGGTTTTATTTTGAGAGGAAAAAGAAATAACGTGGATCTTAAACTTGAAATTAGAATGAATGAGCACATAAACATCCTCATGTGGAACATTTTAGATAATGACTGTGGAAGTATATATTTAATTGTATGATATTCCTTTTGTGTGCTCTCTAAATGAAACAAGCTTTATTCTTTCTGTTAGACAAGAAATGTGGTCCCCAGGGTAAACAGGTATAGAATCATATTTGTCCAGTGACTGAGCCTACCCTGAAATTTTCTTGAGTCAAATCAGCAATTTAAATTGATTCATCATAAAGATCTTGGCATCAGTCTTCCTCTAAAATTTCCTCAATATAACTCACCTACAAATAAGAATAATGTCTGACTCCTTTTGAAATCTAAATTCCTGTAAAGTGGTTATTCTTCATAAAGAGTGTAATAAAAACATAACAGGGGAAAAAAAGCAAAAACAGGAAGTCCACCTATCTTTCCTTCCCCAAAAGCACTTCATCAGTACTCTAACTCACCAAAGTCTGTCAGAGCAAACTTTCAGTTCTTAACCAGCTGTTGGAGGTAAGAAACTCTAACCACTATTACAATAGCTACCATCATATTTGTGTTATTGATAATGCTAGGAGCCAAGTTTTAAACATTAGTTATTTGTGGTCCACTGATGCCAAATTGATTTTTTTAAGTGTGGCTCTCCATTATGTGGTTTTAGCAGCATTAACCTCAGAGATGAACGTGTGAAAGAATTTAAGGGAACAGATGTTGCTACAACTAGTCTTAATTCTTTAACAGCAGACAAAATCCTTATCTCCTAAGGTATAAATAAAAGTATATTCTGACAGTGTGTGGTTATTCAGCAAACTCTTGAATAATTTGTTCTATAAACAGTATTCAATGGATAGAGTCTCTGCCCCCCCTGGAGCTTATAAGCAGGGTCTCAAATACGAAAGCTAAAATAATATTTGTGACAACATCAAGGCTGATATGTCTTGCATATCTTGGCATAAACATAACCTGTAATTTATTGATTTAAAAAAATTTGATAGAAGAATTTTAATGCCCCAGTTTAGGGATGTCTCACTGCCCCCAAGTGGATATGAGAGGTCTAATGACTGAGAATAGGTATTTGGAATTGTCGCAGAAACTGCTCTGTTGAGATAATCTTCATTAATACCTTGTGGATTGATTAACTTACTTATACAACATAAGCTAAATATGCAATGGTTTGATGGTACCTTGTGTTATGATTCCCTCTATAAACTTGTTGACTATTTTATGCAATACATTTTTTCATTTCTTATTTACTCAGCAAGCATTTACTGAGTGCTCACACTTTCCCAGACTCTAGGAGACAAGGAATATCATAGCCAAAAAAAAAAAAAAAGAGAGAGAGAGAGATAGAAGAGCTCTTCTTTTACAGAGCAATGTTTTAGTGGGCAAATTAAAAACTGAGGAAACAGTGTCACAGATATTAAATCATTTACCATTTTACACATGCTATGGAAGAGTAAAGAATTTATTAGGTAATTATTGACATCCGGCCCTAATTTCATCTGGGGAGACTTTTCTAGGTTGTAATTGGGCACAAAAGTTCAAAACAGTATGAGTTAGAGAGGGTTCAGTTCAGTTCAGTCCCTCAGTCCGGTCTGACTCTTTGCAACCCCATGGACTGCAGCATGCCAGGCCCCCCTGTCCATCATCTACTCCTAGAGTTCACCCAAACTCATGTCACTGAGTCGGTGATGCCATCCAACCATCTCATCCACTGTCATCCCCTTCTCCTCCGCCTTCAATCTTTCCCCCAAAAAGGTCTTGATTTATCTACCTCTCCCCACTCCTCCCCCCTTCTCCTTTGGTAACCACAAGTCTGTTTCCTATGTCTTTGAGTCTCCTTCTGTTTTGTAGCATCTATTCTCTTTAAGCCACTGAAATTTGGGAGGTTATTTTGATTGCTTTGATATGGTTAATTTTACCTTCAGCAAACAATGTGAACTTAACTAAGGATTTTGGAGTTATTGGAAGTTGTAAAGGATGACTAGAGCATATAAAGAAGGAACATGAATTGGACTGCAGCTTATACTTCTGGCATGACAGCAAGATAAATGTCCTAAAAAAATCTCTCTCTGTAATACAATGAAAAATTCTGAATGAAATATAATACACATTACTCAAAATTTATAGTTAAATTCAACCCCACCCCGAATAAGAAAACTACCTCAGGAACCAAATCAAAGAGAACAGTGAAATAAAATGGTGAATAAAAGCTATATCTTCTACCAAGGTCAGAAATAAAATTTTAATGGGAAATATAGGCAATGAACTTTGACCCATGTAATTGGAATATGTGAGGGAAAGAAACATTGTAGAATTGTGACTTCTATATAACAACATTTCCCAGACCAGAAAAAGGCTATATATCCTGAGTAAGGTTGTAAAAGAAAATAAACCAATACATAAACATGAAAAGTCTACTTACCTAGCTTGGCCTACACAGTTATGGAAACAAATTTGCAATGATTCAAAAATACAAGCCTGCTCTTACTTCAGGGTTTTGATTAGATCTATACTATGTACCTTGCAGAAAAGCATAAAGGTAAATTCAGATAAAATATTCATGAGTTAAAGACTCTTCCATAGCACCTATATTTTAAAAAATTGTCTTTCAAATACAGCCCAAATGTGGCACCATATGATCAGGAAAAAAACCACCAAACCTAAATTCACAGTCCAAAATTATAAAACAGTTTAATAAAAATGGTAACATAAGTGCTATTCAGCAGACTCAAATCAGGGGAATTATACCCCTAAAGTTTTAGATATTTGAATTAATAGATGTAGAATAAACAAATGATCCTTAAAGTGTTTAAAGAAATAAAAGACAGAATAAAATATCTACACTATTAAAATACATCAATGATATGGAAAATAATCTCGTTGATAATATATGAATTCAAATTGTGTAATCATTGATACAAAATATTGATAAATAGAAAAATAAATTGTGTGGAGAATTGGTAAAGCAGGAAAATTATTTGGAAAATATTGCTTAGGATATATCACTGCAATTCAAAAGACAGAAAACACAGAAGACTAAGACAAGAAGGATAGAACTGAAATACCTAATGTGGTCTAATCTGATCTGCAGGAATAAGAGAGACAACTCTGGGAAATCTAACGGGTGAGAATTTTACACAATTGCTGAAAAATAAGAAAATTGCATTCAGAACATACATAAACTGTTAAGCAAAATAAACAAAGAAAATCCACATCAAGACAAATTATAATCATAATTAAGAATACGCAGAGAGAAAAACTTAAAAGTATCCTAAGAGAAGCATTTACTTCTTTTCAGTTCAGCTGCTCAGTCGTGTCCGACTCTTTGCAACCCCATGGACTGCAGCACGCCAGGCATCCTTGTCCATCACCAACTCCCAGAGTTTATCCAAACTCATGTCCATTGAGTCGGTGATGCCATCCAGCCATCCCATCCTCTGTCATCCACTTATCCTACACCTTCAATCTTTTCCAGCACCAGGGTCTTTTCCAATGAGTCAGCTCATCGCCTCAGGTTGCCAAAGTATTGGAGTTTCAGCTTCAACATCAGTCCTTCCAATGAATATTCAGGACTGATTTCCTTTAGGATGGACTGGCTTTATCTCCTTGCAGACCGAGGGACTCTCAAGAGTTTTCTCCAACACCACCGTTCAAAAGCATAAATTCTTCAACACTCAGCTTTCTTTACAGTCCAACTCTCACATTCAATCATAACTCCTGGAAAAACAATAGCCTTAATTAGATGGACCTTTGTTGACAAAATAATGTCTCCACTTTGTAGTATGATGTCTAGGTTGGTCGTAACTTTTCTTCTAAGGAGTAAGTATCTCTTAATTTCATACCTGTGGTCACCAACTGCAGTGATTTTGGAGACCCCCCAAAATAAACTCTGCCACTATTTCCACTGTTTTGCCATCTATTTGCCATGAAGTGATAGGACCAGATGCCATAATCTTTGTTTTCTGAATGTTGAGCTTTAAGCCAACTTTTTCACTCTCCTCTTTCACTTTCATCAATAGGCTCTTTAGTTCTTCTTCACTTTCTGCCAAAAGGGTGGTGTCATCTGCATATCTGAGGTTATTGATATTTCTCCCAGCAATCTTGATTCCAACTTGTGCTTCATCCAGACCAGCGTTTCTCATGATATACTCTGCATGTAAGTTAAATAAGCAGGGTGACAATATACAGCCTTGATGTACTCCTTTTCTTTGTGGAACCAGTCTGTTGTTCTGTGTCCAGTTCTAACTGTTGCTACCTGACCTGCATACAGATTTCTCAAGAGGCAGATCAGGTGGTCTAGTATTACATCTCTTTCAGAACTTTCCACAGTTTATTGTGATCCACACAGTCAAAGGTTTTGGCATAGTCAATAAAGCAGAAATAGATGTTTTTCTGGAACTCTCTTGCTTTTTCGATGATCCAGCAGATGTTGGCAATTTGATGTCTGGTTCCTCTGCCTTTTCTAAAACCAGGTTGAACATTGGAAGTTTATGGTTCATGTATTGTTGAAGCCTCGTTTGGAGAATTTTGAGCATAGAATCTGCAACATGACAATGAATGCAAATAGCAGTAGAATCATTTCCTCAAAGTTCTAAGAAAGGGGTGCAGAAGGAAACCTGTCAGTTTATAATTAGATACCAAACTAAACTGTCACTACAGAGTTCAGAGAGGGCTTCCCTGGTGGTTCAGTGATAAGGAGTCCACCTAACAATGCAGGAGACAATGTTTGATCCCTGGTCTGGAAAGATTCCACATGCCACAGAGCAGCAAGGCCTGTTCTCCACAACTACTGGACCTATGCTCTAGAGCTTGGAAACCACAACTACTGAGCCCACATGCCATAACTCCTGAAGCCTGTGCGCCTGAGAGCCTATGCTCCACAGCAAGAGAAGTCACCCCAGTGAGAAGTCTGTACACTGCAATTAGAGGTAGCCCCTGCTCACCGTGGCTGGAGAAAAGCCCATGCAGCAGTGAGGATCCAAAACAGCAAAAAACAAATTTAAAACAAATTTTTAATAGATTTGGAGGAACTTTACTACATAAAATGTTAGAAAAGAGTTTGGAGAATTATAGACATCTGAGAAAAAAAGAATTTGCCACTAACTTATTCTCAGTAAAGGAAATCTTAAAGGATTATATCAGAAAGAAGGATTATGTAAGAAAAGGAAAATCTGAGATTAAAATTAAAAATAAATATATAATGAAACTGAGAAATGTATGAATGAATGTAAACATAGGTTAACAACGTGAAATAGTTCAAATAGAACTTTGAGGGTTAAAAACAAGATGGACTAAGATACCTGATGGTAATTCTTGTGAGAAAGAAATTATTATTATTCTAAGCCATGTAAACTACATTACACAGTCAGTGCTAGCTCACAAACTGTCTTACTGATTAGTGGCAAGAAATGTGTAGAAGTTGGGAATAAGAGTTTAGAACCTTTAAAAGTATTTTGACAGAGTAATTTTGTATTTGTTATAATCTAGTAATCTAAAAGATAGGCTTGTATTTAGTGGGTATTTTATCATTTCACTTTCCTAGTAATATATGCCTATTTTATTTTACAGATCTAGCTGTTTGGGAGAATTGAAAATTTTGAGGAAAAAATTCTTTATCATTGATAAATATATATATTAGCATGAAAAATTCAGAACTAAAACTGCCAATCTATTAATAAAACAAGGGAAGAAAATTTAAGAAGAGAAATAGAAGTATTAAAAAGTGAGGTTAAGGAAAAAACACAATTTAAGATACAAAATCCAGCTATGGTGACTTTGGATTTTAAATGAAATGGAAATACAAATGAAATGAACTTTTTTTTTTTTTTTTAATGACATATTATCAGAAAAGATTAAAAAACTGAACACAATTCAGTGGTATGCTGTTAGTAAGCAACCTAACAAACATGAACAAGCAGAAAGTTAGCAAGCAAAATGGAGAGCAAACCAGTCAATCATAAAGGAAATCAACCCTGAATATTCACTGGAAGGACTGATGTGGAAGCTGAAGCTCCAATACTTTGGCCACCTGATGCAAAGAGTTGACTCATTGGAAAAGCACCTGATGTTGGGAAAAATTGAGGGCGGGAGAAGGGGGCAACAGAGGATGAAATGGTTGGCTGGCATCACTGATTCAATGGACGTGAGTTAGAGCAAATCTAGGAGATAGTGAAGGAGAGGTACGCCTAGCTTGCTGCAGTTCACAGGGTCGCAAAGAGTCGGACATGACTTGGTGACTGAACAACAACAACAAAATGATGGGAACATAGAAAAATAATATATAAGGCAAATATAAAGCAAGAAAATGCTGGCGTTGCTTTGTTTAAACAAAAATGGGGTTTTCAGAGTTAAGAACAGTTACTATATATTAATAAAGATTGAAAGTCACCAAAGATATTTTTTACCAGAGAATACACAGAAATTATCAGCATCAAATGTTTATTGCAAAGGAGAAGGTTTGAACATTAATAAACCTACAACCAATTTAAGATATTAGAATAAAAAGAATATAACTAAATAATATAGAAATAATATATAATATATAAAGGAAAAATCAGAAAGATAAAATATGATAGTGAACACAAAATAGAGGATATCAGCAAGACCTTTATTAAGTGATTTGTGAAGACTAATAAAATAGAAAAATTCTGAAGATTTATGAAGAAAACATACTGAAAGATCAAAAAACAATTTTAGAACTTGAAGTCACAATACAGATACAACTGAGTATTTTTAAATGATTAAAGACACACAAATAATTTCAAATAAATACATTTTAAGTTTAGAAGCATTAATTTATTCCCTTCCCCCAACACCTCACACCCAAACACACATACATACACACATCTATCTAAAATTGACTCAAGGGAAAAATAAATAAATAAATAACTTGAATTGACCTGTAACAATTAACAAAATTAAATCAGAAGAATCAGTAGAATACAACTACACTATACATAGTACGAAATCCATCAGGTCCAGAAAACTTTGTAAGAGTTTTCTATTGAACACTAAACATTTACAGGCTTTGCAAAACAATAGAAAGATTGGAATGTCTTTTTAAATGACAGAGGAAATTTTATGAATCCAAGTACATTAAAGTGAAAACCTATTGTACGCCAAACTAAATCACAGAGAAAGACAAGTCACAGATTCACAATATATACATAATGTGTAAAAGACTATATAAAGGTAGTATATGTTCATAAAATTCAGTGTAAAAACAAAAGAATATTGTTTAAAATGTGCAAAGAATACAAACTGAAATTTACAGAAAGCAAGAGCTGAATAGCCAATGAACACAAAAATGTTTGTAAACATGATGAAGTATATAGATGACTTCTATATTTCAGTAAAACCTATTATATGGGGCAATATTTATTAATCTGTGTGGATGATACTGTGAGGTACTGCCCTGATTTCCTTCAAGAATGAAGGACTATCATCACCTCAGCTGCCAGAAAAGCTACCATTAGAAATCCCTCAGCCATCAACTTCCTTTAGGGAAACTGAGAATACATCACCTAAAGAGAACCACCTTATCCAAGGTTACATTTGGAAACCAATGACTTTCTGATGAAGGGGCATAAAGGCCTGGATTCTCTGTTCCAACTCAGAACAACTGTGAATAGTTATGCCAGCTTCAGAGTCCCTGGTCAGATGGGGTAAGGCCTTTTAAAACTCCTTAGGACTTCTCCCCTCTCCTATTTACTTGTCTCCGTGTACTCCCTAATACACCTTCTGCCTCCTATCTCCAGATCCCTGAAGGGAATCCAACTGGTAACAGTGGGTGCCAGGAATGGTATGAGATGTGGAATAGGATTAAGGAACTGGAATGTCTGCCATTTGGCTAGTAATTACAACCCCATCATCAGTGATGAGGATAATAGTATAGATAGCTCCAGGCATAGGGTACCAGTGCATTTGCTGAAATATTCCTAAGATGTACCCTTCCCCAGAATTTGCCCTTCCTCCCTTATTGATCACTAAGCTCTAAAGTTAAGTTGCAACAACATGGCCAACACAGGGGCATTTTAGTTTTGATGAGGGAGGAAAATGACACACCTAAATGCAGCTGCAGGATACAACTGGGTAACGATGGCAGGCACAGGACTGAGTTCTCTGGTTGCATAATTAAGAGAACAGAACATACCCAAACATGTGCAGTGCTTTAAAACTCATATGTATGAGATAATAAAGTAAAAACATTTCATCCTCATAAGGACTACACCATTATGTAAATAATTACATTTCATCAACAGTGAAAAGCAAAGAAGAAAAGGAAAGATACACTCACCTAAATGCAGAGTTCCAAAGAATAGCCAGGAGAGATAAGAAAGCATCCCTCAGTGGTGAGTGCAAATAAAGGAAAACAATAGAATAGAAAAGACTAGAGATCTCTTCAAGAAAATTAGAGATACCAAGGGAACATTTCATGCAAAGATGGGCTCGATAAAGAACAGAAATGGGAGGGACCTAACAGAAGTAGAAGATATTAAGAAGAGGTGGCAAGAATACACAGAAGGACCGTACCAAAAAAATCTTCACAACCCAGATTATCACAATGGTGTGATCACTGACCTAGAGCCAGACATCCTGGAATGTGAAGTCAAGTGGGCCTTAGAAAGCATCACTACGAACAAAGCTAATGGAGGTGATGGAATTCCAGTTGAGCTATTTCAAATCCTGAAAGATGATGCTGTGAAAGTGTCTCACTCAATATGCCAGCAAATTTGGAAAACTCAGCAGTGGCCACAGGCCTGGAAAAGGTTAGTTTTCACCCCAATCCCAAAGAAAGACAATGACAAAGAATGTTCAAACTACCACACAATTGCAGTTATCTCATATGCTAGCAAAGTAATGCTCAAAATTTCCAAGCCAGGCTTCAACAGTATGTGAGCCATGAACTTCCAGATGTTCAAGCTGGATGTAGAAAAGGCAGGGGAACCAGAGGTCAAATGGCCAACATTTGCTGGATCACTGAAAAAGCAAGAGAGTTACAGGAAAACATCTATTTTTCCTTAATTGACTATACCAAAGTCTTTGACTGTGTGGATCACACACAAAAATGGAAAGTTCTTAAAGAGATGGAAATACCAGACCACCTTACCTGCCTCCTGTGAAATCTGTATGCAGGTCAAGAATCAAAGTTAGAAATTGACATGGAACAACAGACTGGATCCAAATTGGGCAAGGAGTATGTCAAGACTGTATATTGTCACCCAGCTTATTTAAACTATATGCAGAGTACATTGTGTGAAATGCCATGCTGGGTGAAACACAAGCTGAAATCAAGACTGCCAGGAGAAATATCAATAACCTCACATACACAGATGACACCACCCTTATGGCAGAAATTGAAGAACTAAAGAGTCATTTGATGAAAATGAAAGAGGAGAGTGAAAAATCTGGCTTAAAACTCAACATTCAGAAAATGAAGATCATGGCAACCAATCCCATCATTTCATGCCAAATAGATGGGGGAACAATGGAAATAGTGACAGATTTTATTTGCTTGGGCTCCAAAATCACTGCAGATGCTAACTGCAGCCATCAAATTGAGACATTTTTGTTTTGGAAGAAAGCTATGACCAACATAGACAGCATGTTAAAAAGCAGAGACATTACTTTCCCAACAAAGGTCCATCTAGTCAAAGCCATGGTTTTTCCAGTAGTCAAGTATGGATGTGAGGGTTGGACCATAAAGAAAACTGAGAACCAAAGAATTGATGCTTTTGAAAGAGAAGACTCTTGAGGGTCCCTTGGACTGCAAGGAAATCAAAGCAGTCCACCCTAAAGGAAATCAGTCCTGAATATTCATTGAAAGGACTGATGCTGAAGCTAAAGCTCCAATACTTTGGCCAACTGATGGGAAGAACTGATTCATTGGAAAAGACCCTGATGCTAGGAAAGATTGAAGGCAGCAGAAGGAAATGGCAGAGGATGTGATGCTTGGCTGGCATCACCGACTCAATGGATGTGAGTTTGAGCAAGCTCTGGGAGTTGGTGATGGACAGGAAGTCTGGCATGCTGCAGTCGACGGGGTTACAAAGAGTCGGACACTACTGGGCAACACAACTGAACTAAAGATACAACCATAGCATTACACGACAAAATTCAGTAAGGAACATTTAATATACAAAATCTCCACACGAGTAGACATGATTTTAGAGCTGTCCTCATGGCTCATACCGGAGAAGGCAATGGCAAGCCACTCCAGTACTCTTGCCTGGAAAATCTTGTGGACAGAGGAGCCTGGTAGGCTGCAATCCATGGGTTCTCAAAGAGTCGGACACGACTGAGTGACTTCACTTTTACTTTTCACTTTCATGCATTGGAGAAGGAAATGGAAACCCACTCCAGTGTTCTTGCCTGGAGAATCCCAGGGATGGCAGAGCCTGGTGGGCAGCCATCTATGGGGTTGCACAGAGTCGGACACGACTGAAGCGACTTAGCAACAGCAGCAGCAGCATGGCACATACAGTAAAGAATCTGCCTGCAAGGCCAGACACCTGGGTTTGATCCCTGGGTTAGGAAGATCCCCTGGAGAAGGGAATGGCTATCTACTCCAGTATTCTTGCTTGGAGAATCCCATGGACAGAGGAGCCTGGCAATCTGCAGTCCATGGGTCGTGAAGAGTCAGATACAACTGAGTGACCAACACGTTCACTTTTTTTCATTATGACATAAAAGAGCAGATAAACCTTACATGATGGAAAAAACTCTAAGAATATTATTTCTTATAATAAAAGTTTTGGTAAACATCCTCAACAACAACAATGAAACTTCAAAAGCCAAGAAGCCCAAGTTTATATTATCTGTTGAATAACCTAGTGCCTACAATTCACTGCTACCAAAAAAATGATGTGTCTGTTTTGAAGATTAGATGAGATGCTACCTTATGGTCAGGAAGTACACTAGCTATAACTACTATAGCTTGACTGGAAAATTAACCAACATCTGCAGAAGCTGGTGCAGAGCATATACAGAAGCAGGAAGACACCTGATTCAGGTAAGAGTTCTGTGTCCAATCCAACATACTGGCAAAGGCACAGTTCGCAGCCAAAGATCTACCACCTTAGGAATAGCTTTAGTAATTTTAGTTTAGGGGTATTTAAAGCAGATATAGAGTTTTCCATCAAAATCTTAAAAATGGCCCCCTTTTTTGTTTTCCTCAACCAAACTATATGGTGAATTCCACAAAAAGAACTGGTTGCATAAATTCTTGTTGCTGGTTTAGTTTCTAAGTCTTGTCTGACTCTTGTCACCACATGGACTGTAGCCCACCAGGCTACTCTGTCCATGGGATTTCCCAGGCAAGAACACTGAAGTGGGTGACCATTTCATTCTCCAGGGGATCTTTCCAACCTAGGGATCAAACCCAGGTCTCCTGCATTAGTGAGCAGATTCTTTACCACTGAGTCAGCTGGGAAACTCAGTGACTAATTTTGCCCTAATTTCTAGGGTTTTTAGAAATAAATACATATGGAATATCTTGTCAATGAATATGTAAATTTTATGCTAGCTAATAACAAACTTTAAATAATTATATGGTAGAACAAGTAATTTTTCCATTTATTTTTTAATCTTTTGGCCATGGTACAGCATGCAGGGTCTTAGTTCGCCAGCCAGGGGTCAAACCCAAACTTCCTGCAGTGGAAGTGCAACGTCTTAAACACTGGACTGCCAGGATAGTTCCAAGTACCTATTCATGGTAAGTCAAATCACGTATTAGAATCTCTAAGAAAATACATTATTTCAGAAAGATACATTCACAATTCATTATGTTGTCTAATCATAGAGACAATTTTTTAAAGAACAGATTAAAAACATTTGCATTTTACTTAACAGTTGTCTGTTGTTGTTGTTGTTGTTGTCGTTGTTTTTAATTGCTCTTTTTTTCTGTCATAACTTTCCTGGTAATGTATAAACAATATCGAGGAAAGCAAAGATCAAACACTCTGGTTGAAAGAAAACAAGAGATTTCAAACATTTTGTTTAGAGATGAAGTAACTTGCATACTAAGTTTGCCACACTACTTTTTTATTGCCACGGATACAAGCTACATTTCTAATTTTCCTACTCTTCAAATAACTAATATTGGAAATGCTGAAAGAGCTCAGATTTTGATGATCATTGGATTAAAGTTAGGGTTAGGAATTATATGCACTTGACAGCTACTGTTCTATTTATATTTTGGTTGACTCTTAGAGAAGAAATTAATGATATTGCTTTGGAGCCATAATGAAGAGATGATGGAAGAAAAAGAATCATTAGACCAGGATTTCATTTGATTTTGTCTAAGAGAAAATTCTATGGCGCAAGCATTCTTGACTAAAGCAAAACTTTAGTTTTTTTAGACACAAAAACTCCACTTTGCCATACATTATTATTATTATTTTTAGGTAAGAGGCATTGTTAATTCTTTTAATCCTCTTATGCTGTTCAGTCACACCCCTTAATCAATTTTATCATACATTTATGCCACTGGAAATGGTTTTCATGGATAATCTATCATTTGTTCAAACACTGCTTGTCAGGGATATGTTACTTCATTGCATAATCATGCATATATGGAATATAAAGTTTTCTTCCTTATGGATCAGCCACCCTATTTTCTTACTGGTGTAGATATAATTATTGCATTGGCCTAAAACAAATCCATTTGTCACAGAATTATATTCACTATTTATTAGAGACTTCACATGTCCACATTGTCCATATACACAGTTTTGGTCTATCATGTGAAAAGTTTAAAATAAGAAAGGTTTTTAAATTGCACTTTACATACTCAAAACCCTCTAGTTAGAGTTTCTTTCTAAAATATTTGCTATTATCTGGTATTTATGAAAATGATTTTTACTAAAGCCCTATACAAATAATATTCTTCCCAGTAATACTACCTTGATTTTTACCACTCTTTCCTCCATAGTAATTTTTCTCTTTGTTAAAAGTTTCACTTTATTACTTTGCTGTATTGATTCCTTATGCTATGTCAAGATGATTTCAGTCTAACACTTTATCCATCTCTCAATTATTTCAGAATCTAATGAATTAGTCATTAGAATTTCAACATATTTGAGAGGCCATTTTTACCCTGTAATTTCTAAAAGTATGAGTAGATTTATGTACCTTATTCTTGACATTAGGAAGACTTGAATAGAATAGCATTTGTGTTCTCAATATTCATCAATATTTCCTTCTAATTTTAAAGTAAAATATATCACACAAAAGAAAGATATCAAATGTATTAAATGTAATGAAAATATACAGAACATTTTGTTTTTTCATGTTTTCATGCAAGCTATACAAATATATATGCTATTATGTTTAAGCATCAGATCACTTAATGTTTTATTCTTCACTATTTTTACAGTTATAGAAAACTGATTAATCTAGACATATAAATTCATTTGATACTCATAATTATTCATGAGTACTTGGAGATACACCATTGGAGTAGAGTATAAAAGCCATCAAATTTTACTGTTTTTTCCTTTTTAGCCTCTTTCTCCATTATTCTTTGTCAATTTTCATGCTCTACAGTTTATGGGAGATGAATTTTATATTTAGTGTTAATTCTCACAGACCTACATATAATAGAGGGTGTCTGATCAATACATTATTGAGAATAAAACTAGTTAATGAAAAAATAAAAGGCATAATTTAAAAATTTTAGATTCTTATAGTTGGAAAAAAATGACACAAAATATGAAAATCTTACTGCCATCTGAGTAGAGAAAAATTCAAGGTTTTGTTGAGCCTGAAATGTTAATATTTGATAATTCCATATTCATAAAAGTTTTTTTTCAGATTATTTTTCCTTTATATTAGATCCTTGTTTGTCTATTTTATATATAGTAGTGTATATATGTTAATGCAAAACTCTTAATTTATCCCCCATTCCCACTCTTGTAATCAAAAATTTGTTGTCTATGCCTGTGAGTTTATTTTTGCTTTGTTTATAAGTTCATTTGTATCTTTATTTTTTTAGATTCCACTTATAATTGATATTATATGCTATTTTCTTTTCTATCTGATTTACTTCACTTAATATGATAATCTCTAAGTTCATCTCTGTTGCTACAAATGATATTATTCCATTATTTCTTATGGCTGAGCAATATTCAATTGTATGTGTATGCATGCATATATATATTTCAATGTATATATACATACATACCACATCTTCTTTATTCATTCATGTGTTGATGGATATTTAGGTTGTTTCCATTTCTTGGGAATTACAAACAGCATTATAGTGAAAACTGAGGTGCATGTATCTTTTTGAATTATGGTTTTCTCCAGATATATGCCCAGGATTGGGATTATAGGATGATATGGAAGCTCTGTATTTAGTTTTTAAGAAATCTCTAGACTGTTCTCCATAGTGCTAACCAACACAGATTCCCATCAACAGTGTAGGAGGGTTCCTTTTTTTCCACATCCTCTCCAGCATTCATTATTTGCAGACTTTTTGATAATGGTCATTCTGACTAAAGAATAAGAATAATGGAAAAGATCAATGATACTAAAGTCTAGCTTTTTTAAAAAAGATAAAATTGATAAAACTGTAGCATGATTCATAAAACATGTGGGAGGGTAGGGAGAAGGCCCGAATCAATAAAATTAGAAATAAAAAGGAGGAGTTCTAACAAAAACCACAGAAAAAATACAAAGCACCATAATACAGTACTGTAAATGACTTCATGCCAATCAAATGGCAACCTAGAAAAAACTGATAAATTCTTATAAAAATATAATCTTGCAAGACTGAACCAGGAATAAATAGAAAATATGAACAGACCAATTACAAGTACTGAAATTGAATCTGTGATTAAAAACTCAACAAATAAAAGTCCTGGACAAGTTGCCTTCACAATTGAATTCTATCAAACATTTAGAAAAGAGTTAACACTTATCTTTCTGAAACTATTCCAAAAACTTGCTGAGGCAGGAACACTTTGAAACTCATTCTATAAACCTGATACAAAAACTAGACAAAGGTACAACAACAAAATGAACTTTGCAGGACAACATCACTGAGCACAGACACAAAAATCCTCAACAAAACACTAGTGAACTTGTGTTCACTAACAATACATTAAAAGGATCATACACCATGATCAAGTCAGTATTATCCTAGATATGCAAGTATTTTTCAATATCTGTAAATCAATCAGTGTAACATACCTCATTAACACAATGTACCTTACTAAAATGGAATTGTGTTCAGTTTAGTCACTCAGTCCTGTCTGACCCTTTGCAATCCCATGGATTGTAGGATTCCAGGCCTCCATGTCCATCACCAACTCGCAGAATTTACTCAAACTCATGTCCATTGAGTCGGTGATGCAATCCAACTACCTAATCTTCTGTCATCCCCTCTTCCTCCAACCTTCACTCTTTCCCAGCATCAGTTCAGTTCAATTCAGTCACTCAGTTGTGTCTGACTCTTTGTGATCCCATGAACCTCAGCACCCCACACCTTATTCCCAGAGTTCAACCAAACTTATGTCCATTGAGTTGATGATGCCATCCAAACATCTCATGCTCTGTTGTCTCCTTCTCCTCCTGCCCTCAATCTTTCCCAGCATCTGGGTTTTTCAAATGAGTCAGCTCTATGCATCAGGTGGCCAAAGTATTGGCGTTTCAGCTTCAGCATCAGTCCTTTCAATGAACATTCAGGACTGATCTCCTTTAGGATGGACTGGTTGGATCTCCTTGCAGTCCAAAGGACTCTCAAGAGTCCTCTCCAACACCACAGTTCAAAAGCATCAATTCTTCAGAACTCAGCTTTCTTAACAATCCAACTCTCACATCCATACATGACCACTGGAAAAACAATAGCCTTTACTAGATATACCATTGTTGGCAAAGTAATGTCTCTGCTTTTAATATGCTATCTAGGTTGGTCATAACTTTTCCTCCAAAGAGTAAGCATCTTTTAATTTCATGGCTGCAATCACCTTCTGCAGTAATTGTGGAGCCCAAAAAATAAAGTTAGCCACTGTTTCCACTGTTTCCCCATCTATTTGCCATGAAGTGATGGGACCGGATGCCATGATCTTAGTTTTCTGAATGTTGAGCCAACTTTTTCACTCTCCTCTCTCACTTTCATCAAGAGGTTCTTTAGTTCTTCTTCACTTTCTGCCATAAGAGTGGTGTCACTTGCATATCTGAGGTTATTGATATTTCTCCTGGCAATCTTGATTCCAGCTTTTGCTTCTTCCAGCCCAGGATTTTTCATGATGCATTCTGCATATAAATTAAATAAACAGGGTGACAATATACAGCCTTGACATACTCCTTTTCCTATTTGGAACCAGTCTGTTGTTCCATGTCCAATTCTAACTGCTGCTTCCTGACCTGCATATAAGTTTCTCAAGTGGCAGGTCAGGTGGTCTGGTATTCCCATCTCTTTCAGAATTTTCTACATATTATTGTGATCTACACAGTCAAAGGCTTTGGCATAGTCAATAAAGCAGAAATAGATGTTTTTCTGGAACTCTCTTGCTTTTTAAATGATTCATTGGATGTTGGCAACTTGATCTCTGGTTCCCACCATCAGGATCTTTTAAAATGAGTCAGTTCTTCACATCAGGTGGCCAAAGTATTGGAGTTTCACCTTCAGCATCTGTCCTTCCAATGGATATTCATGACTGACTTCCTTTAGGAGGGACTGGTTGGATCTCCTTGCCATTCAAGGGACTCTCAAGAGTCTTCTCCAATACCACAGTTCAGAAGCATCAATTCTTTGGTGCTTAGCTTTCTTTATAGCCTAGCTCTCACATTCATATATGACTACTGGAAAAACCATTTCTTTGACTAGACGGATCTTTGTTGGCAAAGTAATGTCTCTGCTTTTTAATATGCTGTCTAGGATGGTCATAACTTTTCTTCTAAGGAGCAAGTGTCTTTTAATTTCATGGCTGCCGTCACCATCTGCAGTGATTTTGGAGCCCAAAAAAGTAAAGTCTATCACTGTTTCCATAGTTTCCCCATCTATTTGCCATGACATAATAGGACCAGATGCCATGATCTGTTTTAATTAAAATTTTTCACTCTCCTCTCTCCTCTTTCACTTTCATCAAGAGGCTCTTTTGTTGTTCTTTGCTTTCTGCCATAAGTGTGGTGTTCTGCATGTCTGAGGTTATTGATATTTCTCCTGGCAATCTTGATTCCAGCTTGTGCTTCATCCAGCCCAGCATTTCTCATGTTGTACTCTGCATATAAGTTAAATAAGCAGGGTGACAATATACAGCTTTGACGTACTCCTTTCCCTATTTGGAACCAGTCTGTTGTCCCATGTCCAGTTCTAACTGTTGCTTCTTGACCTACATATTGTATTAATTGTATAAGTTCATAAATTTAAAGTTTATTAAATGCACTGAATTCATAAATCTAAAGTTTAAAAGTAATTTTTTGTATTCAGTTTAGCATTAAGTCATATTTTAGGTATTGTATAGTTCATGACATAACCTTTCAATCATCTGAGGATATGTGTAATACAAATAGTGCTTCCCTATTGACTCAGATGGTAAGGAATCTGCCTGCAATGCAGGAGACCTGGGTTCGATCCCTGGGTTGGGAAGATCCCCTGGAGAAAGAAATGACAACCCACTCCAGTATTCTTGCCTGGAGAATTCGATGGACAGAGGAGCTTGTAGGGCCACAGTGCATGGACTCACAAACAGTTGTACATGACTAAGCAACTAATGCACACACACATACACACACACACACATACACACACACACACACACACAATGCAATATACAATCACAACTATTCTTGTGTTTACCAAATAGCATGATGGGGCCATTTTATTACTACTGTTTCCCAGTACTTAGTACATTTTCTGGCTGAAGTACTTTGCAATTGGTGATGAAACCACAGATAAAGATTACAGTTAATACATATGAAACATCTTTGCCGTTTTTGATCAGATCCATGAAGATGCAAACTCCTTGTTTTGTTCCATTTTTGAAGAACTTTTTTTTTTCACACAAAGGCTGTAACTCTTCCTAGCAAATGAAAAATAACTGACTTATTTTGTTTGAAATCCAATTTTAGCATCAGTTTCAATCACAAAATCTAAAGTGACTGGGTTGTAATTCACATTCATTAAGATAATATAAGTAAATTAAGCAATTAGATATGTGTTCAATCATCCTTAAATGAATGATCTAGTATTTAAAAGTAGCAAAATTTGGTGATTCATTAAAGGTACAAATGATTCAGGTCATTTCAATTTTATAAAATTGAATTCAGAAAACAGTGGAGAAGATACTTGTTAAGTAACTAGAATTTGAGTGTCAATTCTGGCTGCATAGTCTTGAAGAAGTCACTTTCTTAGCCTTTGTTTTTCATCATCTATGAAAATAAGAACAGTACCTTCTCTTCCTCCTATACAAGAATTCTGAGAAGGATAATGAGAAGAATCATCACCAAATTTATAGTTAATCAGGAAAGAGGAGCAATAAAACAAAAAGTACAAAAAAATGAGTAAAGATAACCCTGTAATTTCTTAAATAAGGTCATGAAAAGTAATGTTTTCTAACTCCTTTACTATGGTTGAACTTGTGATTTGTTCATTTCATCTATGATATTTCATTTAGACCTCACACAGCCTTGCAGGAGATATACTAAATGCACATGAAAAATAAGGAAATGTATTCAGAAAGGTTAAAGCAATGGATTTAATAATTTCTAGGACTCAGATTTGAACTCTAAGCAGTTCTTTGTGATTTCAAAATTAAAGTCTTTGTTCTTTCTGTGATTTCTGAGGACTATTCTGCATTGAGGTAAAGAATCTGTTTGCAATGCAGAGACCTGGGTTTGATCCCTGGGTCAGGAAGATTCCCTGGAGAAGGGAATGGCAACCCACTCTAGTATTCTTGCCTGGAGAATCCCATGGACAGAGGAGCCTGGCTGGCTATAGTCCATAGGGCGGCAAAGAGTTGGACATGAATGAGCGACTAACACTACTGTTTTGTAATCTGGTTCTCTCATTGTACAATTAGATTGTCCAAATTCTCATTTGAAATAAAAAACGTTTAAATAGCTCTTTTTAAAGAAATATCATAGCAAAGATTTGTTTCATCTCTTTTCCTTTTCTCCAGTGACTTAACTGGAAGATTTGGTGTTATGTAAACAGGACTATTATGATAAACATAAGTCTGATAAAACATTTTGTAATGAAAATCAATCCCAGCATTTGATCTAAGCTTTAAAAAGCAAGTAGAAGATAATAAATTGCAATCATAATTTTTGCCAACATTAGTGTATATTATTCTTGCTTTAAAATGCAATTATCTTCAAATAAATCCATACAAACAATATTTGGACAGGATACAATGAGTTAGTTCTGTTTCTGTACAATCCATTAGATAATTTCTGCACCATGTACATAGACTTCTGTGTTGAGGTGACACTAAAATAAGACATTTAAGATGGATATTTTACAATGAGTCTATTCTACATTGCAATCCTATGTATAACTCATGATTTAAAAATTCCTGTTGAAAAATTCAGGGAGCTCAACATTACCTGATAGATGATGGCATGCCACAATAAATATCACATGTGATGATTAAAACTTTTTCTAGGGATGTTTAGAGTAACATGGACAAAATCAGTGTGTTTACAAATAGAAGTAACAGGACAAATTTAAAGATAGATTAAGTACAGGACAGCTCCTGATAGATGGCAGGGATACAAAAGAATTTATTAAATGAATGAATGATAGAATGGGGAGGCAATCAAGGATGAACTCAAACTTACACCCTATTAAGTGTAAATTTTATTTCTTTCAATTCTTAATGCTTGCACCTAGAACATAAATTATTTCAAATTAGGGAAGCAAGGAAAAGGTCTTTGTATACAAAACCCTGGACTTTATGCTCTCTTTCCTACTTTAAAAAATAAAAAGTAGCAGAGGGGTTGAGTCCTCTGAGAAGTCAAAGATTTTTCACCCACTGCCTGTGGCTCACAGACAGTTTTCTCCATGGAACACTTGATCATAAATGTGTTTGAGCTGTGAACACCTGGTTTGCCCTGCTGGGAGCATGGTACTCTGTCTGTTAAAGATGTATATTGCTGTCTGTAAGTTTTGTCAGCAGGAGTTTGGGGGAAAAAAAGCAAAAAAAATTCAACACAGGTAATTCACAAGGGGATGAAATCAGTAAAGCGGAGGTGGCAGAGTGTTTCAGCATCCACCAGAAACACTATCGGAAAAAAATGAAAGTGCTACTTTGGATTGTAAGGAGCAGCATGGGGTGAATGCCACAAAGAGAGAAAATAACACAAATTGTCTACCTGTGATAAACTAGTCAAGTTCCTGGAGTAGTGGTTTCAGAACATCCTCCCTTCTTCCTTCTGGTCAATTGAATGCCTTTCAAGTGGGGGTGATTCAGAGCAGGGGTTGTATTTAGAGTAATCAAATGTTTGAGGATAAAACATTTGGAAATATATAATGTCTAAGTGGTTATGGTCAGTGAACACTCACTTGGGCAAAAGAAAAGTGTGAAAAAGAAACTATTTTTACATAGATAAAAAGCCTTTTTTACTCTTCTAGGACTTTAAAGCATACCACAAGCCATTTGGGGCAAATAAAAGGGATATTTCAATCTTGTACAATGTGACATTTTGAAAGGTTGACATTCACCCCAAAGAGATTATAATAGACTATCATAAAATTCCACCCCTCACCCTACTTTTTATGTCCTGACGTCTAGCAGTGTTTCGCAAATCAGCAAGGCAATTGATATTGCTCACGTAATTATAGTGCTTGAAAGACAAAAATAGAAGCAAAGAAGTCAAAGGTGGGGTTTCCATCTTATCTAATGTTTAGATACTTGATGTTACTTAGCCTGTGTGACTTTGGAAACAGCCATAATAAATAGAGATATACTGTTCCTTTTTAGTTCTAAAAAGCAAGAACCTCATTATTTATGCATTCATTTAGCATGTACTATTGTAGATTTTAGTATTCAATGTTTTGCATGACTCTAATAGAAAATCAAGTAAGAATGTCATTAAAATTTTAAAAAAGTATTATGAAACCTATCAACCACCTGACATCCAATTTAAATCAGACCTGCCATTCATTTTTAATAACATTTTGAATCTCTGAGGTGGAAGAAATCAATACATATTTTTAGAAAAACAAAATCAGCAGGAAGTAGAAGACCCTCAGCAACACTTTGATTTCCTTCTGGAAAAGCAGCAAACGATGTTGTTTTGTTGTTTCTGTTATCTAAATGTTCCCGAATTCCTTTAGTCATCCAGCAGTGTGTTGTTAAAGAAACATTTTTACTAAAAAGCTAAAGCCTTCAAAGTGATTGTTTACTCTGATCCTTGCACATCTCTTCCTTCCTGTCTTTCTCTTTGTGCCTTGATTACCTAAAAAGACAAATAAAGTGTATGAAAAAGACTCTATGTCTTTCGTTTTTCCAAGACTAACAGGAATCAAGGAAGGTGAATACCATAGAGCCTAGGGAGCACCTGCTGAAAAGACGGGGCAGGGCAGGAGATCACTACAAACACAGACAGAAATGATTATGAAAGTGGGAAATGTTTAATAGAGAAACTGGTTTTCAAAAATATTTTAAGGCCTGAGGGAGAAATGATTGGCAGTTTTGAAGACGGAATTTTTACCTGAATGATCATAAGGCTGGTTTCAATGATTAAGGAAAGCAGATTTCTGAAGGCAATGGGTTTTCCTAAGTAAGAGTGAAGACATTCTAAATAAAGATGCTTGTTCACTGTTAATACATCAATTATCAAATAATAAGTGTTCCAGAACCTCAGGGAGCTAATGAACCAGAGTTCATATAGCCATCATAATAATGTACCATCTTTATAATTATAGATCAGGCTTTTTTAAAGTGGATCCCAACCCAAATTCCTATCTGTAGAGTCCACCACCCTCCCCTCCTGCCAGATTTGCTAGCCCAGAGATTCTCAATTCCAATCCTACTAATATTCTGGGCCAGATAATTATTTGTTGTCAGGGCTTGTCCAGTGCTTGGGGCTATAAGCAGCAGACCTGGCTTAACACACCAAGTACCAGTATCCACTCTGCCGTGAAAATAAACAGTCTCCAGACTTTGCCGTATGTTCCTTGGGGGCGCGTGGGGGCAGCGGGGGCAGACAAAACTGCTTCTCATCGAGAACCACAGTTCTAACCTCAGTGAACTGGTAAACTACTTCTGAATTAATGAATTCCTTTTTATTTCTGTAACATGCACAATGCTTCAATACCCTGCGCTTTGCCCCTTATTTTCTATGATTTCAGTACTTTCCTAACTTTTTTAGCACATTTCTTATTCCTTAATGTGTGAAAGTGTTAGTCACTCAGTCGTGTCCGACTCTTTGTGACCCCAGGGATTGTAGCCTGCCAGGCTCCTCTGTCAGTGGAACTCTCCAGGCAGGCATACTGGAGTGGGTTGCCATTCCCTTCTCCAGGGGACCTTCCTGACCCAGAGATTGAACCTGGGGTCTACTGCATCGCCGGCAGATTCTTTACCATCTGAGCCACTTAGGAAGCCCGGCTCTTGTTCTTTAAAACCAAACAAATTGTAACTCCCTGTAAAATTTCTAACATCCCCAAATGGTCACTTCCTTTACTTAACTCTTAAAGCAGTCTATATAAACCTATATTATATAATACTCATCTGTGTAAATATGCATTTCTCTACTGAAATTCAAAGTAGTTAAGGGCAGGAATTAATCTTATCCCATTCTCCCACCTACAGCCCAATATAATATGTCATACCCAGTTGCATCAATAAACAATAACCACAAGAACACCAGCAAGCATCAGGGTCTGTTAAGGGACTGCTCTAAGCCATCATATGGACTTGCTCATATTATGCTCACAGTACCATCGTGAGGTAGCATTACTACTACTCCCATTTTACAGATAAAGAAACTGAGACCCATAGAGGCTAAGTAGCTTATCCAAGTAAGACATAGTTGGTTTAAAACCAGCCAATCTGACTTTATACCTACATTTTGTAACATTGTTATGGAATACCAGCCTCCCAAGTAAAATAATTAATATGTACAAAATTAAAGCTCTTAAAGCATAAATTTATACAGTGAGGACATGACTTGGTATTACCAACTGCTGATAAAATAGAAATGTGCAGACCATAGAGATCCAGCTTAATAGATCTAATGGATGGAGATACAACTTGAGAGATAACTTCAATAAAATCCACTGTCTGCCATTTGATATAAGGTATGGGTAGGGTTGATAAAGGACAATAAAGAGGCAAAGGTTGGTCACTGAACTCAAAGAAAATTGTAAAATTGAGAAAGTTAGCTGAATTTATAGAAAAGCTTACTTTTGTCTAAAATACAAAGCAAAATAAAAAGCTCTATTCTGTCAGATGGCATCATTCCTCATGTAAGCATCAGTGGTTTAAGTAAGAGGCAAATTATAACTTTCCAGCCTCTTTTAAACCTCTACAATAGTTTATTTCTACAGTAAAATATACAGGTGCACAAATATGCTTCTTAAATTACTCATTGTCTTTAGCAAATTGCTTTAAAGTTCAACCAGTATAATGAATAAAATAAATGTGAAAGTAGTGGATAGTTTTTTTTCCAATAAGAAATCAAATAACTCTTTATAGATGCATTTAGAAATTCATTAAGATTCTTATATTCTTCAAAGATCACCTCTGCAAATAATTTCACTAAGAAGCACAAAGCTCTTAGGACATGCTCATATCTGTTTGAGAATAACCTTGAAATTCTCAGCAGCTCTCACACAGTCATTGATGGTTGGGACTATCAAACTGTATCTATCCCTTAGGTACCTCTGTTTGCCAATAACATGATGTACTAGAATCAATGGAATCATGTTACAAGCATGGAGTATATTCAGAAATTCCTTGCAGATATGGAAAAATATCAGATTTTATTTCTTCAACCATTTGAGAATAAGTCTACTTTTTTTAAGTATGCTAAGGTTGAGCAAAATTAAGCAGGGATATAAACAGTTTAAAATTCATGTATATTTTCTATTGTCAGTCTTTTGCTAAAGGATAGGATCTAGTTATTCAGCTATTGCTGACCTAAAGTGAAGTTAAGTCGTTCAGTCGCGTCCGACCCTTTGAGACCCCATGAACCATACTCGACGAGGCTCATCCGTCCATGGAATTTTCCAGGCAAGAGTACTGGGGTTGCCATTTCCTTCTCCAGTGAACCATTGAGAGGGTAACAGGCGGGAAGGCCAGGGGTTTCCAAACGGAGACTGCAAGTGCCAGACATTTTTATCTCTCTTAAGTGGCAGGAGGAAACAAACCAGTGATATGTTTTTCCTTCTCTATATAAATTTAAAAGGAGGTTTCTCTTAAAATGCTGTGTTGCCAACACCTCCAACTAATAAAATAATATTAAAAAAAAAAAAAAAAAAAAAATGCTGTGTTGCCATGACACCTGGTCTCACCTGAAGCTAACTACTCTCAAACCTTGGGTTAACCAATACATTTCTTTTTCTTATGGAAATGTTGTCTTAAGCTATGTTAATGTACCCCAGACTCTATCTTCCTGTTGGTTCCACCAAACGGCCTAACCTACTTACTCAGATATTGTTCCCTAATCTATGTAAACGGAACTATTTGTTGGCAATCTGCCCTTCTACAAGATTCAAGTCAATTGTTTTATGGCCAGGGATGAATTATCTGGTGCCATTCTAAATTCTAAGACATTCTTTTCATTAACAGACTGTGAGTGACTATATAACTTACAGCTAAAGACTAGGAGGCGGGTACTCTTTTGCCCCCTTCTGATGCCTATGTCAGAATCTTTCTCTATCTCCTTTATACTTTAATAAAACTTTATTACCCAAAAGCTCTGAGCGATCCAGTCTCGTCTCTGGCCCCGGATTGAATTCATCTCCTCCGGAGGCCAAGAATCCCGGCTGTCTTATTGTTCAGCAACAACCTTTCACCATGTTAAACAATTCTAATGTTAAATCTTTTAGTTAAGCATTGTATGCAAATGAATTATTTTAAAGTAACTGAACAACACTGTATTCTTTAAGTTACCCCTGATTTATGGAACAGTTAACCCGTCTCCTCCTAAGTCAGTAAGTTGACAGTAGGTGCAAATTTTTGCCTTTTCATACTGTTCTTGGGGATCTCAAGCCAAGAATGCTGAAGTGGTTTGCCATTCCCTTCTCCAGTGGGCCATGTTTTATCAGAACTCTCCACCATGATCCATCCATCTTGAGTGGCCCTAAACAGCATGACTCATAGTTTCATTGAGTTAGACAAGGCTGTGATGTGATCCGTGAGATCAATTTGGTTAGTTTTCTGTGATAAACATTCAAAAAACTAAGGTCATGATATCCGGTCCCATCACTTCATGGCAAATAGCTGGGGAAACAGTGGAAACAGTGACAGATTTTATTTTCTTGGGCTGCAAAATCACTGCAGATGGTGACTGCAACCATGAAATTAAAAGATACTTACTCCTTGGAAGAAAAGCTATGACCAACCTAGACAGCATATTAAGAAGCAGAGACATTACTTTGCCAACAATGGTCCATCTAATCAAAGCTTTGGTTTTTCCAATAGTCATGTATGGATGTGAGTGTTGGACTATAAAGAAAGCTGAGCTCTGAAGAATGGATGCTTTTGAATTGTGGTGTTGGGGAAGACACTTGCGAGTCCCTTGGGCTGCAAGGAGATCAAACCAGTCCATCCTAAAGGAAATCAGCCCTGAACATTCACTGGAGGACTGATGCTGAAGCTCTAACACTTGGTCACCTGATGCGAAGGACTGACTTGTTGGAAAAGACCCTGATGGTAGGAAAGATTGAAGGCAGGAGGAGAAGGGAATGGCAGAGGATGTGATGGTTGGCTGTCATCACCAATTCGGTGGACATGAATCTGAGTGAGCTCTGAGAGTCGATGATGGACAGGGAAGCCTGGCGTGCTGCAGTCCATGAGGTCGCAAAGACTCAGACACAACTGAGCAACTGAACTGAACTGAGATTTAACTTAGCCCATGTCCTAGTCTAAGCAATTGTTTCTTTCTGGGCAGCCTTCCATGTGGTGACTCAGGTTCTTTTCATACTGTGTCTCTCCCCTCCTGTCCATCAAAGCCTATATTCATCATCATCTATGTTCAGTTAATGGGTGGGAAGAAAGAGTGAGAATCACTTGAGGGAGATTTCTAAGAGCCAGGATTCTAAGTCACACACGTCATGATGTATCTTTCCTACAGGTAAGAACGCAATGGCATGGCAACTCCAAAATGCAGAAAGGACCAAGATCAGTAGGAAAGTAAACAGAGTTTGGAAAACACACAGTATTCTCAGCAACAGCATTATGAACAATGAGTTAGTGAAATGCATAGATTTACATGTCACATGCACATAAATATTTTATACATATATAAAGCAAAGTCATTAAATTGCTTCTTCAGATTTGTTTTTCATTTTAACCACCAATCATTCCCACTCAAGTAGTCTAGTCATGTTGCTTTTGTATTTCCTTCTTGTTTTTGTGGATCTTACTTTGCTGATCTTTGCCCTTCAAGTATCCTGCAATGTCTTCTCTTTTTTGAACTATTTAGTTGTATTTCCTATAACAATTATATTAGTCAAGTAATAGTATCCCCTCTCTCTCTTTAGATGGGAAAAGGGATACACTGGATTCCAGAATACTAAACAATTAGACACTGAGCTCTTGGAAAAACTAGAGATACAGCTGGGGTTGAAAAACAAGTGGAACCCACAAACCAAATCTGACAGGGCTCCATTTCTAATTCTCATCTTTGCTACTTTCAGATTTGTTCTCTTTCTACAGAAAACCTCCCCAAATATGTTGAAAACATTGATTTTATATCTTAGGAAGTTCATCACTGGAGAGTAACCCTTTCTCGATTCCAATTTAAAATTCCACTTGGTTTAGTCATATGCTCAACTCTGGATCAATTGAGAGATTTAGCTGGGAGGTCATGGAGCATAATGACAGCTTCCTTGGGTGTGAGATATTTTGCAAGGATGTGGAACAGTTCCCAGAAAAGGTAGGGTTGGTTGAGAGAAGTGAAGTTGGGGAGATTGGAGGTAAATTCCTGGTACTAGGAGACAAAAATAATATATCTACTTCTGAAGAAACTCAGATTTTCCTCATTAAATTTTTCAGCCCAGTATGCTGCAAAGATTTGTGTACTTTGCCGGAAATCTCTCTGCTACTAGACTGACTAAATGACTTTCTTTCTTCTTTCCTTCTTATCTATCATGGTTTATTTCTAAATTTCTTTTTCTCATTCTTATCACTTTAATCTCTGAATCTCCATGTACCATACAATATTGAACTGCCCTTAAATACCATCTACCATTTTATATTACTCTCACGATAATTTCTAAAGTTGCATTCTCTCTTTCACTACATATCTATCAAAAATATATTTTGGTCTATAGCCTCATCAAGAGTAAGCCTTCAAAAAAAAAAGTAAACCTTCACCCTTTTTTTATTGTGACCCAAATAAAAATTATTTTATTCATCATAACTTAGTTCAGACTCCACACATACATGCACATATACATGTTGTGTAAAAAAAATGTGAAAAATATTTGGGTGATGTGGTCTCATATTTATTGTATCATATTTCATTTGTAAAATTCTAGTCACTAACAAATAAATTTATTTCACAACACTTGGCTCTAAGGTAACAAACTCATGCAAAATAGACTATATGGGGCCTATTGGCCAATGCCATCTAGTGGTCCTACTGGTTACCTGCTAAACATGCAGACCTGGCAATATCTTAACCATTCATCTTGGAAGTTATAGAGTGACTACAGCATCACCAACCCTAAAACAAACTAGAGCATTCCATCTTTAAGAACCAGAATATCAAATTTCTGGATTATGTTCTGTCCTCAAGAGGTTAAAGATACCACCCAAAATAGTAATAGCTCTGGAATGAAGAGTTCTCTGAACTTGTATTTTTTTTTGTTTGTTTACAAAACAGGAGGAAAATGATACAGAAGTTAAATCACACCAAAATTCTAAAGAATATATCCTAAAGCAGCTTGGTAAGACTATGAACAAACCACCACAAAGCAGTGTTTGTGCACTACCCTCCCCACCTCCAAACAAAAAGAGTGATTGTGTTTTCTCTACTGTTTTCAAATAAACCTTCAGTGTAAATTGCTTTAGTCAAGACTTGATGAAGTACAATTTTACTAGGAGAAATAGCAGAGAGTAATGGGCATCCAGGCAGAATGAATATCAGAGCAAGTTACAGGTCATTTAATCACGTTATTCCCTTTCTATGCATATCATCTGAGAAGACTTCAAATTGGATAATAATAACATGCTAATAATAATTGCAGTCACATACCACACAATGACAGACCACCAGGCACTAGCCCTGCTTTATCTCATTTAATTCTCACGACAGCCTTATGATATGGGGGCAGATATCATTCTTTGCCTCACAGTGGAATTTGGTTATGTTAATTTGCCCAAATACTCACTGCTAGATGTTTTGAAATCAGAATTTAAACCCAGGTCTGCATTATTTAGTCACTCAGTGGTGTCCAACTCTTTGCTACCCCACACATTGTAGCCCACTAGGTTCCTCTATCCATGGGATTTTTCCAGGCAAGAATACTGGAGTGAGGTGCCATTTCATTCTCCAGGGGATCTTCCCAACCCAGCAACTGAACCCATGTCTCCTGCATTGGCAGGCGGATTTTTTTACTACTGAGCCACCAGTTGAAGCCCATCTCATTCCTTAGTTGAAGCTTTTAACCACACTGTGTTGCTCCCTGCTCTCTACATTCCCAGCTCCCAGCTGCGTGTTATGATTCATCACTTCTGAAGTTGTTGCCACCATGATCTGATACATGTTCTAACTGGCATGTAAGAATTTTAGTGAAACAGTTCTTTGAGTTGTTACTCATTTTCTTTTTCTTCTTCCAGAGCTGCACTGACCAAAATGGTAGCCACTAGTTACATATGGCTATTTAAATTAATTAAAGTTAAATTTTTAGGTTTTCATTTGCACTAGCTACATTTCAAGTGCTTAATAGCTGCATGTGGCCTGTGGCAACAATTTTGTTCAGCAGAGATATAACATTGCAGAAAATTCTCTTGGACAGCAATGTTCTTGACTTTACCCTAGAAATCAGATATTGTTTCTACTGTGCTGCACTGAAGAACAACATGAGGCATAGACATTCTGATCATTGTTTATATTCTTTGAGCCAATGGAATGTGATTTGATTCCATTTTATTCCCTCTCATCTTTAGTTATGACTCATTAAAATTAATTTCCTGAGTCCTGAGAACACTTCAGCTATGCTCATCAATCTATATGTATGTGTTTACATTCATTCCATTGTTAGAAGTACTTCAATCTTAACAACAACAGTTATCTTGTAAAACTGATTAAATATTTATTTAATTCTGTTAACCCATATGGCCCAGTGCCAGTAACTCCCCAGAAATTAGTTAATGCAAATGAAATTCTTGGCTGTATCTACAGAGTCTTCATATGCCTTAGTTATTCATTCACTGTTTCTTTCATTGAACTTGTACCAAGTGTCTACTACTGACAGACAGCATGACAGGTACAGGGAAGATATAAAAATATGGTCACAACATCATGGGTCTTATAGATGCTATGAAATGTATCCTTCATGCGGATAAGTTTTTCATCGCTTTTGAATTCTGCTGTATTACCAGCACCGTTTGACACCCAATAAGCAACTCCTAGATATATTTTTTTTGAAAATATTTTGAATGAATTATTTTTATTTATATTTATTCTTTCATGTCTTTGTCATAACAAGCTACAGATAACAGAAAAATAAGGTGAAAGGAACTGGCCAAAATCCTGATCCCATTCAGTTTGCCCATTCCCCATAGACTTGGTTTTAGTGTAATTTAATTTAAAGCAAAATTTTCTCACATAAAAACTTCAGATAAATCTCAAAAGTGTTACTTAGATACTGCTTTTCCTAATAGGTTTAAAATGTAAGCTAAATTAAAAATTGAAACAGCAGGCCTAAAATTAGATAAGAATTCCTCTGTGGTACTGGCCATTACACTTCACATACCTGATTCCATAGAAGCATTATTGGAATTAAGCCGAGGTGAACCCCAGATGTTCAAGAAACGCTCACTCTTCCAGGCAAAATTAAAATAGAAACCCCTCATTCTGGCAGTTGAAATGTTAACAGTTGGCATGAAGCCTCTTAGAGACTAATGAGAAAGATGAGAGTGCTAATACTACTTTGAGAGTCTATTTCATTATTCATCCTCTGCTCTCTGTGGAGGCTTTACAAACATTAACTAATGCTCAAAAACATCCCTGGGAGGTAGTTTATCATTGATGTCTTTGTCTTGTAACATGGAAACCGAGGCACAGCAAAAGATGCATTTATTTGGTCAAGTTCTTCTAAAAAGATGACAACTGCAAAATGTAGAAGCCATATTTTTCTAAATTTCAAACTCCACACAATCCTTTTAATAATAATAGTTATACACAGATAAATATTACAGTTGCTAAACTGCTTTCAGGTGAAAAAAAAAAAAATCGCTAGGTTATTTTACAGATCCTTCTAAGCTGATACAGCCAGATTTTCTGAAAGGGAGAAAAAGTGTTTCTTAATCATTCTTCCTTAGGTTAAACTATAGCAAAATGACCTAGAAAACCCATTATCTGGTATAAGATCCTTGTGAATTGTTGGCTTTGTAAAAAGAGCCCCTAAATTATTTAGATCACCTTGACCTGCTCTCCAGTCCACTGTGCTACATTACACCATGTTTTCAAATAGTATTAAAGCATAAGTTCAATAATACCATATCCTAAAATATATAAATAGCAGAAAAGAAGAGAAGTGAAAGGCAAGGGAGAAAAGGAAAGATATATCCATCTGAATGCAGAGTACCAAATAATAGCAAGGAGAGATAAGAAAGCCTTCTTAAGAGAACAATGCAAAGAAATAGAAGATAAACAATAGAATGGGAAAGATTAGAGATCTCTTGAAGAAAATTAGACATACCAAGGAAACATTTCATGCAAAGTTGGGCACAATAAAGGACAGAAATGGCAAGGACCTAAGAGAAGCAGAAGAGATTAAGAAGAATTTGCAAGAATATACAGAAGTGTACAAAAAAAGTCTTAATGATTCAGATAACCACCATGGTGTGATCACTCACCTAGAGCCAGACATCCTGGAATGTGAAGTCAAGGGGGCCTTAGAAAACATTACTACAAACAAAACTAGTGGAGGTGATGGAATTCCAGGTGAACTAATTCAAATCTTAAAAAATGATGCTATTAAAGTGCTACTCTCAATATGCCAGCAAATTTGGAAAATTCAGTAGTGGCCACAGGACCACAAAAGTTCAGTTTTCATTCCAATCCCAAAGAAGGGCAATGCCAAAGAATGTTCAAACCACTGAACAATTGTACTAATTTCACATGCTAGCAAGGTAATGCTAAAAATCCCCCAAGGTAGGCTTCAAGAGTACGTGAACTGAGAACCTTCTGATATACAAACTGGATTTACAAAAGGCAGAGGAACCAGAGATCAAATTGCCAACATCTGTTGGATCATAGAAAAAGAAAGGGAATTCCAGAAAAGCATCCACTTATACTTCACTGACTATGCTTAAGCCTTTGACTTTGTGGATCACAACAACTGTGGAAAATTCTTAAAGAGATGAGACTACCAGACCACCTAACCTACCTCCTGAGAAATCATATGCAGGTCAAGAAGCAACAGCTAGAACTGGTCATGGAACAATGGGCTGGTTCAAAATTGGGAAAGGAGTACATCAAGGCTGTATACTGTCACTCTGCTTATTTAATTTATATAAAGAATACATCATATGAAATGCTGGGCTGAATGAAACTTGAGCTGGAAATAAAGTTTGCTGGTAGAAATATCAATAGTCTCAGATATGCAGATGATGCTACCCTAATGGCAGAAAGTGAAGAGGAATGAAGAACCTCTTGATGAAGGTGAAAGAGGAGAGTGAAAAAGCTAGCTTAAAACTCAACATTAAAAAAACTAAGATCATGACATCCAGTCCCATCACTTCATGGCAAATAGAAGGACAAAATGTAGAAACAGTGACAGACTTTATTTTCTAGGACTCCAAAATCAGTGCAGATGGTGACTGCAGCCATGAAATTAAAAGTCTCTTGCTCCTTGGAAGGAAAGTGAGTGAAGTTGCTCAGTTGTGTCCAACTCTTTACGACCCCATGGACTGAGGAGCCTACCAGGAATTTTCCAGGCAAGAGTACTGGAGTGGGTTGCGATTTCCTTCTCCAGGGGATCTTCCCAACCCATGTATTGAACCTGGGTCTCCTGCATTGCAGGCAGACGCTTTACCCTCTTCCTTCCTTAGAAGGAAAGCTATAACAAACCTAGACAGCATATTAAAAAGCAGAGTCATCACTTTCCCAACAAAGGTCTGTATACTAAAATCCATGGTTTTTCCCGTAGTCATGTACAGATGTGAGAGTGGGACCATAAAGAAGCTGAACACCAAAAAGCTAATGCTTTTAAATTGTGATGTTGGAGAAGACTCTTGAGGGCGACTTGGACAGTAAGGAGATCAAAGCAATCAATCCTAAAAGAAGTCATTGGAAGGACTGATGCTGAAGCTGAAGCTCCAATAATTTGGCCACCTGATGTGAAGAGCTGACTCATTGGAGGAGACCCTGATGCAGGAAAGATTTAGGGAAAGAGGAGAAGCAGGTGTCAGAGGACAAGATGGTGGGATGGCATCATTGACTCAATGGACATGAGTCTGAGCAAACTCCGGGAGATTGTGAAGGACAGAGAAGCCTGGCATGCTGCAGTCATGGGGTCACAGAATCGAACACTACTGAACGATTGAACAACAAAATATAACTATAGTATTATTTAGACAGTATTTCCTTTTTTGGAATATTTAACTTTGAAACAGTTTACTAATTTGAGTACTTCTGCAATGAATATTTTTTGCCCATAAATATGTGACCTAATCTTCAAGAGCATACTCAAAAGTAACAAGAATTTTATCATTCTTGCTACTCTCCTAATGTTCTCTTCTAAAAGAGTATAAATTTGGCATCCCTTTAATGGTATGAGAGTGCCTTCTTTGAGGCGTTTCCCCAAAACTTCATTATAAATAATTTTAATAAACATTTTCTAATTAAAAATGTATACATCACTGATTAATTTATGATGGAGTGTGAATATTTCAATTAGTGTGTGCTATTCTTTTTGTTTCATCTTTAGTGAACTTTTCTATTAGCTGTAAATCAAACACTGAGATAATTATATCCTTTTGGACAAAAAAAATATGGATAAAGCTTGGACCAATATAAATAATTCGAAATATTTTTATTTCAATTTATAAAATATATATGCCATTTATTGACATCTACAAAAGTGAAAAGCAAAGTTGCTCAGTTGTGTCTGACTTTTTGTAACCCCGTGGACTGTACATTCCGTGGAATTCTCCAGGCCAGAATTCTTTAATGGGTAGCTCTTCCCTTCTACAGGGGATCTTCCCAACCCAAACCCAGGGCTCCGGCACTGCAATCAGATTCTACAAGGTGTCCTCAAACAAAAGTGACATCACTAGAGTGAATCTAATTTTAAGTTGTCAGTCATTGGGTGAATATAAGTATTAAAATTATCTTCAATTCATTCTTTATATAGAATGTGGTTCTTTACTAGAGAACACAATATTTAAACTGGATTTTTTAAAAATAAATAAATAAATAAACTGGATTTTATATCCAGTTATTGACTTTTGGAAGTTGCACAGCTTGCATTAGCACCTGTAAAACAATATCACAGATAAACAGGCCAAACAATACCATCTAAACTGCATATTAACTTTCTACTCACCCATAATTCTCCCAAAGCCTCATTATCATTTATTCCTCACACATTTTTCACCATATGTATGGAACTCCCTTTGTCTATAACCCAATGGAAGATACTGAATGAATTTAGCTCAGTGTTTATCGTATATTTTACACTCTTCAAAGAGCTTTGCAATCACTCTTTACTCAATAAAATAGTAATTGTATAAATTAAGTAATATTTTCCCCAAAATGAATAAACTGAGAGGTTTAGTGCATTACTTAAGGCCACCTTAAGGAGAAGTAAGTAAAGTAACAAAGTAGAGATTAAGATTTAAAGATTTCTGATGTTATGTATTTTGCACTTTGCCTTGTTCTATTAAAAGAAAACCATCTTCTACTCTGGAAGAAGTTTAACTTTTTGGAGGTTGAAAATATTCCTGAATATAAAACTTTTAATATATTTTAGGCTTTTGAAATATCAATGTGGCTTATCTGTTTTATGGAACACATATTGTATTTAAATGTAGTTTAAGCCTTCTAGTATTTACTGATACACAAAATCCAAAATGAATAATTCATTCATTTAACAAAAGCATTATAGATAATTAATAATGCCATAAAATATCTGGTGCTAAGACTATAGTCAACAAGCTACTCTCTCTATCTCAACAATTTTTGTCATTAATTTATAGTTTATGATAAAATACATAAATACTAATAAAATACATACTTTTAAATATATTTAATACTATGCAAGATAATTTATGCAACCACAGATAATTCAGATAATCCTCAAAATCTTATCCAACTGAATCAATATGCTATATTTATTCTCCTTTATATATAAAGGAGCTTTCAAGTCAGTTCACTGCAGTTGAGACCAAATTCAAATTGCAAAGGCGTTTGATTCATCCATAGTTTCATGAATTACATGATGAAAAAAGTATTAAAATATTCTTTTACAAGTACGGACCTAAGGTTTCAGGAAAAGCATTTCAAGAGTTAAATGTTGATTGAAGAAAGAGATTATTTAAACACAACAAATATCTTTAACTCAAAGAGTGTTTTATATAACTGTATATTAACACTAAACTTGTGTTCCTTGAAATTTGATATTTTCTTTGTGTGGGAAGAATTAATTCACTTTGTCTCTAAGCTATAAAGGAGTGAATGTCACAGGAGAAACAGCTTGAATTCTCATAATCTCAAAGAGGAGTTATTGCAGCAGATATTGGATAAGATACATTTCTAAAGGGCCAATACATTTAACGAGAGACAGTGGGATAGCCTAATGAAGTTTGAGGTCCCTTATGCAATTAACAGTTTGAAGTGTTGTCTACTGTTGTCATTCTTATTGGTTATATTAACTTTGTTAAAATTATTTACTTGCTTTGTGTGTAAATAGATTTTTAACACTACTGCTTTCCCACTTCATTTCAGGCACAAAAATCTTACTCTTTTAGGGAATCATATGAGAAGGATAGCAACAATTTATTTTTGCGGAAATAAAACCTCACAAATATCAGAAATCATCTAACAGTGTGGGAGTCATGATGCATTCCAAAGTCTCTGTGTTGGAAACGAAGAAACTAAGAAAAAATGTTTAAGTTTTGTTTTAGCTCAAAAATGCATACCTTTTCTTTTGCAATAAGTATAATAGAACTTAGAACATTTTTTTAAATGAATAATATACTCTATATATTTCTCTAGTGTGTGTGTGTGTGTGTGTGTGTGTGTTTGTGTGTGTGTGTATATGTATAATATATATATATATATTTAAAAGGTAGGCAATTTTCCCAGATATTTCAAATGTATGTTTCTCATGCTAAAATATTGATTATGTTACACCTCTGAGATCAGTAAAAACTAGCGTCTTATTCTGGTATTACTGATAAGAAGATGGAGGCAACTGGGCTCAGATCATGTATCCATTACAGCAGAGGAAACTAATGACAACTCTGGGATCAGAATTCAGAAGGTCCTGGCTCTCTGACTTAAAGTTTGCATATATGTTTAAAATAAAAATATCAGGCAACGATCTGATTGTAACAATCAAAAGTGTCTCTCATCATGACAACTGATTTCTCTCTTTAATTAAAAAAAAAAAAAAGAGTAACCAAAAGACACTTCTATTTTTCTTATTTTTCACTCACTCCATTCTTCTTGTCTGGGACATATTCACAGAAGAACCTGTCAGGCTACAATCCATTGGGTAGCAAAAGAGTTGGGCATGACTTAGTGACAGCAGCAGTGACTAGCCAACAACAGTCTAGTGTACTTGTGTGTAAATCCTAAGTGTGAGAGTTTCCAGGCAGTAAATACTTCAAAGAGCTAACTCAAATGTTACATGACATATTGTTGTGAGAGCTTCAAGGGAGCTTGAGACTTGAATTTGACTTGGGAAAAACTCTGTTATAGGCCATCTGGTTATAGATTTTTATGTGGAGTATTTCTTTGTTTTCTTCTGTAAAAATGTGTACTACTGAGAGAGAGAAAGAAATCAGTGTTTTTACTCTTACATAAAATAAAAGGGTAATAAATTATGTATTTTTAGGGGGGGAAAGCTAGATGCCTAGTATGGGTTAATTAAATTATGTAAAGACAGCCACTTACTCCCTTTTCAAATGAGCATCATCATTTCTATTCACTTTAAATATACTATTGATTCATAAGGCAGTAATGTAGAGTTTAGTACTTGAAACATTCCAATGTTCTCAAATTTCAGCTCCTGAAATTAAATTTGCCTATTTGCCTGTAGCTGAACTGAACAAGATAGAAATAATCCTCCCCAATCAGAGAAAATTGCAGATGAAGTTACGGGGATAATTTCAGCCCAATAACTTGAAGGAATTTATCCTCACTTTCAACACACACACACACAAAGGTTTTATATTGAATATTTCTCTCTTCCTTTAAACTATAGCCTACTGCTGAAGGACAGAGTTTTCTTTATAGTGTATCTTCAAAATTGGATAATTTGAAGCAAGGTATAGCTACAAAAGATGTCGAGAATAGAGCAGGACAAGATAGGTATGGTGAAATGCGGGGCATGAAGGGAAAGGAAGTGGCCAAAATGGCGATAATACTCTAACCTTGATTATGCCCTCACCCACCACAAATTTGGGTGTTTGAAGCTAAAAAAATGAGAGTAAAAAAAGGTCATGAAAGGAAAAAAAGGCGAAAGTGTGTGAAAATGGACACTGAAAATAGACATTATGGAAAGTGCCACGTCTTGATTTGCAAATTCTCAGGAGTAGCTGTTCTAGTGTCAACGCTCACCAATCACTGCCTGCTGCATGAAGCACTCCAAATACACTGGAGGGTCCTTAAACAGTATTTGCTATAGAGCAGAATTCAGTATGTGAACCGTAGTCAAAGAATTTTAGTTTGCAAAAGGAAATCATTATAACTCACTCCGTATGAGTCTCTAGAAAATAGAGCAAAGTTCTCTGTGTGTATGTATATATAATTCACTGCTCCCTAAGTTACTGATTTACTCAAAATTGGGTAGGACAATACCTAGTATATGGAAATCTAGATCATGTATTTTAGACTAGTTTCAACATAAAGTTCACCCTTCTTTCCATATTGGTATTAAAATATTCTTTTCTGCAATATTCAGAGTGTTACTCATAGTCATATCCTGACTGCCTATTGCTGGGGTCAGTTTCCCAATCTGCCTTAAGAGTAGTTTCTTCTAGCATGTTTTTTTGGCAGTCAACACAGAAGAAAAACACAAAAAAGTATTTATTCATTATGTGTCCATTCTAGGCACAGTATTAATCTCATTATGTAAAATATTCATAATGCCTTTTAAGATATTCAGGATAAAAAAACAGATCCAAGTTAAAATGTACATTTTGACTATGTGGCTCATACAGACTCAATCTCTTCCAACTGAAAACTAAAATGAAATTGTATGATACTTTTAATTAAATACAATTATTATTTTGTGGCCCCAAAGTAAGAGATGCATATATTTTATTTTAAACTTTTTTTTACTATTTCCATTTTACTGATCTTTCTTACATTTCTCATATCAGGAAATTAAATGCATGTTCTGTCTTCTGGCAAGGTGAATAAAAATTAAATATTCATTTAAATAATCTGCATGCTTATATTCAACAATCCACATTTAAAATATTATTAATATGTTAAATTATTAAACATAAATCATATGACTAAAACTCTCAGCTTGTAAAAGTCACCAAGGTAAGTCATGGCAATCTCAGTGTCATTTGCTTTTCTTATATAAATTGAATGTTTAAAAAGGCATGAAGAGTTTATTTACATAAAAATAGCTATACAAGAGTAATTATATCATATGTGAAAATTAAACAACAATTTATCATAAAACAATTTTATAATAATATTATTAATTCTAGGCTTTCTCTTAATAGGTCTTATCTTTCATGAAATTTAAATACTCAGACATTAATTTTTTTTTTTCCTGCTGTAAAAAAATAGCTTGGTCACATACATGCACTTATTGACCAAGATTTATACAAATGTGTTGAAAATAGTAAGGATAAAAAATTCCACAATGAGAAATCTAATTATGAAAATTCCATTTTAAAGTAATTAAAACAACATGATAGTATTAATACAGACTTTCTAAATGCTGGTTTTCACTTATTCTATTATAAGCCCTAGAGATAATCAACAAAAGCATGTTTCTAAATGTTATAACATTTAATAGGAATTAAAAGATTCACTGAAAAACAAAAATGCACCCCAGGACTCATATGTGAATCCATTCACCTGTAGCCAAAACCTGCAACCCAGCTAGCATGCATGATCTTTTCTGCATGTCTAATACAAACTATGGCACTTTAATAAATGATCACATTTGAAAATGTAAATGTATTTCTCTCAAGGAAAGATCAAACAGAACTCTTGTTTAATTCATGTCATGAATATAGTTTTCAGTTCAAATACTCTTTCAAGATGTTTTCCTGGTGAAATTCATATATCATATTTACATAAACATATAGAGAGTGAGTGTGAAAAACTGTAGGAAAAGCTTTACACTTTTCAAGTCCTTTAATGAGAGTCAGCAAACACCATCAGGAAGACTCATAAGCCTCTGTGAAGTGAGACTCATTTTAATGAAAACCTCTCTCACACACCTCATTTGTAGAATTATACAGAGCAGCTTAAATTCCTCATCTGTCACGTAGAGTTTAAGCTTATTGAAATGCATCTTGGACCACAAAATTCCCCTTTTCTTTTTTCTCAGTTTCACTACTACTGAGTTTTTGTTCTAAAGTCCATTGATTGGTTCTGACAAGAAAGTAAAGTCCTATAGTCAGCTTCAAAAAAGACTGATTGTCAGTGTCGTTAAACATCTATCTGAATGGATTTGTGAAATAACAGATGCTCTGAAGGATAATTCCTTCAGGCAACCAAAATTTTTTTTCAAAGTTTTAAAATTTATCTCCTTATTCAGATGACCAATGGACCCACTCTGACTTGAATTTTGTTGATTAATTTGTCTAGAAAAACCAGTAGTAAAGCATATGTATTTTTTAAGTATAAAGTCAACAGAACAAACCACTCAAAGTCAGTATAAATTACAATAAGCTATAAAGTGTGCTCTAGCTGAGAAGAAGGACGACAAAACTTTTGTAAGATCAAAATGTGAAAAACAGAATTACTTATTTATAGCTGGTTGGGGCATATTCCCAGAACTCATTTTGTTTCTGTTTTCCACAACTTCAGGAACCTTTTGAAACACAACTGCCGTATGTACAATTTTCTTGCATCTCATTTGTGCTCAAGACTTAAATTTTGTTTTCATTTAAAGTATTAAGGATTTCCGTAGATTCCAGAAATATTAAATTTTGGGTTTGGACAATCAGTTAAATCTTTGTTGATGTATTTGAAGATACTATAAGTCATTATTTTTATAAACTGGATTGCTTCTGCTATAAGTTATTTCTCATTAAAATGATCAAAAGTCTCATTACCAAATATAGCATTTTAGTTTCTAATAAGTAAAAGCTAGTGTAGATAATATTAATAATATGTTTTGTTTATCCTTGATGAAGTTACTTATTTATGACTTGGTCAAAAGTATATTTTGCATGGTTTAAAATAAATATAATTACCTGACATTAGCTGATCTAAGAGCTTCCCTGATAGCTCAGTTGGTAAAGAATCCACCTGCAATGCAGGAGACCCCAGTTCAATTCCTGGGTTGGGAAGATCCCCTGGAAAAGGGAAAGGCTACCCACTCCAGTATTCTGGCCTGGAGTATCCCATGGACTATATAGTCCATCGGGTCACAAAGTTAGGTTATTCAGGGACTCAATTGAAAGATGGTAGAAAACTTCTAAAAATAACCCTAGAATTCTTCTATTTCTCTCCTATTTTCTCTTGGAAAAGTTAAACTTGCCATTCACATTAGGCATTCTGAAGACCAGAGGACTAGCAGTGTGGAACCACCACATATATGAGCACTTCTAATATGCACTGGTGGCTCAGTGGTAAAGAGTCCACCTCTCAGTGGAGGAGACAGGAGACACTGGTTCAACCCCTGGGTGGGAAGATGCCCTGGAGGAGGAAATGGCAACCTACTCCAGTATTTTTGCTTGGGAAAACCCATAGACAGAGGAGCCTGGCGGGTTACAATTGATGGGGTCAGAAAAGAGTGGGACACAACTTGGTGACCACACAATAATGACAACAGCAGGCACTGTCACTTTGGAGGTTCTCTGAGGCCTGTACCTGTCAGAACAGTACAATACAGATGAAAGTAAACTGTGTATTGGGACCCTCACATTAGGGTTGCCTCAGCGGCCCAGTCCAAGTCCCCACTCTACATCTAAATCTGCCTGCACTTACGGGAAATGCTTCACTGGCAAGGAAACCACATACAACTAGTCACAGTCCTCCAAGTCTACTTTAACTAACTCACATTAGTCTTGTAAGGAAATCCCAACCTCCTAGTCAATCAAGTTCTGTTTCCCAAGTTGCCTCTTCTAAAGCTTCATAAAACTGTCTCTTGCCTCAAATCCCTCAGGAACTGATCCATTGCTTGTAAGGTGCAGTACTTCCCCAGTTCATGGATTATTTCCTTTGAATAAAGAACATCATTGCTAAATTGCATTATTTTTGTCATTTGAAGGGATCATTTAATGTAAAATTAATAGATTATTTTACTCGGGTATATTTAGAATGTCAAATGGGCTTCTCTGGTGGCTCAGTGGTAATGAACCTGCCTGCCAAAGAGACAAAGATTCAGTCCCAGGGTTGAGAAGATCCCCTGGAGAAGGAAATGATAAACCACTCCAGTATTCTTGCCTGGGAAATCCCATGGACAGAAGAGCCTGCTGGTCCAGGGTTTCACAAAAGTCAGACACAGCTTAGCAACTAAACAATGTATGAAAAAATTATTTTCAAGAGTTCATAAAATACTAAGAAGATTTCTGATTTTAAGAATCTGATCATAAATGATTGACAGAAATTAGAAACCTAGCACAAAGCTTGTATGGTTATTGTGATTCATAATAAAGAAGTCTATATTTCAACTTTATCCAAGTTCCTGGCTCAGTGCTTCTAAAACCTTTGGAATTTTGTAAATGATAAGAGGAATAAAGGTATCTTATGTTATTCACAAGACTCTTTCAACCACACCTAACTTTATATTAAAAGGTCACTTTGGAAAGTCCCCAAGAATGAGGCTGGCTTCCAGAGGAAACATGTGGTTAGATGGTCACAACTCTCAAGTTCTCTCTTGAACTCCAGCAGGAAGTGATGGGAGCATTCTATTTATAGCCAGCTAGTTAGAAGTACAGGAAATAACCTGGACTTGGAAATATTGGAAATTTGCCTTGTCCCTTGCCTTTGCCAAATTGTTCCTTTGCCTGAACAATTTACCTTGGACATTGGAGGGGCTTGCAATCTTGTAAGATTGAGCCCTTAGCCTACAGGATCTATTGCTAACTCTAGTTAGTAACAAAACTAAGTTGAATTGTTGGGCACCCAGCTGGTGTGGCAGAAATGGTTAGCGTGGGGGAAACTCTTCTCATACCTAGTTCCAAAAGCATTGGAAGTGAAGTATTGATGGAATTGGGAAAGGAGTACATCAAGGCTGTATACTGTCACCCTGCTTATAAAATATATGCAGAATACATCATAAGAAATGCTGGGCTGGATGAAGCACAAGCTGGAACCAAGATTTCCAGGAGAAATATCAGTAAGCTCAGATATGAAGATGACTTAACCCTTATGACAGAAAGCAGAGGAACAAAGAGCCTCTTGGTGAAGGTTGAAAGATGAGAATGAAGGAGCTGGTTTAACAATCATTTTTAAAAAACTAAGATCCTGACATCCGGTCCCATCACTTCAGAGCAAATAGATGGGAAACAATGAAAACAATGACAGACTTTATTTTCTTGGGCTACAAAATCACTGCAGATGGGGATTGCAGCAATGAAATTAAAAGAGGCTTACTCCTTGGAAGAAAAGCTTTGACAAAGCACATTGAAAAGCAGAGACATCACTTTGCTGACAAAAGTCCATATAGTCAAAGCTATGGCTTTTCCAGTAGTCATGTATGGATGTAAGAGTAGACAATAAAGAAGGCTGAATACCAAATAATTGATGCTTTTGAACTGTGGTGTTGGAAAATACTTTAGAGAGTCCCTTGGACTGCAAGGAAATCACACTAGTCAATCCTAAAGGAAATCACTCCCGAATATTCATTGGAAGGGCTGATGCTAAAGCTGAAGCTCCAAACCTTTGGCCACCTGATGTGAAGAGCTGACTTATTTTAAAAGACCCTGATGATGGGAAAGATTGAAGGCAGGAGGAGAAGGGGACGACAGAGGACGAGATGATTGGATGGCATCACCAATTCAATGGACATGAGTTTGAGCAGCTCCAGTCGATGTTGAAGGACAGGGAATCCTGGCGTGCTTCAGTCCATTGGGAGTTGGACATGACTGAGTGACTGAACAAAAATAAACTAATGGAATTTAACCTGCCCAGTAACTGTAATTGCTACAATGGCAGGACCATAGTTTGTTTTTTGTTTTTTTGTGTGTGTAAATCCATGCAAAATAATCAGGACCTATTAAATTGGTTAGTGTTATAGTATCTTAAGACACATTTATTTTCTCATTGTTAAATAAATGTTGAATATTATTTTAGGCTTGACATGACACAGTAAAAATCAAATCTCAAAGAGTGGAAATTACCTTTCAATAAATAAAGCATATAGAAATAAGCATATAGAAATTGAGATTTTTGAAAAAAAAGCATATATTTCATGTGCCTGGAATAATGAACTTCTTATTTATTTATATATCAGCTTTTTCCACATGATACACCAAATATGTAGTATTTTTTTCCCCAATACTTCATCTCTCCAGTTATAGAATACCCTCTAAAGTGAAAGTGAAATTTGCTCAGTCATGTCTGACTCTTTGCGACCATGTGGACTGTACAGTCCATGGAATTCTCCAGGCCAGAATACTGGAGTGGGTAGCCTTTCCCTTCTTCAGGGGATCTTCCCAACCCAGGAATCGAACTGGGGTCTCCTGCATTGCAAGTGGATTATTTACCCTTTGGTAATTTGCTACAATACCTCACAGAACTCAGAAAGACATTTTACTTGTGTGTATCCATTTATCAGAAAGATACAAATGAACAATTAGATGATTCACATAGGACAAGGTCCGGAAGGATCCCCAGATCTGGAGTTTCTATTCTCTTGCAGTTCAGATGTGGTGCCATCCTCTTGGCACATGGATATATCTGCCAATCTGAAAATTCCCCCAAAGAACTCCACCATTCAAGGATTTTTATGGAGGTTTCTTTACATAGGCAGGATTTATTGACTATTGGCCATTGCTGATTAGTTCAACCTCCATTTCCTCTCCCCTCCTCAGCAGTTGTTGAGTAAGATCGAAAGTTCCAAGCTTCTAATCAAGGCTTGGTCTTGCTGGTAACCATCTTCTATCCTGAATATATCAAAGAGCCAACAACGTATCACTTCCTTATAACAAAAGTCATCCCTTAAAACTCAGGAAATTATAAGAGTTTTAGGAGTTATATGCTAGTGAAAGTGAAAGTTGCTCAATTGTGTCTGACTCCTTGCAACCCCATGGACTGTATGGTCCATGGAATTTTCTAGGCCAGAATACTGGGGTGGGTAACCTTTCCCTTCTCCAGGGGACCTTCCCAACCCAGGGATCGAACCCAGGTCTCCTGCATTGCAGGTGGATTCTTTACCATCTGAGCTATCAGGGAAGCCCTATGTGCCAGTAACTGAGGACAAACTCTAACAACTATTTTCTTGTGTCGCAGTATGTCTCTCTGTCTGTCTGTCTGGTTGCCTGAGAACACAATGAATTGCTTTTATCTCAGTATGTATCCACATTTTCATCAGTCAGTGGTCATGAACAGAAAAGTAGAAAAATACATCACTTTGCCAGGAAGTCAAGCCCTCCAACTTCAGGCAGGAGTCTGCCATGCATACTGGGTTCTTTCCTAATCCCTGCTGAGAACAATGACAAATAGAACATGCCATGAATTCAAGGTTCCTTTTATTCCAGTTGTCAGATTCCAAACTAGATTCAAATGAATTTCAACAATGACCAAATGTTATTTAAAACTTCATAATGTAAGAAGAACTTAAAATTTCTTCAATTTTCAAAAGCAAAAGCAATTACAGGAAAATAAAATTTATTCAGAAGGATTATTTGTATTACCTAGTGTGTTCGTGAAGTTTATCCAAATTTAACCACCAAAGACTTTAAGAGCTGGCACATCTGAGTAACCCAGTGACTATTTGTTTCATTATATCAAAACCTGAGCTAAAAAATAAATATAAATATATCAGCTAATGATGACAGAAGAGAGTGGCAGGGCTAAGGACCTAATATTCATTTCCTAGGCTGATGAAGAGGAATTAAATATGGTTCCAAAACTAAATGAGGGAAGACAGAGACTCTTTTAAACTTTACCTGCTGGCCTCTGGTCAAGGGTGAAAGTGTTAGTTGCTAGTCAGTCATGTCTAACTTGTGACCTCATGGACTGAAGCCCATCAGGCCCCTCTGCCCATGGAATTTTCTAAACAAGAATACTGGAGCGGGTTGCCATGCCCTTCTCCAGGGGATCTTCCTGATCCCAGGATCGAGCTTGGGTCTCCTACATTGCAGGCAGATTCTTTACCATCTGAGCCACCTGGTCAAGATATAGGAAGTATCCAAATAAGTGTTCAGTACTGACAGTGCAGAAAGGAACTGAGGGGAAGGAAAGAAAAAGTAGAACCCCTTAATCAAAGTGTGGGAGAGAAGATATGGAAAAGTCATGAAACCCTTACCTCAGGCCAATTATAGAGGGCAGCATGGGTCTAGAATACATCTTTCTGTTAAGAATAGTGGAGAAGAGTCAGGAAAGAATATTTGGAAAGGTGGCCATTAAGACTTAAAAAAAAAAAAAAAAAAAAAACAAGAAACCAAGAGTACAGAGAAGCACATTCATACACTCAATAATAGTCCCACAGGTTATGACCTAAAATTTTAACATCTAAGAAATCACCCAAGTTGGAAAGTTATTTAGAGAGGGAGAAGGCAAGGTGGCAGGGGGAGGTGATGGAAGACAAGATAGAGACCCCAGGCCATATAATCAAAAGCAAAGTGATTGTGTGATGTCTTTTTTCTCAGTTGAGTTAGATATGACTCATAAATTGTGATGGAAATTAAATGTATTTTCTTAATCCAAAAGTTCAACTAAATGGATAGTGGCTACACTTGACAGGATTACTTATTATAGCAAAATTTATATATCCCAAAAGAACACAAAGCTAGAAGGATCATTTATAGTATCTTAAGATAAATTGCTTTGAATGGGAGTTTTCTGTACTGTAAGGTCTCCAACACACATCTACAGGATTTACTGCTGTGAAAAATGAAGAATGTTTAAACAAAATAAGGGGGGAGGGAAGGATAAATAAGGAGGGAGGGTTTATTTTGTTGTTTTTCTTTTTGATTAATTACTATAACACTGTCTTTCAGGTGATTGCAGGAGTTTTGTATTGATTTTCAACATTCTTAGGTGCCAAAGCTCCTATAGGACACCTTTGATGCCATAAGAATTCTGCCATTTTGCTAACAGATACAGCTCTTGAGGTTCATTATTAGCCCTAATCGGTCCATTCATAATATTGCTATAAATCTTATGAGGGGAAGGTGCTTCTAAGTATTTAGGTCCACGTTCTATTTCAAACTATATATTCAGTTTCCATGCATTTGTCTTGGAGGCCGAACTAGCTTCCCTGGCTGTTTCATGTCATGTGTGTCATCTTTTAGACCTCAGCTAACTGGGCCATCTACTCCTCTTTTCTGGCATTCTTTGACTTCTAACATGAGGGGACTCCATTCTTGAGCCTGAAGTAGCTGTCATCTTGCATCACCATCCTCAAATTCCAGCAGATGTGTTTTTAATCTTTAGTATACAAACTTAATGAGTTTGTAACTACCAAAACCCCTTAAATTAATCAATTTCTCAAATTGGATGGTGCTCTTAAGATTAGCCATGCCAATTTTAGGTGCCAGTGGTCACAAAAGAACATAATCGATGTATAGTTTTAGCAGTCAGTAAGAGGTTTTCTTTTTTCTTAAAAAAAAAAAAAATTCCTGAAGAAGAATGGCATGGGGTCAAGTAGTGAAGTATTGAAGTATTGGATAAATATTGGCTCTGGAATAAAAACAACCTTGCCTCAAATAATGTTTTATTTTCAAATCATGCCTTCTCCAACTTCATCACTTACAATCCAAATATATGACTATGATCTTCATGTTAAAATACAGCTTGCATAAGTTTTGCCTCTTGTTTAAAAGCATAACTACAAAACTGCATTGTGCTACATTAGAATCATGATAGTTGATGAAGTTAGAAAATTAAAATAATACTAATGTTTGGAAAGGCGATTTGAGCAAAAAGAAACACTTACGATTCCCTGCTACAATGGAGAGGTCCCCAGGTGGTGCAGTGGTAAAGAATCCACATGCCAGTGCAGGAGACACAAGAGACGTGTGCTTATCCCTGGGTTGCAAAGATCCCTAGAGTAGTAAATGGAAGCCTACTCCAGTATTCTTGCCTGAAAAATTCCATGGGCAGAGCAGCCTGGTGGGCTACAGTCCATAGGGTCGCAAAGAGTCAGACACAACTGAGTACTAAGGTTATATACATACATGGTCTATAGTTGATCACAGTGGCTAGCTGTTAGTGACCCTAATTAGAGCATTTAGGACATCCTAGACATAATACACGACTGAAGTGACTTAGCAGTAACAGACATAACACAAATAAGGAACAATTTTGGGAAAATGTTGTTGATCAGTCATTAAGTTATGTTTGACTCTTTGCAACCCCATGAACACCTCCCAGAATTTTCTCAAATTCAAGTCCATTGAGTTGGTGATATTATCTAACTGTCTCATCCTCTACCACCCCATTCTCCTTTTGCTTTCAATCTTTCCCATCATCAGGGTCTTTTTCAATGTGTCAGCTTTTTGCAACAGATGGCTAAAGTATTAGAGCTTCAGCATCAGTCCTTGCAATGAATATTCAGGGTTGATTTCCTTTATGATTGATTGGTTTGATCTCCTTGCTGTCCAAGGGACTCTCAGGAGTCTTCTCCAGCACCACAACTCTAAAGCATCAATTTTTCAGTGGTCAGCTTTCTTTATAGTCCAATTCTCACATCCATATGTGATCATTAGAAAAACCATAACTTTGAATATACGAACATTTGCTGGCAAAGTGATGTCTCTGCTTTTTAATATGCTGTCTAGGTTTGTCATAGCTTTCTTTCCAAAAAGCGAACATCTTTTAATTTTAAGGCTGTAGTTACCATCTGCAGTGATTTGGGAGCACAAAAAATAAAATCTGCCATTGCTTCCACTTTTCCCCCTTCTATTTGCCACAAAGTAATTGGGCCAGATATCATGATCTTAGCTTTCTTTAATGTTGAGTTTCAAGCCAGCTTTTTCACTCTCCTCTTTCATCAAGAAACTCTTTAGTTCCTCTTCAGTTTCTGCCATTATAGTGGTATTATCTGCTTATCTGAGGTTGTTGATGTTTCTCCCAGCAATCTTGATTCCAGCTTGTGATTCATCCAGCCTAGCATTTTCATGATATACTCTACATGTAAGTTAAATAAGCAGGGTGACAGTATGCATCCTTGTCATACTGCTTTCCCAATTTTGAAGCAGTCAGCAAATGAGAGACTCTTAAATATTTAGAATCTCCATTTATACTTGACCCTTTAGACATGTCTCAGAACTATGCATTAATAAATGTGATCAAGTCCTGTGATTGGAATTTCCTAGGACTTCTCTCTGTACATGGCAAAGACTTTTAAGAAGTAAAGCTCTTGTAGACCAAATAAAAGAAATTTTCCATCTTTCAATAACTATTATTCCCCTCTATTGCTTGTGCTAATTCATTATTTGGCTATTGGATAAAGGCAGAGTCATAAAGTCAAAGTGATGTGTCAGAGTCAGTCTTCCTTAAGATTGCATATTCTTCCCCTAGCCTCCAGATGTTTGACACAAGTCCGAAGTTCAATAAAAAACAATTTAGGGGGAAAAAAATCTATGCATCTTTTGTCAAGTTGTATCTCAATAACTGTCAAGAAAATGTCAAACAATGAACAGACATCTTCAGAGGTGAAAATTGTCAAGGGTCCTTTTATTCCCCTCCTTTAATATAATATGTCTTGCATAGAATTCCTTCTCTCTGCAACAGTAGAGATTTTGTACTTTCTCCAGGAAGTTTAAGAGAATGATTATTTTTCCCATGAAATGAGTCATTAAAAGGCACAGAGCCATACTTAACTACCTAAGCGTCAGCATTATGTTGAATATGATGAGGCATATTACAAAGCTTTGCTGAAGATTATTTGTAGCCATAGGAAAAGAACATTAACACTATCAAGTGTGTTGTAGAGATGAGGATAACTTAGTTCTTCCTAGTAAAATAGTGAACTTTCATGTTATTAAATGTATTACACTTAAAATTCCCTCATATATCATATTTTAAATCCCCACTGAAAATTCTGCATGTTCAATATTAAATGCTCACACATTCAAATGAATACTAACATTATTTTCTCTCATTAAAATTAAGCTTTTTTCCAAAGGAAATTATATAAACTCATGTTCCCTGATAAAAATTATTGTAATGGGAATGTGACTATGGTAAGTAACATCCTGTATACTTTAAACTGCCTGAGATGCCACATTTTCCAGAATCCCTGGAAATTAAAATAAGTACATTTTTTCTATGTATACATTGAATTTTGGCCGATGATAACATTTAGTTCATTTGTATTTTTTCATATACTGTGCCCTTGATTTCATCATAGATCTCTCTCAGTTTTATAACTCCATTTATCCATAATCTAAATTTGAAGCATACATTTTTAGGTTATAATCAAGAATGGGAGTCAATAGTTTCTAGTTGGAGAGAGTAAAACAGGAAGAGGGACTCTGGGTTGGAAAACCTTCCTTCCTTCCTTTTTTAATGAAGTATAAATACCATAGGAGTAAAGCCCCGTGAATCATCACAAAGTGAACAAACTCAAGAGACTAACAGCAAAGTTAAGATATACAAAGTGATTTGTACTCAGGAAGATCCCTCTTTGCCTTTCCCATGCACTGTCTCAGTTTTCTACACAAAAGATAACCAAGCAACTTCTCTGGTGTCCACTGGTTAGGGCATCATGTTGCCAATGCATGCGGAATTTTTGGTCAGGGAACTAAATCCCACATGCTGTAGCTAAGAGTTATACCTCAGCTAAAGATTCTGCATGCCACAACTAAGACCCAAAGCAGCCAAAAAATGGTAACAAATATCATTTTGAAATGTCAAGGAATAGTTTTGAACCTTATATGACTTGTGTGTGTGTGTGTCTTAAAACTTGTCTTAAAAGTTTTAAGACATTTCTCCTCTACATTTGAATGAGATCCTTGATGGGTACAGTAATCTGGGTTGCATGTTTTTCTCTTTCATCACTTTAAGTATGTCCTGTCATTCCCTTCCGGCCTGAAGAGTTTCTATTGCAAGATAAGCTGTTATCCTTATGGGAATCCTCTTGTGTGCTATTTGTTGTTTTTCCCTTGCTGCTTTTAATATTTGCTCTGTGTTTGATTTTCATTATTTTGATTAATATGTGTCTTGGGGTGTTTTGCCTTGGGTTTATCCTGTTTGGGACTCTTTGGGTTTCTTGGACTTGGGTAGCTATTTCCTTTCCCATTTCAGAGAAGTTTTCAGCTATTATCTCAAGTATTTTCTCATGGCCCTTCTTTTTGTCTTCTTCTTCTGGGACTCCTATGATTCAAATGTTAGGGCATTTGACATTATCCCAGAGGTCTCTGAGGTTGTCCTCATTTCTCTTAATTCTTTTTTTCTTTTTTCCTCTCTGCTTCATTTATTTCTACCATTCTATCTCCACCTCACTTATCCTATCTTCTGTCTCAGTTATTCTACTGTTGGTTCCCTCCAGAGTGTTTTTGATCTCAGTTATTGCATTATTCATTATTGATTGACTCTTTTTTATTTCTTCTAAGTCCTTGTTAAACATTTCTTGCATCTTCTCAATCCTTGTCTCCAAACTATTTATCTGTAACTCCAGTTTGTTTTCAAGATTTTGGATCATTTTTACTATCATTATTCTAAATTCTTTTTCAGGTAGACTCCCTATCTCCTCCTCTTTTGTTTGGTTTGGTGGGCTTTTATCATATTCCTTTACCTGCTGAATATTTCTCTGCCTTTTCATCTTGTTTAGATTGCTGTGTTTGGGATGACCTTTCTGTATGCTGGAAGCTTGTGGTTCCTCTTTATTGTGGAGGTTCCTCCCTGTGGAGGGGGGTTGGATGAGTGACTTGTCAAGTTTTCCTGGTTAGGGAAGCTTGTGCCAGTGTTCTGGTGTGTGGAGCTGGATCTCTTCTCCCTGGAGTGCAATGAAGTGTCCAGTAGTGAGTTTTGAGGTGTCTATGGGTTTGGTGTGACTTTTGGACTCCTGTATTTTAATGCTTAGGGTTATGTTCCTGTGATTTTGGAGAAATAGTGTGGTGTGTCTTGCTCTGAAACTTGTTGGCTCTTGGGTGGAGCTTGGTTTCAGTGTAGGTATGGAGGCTTTTGGATGAGCTCTTGTCGATTAATGTTCCCTGGAGTCAGGAGTTTTCTGGAGTTCTCAGGTTTTGGTTTTAAACCTCCTTCCTCTGGTTTTCAGTCTTATTATTACAATAGCCTCAAGACTTCTCCATTCATACCACACCAATAATAAAACATCTCCTTTTGAAGACAATGTGCTGCCTTTCTCAGTGCCTGGTGTCCTCCGCCAGCATTCAGAAGCTGTTTTCTGGAATTTGCTTAGCGTTCAAATGATCTTGTGATGAACTTGTTGGGGAGAAAGTGGTCTCCCCGTCCTATTCCTCTGCCAGGTTAGGGCCACCCCTTGCCAATGTCTTTTTTCAGTGACTGGTCTGATGTATTGAACAAACTAGGAAAATGCCTTGACAGATGTTAGATTAGAGCTCCAAATTCACCTCCAGAAGCCTGCTTTGCTGCAAGCAAGACTTCAGACTCTCAGATGGACTCTGGGGGCACTCAACTGCCCCTCTGAGCTGGGAGGGAAGGGAGTCTTTCACGAAGGGTAGAGCTCAAGCAAAAGCTGAGAAAATTCAGCACTACCAAACCAGCTCTTCAACAAATGCTAAAGGATCTTCTCTAGACAGGAAACACAGAAAGGGTGTATGAACTCAAACACAAAACAACAAAGTAAGTGGCAACTGGATCATACTTATCAATAATTAACCTTAAATGTAAATGGGTTGAATGTCCCAACCAAAAGACAAAGACTGACTGAATGGATACAAAAACAAGACTCTTATATATGCTGTCTACGAGAGACCCACCTCAAAACAAGAGTCACATACAGTCTGAAAGTGAAGGGCTGGAAAAGATATTTCACGCAAATGGAGATCAAAAGAAAGCAGGAGTAACAATGCTTATAACAGATAAAATAGACTTTTAAATAAAGAGACAAAGACGGACACTACATAATGACCAAAGGACAATCCAAGTAGAAGATACAACAATTATAAATATATATGCACCCAACATGGGAGCACCACAATGTGTAAGGCAAATGCTGAAAAGTATGAAAGGTGAAATTAACAGTAACACAATAATAGTGGGAGACTTCAATACCCAACTCACACCAATGGATAGATCAACTAAACAGTAAATTAGCAAGGAAACACAAAATTTAAATGATACAATGGGCCAGTTAGACCTAATTGATATCCATAGGACATTTCACACCCCAAAAAATGAATTTCACCTTTTTCTCAAGTGCACACAAAACCTTCTCCAAGTAGATCACATCCTGGGCCATAAATCTGGCTTTGGTAAATTCAAAAAAATTGAAATAATTCCTTACATCTTTTCCAAACACAATGCAGTAAGATTAGATGTCAACTACAGGAAAAAAAAAAAAAAAAAAAAACTATTAAAAATAGAAACACATGGAGGCAAAACAACACACATCTGAATAATCAACAAATCACAGGAGAAATCAAAAAAGAATTCCAAATATGCACAGAAATGAATGAAAATGAAAACACAACAACCAAAAACCTATCAGTTCAGTTCAGTTCAGTCACTCAGTCATGTCTGAAGCTTTGTGACACCATGGACAACAGCATGTCATGCCTCCCTGTCCATTACCAACTCCAGGAGCTTAAACAAACTAATGTCCACCGAGTTGGTGATGGCATCCAATCATCTCATCCTCTGTCGTACCCTTCTCCTCCTGCCCTCAATCTCTACCAGCATCAGGGACTTTTCAAATGAGTCAGCTCTTTACATCAGATGGCCAAAGTACTGGAATTTCAGCTTCAACATCAGTCCTTCCAATGAACACTCAAGACGGATATCCTTTAGGATGGACTGGTTGGATCTCCTTGCAGTCCAAGGGACTCTCAAGAGTCTTCTCCAACACCACAGTTCAAAAGCATCAATTTTTCGGTGCTCAGCTTTCTTTAGAGTCCAACTCTCACATCCATACATGACCACTGGAAAAACCATAGCTTTGACTAGACAGAGCTTTGTTGGCATAGTAATATCTCTGCTTTTTAATATGCTGTCTAGGTTGGTAATAAATTTTCTTCGAAGGAGTATGCTCATTCAATTTCACAGCTACAGTCACTATATGTAGTGTTTTTGGAGACCAAAAAAATAAAGTCAGCCACTGTTTCCCCATCTATTTCCCATGAAGTGATGGGATCAGATGCCATGATCTTTATTTTCTGAATATTGAGCTTTAAGCCGACTTTTTCATTCTCCTCTTTCATTTTCATCAAGAGTCTCTTTAGTTCTTCTTCACTTTCTGCCATAAGAGTGGTGGCATCTGCTTATCTGAGATTATTGATATTTCTCCCAGCAATCTTGATTCCAGCTTGTGATTCATTCAGCCAAGCGTTTCCCACGAAGTACTCTGCATATAAGTTAAACAAGCAGGGTGACAATATACAGCCTCTCTCAATTTGGAACCAGTCTGTTATTCCATGTCCAGTTCTATCCATTGCTTCCTAACCTACACACAGATTTCTCAAGAGGCAGGTCAGGTGGTCTGCTATTCCCATCTCTTTCAGAATTTTCCACAGTTTATTGTGATCCACACAGTCAAAGTCTTTGGCATAGTCAATAAAGCAGAAATAGATGTTTTTCTGGAACTATCTTGCTTTTTTGATGATTCAGCGGATGTTGACAATTTGATCTCTGGTTCCTCTGCCTTTTCTAAAACTAGGTTGAACATCTGGAATTCATCTTTCACGTATTGCTGAGGCCTGGCTTGGAGAATTTTGAGCATTATTTTACTAGCATGTGAGATGAGTGCAATCGTGCAGTAGTAGAGCATTCTTTGGCATTGCTTTTCTTTGGGACTGGAATGAAAACTGACCTTTTCCTGTCCTATGGCTACTGCTGAGTTTTCCAAATTTGCTAACATATTGAGTGCACCACTTTCAAAGCATCACCTTTTAGAATTTGAAATAGCTCAACTGGAATTCCATCACGTTCACTACCTTTGTTTGTAGTGATTCTTTCTAAAGCCCACTTGACTTTAGATTCCAGGAAATGTCTGGAATCTAAGTGAGTGATCTGTCACATGTCTGGCTCTAGCTGAGTGATCATACCATAATGATTATCTGGGTCTTGAAGATATTTTCTTGTACAGTTCTTCTGTGTATTCTTGCCACCTCTTCTTAATATCTTCTACTTCTGTCAGGTCCCTACCATTTCTGTCATTTATTAAGCCCATCTTTGCATAAAATATTCCCTTGGTATCTCAAAGTATCTTGAAGAGATCTCCAGTTTTACTCATTCTATTATTTTCCTCTATTTCTTTGCACTGATTGCTGAGGAAGGCTGTCTCATCTCTCCTTGCTATTCTTTGGAACTCTGCATTTAAATGGGTATGTCTTTCCTTCTTTCCTTTGCCTTTGGCTTCTCTTTTCAGGGCTATTTGTGAAGCCTCCTCAGACAGTCACTCTGCTTTTTTGAATTTATTTTTCTTGGGGATGGTCTTGCTTCCTGTCTCATATACAATGTCATAAGCCTGCATCCATAGTTCACCAGGCACTCTGTCTATCAGATCTAGTCCCTTAAACCCTTAAATCTATTTGTCACTTCCACTGTATAATCATAAGGGGTTTGATTAAGTCACACCTGAATGGTCTAGTGGTTTTCCCTACTTTCTTCAATTTAAGTCTGAATTTGACAATAAGGAGTTCATGATCTGAGAAACAGTCAGCTCCCAGCCTTTTTTTTTTTTTTTTGCTGAATTGTATAGAGCTTCTCCATCTTTCTGAGTTAAATTCACCCATTCCAGTCCAATTTAGTTCACTGATTCCTAGAATGTCGACATTCACTCTTGCCATCTCCTGTTTGACCACTTCCAATTTGCCTTGATTCATGGACCTAACATTACAGGCTCCTATGTGATACTGTTCTTTACAGCATCGGACCTTGCTTCTATCACCAGTCACATCCACAACTGGGTATTGTTTTTGCTTTGACTCCATCCCTTCATTCTTTCTGGAGTTATTTCTCCACTGATCTCCAGTAGCATATTGGGCACCTACTGACCTGGGGAGCTCCTCTTTCAGTATTCTATCATTTTGCCTTTTCATACTGTTCGTGGGGATCTCAAGGCAAGAATACTGAAGTGGTTTGCCTTCTCCAGTGGACCACATTCTGTCAGACCTCTCCACCATGACCCGTCCATCTTGGGTGGCCCCACACGGCATGGCTTAGTTTCATTGAGTTAGACAAGACTGTGGTCCTGTGATCAGACTGGCTAGTTTTCTCTGATTATGGTTTCAGTGTGCCTGCCCTTTGAGGCCCTCTCACAACACCTACCATCTTACCTGAGCTTCTCTTACCTTGGAGGTGGGGTATCTCTTCACGGCTGCACCAGTAAAGCACCCCCACTGCTCCTTACCTTGGACAAGGAGTATCTCCTCATGGCTGCCCATCCTGACCTTGAACTTGGAGTAGCTCCTCTCCTTTAGAAGAAATGGAGTAGCCATCATGGTCAACAAAAGAGTCCAAAATGCAGTACTTGGATGCAATCTCAAAAATGATAGAATGATCTCTGTTCGTTTCCAAGGCAAACCATTCAATATCATGGTAATCCAAGCCTATGCCCCAACCAGTAATGCTGAAGTTGACATTGAATGGTTCTATGAAGACCTACAAGAACTTTTAGAAATAGCACCCAAAAAAAGATGTCCTTTTCATTATAAGGGACTGGAATGCAAAAGTAAGAAGTCAGGAAACACCTGCAGTAACAGGCAAATTTGGCCTTGGAGTATGGGATGAAGCAGGGCAAAGGCTAATAGAGTTTTGCCAAGAGAATGCACTGGTCATAGCAAACACCCTCTTCCAACAACACAAGAGAAGACTCTACACATGGACATCACCACATGGTCAACACCGAATTCAAACTGATTACATTCTTTGCAGCCAAAGATGGAGAAGCTCTATACAGTCAGCAAAGACAAGACTGGGAGCTGACTGTGGCTCAGATCGTGAACTCCTTATTGCCAAATTCAGACTTAAACTGAAGAAAGTAGGGAAAACCACTAGACCATTCAGGTATGACCTAAATCAAATCCCTTATGACTATACAGTGGAAGTGAGAAATAGATTTAAGGGATTATATCTGATAGACAGAGTGCCTGATGAACTATGGACAGAGGTTCATGACATTGTACAGGAGACAGGGATCAAGACCATCCCCATGGGGGGAAAAAATGCAAAAAGGCAAAATGGTTGCCTGAGGAGGCTTTACAAACAGCTGTGAAAAGAAGAGAAGTGAAATGCAAACGAGAAAAGGAAAGATATTCCCATTTGAATGCAGAGTTCCAAAGAATAGCAAGGAGAGATGAGAAAGTCTTCCTCAGTGATCAGTGCAAAGAAATACAGGAAAACAACAGAATGGGAAAGACTAGAGATCTCTTCAAGAAAATTCGAGATACCAAGGGAATATTTTATGCAAAGATGGGTTCAATAAAGGACAGAAACGGGAGGGACCTAACAGAAGCAGAAGATATTAAGAAGAGGTGGCAAGAATACACAGAAGGACTGTACAAAAAAGATCTTCATGACCCAGATAATCATGATGGCGTCACTCACCTAGAGCCAGACATCCTGGAATGTGAAGTCAAGTGGGCCTTAGAAAGCATCACTATGAACAAAGCTAGTGGAGGTGATGGAATTCCAGTTGAGCTATTTCAAATCCTGAAAGATGATGCTGTGAAAGTGTTTCACTCAATATGCCAGCAAATTTGGAAAACTCAGCAGTGGCGACAGGACTGGAAAAGGTCAGTTTTCATTACAATCCCAAAGAAAGGCAATGCCAAAGGATGCTCAAACTACCGCACAGTTGCACTCATCTCACACGCTAGTAAAATAATGCTCAAAATTCTCGAGCCAGGCTTCAGCAATATGTGAAACATGAACTTCCAGATGTTCAAGCTGGTTTTAGAAAAGGCAGAGGAGCCAGAGATCAAATTTCCAACATTCACTGAGTCATCAAAAAAGCAAAAGAGTTCCAGAAATCACATATTTCTGCTTTATTGACTATGCCAAAACCTTTGACTGTGTGGACCACAATAAACTGTGGAAAATTCTGAAAGAGATGGGAATACCAGACCACCTGACCTGCCTCTTGAGAAATCTATATGAAGGTCAGGAAGCAACAGTTAGAGATGGACATGGACCAACAGACTGGTTCCAAAAAGGGAAAGGAGTACGTCAAAGCTGTATATTGTCACCCTGCTTATTTAACTTATATGCAGAGTACATCATGAAAAACGCTGGGCTATAAGAAGCATAAACTGGAATCAAGATTGCTGGGAGAAATATCAATAACCTCAGATATGCAGATGACACCATCTTTATGGCAGAAAGTGAAGAAGAACTAAAAAGCCTCTTGATGAAAGTGAATTTCCCTTCTTCCCATAAACCAATATATGGATACTGTGGCGATCTAGATTAACGATATAAATTCAGTTCAGTCACTCAATCGTGTCCGACTGTTTGCGACCCCATGAATCACAGTACTCCAGGCCTCCCTGTCCATCACCAACCCTCAGAGTTTACCCAAACTCGTGTCCATTGAGTTGGTGATGCCATCCAACGATCTCATCCTCTGTCATCCCCTTCTCCTCCTGCCCTCAATCTTTCCCAGCATCAGGTTCTTTTCAAATGAGTCAACTCTTTGCATCAGATGGCCAAAGTATTGGAGTTTCAGTTTCAACATCAGTCCTTCCAATGAACACCCACGACTGATCTCCTTTAGGATGAACTGATTGGATCTCCTTGCAGTCCAAGGGACTCTCAAGAGTTTTCTCCAATACCACAGTTCAAAAGCATCGATTCTTCAGAACTCAAGTTTCTTCACAGTCCAACTCTCACATCTATACATGACTACTGGAAAACCATAGCCTTGACTAGATGGACCTTTGTTGGCAAAGTCATGTCTCTGTTTCTTAATATGCTGTCTAGGTTGGTCATAACTTTCCTTCCAATGAGTAAGCATCTTTTCATTTCATGGCTACAATTACCATCTGCAGTGATTTTGGAGCCCCCGAAAATAAAATCAACCTGTTTCCACTGTTTCCCCATCTATTTGCCATGAAGTGATAGGACTGGATGCCATGATCTTAGTTTTCTGAATGTTGAGTTTTAAGCCAACCTTTTCACTCTCCTCTTTCACGTTCATCAAGAGGTTCTTTAGCTCTTTATCACTTTCTGCCATGAGTGGTGTCATCTACTTATCTGACTTTATTGAAAATTCTTCCGGGAATCTTGATTCCAGCTTGTGCTTCAGCCAGACCAGTGTTTCTCATGATGTATTCTGCATATAAGTTAAATAAGCAGGGTGACAACATATAGTTTTGACGTACTCCTTTTCCTATTTGGAACCAGTCTGTTGTTCCATGTTCAGTTCTAACTGTTGTTTCCTGACCTGCATATAGGTTTCTCAAGAGGCAGGTCAGGTGGTCTGGTATTCCCATCTCTTTCAGAATTTTCCACAGCTTGTCGTGATCCACACAGTCAAAGGCTTTGGCATAGTCAATAAAGCAGAAATAGATGTTTTTCTGGAACTATCTTGCTTTTTCTATGATCCAGCAGATGTTGGAAATTTCATCTCTGGTTCCTCTGCCTTTTCTAAAACCAGTTGAACATCTGGAAGTTCACAGTTCATGTATTGCTGAAACCTGGCTTGGAGAATTTTGAGCATTACTTTACTAACGTGTGAGATGAGTGCAATTGTGTGGTAGTTTGAGCATTCTTTGGCATTGTCTTACTTTAGGATTGGAATGAAAACTGACTTTTTCCAGTACTGTGGCCACTGTTGAGTTTTCCAAATTTGCTGGCATATTGAGTGAAACACTTTCACAGCATCATCTTTCAGGATTTGAAATAGCTCAACTGGAATTCCATCATTTCCACTAGCTTTCTAAGTGGTGCTTTCTAAGGCCTACTTGACTTCACATTCCAGGATATTTGACTCTAGGTGAGTGATCACAGCGTTGTGATTAACTGGGTCATGAGGATCTTTTTTGTACAGTTCTTCTGTGTATTCTTGCCACCTCTTCTTAATATCTTGTGCTTCTGTTAGGTCCATACCATTTCTGTCCTTTATTGAACCCATCTTTGCATGAAATATTCCCTTGGTATCTCGAATTTTCTTGAAAAGATCTCTAGTCTTTCCCATTCTATTGCTTTCTTCTATTTCTTCGCATTGATTGCTAAGGAAGGCTTTCTTATCTCTCCTTGCTATTCTTTGGAACTCTGCATTCAAATGGGAATATCTTTCCTTTTCTCCTTTTTTTTCACTTCTCTTCTTTTCACAGCTATTTGTAAGTCCTCCTCAGACAGCTATTTTGATTTTTTGCATTTCTTTTTCTTAAGTATGGTCTTGATCCCTGTCTCCTGTACAGTGTCATGAACCTCCATCCATAGTTTATCAGGCACTCTGTTTATCAGCTCTAGTCCCTTAAATCTATTTCTCACTTCCTCTGCATAATCATAAGAGATTCGATGTGGACAAATTCAATACTTTAGGGAATCATACAGGACTAAAGAACTAAAGATATCAAACAATACTTGAAAGGAAGTGTAAACTTCTATTTTATTTACTTTGTTAAAGTATCTTAGTCTTTAACACAATTCTCAAAGGTGAAATACAATGTTATCTCATTATGTCCCGAAGAATCATTATCATACTTAATGCATTTGGTCACAAACCATTTTGTTTAAATAATGTTTCCCTAACCATACTTTTAAAATATGTTCTTCACATAGTGGTGCTCAATATGTATTTGTTGACTTTTTTTTTTTTTTTTTTTGTATTTGTAAAATTAACACAGAAAGGAGTTTATCACCTAGTTAAATTTTCTAAGGACTCAGGATCTGAAAAGTTGTTGAATATTAAGCTGCTAGTTAGTAATGTCTAGAGCCTTGGTGACTCTTTGATTGTTCTCTCTGCTTTCCAAAAGACAGACTGGTCACCTCATTTTTTTCAGTTCTTTGATTTATGGTGATTAAGTCATCATTTAAAAAATGCATTCCTAAGTAGCAAAATTTAGTAATAGCTTTCAGGTATGCAATTTTAGTAAAAGTTTTAGCATTAGGGCTTCTCTTATATTGGTGATAGTTTAAAATATCTTAGCTAATTATCAATTATAGAATCAAGCTGACTATTTGAAGCATTTCCTAATAAATTTTCAACATGCATTTTGAAACATAATCATTACACAAGCACTAATCCAATAGAAGTATGAAGCTTCTATGCAATTTTATATTTTCCAATGACTACATTAAAAAGAAGTAAAAAAAATCTAAAATAAATTATATAATAAATTTACAATATATTCAAAGGATTATTATTTAAACTTGTAATCAATATGAAAAATTAAGGGAAAAAATTAGTTTTTTTCTATAAAGTCTTTAAAATATGGTGTCTAATTTATCACTTAGAGTACCTCTCATTTTGGATTGTAAATTTGTGAACATTTGATTCACAAACTGATGATTCACATCACATTTTAAAATATTTCACTTTTAAAATTAAAATTAGAATATATACTAAATAAATTTTAAAATCCAGTTTCTTAGTTCCATTAGCCTCTTTTCAAGTACTCAATAGTCACATGTGACTAGAGACTATCATGTTGTATGGTGTGGAAGTTTTTGTTGATTACCGTCATAAATTTTGAAAGTATTCATAACTTATTGATAAGAAAGTGCCCATATTTTTTAAAATGTATTTTGATATCAGAGTTCAAGTATCTTGTTGTATGAGCATTACTACATAGGAAACATTTCAAAAAATTAGCAAGAACTTTTATTTATTTCTACTTAATTATTATTTAGCCTTAAGACTTTGGTCACTGAAATGCAAACACTAAACCACAAACTATAGCCTGAAGAAGCTGATGGATTTCTTGTCATTGTCAAATTCTGATTAAATAGGTCTTGTATTTTTGAAATATCTACAGGCATAAGATAGAAATTTCAATACTTTTTGTTTGTTTATCTAATCTAAGACAGTGGAGAATCATATATATAAGAAATTTGCGGAAGAGCAATAAGATAAAATAACAGCCAACGGAATGGTTGCTTCAGCAGAGATAAACAAGGATCTGATTTATCGTCCTACCTGAACTAACTAAAAGAAAAATGGACAGATTAAAAAGAATCACTTAACATATCAGCTATCAAGCAACAAAGGACGGTCAGTAGTGCACAAGAGATGGGAAACAAATGAGGTGAGCTATATGAGTGCCCCAGCTTTCTGGCTTGAGACAGTTTCGTGCCTGTGACTCAGCGAGTGGGAAGCTAGGGAACTAAGTACTCTGAGATGAAGAAAATTGTTATTTGGGAAGACCAGGAGCTAAAGTTTCCAGAGAAGAGGACCAGAGAGAAGAAAACTGCTCCGAGAAAGAACAACACGAGAGACTACAGAGCTTTCTATGTGTGCATGCTAAGCCATTTCAGTTGCATCCCACTCTCTGCAACCCTATGGACTGTATCCTGCCAGGCTTCTCTGTCCATGGGATGCTCCAGGAAAGAATGTGGAGTGGGTTTCCATGCCCTTCTCTAGGGGATCTTCCCGACCTAGGAATCCCACCTAGGCCTCTTGTCTCCTGCACTGGGAGGCAAGCTCTTTACCACTAGAACCACCTGGGAAGCTCAAGTTTTGTACACTGGCAAGCATGTATGGGCTTCTCTGGTGGCTCAAATGGTAAAGAATCTGCCTGCAATGTAGGAGACCTAGGTTCGATCCCTGGGTTGGGAAGATCCCCTGGAGGAGGGCATGACAGCCCATTTCAGTATTCCTGCCTGGAGAATCCCTATGGATAGAGGAGCCTTACTGACTACAGCCCATGGGATCACAGAGAGTTGGACATGACTGAACGATGAAACACAGCACACAAGCATGTGTATTAGACTACCAGGGGTGCAGTGGTAAAGACCCCACCTGCAAATGCAGGATACGCAAGAGATGCGGGTGTAGTCTCTGAGTCACGTTCAAGAATATATATGAGAGGAAAACCACTCCAAACTCAGAATAAAGAAACAACTGAAAGAGTTACAGGGAACAATCTTCTGAATTCTCACTGTATGTGTTAGTCGCTCAGTCACGTCTGACCCTTTGCAATACCATGGACTATACCCCGCCAGGCTCCTCTGTCCACAAAGTTCTCCAGACAAGAATACTGGAGTGGGTTGCCATTTCCTTCTCCAGGGGATCTGCCTGACTCAGGGATGGAACATGGGTCTTCCTCATTACAGATTCCTTACCATATGAACCACTAGGGAAGCCCTTTTCACATATGGGAGATGTCTATTTACACAAGCCTGAATGGAAAATTTCTTAGTTCACAAAGGAACATTATGGACAATAATCAGAATGATTTTACCTCAGAGGTAAGACAAATTATGACTAGACTAAATGCTGTTCTATCTTTGTATAACAAAGATTAAAATCAAGCCCTGAAAGAGGAAAATGTTTCTAAATAACTTAAATGCTTTGAAAAATAAAGTTCAGAACTATTTGTAGGAATTCAAACTCAGTACTCAAAAAGGAGAAAACCTCAAAGTCTGGAAACATATAAAATATTTCCAGGCATTCAAAGAAAAAGGAAAATACAATCCATATTGAAGAGAGGAATCAATAGATGGAAATCCCAAAACAGGTATTAAAATTAGCAGAAAATGATATTAAAATAGTAACTGCAGTTGCATTCCATATATTCAGAATATTAACTGCAGAAACATATGATTTAAAAAAGACTCAATTTGAAAATTTAGAGATGAAAACTTAGTCTCTGAGATAGAAATAATATTACCTTTCAATTACATAGCACTTGCCCTGTGACAAATAATAAAACTTAACAGCAGATTAGACATTACAGAAGAAATATAGTGAACTTGAAAACAAAACAGCAGAAACTACAGTAAAACATAGAAAGCCAAATGAAAAAAATGAAAGGTTATTAATGGACTTTGAGACAACTTTGAGTATCTTAATATATGTGTGATTGTATTTCATAAAAGAAAGTGGGGGATCAGGAAATTATTTGAAGAAGAGTGGCCAAATTTTTTTTCAAATTTGATGAACATTATAAATCACATATTAAAGAAGCTCAATAAATTCTCATACAGAAGGCATAGAATAACCAAATTGCCAATAGCAAAGAGAAAGTCATAAAAACAGCCAGAGAAAGAGACATATTTTGGACAAATGAACAAAAATAAGAGTGATAGATTCTTCTCAGAAATAATTTAACTCAAAAACAGTAGAACAGCATCTTAAGAGTACTAAACAAAAATTATTATTCCTTTACATTTTTCTACCCAGTAATATCTTTCAAAAACAAAAGCAAAATAAAGACTTTTTATACATAAAAGTCTAAAATAATTTATCACCAGCAGACCTACAAGAAATTATAAATGAAGTCAACAAGACACATGGAAGAGGAAACCATAGAGATGCCTGGATTTACAAACATTAGAGTGATAACTATAAAGATAGGCATAAAGGTTTTTCTTAGGATTTATAATATTTTAAAGATTTATTGATTATTTAAACCAAAAGTAATTACAGTCATTTGGTTTTTAACATATGAAAAAATGCACAACAATAATAACAAAATGATGAGGAGGGAGAAATAGAATATTATATAGAACTCTTCTACTATATATTAAATTTTATAATATGATTTGCAAGTGGATTATGACAGATTAAAGTTATAAATTCTAAGCAGCCATTAAAATATCCCAAATATCCAAAAATATGGCTTATAAATCAGCATAGGAAATAAAAGGGACTCATAAAAATTACCTAAAAGGAGGCATACAAAGAGGAAAAGAGGAGCAAATAACTGAGGTAAGTTAAAAAAGAAGGTCAATATGGTAGACTGAAACTCAACTGTGTCAGTAGTTATATTAAAAATAAGTGGTTTAATCAGCTCCAATTAAAAGACAGAAATATTAAGATTGAATTTAGAAAATAAAACTTTTTTTTTAAGAAAGCCCACTTTAAGTAAAATGAACTACACTTCCTGGGAAACCATTTGGGCTTCCTTTTTTGAGAAAATATAGTAATAGCAAAGAGGAGAGTGAAAAAAGTTGGCTTAAAGCTCAACATTCAGAAAACTAAGATCATGGCATCCAGTCCTATCAATTCATGGCAAATAGATGGAGAAACAATGGAAACAGGCTGACTTTATTTTTGGGGCTGCAAAATCACTGTAGATAGTAATTGCAGCCGTGAAATTGAAAGACGTTTACTCCTTGGGAGGAAAGGTATGACCAACCTAGACAGCATTTTAAAAAGCAGAGACATTACTTTGCCAAGAAAGGTCCGTCTAGTCAAGGCTATGGTTTTTCCAGTGGTCATGTATGGATGTGAGAGTTGGGCTGTGAAGAAAGCTGAGTTGTGAAGAATTGATGCTTTTGAATTGTGGTGTTGGAGAAGACTCTTGAGAGTCCCTAAGACAGCAAGGAGATCCAATCAGTCCATCCTAAAGGAGTTCGGTCCTGGGTGTACATTGGAAGAACTGATGTTGAAGCTGAAACCCCAATACTTTGACCACCTGATGCAAAAAGCTGACTCATTTGAAAAGAGCCTGATGCTGGGAAAGATTGAGGGCAGGAGGAGAAGGGGATGAGATGTTTGGATGGCATCACCGACTCAATAGACATGAGTTTGGTTAGGCTCCATGAGCTGGTGATGGACAGGGATACCTGGCGTGCTGCAGTTCATGGGGTCGCACTTGTCTTATACCAAATTCAGCATGTATTACTGTTTATAATAGTCTTATGATGTAGTCACAATTTTCATGTACTTCTCCCCGCTTTTTGTAGATTAGGAGCCTGAGGAATAGAGAAATGAGCCAAATTCTTAGACTGTGTAACATTGGTCCATATGGTCAACTAGTGAGATGACTGGGGCAGGGTGGTGTTAAGGTTCTATTATAGTGGAGTTGTGGTTTAGATAGACAGAGAAGGCTCTTCTAACTGCTGCTGTAAGTAAGAATAATTGAAGGCTAGGAAAAAAATCTGAATAGAAATTTAAGACAAATTTCTCTGTGTAGTTCTGATCAATCATTCCTCCCTCTGCCATAGTAGCCTATAAGCATCTATACAATTCAGCAACGGTTCTAGCATCAAAGTGGTATTTCTTTGTACATCAGACAATAATTCTGCCATATTGGACACCTTTAATTTATGTTACACAGATACAGTCTGAAAAATACATTATGTGGATCACTGTGCTGTCTAAAACCATACTATGTAAAGTGTGGTCTATAAGCTAGTGTCAGTCATCAATTTATTTTTTTTAAATCAGTCAACAATGATTTAAGTCCAAAATTTGAAAGTTTTTTTTTTTTTTACAGTAATGTATTGATCTTGCAATGAGTTGTAAAAAGCACAAGAAATTAAAATGAGGAAACAAACACCTGATTCTAGAAGCTATGGAATGAAATTTTCATTTGATTATTAAGTTTCCTATTTCATAATTTTCTTTGTGGAAGTGCAGAAGAACCCTGGGCATTTTTGTTGTTAAGCATTATTAAGACATATCTCTGTAGACATTAGAGTCACATGGCTAGGCTCCTTTACTATCAGTGGTTAAGAATAAGGACTTTGGAATCAAGCAATCCAGAATTTCAGTCTCTACCACCTAGTAGACATGTGAACACAAACATGTCATTGTATCATGGTGTGCCTTTGTTAAAATTATATCTATCATAACACTATAAAGGCTATTTATAAAAAAATTTTTTTTTTAAATATATGTGTTAGTCACTTAGTAATGTCTGGCTCTTAGCAACCCCATCAGGCTCCTCTGTCCATGGTATTTTCCAAGCAAGAGTACTGGTGTGGGTTGCCATTCCCTTCTCTAGGGGATCTTCCCGACCCAGGAATTGAACCTGGGTCTCCTACATTGCAGGCAGATTCTTTACCACCTAAGTCACCAGGAAGCCCAATATGTGTAAAATAGCTTTGACAAGTCTTAAAAGATCATTAAACTCTGTATTGATGTACAAATGTTATCTGTGTAGTTACACTGTTTGACATTTCTCTAGTGCCCCCTAGGGAATCTTTGTCATCTTTGCTTGTAGATTTTTCACTCTGTCAATCCAATCTTTATAAGATACTATCAGAATAACTTCCTTAGGATTTGGTTTCTTTGTTTATTTATTTATTTTTTTAAGATAGTTTTAACAGTAAAGAACTGGGACTCATAGTTATAATCTTTTAGTTTAATCAAGCAGCCTTTTCTTTCCCATTACATCTAAATATTTGAGGTAAGTGAAGAGACCAGCATGAAAAACAGATAAGCCAGGTTCAAGTAAAGATTCATATTTTACAAGGACTTTTTTCTTAGTTTATAAAACCATGCTTCTGAATCTTGATCTGCTACACTCCATTTTCATTCATGAAGAAATTTTTGAGGATGGAGGCATTCAGTTAAGACTTAAATGAACAATTGAGATATTGATGAACTATGTGCATTAGTTTCCCATTGTTAATATAACAAATTATAATAAGCCTAGTGGCTTAAAACAAAACCAATATATTATCTTACAGTTCTGAAGGGAAACTAAAGGTGAAAATCTAGGTGTCAGCAGAGTTGAGTTCCTTGTGTAAGAACTCGGAAGAGAATCTGTTTTCAGCTTCCAAGAGTCACCTGCAATTCATGACTCATCAGCCCTTCCATGATTTTCAAACTTATAGTTTCAGCCTCTGCTTATGTTGTCATACCCCCACCTCTCTGACCTTCCCACTTTACTCTTAAAGGGATGCTTGTGTCCTACACTGGGCCTACCAGAATAATAACCTTCCATCTCAAGACCTTTAGCCTAATCACATCTGCAAAATCCTTTTTCATCATGTAAGGTAAAATAATCACAGTTTCTGAGGAATAGGATGTAAATGTCTTTGGTGGTGGTGGTTTAGCCACAAGGTCTTATCTGACTCTTGCGACCCCGTGGATTGTAGCCTGCCAGGCTCCTCTGCCCATGGGATCCTCCAGGCAAGAATACTGTAGTGGGTTGCCATTCTCTTCTCCAGGGGATCTTCCCAACCCAGGAAACAAACCCAGGTCTCCTGTATTGCAGGTAGATTCTTTACCAACTGAGCTATGAAGGAAGCCATTAAATGTCTTTGGAGGTCCACTATTCTATCTAAAACATTATGTCATCAAGGGATCCAGGGGTAATATCAAGGCTACAGTTCAACTGGAAATTGGGGGAAAAAAAAAAAAGAAAACCAGGAATTTGCCAAGTCAAAATGAGTGGGAAATGGTATCACATTGTATAAAATTCTGAGCCCTGAGAGGTCAACATCACAGCCCTGGAAACATCACAGGCACTAAATGAAGTCTAGAATGACTAAAGCGTGTGTGTGAGAACTCAAATTCAAATTGTTACTCATTCCACACCTTAAATAAGTGGCTTAACTTCTCTGAGTAAGGTTCTTCTTCCTGGGATATTAATATTTCATTGCATTTTTGGAATGATTGAAAATATATCTAAAGTAAAATGCTAGCAGTAATCACTGGATAATTTTTTGTGGCTAGAAGACCACTTCAGAGCAGTCTTAGTTGTATCCTTGGGGCCTTTTTGAATCTGTTAGTGATTGTGGACTGACACCTAAAACATTCAGCCAGCGAGAGAAAATCCCTGCTATTAACTGCCAGTCCCTCATGCTTCATCTTCTCTTCCTCATGTTCAACACCTCTGCCAATCTAGAAATTTAAATCTTCTATTTAAGTTCTTTGAGACAGAGTAATCAAGCACAGCCTGTTTGCTCTGAATAGATTTCATACTTTATGTACATTCTTATACTAGTTCCTGTAACTAGGTGTATATTATATATTTAAATGAAAGGATCAGTTCTTTTATATGAGTACATTTTATCTCCATTTATCAAGCATAAGTGGCAAATTAAAGCAACAACTTTTATTAGTTTCTCAAAGGTGTGAGATAAAGGGTATTTATATGAGTATGTGTGACACCATTGTATTCATATATCTCTAAAATCTACCCTCATTTATTATCCACTGATAGAGAAAAAAAAGTCTTAGCTGACAGCTTTGCCAACACACTAATTAGCTCCCTATTGCAGAGTTTTCAGCAAGAATTTACTTAGAAAATCTGTTTTATTGTCAGGTAGCCTGACAGGGATATTTCATTTTCAAATTCCAAACAGCCTAGACAACAGTGAGTGATTTTTTCTTTTTTTTTCAATTCATATCATGCGGGTTGGATAAAAAACACTTTTTAAGTTTTGTGTTTTGTTGTTTTCGTTTTTTTCTGCCAGTTGCTTCACTGGGAAATTGGATTATAGTTTTCATCTTTTTCTTCTACCTGGGTAGTACTATGAATAATATATGCACTGCCTTAGAAAATGATAATGATGACTGTTCTGGTGAATGCCCAACACATTCAGGGGCTCAGTATTGGTTTTAGGAATGAATGTATGGAAACATATGTGGAGGTAAGAAAGGAAATTTGCCATTTAATTCTTTATTTATAAATAATTTTTCCCACATTTTTAGTGTCCACAATGTGTTTTCTATAAGAATTGGTAATTTCTCAAATCTTTCTTTTGCCAGTAGGCTGAAAAAGGAAGATCAAGAATTTGGGATCATTACAATATAATAGAAAAGGGCATTAGGACTGTCAATAAATACTACCATTGTTCTTCCATGTTCTGTGTACCTGACAAGAGGGCATTTCTTTATCCCTTGATTTCAGATATGGTCATGTTACTTACTTTTACCAATGAAATATTGCATACAAACAACAGTGAGTGGTCATTTGTAGTTCATCTTAGGAGACAATGGATACTTCATGAGAGGGTCTGTCCTATGGTATAATGCCTGATAGCATTCAAGATGTTGTGGACATTATTAAATTATATTTCTGATTTAAATGAGCAGAAATCACCTGCTGACCCAAGATAGATATGCAGCAATTTTAAAAATAGCCTTTTGTATTTCTAACCATGGAGGTTTAGAGTGATCTCTTACAATCTCAAAATCTAGCTCAGTCTAACATCTAGCCCTACATTTGATATTTTCTGTAATTTCTAGCTATTATCTTTAAATATTAATCAATTCAATTTAATTTAGACATTAATATTTTTAATAATTAAAGTCTAGAAACTCAGATCACTCCAGGCAATAACTTTAGTATACTTTGTATACTGATTAGCTTACTTATGAAAAATTTGATAGATAGGTATTGTTAACCCTACAATACATATGAGAAAACTGAAGTCCAAGAGGGTTTATGTAACTTGCATATGTTCTAATAATCAGTAGTAGAAGTAAGTTTGAATACAGACATATGTAACTTCACAGATTGTAGTCTTACTCATATTTATGGTTTTTATTACTCAGAACTTACATCTTAACATCTGTAAAAATAAACAGAATTATTTCCTTAAAGATTTTGTGAAGACTAACTGGGATGACAATGTAGATTAAAGTTTCTGACATAGAATTGACCCAATAAACTATAACTTCCTCTTTGTCATCCTTTAAAGATCAGGTTAGGTGCCAAAAATAATGTGAAGAAGAGAAAAGAGAATAATGTAACAAGTTTGCATTGGAGAATCACTTTTGACAAAACATCTTGGTTACTTCCTCAATTTCAACTGTGTAAGCTCCTCTTTCTTTTTTCCTTTTTTTGCATTTGGAAAAAAATCTGATTGAGATGATTATCATTTTTAAAAGTTTTACATAATAAGGTAATTTTTCATATAGTATATTAACTAATATACCTTGTTCTCATATATAAAATAAATAATATAAACATCTTTTATGTAAACATATATCTCTTCTCTTATGTAAACATATATCTCTTCTCTTCCCAATTTAAGGAGGAAAGCAGATTTAACATTGTACATTTAGCACTTAAAAATTCATTGGAAGATTAGGAAGGAGGAAGAAGAAGGGAATTGAATGAACAATACCCAAAGGTGTGCTCCCCCATCTTCTATGGATTAACAATCTACAAGTTTAAATTGTCCTCACTCAAACTCATCATGAAAATTCCTGAATACCAATACAGAACCAATACAAAACTCTTACACAAAATTCTAAAACAAAATGACCTAAGAACTTTGGAAAAGAAAGCTAGAAATATCTGAAATGAACTCAGGAAATTGATTTTTATCTAAATGGTAATTAAAATAAAATTCTATTCTTAGAATCACTGGAATGGTTAAACAAATTAATGCAAGCATACAATGGAATGCTTCTCAGCAATAAAAACAAATGAACTATTGATAACAAACAACAATTTGGATGAATCTGTAAGGCATAATGCTGAGTGAAAAAAGCCACTCTCAAAAAATTCTATACCATATATTCCATTTATATAAATTTCCTAAATGACAGCATTTTAAAAATAGAAAACTGAATAGTAATTACCAGGGGTTAGGGGTGAAGAAGTGGGGAGAAAAAAGAAGGGGTATGATTATAAAAAGGGTAATATAAAAGATTATTGGTGTGAGAGAACTATATCTTGATTATAATGATAAATACACAAACAGGTCCACATTATAAAATTGTATAGAACTAGGGAGACAAACACAAGAGTTCAAATAAAACTTGGGGAATCTGAGTAAGTTTAGTTGATTATATCCATGCCAATATCCTGACTGTGATATTTTGCTACAAGTTGCAAGATTTTGCTCCTGGGAAAAAACTGTAAAAAGTACATACCAGTTCTTTCTGTATTAATCTTAAAATAACTTTAATATTTAAAAAGATTTAAAAACCTTAACCTAAAATATCTTGATAAGAATTTAAATTGAAAAAATAAGAACCAAATTTCCAAAGAATTGTGATGGTAATGCATTTGAACCAATGTGCTATTCAGATAACATATTTACCTAATTTTTGATGTCTACCATCTTTTGGGCTTCCCTGGTAGTTCAGCTGGTAAAGAATCCATTTGGAATACAGGAGACCCCAGTTCAATTCCTGGGTCAGGACGATCCCCTGGAGAAGGGATAGGCTACCTATGTCAATTTTCTTGGGCTTCCCTGGTGGCTTAGATCTGCAGTGCTGGAGACCTCAGACCTCAAAGGGAAGATTTCCTGAGAAGGGCCTGGCAACCCACCTCAGCATTCCTGCCTGGAGAATCCCCATGGACTGAGGAGCCTGGTGGGCTACAGTTCACGAGATTATAAAGAGTTTTCATGACTAAACACAGCACAGCAGCATCTCTTTAATATCATTCATAGGTTGAACAATTCATCAAATATTATGGTTGTTGTAGATTGAATTGCATAGTGTCCTCTCTAAAAATATTTCAAAGGAGTTGAAATTTTCTAAGGAGCTGAAGTTTTAACTCCTCATATCCATGAATGTGACTGTATTTGGAAATAGGTTTCTATATATGTAATCAAGTTAAAGTGAGGTCATACTAGATTAGTGTGGGCCTTAATCTAGTGATTGATGTCTTTCCAAGAGGGAACTTTGGACAGTGATACATACACACACAGGAATAATGTTATATATCCATGGTGGAGTGATATGTCTAAAATTCAGGGAACTCCAAGAAGCTAGGAAGACACAGGAATAACGATTCACAAAGATCATGGCCCTTCTGATAATTTAATTTTGTACTTCTAGCCTCCAAAGTTATAATAAAGTAAGTTTTTATTCTTTTAAGCCACTAAGATAATGGTACTTTGTTACAACAGCTCTAGGAAACTAATACAATAGTATTCTTTTGAATACAATATGCCTCAAAGCTTTTATGACAATGTAAGTAAGTAAATTAACACCACAATGAGTAATTGTTTTACATTTCTGTTATGTTCTATTTATAAGATGAAAGTCTTGTTATTTCTCAAGTATAAGCGAGGAAACTCTTCTTAGCCATATGAAACATTATTTCATGGAGAAGATGAACTTTTTTTTTCTTTTCCTGCAGTGTATTTAATTTTATTTTCTGTTATTCTGATATGTATACATCATTAGACACTATATGTGTACAAGAGTGAATTCTCTCACCCATTACTTGCAGATCATGTTTTCATCCAGATTTACAGATGTAATTATAGATATATGGGTATTTGTTTAAGGTTTAAAAAAGCTTTATTCATATTTTCTCTGAAACCATGAGTACTGTGAACTATACATTCAAGAAAATCATTCTGTGGAAATATTTTATTTTATGCTAAATTCAGCCTAGGAAGCTGTTGATATCATTCAATGCCAAAAAAAATTCTAAAATGCTCCCTCACCAAAACTTCTAGAGTGATAAAATGTTATGTTAAAAAAAAAAAAGTTTCATGTTTGAAAGGAAAATATTTTGAAAGGCCATCAACATGAAGGGAAAGCCTCACATAGATGAATAAAAGAAATGCAAATGTGTTCTCAGTAAATAGGAGTTATCAGAAACTCTCCTTGATTATATTTCTCATCTGCCTTCTTCCATTTCTGTCCATACCACTACCATCAAAATGCCATCATAAAAATACATAAAGAACATACTAAATTGAAGCATTCAACCTTTAAATTCACAATAACACATATCAGTAATAACCAGAATAATTATGGATTGTTAGAAACTATCTTTGTAGTTTAACTATATTAAATGGCTTAATTATTCTTATAGCTTAACAAACTATCCTCATGTTTAACTATAATAATGAGTATGGAAGCATTGAAAACTATGCTGTATAGTACTAGATATTAATAGAAAAATATAAGTTTTATAATACTTATGTTTTTAATAGCCAATTCATCTTCGAATAACAATGTGAGCAAAATAATTATCCAGGATTAATACTGATATTATAATCTGAAATTCCTGATATTAAACAAGTTTTCCTGAGTATTTCTGTCTCTTGATCTCTGAAACACTCACCTCAGCACACATATACACTCTCACATTTTGAGTTATACTGACTGTATCCGTTGTTAATTAAGCAACTGTTGGCAATGTATTTAATATCTCTGTATGTATGCTTCCTCATTTATGAAGTAATATAACAATAGACTGTAATTTATAGGATTGTTACAATTAAATAAAGTAAAACACAGGTAGACCATTTATCACAGTGTCTGAAAAACATACAATTAGTATTCAATAAATGATAGTAAGAGGAAATTTGATAATTCACTCTGACTTCTGTATACTGGTTATGCTTTACCCACAATTTGCACATAAACAATTGTTTCTATAAACAGTTACCCTCAGGATAGTGATTACACGAAGCAAATTTTGAGTTTTTAAACTGAATTTATAACAGAGATAATAGCCTTGATATATAAGGTTTGCATCATAGCGACCAAACTTCTTACTGCCTGAGAAAGATAATTTTCTCTTTTTTCTTCAAAAGGCTAAGAAGAGTTGTACAGAAAAGAGATTTAAAAAAAAACACAAAAAACAAAAACCTCTCGCTATTACTGGTGTAAGGAACTTGAAAAAAGAGACAAGACTTAAAAAAAGCTAAAACATGTTTTGTTAAGTTAGTTGCTGCTCTCATATTTCCCTCAGAATGAGTCCCAAGAGTGACAGAAACACCATATAGGCTTAGGAAATTATCAAAATAAAGGCTACTATTGTCTCACTTCCTGGAGTGTAAGCCTCATGGAGAAGCTTCATATATTGATTGCTTCTGGAATCAGTTCAGTTCAGTTCAGTTCAGTCACTCAGTCGTGTCCGATTTTTGTGACCCTATGAACCGCAGCACGCCAGGCCTCCCTGTCCAGCACCAACTCCTGGAGTCTACCCAAACCCATGTCCATCGAGTTGGTGATGCCATCCAGCCATCTCATCCTTTGCCGTCCCCTGCTCCTCCTGCCTCCAATCCATCCCAGCATTAAAGTCTTTTTCAATGAGTCAACTCTTTGCATGAGGTGGCCAAAGTATTGGAGTTTCAGCCTCAACATCAGTCCTTCCAATGAACACCCAGGACTGATCTCCTTTAGGATGGACTGGTTAGATCTTCTTGCAACTCCAGGGACTCTCAGTAAAGTGTTAATGGAGAAAGAAATGGTCTAGACCAGAGGTTGGCATGCTCCTTTTGTTAAGGTCCAGACAGTGAATATTTTAGGCTTTATGGGCCATGAAACCTCTATCACAACTTTTCAATTTGGTCCTTGGTGTGAGAAAATGATAACTGATATTAAATAAAGAAATGAAGAAAATTTAATGGAAACTTGTATTTCATGTCATTTTCCACATATCACACACAAAAAAATTCTTCTCTTGATATATTATAACCATTTTAAAATATAAAAATCATTCTCAGCTCACAAACCACAAAAAACATGACATGAGTCAGCCGTGGCCCTGTAGGTGTAGTTGATGAGCCCTTGATTTGGACACAGAGAGGATTTAACACTCCCCTGTTGAGTTTCCAAGACCAGCATAGAAGAGCATGAAAGTGTCCTCATTCCTTGAGAGAGAACAGAAAGTAGATGAGAGCTAATAAGAATAGACCTTTGTTTGGAAAGGTGAGGATGTAGTGTACATAGACTGACAAAAACAAGCTGAGGCGGGACCGCATTCATCAGCAACATAGACAGTGTTAAGAGGCCAATACACAAAATAGAGAAGGTTAAACTTCATTTCAATCTAAGGTTAAAAGGGACTGAAGATGAAGGTCATAGAACAGATTCAAATCTCTTTCTCACCTTACTCCCTGAGGCCATATTGTTGCCTAAATTTCTTTGGAAACCAAATCTAAACAATGGAAATGATTTGGGAGATCAGGTATCATTACATCAGACAGGATGAAATTAAGAAATCTTGAGGTCTCAATATCAAACTCTCAAAAATTAATAGAATGAATAAAAAGTAGAAGGATATAGTAACCCTGAAAAGCACTATGAACAAATTCAAGATAATTAAGATTTATACAATTTTCACATAACAGCAGAACACAAACGTTAACTAAAAATCTTACTCTATCAACTTAAAAAATAATCGCAATATAGTGGAACTATATGGACTTTTGTTCTGTATTTTTCAAGTCTCCTGTAAATGTGTTATCACACTTTCATAATTTAAGAAAGAAAGAAAAAAAGCCATGAGGAAATACAATCAGTTCTGGGAAGCTTCATAGTACCTGAGTCAGTGTCCTGCTTTTCATTCTTTTCAATCTGGCAAAAATCATCAATCCTTAGAAGTCAACTTACTACATACTAACTTCTCAATGGGTATGATATCTATCCTTACTCAGAGATTTCATCTAGCTATGTGATCCAGCACTTTTTCACATGAATAATCCATCTAGGAGCCCAACTGCACCAAATAAAAGTAGAGAGTTAAGTGCAGGGCTGAATCATAAAAGAAACTCTCATTCATTCCTATAATAGAACTAGAAAGAGTTTGAATTCTCTGAGGCACAGGAAAGATAAATATGTTCCTCTATTATAATCTTTATCTACAAATCACTAGAGACCTTAACTTGTCCATCAAGTTTTCCAGTATCTTTAGTCAAGAAGTTTCAGTCAGAAGATTTAGATTATAAAGTCATCATAAAGGAAAACAACAACAACAACAACAAAACAACAATCACTACCACTCTTCCTTGGTACTCTAGGCAAACATTCCACCTAAACTTTTCCATGATGATTCAGGATTTATCCTAGATTTCTAAATTTCACTCAACTTCTACATTCAATTTGGTCACATAGTCCTGTTAATTCTGTTCCTTTAATATCTTCCAATTCTGTTTCCCTCATTTTAGCACCATTTCCACATTTTAGATGTTTTTCTTTCCCCCTTCATTTTGCAGTGGATTTTTAACTGGCTTCTCTACCTTCAGTGTTATCAGTCCTAATATGTGTTCCCCCAATTAAATCCTAAACATTCATCTCAGTGATATTTCTAAGATATAGATCTGATCTACATACAAGATGCATGTTAGAAATCCCTTAACAACTTTTTTTTTTTCCCTTAGCAACTTTTTATAGCTTCATAGCTTATGGAAAATATATGAAAGCATTAGCAGTGATATTTATGATGATTTATTGTACTAACTTCAATAGGCTCTTCCCCCACAATTTTTGGTCTAATCATTCTATACCATCCTGACTTACACAGAAATGCCTGGAAAAGGTCAGTGTTCACCCCAACCCCAAAGAAGGGCAATGCCAAAGAATGTTCACAGTATCACACAATTGCTCTCATTTCACATGCTAGCAAAGTAATGCTCAAAATCCTTCAAGCTAAGCTTCAACATTACGTGAATGGAGAATTTCTAGGTGTACAAGATGGATTTAGAAAAGGCAGAGGAACCAGAAATCAAATTGCCAACATGTTGGATCATACAAAAAGCAAGGGAATTCCAGAAAAAACATCTACCTCTGTTTCACTGACTTTGCTAAAGACTTTAACTGTATGGATCACAACAAATTGTGGAAAATTCTTAAAGAGACAGAAATACCAGACCACCTTACCTGCCTCCTGAGAAATCTGCATGCAGGTCAGGAAGCAATAGTTTGGAACCAGACATAGAACAACAGACTGGTTCAAAATTGAGAAAGGAGTTTGTCAAGGCTGAATATTGTCACTCTGTTTAACTTATATGCAGAGTACATGTTGCAAAATGCCAGGCTGGATGAAGTTCAAGCTGGAATCAAGATTGCTGGGAGAAATATTAATAATCTCAGATATACAGATAACACCACCTTAATGGCAGAAAGCAAAGAAGAACTAACGAGCCTCTTGATGAAGGTGAAAGATGAGAGTGAAAATGCTGGCTTAAGACTCAATATTCAAAAAACGAAGATCATGGCATCCAGCCTCATCATATCACGGCAAATAGATGGAGAAAAAATGGAAACAGTTAACAGGCTTTATTTTCCTGGGCTCCAAAATCACTGCAGATGGTGACTTCAGACATGAAATTAAAAGACACTTGCTCCTTGGAAGAAAAGCTATGATGAATCTAGACAGCATATTAAAAAGCAGACACATCACTCTGCCGACAAAGATCCATATAGTCAAAGCTATCAGTTTTCCAGTAGTGATGTATGGATGAGATAGTTGGACCATAAAGAAGGCAGAGCACTGGAGAATTGATACTTCTGAATTGTGATGCTGAAGATTCTTGAGAGTCCCTGGGACAGAGATCAGATCCCTTGGAAAGAGATCAAATCAGTCAATCCTAAAAGAAATCAACTCTGAATATTCATTGGAAGGACTGATGCTGAAGCTGAAGCTCCTATAGTTCAGCCACTGGTGCAAAGGGCCAACTCACTGGAAAATACTCTGATGTTGGGAAAGATGGAGGATAGGAGGAGAAGGAGTGACAGAGGAAAAGATGATTGGATGGCATCACTGACTCAATGGACATGAGTTTGAGCAAACTACAAGAGATAGTGAAGGACAGGGAAGCCTGGAGTGCTGTAGTTCATGGGATCACAAAGAGTTGGACGTGAGTGACTGACTGAACAACAACAATTGACTTATGTAGTTTGCCAATAATGGTGATTGTACTCTTATTTTATGATTTTTTTTTTCCCAAATTAGGTTCTGGAAAAAACAGCCTAATACAGTATCAGTTATCTCTTAAATAAAGGTTTTCAATATCAAGTAATATGGAATAGTATAATTAAATAAAGTTAAGAGTATTACATTACTGTAAAATTGCCCTGGACTTAAAATGTACTGCATATTGCTATTCTCTGAGAGAAAAGAAATAACATTTAATATAGAGACTTTTTGATCATAGGACCCATGTGTTCACAGAGTATTGACTGACCTTATCCTACTTCATCCATTTCACCTATTTTTTCGTATTTCAAGTCCTCAATAACCCCTTTTCTATTTTCTCAAAATACTATGATCAAATGTTTCCATCTCCATTACTTTCGTCACACACTCCTGACTTGGCTATCTGTATGCAGAAACACCTATCTATAAGAGTATAGCAAAATTGTGTTGGGTTAAGTTCAAGACAGTCTTTCTGAGTCTCTGAGTTGATTTATACTGCCACTTTCACAGTGCATCATTACTGCAGCTTTACTGGAATCAAAGTGCCTCAATATTCTGATTTAAATTTTTCTCATACAGTGGTTTCCTGGGCATGAAATTTTTCTAAGAAGAAAAAGTAATCAAATATATATTGAGATTAAATGTTCATCTAAGGTCATGAAAATTAGAATTTATTCTTTTTTTTTTTCTTTTCTGAAGAAATTCTGATCACCAAAAGAAATATCTATCTGAGGAACTGTGATTATATACTGCCACCCTGAATTATATTGTAGAAGAAAGCAGGAGATTAGCTAAACAGAAAAATTTGAAGAATGTTTCTACCTCATTCATTGCATTAATTTTGAAGAAGTATGGGCTCAGTTTATAAATATTGAATGTTCATGGGAAAATTTCAAGCAATATTTGCTAAATATTGAATACAAAAAATTCATTTGGAGAGATGAGGTGGGTCATCAGGTTACAATTAGTTTCCCTTTGCCCATGTGGCTTATTATTTTAGTTTACAACCATCCATAATTTTACATGCTTTGCGCAAAGCTTTATTGAATTGAATAAAAGTACTTAAGGATTTTTCATTTGGTTTGCTGCATTGTTAATATTGGCTTGTCAATGATTTGAGATTACCTTTTTTTTTCTTTTTAATACTGTTAGCAAGGAAAGTAAAATAAATGGTTGTTTTATTTAGGAATATCTTATACTTTCTTGGCAGTTTTATTCTTCAAGATACACATTATATTGCCAAGCTACAGCTCTAGACAAATGGGAAAATGATTTTCCTGAGTTTTGTTCATTTAAATACTCAGTCATGACATTGTGTTAATGTTATTTTCAAATAGAATGTCCTTGCTTTTCACATGAAAAATGAGAGAAAGGGAATTGTGTGATTGTTCAAACCTTTGAATCAATGCATATTCATTAGAATGGATGAATTGGAACTCAAATGCACTGGCTGCATTTATTTAAATACTCTCATATAATTTCCATGAGTAATCATTAAAGGAAATGAAGAAATTTGCTGTTATGTCAAGACTTTTTTTGCATATATGCCATCTCAGATTTTTATGTTACCTGTAACCTATGGCAATTATTAAGTAAGAATCTAGGTCAAAATCTTGAAAAATTCAAACATTGCAACATGGAAAATTTAAAAATATCTGTGACCTTGAGTTTGCTTTATATAATGTGTACAAGACATTGTGAGAAAGTAACTTATGGATGCATAATTACTTTCAGAATACTTCAGCATATACTAATATTGACATGGAAAACAATGATTATAAATTGCAGAAATAGCAAAAGGACAGAACTTTAAGAGATGGAAATCTTAATTCTATTGTGCAACAATGATACCAATTCACAATTAAGGGGAGGAAGTTCTGTTGCATTTGATCTGTAATGTTTTTATCTGGACAGTTTAAAATCTACCAAATTTCACAGAAGCCTACAGAGTTGGTCCACTAACAAGTAGATGCCACATAGAAAATAATATCCAAATTATGAAAAGTATATTGAATTGGCTACATAAAATAATTTTGGTTAATTATCTCAGTGGTATTAAATATATTGCCCATCTTGAAACCACAGTAACATATCAGAAGTAGAAGACAATTGGTTATACTTAACCAGCTTTTCTGTGACTAGAAATCTTCACTGACATATCTAACCAAGGCTTATTTTTTAAAAAAGAAAACAGGAGATTATTTATTTTTATAACATTCTAATTTAGAACATGTCTGTAAGACACAATAAACATGTCATCTATTCAGAAGTTTGTAAATGTGAACATCTGCACATTAAGTCATCACATTTATGAATCAAGCCCTTCTGTCTCATAGATTTATCATGGATTAAACTAAAATAACAAATATTAGAAGATCTAAAGACTCATTCAGGGATAAATTAAAAATATCAAAGAAGTAATGAAAGCATTGAGAGTTTGGTTTGTTTGTAAATAAAACTCTGAGTGTAGGATTTCAGAGAAAGTTAATCAAATTTTAGCTTCTGTTGTGACTTACCATGAATAATTTAGACTTGCTAGTGTAGCCAATTAGTCTTATTTCTTATCTGATTTCAGGACTGATAAATATACCAGTATTACCATATTTATTTACAGTTTTTTTCCTTTTTTTAACAAATCATGTATGAAAATCAGTGTTAATGACTATTATTTCATGATAAATAAATGAAAATATAAAATGATGCCAAAAAGCATTCAATAAAAAGTATCAAATACACAAACATTGTAAATATAAAAAATTATTTGCTTTTATATTTCACTTGAATTTTGATTCAATAAAATGTAATATTAAAAAAAAAATCAGTGAGCAAAAAAATAATATCAAACACTTTAACATATTAAATTACACAATTATATATTAAACTCTGTACTTAATATATGAAAACTGAAATCTTTTAAAAAAATTTAGTAAAATTTCCATCTCTTTTAAAACATTTTAGTAAAATTCATTTTTAAAAGTTTACTTTACTACATGAAATGAATTATTTAAGATAAAAACTAGTATTTAAAATAGTCTGTAAAGATTCTTCCTAAGAATAGTGTCAAATGTAATAAGCAGAAGAGAAACAGAGCATGAGAAAATTGTGGTAATGCCTAGGAATTTAAGTTAGAACCAAACTAGAATTAAATGATATATAATAATAAATATATGTCTGTCTATATACATACTATTGTTTATTGTTTTATATTTGCATGCAGTGATCATTTATATACATATTCAAAGCCTTTGGCTGTGTGGATCACAATAATATGTGGAAAATTCTGAAAGAAGCAGGAATACCAGACCACCTGACCTGCCTCTTGAAAAACCTGTTTGCAGGTCAGGAAGCAACAGTTAGAACTGGACATGGAACAACAGACTGGTTCCAAATAGGAAAAGCAGTACGTCAAGGCTGCATATTGTCACCCTGCTTATTTAACTTATATGCAGAGTACATCATGAGAAACACTAGGCTGGATGAAACACAAGCTGGAATCAAGATTGCCAGGAGAAATATCAATAACCTCAGATAGAGTTGGACTATAAAGAAAACTGAGAACTGAAAAATTGATGCTTTTGAATTGTGGTGTTGGAGAAGACTCTTGAGAGTCCCTTGAATTGCAAGGAGATCCAACCAGTCCATCCTAAAGTAAATCAGTCCTGGGTGTTCATTGCAAGGACTAACGTTGAAGCTGAAACTCCAATATTTTGGCCACCTGATATGAAGAGCTGACTCATTTGAAAGGCCCTGATATTGGGAAAGATTGAAGGAAGGAGGAGAAGAGAACAACAGAGGATGAGATGGTTAGATGGCATCACCAACTCAATGGACATGTTTGGGTAAACTCCAGGAGTTGGTGATGGACAGGGAGGCCTGGCGTGCTGCAGTTCATGGAGTTACAGAGAGTCGGACACAACTGAGTGACTGAACTGAACTGAAATGTATTTATATTATAAATACAAATAAATAATATATAAAGTAAGTATAGTGAATATTAGAGTAAAATGGAATATTTCAGATATAAAAAAACAGGTAAATACAAAGATGCTAATTTCTAACAAAAAAGTATACTGATACACTTTCTTTTTTTCTTCTAGAATTTTTTTACATTCATTTACTTTCAATTTAACAACAGAGTATTTATTTTTTCTAAGATGAAACATTTCAACTCTAGTGGGGTTTGGGTAGTCTGTAGCATAAAAAAAACATAGCCTTCAGTCAGTGGCCCCACACCAACCTTTTACACTGTAGCTTATCAACTCTACTGTCTCTTTGAAACTAACATGGTTTGGGCTGAAGCCGGCAATCAAAAAGAAATCTGCTTTTTGTTAAAGTTTCTTTTCTTCTGTTCAGAACTTAGTTCTGAATAGCATGAATATCAAAAAAAAATTTAAAAATAAAAAATGTTGCTTGTTTTTCAAATTCCTTTTTTTTCCCTGAAGCCTGCCACAGTCGGTGCCACGGCAGTTTCAAAGAATCAGTTACAGGAATGGAGGAGCTCTGGTTTAATAGGCTGTTATGCAGCTGTCTACAGTAGATTTTTCTGATCCGTTTTATACAAACTTTTAGAAACTGTTAGGAGCAGAGTGACAGTAGTATATTACAGTTACAGTTACAATGTCATGCACCTACTTTACTTACACATCTAAAATATATTTTTCAAAATATTTTATATGCATTTGACTTTATGTATACAATCATTCTTCAACTTTTCTGCAGGATTATTTCATCCTTAAAATTATTCATAATATTTTATATAAAGTGTTCATTCATTCTAAAAGTATCTAATTCTTTTACTTAGTGGCATTTATGAAATAATACAGAAGAGCTTCATTCACATTATGTTTAAGAATATGACATAAGAAATAAGTTTAAAGAGGAGCATTATTATTTCCATCATATGACTTGTTATTATTTCATTTAGTTGTTTTCACATTAAAACTTCATAAATTGCTAAAAAATAGTCAGCACCTGAATAATTTAAAGTTCTGCAATACCACTAAACTGTGAGATTAATTCACAAATTAATAGGATATTGCATTTTTTCCTGGACTTTAAAAAATATATTTTTCATAATAATCTAAATAAGCAATGAAATAATATTTTAAAAAGCTTATCTGCAGTGTCAATAAAATATAAACAAACAATAGAATACCTGACTTTGTAGTCAGGGAAAAAAAAAAAACTCCTCATTTGGGTTAACACACAATATGTGATGACTTAGAAAACAGGTAAAAACATATTTTCTATGGGTTTAAAAAAAGGGCTTCTAGTGCAGTAAATCAGTTTATTCCCAAGTACACATAAAAACTGTAAGGATTTGTTCTATGTGTCATATTTAATTGGAAAAAAAGAAGAGAAATAAAGGCCAGAAGATGCCTTTATATTAAAAGCTATTAGAAATAAAAGCAAGTTTATTTGTTATTTAGGAGTAAAACATTTTCCATTTTCAATTACTTCTCATATTTAATCTACCCATTAAACATAACAAGTTTTGATGCTATTTTGCCACCTATGAACATACAACACTCATTTCTGCTAATTAAATACACCAAATTAAAACTAAATACAAATAAATATTTTTTCTTATTAAAACTGAATAAAACTAAGACTCTTAATGTGACAATCACTATCACAAAAGATTTTTGATACAAAATACATGTAAATGACTTTTACGACATGACTTTCTGTTGCTAAATATTTGGAAATGTTTTAAAATAAATGATAATGTACATACAGAAAAACAATGTTGAAAAATGATAGCTCCTTGAAAAATAATTTTCACTGAAAGAAAGATATATAATGTCATTGTGCTGAAAATAAAGATAATAGAATTAGTCTTAGAAATCACAGTATTATTCGTATAGATTTTAATTGCTTGAGTCCGTTAATAGGTAAAATTCAGCATATATGGTGCGAGAAAGCTAAAGAGGAGAGGGACATACAATTTGTGGTCACTATTATCCCTTGGAGAACCAGCATTACACCTCTATATTGACCGTTTTATAAAGAACTATTATTGTTTTCTACTTCACTGTGACAGAACTGTGATATACACATGCAATCTGTGTAGGAGTGTACTTTTTTCTCTGTCCTCTTATAAAAGGCATTTGTATGTTAAACCCAAGCATTACAGCAGTGCATCTCTGAAACACTTCGCTATTAAAGCTTGTCATATGTACAGCATGCTGTGTATGTTGAAATATCTATTGCCCACTTTCATAGCCAAAATTCCTATATTTGTGATTTGAATGCAGACATACCCATAGTCCCGTCAAAGGATTTATTTAATCCATGTCCTGATATCATTAGCACTGACAGGGGTTAGGGTAACACTCTTGGAGATAAACAGTTGTGATATATTTCTTCAAAGAATGTGTTCTGTCAGTGAACTTGTCCAAAAGCGTCAGGGCAAGTAAACATTCCTCAAGTGGGTTTACTTATCAAGTATAAAATGACCTAGGAGAATGCCAGTCTAGGAGAATACCAGGATTTTGACAGCTTGTGGTTTGAAATTAAGCATGACCCCTTGTACTCGTGAACAAAATGTGCTTATTGTTTATCTATCTTGATTCAAAAGGGAAGCAGTCCATGCTAAGTATGGCAAAGTGAGGACAATTATGAATATAATTATTTAAAATATAATATATATTATAAAATTATAATTAAATATAAATTTTAATTATAAAAATTTAAAATAATGGTTCCAGCCCTGCAAAAACACCTTGAAATAGGGCATGAATAAACAGGATTTTCTATCATGATTTTTAAAGCACCACTTTAACAAAAGTTTGAAGATGAATCAAGTCACAAGAAGTTTGAAACAGGTTGCTATTTTCTAAGCCATATTCCTAGGCTAAGTGAATATGTATTTCATTATTTCCAAGAATATGCTAATCATAAAACTACCTATTTTCCTTTCACTGAAGGATCAATGATTTCAGGTCTTGGAAATAAATTGTTATACCATTTAAAGACTCTTCTATGAGGAAGAATCATCTTTTATTAAATCACGACTAAGTCTAATCTTGAGGAATTGTTACACAGGATCGAATGTAAACATTTTGTGGTAAACCCCCTAAAATATGATATATGAATCTGTAAGAAATCAAACTCAAATCTTTCTTTCTAAATCAATACAGTGCATTTTATTAGATGACAAGCTAAGATAATTAATACAAATAAGTACATTGTACAGTAATAAATTTCTCTTGCAGGGTGGGGAGCACTACTATGGAGGCAGAATAAATTACTAAAGTATAATCCTCATAAAATTAAACATACATCAGAAGTAATGATTAAAGTTCCTAAAAAGTCTCTCCATGTGTGCGAACAAAATAACTTATTCAATCATTGTTTTATTCTTTTGTAATTTTATTAAAATTCTATAGATTTAAATTTTGTATAGACAACCTAAACGCATAGTAGCACTTCAGTTAAGACTGAATGAATAAATGTAGGTTATCAGGAGGACAAAATACTAATTTATATCCTAATGCTTATAAGCTTTTATAATTATGGAAGCAAGGGCAGGGATTCTAATCTTTCTTAATTTTTTATTTATTAAATCTGCTAACACAAGTTTCATTTGCAGGCCCATAGGTCAGAGTTTTAGCTTATAATTGGGTTCACACATATTTGCTATTATATAAATGCATATCTCTTTCAAAAGTGAAAAATTCAAACCTGCATCTTTTAAACTGTTTTAATAGTTTAATTTATTAATGATGGTTACATTTTTATCAAACTCAATATGTCCTAATTGTTCTTGAGAGGAATATTTCTTGAACATCTATTTCTGTTTGCCTCTCTAATTAGATAGCAATCTTTACCATCCATCTAACTGGGGACAAATTTCCTCGTCATAATCTCCAGTCATGCCTATGGTCACTTATGGAAGAAAATGACCATGTAAATATTAGTAATACATAAGTACACTAGAAAAGGCACCTAAAATGTCCTGAAGTAAACTGAATTTAATTTACAAGTCCCATATCTTTATGACCTTCAAGAAATATGTATAAACTCACAGAACATATGTCAAATATGTTAAAGTAAAGTACAATGTAGATCATTTCTCTTGTTCCTTTTAAGGGACAATTTTAAAGAAAATCTACTAATCTTTTCTTACTTTAATGTATATCATCAAGGAAGAGGGTCAAGGCTTTAATGTCATTTTGAAAGAGAGGAGAACAACTTGTGATGAGGAATAGAAGAGAAAAGGCCATTTTTCCTAAGGCAAAGTGAGAAAAGTTTAAGGGCCATCAAACTATTTGGTAGGAATGGGGGGTTTCTTTAAGAATGTGACAGCCAGGCCCCTTGACATTTCTCTTTCCCTTTCTGCTGGCCTTGCCCACATAGGAGGAAAGGAAGATGAAAAAGCTCATAAGAAATGTAAGTGATCTTTATTGACCTGTGACTTTTGTATAACCATGGCCTCTGGCTCGTGACTGCAGTATGCATTTCTTGTCAAAACAGGTAAGGGAATTGAGCACTGGCCTGAAAGAACGTGTGTGTTTAGAACTGAAAGTTAAGGGATTTGAAGGAAAAGTGGAGAACTGGCAAAGTTAGGGAAGGAAAAGGTAACTATTATAAATGTTCTTCTTTTGAGAAAAAACAAAATCCTGTTATTCTATAGTTTACTCATCTCATTCTCAATCTTTGCTTACTATTCCTTAAGTTTTCTTCATATATTCTATTAATTTCCCCTCAAAATAATTTCCCTTCAAAGAAATATGGTCATCAAATTGGGAACAAATTTAAAAACAGCTTGCAGTCTCTAGCAGTCTTTCTCTGATATGATGACAGGACACATCAGCTGGCAAAAGGCAGTTTTTCAATATGTTATGAAAATGAATGAAACTGCATCTAAGATCTTATAAAAACAGCTAGGGGTGCACAGGATACATTAGAAAAAGGGAAGTAAGATCTTTACCTGAGCTACACTCTTTCTGAAAAGTAGATCACTGAAAATACAGTCATTAAAACTTGCCTTAAATTATATGTGTTCTTCAGGAAAGGAAACAACACAGAGAAAGATGTATTTTAATGACAGATTCATTTCCCTGTAGAAAACTACTTAAACATCCTAATAAAAACCGGGATGCTATTTCACCCATATTTCCTTGTAACCTTTCGGGGCATCTTATCAGGTTTATTCAGAGTCATTTTACAAATACCTAAGCAGACACTGTCAAATTTAAAATAAAGATGAAGGAAAAATCAGCTCTAACATCATCAATACTTCCTGCTGTAAAATCCTACTCAGTCTGTATCCCTCCCCCCCGCTTAGTTCAGAGAAATGCTTCATATAAAAATATGAAAAAGACAGCCTCGCCCTGTGCTTCCACCTGATGGTTGGTTTTTCGTGTCGAATTTACCCTGCTTGTTTTATTGTAGGATCTGTGGCACCAGACCCTAGCATAGTGTCAGCAGCAGCTGCCCCTCATCCAGAGATGCCTAAGGGGAAAGGGTGGGGTGTTCGTGAGCCTAGTGAGGGCTAGTTTGCTCTGGTTCAAAAAATCAAGCTCTATAGAGAAGCTGACACCAACACTCTATAAAATGTCCTACCTGGCCTCCGTCTTGAAGCAAAATGTTTTCCTATGGAAACTGCTTTATGAGAAAATGAGATCTAAACTGAACCCATGAAAAAGATGATATGCTAAAGTTGGTTCATATTTGGTTTGGATTTCAGGCTATGCTTCTACCATTGCTTTTTTAAAAAATCTGCCTCATGTCCTTTGGAACTCAGCCTTGGCATGCTATCAAGTGACACAAGGGAATCAGTAAAGGTCATTTGATTCTAAAAGATATTTCTTGGAAGGATATGTACACATTATGCAATAATAAACACTCCATATTTTTGCCAAAACCAACTCTACCCTTGAGCCTGAGGCCAGTGAATTCTGTGCCAGGTGAGAAGTTCTAAATGCTGACTTTAATATTTGTCATCCTCCTTGGACAGAGTTTGTGCAGGCAAAATTCAAAGGAGAAAACATTCTGGTAAATGCCACACTTACTAGCAAGGTTAACAGGATTGTCCTATCTTTTTAGTTGACAGGAAGAATAGAGGGAGAAAGGATGATAAGTTGAAGATTTAAATGTAAATATATATGTTATAAAGTACCAGTGCCACTTTCCTTAGGCTGCTGTCTCAGCATGCAGAATGACTGCCTATTGAATCATGTTTATTTTTATAAAGATCAACTTGCTCTCCTATGCACCAAATTGTCTTACATATGGTGAGTTCAATACATTCTTGATATACTTTAAAAGGCATTTGGCCTAGAATGGAAACCCAAACTAAGGGCTAAAATTATTCATGACTCCAAAGATTGGCAGAAAATGTCTGGTTGTGATGCTGCTTATTGAATGAAATTATGTTTAGTTGAGGAAAGAAGTTACTATACCCCTCCCCCACCTTCCCCAATCTCCATTTTCTCCCCTCACGCACACACACACACAAAGGTATTGGCCTAAATGAGGTAGAAATTTGTTTCTCTCAGGCTATGGGCTTGACAGTCTAGAACTAGTATTGTGACTCTATTCAAAGAAGTCCTCAGGAAATTAGGGTTCCTTCCTCATCTCCAGGGTGTGTCCTTTCTCCCTATGGTCCACACTGGTATTTATGCAGACTTCACATGGAGAGAGAAAAAGTAAAAAGGGTGAAATGCATAGGCCAGCTGACTGCTAGGAAGTTTTCTGAACTCTGCCCCAAAGCACTCTCACTTAAAACACCCCCACTTAACTTAGTTACTTGAACATATCTCAGTGCAAACTGCCAAGTATTTATTTATAAGGGAAAAAAAAAAAAAAAAAGAAAACTATTATGATGGAAGCAGGAGGGAACAGGTATTAAAGGATAAGAAGCATTACTAAAGTAATTCCATCAATTTGATGAAGTATAATGCATTCTTTCTCTTGCAATGATTTCTTTCACTACAAGGACTCTTTATTTCTTTTTTCAACTCTGAGAATACATTGTAAGAAAACAATACAGTGAGCATGCCAGCAGAGCTCATAAGTAGGAATTTTAAATGGGAGGAGCTACTACTAATCCCTGAAATCCTCTGAAAACAAAGTAGAACCTCAGTTAAGGAAGTAGAGAAAAAATGCTGGGAGCGCAGTAAATGGGCACCCCACTCAATCACTTAGCTTTATGTTCTCTGTGTCGGGCATGTGTTCTCATGCCCACTGTCCTCTGTGTTCACCATGGTGGATTTGAAAAGTCCTGTTAATTGGATTAAAATCTTTAATTTTTAAAAAGTAATGTCCTTGGGGGATGTTTGAGTTTCTTTTAGAAATATTTCTAATTTTCACAAGAAATATATAATCTTGAAAATATCCTGTCCACAGTTATTAATGATTTAATAATTACAATCTATTACTTTTGTGGAAAAAACATCTCTGTGCCAATTGTGAAGGAGATGTCTAAAGAAGCTACCCTGTGTTTTCTCAACACACCTCCCGACAAAGACTACCGGACTCTATTTGAAGTTTCCACTTGATTCCAACTCCTAATTTGTTCCAGTTTTAAGTTTCTTTTTATTTCAGTTTAGGAAAAATGGTGTAGACCTGTACTTCAATAAGTTAAAAGCATTTTCAACAATGTACCGACACACGCATTGGTCTACAAAGTATATGGTTAGTATCATCAGGGAAAGAACTCAAAATCTGGCCTCACATTCCATGAAAGCTGTAAACTAGATCACTTTGATCTTCTTCATTTTCTTCACTTTGATTCTCACAGAGTATTTACATCCTCTTATGTTTATATGACCTCATGAACTCATGAGAGTTTCAATAGACAGCCAGTTAAAACATACAGTATGTTTTAAAAAACCAAACATACTTTAATAAGTCTGTTAAAAGCTGATAGCATTTCCCAGACTATACCAAGCATTAATTATCCTTCCTCTTTCTTGAGTCAAAGATTATAAGGAAAGGAAAGGGCATAACCTCAGTCCATCACTATAGCAAAGATTGCAACAACAATAAAAAATATCAAATGTGTTTTGTTGAAATGTTGAGGTTAACATTTGAAGACTTCCCCAGATGCCTCACTTGGCTACACATTTGTTTATAGGGATCATAAACAAATTCAATTTAGATACAGTATTTGCCTGGCTTGGTATATATTTAAAAGAATAAAGTTTGAAATACAAGTGACACAAAGTATACACAAAAAGTTCTTTTATGTGAATTTTTAGGTTGCAAATTCATCAATTCTTTAAATTTCATGATGTTCGAAAGTGTTTCAGTTAAGTTCAGTTGTAAAGTCGTGTCCGACTCTTTACGACCCCATGGACTGCTGCATGCCAGGCTTCCCTGTCCATCACTAACTGCTGGAGCTTGCTCATATGCTGTGCATATGGCAAAAAAGCTATGTTCATTGAGTGGGTGATACCATCCAACCATATCATCCTCTGTCATCCCCTTCTCCTCCTGCCTGCAATCTTACCCAGCATCAGGGTCTTTTCCAATGAGTCAGTTATTCACACAAGGTGGCCAAAAAATATTGGAGTTTCGGCTTCAACATCAGTCTTTCCAATGAATATTCAGGACTGATTTCATTTAGGATTGACTGGTGATCTCCCTACTGTCCGAGGAACTCTCAAAGTCTTTTCCAACACCACAGTTCAAAAGCATCATTTCTTTGGCACACAACTTTCTTTATAGTCCAACTCTCACATCCATACATGACTACTGGAAAAACCATAGCTTTGACTAGACAGACCTTTGTTGGTCAAGTAATGTCTCTGCTTTTTAATATGCTGTCTAGGTTGGTCATAGCTTTTGTTCCAAGGAGCAAGCATCTTTTAATTTCATGGCTACAGTCACCATCCGCAGTGATTTTGGAACCCCCCAAAATAAAGTCTATCACCATTTCCATTCCTCACCCCCATCTATTTGCCATGAAGTGATGGGACCAGATGCCATGATCTTAGTTTTCTGAATGTTGAGCTTTAAGTCAACTTTTTCACTTTCATTAAGAGGCTCTTTAGTTACTCTTCACTTTCTGCCATAACGGTCGTGTCATCTGTATATCTGAGGTTATTGATGTTTCCCGGCAATCTTGATTCTGGCTTGTGCTTCATCCAGCCCAGCATTCCGTGTGATGTACTCTGCATATAAGTTAAATAAGTAGGTTGACAATATACAGCCTTGACATACTCCTTTCCCAATTTGTATTCAGTCCAGTCTGTCGTTCCATGTCCAGTTCTAGCTGTTGTTTCTTGACCTGCTAGATAATAACTTTCTTCTTGTTAATAGCAAGTCAGTGTTTCAGTTCACTGACTTGCTATTAACTTGGCAAATGCTGATAAAAACAAAGTATAATTTGAGAACTGATAACTAATTTTGGTACAAATTCCATATTTTGTTCGGGACAAATAAGAGTTTAAGCATAATACAAGCATTGAGTTGCCATGTAGCAGCAGTTATCCATGTCTGCTGGATAAAAAGAGAGGAGATCTTCTAGAGAAAAAGATGCTATGATGTATCTTTGCTCTGTCTATTATCCAACACTACTCCAAATCGGAAAAATAAATAAATAAATAAACAAAAGATTACAAATGTTTAGACTGTGGTTGAAAAGTTTTTTTTTTTAATGTGAAAAATAAGGAAGAGGAGAAGAGTTGTCTCTGTCTATATTATAAATCAGACCATCCAAGCAAAGAAGCATATAGATTTCTCATTGTATCAAAACAAGATTACAATACTATATTCAAAGTATGATAATACCAATATGATAAATAACATCATTAAGAATGATAATGTTTTTGATAATGAAGTCTATCCCTGAAAAGTCAAGGCAGTATCAGATTCATTTGACTTGAATTCTGCTATATGGTATAAAGAGGATCTTACATAGTAATTTACTCCCAACAATTCCAGTATTTGGTATCTATTGCTGCATAATGAACCATCTAAAAACCTAGTGGTTTAAAACAACTGTTGATTATCTCTTAATATTCTTAACCTGATTGGGCTTAAGTTGATGATTCTCCTTTTTTCATGTCGTGAGGCTACAGTCAAATAGGGGCTCAGTCAGCCTGGAATGCCAGGATGGCTCACTCACATGACTGGCAGCTGATGCTCACTGTTGACTGAGCGCTCAGCTGGGACTTTTCCCAGTGTCTGCACATGGCCTCTCAGCATAGCTTGGGTCTCTTACTCACTGATTATCCGGTTTCAGAAAGTGTCCCAACAGTGAGAATTTCAAAAGTCCCAGTCAGAAGCTTCCAATTTCTGAAGAAATGGAATTGAGGTTTGGAATTTTCATTATTGTCACTTGATCAATCAAGTCACCAAGTCATCCATATTCAGGCAAAAAAAGACAGATTTCAGTCCTTGATAAGAGGACAGGTTTCCATCACAGTAGTGTATATGGCAAAAAAGTTACCATTGAGGACATTTTCTAACACTATTATCTGTCTTAGTGGTCAAAAAATATTGCAACTAATGTGTATGACAGGAAACATTGATATTAGTTGATATGTTTTCCAGAATTTTTCAGCAGATTGATTATAGATAGGAAGAGAAAATACCCCATCTACGTCGATATCTAATTACAATTTACTATGTGATTTTACTAAATCTGTTTTACATCACATGTGTTATCTTTCTTCTATATTGAGAGTCTGGTTCTCAAGTACACAGGAAATGACATAATTTGACTATCCCATAATTATTCATTTGCTTCATCCTTTACATAATGTTCATATAAGACAAATATACAACAGTTAAACACAAATACAAATTTCAGCATTTCTACAGTCAACTGAGTAAGAACCTCTGGGAACTATTCCATTGTCATGACCTCGAGGGGTACACTTATTCAAAACATCATTGAATTACTGTTATTTATTCAATTACTGTTAAAAGACATCCTAAGGTGAATACTGAAGCCTAAATTATAATTTATTAAAGATTTAACATTTTGTCTTTTCTCCAGAGTGAACTACACATGTTCTTGTTTAAACCTATTTGCATTATTTATAAGCTTAGTGAAAATAGAAACTACTAGCCTCTAAATAATCACTATCCTCTATATAGTAATTAGAAAAATTAAAAAAAAAAAAGCTCCCATTCTTTTCTTTTCTATCAGGCAATTCTAAATTTCTTTCATTATTACTCTCATAGATATTTTTCCAGTCTGGAACTCAGTTTTGTATTAAAAAGTAAGCTATCTTAGTTCCTTCCTGGACAATCATCTGCCAATCAGTCAAACAATATACCCAGGAAAGTTTAGTAATGATAACAATGATGAAAACAGAATAACATCAATGAATACTATTCATCTGTTGAGCACATAACACCCCTTGCCAAGCATCGTGCATGCATCACTGCATTTAATTCTAACAACAATGATAAAGCGTTGGTTCTGTAGCCCTCATTTAAAATGTGAAGAAACAGAGCCACAGGGAATAACCTTCTGGGAGCATAGTCAATTTTATTCCTTCTCTTGTATTATTTCAAGTATTTTCTATAAATATTTAGTGAATAAGTGAAAGTAAGACTGCAACTTAGTGAGAAAAGGAGAAATTGATCCACTCTGCGTGCTGCTGTTAAGTCACTTCAGTCGTATCTGACTCTGTGCGACCCCACAGACGGCAGCCCACCAGGCTCCCCCATCCCTGGGATTCTCCAGGCAAGAACACTGGAGTGGGTTGCCACTTCCTTCTCCAATGCATGAAAGTGAAAAGTGAAAGTGAAGTCGCTCAGTCGTGTCCGACTCTTAGTGACCCCATGGACTGCAGCCCACCAGGCTCCTCCGTCCATGGGGTTTTCCAGGCAAGAGTACTGGAGTGGGGTGCCATTGCCTTCTCCGTTAATCCACTCTACACAAGATCAACTAGCTCAAGCTGTAATTTGAATTTTCTTGGACCAAGTCAACCCTAAAGGAAATCAGTCCTAAATATTCATTGGAAGCACTGATGCTAAAGCTAAAACGCCAGTACTTTGGCCACCTGATGTGAAGAACTGACTTATTGGAAAAGATCCTGATGCTGGGAACGATTGAAGGCAGGAGGAGAAGGGGACGACAGAAGATGAGATGGTTGGATGGCATCACTGACTCGATGGACATGAGTTTGAACAAGCGCCAGGAGTTGGTGATGGGCAGGGAAGCCTGGCATGCTGCAATCAATGGGGTCGCAAAGAGTCGAACATGACTGAGCGACTGAACCTTAACTGTGGACCAAGTTCTCTAGAACACAGAGCCTAAGACAAAGCTTATATACTACGGTTTTACTAGGAATGGCAATGACAACATAGGGGAGGGGCAAAGAAAATGAGCAGAGAAGTAAAGAATATCAATAGAAAAAGGTAATTATTGAGCTTGCTACAACTTCACAAGAAAACATAACTGGCTCTCAGTCTTGTGGAGGATCTTCCAGAAAGGCCTGGCACAAATGCTGCCTTTGGGATCAGTTATTTTTTAGAGTCAGAGGAAGGAGAGGACTTTTTCCCTCTCCTCTTCCTGCCCCTTGGTCAGTTTGCTTTGACTTTTGCTTTTTTTTGACTTTTGACTTTGGCTTTTGCTTGATATGCCCTGTAGGTGGCAGTAGCTGTACCTCTTCCTACTGGCACATTTCAAGCCTGAAATTAAAGGCTGGGTCAGAACTCCTGAGTGTCAGGGGCTCCCAGTGGGGACTTGCACCATCATTGTGGGAGCAGAAGAGGCCAGCCCTCTTCTTGAGGGAAGCTGTAGTGTTAGGTAAATTGACAGCAGCATGGCCTGGGGATCGATTCCTAGCCAGAGGCTGGGTCATTAAGGCAGACAGATTCTGGGAACGACTTAAACTGGGTAGGTTTTGACCCTCAGTAGGCAGATATTCGCTTACTGTCTGTCGGAACCCATAGGTCCCCAGTGGTTGGGGGCAGTGACTCGTAAGAGTTCAATGAACGAATAAACTGTGAGTGTAGAATGTGATTCTGTCTCACCTAGTACTGACTCTTCAGCCTAGTTCACTGCCAGTACATAGTAAATATTCAACAAATACTGCACTACTAAGTAAATACAATTAAAATGATCAGTTTTAGGGTCCTTTTGAAAAATGTGTGTCATTTATGATTGTATCTATAGTTGGTTCCTGTTATTCTTGGTATTGCTCTATACTGGGAACACTGAGTTAGTGAATCCTTAATCATTGCCTGCAGGGGAAAATGCAGGGTTAGGCTCCTGTGAGCTTTTGGTTGCAAGGTTATGTCAACCAATCAACACACACTGTTGTTCTATGTGTGTTTCTGTTTATAAACACCTTATTTAGTATATATTACTGATTCATTAACATTAAACTCAAAGGGACAGCTCTGTAACTCATGCTGTGAATGATATTTAGTTAACACACATATTTTCTCTGTAAGGCATGTCAGAGCTTTCTTGAATTTTGGAAACAGTACATAACACTTCAGCATGCACTAGGGGGCCATTTTAAACAGAGAAATCACCAACAAAAGACACAAAAGTGTGAAAAACATGGTAATAGACAAATGGCCAAAAGGGCACTTGTTTACATTTTGAGAGTTGAAACAAGAAGGCAGACTGTCACCTTGTTTAATGGGGGACTGGATTAATCTGGCAGTGTGCATGTCAGGCAACAAACCCTTGCCCCCATTTTGCACATATCTGTGGATGATGGCAACAACATCACAGGCATTAATTTTATAATTAAAAATAAATTTTAGCAAGGAGGCAAATTTGCAATAATAAGGATTAGCTGTCTATATGTGTGTGGTGTTCATGTGTTTTCCAGTACAAATATGTTTAGTTGGAGAAATTTCTTTTATTTTTAAGAAGAATATATATATATATATATTTGAGGGAATGTAAGAAACAATCTTCCAAGTATTTTGTCAGCATTTTGTTTTTTCTTTTTAATTCTAAGCTCTATTACTCTTTACTATATTGAATATTTTTATTCATGACAACTCCTTCAGTTAGAAAAATCAATGTGTTTTAACCTTATCTTTGTGAGAAAGTATGGTCTAGACTACTGGTCAATTAAATTACAGTCTCCCTGAATGGGTCTAGTCATCAGTATTATTGAATAATGATTAAGAAGTGGTCTAAATGATTCTAATGAGCAGCCAGGGTTAGGAATAAGGTTTAAGTATCAGCATAGACACAGTTACATAAGGCAAGTTTCATAACATCTTTTGGAATCAGTACTTTCATGTATAAAATGGACATTATATCCCTTGTCTCATAAAACATTAGGATTAAGTGAGATAATATATGTTAAATTCTGGGTACAAAGTAAAGTGTTCTATAAATAAATGTGCTTATTTCCTTTCCATACATAAAGCGTGATATATCTTCTTTCCTCCTCTGAAGATACATTGAGTTTCAATAACTCTCATTAATATGAACACAAAGCTTACTCCCATCTTCACAAAATAGGATACATTTTATCTATAGGGATATTTAAGATTCACAGATGGTTTTTGTAAGCCTTACCTCCCACTGTATACATCATGTACCTTACACATGACTTATATTGAACTGACTGTAGTTCTCCAGGATGCTACACATATACCCATCTCCAAGTATTTGGTCAAGATATTTCTACTTCCAGGAATGTACACCATTTTATAGCTATTTCTATACAATCCTACTCATATTTTAGGCATGACTGAGAACCAACTCCTATTTCCTTCATCCATCTTCTTACCATTTTACAGTCCACAACAGAACTTGGTTAGTCCCACGCTTCAGTGATGTTGTATATGTTTCTCTATTATGGAACAATTCCTCTCATGTGAAAACTGCTTGTGCATGCAATAATTTTAGAACTAGAATATATATGCACTAAGGGCAGGAGCTTATGCTTAAATTTGCACTCATCTTGTGTCTGTGAAACAACAGTTAGAACTGGGCATGGAACAACAGACTGGTTCCAAATTGGGAAAAGAGTACGTCAAGGCTGTATATTGTCACCTTGCTTATTTAACATATATGCAGAGTACATCATTCAAAATGCTGGGCTGGATGAAGCACAAGCTGGAATCAATATTCCCAGGAAGAAATATCAATAATCTCAGATATGCAGATGATACCACTCTTAAGGCAGAAAATGAAGAGAAACTAAAGATCCTCTTGATGAAAGTGAAACAGGAGAGTGGAAAAGCTGGCTTAAAATGCAACATCCAAAAAACTAAGATCATGGTATCTGGCCCCATCACTTCATGGCAAATAGGAGGAAAAAAATGGAAACAGTGACGCTTTATTTTCTTGGTCTCAAAAATTACTGAAGATGGTGACTGCAATCATGAAATTAAAAGACAGTTAATCCTTGGAAGAAAAACTATGACAGAACTACACAGAAGATTAAAAGGCAGAGACATTACTGAGAGATGGACCAACAAAGGTCCATCTAGTCAATTACGGTTTTTCCAGCCGTCATGCATGGATGAGAATTGAACCATAAAAAAAGCTGAGCACTGAAGAATTGATGCTTTTGAGCTGTGGTGTTGGTGAAGATTCTTAGAAGTCCCTTGGACTGCAAGGAGATCAGACCAATCATAAAGGAAATCAGTCTTGAATATTGGAAGGATTAGATGGACATGGAAGGACTAATGGAAGGACTGATTGGAATTAGAAGGACTGGAAGGATTGGAAGGACTGATGCTGAAGCTGAAGTTCCAATACTCTGGCCACCTGATGCAAAGAACTGACTCATTCGAAAAGTCCCTGATGCTGGGAAAGATTGAAGGAAGGAGGAGAAGAGGACAACAGAGGATGAGATGGTTGGGTGGCATCACCTACTTGATGGACATGAATTTGAGCAAACTCCGGGAGTTGGTGATGGATGGAGAGGCAGTCCGTGAGGTCTCAAAGAGCCTGACACAACTTAGTGACTGAATTGACTGACTAACTGGATCTTGGAGGACTCTTTTTAATAATGACTCTCATTTTCTTACATAGATATTCAAGAAATATTTGTGAAAGGAATTAGTGTGTGAATCATGCCCCTTTAGGTTAAATGTAATATTTTAATAACTATAATGGACATGAAAAACCACTTAAGGTGATCACTCCTTAATATTTACACTATCAAAACCTGTTATTTCTCTGTCTAGTGTTAAGCATATTAAGTTATGTAAGAATAAAACTCAAGATGGATTATGTCTATTATTTCTTTTTAATTTACTCAATTTGATAGATTTTTTACTTTATATAAGATCAATTTAGTCAGATTGATCTTCATGAGGTCAGGTCATTTTTTTTCCCAAGCTTTTCTTTTCAAGGTTATTATGTATTTAAAATAACTTGCATGCCATATTCTCTGAAATATTATATGTTTAAAGCATAAATCTATATAGAATTCCTATGCACACACACACATCATTTTTCTAGAAATACTCTTATATGTATTTTTAAGGTTTTTCATTTAGCTCTCACTGCAAAGTATATTTTTATGCATGTACTTGCTAAGCCAGAAAAATCAGCATGTCATACAGAATATTTGGAAATTTCAGGGGTAGACACTTGTCTTAGATTGGGCTACTGTAACAAAATACCAGATCTGAATGGCTTATAAACAGAAATTTATTTCTTACAGTTCTGGAAACTGAAAAGTCTGAGATCAAGGTTCTAGCAGATTCAATGTCTGGTGAGAAACTTCTTCTCAACAGCTGTCCTTTGGTTGTAAACCGACATGGTAGGAGCGGACGAGGGAGTTCTCTGTGGTCTCTTCCATAAGTGCACTGATCCTACTCATGAGGGCTTCATCTTCAAGACCTAACCACCTCACAGAAGCTCCACTCCTAAAGGCACCATCTTCTTGAGGGTTAGGATTCCACTTAGGAATTTTAGAGAGGACATACACAATCAATCCATACAAGACCCCCATATCATATCCTAGGCAATAAGTTAGATAATAAAACATGAGCCAGTTTCAATAACACATTAATAGAATACACTGAAATTATTTGACATATTGACCACACAAAATTTTTGAAAAATGCCTATGCAGTTTTTAAACTTTTCAGATTTATCCTATACATTGATATAATCTATGAGTGATATTTGAAGGCAAAAACTATTTTTTTCCTTCTCACAGAGGACAAGGATATTAGTCTCACCTGATATCTTTTGTTATCTTTTATCTGTTATCTTTTGACTAAAAGTAAACATTTTAAAACATATATTAATAAATCATTTATAACTGTATGAATTCAATAAATTTGCTTTTAAATGTTATTTACTGAATATTCCCATATCTAAATCTAAGTTATTTAAGTGTAGGAGAATAAACTATATGGGCCTCATGAGTCTACAAACAAGCAAATGAAAAACTAAATCTCAGTTCTTGACACAAAGAAGCTGAAATTTTGGAGAGAAAATTATTATGTAAAAATTTAGTGATAGAATTAGGCAAAGTATGAGAAAACCAAGTATCATCCACAGTCTGTGGGCATCTGCAGAAAGTTCCTGACATACTTAACAGTTGATATAACACTACTTTTCTGCATTCTGTAACAGAACTCTACCCATGCCTTATCACTCCAAGCTGTGACTTCTCCTTTCTCTAATCTTAGACCCTAATATTAATGGGAATATCTAAACTCTCTGTCTAGATATCTCAGAAATCAACTACTCACTTATTTAAAAAGTATAAGAGAAGTCTTGAGAGTTAATTCATGCTGTTAACATTGTGTAAAGTTATATCACCTTGGGACTTAATATCATCTCTAATCTGCTAACTTCCTAATATAAACCCTAATCTAGTCCTTTCTCATGAATGCTGGAGTCCTATACCTAACTCAACTTCAACCCTTGTATAACTCTTAAATATCTCAAATTTTACACATCCAAACTGAATTTATACTCCTCCCCATGATCCAGTTCCTCCCTCAGTCTTTTCTTTGTTAAATAGCAGCTTCACACTTTTAGTTGCTCCAGCCTAAATATTGTCATCATTCTTGGTTTACCTTTCTCACATTTTTGTTGTTTAGTCAGTAAGTCTTGTCTGACTCCCTGTGACCCCATGGACGAAAGCCCTCGGGTTCCTTCATCCATGGAATTTCCCAACCTTCCTCACATACCCCGCAACCAATTCATCATCAAATCCACTGTCTTGACCTTCAAAATACACACAGAATCTCACCATTGCTTAACCCATTCACCACAACCACCCTGGTCTAAGCTATCATCACTTTTCTTATCTGAAATGCTCCCTTTACTTGATATCTATCTTTTCCTGATTCCCTACATTATTGCCAACAGAATAAGTGTGACTTTATATCTCATTAGATTAAAAAGAAAGTATTTTCAATGTTTGTAAGAAAGGTGATTCTATGATTTACAGTCCAAATTTGTACACCTGTTTCAGTGAAGTGAGATAATTAGGCCAGGATAAGAAGCATGAAAATAGGGGGTCCTGGGCAAGTAGAACTTGTGTCACCCCATTTGCAAGGGCCTATCTAATCTGGGAGGGACTGGGGGCAGGAGGAGAAGGGGATGACAGAGGATGAGATGGCTGGATGGCATCACCGACTCAATGGACATGAGTTTAAGTAGACTCCTGGATTTGGTGATGGACAGGGAGGCCTGGTGTGCTGCGATTCATGGGGTTGCAGAGTCGGACACGACTGAGAGGCTGAACTGACCTGAACTGATATGATCTGGTTCCCTTCTATCCCTCTCAACTTTTATCTTTTTACCATTTCTATCCTCTCATTCTGATACAAATTTTTGTTCAGGCTCTCACAAACTTTCCAGGCAGGGCAACTAAAGTCCCCTCCTGAAACTATTTACCCTTAGTATTCCCTGTCTAGAATGTTCTTCCCCCATGTCTTCATATTATCCTCTTCTTCAGTCAATTAGATCTCTGTTTGAATGTCATTGTATCCTATTCCCTGATATAAAGTAGAACTTTGAAGAAAAAGTTCTATAGCTTTAAATGATAATACTAGGAAAAGAAAGAACTCTTGAGTCAGACTCAGTTCAAATCCCAGCTTGGCAGCTTACAGTTGATAGATCTCAGGCAAGTTAATTAACTTCTCTGTGTCTCACTTTCTTTATGTTTAAAATAGATAAAACAATAGTGCCTACCTTGTAAAGGTGTTAAAATATTTTATAAATTGATATTTGTAAAGTTCTGAGAATAGTACCTGGCATATAATGTGTGCTACACAAGCATTTGTTAACTAAGTATAATTAAAAAATCAAATTAGGAAGTTGGAAGCAGAAAAATATAGCATACATAATGAAACTAGAATTGAGATTTGAGTGATTAGTGGGAAAAATTAAATATACAATGTAGAAAAGCAACAAAATCCAACATTCAGTCTGAAAAAGCTAATAAGATGGATTTTTTTCTTAAGCCTTTATTTATATAACCCTACCCAGGAGCTCATACCTTTTGAAATCATTGTCTTTGAAGTATATTGCATGATTCATATATGTATGTACTAGGAGTTTTAATAAAGGTAATAAAAATATAAATTGAGAACTTAAGCCATTTTTCATAAAATATATCAAAAAAAAAGTGGGGGGGTGGGGAGGCTGATCATCCCTTGCTCTGCTTCCACCTCCATTCTATCACAGGGCAAAGAAAGTAGATTAAAAAAACTGCAAATAAGATTATCACTAAAACCTTTTGAGCTATCTATAACCTATTACTTAACTATTGGTCTTTTGAGGTCACCATATGCCCTTGAGGCATATCTTTACTAAATTGGGTGCCACAGTTTCCTTAGATATTATCGGGCAATAGTGTTTGTCAGTGTTCAATCAAAAAAGCAGAACTAAGAAGTATATTATGTAGAAAGATGGATTCTATAGACAGCTAGACAGATAATGAGTAAATAGATATATTATAGGGATTTGGCCTTACTCATTAGTGAATGCTGGTTAAGACTGTATGTAAGGTTGTTGTCTTCATATCTGATGCTTCCAATCAAAAGAATAGAAGATGAGGAAAGGAAGATGGATATAAAACACAGGGAGTAAGAATAAACTTAAATCCACAAGTATGAGCTGGCAGTTCTTCCACCTCTTACCCTGATGGGATTCATGCTCAAAAGAACCTGGCACCATTCCTTGTGGTGCTAAACACAGAGGTGTAGAGTATCTGAGGAAGAGGAAGAGTTGCACTCTCTACTCCCCTATACCATAGAGATAAGTCCTCAGATCAGACAAGCAACAGTAGCTACTTCATTTCTTTTCACTAAATCTCACCCAAGAATCTCTCTGTGGTCTCTCACTGATAGGAAACATATGTGGAAGGGAATTCTGGAATTCAATCTAGCCAAGGTGGCACATTACAAAGGATACACTGTCCTACTATCCTGTTTCCCGTTTCCTGAATTGCAGTGATCAAGCAGTAAGTGTGTGGTGTGTGCATACATATATATGCATACACATATATGCATATATATTTATACTTGTACAAATATATTTGATACTAATTTCCCGAAAATTACATCAAGGTTATTTATCTATATATATGTGTGTGTGTGTGTGTGTGTGTGTGTGTATGTGTGTGTGTGTGTGTGTGTGTGTGTGTGTGTGTGTTTCCATGTTGACTAGTGGTAAACTAATTGGTCCTCAGGTTGCTTACATTTAATAAGGAAGATATTTTCAGAATTGACTGCTCAACCAATTCTGAATAAAGTAAGAATTCTGAATAATCACTGGAAGGACAGATGCTGAAGCTGAAGCTCCAATATTTGGGGGTCGGTGATGAGATGGTTGGATGGCATCATCGACTCAATGGACATAAGTTTGAGCAAACTCAAGAAGACAATGAAGGGCAGAAGCCTGGCATGCTGAAGTCCATGAGGTCATAAAGAGTCTGACAAGATTGAGTGACTGAACAACAATTTTCAGAATATCAGGAGAAAAACAATGAGATAGCTACTGCCTGCGAATTTGGGTTGCCACTAATGGCATGGACCAGGAAAGTTTCTTTTATGAGGCAACATCCAAGCTACTACTTGGATGAAAAAGAAGCAAATCATAAATTTATCTAGATTAAAAACAATTTAAGTACATGAAACAGCAAGTGCAAATACCCAGAAGATAAAATAAGCTGATTTCTGTAACCCTACAAACTTACTTCTCTCTTATTTTTATGACTTTTTATTTATAATTTTTTTCTTTCTTTCTTCAGTGTTATCTATCCTCTTTGCTTTAGCGCTTTCTAGTAAACAAACATGCAGAGGTGGCTACAATTCTTATTGTATAAAATCTGTGGTCAAAAGAGGTGGCCCAAGTTTAAAATTACATATGATAATTTCATAAAGAAATTATGAAGAAAGCAAATTCTCAGAAAAACAAAGATAATTCTTAAAATTATCATCTGCCTGCCTATCTGATACCTGTAAATGTCACTTTTACAGTAACAAATGACATTTTAATGCAGCCACTGAATACTTGCTTATTCATTGACTTAGATTACCATGTAAAAGTGAAATTCTACTGTATTTTGAGAAAATATATCTGAGAATTTCCTATAGCCTATTTCAGATAACTTTCCTTCCTTATTATTAAACTAACCACACTTCAAATGTTGAAATTATCCAAACATATATAACACAAGGAGTTTATACAACTTGCTAAATACAAAATCAACAACCACAAAAATTTAAAATATATCATTAAGTAACACACAGATAATATGGTGGTCCAGAGATGACTCAATATATGATGAATCATGGTAGCAAACTAGGAGGAATGTGTCAATAGTGATTGTAAGAAAAGAAGATCTTTGCCTTTGGCCATCATTCCCAAAGACTGATAGTCATATCAAGTAACTTTTTTCTGAAAATTAATTTATTTAATTGTTCCTCGGAAATGTTCCAAAAATCAGAAACAGATAGTCAGTGGAAGCATCTATTTTTTTCTAATAATATAATGATTAGAAATTATAATTAAAATCATTATAATCATTACAATTAGCTAAATAATAATAATTACTGCAGTAAAAACTAACAACAATAACAACTACTTTTACTGGGTGCTCTCCATATTCTGGGCACAGTGTTATGCATTGGATAAAAGTTAACAAAATCTTCAATATTCATAAAATCTCTGTCACATATAATGCTATTATTCTAACTTTATTGCTGTTGTTTAGTCATGAAGTTGTGTCCAACTCATTGCTACCCCATGGACTGCAGCCCACCAGGCTCCTCTGACCATGGAGTTTCCCGGACAAGAATACTGGAATGGGTTGCCATATCCTTCTCCAGTATATCATCCCAACCCAAGACAGATGAGTAAATTGAGGAATAGAAAAATTAAAAATTCAGCCAGATAGCAATAACAGAGAATATCTGAACCTGGGTTCCTGACTCTGTGTTATTGCCATCTGCTTATCTTATAGCCATTTTCAATCAAGAAGTAACTAATTAATCCATAAACTAATTAATTGCTACAAAGATATTGGTCATATTACATTTGTTTTTATGTACTTGTAAGCAGTCTAAAATTATTTTTAAGCAGGTTAAGAGAGGTAATTCAGTTAGAGAACACCAATTTGATGGATAAAAAACTAAAGGAGGAAAAGAGAAGAAACTAGAAGAAGAAATGAAAAAAGAGAGAAAAATAAAAAGAAAATTTGTCTGCTAGAGATTTGAAAAATAGGGTATGGTCCTATAGAACAATCTATTCATTTCTTACAATAGTACTTTTTAAAATCTAGTTTTTATTTGAAACTTAGATGATGGAGTTTCACTTAGATGTAGTGAATTAGAGTTGCTGCAGGATTAGGACCAGGATTGTGCATTCTGCATTAAGCACACTGAATTTGGGTTCCCAGTTATGTTATCTCTCTCTCTCTCTCTCTCTCTATATATATATATATGTATATGCACATATGTGTGTGTACATATGTGTGTATATATAACTAATATATAATGTATGTATGTGTATATATATATAATGAAAGAAATATTCATTTAGGTGAATCAGAATTGTAGTGAATCAGAATTGCTGTGGGGTTAAAGACCAGGATTGTGCATTCTGCATTAAGCACACTGAATTTGTGTTCCCAATTCTCTCTCTCTCTCTCTCTCTCTCTCTCTCTCTATATATATATATATATATATATATGCATATATGTGTGTGCATACATATGTGTGTGTATATATAACATATATATAATGTATGTGCATATATATATATAAAATGAAAGAAATACTCATTCAATAGTCTTATTAGGACTTAGAAAAATATTGACAATCACCAAACTTAATTCATTTCTAACTTAGTTTTAAAATCCTACCATGATATAAAATATTAATTGATGTTATGTGATACAGTGTAAGGAATCCAAGAGTTAAATAAAACATTTTGTGTTTAAGACATACAATTCAGCTTCCTACTAGGTACATGATATGAAGCAAGTTAATGTATATCTCTCAAATTCAATTTTCTTATCTTTAAAGTGACAAGAAAATATTGTTCTTAACACATTGTTATTATGATGATCATAGGAAGCAATGCATGTTAATGTTTTGCTAGCCTTAGAGTTCTCTTTAAGTATTAATCCATATTAGAAGAGTTGGCCTTGGAAGACAATTTTGCCTTGACTCTCACATGATTTTATTTTCATAACATGATTTCATTTTCATGAAATGAAATTATTTCATTTTCATATTTCAATGACAGTGTGACAACATAGAAAAGCTTAATTCCTTTCATCAGTGTGTAACAAGACTGAGGTTTCATTTTCTTTTGCACTCAAATGAATTATTTCCAAATAAAACTTCTTTTACTTCAAATGAGCAGAATATATCCAAAGCGAAAGCAGGGGGAGAAAAAAAAAAACTGATATGCTAAAAAAAAAAAAAAACTACAACAATATTTGACTTCAAAGAAATATCTTTCAGTTGAGGTAGAGAAATGAAAATTGCCTGTAGTTTTTATGACACATGAAAAAAAGAGAGGCAGAGAAGGGAGTGCCATTTCTCTTTAGTTCCCAAGAGCAGGCCTTACACTGTCCACAATTTTTAGTGTTCTCTGAAATAGCTAGGAGTTTTGCATAAGGAATCCAAAGAGGGGAAGGCAGAAACAAGAACCTGACTTTCTAGCTTTTCCCATTCTCAAATTTTGTGTGAAGTATAAAGTCCATTATAAAGTAGGAACAAAGATATGATTTACATCCAAAGTATACTTGCTTTCATTGTCATAAAAATATGGAGCTATTCAGATATATTCTGTTGCAAGGACTGACAATTTTTCTGTATTACAATCTCTTTGAGGGTCATTAAAAACAACAATAGATGGTCACAATAACTTTCCTTTTCATTGTTATGTTATTTTGATAAGGATGTCTGAATCCTTGCAATTTTTGTGATAACAAACTTTTCCTCCTTCAGATTTATCTTTGTCCCTTCTTTTAGAATGCATAGGTACAATTTCTTCACCATCCATTTTGCTGAATATGATTTCAATTATCATGTCAATAGTAATATATGGATTCCTTCATCCCTAAAAGAAACGCTTGTTTCAGCAATACATTTTCCCCCAGAAGTTTAATATTAATGAGAGAACTTGAGATCTTTTTTTTCCTACACCTAGCTGACAGTTTGTGTCACAGATTTCTATGTCAAATTTTCAAGAAGTATAGCACTGGAAGACAGCAGTACATAGCTCAGGGCAATAATAAGTCAGTGACGGGCAGCTACAATGTTGGTCTAAAGAGTAGATCAGTGTCATGCTTTGGAAGAACATGGCCTTCAATTTTTATGTATATTGATAACAGTCTCTGAAATGATGAAAGCAAAAGCTGACTGGTGATCAAGTGGAAATAAATAATCCCTGCTCTTTTCATACACTAGAGGAAAATCTACAATATGATAAAAAGTTATCCACAATTCTCTGTAATTGACATTGTCTTACTCATTTTACATGTATGAAAACTGGTTGGTTTGTAAATATGTATGCATATTGGCATACAGTGGTTCAGCAACAAATTGTAGGTTTTATCTATTCAGGGAAAAATTAATAAAAGATTTTTCCATTAATTTTCAACCCATTTACTTTTCCATATTTCAGTTCATTGTTATGTTCTAAAACATTCGGTTAATGAAGGCTACCTTGTCACTTCTTAGCACACTTCCGCATATTTAACTGATAGCATAGAAAGTGTTTACATCTTGAAGTTTATTAAATCCAGTGTTTTAATTTCATTATAAAAGCTGAATTTGTCATGGAATTCCTGCTTTTGTGCTAAATTTCATGAATCACAAATTCACTGTTCTGCTAAAAGATTATGTAAAAATACTTTGGACAAGACTGCTTTATTTTCCTTTTTCAATTCTCCTTTTATCATCTATATGGTTCTACAGTTATCTAACTCTTACAATCTACTCCAGATATCACATATTTTGATACGTATTCATGACCACTCTTTCTGTGAATGACTTTTCCTAATCATTGCACTGAGTTTTAAACTTTGAAAGGGCCACTTATCTGAGAGGAATATAAAGTGACATAGAAGGAATTTGATCTGGCATTCAAGTCAACATTAGACTCACAGGGCTCCCACCCCTTAAAGTTGTAGATTTATAACACGTTTAAAACCATCAGTCCAGTTCAGTTCAGGTCAGTCGCTCATTCGTGTCCAACTCTTTGTGATCCCATAGACTGCAGCATGCCAGGCCTCCCTGCTTGATACAAAGCTGGAATCAAGATTGCCAAGAGAAATATCAATAATGTCAGATATGCAGATGACACCACCCTTATGGCAGAAAGCAAAGAAGAAATAAAGAGCCTCTTGATGAAAGTGAAAGAGGAGAGTGAAAAAGTTAGCTTAAAGCTCAACATTCAGAAAACTAAGATCGTGGCATCTGGTCCCTCGCTTCATGGCAAATAGATGGGGAAACAGTGACAGACTTTATTTGGTTGGAGGGAGGACTCCAAAATCACTGCAGATGGTGATTTCAGCTATGAAATTAAAAGACGCTTACTCCTTGGATGAAAAGTTATGACCAACCTAGACAGCATATTAAAAAGCAGAGACATTACTTTGCCAACAAAGGTCCATCTAGTCAAAGCTATGATTTTTCCAGTAGTCATGTATGGATGTGAGAGTTGGACCATAAAGAAAGCTAAGCACTGAAGAAGTGATGTTTTGAACTGTGATGTTGGAGAAGACTCCTGAGCTTCCCTTGGACTGCAAGGAGATCCAACCAGTCCATCCTGAAGGAAATCAGTCCTGAATATTCATTGGAAGCTGAAACTCCAATACTTTGTCCACCTGATGTGAAGAACTGACTGATTGGAAAAGACACTGATGCTGGGAAAGATAAAAGGCATGGGGAGAAGGGGATGACAGAGGATGAAATGGTTGGATGGCATCACTAACTCAATGGACATGAGCTGAGCAAGCTCTGGGAGTTGGTGATGGACAGGGAGGCCTGGCGTGCTGCAGTCCATGGGGTCGCAAAGAGTCAAACACGACTGAGCAACTGAACTGAACTGAACTGATAAGATCTATGAGTTGATTTTTCTGTAGAAATAGTTTCTAAAATAGGTGCCTTATCTGTGTTCTTAGTTCTTCACCATGAAATAGTGAACTCTTCATTCTTGCTCATGAACTAAGAGCTAACTGAAAATTTTCATTATTGCTAGTACCCAAGATTGATATCCAGTTAATATTCAAAATTTGTGCTTGAAAGAGAGACAGGCACTGGCTGATATACTTTTGAGAGCATGGGGATATTTTGCAAAATGAGATATAGAACAAATCAACATGCTTCCTCCTTCATAAAATTATTCTACTAAAGGATACAAAATATCCCAGATGTTTAAAATTTGATAAAAAATAATATAAAATATAGATTAGAGTGAGACAAGAGAGACATGATTTTTTTTTAAAGAATATGTTGTGAGGTTCCTCAGGAATAAGTGCATTACACACATAACATAGAAAAAAAGCCCAGTGATTTTTTCCCCCTCTTTTTAAATAGTGATAAAAATACTTTTAATTTATGTTTATTTTTATGGTATTTTATTTTGCATTTTGATAGGCTGTGTTCTAATTTATTATCAAACATATCACTACATAAAAAGCCCATTGTTTCAAGCTCATAGTGAGTTCAGCACTTTTTATATTAGATCAATGTTAAATCCAAATATAGAAAAATCAACTAAACCTAGGCATTGATTTGACATCAACCTTGGTTTTTTGCTATTTCTTTCTGTGATCTGTCTGCTTCTAAAAATTCTACTCTTTAATCATGATAAGAGAACATAGGTTGGAAAGACTATCACCTTTAAGCAACTATAGCTCTTAGCTCTAATATTGGCAAAAATAAGTACCAAGATTGCCTGTTAATGATTTTGTTTACATGTGAGTGTTATCATTTTTTCTTGCTTGTAAAATAATTCCAACTGAAGAATTTTAAAACAGATTCTTTTATTCCATAGCTCAAATGAGACAAGGATAAAAAGACTATAATTACACCAATACTTTGATCAAAATAATAGAGAAATATATTCTTTTATGTTGAAAAAACTTTAATATTGAGTCAAATCATGACTCAATATTTATTTCTTACATTTATTTAGTGAATGCTGTGTTAGCGATAAATCCTAATACCTAAAGGTTCATAAAAATCCAAAGCCTTTTCTAAACAATTAATAATATTATTTATGCCTGGTATTTTTAAAATTACCACTAGGTCAACAAAGAAACTTTAAAAAAAAAAAGCATTAAAAAATAAGAATAGAAGATATTGATTAGAATTCCATTAATTTTTTATCTCTTATACCACAAGTAAAATTATACTTACTATACTTCAAGAATGATTAAAAATCAGGCAAGAGAAATAATGTTTTCCTCTTCAACTAGTAATATCTGAGTAATACAGGTAAGTATGATATGCTTCTGACCATGGCTTATAGTTTCTTTTCAATTACAAACATAGCCTCAATATTATTATCTGAAATAATATTTATAACCATGAAATGAAAATGTGCATTTTGCTCAAACTTACATAATATATCACTTAATATATTGAAATTTGAGCACTTTGAGCTTATCCATTTTAATTAGCAAAAATGGATGCAAATATCTTATAGAGAACTAGATATTTTAATAATTACTTTATATTTTAAAACTTAAAAAACTAAAATAGAGTTTTTGAATGAGTTGAAAGTGTAATAAAAAAAATAAAAATAAATAAATTAATTAAAAAAGAAAGTGTAATAATTTTTATATAAATTTTGATCACTGATAAAGTTCATATCAAATGTATGATTATTCAAGCAATTCAAAATATTTTTAGTTAGAGTTTGGCCTTTCTGGACTGATTTTTGATAACAGAAAATGTATATTAGTGATGTAATTATATGATAGATTTGTCAACAAAGCAGCTTCATTATTACCAATGCAGTGGTCTTGACCAACATGAAACTTAAAGGACACTTCTATTTTCCACGTTCTTAGTCTTTAGGTTTTGTTTGGCTGTTTTGCATTCGAGAGATACAGATTTTGTGCACGTGTGATGCAGAATAATGCTGGAGCTTTAACCATTACCCTTGTCATGTCAATTGTAGGGCTGTGAAAATTGTCCTTAGGGACAATTTTTAACTTTCATTTTCTTTTTGACATAGTACTCCTTAGCAAGAGCAATGCTATGGCCTCTTTGCTCAGCCTAGAAATTCCCATGATCATATTATAGGGATGATTTTCAAAATACTTAACAATTTATTGAGCAGCAACACCAACCATTTAGAACAGATTTCAGATTTTCACCACACTGGGACTTTAACAGGAGGGTATCATACTTATTCAGGTTTTGAAATTTTCCTCCTTATGCTAGAAATTGGGAATTATAAGTTTAAAATGTGTGGAGTCTTCTCTTGTGTTGTTGGAAGAGGGTGTTTGCTATGACCAGTGTGTTTTCTTGGCAGAACTTTATTAGCCTTTGCCCTGCTTCATTCTGTACTCCAAGGCCAAATTTGCCTGTTACTCCAGGTGTTTCTCGACTTCCTACTCTTGCATTCCAGTCCCCTATAATGAAAAGGACATCTTTTGGGGGTGTTAATTCGAGGAGGTCTTGTAGGTCTTCATAGAACTGTTCATCTTCAGCTTCTTCAGCGATATTGGTCAGGGCATAGACTTGGATTACCATGATATTGAACGGTTGCCTTGGAGACAGAGATCATTCTGCCATTTTTGAGATTGCATCCAAGTACTACATTTTGGATTCTTTTGTTGACTATGATGGCTACTCCATTTCTTCTAAGGGATTCCTGCCCACAGTAGTAGGTATAATGGTCATCTGAGTTAAATTCACCTATTCCAGTCCATTTTAGTGCCTTGATTCCTAGAATGTTGATGTTCAATCTTGTCATCTCCTGTTTGACCACATATCAATAGCCTCACATATGCAGATGACACCACCCTTATGGCAGAAAGTGAAGAAGAACTAAAGAGCCTCTTGATGAAAGTACAAGAGGAGAGTGAAAAAGTTGGCTTAATACTCAACATTCAGAAAACTGAGATCATGGCATCCAATCCCATCACTTCATGGCAAATAGATGGGCAAACAGTGGAAACAGTGGCTATCTTTATATTTCTGGGCTCCAAAATCACTGCAGATGGTGATTGCAGTCATGAAATTAAAAGACGCTTACTGCTTGGAAGAAAAGTTATGACTAACTAGACAGCATATTAAAAAGTAGAGACACTACTTTGCCAGCAAAGGTCCATCTAGTCAAGGCTATGGTTTTTCCAGTGGTCATATATGGATGTGAGAGTTGGACTATAAGGAAAGCTGAGCGCTGAACAATTGATGCTTTTGAACTGTGGTGTTGGAGAAGACTCTTGAGAGTCCTTTGGGCTGCAAGGAGATCCAACCAGTCCATCCTGAAGGAGATAAGTCCTGGGGTTCATTGGAAGGACTGATGCTGAAGCTGAAACTCCAATACTTTGGCCACTTCATGTGAAGAGTTGACTCATTGGAAAAGACCTTGATGCTGAGAAAGATTGAGGGCAGGAGGAGAAGGGGACAACAGAGGATAAGATGGTTGTATGATATCACCAACTCGATGGACATGGGTTTGGGTGGACTCTGGGAGTTGGCGATGTACAGGGAGACCTGGTGTGCTGCAGTTCATGGGGTCGCAAAGAGTCAGACATGACAGAGTGACTGAACTGAACTGAAATTTAAAATATATATTATATATAAATAATCATAGATCATCTGTCTAATAAAAAGTCCAAGATATATTTGCAGTATGGGAGGACTGCAGAAAGCAACAATAGATACTGATTTCTTCTTCAGAAAGAAATAATCTCAAGATCATACACCATGATCAAGTGGGGTTTATCCAAGTTATGCAAGGAGTCTTCAATAAAAGTAAATCAATGTGATACACCATATAACAAATTAAAAGATGAAAATATGATAATCTCAATAGATGCAGAAAAGGCTTTTGACAAAATTCAGCACACACTAGTGATTAAAAAAAGATCTCTTAAGAAAATGGGCATATGAAGGAAACTACCTCCCATAATAAAGGCCATATATGACAAGCCCACAGCAAACATTCTCAATGGTGAAAATCAGAAAGCATTTCCTCTAAGATCAGGAATAAGACACGGGTGTCCACTTTTGCCACTATTATTCAATATATGTTTGAAGTCCTAGCTATGGCAATCAGAGAAGAAAAAGAAATAAAAGGAATTCAGATTGAAAAAGAAGAACTAAAACTCTCACTCTTTGCAGATAACATGATACTATATATAGAAAACCCTAAAGATATGTACTATCAGAAAATTGTTAGAGGAAATCAGTGAATTTAGTACCAATATACAGAAATCCCTTGTACTCCAAACACTAATAGTAAAAAAAAAAAAAAAAAATCAGAAAGAGAAACTAAGGACTCAATCCCATTTGCCATTGCAATGATAAAATAAAATACCTAGGAATAAACTTCCTTATGGAGGCAAAAGAGCTAGTACAGAAAACTATAAGACACTGATGAAAGAAATAAAACTGACATAAACAGATGGAGAGATATACCATGTTCTTGGATTGGAAGAATCAATATTGTTAAAATGACTATAAAAGCAATCTACAGAGTCAGTGTAATCCCTATCAAATTACCAGTGGCATTTTTCACAGAACTGGAACACAAAATAACACAATTCATATGGAAACACAAAAGATCCTGAATAGCCAAGTAATCTTGAAAATAAAAAATGGAACCAGAGGAATCAATCTTCCTGAATTCACACTACATAAGAAACCTGTAGTCATCAAGATAATATGGCACTGGTACGAAAACAGAAATACAGGCCACTGAAAAACTAAGGTCCCACTTATTTATTTTTGTTTTTATTTCCATTATTCTCAGAGGTGGGTCAGAAAGGATCTTTCTGTGATTTATATCAAAGAGTGTTCTACCTATGTTTTCCTCTAAGAGTTCCATAGTTTCTGGTCTTACATTGAGGACTTTAATTCATTTTGAGTTTATCTTTGTGTATGGTGTTAGGAAGTGTTCCAACTTCATTCTTCTACACATAACTGTCCAGTTTCTGGGCTTGCCTTGTGGCTTAGACAGTAATGCGTCTGTAGGACTGACTTGGGATAGTCTTGAAAGTTCAGTTCAGTTCGGTTCGGTTCGGTTCAGTCGCTCAGTCGTGTCCGACTCTTTGTGATCCCATGAATCGTAGCACGCCAGGCCTCCCTGTCCATCACCAACTCCCGGAGTTTGCTCAAACTCATGCCCATCAAGTCGGTGATGCCATCCAGCCATCTCACCCTCTGTGGTCCCCTTCTCCTCCTGCCCCCAGTCCCTCCAAGCATCAGGGTCTTTTCCAATGAGTCAACTCTTCACATGAGGTGGCCAAAGTATTGGCGTTTCAGCTTCAGCATCAGTCCTTCCAATGAACCCCAGGACTTATTTCCTTCAGGATGGACTGGTTGGATCTCCTCGCAGTCCAAGGAACTCTCAAGAGCCTTCTCCAACACCACAGTTCAAAAGCATCAATTTTCTGGCACTCACATTTCCTCACAGTCCAACGCTCATATCTAAACATGACCACTGGAAAAACCATAGCCTTGACTAGATGGACATTTGTTGGCAAAGTAATGTCTCTGCTTTTTATATGCTGTCTAGGTTGGTCATAACTATCCTTCCAAGGAGTAAGCGCCTTTTAATTTTATGGCTGCGATAACCATCTGCAGTGATTTTGTAGCCCCCCAAAATAAAGTCTGACTCTGTTTCCACTGTTTCCCCATCTATTTCCCATGAAGTGATGGGATTGGATGCCATGATCTTAGTTTTCTGAATGTTGAGCATATACCCTTTAATTAAAAATAAATTTGAAAAAAAAATTAAAAAAGAAATAACCCCAAATTATTGCCTTATCTCTGGATTCACTTTACAATCACATAAACCACAAAAATTCTAGAAAACAACATAAATTTTCATAGGTCTCACAAGTATAGTATAAAATCCTATCTTTTACCCCTTTGAAAACAACAGACCTGTTACTTGGGGTCAGGTTTTCCGACCTGGTCATATAAATGTATGTGGAGTCCCTATCTCTAGGTACCTTTTCAAAGTAGGAAGACATTTCGTTTTCATATTCTTAAAGGCATTATTTGCTTATAATATAGACAAAAACTACTTAAAGAGCAATCTGGAGTTGCAGTTTCAAGTTAAAAATGGTAGCATTTGGTATGGGGATGTCATTTTACAGTATTTCTTAAACATTCTCCAAAGTACTCAGCACTAGTCTCTGAATGTTGTAAATTCAAAACAATGTTTATTTTATACCTAGTTGTTTGTAATTCTTGATCTCCCTTACCTCCTCTTGTCCCTTTCCCTGTCCCTCAATGATGTACAGGGAATACAGACAATGTTTGTGTGAGTTAAATGCTGAGTTGTGTCTGACTCTTTGTGACTCCATGAACTGTAGCCTACCAGGCTCCTCTGTCCATGGAATTCTCCAGGAAAGAATACTGAAGTGGGTAGCCTTTCCCTTCTCCAGAGGATCTTCCCAACCCGGGGATCAAATCCAGGTCTCCTGAATTACAGGCAGATTCTTTACCATCTGAGCCACCAGTGAAGCCTGTTTGTTTTTTATTTAAAAAGTAATAATTCAATTGTGTTATTATAACATTTTATTAGATGAGTCATATTTTCTGATGCATAAGAAAAGTGAAAGTGAAAGTCATGTCCGACTATACAGTTCATGGAATTCTCCAGGCCAGAATACTGGAATGGGTAGCCTTTCCTTTCTCCAGGGGATCTTCCCAACCCAGGGGATCAAACCCAGGTCTCCTGAACTGCAGGTGGATTCTTTATCAGCTGAGCCACAAGGGAAGCCCAAGTATACTGGTGTGGGTAGCCTATCCCTTCTCCAGTGGATCTTCCTGACCCAGGGATTGAACCGGGGTGTCCTGCATTGCAGATGCGTCTTTACCAACTGAGCTATGATGCATAAGAAAGAAAATGTGTTAAATCCAATATTACTTGAAGTTTTAGAGTCATGCTAGTCAAAATATGCTATCCTGGTGGCTCAGGGGACTGGTTATTTCATATATATTTTTCATCTCTCCACATTCCTGGATAAATATAATCAAAGTTCCCTTCCACTTCCCATCTCTTTTATAAGAGAGGCTGTGATGGTTGAGGCTTATTTATTTTTATATTATTTAACAGTCTAGCTTAAAAGCCTCACATGTATGACTCTCTGGAAATGCAAAGGATTAATTTGGAATGGATGTACTAATGTGTTTGGACATTAGTAATGTCCAATGTGTTTGCCGAGGTCTGAATCTCTATGATACTTTCCACATTCATTATCAGTAATTTTATGAGTACCCTTATTGATATGCAATGACACTATCCCAAGATCAGCACTCTCCCTATCACTTTATTCTTAAAAAGACAGATGTCCTGTGAAAAGATATTTACCTCTCTTCTATGAATATGGTGTCTTGTCTTTGAAAAGAATATTTTATATATCTGGACTGCCAATCTTATATTCCTTCAATCATTTCATTAACTCAATAAAAAGGAATAATTTCATTATTGTTATTTTTTTATCACTTCCAGATATTATTTTGAATATTGATGTTATAACAGTCAAAATAACTGTGAGGTATTTTCCTTGATACCTTTCATCTGGCTTAAAGCTATTTTAACCCTATCATTTCAGACAGACATGATTAATATAGCTTGTATTTTGGTTATAACTTAAACAGTTACAACTCTATACCTGGAAAAATAATCCTCAGAAGCAGATAAATGTTATTAATGCTATAATCAACTTAGATGGTTAACTGACCTTGTAGAAGAAAGTGAACTTGTGAATTGGGGAGTTCTTATATCTCACTGGACAATTTATTCACAACAAGAAGTAACTACTAATGAGATCCCTAGCTGGCAAAATTTAACTGAAAGTATTAAACTTAAAATGGCTAGGACTTCATATGACAATAGAATTATATTCATTGAGCTCATTAAGGAGATCTTAGTGGATCAAAAAGGGAAAAAAGGAAAGCTTGTGTCAAAAACTGAGTGAATAACAAAATAATCTTTGATTTTCATATGCATTATTATAAAATGATATCTCAGCATTTTAACAATGTTTTTAAGCAATATGACATTTAATTTCATGTAAAAGAAGGGAAATTTGAATATAAGAACAAATTCATCATTTCCTCCCCACAAAGTTTTACTTGAAATTTGGGAGTGTGCAATCCTATGTTAAAATAGTATTAAAATACAAGTTGACTTTCAAGGAAGGAGTTTTGGGTTAATTCAGTAAATAGAGTTAGCACTTGCAATGTGCCAGATTCTGTGTTATGCCCTAGAGATGGAATGATCAAGATATCATAGTTTTGTTTATGTGTTTTAACATTGTCAAGTGGAGGATTCAATTAATTAGTAGTATCAATTCAAAGAAGTAAATGCTGTAATATTTTTACTCTAAGAAAAACAAATCCTCCTTTTTCCCCTACACAGATTGAATCAACATGGAGTGACATCACTTTTGTTTGCTTGTCTTTTAATTTGAATCTTTGGATTATGAGTTATGGTCTAGTGAGGTACTGAATTAAAATTTTCACAACTCAAGTACAAAACATATACCTGACTGCAGATTAAAATGTCATTTCTGCCTGAAGTTCCCAATTATATAATTTACAAAAGCAAAAATAAGAGAAAGCCTGGCAAATGAAGGATAGAGTGATGGTTGGCTGAGTTAATGGTTTAGCAAGATGCACCACCATGAATAGGAAACTGAACAAAAAGATTAAATAGTCATTTGTTGAGATTATAATTAATACATTTGTTTCATGCTTGATGTGCAGTCACAACATAATAAGATAGCTACTGTTATTCTCGCTATCTTACTATTGAAGAAAAAGAGAGATTAAACAACTTTCCCAATGCCAAAATCTAGAAAGCTAGAAAAGAGCAGAGGTGAGTTTGACTCCAGGCATTTTGCTTATGCAACTACTCTCTTCACCACCACTGTGGACTATCAATTCATGAGAAAAGAAATCAGAGAATTACTACTATAGGAGAAAAGCATGGATTCATGATTGAGTCATATTCCATGAAGGTCATATAGGAGTTTGAATGCAGAGTCAGGGGAAAGCATAGGAGCAAGATGAATTCTTTTTAACTGTTCTATATTAGGCTTCAGGGGAGACAAGAGTATCACACTGCTTGACTGGCATCCAACACTAGATATTTAATCTAGTTGAGGCATCAAGGAGCAGAGAATTAAAAATATTACTCTGACTTATTTCTTGATAACTAATTTCTGACCTACAATTGCTTTAATATATCTAATTCAGTGCTACTTAATGTGTAGTCTTGCAGCATCACCTGGGGACTTGTTAGAAAAGCAAACCTCCAATTCCCACCTCAGACTGAGTCAGAATCTTTGGTGCAGGGGCCTTTAACTTGAGCTTTAACAAGCTGCCCAGGTGATTCTCCTGCTTAAATATGAGAGCCATGGCTATCAAAGGGTGTAAGGTTGTAAGAATGTGTTCTGTCATCTGAGAAGTACTTGCTTTTCGTAATTAATCATCCATTTTCCTCTGGCTCCTGAATTTTCCTAAACAAATTATTTGACTCTATATCTTACCTGGCTATCGCATTATGTTTATGTATATATATGAATTTTATGTATACTTTTTGTGTATAAATTTTTTATGAATTTTATGTATACATATATAAATTCATAGATTTTCATATTGGGTTAAGAGCTACATTAACATGCTCCAAAATCATTCCCCATAACTCCTATTTCATTTCTAGCAAACACACGTGGTGCCTGCTCCAGCATTAAAGAGAAAGACTACCAAGGAGTATAATAACTTAAATTCCTTTTTGGAAACAATACAGGCTATAATATTATTCCAGGTGGTGTTATTGAAAAAGAATCCACCTGCCAATCCAGGAGACCCAAGAGAAGTGGGTTCAATCCCTGGGTTGGGTAGATCCCTTAGAGTAGGAAATGGCACCCCATTCCAGTATTCTTGTCTATAAAATTCCATGAGCTTGGTGGACTATAGTCCATGGGGCCACAGAGTTGGACATGACATGAGTAGAGTAAAGTAGTAGAGAGAATATGAGGAAAGTTAACAACAAGATGATGGGTTATCAAAAACTGTTTCAATTTCTGCATGCCTCCTTTAGAAATCAGGAATACAAAGGGCCTAAATTATGGTAAGCAAGTAAACAGAAGTTATATGACAATCTGGTTAGATGCAACATATCTACCTAGACTTGTATTCATTCAAAAAAGATATAACCAATCTCTTTCTATGTACCAAACACCATGCTAATTTAGAGAGGAATGAAATAAGTAGAAACAATTCTTACCTTCGTAGATGTTCGAGTCTAGCCACTGAATCAGATTGTTTCACAAAAATCCAATAAAACCAATATCTTCCCGCTCCCCCACCCCCAATAAAAGTCGCACAAGGGAAACAATATAACATTAGATATGGGCTGGGAAGGCAGGGAACTTGGGTTTGAATCCTTGTTCTATTATCTACTAGCTTTTGACCTTGAACAAAGGTCTCTCCAAGCTCCTGTGTCTGTAAAAGAAAAGATAATAATAGAACCTGGAATATTGGGTTTTGCAAAGATTAAGTAAGATGAATCATGCAGAATTTTTACTTAAGGTCTACACTTAGTAAGTGTTGAATAAATGTTATTTACTTTGTTATCATTAAAGAAATAGGTATACTGAGTTAATTGAAAGAAAAAGGCAGTATTAAAAGAATATATAATAAGGAAACCTAACTAAGATTATATTCAGGGAGTCTTCCTTGACAAATAGTACAACCTGGTATTAAACTAAAACCACTCAGTCTTGTGTATATTTATGCTTTCTATAAAGAGTACAGAGTTCAGACTTCCAGACTATAAGACTGCCAGCCTTGATTTTTCTAATCTGACACTAGTAATGCAAAATTGATCAAGTCACTTTCACTTTGATGTAGAAGAGTAAGGTAAGGGGACTGCCCAACCAAATATTTCTGGTATATCCTCAAGTCTTACTGGTTCAAAATGCTATTTTCATACAGCCATTTTCATGTTTAATTGAGTAGCATTGAAACTATACAGATTCCTTGCTGTTTGGCAAATGTTTTAATTGGTTATGTTTTGCTACCCTGGGCACACTATTAGACAAAATTGCAACAAAAGACATCAATAAAAAGCAGAAAGCTTCAGATTGTTAAAATCATGAGTGTTATTAATACTATTAAAATGCTAATTGCTGTTTAGTGGAGGTTCAGTTGCAGTTCTAAAGGAAGAAATGCTTAGGCTGCAGGATCCGAGCCACGGATTGTTTGTTCCCTAAAGGGGAAAAAAAAATCACTTTTCTTTAATTTATATGAACAAGAAGGCATTCCAAGGAGGTACACTGAAGTGACTGCAGACCTCCTAGGGTTGAAGCCACCTTCAGCTTCACCCCCACACTAGGTGGTCCTTAATTGCTACTACAGACTGCCTGGCTATAAGTTATTGTTTGCACTGCACATGACCTTGGATGCAAACTAGAGCACTATGAATTAATCCCTGTTATATTTTGTGTTTAACATCTGTGTTGTCACCAGCCATTATTCAGAGGACAAAAACAAACAGCCATATCTATCTCCTACTATATTTTGTTTTTTTAAGCTAGTTCTATTGTTTCCCAGACTCCCTAAATGCATCACCTATAAAAATAATGAAACCATTTACTTCCACTATTTTGTGAAGCAAAAATCTACATAAATAGGGATAATACTGAGATAAAATATTTTTTAAACAATAGGAATCCTGCAAATATCTTGATTTCTTCTACCTGTGTTGCTATCATCTTTCACTTTCTAGTGTCTGTATTAAGATAAGGGAGGGTTCCAAAGCACATTTATTAAAATAAAATGATTTCACTCATCTCATCAATGCTTAATTCATTGATGAAATATAGTCACCATAGGGAGAAATGTAGCAACACCTTAACAGCTAGAAATGATACAGAACAGTGTACTGCATTAAATGAAGAATACTTGCAAGAATAAGTGAGTTAATAAAAATTCAATTACTCAGATGGGAACATTTCCAAGACCCTAGGGTTAAGACCTAGATTAAACTCTCACTCTTGCTCTCTTGCTGTCTCTCTCTCTACAGACACACACACACACACACACACACACACACACACACACACACACCTTTATTCGCAGGTGTTTAAAATGTTCTATGTATATGAACTCAAGAGATAAAATTACAGGTAAAACAGCTGTCATATCATCAAGCTGAGAACTAGCTTCACATAGACACAGAAAACTAATAATAACAATAATCACAGACATTGTAAAAAGTGACAGAATGTGTTAGACACATACAAAACACTCAGAGGCAGATCCCAACACTAGACAGTTAAATTAGGTAATAAGCAGTCATTGTAGAGGGCAGAAAGATTCATGTGAGAGCCAGGTAATCGGTCTTCGATTTAACAGTTCTCCCTTAGGTCTGCTATCAGAGATTATGGAAACAACATTGTGAGCCTATTTAGGGGATTTGAGCGTAAAAGGAAACAGAATTACAGATGGATGTTAAAAGACCATTTTACTCTCCTTCAATACCTTAAAACACAATTTTTGAAATGGAAGCAAATAAAAAAAAGTAAACATGAGCCTATAATACATCATGAACAGAGCTTAAAATATCTTTAGTGTTCTAAAGAGTACTGAACTTTCAGAATAATATATTTAGTTGGTGAGAGGTAGACTGAGCTCTCTTAGATGTTAACTAATTCATTATGTGAACTTAAAAATTCTTGGGGGAATAAGGTGATAGGGGTCAAATATATCGTGGCAAATGATAAGTAGACTTATTGTGGGGGTCCCTTTGTAATATATACAAAAATAAATTTATTATGTTATACATCTGAAACTAGTACACAAACGAGTATCTAACTAATGTTATATACTCATATTACTTCATCATGGACAAATCTTGATGGAAAAGGAATTAACATTTAACATTATCTAAACACCAGGAGGTTAAATGTTGATGTGAAGGACTTCAACAAGTACATGTGTACTTGATATAATATATTTGGTTATCTGCCAGTTTTTGTTGCTGTTGTTCATTTATTTTTAAGAGTGTTTTTCAAATAGATTATAGATCATCTGTAGATTTTTTTAAATATTGAAATTACTGCAAGTTTACAAGTACAATATTCTCCATTCTCTTCATGAAGTAGGGTGGAGGAAAAGGAATGGAGGAGAAAAAAAGTGTTCTCCAAAATTAAGGTGGTATTGACTGAGAGTATCTATCAGGGCAAAGAGTTTTCTGTCAAAATGGGATATCCCTGTATATCCTTTACAATTTACACCATGCTTATGTCCAAGACTGCTTTTTTGAGTTCCGTGAGTTGAGTCACCTTTTCCCTGTCATTTATTCAGCTTATGATCACACATGGAACTTTTTTTTCTTTTTTTTTTTCACATGGCACTTTCATATAGTGGTCCTAATAACATTGGAGTTTTTGAAAAAAAAATATTGGCATAAAACATTATTGTGTTATTTCTCATACCAGCTTACCATTTTTTATCCTCCCAATTCTTTATCTTTTAATGCTTTCATCAAATGCACCTCAAAGAAGTTTCCAATCCCACTGTTTATCTATTAAGTTATTTAGTCTTGTTAATCAATCTTTTCACTTCCTTAATATATTTCAAAGAATGTATTTTAGCATGATATTCTTATGACAGGTCTACAAGATATCTAATTAAAGGAATATAGTTTTCCAGTCTCCCCACCCTCGGGGTCTTCCATACCCTGCTGGAGAGGCTTTCCTGGAGAGAGTAAGACAATGACTATCCTGCTCACTGTTATTTTCCTGAAAGTTTGGTCAGAGTATCAAAAAATGGAGGAAAATGATAAATAGTTGTTAAATTAAATCTGACTATGCATGACATAGAATGTGGAATTAATATTTGATGTGTTAGATTCAGCTCAGTTATAAACTAATAATTTAGAATAGTGATAATAATGATGATGATATTTAACACTTATCAAAGCCTTCCTAAGTGACACTGAATATTCTAAACAATTTATATACAGTAACTCATTTAAACATCACAAGTCTAAGAGATAAATGCTATTCTAATCTCCACTTTATAGCTAAGAAAATAGCACTGCAAGTTGACTACATTGCCTTAAGTCAAACACCTAATTAGAGATGGAGGTGGTCTACTTGACATTGTGTTAAGTGACCATTTTAAGCTACTGATATTTTCTTTTAAAAAGAACACTTTAGTGTATCTAAATTACTAAATATTCCTTACATTTTTTATATTCACTTTTAGACAACAGCTGCTTCTATAAAATCTTCATTGTGCCTTATTTTACCATATTTTCCTCTTAATATACTTTCAGAAAAAAAGCTTTATACAAATGTACTATCTTAATCATTTTCAGATTATGAAAAATTTCAGGCCCTTAAACATTCATCAGAAAAACAATTTTATCTTTATTATCTTTTCTCAGTATAAATTCATAAAAGCATGTATTATTCTCTTAAATTTCTTTTGCTAACATTAACCCATAACTATTTTAGAAACCTTCAGACTTCTCCTCGCTACCCATTTTCAATTGGTTCCTTCTACAGATTTTCCTATCTACCACTGACTGTTATTTCCAGTTACTAAGTAGCATCTCACAGTTATGTGATCTTCAAATCTCTCTTTTTTAAAGAGGAAATGTAATCTGTTATGTTTTAATTAGTGGGATTATTCTAGTCTATACCTGTCTATTTTACTCATAGAATTTCTGTCTCATATTATTTCTGATTCACAATAACTTGCTTTCATGACATCTAACCCACTCTTAATCCTATGTACTTGATCCTATTTCTTACGCTACCAAATTTAAGTAAAATCTGGTTCATGTAGCAACTATTTTTTTCCTATATTTTCATTAGTTTTATTCTTTCAGGAATTGCAGGTCAAGCTGCATTTTGTATCCCGTAGGAGCCTCCTATTTCTGCATAGCAAGAGAATTAAATGATACTGGTATTTATGGATATGTATATATATTCTACATTTTTTCCCTTCCAGGAATCACAAAGCTTTCATAAATCATTCTCAATATATCACATAAGTGACTTGCAAAATAAAGTAATTCTCATTGGCAATGCTGATTTTTTCCCTAGTTTAAATAAAAACAATCTCATATGTCACTTTTTTCCTTCAACTACTACCATACTAGTTTTATTCTATTTACAGAAAACTTTTTAAAATAGTTATCTATGTTCACCCTAATTCCTTCCTCCTTTTCTTTATTCAATCTATACCAATCAGGTTTTCACTCCCTGAATTTACTGCTGCTCTACAAAAAAATAAATAAATAAATTTACTAGTCCTCTACTGAAACTATTATTCTCAAGGTCTTCAGGGTACTCCATGTTGATAAATCCAGTGGTTCTCAGCCTCGTTTATTTTAACCTCAGTAAAATATTATGTCACAGCCTTACCCTGCTTGAAACAATTTCTTCTTTAGACCTTCCTAGATGTTCAGTCTAAAATTGCTATTTCTGTAACCTTGATGTAAGGGAGTAACCTTGCATTCCCTAAATTTGTATTTTGAAATCCTAATCCTAATGTGATGTCATTAAAAGGTGGGGTCTTGGAAGTTGATTGTATCTTGAGAGTGGAGCCCTCAATAGGATTCACTTCAGTTCAGTTCAGTCGCTCAGTCATGACCTACTCTTTCTAACCCCGTGGACTGCAGCATGCTAAGCTTCCCTGTCCATCATCAACTCCCAGAGCTTACTCAAACCCATGTCCATTGAGTCAGTGATGCCATCCAAACATCTCTTATCCTCTGTCATCCCCTTCTCCTCCCACCTTCAATCTTTCCTAGCATCAGGTCTTTCCAAATGAGTCAGTTCTTCACATCAGGTGACCAAAGTATTGGAGTTTCAGCTTCAGCATCAGTCCTTCCAAGGAATATTCAGGACTGATTTCCTTTAGGATTGACTATTGGATCACCTTGCAGTCCAAGGGACTCTCTCAAGAGTCTTCTCCAACACCACAGTTCAAAAGCATCAATTCTTTGACACTCAGCTTTCTTTATAGTCCAACTCTCACATCCATACATGACTACTGGAAAACCATAGCCTTAACTAGATGGACCTTTGTTGGCAAAGTAATGTCTCTGCTTTTTAATATGCTGTGTAGGTTGGTCATAACTTTTCTTCCAAAGAGCAAGTGTCTTTTAATTTCATGGCTGCAGTCACCATCTGCAGTAATTGTGGAACCCAAGAAAATAAGTCTGTTACTTTTTCCATTGTTCCCCCATTTATTTGCCATGAAGTGATGGGACCAGATGCCATGATTTTAGTTTTCTGAATGTTGAATTTTAAGCCAACTTTTCACTCTCTTCTTTCACTTTCCTCAGGAGGTTCTTTAGTTCTACTTCACTTTCTGTCATAAGGGTGATGTCATCAGCATATCTGACATTACTGATATTTCTTCTGCCAATCTTGATTCCAGCTTGTGCTTCATCCAGTCCAGGATTTCCTCATGATGTACTCTGCATATAAGTTAAATAAACAGTAACAATATACAGTCTTGACATGCTCCTTTCCTGATTTGGAACCAGACTATTATTTCATGTCCAGTTCTAACTGTTGCTTCCTGACCTGCATACAGATTTCTCAGGAGGCAGGTCAGGTGGTCTGGTATTCCCATCTCTTTCAAAATTTTCCACAGTTTTTGGTGATGCACACAATCAAAGGCTTTGTCATAGTCAATAAAGCAGAAGTAGATGTTTTTCTGGAACTCTCTCACTATTCTGATGATCCAGCAGATGTTGGCAATTTGATCTCTGGTTCCTCTGCCTTTTCTAAATCCAGCTCAAGAGATACTTGGAGTAACAGGAGTAACAGGGAAATTTGGCCTTGGAGTACAAAATGAAGCAGGACAAAGGCTAACATAGTTTTGCCAAGAGAATGCACTACTCATAGCAAACACCCTCTTTCAAGAATATAAGAGATGACTCTACACAAGGACATCACTAGATGATCAATACTGAGATCAGATGGATTATATTCTCTGCAGCTGGAGTTGGAGAAGCTCTCTACAGTCAGAAAAGACAAGACTGGAAGCTGACTGTGACTCAGATCATCATCTCTTTATTGTAAGCTTCATACTTAAATTGAAGAAAGTAGGCAAAACCACTGGGTCATTCAGGTATGACCTAAATCAAATCCCTTATGATTATACGGTGGAGGTGATGAATATATTCAAGGGATTAAATCTGGTAGACATAATGCCTGAAGAGCTAAAGATGGAATTTGTAACTCTACAGAAGGTGGTGACCAAATTATCCCCAAGAGAAAGAAATGCAAGAAGGTGAAGTGGTTGTCTAAGCAGGCTTTACAAATAGCTAAGAAGAGAAAAGAAGCAAAAGGCAAAAGAGAAAGGGAAAGATATACTCAACTGAATGCAGAGTTCCAAAGAATAGCAAGGAGAGATAAGAAGGCCCTTTTAGGTGAAAAATGCAAAAAAAAAAAAAAAAAAAAAAAGGGCAAAATCTTAACTCCTGGACTGCCAGGGAAGTCCTTAGTGACTAAAATAAGGATATTCTTAAGTACATCATTATTTAGTCCATAATTCTATTAATTTGGCAATGAAAATGCAAATAGCTTCACACATGTGTATATATGCATATATGAACAAAAAGTACATAAGCAAATCATCATGATGATATTTTCCTTAGATGTTCAATGAGTACATATTTGCTATGAATTTTGCTATATAATAGAGTTGGTTGAGAAAGCAAATAGGTTTCTCATTTTATGATGACTGAGGTATGTTTAAGAAGATTATATATATCTATATATTCTCTTTTAGTTTGCCACATTATTCCCTAGTGTCTACTATCAGAACTAACAGGATATTTTAGTATCTTTGAAATTGTATTTTAAAAATATATTGCAGTAATCTATGATGGGTATACATGATTTAGCAGAATCACATGTGAATGAGACATGGGTACTGACGATAAAGTAAGCTCAACTTGACATGACTACCAAAAGTATAATGAGGTTTTAGGCTGCAATGTCAGAATTATAATATTTAAAATAAAAGGCAGGTACTTTATTATAGTTGAAACATATGTTTAGTTCTGAATGTTTCATTTGAAGATGAATATATATATATATATGTATGTATTAATACATATATATAGCTTCAGAAAACAGTCATGGATATAACTAAGATACTTAAAAGCTGACTTTGCTGAGACAAAAGAAGGAGATGTTAAAAATATCAGGAAATAGTTGCTAGGTATGAAAGCAAGTTGACATATTTATTCTAAATTTACAGAGATAACTTTCTCTTGGAAATGTCAAGAAGTAAAATATACTTAATCAAAAGATAACAAACTATCTGTCAGTGGAACTATTCAAGCAAAATTGATTTGACAAGTGGGTTGAAATCATTCAGAGGAATAGCCCAACCTCTGAGATCTGGGGGACCAAATGAACTTTAATTTCCCTTTCAACATCAAAATGCTATGCCTTTGAAATGCACATTAAAATAACTATACAAGTCAATAAATGCCAGTCACCAAATAACTCATAAGTGCTAAAGAAGATTAGAGGTGGGAGGAGAAATAAATAACCTCTTTTCTAGTGGGAACAAACCTCAAAGAAGTGATGGGATTTGAATTTGCCCTTTGGGGAGGAAAAGAAAAGAACATGTTGAAAACATTCCAATAAAGGGAACATATTTGATCAAAGATAAGAAAAGCCCAAATATGTGTGGAGTGCTCAGGAAAAAATAATAATGATAAAACACTGCATTTTTATAGTTTATATTGGCTTTCAAAATGAGTAACAATATCAAACTTGACCTTCACAATGTCATTATAAGATAGGAAACTGAGGTTCAGTATGGTCATATAAACACTCCGACTAGATTTTTCATTTTCTAACTTTCTGTCAAGCATTCATTCTACTCTCTTAAATGGCATCCCACGTACCCATGGAAGCAGAAAGTAACTGTTGCATTTTATTTTCTTCTTTCTTATTTTAATACTAGATGTATTTATGAGCCATACTGCTTGAAACTAGCAATAGAATTCTAAATTAATGCATATTTATTGTCTACAATTGAATATGTTTGTATAGGAAATATGTTTCTATCAAGATATTCTTTTAATCCAGTTAATTCAAAAATGAATGTTATATATCATTGAAGTATGCATGTATCACTATTATAAAAATCTTCTTATACAGGTTAGACCAGTTCTTAAAGTAAATGTTATGCTTTTAACATGCTGTGGTTTCTTGCTGATAGATAGAAGAGGGTTTTGACAATTTTGTTACCATTCCTGAATACCCAATCTCCTTTTTCTCTTTGCCTAAATGATTATTACTCATCAAATCTCAGTTTAAATGTGACTTTTTTAGAGAGATCATTCTCTGAATCATCCCCATAGATCTGCCAAATTTCCCTTTTGCATGTTTTTATAGTGTCTTCTATGTGAGGTTCCTAACACATATCATGTGTGTGTGCATGTTAAGTCACTTCAGTGCTGTCTGACTTTTTGCGACCCAATGGACTGTAGCCCATCAGACTCCTCTGTCCAGGGGATTCTCCAGGCAAGAATACTGGAGTGGGGTGCTATGCCCTCCTCAACACATATGATAAAGTTAATTAAATCTTTAGAAAGGTTGGGATTGGTTTAATACTCAATGCCGTGACAGACTGGGAGCTCTACGAGAGTATCAACCTCTTCTCTCTACATCCCCAGCAGGAAACACAAAAACTAGCACTTGCCAATGCTCAGAATAAACCTTTTAAATCAACAGTCAATGGATGTATGCTAAAATTGAGTGCACCACAAAAAATAAATGTGGTGATAATTTTTTGATCATATTTATTGCTAAGAAATAGTTTCACTAAGGACAGTTTTTCTTGATTATTCTCAGAATGTCTTTATGTTGACATTTAGTAAAATTCTCATGTTAGGAAAAAAGCTAACATAAAATAAATAGTTCTCTCTCAATATGTTTTTCCTTAGGTAACCCAGGAAACTGGAATATCTTGAACACCAGATACTACAGTAATCAGAGAATGCAATGCCTGAAATATTCTGTAATGAGTATAAAGAAACAGAGCATGTTCCTGTCACAAGGAATAAAAATTTAATAAAATTAATATAGTTCATATGATGCAGGGGCATTTCTGTGCATAATAATCCAGGCAATGACTGATAGAAAAGTGAAAATAATATATTGTTTACTTGTATTACTTTAACCCTTCCTTCTCTACAGGATTTTGGTATAAACTACCTCACCATAAGATGTTCATTGAAATAATCCTTAAATTAAATCATAGCACTCCATTAATTTACATATAATTAATTTTAATCATCCTCATATATAGTTACATGTCTAGCTATCTTTACACAACTTTTTAAATATTTCTGTAATAAATGCTTCAGTTTCCTTCTTATAGGTATATGTTTGAGAATACATCAGACAAATTTACTAAAAAAAATTCCATAAATAATGAGAAAGGGTACAACCTGTGATCACAAATTTAGTCAGTTACCTTACCTGAAATGATAGCATATTTTATGATATTTTATTTAGGTAATATCGTATCACCTCAAATATCATAAGTCTAGAATTTTACTTAAGGTATGTAGGATAGAGTCTTCCAATAAGCTTAAAACATATTAAAGTAGAAAAAGTAAACAAAAGTATGATTTTTCCAAACATCCAAGTGGCTTTAGATGCTATTGAGATCACTAATAACCTCATCAGAGGTGAGAGTTCACATCCAAATATTTTGAGCTACAAGTTCAAAATGTCATTATGTCCCATAATATTAAAAGCATATTCAGGGACAATAGCTTAAAAAGACTCTAGTGAGATATATCTCACCCCAATGTACACTTATAAACTGAAAAGCACCATTTGAATGGCATTTGAAATTAGTTTCATGTGTCCTATCTAGAACTATCATTTTCTCTAAATACACAGATGTCCACAGAGATATTTAACTAGGTCATAATGCAATTTCCTCACTTATTACTAATTAATTATGTGCAAATGGAGAGAGCATCAGTGGCAAAAATCTGCCAATCCAATAACACTTGAACCACAGAGGGTTATATCAGCAAGTTTTGAGTTTGTCAGTTCTCAAATTATAAAGGATGAAGTCACAGACACTGTCTATGTTACTGCATCATATCTATAAAAACTTAAATGCTACTCTTGGTATTTAAATTGTGATTTATTAATGTGACAGTCATTGGTTATCATTAACCCTGTAGAACATCAACAGTGTCAGTCAATTAATCTCTATTAAGGAGTAACCATGGAAAAAACCTTGGATGTCTTAATCACTAACATAGTAAGTTTTTATGATCACATTTAGTTACAATAAAATACAGTTTCTAATTTGTAGCTAGAATATTATTGAAATATAATAGTATTATATGAGATATGGATGGCAGACTAATTCATCAAGACATCAAAGTTACTATAATGGCACAGCTTTCTATGTATTGTATGATTATCGGGATGTAGTAGTTCAACTTGATTACTAAGTCAGTAATAGTCTAGGAAAATGGCGACTTTTCCTAATTATATCTTTCTGCTACTTACAGATGGTGATAAACAATGTGCAATTGATTTTATTCTGTAATGCCATAATTAGTCTTGTGTTGAGAAGACTATATGAAACAAAAGTACATCTGGGCTCAATACTACACTTTTTAAAATGAAACCAAATATTAATTTTTCAGTGAGGGCAGTTGTTATCTTGTTAATATCATCTCAAGTCATTATAATAGTAATCTAAAAATAGTTAACTATTATAAATGTAGGCTTTAATATTTATCAAAACAAACAACTGCTCACAAAGTATATCCCATGTCATCTGTGAATAATTCTTGCCATGCTGTGAAGCTATTGAAAATTGTTTATTTCCATGAAAGAGAATTATAAAATATTTATCAATACATTTCCAATAGAATTTAAATGAAATTGCATAATATGTAAAAATCTCTATTTACCAAGCTCATCCTCTGGATTAGCTAACAGAAGAAATATTTCTTTAAAAAATATCAAAATATAAAGTAAGTTCTTCTGTAAAGTTAGAAAAATACCAAAATAAATTACATTTTTCAGGAAAGACAAAGAAATATGTTCTAGCAATAAAAAAATTAAATACCAAACATACTCCAAAGATACCAGATGCAATACTTAAAATGTGATCTCAATGTCATGTGGAACCTGAACTACATGGTAGGTGACTGGCTATTGTAGCTTCTAAACTATAAAGTTTCCTGTAAATACATATCAAAAGTTTTGAAGTTAAGACTTTTTTTTAAGGATAGCACAATGTAAAATAATTAACTGCAACATTCTGTGAGTAGCACAGTAGTTGATAAATCCAAAATTTATAGAGTCAAAGAGCTTAAGATAAAAATTAGAAGTATTTCCCAGCTAATTTATATTTTAAAAGTAAAACTAATACAACATAACAAGTAAAATGAGAAAATCAATATAAACTTTTTAATTAAAAAAAGCACATGAAAAGTTTGAAAAAGCAGTTATTCAATTTTTCTCACTTTCTTGCTATATTCTAAACTATAATATGAGCATATGGAAGCATTATTAACCACTTTAAGTACAAAATCACAGTATGACTTTAGAACTACATTCTTGAATTATGTTTGAAGCAATTGAAAGGGTGAGGGATGGTGTGGGCAGTAGTGAGGAGCAGATGGCATCATTCAAGATTTTGCTGGACTCTGGACTAGAGTTATAATTAGATGAATTAAATCTTATTACCAGTAGAGAATTTAGTTCTTCATTTAAAGGAATTAGGAACGTCTTTTAAAATATACTCAATGGTTTTCTTACAAACCATCTAAGTTACTCTTTCATTGTAAATATAACTTCATTTCTATACCTACAGATGGGCATTGACATGGGGAAGTTCAGTTCAGTTCAGTTTAGTCGCTCAGTCGTGTCTGACTCTCTGCGACCCCATGGATTGCAGCACGCCAGGCCTCCCTGTCCATCACCAACTCCTGGAGTTCACTCAAACTCATGTCCATTGAGTTGGTGATGCCATCCAACCATCTCATCCTCTGTCGTCCCCTTCTCCTCATGCCTTCAATCTTTCTCAGCATCAGGGTCTTTTCCAATGAGGCAGTTCTTTACATCAGGTGGCCAAAGTTTTGGAGTTGGGCGTTATTACAGTGATCGTTAGTTCAAGAAATAGTTAAGATAGCAAGTGCAGCAAAGTAGAACAAAAAGGCATGTTGAATCATATATATCTCAGTTCAAATTCTCACTCTATCATTAATATGTAGAGAACTATATTATCTATGTATTGAAAGTTCAATAATATGCAATATGTTTTCACCAGCATGTCTGTTTTATTCACTGTTTGATGCCTAGAACATAACTTGGGACCTACACCTATTAGGACCTTACTAAACATTTGCTTTCTGGCACACACTAACATAAAATCTATTTATTAAATTATGCATCTGCTACTTAACTCTGTTTAATATCAAGCAAAAATGATAGAAAGCTTTGGTAAAATAGCATGCTATAATTCAGTTCTGCTTAATCTTTAGCCCCCTAATAGGCTTCAGGAGATCTCCAACATCTTACATTCTATGTAAATTTTCTGAATTTTGTTCATTCAATAAGTATGTATTGAGATACATTGGATTCCAGACTTCTTTCATTAAGTTATTTAACCTCTTTGTGCCTAGTTATATCAACTTGAGAATGACTGATAAGAAATTAAATCACTGAATACATGTAAAGTATTAAAATGACTTACACATAGTAAATACATAATAAATACTTATTATTATTATCAGCAGTATTATTAGCGAGTGATTGATTTAAAAGTATGAGGAAATGTAACATTTGCTCTATTAAGAGTGTAATATCTATTAGAGTTCCCAAAATGTTGGTGCTTCAACAAAAGTTTAGAACCAATGTTATGAGTAGTCTGAATGGGAACTGTGGAATAAAGACCTCCAAAAAGCCTCTCCTCCATAAAAGCAATAAGAATACTGGCAAAAATTGTCAAAATCTGCTTTTCAGAACTTTGAGAATTAACCTAAACTTGCAACATCCCAGAGTGAATTTATTTACTTATTTAAAAAGCAGCTTAATCTTATTTAAAACAGTAAGCTTTGTGGCACTTTAACTTGCCCTATTTTTTCCCCTTCTTTCTAGCTCCACAGTACTCTTGAAAATACAGCTCACAATTGCAGTGAAAATGAGCAGCCGAGTCACCACTGGAGAAGACAGAACAGATGTGGAACTCCCCAATAGCATAATTTTCAAAAAACTTTTATTTTTGACCACTCTGGAAATTCTCTGGAAAACCCAACTCACAGGCTTGCCTTTATTTCATCTGTTAGAGTTTTTCTGATGAAATTAGTCTTTTCCACAGGGGCAATTGTCAAAAACAATCAGCAGTAATTGTTTAACATCACACATGCCTGAGGCAGTGATAGCAGGTGAGGCCAACTAGAAGCTGACCAAAACTTAAAAGGAAAAACTGGGGAATAAGATACCCACAGGGGGATTTGAAAAGCTCTGATATACTCACAGAAATCATAAAGACTACATTCATTCATATGGCTCTACACATGCCCAACAAAGACCTAAGAATGTTCTCTGCTCTTACCTCTGGCTGACTTAAGGCTCTGTGCAAGCAGATAACAAAGACGGAAGGCCAAGTTGCAAACTGCTTGCCTATGTACTAAAGGTAGCCCCAACACACGCATGAAGCCACTTGACAAACCTAAGGAAACTTATGGTCTTAAGCATTTAAAATGAAACTTTAAGTCAAAAAGAAACCATTTAAAATGAAATTTTAAATCAAAAAGCAATCAATAAGAAACTTCATAGGACACACATTTTAGTAAATACAGAGTTTACAGAATGATTTCAGCAAAGTCACTGAACAAGTGAAAGCAAAAGCAGCAAGCCTTGGTTAGGGGAGAATCTGATTTTCAGAGTTGCTACATAATATTGTTTAAAATATCCAGTTTTCAACAAAAAAATTACAAAACATACAAAGAATTAAGGGCTTCCCAGATGACTCAGTGGGTAAAGGATCTGCCTGCATTGAAGAAGACATAAGAGAAGTGAGTTTGATCCCTTGACTGGCAAGATCCCCTGGAGGAGGGCATGGCAACTCACTCGTTTTCTTGCCTGGAGAATCCCCATGAACAGAGGAGCCTGGTGGACTGCAGTCCATAGGGTAGCAAAGAGTCAGAAATGACCAAAGCAACAAAGAAATAAGTAGGGCTCATTCACCAGAAACAAAAGCAGTCAACAGCAAACTATCGAAGGAAGTCTAAACATTGGTCACAGTAAACCAAGGTTTTAACTAATATATTTTAAATATGTCTGAAGAACTAAAGGGAACCATGTATAAGAAACAAAGAAGACTATGAAACAGTGTCTTCCCAAGGGATAGATTAAAAAATAATTATAACCATGTAAAAATTCTGGAGCTGACAAGTGCAATTATTGATATATACAAAAAAAAAAAAACTACAGGAATCCAACAGCATATTTAAGTTGGCAGAAAAATGAATCACAAAATTAAGGATAGGTCAATTATGATTACTCATTCTTTGTAACAGAAATGAAAAGAATGAAAAATGAACAAAACCTCAGAAACCTATGAAACTGTATCAACCACAACATGATACTAGGGTTCCCAGGAAGAAAGAAAAGAGAAAGGAGAAAACTGGATTTGAAGAAATACTGGTTAATGTTTTTTGGCCCAAATTTGATGAAAAATATTAATCTACAAGTCCAAGAAGCTCAAAAACTAGGATAAAGTCAAAGAGATCCACATCTAGAAACATAATCAAGCTGTCAAAAGTGAAAGACAAATGTTGAGTCTTGAAATCAGCAAGAGAGAAGCAACTCTTCACGTACAAAGGATCATGAATAAGTTAACAGCTGATTTCTAATCAGTAGCAATATAAGCCAGAAGTCAGTGGGACAGTATATTCAAAGTCCTGAGTGGGGGGAGGGGGAACTGGCAGCTAAGAATAGAATATCCAGATATGCAAATGATACCAATTTAATGGCAGAAAGCAAAGAGGAAACAAAAAGTCTCTCAATGAGAGTGAAAGAGGAGAGTGTAAATGCAGGCTTAAAACTCAACATTCAATAAACAAAGATCATGGTATCTGGTCCCATCACTTCATGGCAAATAGATGGAAAAAAATGGAAACAGTGACAGATTTTATTTTTGTAGGCTCCAAAATAATAACTGCAGACAGTGACTGCAGCCATGAAATTAAAAACAGTTAATCCTTGGAAGGAAACTTATGACAAACCTAGACAGCATATTAAAAAGCAGAGACATTACTTTCCCAACAAAGGTCCATCTAGTCAAAGCTATGGTATTTCCATTAGTCATGTATGAATGTGAGAGTTGGACCATAAAGAAGGCTGAGCACCAGAATTGATGCTTTTGAATGGTGGTGCTGGAGAAGACTCTTGAAAGTCCCTTGGAAAGCAAGAACAAACCAGTCAATCCTTATGGAAATCAACCCTGAATATTCATTGGAAGGACTGATGCTGAAGCTCCAGTACTTTGGCCACTTGACGCAAAGAATCAGCTCATTGGAAAAGACCCTGAGCTGGGAAAGATTGAGGGCAGGAGGAGAAGGGGGTGACAAGATGAGATGGTTGGATGGCATCATCAACTCAATGGACATGAGTTTGATCAAACTCTGGGAGACAGTGAAAGACAGGGAAGTCTGGTGTGCTACAGTCCATGGGATTGCAAAGAGATAGACATAACTTAGCAACTGGAAAACAACCATAAGTCCAGCAAAGCTATCTATCAAAAATGAAGGAAAAATTAAGACATTTATAGATAAATAAAAAGAGTGTTTTTCACTAGCAGAACTACCTTACAAAAACTGCTGAAGGGAATCCTTCAGGATAAAATAAAAACCACGAGACAATAACTCTAATTCACATGAAGAAATAAGGAGCACCAGTAAATGTAACTATGTGAGTAAGAGACAGGATAAATGAATTATTATTTTTTTCAATTCTTGCAAATATATGATTTATAAGACAACTGCATTTTTTAGTCACCCAGTCATGTCTGATTCTTTGAGACCCCATGGACTGCAGCACGCCAGCACTTCTGTCAACAAGATTCTCCAGGCAAGAATAATGAAGTGGGTTGCCATTCTCTTCTCCAGGGGATCTTCCTGACCCAGGGATCAAAACCAGGTATCTCACATTGCAGGCAGATTCTTTACCATCTGAGCCACAAAGAGTCTTTCTAACAATTGCATAAAACAATCATAAACATTGATTGGAAAACATGCCATATAAAGCTGTAATTTATGAAAATAGTAGCATAAAGAAGGGGAGAGGCAATGCAGGTATACATAAAAAACAAAAAAGTCAGGAACCAAAAGCAATTTCTTTAACTTGATAAAAATTGCTGCTCAGTCATGTCTGACTCTGCAACCCCATGGGCTATACAATCCATGAATTCTCTAGGCCAGAATACTGGAATGGGTAGCCTAGGGGTTCTTCCCAACCCAGGGATCGAACCCAGGTCTCCCACATTGCAGGTGGATTCTTTATCAGCCAACCCACAAGGGAAGTCCTAACTTGATAACGTCATGTATAAAGATCCAAATTTACTGTCATACTTAATGGCAAAGACTGAAACTTTTCCCCTAAGGTAAGGAACAAAGCAAGAATATATACTCTTACCACTTCTAGTCAGCATCAGGCTGGAGGCCCTAACAGGGGAAGAAATATAAATTAAAGGAATCAGATTCCGAAAGGAAGAAATACAGTTATCTCTATTTGTACATGACATGATCTTATGAATTTGAAATGTTCAAAAACCCACCAAAAACTGTGAGAACTAATAAACTAGGTTGTCAAAGTTTTAGGGTACAAGATAAAAACACAAAAATCAATTGCAATTCTGATACACCAGCAATGAGCAATCAAAGATCAAATTAAGATAAAACTAATTCCATTTATAATTGTCTTAAATGAATAAATTAGGAACAAATTTCACAAAAGAAGTACAAATATTACACACTGAAAATTACAAAATATTTTTGAAAGCAATTAAAAACATAAAGGAATGGAAAGACATCCTGTATTCATGAATTGTAAGACTTGCTATTTTTAATAATGACAATACTTCCCAAACTGATGTACAGATTCAACATGATCTCCATCAAAATCTCAACTGCTATATATGCAAACTAACTATAATTATAACATTCACATAATATTCACATGGAAATGCAAGCGACCCAGACCAGCCAAAAAAAACTTGAAGGAAAATAAAGCTCAGGGAATCACACTTTCTCATTCCAAAAATTATGACAAATTTATAGTAAAAGACTTTGTGATATTGGTATAAAATAAATAAGAATATTGACATATGTATCAATGGATTAGAATTGAGAGTCCAAAAATAAACCCTTACTTAACGATCAACAGATTTTCAACCCGGGTGCCAACATGATGGGACAAAAACAGTCTTTTCAACAAATGGTCCTGGGATGACTGGCTATCTGCATGCAAAAGAATAAAGTAGAAAACTTACTTCATTTGAAAAAAAAAATTTAACTTAAAATAGATTAAATACTTAAATGTATGAGCTAAAACTATAAAACTCTTACAAGATAGCATAGATATAAATTTCTGTAACTTTAAACAATTGTTTTTTAGACATACCAGGAAAAGTACACACAATGAAAGGACAAAAGAAAAAAAAACAAACAAACAGATAAATTGTACTTAATCAAAATTAAAACTTTTATGTTCCAGGGTTTACTACCATGGGAAAAAATGACTCATAGAATGGGAGAAAATGTTTGTAAATCATGTCTGTTAAAGGACTAGTGTTAAGAATATATGAATAGCTCATAATTCAATAATAAAAATATAGTAGCCCTCATAATTCAATAATAAAAATATGAGTAGCCCAACTGAAAAATGAAAAAAAGAAGATTTGAATAAATATTTTTTTCCAAAGATGACATACAAATGGCCAATAAGTATCTGGAAAGATCTCAATATTTTTCCTTCATGAACTGCAAATCATAATCACATTGAGATACAACTTCATACCCACTCCGGTGATATAACACGGCAAGGATATTGCCAAGAATGTGAAGATGGAAACCCTCATACATTGCTGATGGGAATGTAAATGGTGCAACTGCTTTGCAAAACACATTGGCAATTCCTCAAAAAATGAAAAATTGAGTTCTAAAACCCAGAAATTCTACTTTTAGATAAGCACTGAAAAGAAATGTAGATGTAAATACAAAGGTACACATTTGTTTGTACAGAATTTTTCATAAATGTCAAAACTAGAAACAACCCATACTGTCTACCAGTTGATGAAAGACTAAACAAAATGTGGTATATCTATACAATAAAATATTACTTAGCCATAAATTGGTATCAAATATTCATATATGCTAAAACCTGGATGAATATTGAAGACATTACACTTAGTGAAAGAAGTCAAACAGAAAAGGTATATACTTTATTACTCTATTCTGGGGACTTGTTCAAAATAGACAATCCATAGAGATAGAAAATAACTTATTGTTCAGGGGTGAATGAGGAATGATTGCTAGTAAGTCTTTCTTTAAGGAGTGTTAAAAATGTCCTGAAATTAGATAGTAATCATAGTGGCATACCTTTGTGAATTCACTGAATTCTACACCTTAAACAGATAAAATTTATAGTATATGAATCATATTCCAATTTTAAAAAGAACCACCACTCTAAGAAATGCTCTGTGTGTGTGTATGTGTCTTCATTAATAAGACATATAGCTTTTTAATAAGTGCCATCAATGGAGTATGTGCTGAGACTATTGAGAGGAAATATATATATATATATTTGGTTTATCCTAAAAGAGTGTATTATCTAATGGAAAGATAAATATTTTAGACATAATTATATAAAAAATGTATCAGTAAAATTTTGGTGTTAGGAAGTAAAGGTAAAAGGTAAGATGAAAGCTGATCCCAGGGATGACTGAAAGAAGCATGACACTTTCCAAAAACAAGAAAATAGGCCTGGAGCACAGAGATGGAGGAAATGCGTAAAGTGAGATGAATCTGGAGAAAGTAAGAAGGCTGTAAAGGACTTTGTTAAGATTTTCATATTAATAAGTAAAGAAAAAACATTGAGTAGAGAGAAATTTAAGAAAGCGCCATGATTGTATCTTTCTTTTTACCATAAGGAAGATGTAAGAGATATCTGAGAGAAAAGCAACAGTCAGAGAAGGGGAAACAAGTAGGAAGGTATTGTGGTAGTCCACAAGACAAATGATGGAGGCTTGGACCAGTACGATGAGAATGAGTCTGGCATTGAGAAGGTGGATGAATCCAAGAACAGTTTAAGGCAAAGGGGCAGAACTTAATATAACGGATTACATATGATTTGGGGGTAGTAATAGAGTGTAACTGGAAATGTCTACTGATTTCACAACTATATGTATAGGTCCCAGCAGAAAGAGGACTGAATTTGTATGGGAATATCATGAGTTTATTTTTTGGACATGCTGACTGCGGCTGCTGCTAAGTCGCTTCAGTCGTGTCCGACTCTGTGCGACCCCACAGACGGCAGCCCACCAGGCTCCCCCACCCCTGGGATTCTCCAGGCAAGAACACTGGAGTGGGCTGCCATTTCCTTCTCCAATGCATGAAAGTGAAAAGTGAAAGTGAAGTCGCTCAGTCGTGTCCAACTCTTAGCGACCCCATGGACTGCAGCCTACCAGGCTCCTCCGTCCATGGGATTTTCCAGGCAAGAGTACTGGAGTGGGGTGATGCTGACTGCTATGGGAACATAAACAGCACATACTAGGTGATCAAAAAATTTATCATGGATTATCAAACAAACATCAATTAGATGTACCAGCTTCCATCTAGGCCTTTATAAAATAATATTGGCTGCAAAGATCTATTTTTGTTCCTTGTATGTAGAAATAAAAATATTGAGAGAGTAGAAATACTAATGCATAATAAAAACTCCAAAACTAAGTAGTTAAAGATTAAGTACAAAGGCAAAATGCTATAATACTCTTGTTATACTAGTGTAATATTGGTTTCCAAAACTGGCTCATCAGCTATAGAAGCAAAACTATGGGAAAAATCTGTCTCCTTATTTAGGATTTTTCATTGACCTTGTCTATGTTTCATGATTGTTCTGTATCATAATAAGATCATCTTTATATATAGTTGTTTGGCACTAATTGCAGAGAACATTTAACATTTCTATCTGGCAATTTTCAAAGGTCACGTATTATTAATAATATAACTGTACTTTCAAATAAGCAGCTTGCTTCTATAGCATCACAAAAAATGTTGGCTGATGTGGCTTTTATTCAATGAATGGCATTTATGTAGAGGAAGTAATGGCCATTGTATCGTTATCCTAATACTCCGCCATGTTCCACGCTGCATCATTTGTGAGGGTTATGGCCACATCACTTTCTGTTTTCCTCTCCTCTATAATAAAAAGCAATTTATTTCCTCTGTTTTTTCCCCCCTTTTACTTATGTGAATACACTAAAAAAATGGAATAAAAAATAAATGACCCTACAATAGATAATCATATTTAAGATTTTGGTGCGTATACTTCCAAACAGTGTAATTAGTATATTACACATCCATTGGTGTTGCACATATCACATGATATACAAAATATGTATATTTCCATTTCTATAGCTATTAGAATCTAAACTGAAATGACTATGTATAAAATTGCATTGTGCATTATTAATGCATCACTGTTAGACATTTAATATACTTGCCACACTTTGCTATCATACATCTGGCTGTAATAAGGATATATGTGCATAAATTTTAGCACATTTGTCTCATTATTTCATTATAAATTACTAGAGACTACTAGTTCAAAAGATATGTGTGATTGAAGCTTGTTGATAACATTTTAAGATTAGTTTACATAATAGTATTAATTTACCATCTCACTAGCAATGTATTAAATTACCCTTTTGACCATTTTCTTTTTGACTAGATGCTGGACTGAACATTGTTAATTGTAAATATTGTAAAATTAATTTTCTTTGTCCTCCAAGTAAAATCCTATTTTATATCTTATATTTCATTCCTTTATATGAAGTGAAGAATGTCAAATAAAATTAGTACTAGTGGGCATTTTCAATTTCATTCAGTTATTTATATTCATTATCTAGGATTTCAAAACTGCATGTTTTGAATGATATCTACATATTTGTAATCTGTTTTTTGACAGTCTTACTTATGAAACTACCCGAGGCCAAAATCTGTTTAGGAGTTAGCTTTTTGAAAAAATCTTGTCAACTTTTGAACAGATTATTCAATTATTTTACTTTTTGTGTCAGTTAACGTTGAGCAATAAAATAATTGCCTCAAGATTTTCAAGTTATTACTTAAAATGTATATTTTAATTGTCATATTTAATGTCCTTGCTGTCATCTTCATTAGTCATATTCTATATTTATTTTCTCTTTGATATTATTTTTCATTTTGTATTTGTTCCTTCAAATACTAAATATGCAAGTTTTACATTTGATATATGGAATATTTGCTTTTTATAATGTACTATTTAATATAATATTTTTCATTTTTAGGGTTTTTAAAGCAAAATATGTCTAATTATTAGATTTTTTTAGATTATTTCCTAAACATTTGACACTGTAAATATTTCTCTAAGACAGCTTGGTTTCATTCAATTTATTTTGATATGTGTACTTATTATCTGAGTATAAAAATTTTGATTTTTTCCTTTGACTTGAGAAAAACAAGAAGAGGGGTTTTTACATCCCAAGTGTTTTGTTTTAATTTGTGCTGTTTTGATTACTGTCATTGTTTTCTTATTTGTTATTCATTTGGAATTGTATTTCAGAAAATATTGGCCTCACCTACTTTTCTCCTGCAGATACAGATATACTCAGTGAAGAAAGAAAAACCTTACTTTTTAACTCCTTTTACACATTATTAGAAATTTCTGGTCAACTGTTATATTTTTTCTGAGTTTTACTTGCAAATATTGAAAGTTACAATATATAATGAAAGAAAAGGGAGATATCTTACAAAATTTACATAAAGCCTGATACTAAGTTTGCATTGTTTCAGTTGGTATGAAACACTTAAAATTGAACCATCAATGAAAAAGCTATTCTATGTTTTCAAATCTTTCTCAGTTCAGTAGCTTCTTTAAATCAGTTTGTGATGTATGTGAGGTATAAATAAGAAATCTCAAGCTAATATTGAATAATGATGCAATTTTATGCATACTATAAAATGTTTTAAAATCTGTTTTTGTGTGCCATAAAATCTCTGTTATTTTAAAGTGAGACATTTGGAATTTTACATTAGTTTTAGTTTATCCATGTTTTTCTGATGAGGCAGGAAAGAGTGAGGTAAATATTTTGACTAAAGTTATCATATTTCATTCTACCCACACAACAAACACAGTTAACAAATAAATTAATTATCTCTTTTTAATCTGCCAATTTTCTAAATCATTTTAAAGCATTAATTAAAAAGTTGCCAAAGCTATATCACCACTTTCAGGACTCATATTAAAGAAATATATCATTGTATATAATACTGTAATAGAATAGTGAGAATTTTGCTTCATTTTAGGAATATTTTGAGGAAATTTACACATTCTACTGCTATAAATTTGAATTCTCAATATCAAAATGGATTTTAATTTAGTTAAAAGTACATTTATGAATTTTATTCTTAAAGAGAATTTTCTTTAAATTTTTTAGCATTGTAATTATCCACCAGCGGTAGTGATAGGGTACAATTATGTACAGCAGGAGCAGATCTGAATGGTATAAAGGATGGACTTCAGCAGTTATTTTGGCACACAGTGACACATACTGGTTGTCAGCCATTGGCAACAGTCTTACAGAAAACAAAATTCCAATGCATCCTTGGCAATGTCATTTATCAAACAATGAAGCACACATCTCAGCATATCTTAGTTTGCTCTCCTCAAAGCAGCGGTAGGTCACTTAATGAATCATTAAGTAAGGACAACAAAAAGGGTAGGGGAAGTTAGTGCTCCTCACAGCAATGCTCAAATTACAAGGCACAGGAATTCTGGATAAATACCCTAAACGTTTCATAGAAAAAAGTGTTGGTGGAAAAATTCCGAAATGTGTTCTTCACATTTTCTTAGAAGGTCTTGGAAGAATTGAGTTCTGCTATGGTCAACATTAAGTTTATTAATACATTTTCCAGGTTTTACTCTTTCTCTCTATCTCTCTTTCTTGAGTGCCTCACTTTGATTTCCTTGGACCAAACATCTCCCCCCAAAGTAACAGCTACTTAAGTTTTTGTTTCATAGTTTGTGTTCAACTGAAATGCAAGCTTAGAAATTATTTTTATTTCAGTAAAATGTTTATTAACTTTGAACTTTACTAAGTGATTTGGATCCAAATTTTGATTCCAAGAATCAAAATACTTTTTATTTTATTTTTTTTTCCAAAATACTTTTTAAATTAGAAAAAAAATATGTAGAGACTAATAATTGTAAGAAAAAGATGATTAATTCTACTAGACTCACAGAACCAACTGCAAGTAAATTTTTTGGAGAAGTGTGATACTTACAGATTTTATATCCCAAACATGATGTATATAATGTTTATTTAGCGTCTGTCAATTTTATTGATTTTTTTTTCCCCAAGAACTTACTCTTATTTTCATTGATTCCTCCACTTTTCTATTCTGTTTCATTTGCATGAAACAGTTGCTCAGTTGCTCAGTCGTGTCCAACTCTTTGCAACTATACGGACCACGGTCACCAGGGTCCTCTGTCCATGAGATTTCCCAGGAAAGAATATTGGAGTGGTTTGCCATTTCCTACTCCTGGGAATCTTCCCAACTGAGGGATTGAATGCATATATCCTGCTTGACAGGTGGATTCTTTACTACTGAGCCATCTGGGAATCTCTATTTCATTTCAGTTAAGTTCAGTCACTCAGTCGGGTCTGACTCTTTGCAACTCCCATAGACTGCAGCATGCCAGGCTTCCTGTCCATCACCAACTCCCAAGCCTAGTCAAACTCATGTCCATTGAGTCGGTGATGCCATCCAACCTTTTCATCCTCTGTTGTCCCCTTCGCCTCATGCCTTCTATCTTTCCCACCATCAGGGTCTTTTCCAATGAGTCAGTTTTTCGCATCAGGTGGCAAAAATATTGGAGTTTCAACTTCAGCATCAGTCCTTCCAATTAATATTCAGAACTGATTTCTTTAGGGAGGACTGTTTGGGTCTCCTTGCAGTCCAAGGAACTCTCAAGAGTCTTCTCCAACACCACAGTTCAAAAGCATCAATTCTTCAGTGCTCAGCTTTCTTTATAGTCCAACTCTCACATCCATACATGACCACTGGAAAAACCATAGCTTTGATTAGATGGATCTTTGTTGGCATAGTAATGTCTCTGTTTTTTAATATGCTGTCTAGGTTGACCATAGCTTTTCTTCCAAGGAGCAAGCATCTTTTAATTTCATGGCTGCGGTCACCATCTGCAGTAAATTTGGAACCCAAGAAAATAAAGTCTATCACTGTTTCCATTGTTTCCCCATCTATTTGCATGAAGTGATGGGACCGGATGCCATAATCTTAGTTTTCTGAATGTTGGGTTTTAAGCCAAGTTTTCCACTCTCCTCTTGCACTTTCATCAAGAGGCTCTTTAGGTCTACTTTGCTTTCTGCCATATGGGTGGTGTCATTTGTATATCTGAGGTTATTGGTATTTCCCCCAGCAGTCTTGATTCCAGCTTGTGCTTCATCCAGCCCAGCCTTTCTCATAAACAGAGCAATAATATAGAGAATTGACATACTCCTTTCCCGATTTGAAACTAGTCTGTTGTTCCACGTCCAGTTCTACTTGTTGCTTCTTGACCGGCATAGAGATTTCATTTATCTCTTCTCTAATCTTTATTTCCTTCCTTTGCTAGCTTTAGGTTTAGCTTGTTCTTTTTCTAGTTCCTTAAGGTATAAAGTAACATTTCTTCTTTTTTATGTGAATGGTTATAGCTACAAATTTACCTTTGGCATTATTTTCACCCTATGCCATAAGTTTTAGTATGTTTTTATTTTTATTTATCTCAAGATATTTTATAATTTCCCTTGTGATTTCTTCTTTGACCCATGTGTTATATAAAAGCATTTTGCTTAATTTCCACATATTTATGGGTTTTCTCATTTTCTTTTAGCTATGGAGTCCCAGTTTCTACTATGATTGGAAAAGATATACTGTATGATTTCAATCCTATTAAATTTATTAAGACTTGTTTAATGGATTTATATATGTTATTTCCTGTAGAATGCTATATGTGCATGTGATAGGAATGCACATTCTGCTGTTATTGGATGGAATATAATATATATGAACTTCCAATTCATCTGGGGTTAAATAACTGAGTGACTGAACTTAACTGAAATGAAATATATTTACTTACTGGTCATCTGTCTGGTTGTTCTATCTAGTATTTAAAGTAGGGTACTGAAATCTTCTACTAGGATTGTAGACTTGCATATTGCTCCCTTCACTCCTCCAATGTTGGCTTTCCATATTTAGGAAGTCTGACTTCAGTGCAGGAATCAGTCCTGAATATTCATGGAAGGACTGATGCTGAAACTCCAATACTTTGGCAACCTGATGTGAAGAACTGACTCATTGGAAAAGACCCTGATGATGGGAAAAATTGAAGGCAGGAGAAGGGGATGACGGAGGATGAGATGATTGGATGGCATCACCGACTCAATGGACTTGAATCTGAGCAAGCTCCAGGAGTTGGTGCTGGACTGGGAAGCCTGGCGTACTTCAGTCCATGGGGTCGCAAAGAGTGGGACATGACTGAGTGACTGAACTGAACTGATATCCATACAAATATATATTTTTGGTGAATTAAGCCTTTAGCCATCCTATAATGTCCTTGTCTCATAAAAATTTTAACTTAAAGTCTATTTTGTCTTACGTTAGTATAACCACTCGTGCTCAGTTTTGGTTACTATTCACACAAAGTATCTTTGCACTTCACTTCACTTTCAACCTATATGTGTCCTTAGATCTAAAGTAAGCCCCATGCTCACTTTGGCAGAACATATACAAAAAATGGAACAATACAGAAAAGATAGGCATGGACCCTACACATGGATGACATGCAAATTTGTGAAGTTTTCCATATTTCTAGTTTCAGGTTGACAGAGTAGCACTGACATATATACACTACAGTGTGTAAAATAGATAGCTAGTGGGAAGCTTCTGGGAGCTTAGCCGGGTGCTCTGTGAGGACCTAGAGAGGTAGGATGGGAGGGAGGCTCAAGAGGAAGAGGATATAAGTATACTTATGGCTGATTCCCTGGTGCCACTAGTGGAAAAGAACCCTTCTGCCAATGTAGGAGACAAATAACATGAGGGTTCAATCCCTGGACTGGGAAGATCCCCTGTAGGAGGGCATGGCAACCCACTCAAGTATTCTTGCCTGGAGAATCCCATGGACAAAGAAGACTGGCAGTCTACAGTCCATGGGGTCACAAAGAGTCGGACATGACTAAAGCAGTTCAGCATGCGCGTGACTGATTCGTGTTGTTGTAGGACAGAAACCAACACAGTATTGTAAAGCAATTAACCTCCAATTAAAAGTTTAAAAATAATAAAAAATAAAGTGAATCCCATAAACAACATCTGATTGGATATAAATAATGTTCAATATGTTTGCTTTTAATGATTTGTGCTAGAATGGTCAATACTTTGAGGAAATACCTACAAAGTAAACTCAACTTCAACCTCTATGTTTGCTTAAAGTTAGAAATTTGGACTAGAGTGACCAACAGTGCTGTGTTTCTATAGGTTTACATGTCCTTATTATACACCTACTACAGAGATCTGTGCAGCTTTGTTAAATAGCTTATTGCTCTTCAGTAGATACCCTGCATAATTCCTACTTCAAGTGGTAATCTCTTAGGAAAACTTCTGAGGGAATGGATTCTGTCTATCTATGCTGTGACTCTCGGTTTTTGTTTATTTGTTTCATTTTGTTTTTTAGTTGTTTGTCAGTTCTGGAATTGATTTGAGTTATAAAATGATTTTACTTACCCACCCTCAGATAAAAATATAATCTGAAAATACTTTCTCTCCCCTACAATTTAGAAATGCTTTGACTCTGTAGAGTCAATGTGCTTGGTAGTAAATGGTCTCATGTAGAGACCATGTGCTTGGTAGTAAATCATCCAGATAGATATAATACCCCAAGATTTTATTTTAAACTCCTAAAATTTGGTCATTTGTTTATTTATAGTTTCTACAGCTACAAAATAATGTGCACATTTTTAGTAAAGTTAAAAAAAAAAGTATGCCACAAATACTTTATTTTTTTTTCCTTTTTTTTAACATTTTTTTTTTTTTAATTTTTCAGTGGGTTTTGTCATACATTGATATGAATCAGCCAAGTCAGACCACATTCTTCTATACCATAAATAAATAAAATGCTTTAATTCAACAAATGTTGAATGCTAGCTACTGCAAATATTACCAACATAAATTGTTTATAACACAAGGAAGATTTTATTTTTTTGCTGTAGTAAGGGAGAGATTAGTATTCCTTTAAAGATATAGCAGTAACTTAGAAGAGGAAATGGAGAAGGAAATGGCAACCCACTCCAGTGTTCTTGCCTGGAGAATCGCAGGGATGGCAGAGCCTGGTGGGCTGCCGTCTGTGGGGTCACACAGAGTTGGACACGACTGAAGAGACTTAGCAGAAGAGGAAAGGTAAGATCAAAATTAATTCAGAATTGAAAGTTTGGTTTAAGGTGGACTTTTTCATGCAAAATTTGTTGGAAATTGGTAAATATCACCACTTTAAAATAGTACAGGATTGGTAGAAATAGCAAAGTGAGAATTTTTCAAAGACTCTTAGGGCACAACTGTCTCTCAATGCTTTCCATTGAAGAGTTAAAAGATCTTTCAAAAAGTGTCTATAATAAAATAGCAAACCATTTGCTAAATAAACTCATGGACCAGTAAAAAAGTGTTAGTAAATATAGTAGAACATCAGACTCATGCTAATGTGAACAGTAGATATGGTTTCTGTTCTTAGGGTCCAGATCGAATGTAAGAACACATGGTTTCAGTCCTCACAAAGAATGCCACATGCCCACCAAACTCAATTTATTTTTCTCCTACACACTGTAAGTGCAACTAAACTATAGTTCTTAGCCTCTTCTTCAGTTATGTAGAGACCAGTAATTGAGTTCTGGCCAATGGAATGAGGCTGGAGAATACACGGCCTGTAAAATGTCTGCACAAACTTCCATGTACTCTCCTCTTCCTCACTTGGTTACCGGGCATTTATGCCAACACTTGGAAACATGAGCACAATGTGGTTGAGCTATGGAATGAAAGGAGCCTGGGTCCATGAATAACTTCATTAAGCAGACCTCCTACTTCCCCCTCCTCCTCTCTCTCAACATAATTCCCCAACACCTACAACCACATATAGAATTCTAATATCAAGGGAAAAATACTGTTTAATCATGCTAAGTCATCAAAATATTGAGATCTATCTCAGTCTACTTACCCTAATTTACTATGATCTTGGTATCAAATTAATATTCTTAAAACAGTCTAAATTGCTTTCATTGATCTAAATCCTTACACCATTTCCTCGCTTCTAAATATCCTCTTGTCTATCATTCCTAGTCATTCTGATCATTTTTTTAATGTTTAAATTGTATTTCATATTAGTAGCTTTGTCTGAGACCTTTGTCTAAAAGTCTTTTCCCCCTTGTTTTGGGTCTTTGAATTCTAATTATCTGACCAATAACAATGCAAACCTCACTTTCTCAAGAAAACAGTTTCCTGATTAAATCCCTCCCAAGACTAAGAGTTCAGGTTCCTATCAGACTTAATATTATTTTGCAGTTCTCTGTAAAGGTAGTTTTAAAAATAAGTAAATTTCAACTGTGTAATTTTCAGTTCAGTTCAGTTGCTCAGTCATGTCCAAGTCTCTGCAACCCCATGAATTGCAGCACGCCAGGCCTCCCTGTCCATCACCAACTCCCGGAGTTCACTCAAACTCATGTCCATCGAGTCGGTGATGCCATCCAGACATCTCATCCTCTGTCATCCCTTTCTCCTCCTGCCCTCAATCGCTTCCAGCACCAGGGTCTTTTTCAGTGAGTCGACTCTTCTCATGAGGTGGCCAAAGTATTGGAGTTTCAGCTTCAGCATCAGTCCTTCCAATGAACACCCAGGACTGATCTCCTTAGGTGTAATTTTAAACCCAACCAAAATGTGAATTTCTTGAGGATAGGAACTAATTGTATATTGGTTATTATTATATCCCTCATAGCCTGTTCAATAAATAATATTGGAAGAAACAAATGAAAGATGGAAGGAGGGAAGAAAAGAAGGATGAAGGAAGGCAAAGAAGGAAGGAGGAAAGGAAGAAAAGAAGGAGGAAAGAAAACTAGGAAGAAATTGTAACTAGTCACTTACACTGAAATCTCGAATATCTCATTCCTCATTCCTCCTCTTTGCTGTATGCCCATATTCTAGTCTCCAAGGCCTATCGCCAAAGCCTTTCATGAGGATGTCAAAAAGTTTGTACTGATCAAGATTCTCTCTTTGCTCACATTTTAGAAGATTCCTCTGAACCCTTTTCTCAACTAGACCTCGACATCTTGGTCCCTTAATTTCTGTTGACCTGCCTAGCCATAATTTTAGCAAGAGTTCTGTATAGGTAAGTTTAGAGAGAATACTCCACCCTTGGTATCTTATCCCTCTCAATATCTGATCAAGTCTTCATCTTCTATCCCTGGCATCTAATCATTCTGGCCTGTCTTCTGCAAGAATCCTGTTAGGTCAGTTTAGCAGTAATTCTCCTAACTTTGTTCGATGTCTCTGTTTAGTAATTTCCTATCTATTGGCCCATCCTCCTATCCCTTGACTATAAAACACATTGCCTGTCATTGCCATATTCAGAATTGAGCCCAGTTCTACATGGAGATCTCTCTTCCTCTATTGCAACAATTGATGAGTGGAGTCTGTACTGTAACTAAGTCTGGCTTTCTAGTTCCTTTAATCCTACAAGATCTCAGGCTCTCTCTCCAGGATTCTAGATGTGTGTATCTAGAAATACACACATCTTATTTTATCTGGGAATCATATTATAATGGGTTGCTGATATCTGTGGTGACCATTTGTCTCATTTTCCTAGAACAGTCCTATATTTTCTGTTATAAGTATTAATAGCATTCCTTTTACTCTCAAGAGTAAATTCTCAATAAATTATATGGTCATTATGTTGTTAACAGATAGACTGAGGCATATTAAAAATTTTGAGAATTTATTTGAGCAAAAATCAATTCCAGTTGGGCAATGTCAAACCAGAAATGGTTAAGAGTGTTCTACTGAAAGGAGCTAAATATGAGGTTTTTATAGGAAAAAAAAATGGAAACAATGCAAAATAAATAGATAGCATTGGCTTATCTTAAGTAGTTACATTACTTGGGAAAGCTTCGGTGGGTGTTTCTGATTGTTCTTCCTGCCTTTGAGACATTTATAGGAACTGACTCTGGCTTAAGTTTCAGTTTGTTTATATAGGCAGCCTAAGCATTAGAGTCAGTCTACTGGCCTCCTTGTCAGATTACTTTAACACTACTGGTATCTAACCACCGCGATGTAGGTATTCTGAGGACAAGTCTATCTTCCATGGATTCTCTAACACAAACTATGCAATTCAAAACCTGCAACGAATCATAAAGTACTAATAAGTGTATCATTAGTTGATGCAGTTAAGCCTTTGGGAAACATAAAAAATATGTAAGCCACATTGGTATCAACTGGTTCCTTAAAATAATAATTGCATGAAGTATATACTTTTAAGGAATTATGATGAAATATCCCATGCCTAGGAAACCTACAGAAGCAAACTGAAACCTAGTCAGCAACAGCATGTGATGTTCAATCGTGTTCAATTCTTTGTAACTCCATGGACTATAGACTGCCAGGCTTCTCTGTACACAGGGTTTTTCCAGGCAGGAAATACCGGAGTTGGTTGCTATATCCTTCTTCAGGGGATCTTCCTAACTTAGGGACTGAACCTGTCAGTTGTGTCTGCTGCGTTAGCAGGAGGATTCTTTACCACTTGAGCCAGCTGGGAAACCCAAAATACTAATAAATGCATAATTAGCTGATGTAGTTAAGCCTTTGGGAAATATCACAAAAACCTGTAAGCCACATTTGCATCAATTGTTTCCTTAAAATAATAATTGCATGAAGTATATACTTTAAGGAGTTATGATGAAACTTCCCATAGGACTAATTTACTTCTCAAGGATGATTTACATACTAAGAGCATCAGGAACAATAATTATGATAACAATCAATCAAAGAGAGAACTGGGCTTTGTTTTAATGTTACTGCGTCACTGCTGAAAGATTTCTCTCAATGTTATACCTTCTATAAACTCGATTGTAAAGTGAAACATACAACTGCCTCTAGTATAAATACCTCAGTGCATTTCATAGATGTAAGAGATCACAATGATGCAGAAAGGAGGTAATATAACTAAATTTAGAAAGTTTAAGAATGTCACCAAATATGCATCTAGTAACAGCCAATAATACACACAAATTAACACGAGTAATTTCTAAGGATTTGAAAAGGGGATTTGAATTCATAGGGATCTTAAGGAAAAAATTACATCAGAAAATATCTGACATTGAGATTTTGGATTATTTTGTGATTTATTTTCCTTTCATTCATTCATCTATTTTCATAATTGAAAACAGTGAAGTGTATTTTGTGGACAGTGTATTGGACTACATATGCAAAAGCTGTGGAAGATATAAAGAAGAGTGTGCTGCAACCCTATGTGCTAAGTGTTATTAAGCATGGTAGAAAAGATGAACAAAACAAACAAGATCTTGAAACATCTATAATTTACGTAAGGAATATTGAGGAGGGGAAGACTTAGAAGTCTGAAATATGGTTATATGATTCAGTATCATGTTTCAGGTGAGTGTTAATCCAATTTTACATTAGGGTAGTGGTATTAGAAACAGGTCAGGAAGAACAACAGGGACAATATGGCTTTGTATTCAGAAGGAATTGATAACCAACTGGATGTAGAATGTAATGGATTGATGGAAAATTGCTGCAAAAGTTCTAGCGCCACTCTATCTATACAAATATCTACGCTCTTTACAGTTTGGCATTGCAGCCACTTTCCTCAAGAGGGGGTGTCTATTTTTCCAAATTAACCCTGGAGTTAGTCATACAACTTTCTTTGATAGTGGCAAACTTGCTACAAGTGTAGACTTGAAAATGCTTTCTCATTTCCACTTTCTTTCTTGAAACACAGTCCCCTGGGTGGAAACAGGACTAAGCTAGCTTACTAAAAGATAAGAAATATCTAGAGCAGAGCTGAGTACTCCAGTTGAGGCCATCTTTTATAGCCAGATTCTAGATGAACCGTTACCTGCTTGTGTCACTTGTATGAACCTGTAGAAGATCTCACCCAAAGAAACAGGATCAGATGGGCACCCCACTGGCTTCTGAGAAACAATAAATAGATATTGTGTACTCCTGAGATTTTATGTGTATTTTTTTATTCCCCCCAGCATTATTCCATCAATAGGCACATTGGCAAGAGAGAGAGAGGGAGAAGTCAAAGATGAATATGTGATTTTTCACATTTGCTGTCTTTAATTTCAATCTCACTATGAGATAGTACATCCCCAAGTATCCAGTTCTTTGTGACTCCATGGACTGCCCTGCCAGGCTCGTCTGTCCATGGGGCTTCTCCAGGCAAGAATACTGGAGTGCACTGCCAGGATCTCCTCCAGGAAGTGAAGTGAAGTCACTCAGTCGTGTCCTACTCTTTGTGACCCCATGGACTGTAGCCTACCAGGCTCCTCCATCCATGGGATTTTCCAGGCAAGAGCACTGAAGTGGGTTGCCATTTCCCCCTCCAGAGAATCTTCTCAACCCAGGGATTGAACCCAGGTCTCCTGCATTGCAGGCAGATTCTCTACCATCAGAGCTGCGAGGGAAGCAAGCATGTTATAACATGTGAGAAAAATCACTGTTAACCATTTTGAGAATGTAAAATTCAAAAACATAGCAGGAAATTTGGATTTCTGAATATATGAAAGTCTGGGTTTTCTCCTTCAGTTTAACTGTGTAATGTATTATTCTATGAACATCTTATTTTGAGAATAACTGCTTTTTGGATGACTTATTGTCTACTTGCAGAAGAAAGGGACAGAAAAGGAAATATTTGTTTACATTTATGGAAGGAATTTATGACTTACTAATTGAAATTTCATATGCCATGAATTATGTAGCTAAAATCATGGGCAAATGGTATACTTGAACAATCTAAGCAACATCAATTCAAATTAAAAAAAAAAAAAAATATATATATATATATATATATATATATATATATATATAAATTACTGTTTTAAGCTCAGCAATAGCATTGCTCTTTCAGGCAATTATTTTTAAAGTCTTCATTGAAGACAAGCATATTTCTATAGAATGTTTTAAACTACTCTATTACAATAAGTGGAGTACTCAAAATATTGGTAGAATACATAGCATGTAAAGGATTCTTTACAGAAATATTCAGTATCTGTATTTTATTTTATTGTTCTCTGTTCTATTTACTAGTGGAATACTTTATAGTGAAGAAAAAGAAAAAAAAAAAACCTTCTTTTCTAAGGTCTTTATTATTATATATAGCACACAGCTCTGAGTCTTAACAATAATCATAAGTATACATTTGGCCAACAAATTATTTTCTGTATAATTACTCCAACTGATTCATTAAGTATTAAAAGTTGAATTCTCTGGATGTTTTAACAGAGAAGGATGAATTGGGTATTTAGAAACTTAAGACCAGGTTGCCTTACAATTACCTTAGGTTTCTTTTCTTTCTTTCTTTTTTTTAAAATTGTTGTTATTATCTTTAATCATTGAAAGTGAAAGTTGCTCAGTGGTGTCCGACTGTTTGCAACCCCATGGACTGTAGCCTTCCAGGCTCTTCTGTACATGTAATTCTCCAGGCCAGAGTACTGGAGTGGGTAGCCATTCCCTTCTCCAGGGGATCTTCCCAATCCAGGGATGGAACTCACATCTCTTCCATTGCAGGTTGATTCTTTACCATCTGAGCCACCAGGGAAGCCCTTTTAATCATTATGTGACCTTAATAAAAGTTAACACAATCGTCCTTAAAGTTATGCTTATCCATGGTAAAAAATTGTAATATGGTATACGGTATTATATGGGAAAAATATGGTAAAGAAAAAAGTAATCTTGATACTTCAAATTATAATTCTTCAAAAATAGGACAACACATTTCTTATGTGCTTGCTCATGATAAATTATAGAATGACAGTTACTGTTTGTTTTGAATTCTTGAGCCCTGAAAAGTTAAACACTTTAAAATGAAGTTTCTCTTTCATCTTACTAATGCTTCTTCCCTTTCCCTTCTTTCTTTTATGGAGCTAAGCTTATCTTCTTGGTTTATGTTTGTTTTGAATTCAGGCTCTCAGGTTTTACCAAGACTGGAAAGCCATTCGGTTAAGAAGTAGTGGGAATGCAAACTAGTGCAGTCACTCTGGAGAACAGTGTGGAAATTTCTTTAAAAACTGGAAATAGAGCTGCCATATGACCCAGCAATCCCACTCCTGGGCATACACACCAAGGAAATCAGATCTGAAAGAGACATGTGCACCCCAATGTTCATCACAGCACTATTTATAATAGCCAGGACATGGAAGCAACCTAGATGCCCATCAGCAGACGAATGGATAAGAAAGCTGTGGTACATATACACCATGGAATATTACTCAGCCATTAAAAAGAATTCATTTGAATCAGTTCTAATGAGATGGATGAAACTGGAGCCCATTATACAGAGTGAAGTAAGCCAGAAAGATAAAGATCAATACAGTATACTAACGCATATATATGGAATTTAGAAAGATGGTAATGATAACCCTATATGCAAAACAGAAAAAGAGACACAGATGTACAGAACAGACTTTTGGACTCTGTGGGAGAAGGTGAGGGTGGGATGTTTTGAGAGAACAGCATCAAAACATGTATATTATCAAGGGTGAAACAGATCACCAGCCGAGGTTGGATGCATGAGACAAGTGCTCAGGGCTGGTGCACTGGGAAGACCCAGAGGGATTGGGTGGAGAGGGAGGTGGGAGGGGGGATTGGGATGGGGAACACATGTAGATCTGTGGCTGATTCATGTCAATGTATGGCAAAAACCACTACAATATTGTAAAGTAATTAGCCTCCAACTAATAAAAATAAATGATAAAAAAAAAAAAAGTAGTGGGTAGTATCAATAGATAGATTTTGTTCGCTTTGCACTTGTAAAACCTGTGTTTAAGACTATGAAAGGCTGTAAATACCAATTGTCTACCATATCACTAATGAATGGATACTCTTATTAGATATTAAGATAGAGTTATCAGTAATATGCCTTTTAAAATTTGAGGAAACACTGTAATATCTGTCTGCGCTTGATGTTGGTTAAATGGTTTGGTTAGAACTTTGGTTCAAATGAAGATCAGTTATGAGCAAAAACTGGTAAAAAAAAAAATTATGAAGAAATAGCTTATCTCCTCCTCAAAGATTACTGGGGTGAGAATCAGGAAGTAGGACAGTTATACTGTGAGTCTGAAAAGTTGGTGCTTATGTCTCTGCAATTTCTGAGCAGACTATCATGAAAGACCAATTATAGATTGAGAAAACAGATAGCTGGTTATTGTTAGTATTAGAAATATACTAAACAAAATGAAGGGAATTCATTTGATATATTGAGCAAGCAAAGAGAACACATAAAAGGCCAAATACCTTGCAGGCTAATTGACAGACTTGTTAACGTTCTCACACCACATTCAACACATTCCAGCTCCTTGTAAAAAGCCAATTCTCTTCCCCAGTGTAATTTGTGGTTCATTAAATTTCAGTTGGTTAGAAGTAAAAAATTACTGGAGGGTCAGGTAGGTTTATATCAGTTTAAAAGAAACAATAATTAGGGGAAAAAAATGGTCCTTAAGGATTTGAGTTTTTATTGTTCTGTAAACCTCCTTGAATTAACTTTCAGTGAAGTTTTAGAATTCATCCAGTGTCGTTGAAGGAGAAAAAAGAAAGAAATACATCAAAAAAATGTTTTGTGAAATCATAAGAATAGCCAAATATTGTACCTGAACCACTGCTGTATTTTGCCTTCAGTAATGGCTTTATATTTTCTGCCTGTAAAGGGACCTCAGTCTCAAAATCTGAAGGTAGATGAAGTTATTATAACAAGAGATAACTAACTGTGCAAATTTGTCCTGTTGTTTAATCAATAAAATAAAATTGTATTTTTGCTTCAAAGTTAATAGAATGATACTGAATAGATGTATATGATTACAGGCCTGATAAAGCACAACACTTGATTTTCACATCCATGGCTTTTTGTGTTAGTGTTGACTGCTGTTAGTTAAAAGATAAATCAAAGTCAAATTATGGAGAAAGAGCAATGGAAGTATCTGTGGGAGATACCTCTGTCAGCAAAGTAATGTCTCTCCTTTTTAATAGGCTGTCTAGGTTGGTCATAGATTTTCTTCCAAGGAACAAGCATCTTTTAATTTCATGGCTGCGTCACCATCTGCAGTGATTTTGGAGCCCCCAAATATAAAGTCTGTCACTGTTTCCATTGTTTTCCCATGTATTCATCATGAAGCGATGGGACCAGATGCCATGATGCAGGAGTCTCTGGTGGAGGCTTGGGTCGATGGTGGCATGCTGCAGGGCCAGGGGCACTGAGTGTGGCAGTGAGGTACACCAGACCTTCTGAAGTAGGTCACCATTATCTTTATCATCCGGACCATAGTTTGGTCTCAGGTCAAACAACAGGGAGGGAACACAGCCCTGCCCATCAACAAAAATTGTATTAAGGATTTACTGAGCAAGGCCCCACCCATCAGAACAAGACCCAGTTTCCCCCACAGTGAGGCTCTTCCATCAGGAAGCTTCCATAAGCCTCTTATTCTTTTCTTTTAGGATTGGCAGACAGAATGAAAACCACAATCACAGAAAACTAATCAAACTGATCACATGGACCATAGCCTTGTCTAACTCACTGAAACTATGAACCATCCTTATAGAGTCACCCAAGATGGACAAGCCATGGCGGAGAGTTATGACAGAATGTGGTCCACCGGAGAAGGGAATGGCAAACCACTTCAGTATTCTTGCCTTGAGAACCCCATGAACAGTGAGATAATAGAGAACATAAAATTATCAAAAGTGTTTGATAAGACAAATCTTTCCAATGATAAGTACCTACTAAGATTTCAAAAACTATTGACTCTTGTGAAACATTCATTGTGCCATTGATAAGTTCTACAGAAATGTCAGTAAATGACCATCTGTGCCAGTGGTGAGGAATTAGTATATTCTAACTTTTTCTTGTTAATTAATAAGTTTGAGCACATTTGAAATATATTAAAATTATTATTAAAAATTGTACAAAAATTAACAAAACTATTTTGAAATCTGAAAGTTTTAAATGAAATAGAAAATAAATATTGATTCAGAAATTAAATCAGTGATTTTTCTTCTTTATTATCCAATAAAAGTATACAGTGAACAAATATAATTAACCCATTAATACAACTGACTCTTTTCTAGATCCTTGAAACAAGCTATGTGCATTTGCTTCAGTTAGAATTAATCTTAGACAGATAATTTTTAAAAGTTTGCTAATATGTTAAACAAATGCTTTTAGGAAATAAGTTTTTGTTTGTTTTTCCTTTCAAACTTTTTTGTTTGTTTGTTTCTTAGTGTGTTAGATAACTTTGCAAAGCTATGTTCTACACAGGCAATGGGAAGCCTGAAGGAAGATGTTAACAAAATGAGATATAAAGAACATGGCTAAAAACTGGCTGTAATAATATAATTTTGTATTATTTGAATTAGCTCTTTGATACAATTATTCATATACATTAATACTACTGAAATTAAATTTATAAATGAAACAGTTTACATTTATTTAGCATTGTGAATATGAAGAATTAATCAAAAAATGAAAATCAGTCTCTTAGAAATAAACAAAAACTTCTTTTATCTGTAAAGGAGGTAAAAAGCATATTACTGAATATATGAATTATCTTTTGTTTCTGAAATAAAGCTTTATAAAGTAATTGATTATGATTGAAAGTTAGAGTTTACCCTAAAACAATAACAACAGTTCTTTTAAATTATTATTATATGCTAAGCACTGAGTTAAGGGTTTATTGTCTGGTAACATATTCATGGGTGCATGCTTAGTTACTCAGTCCTGTCTGACTCTTTGCCACCTTTTGTACTGTAGTCTGCCAGGCTCCTCTGTCCATGGGATTTTTCAGGCAAGAATACTGGAGGCATTGCCATTTCCTTCTCCAGGGGATCTTCCTGACCCAGGGATCAAGCCCAAGTCCTGGCTCCTGAGTCTGCCCTGAATTGCAGGTGGACTCCTAACTGGCTGAGCCATTTGGAAGCTCCAGTAATATATTCACCTCACAACAAATCAAGAGTCAGAGACTATTATTATTGCCTCTTAGAGATGGGAAGTGATTCATTGCATATCACACAACTAATACATGTTTGAATTCTTTGAATCTGGACTATTTGATTTCTTTACTCCTTGACAGAGAACTAAGCCACTAGCATCTGTTTGGTCTTTAAAGTATTGCAGATGTTGAAACTATTTTTTTTTTTTTTTTTTTTTTTTTGTATTGGTCCTCTCTTCTAGCTATATAATATCACCCTTCATCTTGGGCAAGTAGGGAAAAGTAATATTGTAATAATATTTCAGTCTCAACTCAGTAGTGAACTTACTCATTAGTGATACTCATTCCTTAAATTACTACACATTCATTAATTCATAAAGATTCACTGTGCCCTTCCTGGGTACAACTCCAGATCAGTACTGCAATGGATTGAATGTTACTTTCCAAAATTCGTATGTTGAAATATAATCCTCAAGGTAATGGCCTGTATTGGTGGTTAGGTCATGAGGGTCAAACCCTCATAGTTGGGATTAGTGCCCATATAGAAGAGACTCCGCAGAGCTCCCCAGCCTTTCCATTATGTGAAGAGCCAATGAGAAGTCCAAAGACTGTAACAGTGGACCACAACCAGGATGGTGCCATGATTTGGGACTGGCCAGCTTCCCAAACTGTGAGAAACAAATTTCTGTGGTGGTATTTTTTAATAGCAATCCAAAAGAACTAAGACCAATAATAATGTTCCATCTACTTCTAGGTACAACATGTAGTGGTTAAAAAGACATCCAAGTTTTACTCTCGAGGAGCTTAGTTAGAAAAATAGATCACAAACAAAGAAAAAAATCTGCCTACACATATGGGTAAAAAGGGAAAAAAATTGATTTGGTATTAATATATTCAGAGGCACTCAGTGTTTCCTGTTCTATACACTGGACCAAGATCAACTCTGTTTTAGTTATTCATTTATGTAGCAGTAGAAGCAGTATAGTAGTAACTAAGACTTTGCCTTTGGAACTAGACCTCTGTATATAATCCTGATCTATCAGCACACATTTACTATTTTCTATAATCTTGGGGAAATCTCATAACCTCTTTAAAACCCAGCTTCCTCTTCTGTAAAATAAAAAGTCATATCAGCTCCATAGGATAAATGATAACAACAATAATAATGATTTTGATAAATGCATTTGAAACATTTTTTTAAAAGTTTGAAACTGATTAGGTTTTTCTTCTTCATGTTAAACTTTTCTACTACTTTCAATGTTCTAAATTTTTTATTGTTAGGCTTGGTTAAATAGCATTCAATATGTAACTTTATCTGTCATTCTTTGTGCTATATCCTGGAGATAAAGTTTTAAAAAATAAATGACATGGTCATCAAGAATTTTATAGTCCTAGGAAGAGAGACACACAATTAATAAATTTAGTATAATGAATGATTAGTTTGTTTTATTTTTACAGAAAATAATTATATTTGCTTTCTCATTTTGTTTTCAACTCTGATAAATAAATCAGGTTATGACTAAATCAGGTTGATTCCTATAGCTACAGTAAGTCAGGTATAACTAAGAAAAATGATAGCTAGATGATAGTTATATAACTGCATTAACTGAAAAGCAGGGCTACAGTAAGCTGTATTCAGAATGCTAAAGTGTACAGATAAAAATATATTTTATTTAGGAAAATTTAAAGAGAAAAAGGGACTTCCCTGGTGGCTCAGATGAAGTCTGAGAATCTGCCTGCAATGTGGGAGGCCTGCATTTGATCCCTTTGTCAGGAAGATCCCCTGGAGAAAGAAATAGCTACCTGTTCCAGTATTCTTGCCTGGAGAATTCCATGGACAAGGGAGCCTGGTGGGCAACAGTCCATGGGGTCCAAAGAGTTGGACACAACTGAGCGACTAACACTTTGACTTTTCCCTTTCAAAGGAAAAAAAAAAAAAAAAAAAAAGGTATAGTTATGTAGCAGGTACTTAAGTCCATATTTTACCAAAAGAGCTAAGTCAGAACATATCAGTGCTTTTACTCTGAAAGTGTTTGGAAGATTTCAAAATAAGAAATTATTCAATAATGGAATCATTCATTAAAATTTAGCTCTTCATGAGAAACAAACACAATTAAGGCTAAAAGCTTTCTTACCCCTTTTAACATATTTTTAAATAGCAGAAGATCAAATTAATGTTTCAAAACCTATGCTTATTGCTTAAACCTCTTCTCATCTCTCATTTTTGGATTTGCAAGTTATGGAAGAGATATAGGATGATTTCCTCAGATCAACTTTTGTCCTATATTTCTAATAAGTGTTTCAGATATCACAGGCAGTTTATAGCACTGGAATCTCAAATTTATAATAAATACTGTTTTGAGCAACAGAAAAGAAGTTGTATTAAGTTTTTATCATATTAATCAATATTCCTTATCTAAAAAATTCTCTTGTTCTTACTGCTTCTAATCTTAAATTGCAATAAGGAAATCAACATATGAGTTGACTAACAATTATTTTGTTATTTTTATGTCACAATAAATGAATCTTATGAACCTAATAGGTAGCACTTATTTTCTTAAAGCACAAAGAGCTGCCTTAATATTTAAGACCGTGAATAAATCAAAGCAATTAGGGTAAGCATGAAGTTTTGATTATTATATACAGCTAAGGTCATACTTCTAAGCTACATTAGAAAAAAATAAAAAAGCTACCAATTTTTCCAAAGTGACAATAAAAACTGTGAAAAGCAATATAAATTACATATTTTGAATGCATTGTTTAAATTTATTTTGGTATAGGGTAAAAACAGATACACTAAAATACACAGTGCTTCATATAACACAGTTTAACTTTCTGGTTTCTGACATGGATTTTTACTTCTTACTTTAAACTGAACCTGCCCCTGAAATCTAAATGGGTGGAGTTATATTTTGTGTGACATGCATTTGAAAGGTTCATTTTCATCTTAAATCTAAGTTGGCCACATTACAGTAGGTACTATTTAATTTTATTTTTTGAGATTAGTGTCTTTTAATTTTTATTCATTTATTTATTTTTGGCCTGCCAAGCAACGTGTGGGGTCTTAGTTTTCTGACCAGAAAATGAACCCAGGCCATCTGCGTTGGGGATGTGGAATCAACCACTGGACTGACAGGGAAGTCCCCTTAAATAGTTTCTGAATGAAGGTGGAACATTTAAAATTTTTATTGGGGGAAATGACACCAACATCTCTATGTACTTCCTTGAATCTAAAGACTGATAGTTCATTGAATTTCAACCTGATTTACTCTTACCCTTTGGAATTATCTAGAGATTAGAAAGATGTTTCTGGGAAGCAACCTTGAAACAAGAAACTTTCATCATACCCTTTAAAATCAAAATTCTAGCTAAGAATCAGGATAAAAGTCCAACAGATCAAATTTGGGACTAGGGAATGAAATAATTCAGAACTGGCAAGCTAAGATGAAAATATGTAGGACTGACTAGAGATAGTTTTGAAAGTTCAGTTCAGTTCAGTTCAGTCACTCAGTCGTGTCCAACTCTTTGCGACCACATGAAACCCAGCACGCCAGGCCTCCCTGTCCATCACAAACTCCTGGAGTTTACTCAAACTCATGCCCAATGAGTCGGTGATGCCATCCAGCCATCTCATCCTCTGTCATCCCCTTCTCCTCCTGCCCCCAATTCCTCCCAGCATCAGGGGCTTTTCCAATGAGTCAACTCTTCGCATGAGGTGGCCAAAGTATTGGAGTTTCAGCTTCAGCATCAGTCCTTCCAAAGAACACCCAGGGTTTATCTCCTTCAGGATGAAGCACACATGACCACTGGAAAAACCATAGCCTTGACTAGGCGGACCTTTGTTGGTGAGTGATCACACCATTGTGATTATCTGGGTCATGAAGATATTTTTTGTACAGTTCGTCTGTGTATTCTTGCCACCTCTTCTTAATATCTTCTGCTTCTGTTAGGTCCATACCATTTCTGTCCTTTATTGAGCCCATTTTTGCATGAAATGTTCCCTTGGTATCTCTAATTTTCTTGAAGAGATCTCCAGTCTTTCCCATTCTATTCTTTTCCTCTATTTCCTTGCAATGATTGCTGAGGAAGACTTTCTCATCTCTCCTGGCTATTCTTTGGAACTCTGCATTCAAATGGGAATATCTTTCCTTTTCTCCTTTGCTTTTACCTTCTTCATTTCACAGCTATTTGTAAGGCCTCCTCAGACAACCATTTTGCCTTTTTGTATTTCTTTTCCATGGGGATGGTCTTGATCCCTGTCTCCTGTACAATGTCACGAACCTCCGTCCATAGTTCATCAGGCTCTCTGCCTATCAGATCTAGTCCCTTAAATCTATTTCTCACTTCCATTGTATAGTCATAAGGGATTTGATTTAGGTCATACCTGAATGGTCTAATAGTTATCCCTACTTTCTTCAGTTTAAGTCTGAATTTGGCTATAAGGAGTTCATGATCTGAGCCACAATCAGCTCCCGGTCTTGTTTTTGCTGACTGTATAGAGCTTCTCCATCTTTGGCTGCAAAGAATATAATCAATATTATTTTGATGTTGACCATCTGGTGATGTCCATGTGTAGAGTCTTCTCTTGTGTTGTTGGAAGAGGTTGTTTGCTATGACCAGTGCGTTCTCTTCGCAAAACTCTATTAGCCTTTGCCCTGCTTCATTCCGCACTCCAAGGCCAAATTTACCTGCTACTCCAGGTGTTTCTTGACTTCTTACTCTTGCATTCCAGTCCCCTATAATGAAAAGGACATCTTTTTTGGGTGTTAGTTCTCAAAGGTCTTGTAGTTCTTCATAGAACTGTTCAACTTCAGCTTCTTCGGCATTACTGGTTGGGGCATAAGCTTGGATTACTGTGATATTGAATGGCCTGCCTTGGAAACAAAGAGAGATCATTCTGTCATTTTATGAGATTGGATCCAAGTACTGCATTTCGGACTCTATTGTTGACTATGATGGCTACTCCATTTATTCTAAGGGATTCCTCCTGCCCACAGTAGTAGATATAATGGTCATCTGAGTTAAATTCACCCATTCCAGTACATTTTAGTTCGCTGATTCCTAGAATGTCGACATTCACTCTTGCCATCTCCTGTTTGACCGCTTCCATTTGCCTTGATTCATGGACCTAACGTTCCAAGTTCCTATGCAATATTGCTCTTTACAGCATCAGACCTTGCTTCTATCACCCGTCACATCCACAACTGGGTGTTGGTTTTGCTTTGGCTCCATCCCTTCATTCTTTCTGGAGTTATTTCTCCACTGATCTCCAGCAGCATATTGGGCACCTACCGACCTGGGGAGTTCATCTTTCAGTATCCTATCATTTTGCCTTCTCATACTGTTCATGCTGTTCTCAAGGCAAGAATACTGAAGTGGTTTGCCTTTCCCTTCTCCAGTGGACCACATTCTGTCAGACCTCTCCACCATGACCCGACCGTCTTGGGTGGTCCAACACGCATGGCTTAGTTTCATTGAGTTAGACAAAACTGTGGTCCTCTGATCAGATTGGCTAGTTTTCTGTGATTATGGTTTTAGTGTGTCTGCCCTCTGATGCTCTTCACAACACCTACCATCTTACTTGGGTTTCTCTTACCTTGGACGTGGGGTATCTCTTCACGGCTGCTCCAGCAAAGAGTAGCTGCTGCTCCTTACCTTGGACGAGGGGTAGCTTCTCACGGCCGCCCCTCCTGACCTTGAACGTAGAGTAGCTTCTCTCGGCCCTTTGAAAGTTAGGTGTTGTTTAATTTTGAGATTACCTTTAAATGCATTTGAATATATTTATATAAGTCTAAAATGCTTAGTGAGGGCAGGGTGTGAGAATTTTAAATACTCTCTAGTATAATAGATATCTTTGGTGTCTTGTTTTCTGTCAATGACGCTATTGCCTTGACCTGCATTCTTAGCTTTCAAGTCATTTATTCATTTTAATAAGAATGTGTGGTTTTCTATTTTAGGTTAGAGATGCTTTGGTAAACAAGATAGACAAAGCTGCCATTCTATTAGAGCTTGGGTTCTAGTAAGGAAACAAATTAAGCAAGTTGGATGTATTAAATAAGGCAGAGAAAAGTGTTAGAATGAAGAACAGAAAAGGTACTGAAAGAATGTCTCAGAGATGGAGTCAGGAAACTTCTCTCTGAAGAGATGACAGTTCAGCAGGAATTGGGAGAACAGATTAGAATTCATTTAAAGCTCTATTTATTCCCTTAATATGTTTGAGAATATTTCAAAATGTGCTGTGCTACTTTGCTTCAGTCATGTCTGACTCTTTGTGACCCCATGGACTGTAGCCCACCAGGCTCCTCTGTCCAGGTGATTCTGCAGACAAGAATACTGGAGTGGCTTGTCATGCCCTCCTCCAGGGGATCGTCCCAGCCCAGGGATTGAACCCAGGTCTCCTGCATTGTAGGCAAACTCTTTTCGAGTCTTTGGACCATAGCCTGCAAGGCTCCTCAGTCCATGGAAATTTTCAGGCAAGAATACTGGAGTGGGTTGCCATACCCTCCACTAGAGGATCTTCCTGACACAGGAATCAACTCACACCTCATGTGTCTCCTGCATTGCAGATGGATTCTTTACCCACTGAGCTATTGGAAATTCCCTATTATCAGTCTGTATCTGCATTCTATTTGAAAGAGTCAGACATGACTGAGTGACTTTCACTTTCATAGTGATTATCAGAGGGAGCCTGTTTGGCAAGATACACCAGTGCTTTTTGAGAAGAAAGCTGATTTTGACTAGTCTAGAGACTGCTGAAGAACAACCTAAAATACTAGGTAGAGAGCCACATGGTTTAATCAGTCTTCAGTGCAGGATGTCATTGGGTTCAAAATTGTCTTGTACTTCATCCACTGAGCAATACAACAAATGGAAATCAACTCTGAATATTCCCTGGAAGGACTGATGCTGAAACTGAAGCTCCAATAGTTTGGCCACCTGATGTGAAGAGCTGACTCTTTGGAAAAGAGCCTGACACTGGGAAAGATTGAAGGTGGGAGGAGGAGGGAGTGACAGAGGATTAGATGGTTGGATGGCATCACTGATTCAATGGACATGAGTTTGAGCAAACTCTGGGGTGAGATGATTGGATGACATCACTGATTCAATGGACAAGTATTTGAGCAAACTCTGGGAGATAGTGAAGGACAGGGAATCCTGGAATTGCAGTCCATAGGGTCGCAAGGAATAAGACAAGACTTAACAACTGGACAACAATAACTTCATCCACTGAGCAATCCAATGAATACACTGCTTACTGTATATTCATCAATAATTTAGCAGTGCATTTAGGTATATCAGATAATTCCTGATTGTATAAATATCAATCATGCTTTGTGAAATGTTATATTTAGCCATTTATTACATGGACACTCAAGTCTTGCAATTAATGAATTTTTTATTCTCTATCAAGCTGTGCTTCTTTATTGTCCATATTTTTCTTATCTTTACTTAAATATCAAATGTGACTTTAAATGAAAGTATTTTTAATTGAATGCAGTTAGTGCTTATGGGACTTTTCTGTAAAATTGACATTTAATACAAATGCATATTAAAAAGATTTCTTTACTAATTTACATACATTTTTTACTAATTAATATCAATATTGTTACCAATTCTCATGCAGTACTTTTCTTAATTGAATTGGATTTATTATTTGTGTACCAATTGGATTAATTTGTGTACCAAGAGAAATTTTAAATCGTTCAGTTGGAGAGCTACTTCATTTCAAATTTATTCTCATTTTTTTTCTTTTTTTAAGGTTTATTTTGGCTCAGAATATATGAGGTTAATTATATTATGTTTTTGGTCCTGTGAAATGATTCCATTTTAAAATATTTTAGGTAGTAGCCTATAGACTTTTACCTCAGAATGTACCTTAGACATATATAAATTGACCAATAAAGTACAGCCTAATGTGCCTTAATGTTATATTCCCAACTCATGTAGCCAAGTTCCTTTCTAGAATCTTCCATGGACAATCTAGTATTTCATCTTTTAAAGGTTAAGTCTATCACTAACTTAATCTCAGTAATGCTTCTGCTCTTTTTCTAGAATAATGTTAACTAGTAGACTTGCCTTTAAATTTTGCTTTGTTTTAAACTTCCACAGGACTACACTGCAACTCTGTGAGTAAATGTTACTTATTCTTATCCCTTTATTTAGTTTCCTCTAAAACATAGGCTAAACTATTTATTATTCATGATCTGATAGAAACACTGATTGCTATGGTGATAGGAGATATGTTTCTTTCCAGCGGCCTCTGATTTTCATTGGTGGTTAGATCTGTTTATAGTTAAATTCTTTTAGACATAAACAAGAATTTATTCTCAGATATTACTTCTTTTATATCATTTAGATAAGAAAAGAAAGACTAAGATTGGAATAAGAGTGTTTTTTCTCAAAATATATTTTAATCAGATTTATTCTATAAATTTGTTTAAATGATTTCATTTTGTTTCAACCAAATTTACGTCTTCGTTTTAATTAGATACAGTCATATGTTTGCACTGCATTTGAGCACACAATATGCTTTTTGAGGAACTGTTTATCCAATACATATTTATGGGCAATATCCCATTTTTCACATATAAATCCTGTTTTGAGTGAGCTTACTTTTCATTAAGAGACATAAAATAGTATTAGTTTTACATTTAGGTACTACTTTAAAGGGGTTTCCCCGGTGGCTCAGATGGTAAAGAATCCACCTGCAATGGAGGATACCTGGGTTCCATCTCGGGTTGGGAAGATCCCCTGGAGGAGGGCATGGCAACCCACTCCAGTATTCTTGCCTGGAGAATCCCCAGGGACAGAGGAGCCTGGCAGGCTGCAGTCCATGGGGTCACAAGGAGCCGGACACGAATAAGTGGCTAAGCACAGCACAGTGTACCTTAAGGTAGCTTTGGCTCTGGAGTTGGCTGACTGCTTGCACTTATTTTCCTGTCTTATCTCTTTCTAGACAAATCACCAAGATAATTCTTTTAATTTATTTATTTTAATTGGAGGATAATTACTTTACAATATTTTGATGGTTTTTGCCATACATCAACAGGAGTCTACCGTAGGCATACCTGTGTTCCCTCTCTCCCTCTCTCCCCTCCCACTTCCCTTCCTGCAGGTTGTCACAGAGTACCAGCTTTAGGTTCCCTGCATCATGCCAAACTCCCACTGGCTACCTATTTTACCTATGGTAATGTATATGCTCCAGGGTTATTCTCTCAAATCATCCCCCGTTAGCCATTTTTTTAATCTACAAAAGAAATAAAAAGAGATAGTTATAGTAACCTATAGAGCTATTTTTGGAAGAAAACATAATAGTAATAGTCAAAGTAATAGTGATAGTATTTATTAATGGCTTATTGTACACAAGGCAGTGTTTGATCATCTCACTCAAATTATTGATAAAATGAGAAACTAAATAGGTTGTCCAACTTATTTAAATAGTTCAAGAGGCAGAGTAGTAATTTGAACTCCAAATTATCTACTTACAAAGATAGTTGAACATCAAACTAAATAACTTCTTTAAACGGAATTTTTTGTTAATGATGATGGGATTGATAGTGATAATAATGATAAATGGGTTAAAATGGCATATTCAACCCTTATTTTCTAATTTATCAACTACATATGAGTAGTCATATAGAAAGATCAGTTTACTTCCATTAGATTTTTTAAAAATATATTTTTATTTTCTGGAACTAACTATTAGTGTGAATATACTACAAGTGTGACTATACATTTTAGGTTTAAATTTAAACTCTGATTAGGTTCTTGATGCTAATTGCTATTATACACTTAGTCTGCCAGCAATGTTACATCTCACAAGTCTAATAAGAAAACTGTGATGCTAATATAAAAATATTTTTGTAAAATAGTAATTTACCTGCTCACTTATATTTTCTGCTCCATCGGGGTAATTGTAAACTGTTTCCTATTTAGATAGTGAGTTTTATTCAACCTATCTTTAAAAAAAGAACTTTTTAAAGCTTTATGATAATTTTGGAAAATAAGGACTGAAATAATTTTTAAGCAATCCATGTTTATAGATCTTGCATTGAGAAAACTGGTTATACAGAGGAGGAAAAAAAAAAAAAAAAAAAAACCTATCTACATTCAACAAAGACCAGAGAGGTTAGTTTCTATAGCATTTCTTTCTTTCTTTTTTCTTTTTTTTACTCCATCCTCAGAAGACAGAAGAAAAGGACAAGTGAACATTTCCCACAAAAGCAGTCATTTGTTCTCTGAATTCAATGCTACCAAAGTATAAAACCCATTGCTATAGACTCTGCCAAAGACATTCAGAAAGTCTAAAGCCTCTTTTTGCTATGAAAGATATTACTTCTGTGACATCTTCAAAGGAGCCAAAAATTTCCTTTTCTGCACTTGTAAACCCCATATTGAGGGATATATTCTGAGTAACAAAACCAGAAAGAGAATTAGAGTCTCTACTATTACAGAGAAGGACAAAAAATGTAACCAAGAATTGCATATGAAAGAGATGCACATATTATATTTAAACTGAAAAATATGTAAATGTATTGATATATTTTCAATAACTCAAGCAATAACTGCAAGCATTTTTTAACTTATAATCAATACTGATGCACAAAATGATACAGCTTTTTCACATAGTTGTTTCAAAGTTTTCAGATGTATCGACAGATTGTTCAAATGTATAATGTTCATTAAACAGTATTTGTGTGTAATTATTTTCTATACCTGTTAGACTTAACATGTAAAGTTCTTAGCATTATTTATGAGTTTTCCAGACATGCCATTTTCTTTTAGTGATGCCTTTGGCTTTTATATAGTGTTTCCCATTAATAAAAGGAAGTAACATTTTAAAATGAGGAATGAATCTAAGCTTTAAATAAATTGCATATGATTTACAGTTTTATATGTGGCATTTAAATAGGGTTGTACTATTCAAAATATGCTCTCTCATTACATGGCTTCAGTTTAAAGTATAAGCCATTGTTCATAATCTTACACCTTCATTAAAATGTCTTGTTTCCATCCCGAGAATTAGAACAGATCCTGAAGAAGCATATGTAGTTAATTAGCTAAGCAATAGTGGTATATTGTTTAGTCAAAATGTAGGTGTATTTCATTTTGGAAATACTGAAATTATCTCTCAAGGTCCTACAGCACATATTTGGTTATTAAATATGCATTTCTCTCAGATTTTTCTTTATAAAGATGGTTTTATCAAGTATCATAAATAAGTGACATTTATGACCTATAGCTGCCAACTGATATGGATTCTTTTTTAGAACTCTTCATTATCCTAATGTATTATTCCTATTGCACATTCTTGGGCTCTTAAAAATATTTATGTTTCAAATATTTCCATTTTAGTTAAGGAAAAAAATTATTGAAAGGCCTGTAGAATGAAAGATCATATGACTTAAAAGGTACTCAGTGATTTATGACATTGTTACCACCCATCACTGAGTAAATGAGGCTTGAAACTGACTAATGTTTCTCTTCATTTTGTTTGTTGGAAACATTTATAACTTCCTCCAGGGATTTTTCAGTGCTTTATTAGAGAGTAGTGCAGAAAAAAAAAAATCTTGAACTGTTACTTGGTTTTAATTACATTTGAGAAATAATACTTTGGACTTAGTATTTGGAAGTCCCTTGACTTGGTAAAATTTCTTTGCATTTTTTGGACAACATGTACTGATACAGGTGAACATTAGCACTAATACTAAAATAGATTTCAAATAAATATCTCTTCAAATGATTAATTATTTTCTATTTTTATACACCTATATCAAATCATAGAAGAAATTTAGGTTCTCCAAATTTGTTTCTTAGTGTTTAAGCCAACCACTGAAGACAAAGAGATGAGGTAATAGTCTGAGCTTAAAGTTGCAAATGTAATGGACATTAAGAAAAGTAATATTGTTTCAAAAAGAAAAGAAAGTATACAATATACTTTCAATGCTTTTGCTATGAAGTTAAAAAATTTCTTAATGTACGCATTCAACTTCTCATTTTATGCTCAAGCATTTTGCTCAAATAAAACAAAAACTTTATGTTATCTTTCTGTAAATTTCCAAGATTGAACCCAAACTGTGGTCATCTTTGGATTTTGATGCCTAGCATAGTGGGATCTATTTTTCATTGATTTCTGAAGAAAACAATTTATTCTTTGGAAAATTTATCAAGGATAAAAATTTTAGTTCGAAAATTTAGTATCAATATAAACAAGGAAAACAGATTCTAAATATTTTTCTCTCACTTTTAGTCTTGGAAAGGGTGTTTGAAAACACAAATGATAACACAATTTATTTTAAGTTCAGAAAATCATTGGGAATATATAACAAAACAATGGTTAAGACTACAAAAACCTGATAGAGTTTGATTTAAATCACCTTTGCTATTAACTGTGTTATCAAGAGTTATTAATGAGTCTGAAAGTTTAGTTGAATCTCTAAATTAGAATTATAATAAAAAAATAGACCTTATTTTCTCAGTTTGCTACCAAGAAAAAAATGCAATACAGCATGTAAAACAATAGCACAGTGGCAGGCACACATAAACTTTCAAAAAAATGTATTTTAAAGTACATAAAATGGTATACCGTTTAAGATTTTGAGGTCTGCTTTAAGGCAGATATGATTTTCAATCTAGATTTTACTATTTTACTTGCTGAATCTGAACAAGTTCAAAATTTTTGTTTATATTTATTTAAATGCAAAACCAGACAGTAATGTTACTTACATCTGCTCTGCTTGAGTATGATAATATAAGTAAGGCACTTAAATACCCAGAACTTTTATATGAAGTTCGAAACAAATATTAGTTGTATTATTCTTGTTGATAGAAGCTTGTATTCAAACAATACAAAGCTTATTTTCAAACAACAGGATACTATTGGAGTATGTTAAAGCACAGAATAGATTTAACAGGTTATGCTGGAAGCTGGACTCATCTGTATTTGAAATAGCAGCAAAACAGGAGAGTATGTTCTGTGTCAGCTGACTTTTGAGCCTTCAGTGGGCCTTCATAACACTGGTGATTTTTGCACCAGCAACGTGGAGACAGTATCACAGCCAGACCAGAAAAGGAGCAGATGGAGATGCTAGGAGCCACGTGGCTATCAAGGGGAATAGCTCAAAGGCATATTGTAAGCCACCCTGTAATAAATCTATAAAATAGCTGGGGAGAAATGGTTGGAAGTTGTGCAATATGCACAGGAGGAAAATCAGAGAAAATCTATTTTGTATTTATTTAAATGCTACACTAGCCTAGTAAACATGATTTACATTGCTATCTAAAATTATTATTTGTTCCACTCTCCTTTATTTCCATAGAACTTATAGTCATTTCAAATTTGTCCCTGATACTAGTACTTTCTTCCCCATGATCATGCACATGAAATGTTCTATATGGGGATGGTTGACTATATTCAGATCAAAATACTCCATCACCTTTAATGAATGCCAGCAGAGGTACCAACATTTTTTGTTTTGCTGCCATGTGGCACAGCTGCCTAGATAAGCACCAGCAATTCAGGGAGATAAGATGCCAGAATCAGCCTTTCTTCAAAGCAAACAATTTGAAAGGGATGAACGAATAGCATGTTATTTTAAAAATAGTCTCTTCTATCATTGTGTACAAGAGAAAAGCAAGAATATATGAAGGAAAAAAAAAAAAAACACCTCATAATTGGCAGCTTACTATATGTTACCACCGATATACATTAAAGATAATTCCTTAAGATAAAGAACATAATAGGCCAATCTAACTCAGAAAGGCTTGACTTCAAGCCCAGTACATAGAAATAATAGATTAAACACATAATTAAAGTTAAAGAGAGGGAAATACAAAGTTCCAGAAATAAAAGAGAAATCCAAAATTAGAACAAACAGGAAATGCCTCTGAAAGAATCAGTAATATATGATCCAGATATAAACTTTAATGAGTCTCAGACTTTAACATTCAGTTCTAGAATGGCTTCAGGTCACAAGCTCTAAACACAAGCATGTGGAAGCAGTGAGGAAATTTTCTATCCACCTAGGGCCTGGTGATAAACATCATAAAAATTCAGCCCATTATTACTCATATGTGTAGGACCTATGTTACCCTGCAAGTATGATTCTGAAATCTAAAGTTAAGAATTTAAAATAAATTTTAGAACCAATTAAAACACAGGGTCCTAGGCAGGATCACCTACAAACATATCTCAGAGACAATTCTACAGCACAAACATCTGTGGAAAATACAAGCCATGGACAAATGAATTAACACTAACATTTTATAAACCACAAGAGGAAATAAACTTGACTTGATTAAGAAACTGTCAGAGAGGTACAGTTAAAATTATCAAAGAGGAAAAAGAAGGAAATAAAGAAGGAATAGACAGTGTAAGAAGCTGAAAAAGGCAGTATCCTATGCACAGTTTTTGTCTCCTCTTGGCCCCATAAGAAGGGACCTTGGGCCCAGAGTATTTCCTTACCAGGAGATGGCCTGCTTACAGCCTGTACTTGGCTCATCACCTTGTGTAGGGATATCTTCTCCTGTTTCAGACTCAATGTGTACTCCTTTGCCCTGCCGAAGTGGGTGTGTCATATGACACCTGGCCAACTCCACACCCATATTGGCCCTCTATGGAGAGGAGGTAGGCCCTTCTGAGCCTCAGAAGAGGTAAGCAGGCAGGCCATTGCACTGCGTCAACTGCCAGGAGACACCTGCTCACCATGGAACCTGCTGGAGGGACCTACTGACACACACTACTGAAACCAATCTTGTTCCATTTCTTTGCTATGCGAATAAAGTATCATTCCATTCGGATTCTGTTATGTTTTCTTGGTGACTGATACCAAGATTATTGGGTACAACTGCTCAAATTTCTACTTCTGATAATAGACAACAGAAGCCACTTGCTTAACATAGGATCAGAAAAAAAAAGTAATAGGACAATTTAATAATAATAATAATAACTCTAGAAATAAATACTAGAAGAAAATTTATAATAATTGAAATATATTTTAAAAAATTAATGTAACCAGAGTGTAGAATATAATGTTCAGTCGCTAAGTCATGTCCAACTCTTTTGCACTGCGATGGACTATAGCCTGACAGGCTCCTCTGTCCATGTGATTTCCCAGGGAAGAATACTGAAGTGGGTTACCATTTCCTTCTCCATGGAATCTTCTTGATCCAGGGATTGGGCTTGTGTTTCCTGCATTGGCAGGCAAGTTCTTTACCACTGAGTCACCAGGAAAGCCCATAGAATATAACAGAAAAACTGAGAAGAGAACTGAAGAATTTAAATAGAGATCTGAGGAAATCACCTAGAATGTAATGAGAAAAAAATAAAGAGATGTGAATAAGAAAAGTAAGTTAAGCATGGTATATATAATGGGAAAGTCCTGCATGTTAATAGGCATTCCGTACAGAGAAAGTTAAAACAATGGTGAAGAAGTGGAGTTTCAAGTAATGATGGTAGCTAGCCATTTTCTTTTAAGAGTTCAAGAAATATAGCAATTCCTAGACTGATAAGTCTAGTTCTGTCCTGATCAGATTTGAAAGGTCAAAAGCATTCCACTCTCTAATACATAATGGCAAATTTGCAAGACCTCATGAACTTTAAAAATAAACCAAAAACTAATAAAGATTTTGTATAGGAAGGCAATAATTAGACTTATGGCAGAATTCTCATTAGGACAAATAAAAACCAGAAGAAAGGGAATAATATCTTTAGTTCTGAGTAAAAGAGATGTTAATTTCAAATGAACAACTTGCAGGCCATGCTTTAAAGAATAAGTAAAGGATATACTTTAGGAACAAGGGAGTTGAATACAAAAGAAAGTAGGTTTGTGAAGGCTTCCCTGATAGCTCAGTTGGTAAAGAATCCTCCTGCAATGCAGGAGACCTCAGTTTGATTCCTGGGTTGGGAAGATCTCCTGGAGAAGAAATAGACTACCCACTCCAGTATTCTTGGGCTTCCCTTGTGGTGCTGCTGGTAAGGAATCCGCCTACAATGTGGGAGACCTGGGTTCAATCACTGGGTTAAGAAAATCCTCTGGAGAAGGGAGAGGTTACCCATTTCAGTATTCTGGCCTGGAGAATAATCCATGGGGTCGCAAAGAGTCAGACATGACTGAGTGACTTTCACTTCCACCACAGGTTTATGCAACAACTAGTGATTAAATAACAAATAAATTATAAAATGCTGGCACAATTAAATGAGAATTAACTAAAAAATACATAATAGTAACTAATGGGGTGCTTAGAATCAAAATGAAGCTAAAATTAAATAACAGGGAAAACAGCATGGGAAAACAAATTTAAAGCTTTCCAGGTGGCTCACTGGTAAAGAATATGTCTGCCAAGCAGGAGACACAGGTTTGATTCCTGTGTCCAGAAGATTGCATGGAGAAGGAAATAGTAACCCACTTGAGTATTTCTGCAGGGGAAATCACATGTACAGAGAAGCTTAGCGGAGTGTGATCTATGGGGTCGCAAAGAGTCGGACAAAACTTAGTGACTAAACAGCAGTAGCAGTGTTCTTGTATTAGTTTATAAGATTTTAGGGTAAAAGTAGACTTTGTTAAATTAGTATGTATGTTACAACTTATGAGTAGCCCTATATCAAATTGCCAACATCTGTTGGATAATCAAAAAAGCAAGAAAGTTCCAGTAAAACATCTATTTCTGCTTTATTGACTATGTCAAAGCCTTTGACTGTGTGGATCATAATAAACAGGAAAATTCTGAAAGAGATGGGAATACCAGACCACCTGACCTGCCTCATGAGAAATATATGCAGGTTAAGAAGCAATAGTTAGAACCTGACATGGAACAATGGAGTGCTTCCAAATTGAGAAAGGAGTACCTAAAGGCTGTATATTGTCACCTTGTTCATTTAACTTATATGAAGAGTACATCATGTGAAATGCCAGGCTGAGTGAAGCACAAGTAGAATCAAGATTGCTGGGAGAAATATCAATAACCTCAGATATGAAGATGACACCACCTTTATCGCAAAGAGTGAAGAGCTAAAGAGCCTCTTGAAGAAAGTGAAAGAGGAGAGTGAAAAAGTTGTCTTAAAACTCAACATTCAGAAAACTAAGGTCATGGCATCTGGCCCCAACACATCATGGCAAATAGATGGGGAAACAGTGGAAACAGTGGCTGACTTTATTTTGGGGGGCTCCAAAATCACTGCAGATGGTGACTGCAGCCATGACATTTAAAGACACTTGCTCCTTGGAAGAAAAGTTATGACCAACCTAGACAGCATATTGAAAAGCAGGGACATTACTTTGCCAACAAAGGTCTGTCTAGTCAAGGCTGTGGTTTTTCCAGTAGGCATGTATGGATGTGAGAGTTGACTATAAAGAAAGCTGAGTGTCAAAGAATTGAGGCTTTGAACTGTGGCTTGGAGAAGACTATTGAGAGTCCCTTGGACTGCAGGGAGATCCAACCAGTCCATCCTGAAGGAAATCAGCCCTGAATTTTCATTGGAAGGATTGATGTTGAAACTGAAACTCCAATACTTTGGCCACCTGAAGCAAAGAACTGACTCATTAGAAAAGACCATGATGCTGGGAAAGATTGAAGGCAGGAAGAGAAGGGGACGACAGAGGATGAGGTGGTTGGATGGCATCAGCAATTCAATGGACATGAGTTTGAGTAAACTCCGGGAGTTGGTGATGGACACGGAAGCCTGACATGCTGCAGTCCATGGAGTTGCAGAGAGTTGGACACGATTGAGCAACTGAACTGAACTGAACTGAACTGAACACTAAATCACTGGAAATCAAAATTGGATAGGGTGGGGGTTGGGGAAATAAAAACTGAATCAACTCAACAAAGGGCAGGAAAAGAATAGAGGAGGGATCAAATATGTCAATAATCACCATACATTAAAATTGGTAGAACAACTCTAGAAGATATTGAGAATATCAAATAAAATTTAAAATATGTATGATTAATGATATAATACTTATATTTCTCTAGATGTTGTCTAGAAATTTTACACTAACTACTAGCAGGTAGAAAGAAGGATGTTTTGTTTATTCCTACATTATTACAGAGAAAAATGGAAACAATATAAATATCCATCAGGGCAGAAATGGATAAAGTATGATTTATTTGTCTGGTAGCTCAGATGATAAAACATAATACATCAATTAAAATAAAACAACTTTATCTTTGAATGTAGACCTAGATAGCTCAAAAAATATAATACAGAGTTAGCCATACTATTTTGGTTTTCTATGATGCCATAAAAAGTTACCACAAACTTATTGGTTTAAACAAGACAAATTTGTTACTTCTTTATGTCAGGAATCTGACATATATTTTATCAGGCTAAGATCAACATGGTGTTAAGTCTTTCTTCCTTCTGGTATGTTCTAGTGGATAATCTTTTTCTTGATCATTTAGGTATGGGCAAAATTCAGTTTCATATCGTTGTAGGACTGAGTTTTCTGGTGCTTGTCAGCCTGAGGATAAACTCCTGTGGTTTTATGTTCCTCTCTCTGGTCTTCAACATAATCCTCACATCTCAGAACCAGTGACAGGGTGTGGAATCTTTCTTTCACTACTACCTTGATCCACTCTTTTTGCTCCATCATTACATCTCTCTTAGTACAGCCAGGAAGTTTTTTCCAGTTTTAACAACTTGTGTGATTAGATCATACCCACCTGAATAACCCAAAATAATCTCATCATATCAAAGTCTTTAACCCTAAACATAACTGCAAAACCCCTGTTGCTCTTTATGGTAACAATCAGATGTTCTGATGAATAGGGCATAGACAGCCTTTGTGACCATTATACTGCATATTATAAGTGTCCAACTTGTGGCCCTCAAAGGTTTTCATCCATCCCATATATAATTATTCCCACCTCAATGTCCTCAACTCATGATAGCATCAATTATTAGCCTAGCAATCTCAATAATATGTCATCTCCACAAAAATCCAGAATCTCATCACCTAAATCAGGTATGGTTTATTCTTGGTATAATCCATCCCAGGACACAATTCCTTTCCATCTGTGGACTTGTGAAATTAAATAAGCATGTTATGTAATGCAAAAATGCAATGGTTGGACAGACATAGAACTAAGAGTTAATGTATCAACTCAAAATAGGAAAAAATGGAAGAGAAAATGCACTATTTTCAAGCAGTTTTGCAATTCAGCTACACAAATTCCATTAGGTTTCAAGACCTAGGCATAATTCTCTACAGCTTGCATCTGCCCTCTGGCTCAAAACTTTGGCCTATGAATTATCTTTTTTATTATAAAAAGTTAGTAGATTATACAGCTAAGTAGTTTCATTAGCTGGTTTCTTGCCACTAGAGTTGGGAAATCCAATACCTTTTATTTAAGTCTAATTTGGTTATATTAGCTCAACCTGGCAGTATTTCTGCCAATATAAAATTCTGAAGATACTTGTGGGTCTTCAATGTATATTACGGTATATATTACAAAGATTTACTCCATTAAACAAGAGATGTGTTCATGGATCTGTCCTAGATAATTGAATATGATAGTATTCGTGAAAAAGTTTAAAAATGCATTAAGTAATGCTATGTATTATTTATGATTAAGAGAGATGTAATGAAATAAAATAACATGAGCAGGAAGAATACAGTAATTTCATAATAGTTTTATCTAAAAAATAAGGTTAGGTGGGAAATAGAAAGAGGAAGGGGATTTTTGAAAAGTCTACTTTTATGTGAGTTTTTTTTTTTTTTTTTTTAATTAATCCCTCTGAAGCAAAAAAGATCATTTGTTAATTTTAGATGGTGGATATCCAGCTGTTTATGTCAGTCTCTATTATTTCCTACAATTTAAAAAGTTTTACAACAACCAAATACACAAAAACCCCACAATTCTTCAGGGATTTGTTCTGATAAATGGATTTGAGGTCAAGAGCTCTATGAACATTCTCAGTTGAACATTCAGCAACTAAACAGTGGGCTTTCTAGAGCAAGCCAAGGCCTCTAAAGGTGGCATTTTGCAGAGACAGATGGGCAGATAGGTACTGTCCAACATTTAGCATATGTTTCTCTGTGAAGTTTAGAAAATGCTTTCTAGGTGTCATTTTTACATAGCATTAGTTACAGAAGTAGACAGTGGCTATTAATCTCCCAGATGCTATCGTCCCATAAGAACATGTGAGACTGCTTCAATACTCTTATAAACTGTCTAAGAAGTCAGACTTACCCTTGAAATTGCTCTTAATTAGGCTTAATTATTTACACTGTGGTTTCCCACAGTCAGTCAGTAAAGAATCTGCCCACAATGCAGGAGACCCAGGTTCAATCCCTGGGTTGGGAAGATCCCCTGGAGAATGGAATGGCTACCCACTCCAGTATTCCTGCCTGGAAAATTCCATAGACAGAGAATTTTGATGGGCTATAGTCCATGGGGTCACTAAGAGTTGGACATGACTGAATGGACTTTATTTTTTAAACAGAATAAAGCAATTAAAACAATTTAACATATATTAATAAAGGTGCCAAATATATACACATGCTATTTTTATTTCTTCTTATAAAAATAGTTGCTTTAAATAAATCCCTCCTGTTTCTGTTCTTCTCATTGTGATACAAACTTCTTATTATGGTGATAACGAGGGAATACATACTCAAAATCTCCATAACTTTTGTTTCAGAAAAGAGAAGCAACAAATATGAACCAGCAGTAGTTTTGGTCAGTCAAGGCAGTATCCCTTCTGTTAGTACATATCTGAAAGGAGTCTGAAGAAGCATTTTCAGGGACAACACAATAAAGTTCATCTTATTTGACAATGTGAAAATGTTAAGTTTGTATGGAAAGGCAAAGGACCCAGAATAGACAACATACTATTAAAGGAAAAACAGTTGGTAAACCGGATGCTGCATGGATTCAAAACTTACTACAGAGCTAGAGTAATTAAGACAGAAGTATTAGCAAAAGTTCAAACAAACAGATCAATAGAACAGAATAAAGAAGTCATAAATAAACCCTCATAAATAGAATCAACAGATCTTTGACAAAGAAGCAAAGATAAAACAATAGAGCAAAATGGACTTTTCAATGAATGGTGCTGCAACAAATGAGTCTCACATGCAAAATAAATGAATCTAGACTTTGACTTTACAACTTTCACAAATATTAACTCAAAATAGATCATAAACCTCTATGTAAAATGCAAAACTTTAAACTCCTTTAAGATAACATAGAATTAATCCTAGATGATATGGGTAAAGTGACATCTTTTTAGATAAAACATCAAGGACATGATCTATGAAGTTAATACTTGATAATTTGGACTTCATTAAAATTAAAAATTCTGCTCTATAAGAAACAATATCAAAAGAATGAGAAGACAAGCCATATACTAGAAGAAAATGTTTGCCAAATACATACCTAATAAAGAGCTGTATTTCAAGTTATACAAAGAACTCTTAAAACAAAATGAAAATTAACAACTCAATAATGGGCCAAGGAACTTCAAAGACATCTCATTGAAGAAGATACAAAGATAACAACTAAGATGTTCCACATATAGTACAAATTTTTAAAAAAGGCATCATTATACACCTGCTGCTGCTGCTGCCCGATCATTTCAGTTGTTTCTGACTCTGTGCGACCCCAAAGATGGCAGACCACCAGGCTCCTCTGTCCCTGGGATTCTCCAGGCAAGAACACTGGAGTGGGTTGCCATTTCCTTCTCCCATACACCTACTAGAATGGCCAAAATCTAGAACACTGACACCACCAAATCCTGGTGAAATGTAACCATTTATTGGTTACAGGAATGCAAAACAGTACAGATACTTTGGAAAACAATATAGTGATATAACACTAACTATATTCTTACCAAGATCCAGCAATCACACTCCTTGGCATTTACCCAAAGAAGTTAAAAATGTATGTCCACACAAAACACTGCATAGAGATGTTTATATCAGCTTTATTTGTAATTTTCTAAATTTGGAAGTTATCAAATGCCCTTTAGTAGATGAATGGAAAATAAACAATTGTACCACCAGACAATGAAATATTATTCAGTACTCAAAAGACTGAGCTATCAAGCCATGAAAAGACATGGAAGACTCTAAATGCATATTCCTAAATGAAAAACAAAATAAGCCAACCTGATTTATAGGGAGGAGTGGGATTGGATGAACAGACAGAACAGATGATTTTTAGAGCAGTGAAAATATTCTAATATCATATATGATATATAATACTATATTGGTGGATACATTATACCTTTATTCAAACACCACAAAATATATAACACCAAGAGTAAAACCTAATGTAAATTGTAGGCTCTGGGTGACTATGATGTTTCAATGTAGGATCTTCCTGGTAACAAATGTACCATTTTGGTGAGTGATGCTGATAATGATGGAATCTGTGTACATGTGGTGCAGGGAGTATATGGGAAATCTCTCTACTTTCTTCTTAATTTTTCCATGAATCTAAAATGACTGTTAAAAATAAAAAAAAGCCAGAGAGAGAGAAAGAGAAGAGGGAGGAGTAAGGGAGAAAAGGGAGAAGGGAGGAAGGAAGGAAAGGAGGAAGCAGAAATAATTGGCAGAAAGTGAAAGTGTTAGGTGCTCAGTTGTGTCTGACTCTTTGAGACCCCAAGGGTTGTAGCATACTATGCTCCTCGGTCCATGGAATTCTCCAGGCAAGAATACTGGAGTGGCTAGCCATTTCCTTCTCCAGGGGATCTTCCTGACCCAGGGATCAAACCTGAGTTTCCTGCATTATAGTCAAATTCGATACCATCTGAGCCACCTGGGATGCCCAAACTCAGAGTTACCATGTGTGCATGCATGCTGAGTTGTTTCACTTGTGTCCAGCTCTCTGCAACACTATGGACCTTAGCCTGTCTGGCTCCTCTGTCTATGGGATTCTCCAGGCAAGAGTACTGCAGTGGGTTGCTATACACTCCTACAGGGGATCTTCCCAACTCAGGGATCAAATGAGCATCTATTAAATCTCACAGCATTGGCAGGTGAATTCTTTTTCACTAAGCCCCACCTTGGCAAAAGTAGGTGTTAAATTCAAGTTGCAGCTTCCAGCTTATTTCCAAGGCTAGGATACATCCTTGTCTCTGAGATCCCTGGCACACTCCTTGATCCTTACCATAAGCTCCAATATTGTGCAAAGTATAGAAAAAACAAAACAAAACAAAACATTAATTTAGCATAATGTTTCCCTCACTTTTTTTATTTGTTATTTCCCCATTAATATTGACTGTGAAATAGATAGACTCTATCAATAAAATGGAAAAGGAATGGCAGACTTAAGATAATTTTTAAAAAACATGATATAATTTATTATATATAAATATATTCAACATGTATACATGCATGTGGTATTTGCTGTTAAAATGATGAAGCATGCATTGATATATTGTTAAAGCAGCAGTATCCAATTCTGTAAAAAATAAAATTCCTTAATTTTTTTTTCAGTTTACAAAGTTCTGAAAAGTATGTTATGAATAGCAATTCAGCAAAAGCCTATACAAAAATAACATTGTACTATTTAACAAGCTAATCCCATTAACATTCTGCCTTCTTAAATCACTCCAAATGTGGAAAGTTTAGGCAGAAATCCAAAAAGAAAAATATGAATCCAGGAGAAACTACATAGAAATTGGAATGCATAAAGTGGCAAGTTTTATACTAATAATTTATGCCTTTGCCTCTCTGAGTAATACATATTATTAAACTTTTAAGACAAGTGAGCTTCTTGTAATTTTATTGTCCAACTATTCTATATTTTCAAATTTGATTTTTCTGTTACATCAGTAATTGAGTGAATTTTTTAAAACAATTTAAGTAGTTGACTTATTTATACTTTTGCATTCTATTATATGATGTTCAGGTGAATTATCTTCTGCATTTTAAAATTTCTTAACCTGTGATTTTATTTTCTTTCTAATTTCCAGAAATTTAATGCCACATTCTCATCAAGAGCTCATTTTTAACATGTCTTTTCTTAGAGCTCCTGATGCTTACAATGAAAGTTCTACAGAATTTGTAAGACTCACTTCAATTATTCAACAACAATCAATATTAATAATTAAATATATGTATATATTTTAAAAACCTTCTTTGTATATACCCTATTACTAAAGACTACTGAAAGAAAGAGCTATCATTAAGCAATATAAAATTCATTCTATTCACATATAAAAGTTATTTTAATGATAACTAAAAATTCAAATAGTATTTCTATAAAACAAATCAACATTTTTAAGAATGAGTTCTCCAGATGTGCACAAAAACAATATATAAGATTGTAATTAGATTTCATTTCCACTTTAAATTTAACAAGAGATTATAACCCAAGTTTAGATTTAACTGTCTCCAAAATATCAAGCTTCAGTTTCCTCTACTAAATTCTTTCTGACTCTGGATTATACTAGTAAACAAGGGAACTTCTTAAATTAGTGAAACTACCATTTACTACTTCCTTTTGATTTTCTTCCTTTAGACAACCCATGATAACAAATGCGTACAACATAATAATGGTAATAATAATAAAGACTACTAGTAGTAGTAGTAGTAGTAGTAATATATTTATCAGACTAGGTTTTGGTAAAAACAAAACTCCAAATATCAATAATTTATGACAATTTATAATTTGTGACAGCTTCCCTGGTGGCTCAGATGGTAAAGAACCCACCTGCCAATGTAGGAGATGCAAAAGACATAGGTTTGATCTCTGAGTCAGGAATATCACCTGGAGAAGGAAATGGCAATTCACTCTAGTATTCGTGCCTGGAAAAATTTCATGGATAGAGGAACCTAGTGGGCTACAGTCCATGGGGCCACAAAAAGTCTGACATGACTGAGTACACACTCACACAAATGACAGTAATCTTTCTCAACTATATCCATTTGGGTTGTTGGTCTTCACTTTTTATTAATACTGAGAGTCACAATAAGGAACAGGTTTTAACTAAGTCAGAGCATCTTCAGGATTAATGAAAAACTTTTTTTCTGGGAAAAATGCAGGCATAAAAATTCCAATATATGTCTTTGGGAGAACATATGAATGCAATTTTGGGAGACATATACCATGGCAGGAAATTGTGTAGCCATAGGTTAGATATGGACAGCAAGGAGATCAAACCACTCAGTTGTTTTTTTTTTTTTTTTAACTGGAGGCTAATTACTTTACAGTTTGTAGTGGTTTTTGCCATATACTCACATGAATCAGCCGTGGTGTATATGTGTCCCCCATCCTAAAGCCCCCTTCCACCTCCCTCCCCGTCCCATCCCTCAGGGTCATCCCACTGCACCAGCCCTGAGCGCCCTGTCTCATGCATCAAACCTGGACTGGAGATCTATTTCACATATGGTAATATATATTTTCAATGCTATTCTCTGAAATCATCCCATCCTCACCTTCTCCCACAGAGTCCAAAAGTCTGTTCTTTATATCTCTGTCTCTTTTGCGGTCTCACATATAGGGTCATTGTTACCATCTTTCTAAATTCCATATATATGCATTAATATACTGTATTGGTGTTTTTCTTTCTGAATTATTTCACTCGGTATAATAGGCTCCAGTTTCATCCACCTCATTAGAACTGATTCAAATGTGATTTTTGTATAGATGAGTAACATTCCATTGTGTGTATGTACCACAGCTTTCTTATCCATTTATCTGCTGATGGACCTCAAGCTTGCTTCCATGTCCTAGCTATTGTAAACAGTGCTGTGATGAACATGGGGGCACACGTGTCTCTTTCAATTCTGGTTTCCTCAGTGTGTTTGCCCAGCAGTGGAATTGCTGGGTCATATGGCAGTTCTATTTCCAGTTTTTTAAGGGTCTTCACACTGTTCTCAATAGTGGCTGTATTAGTTTACATTCCCACCAACAGTGTAAGAGGGTTCCCTTTTCTCTGCACCCTCTCCAGCATATATTGTTTGTAGACTTTTTGATAGCAGCCATTCTGACCAGCATGAGATGGTACCTCATTGTGGTTTTGATTTGCCTTTCTCTGATACAGAGTGATATTGAGCATTTTATCATGTATTTGTTAGCCATCTCTATGTCATTAAGTACATCAAGGTTATATATTGTTCCCCTGCTTATTTAACTTATATGCAGAGTACATCAAGAGAAACACTAGGCTGGAAGATCACAAGTTGGAATCAAGGTTGCCAGAAGAAATATCAATAACTTCAGATATGCAGATGAAACCATCCTTATGGCAGAGAGTGGAGAACAACTAATGAGCCTTTTGATGAAAGTGAAAGAGGAGAGTGAAAAATTTGGCTTAAAGCTCAACATTCAGAAAACTAAGGTCATGACATCTGGTCCCATCACTTTATGGCAAGTAGATGCAGAAACAGTGGCAGACTTTATTTTTTTGAGCTCCAAAATCACTGTAGATGGTGACTACAGCCATAAGATTAAAAGATGCTTACTTCTTGGAAGGAAAATTATGACCAACCTAGACATCATATTAAAAAACAGAGACATTACTTTGTCAACAAAGGTCCATCTAGTCAAGGCTATGGTTTTTCCAGTAGTCAAATATGGATGTGAGAGTTGGACTATAAAGAAAGCTGAGCGCCGAATTGATGCTTTTGAACTGTGGATTTGGAGAAGATTCTTGAGAGTCCCTTGGACAGCAAGGACATCTAACCAGTCCATCCTAAAGGAGATCAGTCCTGAGTGTTCTTTGGAAGGATTAATGTTAAAGCTGAAACTCTAATACTTTGGTCACCTGATGTGAAGTACCGACTCGTTTGTAAAAACCCTGATGTTGGGAAAGATTGAAGGTGGGAGGAGAAGGGGATGACAGAGAATGAGATGGTTGGATGGCATCACCCACTCAATGGATGTGAGTTTGAGTAAACTCTGGGAGTTGGTGATGGACAGGGAAGCCTGGCGTGCTGCGGTCCATGGGGTCACCAAGAGTTGGACATGAAGTAATGTCTTCTTTGAAGAAATGTCTGTTTAGTTCTTTGGCCCATTTTTTGATTGGGTCATTTATTTTTCTGGTATTGGCCTGAATGAGCTGCTTGTATATTTTTGAGATTAATTCTTTGTCAGTTCCTTATTTATTATTTTCTCCCATTCTGAAGCCTGTCTTTTGACCTTGCTTATAGTTTCCTTTGTTGTGCAAAAGGTTTTAATTTTAATTATGTCATATTTATTTTTCCTTTTTTTCCATTACTCTGGGAGGTGGGTCACAGAGGATCCTGTTGTGATTTATATCAGAGAGTGTTTTGCCTATGTTTTCCTCTAGGAATTTTATAGTTTCTGGTCTTACATTTAGATCTTTAATCCATTTTGAGTTTATTTTTGTGTATGGTGTTAGAAAGTGTTCTGGTTTCATTGTTTACAAGTGGTTGACCAGCTTTCCCAGCACCACTTGTTAAAGAGATTGCTTTTCCTCCATTGTATATTCTTGCCTCCTTTGTCAAAGATAAAGTATCCATAGCTGCATGAATTTATTTCTGGGCTTTCTATTTTGTTCCATTGATCTATATTTCTATCTTTGTGCCAGTACCATACTGTCTTGATGACTGTAGCTTTGTATTATAGTGTGAATTCAGGCAGGTTGATTCCTCCAGTTCCATTCTTCTTTCTCAAGATTGCTGTGGCTATTCGAGGTTTTTTTATATTTCCATACAACTTGTGAAATTATTTGTTCTAGTTCTCTGAAAAATACCATTGGTAGCTTGATAGGGATTGCATTGAATCTATAGATGCTTTGGGTGGTATACTCATTATCACTGCATTGATTTTTTCTGATCCCTGAACATGATATATTTCTCCATCTATTTGTGTCATTTTTTATTTCTTTCATCAGTGTTTTATAGTTTTCCATATACAGGTCCTTTGTTTCTATAGGTAGATTTATTCCTAAGTATTTTATTATTTTTGTTGCAATGATGAATGGGTTTCCTTAATTTCTCTTTCTGTTTTCTCATTGTTAGTGTATAGGAATTAAAAGGATTTCTGTGTATTAATTTTATATCCTGCAACTTTACTATATTCATTGATTAATTCTAGTAATTTTCTGGTGGTGTCTTTAGGTTTTTCTATGTAAAGGATCATGTCATCTGCAAACAGTGAGAGTTTTACTTCTTCTTTTCCAATATGGATTCCTTTTACTTCCTTTTCTTCTCTGATTGCTGTGGCTAAAACTTCCAACACTATGTTGAATAGTAGTGGTGAGAGTGGGCACCCTAGTCTTGTTCCTGACTTTAGGGGAAATGCTTTCAATTTTTCACCATTTAGGATAATATTTGTTGTGGGTTTATCATTTTTGGTTTTTATTATGTTGAGTCATGTTCCTTCTATGCCTTCTTTCTTGAGGGTTTTATCATAAATGGATGTTTAATTTTGTCAAAGGCGTTCTCTGCATCTATTGAGATAATCATATGGCTTTAATCTTTCAGTTTGTTAATGTGGCATATCACATTGGTTAATTTGCAAATATTGAAGAATCCAACTAATAAAAATAAATGAAAAAAAAAAAAAAAAAAAGAATCCTTTCATCCCTGGGATAAAGCCCACTTGGTCATGATGTATGATCTTTTTAATATGTTATTGGATTCTATTTGCTAGAATTTTGTTGAGGATTTTTGCATCTATGTTCATCAGTGATATTGGCCTGTAGATTTCCCTCTTTGTGGCATCTTTGTCTGGTTTGGGTAATAGGGGGATGGTGGCCTCATAGAATGAGTTTGGCAGTTTACTTTCCTCTGCAATTTTCTGGAAGAGTTTGAGTACGATAAATGTTAGCTCTTCACTAAGTTTTTGGTAGAATTCACCTGTGAAGCCATCTGGTCCTGGGCTTTTGTTTGTTGGAAGATTTCTGATTACAGTTTCGATTTCCATGTTCATGATGGGTCTGTATTTTTAATTTTTTTTCCCCTGTAGTTGACGTCTAATCTTACCAGAAAAGATGCTTGAAATGATCTCAGTTTTTTTTTTTTTTTTTTTTTTTAATTTACCAAGGCTAGATTTCTGGCCTAGGATATGCCCTTGAGAAAAAGATTGAATTCATTGTTTGGGGGTGAAATGTCCTATAGATATCAATTAGTTCTAACTGCTCCATTGTATGTGCTCATTTTATGTTTGTTTTTCCTTGCTAATTTTCTGTTTGGTTGATCTATCCATAGGTGTGAGTGGGGTATTAAAGTCTCCTACTATTATTGTGTTACTGTTAATTTCCCCTATCATACTTGTTAACATTTGCCTTACATATTGTGGTGCTCATATGTTGGGTGCACATATATTTATAATTGTTATATCTTCTTTTGGATTGATCCTTTGAACATTTTGTAGTATCCTTCTTTGTCTGTTTTCACAGCCTTTATTTCAAAGTCTATTTTATCTGATATGAGTATCACTACACTTGCTTTCTTTTGGTCTCTATTTGCATGAAGTATCTTTTTCCAGCCCCTCACTTTCAGTCTGCATGTGTCCCTTGTTTTGAGGTGGGTCTCTTGTACAGACAACATATATAGGGGTCTTTTTTTTGTTTCCATTCAGCCATTCTTTGTCTTTTGGTTGGGGCATTCAACCCATTTACATTTAAGGTAATTATTGATATATATGATCCTGTTACCATTTACTTTGTTGTTTTGGGTTCGAGTTTATAAACCTTTTCTGCATTTCCTGTCTAGAGAAGATCCTTTAGCATTTGTTGAAGAGCTGACTTGGTGGTGCTGAATTCTCTCAAGTTTTGCTTGTCTGTTAAGATTTTGATTTCTCCTTCATATTTGAATGAGATTCTTGCTGGGTATAGTAATCTGGGTTATAGGCTTTCTTCTTTCATCACTTTAAGTATGTCTTGCCATTTCCTTCTGGCCTGTAGAGTTTCTATTGAAAGATCAGCTACTATCCTTGAGGGAATCCCCTTGTGTATTATTTGTTGCTTTTCCCTTGCTACTTTTAATATTTGTTCTTTGTGTTTGATCTTCATTAATTTGTTTAATATGTGTCTTGGGGTGTTTTGTCTTGGGTTTATCCACTTTGGGACTCTCTGTGTTTCTTGGATTTGGGTCGCTATTTCCTTCCCCATTTTAGGGAAGTTTTCAACTATTACCTCCTCAAGTATTTTTTCATGGCCTTTCTTTTTGACTTCTTCTTCTGAACTCCTATGATTCAAATGTTGGAGCCTTTAACATTGTCCCAGAGGTCTCTGAGGTTGTCCTCATTTCTTGTAATTCTTTTTTCTTCTCTGTTTCATTTATTTCCATCATTGTATCTTTCGCATCACTTATCCTATCTTCTGCCTCAGTTATTCTACTGGTGGTTTCCTCCAGAGTGCTTTTGATCTCAGTTATTGCATTATTCATTATTGATTGACTATTTTTTATTTCTTCCAGGTCCTTTTCAATTTCTTGCATCTTCTCAATCCTTGTCTCTGGTCTGTTTGTCTGTAACTCCATTTTGTTTTCAATATTTTTTTCCCAATATTTTGAATCATCTTTATTATCATTATTCTGAATTATTTTTTAGGTAGACTCCCTATCTCCTCCTCTTTTGTTTGGTTTGGTGCCTGTTTATCATGTCCCTTTACCTGCTGATTTTTTTTTTTTTTTTCTTTTCATTTTGTTTAGATTGCTGTGTTTGGGTTGGCCTTTCTGTAGTCTGGGAGTTTGTGGTTTCTCTTTATTGTGGAGGTTCCTCCCTGTGGGTGGGGTTGGACGAGTGACTTGTCAAGGTTTCCTGGTTAGTGAAGCTCGCATCTGTGTTCTGGTGGGTGGAACTGGATCTCTTCTCTCTGGAGTGCAATAAAGTGTCTAGTGGTGAGTTTTTGGGTGCCTATGTGTTTGGCATGACTTTGGGCAGCCTTTATTTAAAGCTCAGGGCTGTGTTCCTGCGTTGCTGGAGAATTAGCCTGGTTTGTCTTGCTCTGGAACTTGTTGGCTCTTGGGTGGAGCTTGGTTTCAGTGTAGGTATGGAGGTTTTGGATGAGTTTTTGTCAGTTAATGTTCCCTGGAGTCAGGAGTTTTCTGGTGTTCTCAAGTTTTGGATTTAAGCCTCCTGCCTCTGGCTTTCAGTCTTATTCTTACAATAGCCTCAAGGTTTCTCCATCCATACAGCACAAATTATAAAACATCTAGGCTAATGGTGATTCTCCACAGTGAGGGACACCCAGAGAGGTTCACAGAGTTCCATGGAGAAGAGAAGAGGAAGGAGGGAGATAGAAGTGACCAGGAGGAGAAAGGGGGGAAGTAAAAGGGGAGAGAGCAAACTAGCCAGTAATCAATTCCCTATGTGCTCTCCACAGTCTCCCACACTCAGAGAGGTTCACGGAGTTACAGAGAAGAGGGAGGAGGGAGATAGAGGTGACCAGAGAAGAGAGGGGAGTCAAAAGGGGAGAGACCAATCTAGCCAGTAATCAGTTCCCAAAACGTTCTCCACAGCCCAGAACACCCAGAGAGATTCACAGAGTTAAGTAGAGTAGAGAAGGCGGAGGAAGGAGATATTGGTGACCTAAGGGAGAAAAGGGAGAGTCAAAATGTGAGAGAGCAATCAAGCCAGTTATCTCACCCCTAAGTAAAAATGGGTACTGAAGGTTAGGTTCTTAAAGGTACAAAACTGACAACTAATACCAAAAAGCAAAGATTAAAAATCTAGAGTAGAGGTTAGATTCTCAAAAATATGATATTAAAAATACAAAATGAAATCAATCACAAAAATGATAAAAGATATATATATATATGACATTTTCTTTAAAAATAGGATTTTTTTTTTTTTTTTTTTTGGTAAGGTAATAGGAGATCCAACCAGTCCATCCTAAAGGAGACAGTCCTGGGTGTTCATTAGAAGGACTAATGTTAAATCTGAAAATCCAATACTTTGGCCACCTCATGCACAGAGTTGACTCACTGGAAAAGACCCTGATGCTGGGAAGGATTGGGGGCAGGAGGAGAAGGGGACGACAGAGGATGAGATGGCTGGATGGCATCACTGACTCGATGGGCATGAGTTTGAGTAAACTCCGGGAGTTGGTGACGGACAGGGAGGCCTGGCATGCTGTGATTCATGGGGTTGCAAAGAGTGGACATGACTGAATGACTGAACTGAACTGAACTGAATAGTAGGTTATAAAAATGAAAATTAAAGGAGTAATAAAGAACTTAAAAATTTTTAAAAATTAAAAAAATGATAATAGTAAAAATATATCTAGTAATTTCTCTGGAGCTGTTGAGTGCAGTGCAGGGTCAGTTCAGTTTCAGATAGTCCCTTGTTCAGCTTATACTTCTTCTCAATGTAGGCCCCTTCCAATGCTTAGTCAATGTTAACTACAGCGTTTTAAATGCTGCACCTGTCACTTCCAGAATGGCTCCCTCCTCTTTGTTTATTTTGACTTCCTCTGTTTGCAAGTCTCTTCAGCGTCTAAGGTCTGCCCTGACCCAAGGGGGTGAAGGTGGCCACTTCTTTAGGCTCACTTGTTCAGTTGTGTCGTGGGGAGGGAGGAACACGTCAAACAAATATCACTGGCATGTGCGGGGAGTGCTCGCAGTGTATGGACCACACTGGGTTTGCCCCGGCTCACAGCTACATGTGCTTTCTCCGTCTACACTGCTCAGTCTCCAGGGTGCTCTGCAGGGGTAATGTTTAAAGTGGGCCCTGCATTTCTTGAACTTCCCAGGTCTAAAGTGCTCAGGCTCAGGTTCAGCTTCTCAGGTACCTCCACAAGGGCAGAGACTTGGCTGGGCATGCGTTTTGTGCCCTTCCCCAGTCCAGGCAGCTCAGGAGACCAGGTGCCTAGCCAGTGGGCTGTCCCAGGTGGGTCGCGCATCTTATTCACCTCCCCGGTCCCTGCCACTGTTTCCCAGGTGCGCCACGAGAGCACCGTCTCAGCTGAGGTGTGTGTCTCCTTTGGGGAGCTGATCTCAGGCTGCGGCCCTCCGGGCACATGTCAACCATCCAGGATCCCAGGAAGATTTGGTTAGCAACTGGGAGCCTGCTCATAGTTTGGCGGAGGATGCTGTCTCTGAGCCGAGATTGCCCCTTGCCTTCTGGCTCTGCCTGTTTGAACGCTTGCCTCTCTGCCCCCGGCGCGGGGAGGGGCTGGTCCGCAGTCAGCTAGCCCTCCTTTGGTATTCGCTCAACCCTTTGTTCTGTGAGTGGGCCTGGCTGCGCGTTAGGTTAGAGCCTTTTGCGGGAAAATTCTCTCTTTTTTTTCTCTTTATCCCACAGTTTGGGTTGCTATCTCACGTTAGCTCCCTCAGATTGCCCTCAGAGCATTCAGGCCAGTCCTTACCCTAAGCATGCAACCTGCGCCTCCCTGTCCAGCGATGGATGTGGGCGTCTGGGTTACTTCTCTGCTGGGAGTTGTGGTTAGGTGTGTATTCTGTGTGTGTGTGTGTCTGTGTGTGTGTTTTCCCCCTCCCGGTTATGTTGCCCTCTGAGATTTCAAAACTCCCCACAGACTCACCGGTGAGAGGGTTTCCTGCTGTTTGGAAACTTCTCCTCCTTCACGACTCCCTCCCCAGGGCGGGTCTCATCCCTAACTCTTTTGTCTCTCTTTCTGTCTTTTATATTTTGTCCTACCTCCTTTCAAAGAGAATGGGCCGCCTTTCTGGGTGGCTGGTGTCCCCTGCCAGCATTCAGAAGTTTTTTTGTGGAAGTTGCTCAGCATTCAAATGATCTTTTGATGAATCTGTGGGGGAGAAAGTGGTCTTCCTGTTCTATTCCTCCACCAACTTGGGACCATCCCCCAAACCACTCAGTCTTAAGGGAAATCAACCCTGAATACTTGTTGCAAGGACTGATGCTGAAGCTGAAACTCCAGTGTTTTGATCATCTGACACAAACAACTGACTTATTGGAAAAGTCCATGATGCTGGGAAAGATTGAGAGAGAAGGAGAAGAGGGCATCAGTGGATGAAATGGCTGGATGCATCACCGATGCAATGGACATGACCTTGGGCAAACTTTGGGAGATGGTGAGGGGCAGGAAGGCCTGGCATCCTGCAGTCCATGAGGTCATGAAAAGTCGGACATGACTGTGTGGCTGAATAACAACAGGGTAGATGTTGTAGATGACAGGTAGATACTGTCAAATAGTTTTCTGAAGTAATTATAATATTTTATAGCCTACTGGCATTGTACAAGTTTCCAAATCCTCACTTACACTTGGCATTTTTCATCTTTTATTTTTAACCATTCTCATGAAAGTATATCACTGACTGGTTTTAATTTGTATTTCCCTGAAAACTATTTAATGGAGTTTTTCATATCATCTTTTCTGAAATGCCTATTCAAATATTTTGCCTATTTAAAAAATTGTGTTGGCTGCCTTTTTCATATGAATTCATAGAAGGCTTAATAGATTTGGCATCCTTTGTTAGATATACATGTTGAAAATATCTTCCACTTGGTAACTTGACTGTTCATTATCATAATGGCATTCTTTATTAAACAGAGATTTCTGTTTTAATATAGCCTCCTTATTAATTTTCAATCATATTTAGCAATTTCATACCTGATTAAGAGATATTTGCCTACTTCTATATCACAAAGTAGTTTTCCAATATTGCCATCTACAATCTTAACCATTTTAGGTAAAACAGTTAAGATTGTAGAGATATATGTAATAGATATGGAGTTGACATTTGTGCATGGTGCAAAGTAGGAGACAAAAAAATTTTCCATATGGATATTTAATGTACCCTAAGATTTTGATATTTATATCTCTTTTTTATTATTCAGCCTTGTTCCTTTGTACTGTTTAGTCTTACTTCAGTTGATTTAGAAATTTGATATTATCTTTTCATAGCAAAAGAGGAATAATTAGCACTTGTTAGAAATGATAAGTTCCTTTAATCATGGGCATTGATATGTCATAGAAAACTTGGACAGTAGGTCTGAAGCAAGTGATTTTATAAAGAGGATATTTGGAATTATTCTTAAACTAAGCTATAATCCCTATAGTTAAGTTAGAAATCTAGATGGCATTCTTAGAGAAGAGTGAAAAAGTGATCCTCACTTTGAATAAAATTCAGAATTTTTAAAAAGGTATTTGCTACAATGTCACAATGATTAAAGAATTAGTTAGTAAGAGGTCACTGGAAAAAAAAGTGAATTTGCCCTCCCATTTATACAAGTCTAAAATGATTTTCTATTTTATCAAGTCAATCCTTTTCACAAAGATAGAAAAGGTAGAAAGCCCTGTAATATGGTTAAGAACTTAAACTTCTTGGTTATTTTAATGAATAATAGGTTGACCTTGGCACCTTGGATGCACATGAAAACTATTCTAAGACATTTAAAAGCTTGTTAGAATAATGCAATAAAATCACAAAAAGTAAGAAATTTATATTTCTTCAGACAAGTACCCAAAATTAAAAAGTGTATTTTTAGCATTAAAAAATACCTTCAGTTATGGATATACAAGTATTTCTAAACCAAGATAGTGTCTGATTAATACACCAACTGTTATGGTTTTAGATGTGTATTTTTTCAGTATGAAAAACTGAAGGACTTATTTGAACCTTTTGTTTATGCTATTGTTTCCTTATTCTCCAAGAAATGTAAAGTGCAATTAAGTCCCCTATTCAGTCCAAACTATTGTAGGTCTCATAGAAACTCAATTAAAACATCGGCTTTCTATTAATCAGTTTTCTAGTAATTACCATACCTCATCTATTGTATCCTGTTCACTTCCACAACTCTGTCTTAGTAGATTCAAGTACTTAGAAGTGCCCCTTCTAACAGAAAGAGACTTGATGTACTTTGCAGGAAGAAGTATGCTGAAGTGCAGCCATTCAAAAAGGAAAGAGTAACACTTTGAAGTAATGACCTGGCTAATTAATGCTGAATTCCAGTAGAAATCCTATTCCTACTGAAGTACTTATGACATCCACATTAATACTAAATGAGCCCATCAGAATTAATGTCCTTGCAATAAATACCAAAGGAGTTGAGAATGATTAGGCTATTATTGTAAAGTGCAGTACAGAAAGATGAAAAAGACTAAGACTTAGAGAAAATAGAAATGATTTGTTTCTGGGACTGGAGCTAGTGAATTCCATGTTTATTAAATATAATAAAGATATGGAAATACACAGAATATTTTATTCACAATTCAGTTCATTTTTAAATGTAAAAATGGGTTAGTCTAAATATTGTAACATTTAAATTCCATGAAAACTGTTACCCTACCTTTGTCTTTTTTTTTAAATCAACCTTACATTTTATGTGGAATATATATTCCCCATATATGAAATCTGTAGAAACAGATTTCCCTTATACACAGCTTTAAGATTTAATTCTTGAAATGATACTGCTGTGGTGATCTTAACTTATGATCTTAATAATAAAACCTTGTCATGCCTATAGAAAGCTCTCATCTAGTCATTTTCAAGCTGATTTGCAACACTAATATTTCACAGTTTTCAAAGTGCCATGTCAAGAGACGAGTGAGGAGAAGCAATGTCCAGGGGGAAGGAGTCTTTCCCTCCTGTGGCACGTGCTGGAAGTAGAACAGCTCCATTGCTCTCTGTTTTAACTTTTAACTGAATAATTTTTTTTTTTTTTAATTGGGAGAAAGATTTGAAAGCAAATCCTTAAATAAGTTTGAAAAGTATTTCCTGAAGCAGAATTCTTAAAGCAAACTCAGTTCAGTTCAGTCGCTCAGTTCATGATGTGAGCCATAGTCAGCTCCTGGTCTTGTGTTTGCTGACTGTAGAGAGCTTCTCCATCTTTGGCTGCAAAGAAAATAATCAATCTGATTTTGGTGTTGACCTTCTGGTGATGTCCATGTGTAGAGTCTTCTCTTGTGTTGTTGGAAGAGGGTGTTTGCTATAACCTGTGTGTTCTCTTGGCAGAATTCTATTAGCCTTTGTCCTGCTTCATTCTGTACTCCAAGGCCAAATTTGCCTGTTACTCCAGGTGTTTCTTGACTTTCTACTTTTGCATTCCAGTCCCCTATAATGAAAAGGACATCTTTTTTGGGTGTTAGTTCTCAAAGGTCTTGTAGGTCTTCATAGAACCATTCAACTTCAGCTTCTTCAGCGTTACTGGTTGGGGCATAGGCTGAGATTACTGTGATATTGAATGGTTTGCATTGGAAATGAACAGAGATCTTTCTGTCATTTTTGAGATTGCATCCAAGTACTGCATTTCAGACTCTTTGGTTGACCATGATGGCTACTCCATTTCTTCAAATGGATTCTTGCCCACAGTAGTAGATATAATGGTCATCTGAGTTAAATTCACCCATTAGTCCATTTTAGTTTGCTGATTCCTAGAATGTTGACATTCACTTTTGCCATCTCCTGTTTGGCCACTTCCAATTTGTCTTGATTCATGGATCTAGCATTCCAGGTTCCTATGCAATATTGCTATTTACAGCATCAGACCTTGCTTCTATCACCAGTCACATCCACAACTGGGTGTTGTTTTTGCTTTGGCTCCATCCCTTCATTCTTTCTGGAGTTTATTTCTCCACTGATCTCCAGTAGCATATTGGGCACCTACCGATCTGGGGAGTTCCTCTTTCAGTATCCTATCATTTTGCCTTTTCATACTGTTCATGGGGTTCTCAAGTCAAGATTACTGAAATAGTTTGCCATTCCCTTCTCCAGTGGACCACATTCAGTCAGACCTCACCACCATGACCCGACCGTCTTGGGTGTCCCCACACGGCATGGCTTAGTTTCATGGAGTTAGACAAGTCTGTGGTCCATGTCTATTATCACTTAGTAGACACAGTTCTAATGACCTTGTGTTGGTTCTTAGCAAGGACTGAACAGTAGCATTCAAATATTTTCAAACTACAATGACTTCTAGTATATATTCTATCAGTTTTCACACAAGTGACTTAACTGCCTTCAGTCCACCTTCATCCACTCTACATGGATGAAGCTTTCTGAATACAGTGCTGCTAATATCACTACTTTGCATCCAGTCCTTCAATTGATTCCCCTGCATATGGCATGAATCCAAATCTCCTAAAATGACATCTCATCTTTTACTATAATCCAAATTAAAGATAAACAATAGATATTTAATGACCAGTACATTACTAATATACTATACTGATTTATATTCCCATGGTTTTCATCATGCTGCTCACTTTGCTTAGAACATCTTTCACTTTGATCATCATGGTAAATATGCACATGAAAGATAAACACACAAGTCACTTCTGTGATTAAACCAATTACATATAATTAGTAATGTTTTCTTTTTGCCTTTACTTCTATAGAATATATTAAATACACATTTCTACTCATATCATTCACTTACTTCTATATTCTTATTTCTAAAGAACCACAATCTATAATGCTTATAGTTTTCAGGTTTGTTCTTCTACATTAGGTACTAGAGACAAGGTCTGAGCCTTATTTGCCTTCATGTTTTTGAATCAGTGTTTTCTATGTAAAACTTATATGAATATCACCCACGGATGCACAAGAAAATTACAGATTTATGGGTACCACTCAAATTTACCACTAAAAATTTCTAGATCAAGAATAATATTTATATTGCAAATCTGAAATTTCAACACATTAGGTAGGAGGTATTTCCAAGAATAAAAGTCTGTGAAGTACTGTCTACTGTATCTAAAATTTGGAGAAGGTAATGACAACCCACTCCAGTATTCTTCCCTAGAAATTAACAAGGATGGAGGAGCCTAATGGGCTACAGTCCATGGGGTCACAAAGAGTCAGAGAGGATTGAGTGACTGAGCATAAATGCACATCTCTAAAAGGAATTGAGATATGATGTTTAATTAGAATACAAATTCTGATTAAATTAGCAAAATCAACTTTTGCACCTGGCCTTGGAATATTCTTGGGTTGGAAAGATCTGCTGGAGAAGGGATAGGCTACCCAATCCAGTATTCTTAAGCTTCTTTTGTGGCTCAACTGGTAAAGAATCACACTGCAATATGGGAGACCTGGGTTCAATCCCTGGGTTGGGAAGATCCCCTGGAGAAGGTAAAGGCTACTCACTCCAGTATTCTGGCCTGGAGAATGCTATGGACTGTATAGTACATGGGGTTGCAAAGAGTTGGACACGACTGAGTGACTTTCACTTGGAATATTCACTCTGAGTGCTGAATGGCCCTGTTCTTTGTGAAACTGCATTTCGGATGACTAGCCCTAGATGAAAAGACATCAGAATGCTGAATAACATATTCTGCTATAATTGCTAAGTAACTGACTCACCACTACATATACAACTACTAGTTCACATAGGTTTACCAAGTTTCCAAAAGTAAAAGTAGAGATTAATCTACAGTTCTGATTATGCCAGTTTTGGTTATTCAAATGTGTTTCAAATCTAATACAATAATTTGATTTCTGTTTCTCATGCAACCAAATGACATATAACATCTCTTACTCTAAAGAAGGCTCATTATTTAGTTTCTAGGACTAAAGATTCTCCAAAGAAATCATATTGCATTAGATCAGTAAGATGTTTTCTCACTGGTAATTACAACATTTCCTTTGTGTTCAGTGATATAGGGCTTTGTAAGACTATCCTTCTATCAAAAAGTGGGGCCAAGAGATATTTTCCCTGCTAAATAAGGCAATTTTCCAAAGAATTTCTTTTCTTTTCTTTCTTTCTTTTTTTTTTTAATCAGTTCAGTTCAGTTCAGTCACTCAGTCGTGTCCAACTGTCTGCAATCCCATGGACTGCAGCATGCCAGGCCTTCCTGTCTATCATCAACTCCCAGAGCTTGCTCAAACTCATGCCCATTGAGTCGGTGATGCCATCCAACCATCTCATCCTCTGCCATCCCCTTCTCCTCCCACCTTTGATCTTTCCTAGCATCAGGGTCTTTTCCAATGAGTCAGTTCGTCACATCAGGTGGCCAAAGTATTGGAGTTTTAACTTCAGCATCAGTCCTTCCGATAAATATTCAGGACTGATTTCCTTTAGGATGGACTGGTTGAATAATGCAGTCCAAGGGACTCTCAATAATCTTCTCCAAAACCACAGTTCAAAAGCATCAATTCTTCTGCACTCAGTTTTCTCTATAGTACAATTCTCACATCCATACATGACTACTGGAAAAACCATAGCCTTGACTAGATGGACCTTTGTTGACAAAGTAATGTCTCTGCTTTTTAATATGCTGTCTAGGTTGGTCATAGCTTTTCTTCCAAGGAACAAGTGTCTTTTAATTTCATGGCTGCAGTCACCATCTGCAGTGATTTTGGAGCCCCCCAAAATAAAGCCTGTCATTGTTTCCACTGTTTCCCGATTTATTTGCCATGAAGTGATAGGACCAGATGCCATGATTTTAGTTTTCTGAATGTTGAGTTTTAACCCAATTTATTCACTCTCCTCATTCACTTTCATCAAGAGGCTCTTTATTTGTTCTTCACTTTCTGCCATAAGGGTGATGTCATCTTCATATCTGAGGTTATTGGTATTTCTTCCAGTAATCTTGATTCCAGCTTGTGCTTCATCCAGACCGGTATTTCACACAATGTACTTTGCATATAAGTTAAATAAGCAGGGTGACAATCTACTAGCCTGATGTACTTTCTACCATTTCTCTCAACAAACTTACCCTTTCTCACAGATTATCAACTGTAAACAAATGCTTATATAATTTGTAACCAAGCTGAACCATTCTATGTATTCATTATCCTTGTCTTTAAAAGCCAGATAAGCATACATATTGATATTTTACCCAAATAAACATTGTTGATTCTAAATCAGACTTAAACATTAACTCATAAAAGTAGCTCTAAATATTTTTTATAGGGCCACCATATTCTCAGCAATCCAGAATTAAAACCTAGCAGTCATCATAAATTCTTTTCTTTCTCCTTTTTCTTTTATCTGAGCATTTCCAAATTCCATAGCATCTGTCATGCCTTTATTTCCATTCTCAATTCTTTCACTGCTTCTGCCCTCCCAGCTGGACAACTACCACAATCTGCCAAAGAGTGTCCCTGCCTCCTGATTTACTCTACATAAATTCATGCTGCAGTAAACTGCCAAAAAGAGATTCTCAAATATAATTCTTTTTAAATTCCTCTCCTTATCAAAATCTTACACTTATTCCCCCAGGCCCTACATTATTTTTCATTGTCCATGTTACATCCATAGGACAATAGTCTAAATTTATCTTCTACCACTCTTACATACATATGCTGAACACTGGTAAAAATATCTAAATCATTACACCTTCCTGTTCCCTCCAATCTCCTCTCCATCCCCAACCAGTTTACTCAGCTACTCTCCACACTGTCAACTGTATGTGCTTCAATCTCTAAATCTCTTCCTTCCCCCCTCCTCATGCCACATCTTTCAATTCAACTACCTAGGTAAGTACACTGATAGATAAATGGAAGCATCACTTTCAAAGCATAAATGTGCAAGTCTGATTAAAAGAAAAGAGTAGAAGATGGGACCCAACTCCTACGAAAAATCCTGATTGAGATAAACCAGCACTAGTCTCTAGTATTTAACCTTGCTTACCTTTAGTATTCCAGTACATTCCAAGAACAAAACAGGAGCTTTCTAGCAGTAGGCTTCATAGCACAATCTAAACTTCAGGCCTCATTGCTTTTGAGAGAACTACTGCAAGCTTGTTTCTAAGAAGTAAAAATTTTGAGGATGACGGATCCTTTTACTTGTTTAAACATTCATTCCAAATGCCAAACAGTGTGGCATCAGAGTGAACAAAGGAGAACAAGTCATATCTTTGACTGAGAAGTTTTCAAAGGAGCTCCATTAAATAAATTAGGAAAGTGTCCATTGTCCATTGTTAATTACTCTTTCTCTTTCTATTAAAGGGCCAGAATCTCTACTATGGCAAGGGTATCCCAAATGTAAAAGGAAATGGCTCAAATGATTGTTTCTATTTTGTTTCCAAGTTCTTTCAAGAGGTAATGACTGCTATTACAGGCATCTCTTAAACAAAAGGAAAGTTGAAATACAACCCAAGATGTTGTTGTAGGATATTCCTCCTTATCTTCTCGAAGCCAATTGCACTTCTTTTTTTCTTTCTATGAATAAGGAACAATTCCTGTTATTAGGATCTAATAATCACATCAAAACATTGATTTGTACAACCTGATGATATAGCACAGTACCAAAACAATAATATTACTAATTTGCCTAGGTAATTGGTGACATATTAGGTACAAAGGGTGAAATGGGCCAAAGACATCTATAGAATTATTAAATGGGAGGACTGAATATTCAGGGAAGTATAATCTTCAGTTTCTAGCAGAGTCCGAAAGTGTGGTTACTTAGGGCTTGCAACAAAACAAAAGGATATGTCCAGGCAATTTATAGAGGAAATGCCAAAAGCTGAGAAGCAGAAAAAGAGATGCTCAAAATCATGAGTAATAAGAGAAATGCAAATTAGAGCTAAACTTATGTACAACTTTACGATTGTTATTTTGGCAAAAAATAGGAAATTGAATAATGTCAAATGTTGAAGGTGACATGTACATAAGTTGCTGGTGGGTGCACAGATTGATGCAGTTCTTCAGGATAGCAATCTGACCTTAGGATACGAATTTAATATAGATAAGACACTTAAAATTGTCCTGCTCTTAGGTTTATCACACTCCCAAATGAACAATTACTCTCTCACAAATCCACAAAGGGGCATATACAAATTTGTTCACACAGTATTACATGAACTAATATGAAAATTAGTCACTCAGTCATGTCCGACTCTTTGTGACCCCATGGACTGTAGCCCACCAGGCTCCTCTGTCCATGGAATTCTCCAGGCAAGAATACTGGAGTGGATAGCTATTTGCTTCTCCAGGGGATCTTCCTGAGCCAGAGAGTGAACCCAGGTCTCCAGCACTGCAGGCAGACTCTTTACCAACTGAGCCACTAGGGAAATTATGAACTAGTATGCAACAACAGAAATAATGGGTTAAATAAATTTAGAGAAAACTAAAGAAAACTTTAAAACACAGTACTTATTGTGAAGAACTCTGAAGCATCTTGATATTTTATTTTACTTTTGCTGAGCTCAGTTCAGTTCAGTTGCTCAGTCGTGTCTGACTCTTTGCGACCCCATGAATCGCAGCATGCCAGGTCTCCCTGTCCATCACCAACTCCCGGAGTTTACTCAAACTCATGTCCATCAACTCAGTGATACCATCCAGCCATCTCATCCTCTGTCATCCCCTTCTCCTCCTGCGCCCAATTCCTCCCAGCATCAGGGTGTTTTCCAATAAGCCAACCCTTCGAATGAGGTGGCCAAAGTATTAAGAGTTTCAGTTTCAGCGTCAGTCCTTCCAATGAACATCCAGGACTGATCTCCTTTAGGATGGACTGGTTGGATCTTCTTGCAGTCCAAGGGACTCTCAAGAGTCTTCTCCAACACCACAGTTCAAAAGCATCCATTTTTTGGCGCTCACTTTTCTCCACAGTCCAACTCTCACATCCAAACATGACCACTGGAAAAACCATAGCCTTGACTAGATGGACATTTGTTGGCAAAGTAATGTCTCTGCTTTTTAATATGCTATCTAGATTAATCCCAGTTAATTATGAGTTAATCTGCCACAGTTTTCTGGATGCTGGAGAAAATAAGAATCTAGCTCACATAGAAATGATTTATTAGTCATGATAAAGCAATGAGCATGACCTTCATTTTCACAGTCATTTCTCATGCCCTTAGACCACAGAGACCATATGGTGGCCTAGATGGAAGCTACATAGGCAATAGGTTTACAATAAGGGAACCAGGTTCTTTTTATCTTTCCACTTGACCATCACTAACTCATTGATTATCCTCATGTCTGTCACCTTGCAGTCACAAGATAAGAGCTACAGTCCCAGACATATCATCATATCTGTGTTTAATATAGGAATATATGGAGATGGGCAGTTCCAGCAGCAACTGTCCATTTTATTAGCAGAGTAAGAGCTCCCTACTCCTTTTAGAGATACCTGATCAATAGCCAGGGAAGTTGAGGAACTGGAAACATGATTGTCAATTTGGGTATAGTTAATTTTACCTTATTATTCAGTCACTCAGTCTTGCCTGACTCTTTGTGATGCCATGGACTGCAGTACTCCAGGCTTCCCTGTCCTTCACTGTCTCCTTGAGGTTGCACAAACTTATATCCATTGAGTCGATGATGCCATCCAACCATCTCATCCTCTGTCATCCCCTTCTCCTGTATACAACAATAGTGGAATCTAGTTAGCAAGAAAAAAAACTGTTCATAGATAAAGGATATGTGATCTACAAAACTTGCCACATGTATCATAAAGATGATTCAAGAACCGAGGTGAAGATGTAAAAGTAATAACTGGACAATTGAATGAATTCTGTCAAGTACGTGTGTGTGAGTGTTTATGAGAGAGGGTTGAAATATGTATAAATGTCCATGGCTCTAGTACTGACTTTCTATTACTTTTTTTTTCTTTCTATCAATTCTTTCCTTCTTAATCTTCTAACAGTATTACCTCCTCTGGGTTGAAATAGTTAAGAATCCTAAAATAGCACTTAGGTTCTCAAGATATCAGCTCTCTATGAAGGAAAGTGGAACAGAAGCATTTAACTTTAATCTATTTGCATCCATTAGGAGCCTACCTTCTATGAAAATAAGAGTCCATTGAGGATAGGTTAAAACTAATATCCATTATACAATGTTCTAAGGGACTGTATTTTATTTATTTAATTTAGTAAGCTTCATGTGTTTAGTTATCTTTTTGTACCATTCCTGATTACTTCTTTGTCCTCCAAAAGTATAAATCAGAGAAGTTTCTGAAATTTCCTCTGACAGTGCTGTCATATTACAAGAAACATTATGGTCACTGTTTTTAACTAACTTGCATTTTTTTTCCTGTTATTTTAATAACAGTTTGGAGGCCACTGTGAAAATGTCTTTGGTTCACATATATATGTATATATGGGGAAACAATGGAAACAGTGACAGATTTTATTTTCTTGGGCTACAAAATCACTGCAGATGGTGACTGCAGCCATGAAATTAAAAGATGATTTCTCCTTGGAAGAAAAGCTATGATCAACCTAGACAGCATATTAAAAAGCAGAGACATTACTTTTCTGATAAAGGTCCATCTAGTCAAAACTATGATTTTTCCAGTAGTCATGTATGGATGTGAGAGTTGGGCTATAAAGAAAGCTGAGTGCTGAAGAATCGACGCTTTTGAACTGTGGTGTTGGAGAAGATTCTTGAGAGTCCCTTGGACTGCAAGGAGATCCAAGCAGTCCATCCTAAAGATCAGTCCTGGGTGTTTATTGGAAGGGCTGATGTTGAAACTGAAACTCCAATACTTTGGCCACCTAATGCAAAGAGCTGACTCCTTTGAAAAGACCATGATGCTGGGAAAGACTGAGGGCAGGAGAAGAAGGGGATGACAGAGGATAGCATGGTTGGATGGCATCACTGACTTGATGGACATGAGTTTGGGTAAACTCCAAGAGTTGGTGATGGACAGGGAAGCCTGGTGTGCCACAGTGCATGGAATCTCAAAGAGTTGGACATGACTAAATGGCTGAAATGAACTGAACTGATATATGTTAGATGTATAGTAAATTACCTTAGGAGTAAAATCACAAACAATGGACCCCCTTAAATATACATAAGTGTTCAAATTTACAAACTAATAGTTTATCAAACAAAATGAAACAGAAGGAATTTTAATCTTGATTTGCCTCTCTTGAAAAACTTCAGAAGACTTGATTCATTTTGCATTGCAAAACATTTTCAACAATATTTCTAAAATCTTCCTAAAAATCTTCAAAGTTCTATCTTTTGTCAAGTCTGTAGTGGCTCTTGATTCTCCTGATCCATTTACCTACAGTTTCTAAATGTATGGTGTTCAATTGCTCTTTTCCATGCCAACTCACAGATTTTCATATCTTCTGGCTCCTGTTCTCACTCATTAAGCTTGATCTTCATAAAATTATCCAAGAGAAGCAGGACTTGTAAAATCCTTCTTGATGGTGAGAGCAGTAAGGATTAGGGAATTGGTGGGGAATAGGGAATGCCAGTATGAAAGAATACTCTGACCAGTTACACATTAATATGTACTACATGATTTCACTGTCTTCTTAACTATGTCAAAAATTAAGGAGTAGTGTGCAAATACTGGGAGACTGAAGTATAAAAAGGCCATGGGGAGGCTAAGAAAATGACATTAAAAGAAACAGAAATAGAAAAGATGGCAACTCCGAGGGAGGAAGGGGCAATGGGGAGTTAGTTGCTATTCAATGGACAGAAAGTTTCAGACATGCAAGATATGAGTGCTCTGGAGAGCTGTTGTATAATACCGTGCTGGTTGTTAACAATTCTGGATTGTAGGCTTAAAAATACATTAAGAGGGTAGATCTCATGTTATATGTGTGTGTATATATTTTTAACAAAGAAAAAAAAATTACCATGACATTAAAAAAAAAGGCAGTGAAATAAAGATATACAAATAAGTGAAATTAGTTCTAATTTTTAAACAAGTAAGCAAAAATCATTGCAAGTAAATGCAAAATATCAACAAGAATTCATCTCTGATGGTAGCAAAAAATTAAGGAAATGCAACCTACATTTGTATAAGTAATACTAAAAGTTCTACTAAAATATTCTATCATGTTTCCAAATTCACAGATAATAAAATATTTGATAAAATTTAAAATGCTAAGCTTATAAGAAATACAATTATTTGTGATGCCAAAAACAGAGTTCCATATAAAAAATAACGGAGTAACAATTTTTCAATAATAATGATTAAATAAATTATAATTACTTCTCAAGAAGCAGGAAATGAAAGCTGGAAGTTTTAGAAAAACAATATTGAATTTTGCATAAAAATAAAGTAAAATCAAATTGGAAAGGATTTCATTTGTTTATATTGGAGAGTTTCCACAATGAATTTCTGAAGGCTATATGTTTATCAGTCATGGGGATTCGGGGCTCTCGGCCCTGGAAAATAAGATAAATTTAACTTGCCAAAAAAAAAAGGAAGTTTTAAGTGACCTCTTCTACCATACATATGTTGTTAATGGGCAGCAAGACAAGGTAACTTCTATTCAATGAATAGTTCACAATGCTTCAGTAAATCTCCTTAAGATGAATCTGTAGAAATTCTGTCACATACAACATTAAACCTAAACTGTACATTTCAGACATTATATTTTGTACCTAAACAGAAACTGTATTAAGTTTATCTACTACCATCTGTTGATCAGTTGGTGAAGATGTCTTTCTGTTATCCATAAGATTAATTAATAATTAAATTTTTATTTTAAAGTGCTTTTGAGCAAAAGATTGGGTGTGAGTTTTTCTGAGGGAGATTGGGAAACTAATTTTATTATTTTACAAAGTGATTGTTTATATATTGAGATGCAATGAGTATTTCAAGATGCTATGCTTATTCTATACATGCCTTTTCTCATCATGTTTTGTGGTTGCTCTATAAAGTATTAGAAATTCACTACACAGTTGGTAAATAATAAATGTATTATTATAAGAAATAAACTTTACAGACAATATTCAGAAACACGTTAGGCCTCATAACACCCCATAATTGTGATACTATAATATGATATTCCCCTATTTTTTTTCTTGATCAAAGAAATTTCTTCAGTTTTCTAAGGTATGCTTTGGTCACAAAAATTAAAAAGACTGGCTTTGTTTTATGCCTTACCACTGACATGCTGTATGATGCAATTTAACTCTTTTTGCCTCAGTTTCTCCCATTACTGAAATAAAATAGTAATGGTTGCCACTTTAAAATCTCACTGGGTTGCTCTAAGAATAAATAAGGATTGTGTGGAGTAGTTGGACAGAAGAAGGCAAGAATCCTTGAATATTAAAGATAATTCAGTGCACCAGGCCTGAGCACTTGTCAAAACCCACTGAAATGTTGTGAAGTAATTAGCCTCCAACTAATAAAATAAAATTTAAAAAAAAATTCAAAAAAAAAAAAGATAATTCAGTAAAGTCGTCTTAATAAGAAAAATATCATTAATACTATTAAGCAATTGCATAGCATTTTACTCCTACATGGGTGTCCCACGTGGCACAATGGTAAAGAATCCGCCCACAAATGCAGAAAATGCAAGGGAAAGAGGTTTGACCTGGTCAAGATGATAACCCAGCAGTGGGTGTAAGGGGCAATAGATGGTTAATTTTAAGAGAAAATATTCCATGTTCCAAATTCTGAGTCCCAAAAGTGACTTGCTGATGAAACAAAATGGAAACATTGTCAGACTGAATATTGGAAAAACTTGTCATGTCATGATGATCATCATCTCTTCCTTTTTTATTTCCTTTCCAAACCACAAGTAAGTGATTGGGAATATATTTTTCTTATGTCATATTGTCTTACAGAGAGTTTTAATTTTTTTTTCCTTTTCCTTTTACATAGCAAATTATTCTCTCCCCCTAGAAAAATATAAAATTAGGTTATAATAAAACTTTAAAAACATATACTTTGAAACAATATGTTGAATTTTTAAAAGTTCAAATTAAATTGCTGCTTAACCAATCACCCTAGTTTTTCATAATTAAAACTGAGAAACTATATGACTATTTGTTTCCACAAACTGTAACCTAAGACAGTTAGGTTTAGAGAGCTGAGTCAAGAATACCCAGGTCACACTTGTTTGCTTCTTACCCAAATTTTAGATTGTGATTTTCCAAAGAGGGTTAGAAATGATTGACACTACAAGGTACTTCCAAGCAATGTATAGAAACTGAGCAAAGTATTCAAAACCAATTATGCAATATTTTTTGTAATGTTCAATTTTTCAAACCTATTTTTATGCAATGTTTGGTAATATGTAATGACTTTCCAACCAACACATGACCTATAGAAAGAAGTGAAATTTTTCTCATAGATGACTTTTTCTTGACATTTCAAGTGCAAATTCAGGATGATCTTCTTAAAATTAAAGGGTACCTATTTTCACTCATCTGTTTTTCATTGCTATAAGTAATAAGGGTAGAATTTTGCTCACTAAAAGGCACAGAACAAAACTGGGTAAAACTCAGTCTTATCAATATATACATGCATTTAGGTATACACACACAAAATTAATTAGGAATGGAACATCATTTACTATCACATCCAGCATATGAACAGAGCTAATGTTCCTCTCACTATGAAATAAAATATTTTTTCAATAGGTTTGACATATACTCACTCTTTGAGATTACCCTATTAATCAATACCTTGAACTTTTGCTAAACTAATGTTGTGTCTTTTTTTTTTTAATTGAAGTATAGTTAATGCACAATATGGTTAATGCTTCCCTGTTGGCTCAGAGGGTAAAGCGTCTGCCTGCAATGCGGGAGACCAGGGTTCCTTCCCTGGGTTGGGAAGATCCCCTGGAAAAGGAAATGGCAACCCACTCCAGTACTCTTGTCTGGGAAATCCCATGGGCAGAGGAGCCTGGGAGGCTACAGTGCATGGGGTCGTAAAGAGTTGGGCACAACTCAGCGACTTCACTTTTCACTAATGCACAACAGTCTTGAGTGGCCTCATAAGACTCCCAGACACCGTTAGAAGCCCAGGTTGTCACCTGTGCTTCTGACGAACTGGTTGTAGACTAGAAATTCCCTTGAACTCCTTGGGTTTGATTAATTTGCTAGAGCAGCTCGCAAAACTCACAGAAACATTCTACTTACTGGGTTACCGGTTAATTATAAAAGTATGTAATTGAGGGACAGGCGAAAGGAAGAGATATAAAGAGCAAGGAACTGGAAAAGGGTACTGAGCTTCCGTGCCCTTGCAGTGGTGCATTTTTCCTAAAATTGCATGTTTACCAGCCTTAAAGTTCTTTGAATCTCACCCTTTTGGGGTATTATGGAGTCCTCATTTCATAGACATGATTGATTAAATCACAGTCCATTGGTTGATTGAATTCAATCTCCAGCCCCTCTCCACTACCTGAAAGTCAAGGGTAGGATTGATAGTTTTAACCCTTTAATCACAGTTGGCTCCCCTCACAAGCAACCAGCTCCCATCTTTAACTCCACTCTAACAGCCACTTCAAGAACATAACAAAAGGCTTTATCATTCGTCACTTAGGAAATGCCAAGGATTCTAGAAGCCCTGTGCCAGAAACATGGTCAAAGATCAAACATATATTTCTAAGTATAAATCATAACACTATATTGGAGAGCCACAATTTTTGCCTCCCAATCATTTCAGACTTCCCAGGTGGCACCAGTGGTAAAGAATCTGGCTGCCAATGCAGGAGACACAAAAGATGCAGGTTCCATCCCTGGGTCAGGAAGATCCCCTGGAGTAGGAAGTGGCAACCCACTCCGGTATTCTTGTTTGGAAAATTCCATGGACAGAGGAACCTGGCAGGCTGCAGTCCATGGGGTCACAAAGAGTTAGACACGACTGAGCACACACCCATAATCATTCCATATTGTAGAGATTCTATCTGATGCCTGATTAGTTAGAAGTGTTGCACTATGCTGTAACGTGTTGAGGTATTTCCGAGTGGTGTGATGCAGCATCAAGTCATATTTGTTGGTTAACAGTCAGTTCTTAATTACTTGACCATGGGCAGCATTTCATACAATGGATGTTATTAGGACACTTAGTTTATATGGTTACAGGACACTTTTTAATAGTTACTCTTTGTTAGTATCCTTTGGTGCTTCCTTGTTTTGGTTCTTATTCCTTAAGGGTATGTAGTAAAATCTTATTACAGTTTAGTTTGCATTTACTTAATGACTAAGATGTTGAACAACTTTTTGTGTGCTTATATGTCAGTTGTATATCCTCTTCAGTGAAATGTTAGTTTCTCTTGCTAATTTTCTAAATAATTTTACCAACGATATGTAGTTGCTTCCTCCTCCCTCGTTTTGGAGTGAGGAATAGAGATTCACAGGATGACAAATGTTCTATAAAGAATTTTCAGATTTTTTTTTAATCATTTATATATTCTCCCTTACTATATCCTTGTTTGAGCTGAAATGTCCAAGAGTCATAGAAGTGGTTTACACATATATCCTTTGAATATATGCAAGCAGAGGTTTGGCGTTTCCCTTTGGAATTTTTTACCTATTATACATCTTCTTTAATTTAAACCTAAAAGTGAGGGTTTTTTGTTTTGTTTTTTTTGGTTTGTTTTTCTGGCTGCACTATGCAGCATGCAGGATTTTAGTTCCCCGACCAGGGATCGAACCCATGCCTCTTGCACAAGACAAATACTTCAAATATAAAAATTTAAAAAATATTTTAATTAACAATCTGACTTTTTAATAAATCATTAAATAAATCATTAAATAAATCATTATTGTATACTTTCCCCTGAGTATTTACATAAGGTAAAATGCACAGACTTTAAGGGTATAGCTTGACAAATTTTTATTTAGACATCTATGTGTCAGGGGAGTGTAATCTCCTCAGTTCAGCCTCATCACAACAAAAATTTGAAGCGACAGTCGTTAAAGCTCTCAGAGCGTCACAGCTATCGGACAGTCCGTGTTATAGTTCTCGGCTCTCAGACAGATCATGCTATAGCTCTCAGACAATTCAGTTTTATTTAGAAAATAAAGGAAAATACATCCTCAAGGCATGAGGGCATGCTGCCCCAAAAGATGAGAAGAGAGCAGAGAGAGAGAGAGAGTGAGCGTGTGCACAGGAGAGAGAAACACCTGGGCCTTTGGTTCCTCTTTTTATATGTGTTTTCCTCCCCCTGGGCCTGCCCTATGTTAATCGGGCTAGTCAGAAGGGCTGTTTGTTCTACCTGAGGTCCTCACTCTGGTCCTTGGACATTCCTTTGTTCTATTTCCGTGGGCTTTTCCTTTCCTTGTCTTTTAGCCACAGCCATTCTGGACTACTTTTTCCTATTCTAACTACCTAACACCCCCCTCTTCAAGAGATGGGAGACCCAATTCTTTGGGAATAGGGGCATCGACATCTTTCTGGATACTTCCTGCTGAAGTGAGATGGTGAGGGGTGTTGGTCCTCCTGCTCTTGCTAGTCTTAGGCCTCAGAGTCCTTATAGTGGTGTCCATCCAAGGGTGAGTGATATTTGATGCACATTGGGACAGGAATTTGTCCTTTAAAATCACCTGTCCCTTGTAAGAGTCTAAGTCCAGATTGGTAAACTTTTGGAGGGCCTCTTTTAACCTTTCCAGAAAGGCAGTGGGGTTCTCATTGAGCTCCTGAGTTATTGCTGAGACTGGGCACAGTCCCACAAGTAATAGGCTTCCTTCTATTTCCATCAGTGGGCTTCCTTAGAGGTGAGGCTTTCTGAAGCTTATCCTACCCAGTACAGTTGCAACCTGAGAGCCAGGAATCCCCGGGTCAGGGTGCAGATTCCCAAACAGGTTGAAGCATGACAGCCTCCTGGAGATTGAATCCCCAGGCACATCAAGGCAGGTTGGCCTCTCAGGAATTGGGTCCCTGGGCAGGTCAAGGTGTGACAACCTCCTGGGACCGCTGGACTGTAGGACACCCGAGCAGGTTGAGGCATGACAACCTTTCAAGGACCAGATCCCTAGGCAGGTCAGGGCAGGTTGCCCTCCTGGGACCCCCAGACTGAAGTTGGGTGTCCCCAAGATCTTCAGCATGACCAGTGCTGGGTAGGATTAAGGGGTTTTAATTTTAACTCATTGCCAGTTTGTTCACCACAGATGGGAATAGATATCATGATGTAAAGCAATTCAAGCCTGTGCCCTGAGACTGGGAACCTGGTGAAGTGGTCATAAGCCTTATCCTCTTAGTGCTTTAAGGGATTGTAAGTCACTGATTTCCTCCTCTAGTCCTCCATAAGAGCAAGTTAGGGTATCTCCAATGGTAAACATTTTGTTGTAATAGACCCACTTTAGGTAATAACAGAAGTAATGACCAAGGAGTGGGTTATCTGGCTCTGTTAGGGGCAATAAAGTGTTTTAATAATAAGTTGGGTGAAGCAATGTTGCCTACAAGGGGGCAGGATCCTAGTTGAAGGAGTTAGTAATTGACTTAAGAACAAATTAGTAAGAGACAACAGAACAGATGTTCTATAAAAGTGGAGTGGAGATTTGATCCAGGGATATGTTTGTAGCTTTAGGAGGAGGGTGGTAAGGGTTTGGGCCCAAATGGCCTGCAAGGCTAACTCCCAAAGTGGCAAACATTATCCCTGGAAGCCCAGCTGCCTTTGAAGGGATGCCAACAGCTGGACTTCTAGCAGGCACCGTGTACCTGTTGCCCACCCTAGCGGGTTCACTGAGAGATACTGATGTTGCACATGCTGTAGGAAACATGACGGCCTGAATATTTAGAGGGAATGGGTATTATATAGTATTTCCCTCTCAAAGGTCGGCTATTTTCTGGTTGTCCTTCCAGAAGGTTGTAGAGACAACATTGTGGGTCTGGATGGGTTTCGGGAAAAGAGCATGAAACAGGATGGAAGAGCGCAGGGCACAACCTTTGAAAGAATGACACAGCACAAGAGCATGACATAAACCAATTAAAATCAGTTGGGCCCAAGATGACAAGTCAGATTCAAACAAACCTTAATCCCCAATCTGTAAGCTAAATGACACACCCAGAGGTGGCAGGACAGCTCCAAGTCACTGTCAAAAGACAGAGGAGTGAGTGCTTCCCCAATGGGTGGGATGATCCTCCCACTCATTAGCATATGAATTCACCCCACTCACAAAACCTAGCCAGACCAGTTCCATGGCCTAAACCCTTGCCCTCTGCAATGGCCCACACCCTGAAGAGTGTACTTCTTTCTGAATCATAACAAATCCACCTCTTACCTATCACTGTGTCTCTCACTGAATGTTTGCAATGAGACGTCAGAGCCTGAGCTTCATTAGGTCCTGGGTTTTGGCCAGGCTCAAGTCCTAGGAGAGAGGAGCTGAAGGACAGCAGGAAAAAGCAGTGGGAAAAAAGTCCCAAGGAATCCCCTCCATAGCCTGCCAGAAAATCTGCTAAATACCTGATATGTGCTCCCAGTTTTCACTGGCCTGATCCTTGACACAAAGAAGATTGAGGACAGAAGGACCCCCACCATCTTGGGTAACAGCTACTGGGGCTCAGCAGATAGTGCCTTTGGGACATACTGAGGACTAGCCTCTCCAGAGTTCCTCAATTGCACCCACTGCCGCTCACCTATTCGCGGGGGGGGGGGGGGGGGGGCTTGAGGAAACAAGAAATGAGAGATTGTAGAGGAATTAAGATTTTGTTAAGCATATGTCCCTCCAGTCATAGGCGCGAGGATCTCCTACGTTAACCGGAGGTCCTCTGGAATCTGAGACTGAGCCTCGTGAGCTGAGTTCATTTTTAAACAAGGGATCTTCCCAACACAGGGATCAAACCCAGTTTTCCTGCATTGCAGAGGGATTCTTTACCAGCTAAACCACAAGGGAAGCCCAAGAATACTGAAGGGAGTAGCTTACCCCTTCTCCAGCAGATCTTCCCAACCCAGGTATCAAATCGGGGTCTCCTGCTTTGCAGGTGGATTCTTTACTAGCTGAGCTATGAGGGAAGCCTATGTAAACATAACTCAGATCAAAATGTACATTTCCAGCACCTCAGAAAAAACACCCTATTATATAAAATGCATTTTATATCTCTAAGGTCATTACTGTTCTCATAATAATAAACTCAGAAATACGTTGGCTAGTTTCTCTAGCTCATATAGACTCAATAATGGAGTCTTAAAGATTCTTCTCAGATAAGGTTTCTTCAATATATCTCTTCTTTTCCATTCTTTTTGTCATTCTCCTAATTCAGAGTCTTAGTACTTCAGTCAGAATACTTTCACAGACTTTCCTCCTTCCTTCATCTCTTCTTCAAACTTCTCTGGAAAACTAATTTTGAGAGGAAAAATATTTGTCAGGTCACTCTTCAGACTCAATTAAGTATTCTTCTTCGTTTATAAGGAAAATATTCAGAGACTTTAAGTTGATATTCAATGCCCTTCACAATCAGGCTTCAATGTAACTCTCCTTTATTATTATCTATAACAATGAGTCACATTTAATTCATTTGCCCCTTATTGCCATCCTTAAACATACTTAAAATTAGTCATTCTCAAGAGAAACTTTACTGTCATCTAAAACCCAGTTCAAATCCGACTTGCACTGTGATGCTTTACTCCAACAATTTATGTAGAAATGAGGTCTTGTTAAGGTTTTACTATCTCCACTACTTGTTTAATACATATTTTGCTCATTGATGAGCTATTACTTAAAATTTAGCATATTTGTTTTATCTCTCTGAGCAGACTCTATGTTCCTGAAGAGGAATCCTGACTTCTTTGTTATTTTTAAGTTCTACAGAAAAAAAAAAATATGGTAGGTTTTAATAAAAAAAAAGTTTTACAAAACATTTAAAAGGGTATGGATAAAAGCAACAATCGGGCAACAGATGACAAACTTTAGTGACTTTCTAAATCTGCTATGACCAACCCTGATAATTAACAATTAATTCACTAGCATGGATCATTTCCATGCTGATGTCATAAATATAATTTGTAGTAATCAGTTGAGAATGTGCATTTAAAACATTGATTTCTACTGCAGAGATAATTCCAGTGTTAATTTTCATTAGAGATCTACTTGGCTCATTCTTCTTTCCTACCCTTGAAAGATCTACCCCGGAAGTTCTCAAAATAATTTACTTGTTGTGTTTAAAACTTTCACATAAAAATCTAAAAACGTGATAACATGCCACTATTGTAAGGACAAGGACTAACAGCTTAAAGCTCAAAGTTAAAACCTAAATGAGAGAATATTTAACATAATGTCACTTGATCAGCTTGCAAGTCTACTGCAGAGCTTTTAAAGCAGAAAAAAAAAAAAAAAAAAAAAAAAAATGCCGTAACCACAAAACGGAGTAGGTCACCTACTTATGTAGGGTTTTACATTATAATGATTTAATTTCCTTTAAAAATATAAATTTTCTGACATATTGGATGGGATAGGAAATTACTATTAAGGCATACAATATGATCAGAAAATATCAGTGCGATCATTTTACTCTCAATAACCTGGTAAAGTTATGTGCTTCAATTTCGATTAATTTGTTGTGAAGTCCAGCTCATCAAACATTATTACATATGTTTTCAAAAGACAATGCTAACTTTGTAGATGTAAATCTATTTATAGGGTATTGAAAGAAGTTGATACATAAGACACTGAAAACAGTAATACAATTTTCTAGGATAAAACATGTATCTCAATAATATCCTCCAATGCTTCACAAAATTTTTACTTAGGAGAACTTTTCTCCATTCCCAGCTCACTTTACCCTCCTGTTCTATTTCTTTCTAGAGATAAGAAAACAGATTCATGTGCAAATATCTACACGGGGCTTAACACACTTCTGAGACAGTGAGAAAGGGAAACAGATATTGTCTATGAGCATAGAGAGGACTGATTGGCAAACACTATGTCTACTTGTTTAATATTTAATTGTTCCAATGTTAGACTTGCCAAGTGGATATCTACTTCCTATAGAACCTTGAAAAAAGTTGAAACTACACAGTTTTGTCTTTGTAAAACTACTTCCTTTGCCCTAGTTTTCTCCCTGCTCCCCTACATATAACCTTTCATATATTTATTTTGCTGTCCACATTCTTCTTGAAGTATGTTGTTAAACTTAAGACCTCATAAAGTAAATCCTTAGAGTTATGAAAAAAGAAAGTGAGGTCATTTTGGAGTTGTGTGGCTAATTTACCATCTGAACACTTTTGCATTTTTCCCATGTTAAAACAACTTTTAAAACTTATCAATAGATTTCTTTGTGACTTTTACTAATGAAGTTGTATTTTTTTTCCACCAGTGGTAGGTGCTGAATAATTTGCATGGGAATTTGAAGGCTCATGGCTTCCAAACCAGCAGGAGTTAAGGCTTAATTGCTTGGAAATATATTTTCATGGCTGATACGAGTAACAGAAAAATGTCTATATGTCAAGAGAGGTTCTGTGCTAATCAGTTAACCATAACATCTGCCACCCCACACCTAGATACAATGTAACAGTTAACAGCTTGAAGCTATTAAAAATGTACCAATAGGGGACATTCATATACTTTTTTTCACTAATTTGCTTCTTCACTTTAAATAAAAGAATAGAGAAATTTTGTACTTAGCTACTATCAGTGAAAAGGAAAGTACATTCACCTAGTTTGAGCTTCAAAACACATTACATTCATTGCTGTACATTAAGGTAACACTTTAAAAGTCACTCAATTGCTAATATATTCTGTGTCAACTCAGAAGCTGTCTATTAGATCTGGTTACACTCCAGAGACAAAGATATGATTTCCACCTCTAGAGATCAGGTCAAGAACTGCAATAACAATTAGTAATTAGTAGTTAGATCTCAATTTACCACATTAAAAGGTCATTTCTCCAAAACATTTAGTCTCATGAGAGGAAAGGAATATAAGAGACTATAAACTGTTGAACTTTTGAAATCTAGGAAAGACCATAGAATCTAAGATGCTCTTTGAAATCTCTAGACATTTTAAGTATAATGAGATCTTTCTTAAGAACTCATTTTTCAAAAATCAATTCATAACTCTAGGCCTTAATTCCAGATTTTACACAAGCACATATACATAACAAAACAATACTCTTGGCTTAAGATTTGTCATCTTTAAAGTGATGTTATTCCTGTAAAGATGGATAAAAGATAATATGTGAACATAGCTATTTTAAATACTCCCTACCACCCCCATGAAAAATATGAACAAATCATGTATTAAAAAATCTAAATAGTATAACATATTTTAAATTAGAATTATACTTTATGGTATGAATGCAACTGGTTTCTGAGAATTTGCATAATAACTTAAAAAAATAAGATATGTGGAAAATGTGTTTTTTTTAATTTTGTAAATTAAACTTGAGTTTTGCTATCTAGACTACATTCCATTAAATTAGGACAAATATAATGTTAATCAGTGTTGGAAGTTCTATACAGTCCTCAACTTGACAACATGTTCAGGATTCTGGAATCTTACACTGAGTTCACATAGTTCGGTAGAGTGAGGGACTCCCTGTTCATCAATCAACACTCTATAAACTTGACTGCAAAGATTTTCCATTTACTTTACTTTCCTTGTCCATCAGACCTGGGAAATTTGTTGACTTGACACCATATGGTGACATTTGGGATATGGTGATCATACTTGAGGCGGAATTGTTAATGCCTCTGTTACTACATCCAGAGATGCCTTCTGGAGCTTTACCTCTCTGGGGTCTCCCTACCTCCACCAGGACACTGTCAGAAAAAAGGACTTTGTTTCCTCCCTTTCCAGAGTCTATACATCTCTCTCTTTCCCATAGCTAAGGGAATGCCTTCTGAGACTTAAAGACACAATTTTATCTTTTCTGCTTTTCCCAAGACTTTTTCTTTTATTCCTCAGACCTGATATTTTTCCATATAGTAGGATTATTAGAAAACAAATTCTGGGACATTTTATAGGTTACCATTGCATTCAATGTCATTACATCTCTCTCCTCTTCAAAGGGCATGAAGCACAGAGTCAACTAACTGTCTTAGTAGACAGAAAAGAAAAAAAAAGAAGAAGACAGAAGAATGAAACATACTCTGAAATAGTATTCAGCCATATTTAGAGAAATAATTGAGTATTTCAAAGACATAGGTTATATGAATATTTTGATGATATAATTCAGTTGGAAATAATATGAATTATAATAGCATCAACAAAGTACAAGAAATTCTAAAGGCAAACAGTAGTCTTATACTCATAAAATGTAGGTATCATTAATGATTAAAGGGAGAATTTTACCAGCAGAATCATTCATAGTAAGTCTGCTAGTATCATAAAGTTCTTACAGAAAAGGACAAGGGTATCTTAATTGAATTAAGAAATGCATGAGATAAGCCCTTTTTGGATGTAAGAAACAAAGGCCTCACTTAGGTTACCTCAAGTGATGAAGTCTTATTGCAAAGATCTCCTGAATTTCCATATTGCAGGAGTTTTCAACAGGTATCTGGATGAAAGGGAAAGCTAAACAAATGGTCTTAAATTTTTGTTTCCTAACATACATATTGCTTTTAATTATACTGAATAGACTCTTTAATCTCAATGATGCAGAATAAGGTTGATAATAAAATATATTAGGGTGTTGATACCTAAATAGCATCAGAAAAATAAGTAGATAACTTTTGAAAAAGAGTAAGTGTAAAACCAGAAAACAGCAGCATAAAGGCAATAAAAGACAAAAATAAGTCAATTTAATTTTGATTGTTCTCCATAAAATGTAACAGAAAGTAAAAACTTGCTCTAACCATAAACAGTATGATGTAATTTGCACATATTTGAAAATAAAGTCAAATAGCTTTATGGTTAGCACTAAGGAGGTAGTAAATAAGCAAATGCCAAACAATATGACCCAGGATATTTATTTTGTATAAGTATCTAAATTGAAACATGCACATTTGACAACACTGGAGATGTCAGAAAAGTCTTGCCTCTATGGCTGTCTCTGTACAGGTCTATAAAGTTGATAACTCATATCATTATAATTTTGTTTGCTTTATCTATCTACTTAGTTGAATGGAAGACACTATAGAACAGGGAGAATAGGCCAAGGCTTTCTTTTCTCCTGGGATTGCAGTGACTCAAGTAATCATTGCCCTTCCCTGACCATCAGCTCTGGGACTTAGACTTTTTCAGACGGAGAAAGTTGAACTGTAAATAGGGTTAACAATCCACAGCAATAGTCCCTGAAATTCAATAGCACCTTAATATATTGACAGCATTCTATTACTATATCATCCAGAAAATTGTATTCTCAAGCAATTAAACCTTATCTCCTCTAGTTTAGAAGTCACAAAACATCAAATGTCCTCTTTTATTCAATCAATCTCTATTCTTGGTCCAAAGAGTTATGGTTGGGGAAAGAGTGATTTGGTGCAGAAAGTATTGATATATACAGAGCTATTCATGTCATTATAATTCTGTTTATTCCTTTACTTATCTATCTATTGCAAGGTTGCAGGACTTTGGGCAGACAGTTTTTCTCAAAAGCAGTTCAGGACATCTCTGGAACCTGGAGCTTACTAGACTCTTTTTGCAATATGTAAATCTATAGGAAAGGAAGCTCAAAGGTATATCAATTGAGAAAAACAGTCCTTATATAATAATCTATACATCACAGAGAGAAGTTAGAATTCATGAATTAATTTTAAAATAAAAATTTAATATATAATGTATTGCTGAAAAGTTCAGGGGACATATAAAATAATGTCTTATTTTAGATATCTTTGGTCAATATCTTGATTAACTTGATTATAAATCATATTTTAATATTTTAATGTGTGGGCATCTAGACTATGAATGAATTCTAGGCCTTCAACACTATCAAGTATTATATTTAATACTGAGTCTGCAACACTTCCAAGCTAATATGCTTTCTCTTAGTAAAGTGCATACAAAAAAAATAAAGGTTATACTTCTCTGATTATCCATGAAACAAACTTACAGCTTTCTGTGGTGATTTCTGTTGGCTATAATTTCCATTAGCAATCACATTTTTGACATCAGCTATCAGACAGAGGTAGCTTTCAGTATTCTTTTCAGAAACAGTATCTCTTGGTTGCAGACCTAAATCTTAGGCTATTGGTAGATTCAGGTATCTTTGAGACAACTGCCACATACTATCTTGTCAGTGACTCAAGTAGGTTTATTCATATCTTAGTGTATTTTATTTTTAATATTTTCTCTTGGACCCAAGGTTGTTTAGAAGTATATTGTTTACATCCTGAGTGTTTGAAAAATGGAGTAGCATACTTTTCTCTCTCCTCCAAGGTATAATTCTAAGCCATGAGCATTATATGTAAAACCAACATAAGACAACTCCAAAAGACAGAAAGAAGGTAAGAGGCTGGCTGGGGAACTTCGGACCCAAGAAACAAGACAATGATGACTTTGTTTTGTTTTCTTCTTGCTTCATGTATCCCAGACTTAAGAGTTGAAGCTGGCAGCCTAGATATACCAATGGTTGAAGACCAAAAAAAAAAAAAAAAAAAAAAAAAAAAATGGCAAAGGAAAAAAACAACAAAATTGTGCTCTAACCAAATGTCCAGGTAATGAGCAGTCAAGCAAGATAACAGATCACATTTAGCCCACTGAATTCCATCCAAACACTTCAGAAAAAATATTGTCCCATCAAAATCCACCCTGACAAAGGCTGACTGGTGAGATGAGGCTTCTACAACCTCCATACTATAAAAAGGTACCCAATCCCTCCTCAAATGGTATGTCATAAAAGATCTCAAGTATCACTGGAGGCTAATTAAAGGACCTAGATTTATAGACAAGTGAAAGAAATGAGACATCATGTCCTCTTCTTTTGCTGAAGTGGTATAAAAAAAATACAGTTAAAATACCAGTGATATGCTAGTGACTAAGAAAGATTATGACTTTCTTTCCTGAAATTTATATTCTAGTGGGTCCAAATGTCTGTGGTATTTAATACATGGTGGTTACAGATTAATATATGTTAAGAATGATGGTGTCTTGATACTAATATAAAAACTGAAGATAATGCATATTTGTAAACAGTAGAAAACCAAACAAAAACTCACATAACAAGGTAAAGAAGCAAGGTAAGAGACAAGGATTGTAAACTTCACCGACCTAGATAACTAGAGGTGTCCATAGTTCTCAATAAAGAACAGTAACTTCTTCCCAGATAGAAAAAAATTATTATGTCCTCGGGTGCATATATATTTTATGGAGTGGCCATATAATAAGACAAAAAAACCATGCTCTCCAGGGATGCCTCATAGCTAAGTAATTATTGAGTTATAGCAATAACTCATTATATCTTGAATTCTAACTTAATTAACTCTTTCCATAATTATAATAGCTTTAACTGCACCATAGATTTTTTGTGAGGATAAAGTTTTCTTAACCATGATTGGTCAATGATGGGGATTAGAATGAAGGCCGAATATCTCAATATTTTGAACTATAAAGGAATCATTGCTTTCCCTCTAAAATGTTCATAAAAGGTGAATTTCTTTAGGATCTCAATCATGAAGATTTATAAAATAATCTCACATGTAAAGCAGAACTAACACATGGATAATAAGGATGACATTAAACAAAGATATCAAGGGCATGCAATTGTTTTTCAAATAAGTTAAAATATTTTTACCAAAAATAAAAATTACTTTACATTTTGATATTAGAAGTAAAAAAAAAGATGTAAATCAAGGACAATAAATACATCTGCAGTTATACAAATGAATGAATCACTTTTAGAATATCTCACTTTCCAGTTTTGCTCTTTAGTCTTTCTAATTTACAATAGAAAAGCATAACCCAGTTATACTAGTATTACTTGTTCATAGTAACTTGGAAAAAAAACCCTTATAGTAACCTGAAAGTAAAGAAAGTATTTTTATTTTTAGTGCAATGTTTATCAATAGTACTGAGCCTGAAAATTCTAATACAAAGAGAGACAAAATGTATAAATAATTATATTTTCTGTGACCTTGAAAAATGAGAGGGTTTTTACATAATGAAAAGGGACACATATTAATGCCTTATCACAACATTTTAAAAGTTTGTAAACAGGATGAACTGGAAGTCAGATAATTAAAAGTAAAAATAGAGGACAAATGATCAAGTTTGAAAGGGGTTTATTGAAGAGCCCTGTCTGATCTTGTGTGGCACAGAATAACTAAGTGGCAATCTAACCTGGATGACAGGAACTGGACTGTGTGACATTCACATCCAGCATCGACATCAGAGTGAATTCTTATTGCAGATCTTGCAAGTTACAGAACAAAACCAAAAGTCGACCTTTAACCTTATGCCTGTCCCTGAGATTTCACAGTTCTTACCTTTTCCAATTTCTCACAGTTTGAGAAGGATGGCCATCTTTCAAGCTGGGTAGTAGAAGTCTGTACCTAAAATCAGAGGAAATTTATATTGGACAAGGTTCAGTTATCTTTATCCTGTTCATTGATACCTTATGCTTACAGAATCTTATTATGGAAAAGTAGAATGAAACTTATGTAACTATTTTGTTCCAAAACCTTCCTGAGTGGCTGAATATTGTCTTCAAAATCAAGTCTTCTATGACCTAGCAGTCAAGCAAACGGCCATTCTGGTTGAAATATTCTTAATATAATTATCTTCCACTATCTTCCATCTGCTTCCTCAGCACATACCGATCTCCAAAACAGCGATGACCTCTTGCATGCGTGACTCCATACTTTAATCTGCTCTTGCCTTTGTCTTGCCAGCTCTTTTATTTCTTCTTCTGCAAATTAATGTCACTTTTCCAGGCCTGGCTCAAGTGTCACTGTCTCCACATACCACTTTCATGCTGCCATGAGGTTTATTCTCTGTTCTTGCAGTGTTCCTGTTGGTGTCACTGTTTTATCACAGCACATTTAGTCTTGCAATAAAATTCTACTTCACGCTTGCTTTTCTCCCCATTAAGACTAGTCCTGTGTTGTATCGGGCTTTCTTTAAATCACATCTTTTATGTGACCATAGTATTCACTTATTTCACAGCCAACACTTAATGTATATTTTAATTGAATTTTAGAAGCTAAGAATTATATATATATATATATATATATATATATATATTTTTTTTTTTTTTTTTTTCTTTTTCCAGTAGTCATGTATGGAGAGTTTGGACCATAAAGAAGGTTGAGCACTGAAGAACTGACGCTTTCGAATTGTGGTGCTGGAGAAGACTTGAGAGTCCCTTGGACTTCAAGGAGATCAAACCAGTCACTCCTAAAGGAAACCAACCCTGAATATTGGAAGGACTGATGCTGAAGCTGAATCTCAAATACTTTGGTGGTCTACTCATTGGAAAAGACCCTGATGCTGAGAAAGACTGAGGGCAAGAGCAGAAAGGGGTGACAGATGATGAGATGGTTGGATGGCATCACTGACTGAAAGGATATAAGTTTGAGCAAACTCGGAGATGGTGAAGGACAGAGAAGCCTAGTGTGCCGTAGTCCATGGGGTCGCAGAGTTGGATATGACTTAGTGATTAAACAACACCAAATATATATACACGCATTTATATATTTATATATGTATATACACATGTATATGTATAAAGATATGACAGATGCTAAAATAAAAATACTTAATGGGAAGTTGAGAGGTTAGTTGTAAAAGTTACCACAATAATTAATTAAATAATTAATACCTTTCAAAATAAGGAGGAAAAGAGAAAAGTAAAACCTAGTACACAAGCAATTTTAGACTTATAATTTAGCCTTTGGACATGATTCTAAGGCAGAGAACACAAAGTTAAATGCCTATAAGGGGCACCCAGATACCAGAGAAGTGGAAAATAGTTTGAATTATGACAGATAAATATGAAAGAGGAAAACCATCCAACTGATTTTTTCCACGAGGCTAACATAAGCCAAATACTACCTAACTTTGCTTTTTTTTTGAGAAGACATTATTTAAGAGAAAATATTTAAATTCAATATTTATGTGAAAACCCAGACTTTATTTTAAAATAGAAAAAAAAAAAAAAAAAAGAATTAAGGTTAAAAAATCCCAGCATCAATTTACAGTCTCTAATTTCTGTTCAAAGACTTTTTACATAAGATCATTGAAATGAGGGAGAAAAGTAAAATTAAGAGCAGTAGTTGGAGATAAGTGAAAATGAAGCATACCTGTTTTGAAGCACAGACTTCAAGATCATGAGTAGTTTGTGAATATCTGAAAATGGTATAACGGTAAGTCATAATGAGAGAGAACTGTTTTGACATAAAGGTTGATTACAGAACTTCTGAGTTGATCTAACTATAATTACTCTTTGTTAGCACTGCCTATACCTATATGTCTGTTTTTTAAACATTCCACAAACATTTTCTCAATCCTCTGAATGGATCTACATGATTCAGTTCAGTTCAGTCACTCAGTCATACGTGACTCTTTGTTACCACATGGACTGCAGCACACCAGGCCTCCCTGTCCATCGAAACTCCTGGAGTTTATTCAAACTCATGTCCATTGAGTTGGTGATGCCATCCAACCATCTCATCCTCTGTTGTCCCCTTCTCTTCCTGCCCCCAATCCCTCCCAGCATCAGGGTCTTTTCCAATGAGTCAACTCTTCGCATGAAGTGGCCAAAGTATTGGAGTTTCAGCTTCAGCTTCAGTCCTTCCAGTGAATATTCAGGACTGATTTCCTTTAGGATGGACTGGTTCAATCTCCTTGCAATCCAAGGGACACTCAAGAGTCTTCTCCAACACCACAGTTCAAAAACATCAATTTCTCAGCTCTCAGCTTTCTTTATAGTCCAACTCTCACATCCATACTTGACTACTGGAAAAAACATCACATTATTATTTCAGATGAAGAAACTGAAGCATATGAATTAACTAGCTTCCCACAAGGTTCCTACACAGCAAGAAATTAAATCCAGCTCTTCCAGGCTACAAGGCCTACTTCTGATAATTTGGGTCTAAAATCGAGTATGTATATATTTAGCTGACTAACATCAGCTCTCTTTGGGGCCCATCATCTCTAGGTCCTTAAAATTCTTTCTGGGTCTGAAAAACTAATGATGCGTCATTAGATGCTGGCAACTCAAATGACGTGGTTTGAGTTCTACCAGTAACTAGCTGGTACCTTCCATGCCTTCTGAAATATATCTCTAAGACAGCTGCCAACCAACAGACTGGAGAGTTTATTACTGACCTCGTAGAACAACTGAGAAAAAAATTCTGAAACAGTCAGGTTTGAAGTCGTCTATCTAAATAAAGAAGGAAAAAACATGAAAAGTGTATGTAGAATAAATAAGTAGCACTGATTTTGCAATCAGTCCAATGTGTGTATAAAAGAGAAAAAAAGACAATTCAGTGAATAGTATCAGGTTTCTCAGGATTTTATTGAGTAGATCAAAAGATGATTTTAAGGGAGCGTGTTAAGAGGTAGTGAGTATTATTTGCCAATAGAAATAAATTTAATAAAGTATAACTCAATAAAGTACAATCCGTACTTCGGTTTATGTAGTATGATTCTACACATATTGACATTAAATAAAAATCTCTGTTATCAATTTCTGGTACAGTTGAAACGCTTTCCAAAACCCTTATTATTTGTCTTTTGTGCTTTATTTCTAATCACTAAATTGAGGTTTCTATATCTGAGTCTTAAAGTTTGGCTTTTATTCTCTTGATAAAACATTGACAAGTTGAGAAAAACATTCACTGAGTGTATTTGATGGGCAAATATACTTCATGCTGCGTTGGATGGGTAACCTATGAGTGGATTTGGCCATTTTGTTTTGAGCTGTCAGATAAATTTCTCTTGGGCATCTTTCCTATTGCTGTGCATCTAAGCAAAATAATATTTTATTGTTGGTCATAATTAATAATTCATTGAAACATACTAAATGAATGCACTCAAAACATAGATGTAAATATTGTTAGGTCTCTGAAAATAGCAGTCCCAGTCCCAGCATGATTTTTGCAATATGAATTGCAGTTATGAGTTAGATCATTCCCTATCAGAACAAGTTGAGAATTATAACATAAAAAATTGACAGACTCTTTCTGCCTACAAATGAGAAAACAGATTTGTAAAATGTGAAATGAGCCATTCTGGCAAAGTAGAATTTGAGCTTCAAGTGTAAACACTTGAGTTAATGGCTGGAGTTTCTCAATCTCAGAAGCTCTGGTGCATGGGGAGGGTGAAGCAGAGGTTACCAGAGCTCTTCAGCCTTTTACTTAGAACATTCTTATAGGACTTAATTAGGCAGATTACCTGTTATGCATGGTGTAGTGTGCTGAACATTTTTAAACTGGTATGTCCTCCAGGCAAATGGAAGGCACAGTCAGAAGGAATTACACTCTACACAAATAACTCTGAGCATTTTATTAGTGGACCTCATAGAAATGAAATCTTCCTTGTCAATGCACCATTTAATGTTTAACTCAATTGAGTACCAAAGAGTTTGTTAAATGTTGAATGGCCATCTGGATTTATGGATCCAACCTGACTACCTTTTCAGTGGCTTTTATTTTTTTCTAGTGACAGTATTGAAGCTTTGAAATAAAATAAAAAACCTTCAGCTTTTAACACTATGTGCTTTGTTCTAAATTACCAGATAAGAGTGACAGTATGATTACTTACCAAAAAAAAGACATGGTTCTTGAAAAACAATATAATTAAAATGTTAAGAAAGTAAAAATCACTTAAGATATGTCCACAAACAATAACTGTTTACAAATCCTTTCAGGATGCAAAAATTAACTTGCTACATACCTGTTAAATTTCTGATTCTATTTAATCACTTTATTCACCTAACCACCTACAGGGAAGGGTCATTATGTCAAGCAATCCTGAATGGTATTTTGTGTGAATTGGGAACAAAGCTTTTAAAGGCCAGAGGTTTAGAAACATAAACCAGATGTGCCCATTTTAAAAACCTACTTAGTTGTGGGGCGGGGGAGAAAGGTCAGACTCTTAGATCTTTTAAAAAATCTTACTGTCAAACACATTCCATGGAAACTAAGCATTTTACTATTCTCAAAGTGCTGCAATGCTGACTTTTTTTTTTTCCCCCTTTGAATGAAATATTTGCTCCGATCTGAATTATACATGAACTTTTTTCTACATTTAGATTACAATAAGATACTTGAAGATTTTCTTAATCATGTAAAATCTCCTAAAATAAGTCAGAATATTTAAACTTTGCTCTTATAGAAATGATGTTGAATTATTTAAAAAAAAAAAAAAAAAACATAATTCTCAACACAAGTTTCTGATTTAAATGTCAGTTCTCAATTGTTTGTGGAACATAAATCTAGGTCATGAAGTGGCTATTAAACAGACTTTTATAAATACATATTTATATAAAGCTGAATGCCTTTCATCTTTAGAGTGACAATATATGACGTGTGATGTTCATTTTCCATAGTAGCAAATTAGATTTAAAAAGAACCTACTACTTATTTACATGCTTCAACGTTTTTGTAAGACATAAATTATATTGAGTTCTTGTTTAATTTTTTAAAAATATTTTGTGTACAACTCTTCATGCAAAATGGGTATTTATTTCAGTAACATCCCTGATTTACATTTTCCTAACTTTTGAAACAAATTTTGCCGGTATCTAAGCTGTTACTCAGTTCCCATTTATCTTACTTCCAAAGGAAGAATTGTGTGTATTTAGCAGTGTGTGTCCTATGGCCTTGAAGTTGAATTTTGCTTACTAGCTATGTGATCTTGGTTAAATTGCTTAAACTCTTTAAGCCAGAATTTTGTCAACTATAAAATGGAGATAATAACATATGTATTCCACATGGTTAGTAAGAAAATGAAGTGAGAAACTATATAATACGCTAACCTCGTACTTGTTACAACAGTGTGTGGCACATTGTAAATATTCAATAAATTTTAGCCAATCAATTCAACCACATAATAAATCAAGCAGTATCTCTGTTTAGGAAATAGTGATAGAGTTTGAAAAGTACTGGACTTGTTTTCTAGTTCTAACCCTCTGATCATAGAAAATAACTTTAAAATCTCCTAACGTTTTAAATGCCTATATTAAAACAAGCTTTATGGACTGCAGTGAAAATCCAGTGAGATAGTACGTGAAATGACCTAGCACTATTGCTCAATAAAGTTATGTAAACATTTAATTTATATTGCTTTATAAATTTCAGTTCTATTGTTAAAACAATTTGGAACAGATTAGGTTTATATCTGGATAACTGGATTCAGTGTTTTTGCAAAGTCTACAAGTTGCTTCGTGACATCTTCCTTAGTAATAGAATTCCTGATTTCCAGCTAGCCACATGGACATCGGGAATAAATGCTATATATCCTAGCCACAGTGCTCTGCTTACTAGCAGAGAACAAATCATGCTGAGCCCTAACATGATGCTGTAACTAGGAAAAACTACCTGCTACCTGGCAAAATGTTGCTTGTTATACCCCTTTGGTAACAGAATAAGTAACAATTTACTCATGTTGGAACACACACATATTCTGCATATAGATGTGTCTTCCCTGCCCACAGTGATGCTGCAAGCAATATCCATAAACCTACTGAGTGCCTCATTCAGTCTAATATATCCCACTCATTATTACCTCTGACAAAGGATCCCACTTTACAGTAAAAGAATTGGAGCAAAAGGATAGTCATCACAGGATTCAATAACTATACCCGGTGCTCCATTACCCAGAGAGAGTGAGCCGTAGAAAAGATCACCATATATACTACTCAGTAATGGTACTGAAAGGTTGTTGCTGAGCCATGAAAGATGCTGGGATTCTTGGCCTCTGGAGGAGAAGAATTCCATCCAGGGCCAGTGATGAGTCTTGATCCATCAGAGCTTTTATACAATAAAGTTTTATTAAAATACAAAAGAGATAGAGAAAGCTTCTGACATAGACATTAGAAGGGGGCAGAAAGAGTGCCTCCCTGATAGTCTTTAGCTGAATGTTATATAACTACTAGCAGTCTGCTAATTGAAGAAAGGAAATGTCTCAAAACTCAGAGACTGGCACCAGGCCTCTCATCCACAACATGCATTTTGAGATAACATTGGCATAAGGTGAGTTGTCCCAGGCCATAAAATGATTGACATGGATCTTGAAGAAAGGCAGGTTTCCAAGCAAATACAGTCTCATCAACATAGCTTAAGAGAACATTTGTGTGAGTAAAACATACTGGTTTGTCAAGTCCTTTCTGAGCCTTAGGCAGAAGGGACCTGAAGACAGAGTCTAGGGTAAATACACAGTTCATTAACATAGCTTAAGACAAACATTTCCATAAGAAAAACGCCTGGGTTAGCTCAAGGTTTGAGAAAAGTTGAGTTCAGGTGGAGTCAGGGGTCGTCAAGGCAACACAGAATTTTAAGAGAAACTTCTTTTTAAATTTGTATAGAGAACGTGAAAAAAAAATCTAACACTTGTTTGTTTCCTCCTGCTGCTTAAGAGAGAGAATAAAAAATGTCTGACACTTGCAACCTATTTCCTCTGTTTGGAGACCCCTGGCCTTCCGGCTTGTTATCCTCTCAGTACCAACTGGAAAGTAACCTGATAAGATTTGGTGATGCACATTCATGCATAATCTTAACTAACAATTAGTACAATGGGGTTTCTGTCACAGATGGAATAAAGGCTTTGGGAAACAAGAGTGACAGTGGCACCTTTCCACTTTATGTCACATCTACAAAAGATTGCTTCTGGTTTTTGCGAACTTGGCCTCTCCTAGTTTAGAGGTCATAGTCTGCAAAAAGAAATTCTTCCAGCAGGAAACACGGAAATAGCTCTACTGGACTCAGAGTTGAGTCTGCTATCTGACAATTCTATCTTTTCATTGCATTTAATCACGAGGCACAAAAGAAGTCTGCTGCTACTATCGTGATTGATCTTCACTGATCAGGTGAAAGAGGGTGGCTGTTGCACATTAGGAACTAGAAAAGATTTGAACTCAGCGCAACGTCTGATGTGCCTGAAAAAACTGCCATATTCATTGATTCATGTTGATGTTTGGCAGAAACCAACAAAATTCTGCAAAGTAATTATCCTTTCATTAAAAAGTAAATAAATTTTTTAAAAAATCAATGGGAAAACTACAGCACTTCAACATAAAGACTGCTGAGAGTTCATATTTTCAGATGTGCATGTTTGAGTGTCACATCAAAATAAATAATCATGGGAAGTTGTTAAGTAGTTAGAATAGGAAACAGGAGTCCAAAATGGCGGTGGCTAAAAGACAAGGAAAGAAAAACCGGCGAAAATAGAACAGAGGAAGGTCAAAGGAAGGCCTGAGGACCAGAGTGAGGACCTCTGGTAGAACAAACAGCCCTTCTGGTTAACCTAATTTACATAGGGCAGGCCCAGAGTGGAGGAAAAAGCATAAAAAGAGGAGTCAAAGGGCTGGGGGTGTCTCTCTCTCTCTCTCTCTCTCTTCCCCCTCCGCCCCCCTCCCGCCACGTGCAGGTAGGCTCATTCTCTCTCTCTCTTTCTTTTTGAGTCTTTTGGGTCAGCATGCCCCCACGCCTCAAGGATGTATTTTTCTTCTTTTCTAAGTAAAACTGATCTGTCTGAGAACTATAACACAGATTGTCCAAGAGCTGTGATGCGCCAAGGGCTTTAACGTCCGTAGCTTCAAAGTTTTGTTGTGACAAGACAGAATCGAGGAGATTACACTTGCCTGACAAAGCTATGAATAAGATGAAGATAAAACATCGGCTTGAAAGTAGAGGAAGCAAATTATAAATACCAACCACAGTACCACTACCTGATATACATATGAGGTCTTCAGAAGCTACCCACATAATCTTCTTCTGTGGTGTATATAATTATATTAATTAACTCTACTTTTTTTCTCCATCTCTTCCTTTCTCCTACAATTTCATATTTAATGTAGGTGGTGGTGAATATTATAATTTTATCCTCGGGTTACAGGATAGCAGGATAGTGCTCTGACTGAATTAGTGGAAAGAAGATGAAACAGAGATGGGAGCAGGGCTTGATAGTCATTTTCATTTATAGAGCGATAGCTGCATCATGTGAGCTGAGGTCATGTTGTGGTTCTAGTTGTCTTTGTTTTGAAACTGAAACTCATATTTAGAATGAAGCATGTCATAAATGGCAAGTACTTCTAGGGAAAACCTTTGGCTGAGACAACCTTGGCTTCAAACATTCTTTACTGTGTTATCATGTACTGCAAAGTCTGGAAAATGAAAAACTCCATTTCTAGGTCTCCTACAATTTAGAGTTCTGTTGTAATTTAGTTTCAGCCAAATGCATTCTGTCTTAGATTTGGAACTGAATTACATGGCAAGAGGTGCAGAATGTGATGCATCCATTTTGATGATGAGGTTTGTAACAGGCATCACGGATACTAATTAGACTGCCTGCAATGATGCAGGTAGCATTTGCCACTGGAGCAAGACAGTGAGATTCTATAGTGTATAGCCTCCAGATTCATCACTTAGCACAATAGCAGTGGCATCTGTGCTGCAGATAATCATAGGCAATGTGATATAAAGAACTGGGAGATTTTATTTTTCCCCTCTGATCTTGAATAAACCACTCAGCCCTAATAATAACTCTATTTGGTCAATCTGTAATTTAATTAATTTCAATGTAACAACTATTTATTCTGCACCTTCCCCATGCAAAGCTATATATTAGTACAAAGAGGAAGATGATGTGGCGTTTGTTCAAGGAACTCACACCCATAGGAGAGACAGTCATGTGATTCAGCACACTCTGAGGTAATGGAATTAAAAATTAAATGCTACAGGAACTTAAAGAAAAGTGATTAATGCTATTTGGTATTGGATAAGATTCAATAAACACTGAGCCTTAAATAGAGAAAGCAGAGAAGAATTTTAATAAAGAATTTAAAGTAGTAAGGAAAGGACTGAGATATTGGAATTCAGTGTTTGGGTAAAAATAGATGAAAACTGAGTTTGTCCATGACTGGAAAACCTAGAGTCTGAAAGGGAGACCTCAGGGAATCAGTCTAGAAAAGCATGCTAGGGATCAAATTGCACTGATAATTAAGTGCAAAGGGAGTTTAGAGATTATTTTGTTTTTGTTTTTGTAGGCAACAAATAATGACAGATCTCAGTTACAGGAAGAAAGCTGTGGAGCTAGTGTAAGATTAAATTAAAAGTGAGTATTGGAAGAATATAAAGAAGGCTAATTAGTAGGTTATTGCCATAGAAGGGAATATTTTCAGGGCAATATTATGAGAATGAAGGAAAGCCGATATATTTCATAGATATCACAGAATAAAATCAACAGGACTTATTTTCCTACTGAATGTGGAAGTTGACTTTAAAAAGTTATATTCAAAAATGACTTCCCATTTTCTAAACTGAATTATTATAGGCATAATAAGGCCAGTGACTACACTCAGAAACATAGTAGCAAAGCAGATCAGATAGGAAATTTATTGAGTTCTGTTCTGATTTGCTGCACTGGTCATACCCACATGAGACCTATCAAGAGATGTACCAATTGATTTTAAAATCTTGAGGCCAAAAATTGAAATCAAGGTTATAAATGAAGATTTTATTAACTATATATTTAGAAACTGAAGATGACACCAGTCTGGCATTTTAGGCAATACTAATCCCTCGATTGGGCTTCCCAGGTGGAACAGTGATAAAGAATCCTCCTGCCAAGGCAGGAGATTCAACAGACATGGGTTTGATCCCTGGGTTGGAAAGATCCCCTGGAGTGGGAAATAACAATGTACTCCAATATTTTTGCCTGGGAAATCCCGTGGACAGAAGAGCCTAGCAGCTACATTCCTTGGGGTCTTGACGAGTTGGGCATGACTAAGTCACTGAGCACAGAATTACCTTATTACTGTTTCTCACAGTGGATCTCATGCAGCACTGACAATTTTTGCAACAGTTAGGAACCACATCCAAGGAGCTCCTAAAATATTGAAAGGTAATGGGGAGAAAAGAAATTAATTAGAATGAAAAAAAAGTATTAGGTTGATCAAAAAGTTTATTCAGGTTTTTCCGTAACATCTCACTCTTTAGATCACTGAAAAACTTTTTAGATCATTGAAATGCTCTTGAGGACTTTTATATATACTGGACAAGATTTTAAAGTGAATCAGAATTACTTGAATTATTTCCGTTGATTGAGACTGTGACACCCAACTTTTTTTTGTTGTTGTTTTAACCTGATAAGCCAAAGATGGAGAAGCTCTATACAGTCAGCAAAAACAAGACTGAGTATTGACTGTGGCTCAGATCGTGAACTCCTTATTGTCAAATGCAGACTTAAACTGAAGAAAATAGGGAAAACCACTAGACCATTCAGGTATGACCTAAGTCAAATCCCTTATGATTATACAGTGGAAGTGACAAATAGATTCAAGGAATTAGATCTGAGAGAGCGCCTGAAGAACTATGGATATAGGTTTGTGACACTGTACAGGAGGCAGTGATCAAGACCACCCCCAAGAAGAAGAAATGCAAAAAGGAAAAATGGTTGTCTGAGGAGGGCTTACAAGCCTCATTTTCTTTTTCTGAGAAAAGAAGAGAAGCTAAAGGCAAAGAAGAAAAGGAAAGATATACTCATTTGAATGCAGAGGTCTAAAGAATAGCAAGGAGAGTTAGGGATCAGTGCAAAGAAATAAAGGAAAACAATAGAATGGGAGAGACTAGAGATTTCCTCAAGAAAATTAGAGATACCAAGGGAATATTTCATTCAAAGATGGGCACAATAAAGGACAGAAATGGTATGGACATAACAGAAGCAGATGGTATTAAGAGGTGGCAAGAATATACAATAGAACTATACAAAAAATATATCCATGACCCAAATAACCACTATGGTATAATCATTCACTTAGAGTCAGACATCCTAGAATGCAAAGTCAAGTGGGCCATAGGAAGCACCACTATGAACAAAGCTAGTGGAGGTGATGGAATTCCAGTTGAGCTCTTTCAAAACCTTAAAAGATGATGTTGTTGAAGTGCTGCACTCAATATATCAGCAAATTTGAAAAACTCAGCAGTGGCCACAGAATTGGAAAATGTCAGTTTCATTCCAATCCCAAAGAAAGGCAATGCCTAAGAATTCTCAAACTATTGCACAATTGCACTTATCTCACACACAACTAAAGTAATGCTCAAAATCTTCCAAGCCAGGCTTCAACACCATGTGAACCATGAACTTCCAGATGTTCAAGCTGGATTTAGAAAAGGCAGAAGAACCTGAGATCAAATTGTCAACATCTGTTGGATCACTGGAAAAGCAATAGAGTTCCAGAAAAACATCTATTTCTGCTTTATTGACTATGCCAAAGTCTTTTGACTGTGGAGATCACAACAAACTGTGGAAAATTCTTAAAAGAGATGGGAATACCAGTCCACCTTACCTGCCTCCTGTATGCAGGTCAAGAGAAACAGTTAGAACTAGACACAGAACAACAAACTGGTTCCAAATAGCGAAAGGAGTACATCAAAGCTGTATATTGTCACCCTGCTTATTTAACTTATATGAAAAATACATCATGTGAAATGTCGGGCTGGATGAAGCACACGCTGGAATCAAGATTATTGGGAGAAATATCAATAACCTCAGATATGCAGATGGCACCACCCTTATGACAGAAAAGTGAATAAGAACTAAAGAGCCTCTTGAAAGTGAAAGAGGAGACTGAAAAAGTTGGCTTAAAACTCAACATTAAGAAAACTAAGATCATGGCATCTGGTCCCATCACTTCATGGCAAATAGACTGGAAAACAATGGAAACAGTGACAGACTTTATCTTTTTGGGCTCCAAAATCACTGCAGATGGTGACTGCAGCCATGAAATTAAAAGACACTTGTTCCTTGGAAGAAAAGCTATGACCAAACTAGAAAGCATAATAAAAAGCAGAGACATTACTTTGCCAACAAGTGTCTGTTTAGTCAAAGCTATGGTTTTTCCAGTAGTCATGTATGAATGAGAATATTGAACTATAAAGAAAGCTGAGCACTGAAGAATTGATGCTTTTGAACTCTGGTGTTGAAGGAGACTCTTGAGAGTCCCTTGGACTGCAAGGAGATCCAAGCAGTCTATCTTAAAGGAAATCAATCCTGAATATTCATTGGAAGGATTGATGCTGTAGCTGAAACTCCAATACTTTGGCACCTGATGCGAAGAACTGACTCATTTGAAAAGTCTCTGATGCTGGCAAGATTGAAGGTGGGAGAAGAAAGGGATGAGGTGGTTTGATGGCATCGCTGATTCAATGGACATGAGTTTGAGTAAGCTCTAGGAGTTGGTGATGGACAAGGAAGACTGGTGTGCTGCAGTCCATGGGGTCACAAAGAGTCAGACATGACCAAGTGACTGAACTGATTGAATTGACTAAGGCTTGGAAAACTTAAGGTATATTTTTAAGATTATTTAGCCTAAATTTTTAATCAGCATATATTCCTCATAAGTTTGCTCCTCATTCTAAATTGCTCAACAGGTTTTAGCAAGCTTCCAGAATTCACAATATTTTTCTAGGGTTAACAGCAATCATCAAAACATAAAATCTCTTCCTCCAGTTTTGGCTGGGTTAGCGATTTCAATTTGTTATAACCCATCCTCCTATTATTTGTGTGATGGAATAGGTTGAAATTTTGTTTATTTGTTCCTTTTTCAACATCCTTAGGTAAATGTAATTAAAAGCATAAAATTTTAACAACCAAGTTATATATAATGGTACACTCACATATGAATAAATAATAGATGGTGAAATACTTATATCAGAAAGAAATTTGACCTACATAGCTTAGTGTGAAAGAAAATCATAGTTTCAAACTGCTGAGTATTCTATTATTGAAGATTTTGATAGATTTTGTGTGTGTGTATAACAGTTCAAAAGATTAAAAAAAAAAAAAAAAACGTGCTGCCTGTGATATAATTTCAATCAAAGATGTTGCAAAGAAAGAAAAATAACTGACAACAAGCATATCAAGAAATAAGATATTATGATCCAAATCAGTTTTGTGTGTGTGGTTTTAATTACTTGTAAATGCCAATACCTACAGCATACTAGCAGGGTATTTTGTGCTGAGAAAACAGAGTCAAAGAAATCACCTATCTACTTAGTGTCATGGAAACAAAAAATTATAGAGCTGAAACTTTCCTCAGAGACTACCTGGTTCAATCCTACGATTTTATCCATGAGAGAACTGAAAATTCAGAGAAGCAAAGTGATTGTTCATGGTTTTATGACTGTTAATGCCAGAGAGAGGAAATAAAAATGGATCTATTATTTAAACTGAGAAATTATAATAATCCCACAAGTCAGTAGTTTTGCCTCCTTTTCTCTCTTACACAGATGAGAAAAGTAAGAATCAGTAATTTGTACCTGAGTCAAATTGTAATGACAAATCTGTGTGACCTTCCCCCCTGCTCCCAAGCCACAGTTGGAAGAATTTAAATAAAAATGTCATTTCCTGAAAATTCTCTTTCTGTAGGGGAGAAAGGATGCACATATGGAAAGTGTGCCTCGAAGGTCAGTCCATAAAGTATAGTGCCATGGTTTATAAACTTGGCACTGAGGTACCCTGGAACACTGCAAAATACTCAGAGAAATGTAATGAAATATTTAAAATTTTTGAAGTATTCCTCTGCTCAGTATCTGTTGAATAACACGCAAATTGCTAGCTTGATGTAGTTCACTGTTTTAACATTAAGCTATTTTCCTTTTGATGGTGTCATGTTTTTGAAAAACTGGGATTTGACAACTGTGATAAAAAGGAAGTCTCAAGCAAAAACAATGTGTCACAGAAGATTAAGATGGTAGTATCTGATGAAATTACACTGTTTAAGTGTATAGTCTACAGCAGACATAGTCATCTCACTTATATAGTTGTATTTAGAAATAAAATAAATAATTTTTCCTTTAATTTCTACATATGATTTTTTTAGAATGCTTTGTAAGTTGTTTAGACTTAACTACTTAGTAGATGATACTGTTAGGCATTTGTTTGCATGAAATAATATTGAAATACCAAAGGAATCATAAACCAAGAACCTTTGAGAACCACTATATGCCCTTCTTCTCTAATATGAACAGATCAAGTGTCCACCCACAAGTTAAGCTGGAGACCTAGAAACCATTTTCTATGAAGAAATATAGAACAAAAGGAAGCAATATTACTTAATAATAAAAATGATTTTTTTATCCTAAACATGTATTTTCATAGCTCATTATATATGTTACTATTCTTAGAATTGCCAAATTCAGACTTAAATTGAAGAAAGTAGGGAAAACCTCTAGACCATTCAGGTATGACCTAAATCAAATCCCTTATGACTATACAGTGGAAGTGAGAAATAGATTTAAGGGACTAGATCTGATAGACAGAGTGCCTGATGAACTATGGACTGAGGTTCGTGACATTGTACAGGAGACAGGGATCAAGACCATCCCCATGGAAAAGAAATGCAAAAAGGCAAATTGGTTGTCTGAGGAGGGCTTACAAATAGCTGTGAAATGAAGAGAAGCGAAAAGCAATGAATGAAGAGTTCCAAAGAATAGCAAGGAGAGATAAGAAAGCCTTCCTCAGCGATCAACGCAAAGAAATAAAGGAAAACAACAGAATGGGAAAGACTAGAGATCTCTTCAAGAAAATTAGAGATACCAATGGAAAATTCCATGCAAAGATGGGCTCAATAAAGGACAGAAATGGGAGGGACCTAACAGAAGCAGAAGATATTAAGAAGAGGCAGCAAGACTACACAAAAGAACTGTACAAAAAAGATCTTCATGACCCAGATAATCACGATGGTGTGATCACTCACACTCACCTAGAGCCAGACATCCTGGAATGTGAAGTCAAGTGGGCCTTATAAAGCATCACTAAAAACAAAGAGAGTGGAGGTGATGAAATCCAGTTGAGCTATTTCAAATCCTAAAATATGATGCTGTGAAAGTGCTGCACTCAATATGCCAGCAAATTTGGAAAACTCAGCAGTGGCCACAGGACTGGAAAAGGTCAATTTTCATTCCAATCCTAAAGAAAGGCAATGCCAAAGAGTGCTCAAACTACCTCCCGATTGCATTCATCTCACACGCTATTAAAGTAATGCTCAAAATTCTCCAAGCCAGACTTCAGAAATATGTGAGCTGTGAACTCCCAGCTATTGAAACTGGATTTAGAAAAGGCAGTGGAACCAGATGTCAAAGTGCCACCATCCTCTGGATCAATGAAAAAGCAAGAGAGTTCCAGAAAAACATCTATTTCTGCTTTATTGACTATGCCATAACTTTTGACTGTGTGGATCACAATAAACTGTGGAAAATTCTGAAAGAGATGGGAATACCAGAACACCTGACCTGCCTCTTGAGAAACCAATATGCAGCTCAGGAAGCAAAAGTTAGAACTGGACATGGAATAACAGACTGATTCCAAACAGGAAAAGGAGTACATCAAGGCTGTATATTGTCACCCTGCTTATTCAACTTATGTGCAGAGTACATCATGAGAAACGCTGGGCTGGAAGAAGCACAAGCTTCTTATAGCAGAAAGTGAAGAGGAACTAAAAAGCCTCTTGTTGAAAGTGAAAGAGGAGAGTGAAAAAGTTGGCTTAAATCTCAGCATTCAGAAAACTAAGATCATGGCATCTGGTCCCATCATTTCACGGGAAATAGATGGGAAAACAATGGAAACAGTGTCAGACTTTATTTTGGGGGGCTCCAAAATCACCACAGATGGTGATTGCAGCTGTGAAATTAAAAGATGCTTACTCCTTCAAAGGGAAGTTATGACCAACCTAGACAGCATATTAAAAAGCAGAGATGTTACTTTGCCAACAAAGATCCGTTTAGTCAAGGCTATGGTTTCTCCAGTGGTCATTATGGATGTGAGTGTTGGACTGTGAAGATAGCTGAGCACAAAAAAGTTGATGCTTTTTAACTGTAGTGTTGGAGAAGACTTTTGAGAGTTCCTTGGACTGCAAGGAGATCCAACCAGTCCATCCTAAATGAGATCCGTCCAGGGTGTTCATTGGAAGGACTGATGTTGAAGCTGAAACTCCAGTACTTTGGCCACTTCACGCGAAGAATTGACTCATTGGAAAAGACCCTGATGCTGGGAGGGATTGAGGGCAGTAGGAGAAGGGGATGACAGAGGATGGGATGGCTGGATGGCATGACCGTCTCGATGGACATGAGTTTGAGTAAACAACGGGAGTTGGTGATGGACAGGGAGGCCTGGTGTGCTGCACCTCATAGGGTCACAAAGAATCAGACATGACTGAGAGACTGAACTGAACTGAAACTATCAAATGCAATATTCTCTGCTGTATGTACACCAAATATACACACAAACTACTCCTTTCTTTCATCAATCAGGTCCTGCTACATTTTGTCCCCCAGCTCTGGCTTAATTGTACAGGAAAAACTGTTCTACAGTTTCCATATAGTAGCTATTGCCAAATTTTTTGTTCAATTTCTCTGTAAAGTAAGACTATAGAATTCATATTATTTAGTTATCTCAGATAGTGGAAAATAGTAAATTATTCTAAAGAGTGAATTCTACTCTGGGATTTCATAATCTTCTAAGAAAAACCTTTGCTGAACGTTTCTAAAGCTAATAATAGCATTTGGCTTATGATTATGAGGCCACTTTAAAGCATAAGTTTTCTATATGAAGATTTATTGAGCAACAAATATTTTGAGGAATATAAAACTTCATTAGAGGCAACTTATTTCTAGAAAGATACTTTATTAGATAAAAATAAAGAAATTGACCCAAGTTAATTGTAGAACCCTCTAATCCATCCTTTGTCTACACTTTTTGTAAAATTATTTTTGGTTTGTTTTACTGCTTACCCACAAAGTAACAATATTTCAAATCCTGGTGGATGAAATGAGAGGAATAAATTAAGAGAAAGAAATTTCCAGCCATTTTAACCTGAGGTCAATGCACATTTTAGAGGCCTTAATCTTTCTTTAGTTTCAAATGCCTGCCCAATTTTCAGAAAATTCTTGAAACAATCAATTCACTTATTAGTATGTTTCAGGTGCACACTAAGAAAAAATTATAATATTACTCTTTTACTTGTAAACACTTGTACATTTAAGATTTCCTCTTACTATATTTTTATGTAAAATAAAATTAATTTTACATCTGCCTTTGAGAAGTTCACATTCTGGCAGAGTTGCTGAAGGTTTGATCATAGGAACCTGACCTACCACAAAACAAAAAAGCATGCACATACATACAGGGTTCAACAAAGGTACAATAAAAGAATCTTGAGTAAAGTGTTTAGTAAGCACTTATGGTTTATAAGGGAGGTGAACCTAGAAGTTTGCCAAGAAAGAAGAATCCTTAAGCATTATCCATGCAACTGTATAGTAGGTATTTGGGCAGGACGATTGGGCAGCACACTTCTAAGTAGTTCTGATGTAGAAATCTGCTATTGCTGTTCTTGCAAAAAATGCAAAACTGTCAAAACATTAAAAAAAAAAATTCTAGGTAGAAATACTGGTTTACCAGAGAAGTTTCAGAACAAGATCTGCACATGTTACACTGTAAATGAAACACTAATGCATAGTACTTTCCAGAACTGAAAATTTACCCTGCATCTAAGGACTGCTGCTACTGCTAAGTCACTTCCGTCGTGTCCGACTCTGTGCGACCCCATCCCTGGGATTCTCCAGGCAAGAACACTGGAGTGGGTTGCCATTTCCTTCTTCAATGCATAAAAGTGAAAACTGAAAGTGAATTCGCTCAGTCATGTCTGAGTCTTTGCGACCCCAAGGACTGCAGCCTACCAGGCTCCTCCGTCCGTGGGATTTTCCAGGCAAGAGTACTGGAGTGGGGTGCCATTGCCTTCTCCGACAACATATGTCAATGCAGAAACGGAAAAGAGCATCACCATCGTAAGGACAGCATGTGACATGGATGGAGAGAGTATGGCTTCTTTCTAGATAGTTTGAGAAAAACATGGTGATACTATGGACTTTAATTTGCCAATATGCAGCAGGAGCATTTAAATAATAAATTGCTTCCCAAGTAGCTCAGCTGGTAAATACTCCATCTGCAATGCAGGAAACCCAGGTTTGATTTCTCGCTCAAAAAAATTCCCCTGGGATAGGCTACCCACTCCACTATTCTTGGGTGTCCCTGGTGGCTCAGATGGTAAAAAATACACCTGAGATGTGAGAAACTTGGGTTCGATCCCTGGGTTGGGAAGATTCCCTGGAGGAGGGTATGGCAACCCACTTCAGTATTCTTGCCTGGAGAATCCCCACGGATAGAGACGCCTGGAAGGCTGTAGTCCATGGGGTCGCAAGAGTCAGACATGACTGAGTGTCTACGCACACAGCACATTGATCTAATAATTTCATATCTATGACTCTGTCCTCAAGGAAATAAGCAACAAAAATAGAAATATAGATCAATGGAACAGAATAGAAACCCTAGAAACAAGCCCACAGACTAATGGTCAGCTCGGTTCAGTTCAGTTAAGTCACTCAGTCGTATCCAACTCCTTGCGACCCTATGGACTGCAGTATGCCAGGCTTTTCTATCCATTACCAACTTCCGGAGCTTACTCAAACCCATGTCCATGGAGTCAGTGATGTCATTCAACCATCTCATCTTCTGTTGTCCCCTTCTTCTCTCACTTTCAATCTTTCCCAGCATCAGGGTCTTTTCCAGTCAGTTCTTTGCATCAGGTGGCCAAAGTGTTGGAGTTTTAGCTTCAGCATCAGTCCTTTCAATGAATATTCAAGACTGATTTCCTTTAGGACGGACTGATTAGATCTCTTTGCAGTCTAAGGGACTCTCAAGAGTCTCCTCCAACACCACAGTTCAAAAGCATCAATTCTTCAGTGCTCAGCTTTCTTAATAGTCCAACTCTCACATACATACATGACTACAGGAAAAACAATAGCTTTGACTAGATGGACCTTTGTTGGCAAAGTAATGTCTCTGCTTTTTAATATGCTATCTAGATTGGTCATAGTTTTTCTTCCAAGGAGCAAATGTCTTTTAATTTCATGACTGCAGTCACCATCTACAGTGATTTTGGAGTCCAAGAAAATAGTCTGTCACTGTTTCCATTGTTTCCCCATCTATTTGCCATGAAGTGATGGGACAATCTTAGTTTTCTGAATCCTGAGTCAGTTAATCTACAACAAAGGAGTTAAGAATATATAATGGGGAAAAGACCATCTCTTCAATAAGTGGTGCTGGGAAAACTGGACAGTTATATATGAAAGAAAGAAATTAGAACATTTTCTAACATCATACACAGAAATAAACTCAAAATGGATTAAAGATCTGAGCTTAAGAAGAGATACTATAAAATTCCTAGTGGAAAATACAAACATTCTTTGACATAAGCCACAGCAACATCTTTTTGAATCAGTCTTCTAGAGTAGTGGAAATAAGAACAAAAATAAACAAGTGGGGTCTAATTAAACTTAAAGATTTTCCACAGCAAAGGAAATCATAGACAAAATGAAAAGACAGCCCATAGAATGTGAGGAAATATTTGCAAATGATGTGATTGTCAAGGGATTAATCTCCAAAATATACAAACAGCTTGTACAGCTCAATATCAAAACAAACAACCCACTCAATCAAAAAATAAGCAGAAGGCCTAACTATACATTTCTCAAAGAAGACATAAGCATCACCTAAAGGTACATGGAAAGATGCTCAACATGGTCAATTGCTAAAGAAAGAAAATCAAAACTATACTGAGGTGTCATCTCACACCAGTCAGAGTAGCCATCATCATAAAGTTCCCAAATAATATATGCTGGAGAGGGTGTGGAGAAAAAGGAACCTTCCTACACTGTCGGTGAGAATGTACAGTGGTACAGCCACTATGGAGAACAGTATGGAGATTCCTTAAAAATCTGAAAGTAAAGCTTTCATATGATTCTGCATTCCCATTCCTGGGCATATATCCATAATTTAAAAAGCAACATCTACCCAGTGTTCCCTGAAGCATTACTTACAATAGCCAGGACATTACACTACACCATCTTTATTTATTCATTCATCTAGGTAAGGATTTGATAAAGAAGATGTGGTATATGCATACAGTAGAATATTATTCAGCCATAAAAAGAATGAAATAAAGCTATTTGCAGCATCAAGGTTGGAACTCGAAATTATCATACTGTTAATTAAGCCATAAAGAGAAAGACATATATCATATGATATTGCTTATATGTAGAATATTTTAAAAAATGAAATAATGAACTTATATACAGAACAGAAATAGACCCACAGGCATAGAAAACAAACTTATGGTTACCAAAGTGGAAAAGGGGTGGATAAATTAGGAGTTTAGGACTAACATATCATGTACACACTACTATATATAAAATAGGTAACCAACAAGGACCTACTGTATAGCACAAGGAACTCTACTCCACATTTTGTAACAACTTATAAGGAAAAAGATCTAAAAAAGTGTGTATGTGTATATATACACACACATACACAAATATATAGGTATATATAACATATGTGTATAGCTGAATCACTTTACAGTACATTTGAAAATAACGCAACATTGTAAATCAACTATACTGCAATTTTTAAACAAAAGGAAATAAGCAGAAATTTAAATAAAAATAAAAGATAACACCCAGAGATGTTCTTTGCAGATTACTTATAACAGCAAAAACTAAATATCACCTGTTAAATATTATGAAAAATATTAATAAAATATATTTATAACTTGTGACAGAATACTAAATGATCTAAAATATATATAAAGAATGGCAACTTATACAGCACTAACTATATGACAGAAATTGAATATTTAGTATAAAGTTAATAAGTGGCAAAGCCAGGAGTAAAACCTAGGAAAAGACTCTAAGAAAAGGGGCTTCAGAGTCTATATTTTAATTACTACATGCAATGTTTTTAGAAAGTGCTTGTCAAGTGAATAGCACATGAATAGCTTTGTTTTTTTTTTGTTGTTGTTTTTTTTTAAGGCATACTAACTTGCATTCCAGTATTACTTTGGGATGCAAAAAATATTTAAAGACTGCAAAGTCTTGTAAAAATAGATGCTAGTTTATTATGAAAGGTTAATTTTCTATTTCTTTATATATTTTTTATTCTTTCTCAGTTTTCAAAATAACTTTCATGTGAATATTTTTTTTAATATTTTAGGTTATTTATACCTTAAAATAACAGAAAATGAATCTGAAATAATAAGCAACCTTAATAGGACACCTACTATTGCTATGTACCATAGATCTGATGTACCTCAAAGTCAGTGGTTTCTCAAATTTTAAAGATTGTTATAAATATTGCTTATAGATGTGATCCCTCAGTCAAATGTCTTAAAACATAATTAATGTGCATGTTGTGAAGCAAGTGGAGTTAAAATGCCAGGAACTTAGATGCAGTATTAAAAGGTAAGCATAGAAATAATAGTCCCAATAGAAAACTCAGTAAATGTCAAATTTATTACTAAATATGATAGAGTATGAAAGGGCAGTAACAAGAAGAGCAAGAAGAGCAAGATAGTTTTCTTTACATACCTACCTGATCTGCCAAACGAGAACGCAATTTGGAAATTTGGGAGGAATACAGAAGAGACTGAAACATCCAGGAGGGAAAGGAGAATGCTTAGGATGTGCCTAAGAATTAGAACTGAGAGAGAAAGATATTGGAAGAAGAAAGCCTGGAAAAGAAATCAGTGGGATACAGTAGGAAATAGCATATACTGTATTTTGGAGGTACACTGAAGCTCAGTATAATAAAGATATCCCAGATTAGCCTTATCTAGGGTGTGCTAGTTTCTCAGTCATGTCCGACTCTTTTGCAATCCCATGGAATATAGCCTGCCAGGCTCCTCTGTCCATGGAATTCTCCAGGCAAGAATACTAGAATGGATTGCTATTCCCTTCCCCAGCCCTATCTAGGGAAAGAGGTCAAAACAGGCAGAAATCTAAGCCCACTTTTATGACCATAGTCAATTTGCTCTCCTAAAATCTAAGCAGTCCCAGACTCATTCATTACAATGATCATCTGTCAGCAGCAAATCTTTAAATATATAAGACCTTCAAATGAAAGATGCTAATTAACATAACAACATAGCATCTTTCACAGGTAAGCCCTTTTCCTGAATGATTTTAATTGACAGTATCCAACCACTTTCAAATAAACATTTATGAAAGAGCAGAAGCAGCAGTTTAACATGCCATTAAAAAAAAAAAAACTGACTGTAACTCGGGAAAAGAAAACTAGGTTTTCATGTCTGTGAAATCTAAATGCTTACTCTAAGAAATATGGCATATTTAGCTGATTCAGCAATACCTTTACCATCTCTTTGTCCATTTAGTCCCAGAATATATCTTTTCTTAGACATTTTAGTTGAATGTGGCAGAAGGTTACTGTAACAGTGTTCATTTATAAATAATTAATGATATAATAGAGAGGCCCAAATTTGACTAACTAACCATTGAATACATAAGAATAAAGAAAATTATTAGGATTACAACTTGATTTTCATAACATAATGGGAGCTAATTTTTTAGTTTGATCGATACTTAATGAAAATGCTTCTATTTTTTGTGCTACTTAATTTAATCACTGTGCTGAAATAGCTGAAAGGTAAACATCTCATAGAACATCCTTTGTGAACTGATATAAATTTCACTTGAACTCGGGTTTTGTTAAAAATCCTTTAGCACTGATTTTGTCTCTAAGCAGGTGATTTATAAATTAGGTTTGTCATTTAAACAGCCAACATTCTGAGAGGAGCAATAGTAAAATGTACAAAGTCAAGCCTAAAGGAAATCAGTCCTGAATATTCATTGGAAGGACTGATGCTGAAGCTGAAGCTCCAATACTTTAGCCACCTGATGTGAAGAACTGGCTCATTGGAAAAGACTCTGATGCTGGGAAAGATTGAAGGTGGGAGGAGAAGGCGATGACAGAGGATAAGATGGTTGGATGGCATCACCAACACAATGGACATGAGTTTGAGTAGGCTCTGGGAGACGGTGATGGACAGGGAGGCCTGGCGTGCTGCAGTCCATGGGGTCTCAGAGAGTCAGACACGACTGAGCAACTGAATTAACTAACTAAGAAAGAAAACTCTCAAATCCTCTGAGGTAAGAAGCATAGGAAGCAAAGTCTTGGTTCTCGATCATTTTGTTTTAACTAGACTGGCAATCTGCAGATACAAAACAACACTGAGCAACCTGAAACTTTTAAAATGGATTCACTTCTGTAAATTGCATCACTTGCCTTCTCTACTGATTTTGACTTAAAATTGTTGTCTGAAGTTATGACAAATTTTCTAGATAGTGATAATGTTGCTATTTTGTCCAGTTGTTAGATATTTTATTAATATTAGATATTAATGATTAATATTAGATATTTTGTTCAATCATTAGATATGGTTGAGACCTAAAAAAAAAAATAGACAAATAAACAAACAGATAAAAATCCTGCTGAATAGGTGTTCCAGCAGTAAGAAAATGGCATGACAAATTAAATATGTAAGTTCACGCAAAATGTATGAATCAACAAGTAAGAAATTTGATTTCTTTCTGAAATCTATGAAATTGGAAATTAAGCTGCTTTTCATACCTAAGAAACTATTTAAACTGTGTGGTAGAAAGATCAGAAGAACTGAGAAGAATTTTATTTTGGACTAGATACATTTTCAGAGTCTGTATAATGCAAAACATTCTATATTAAGAAGTTAGGGCACAGCTAGTATCCAAGGGAGTCACTCCAAACACTTCAGATACACTGTTGAATACGGAATCATCTTTACAGTAATTTTAATCCAAAATTTCTGTTGAAAATTGCACTGTCCTTGAATCAATATTGATGCTTTATCTCAAGCAAGGAAATATATTATATAAATATGTATACACACACAAAGAATTTACCAACAAGATTTGTTTAATTCCCTTCAAGTATGAGAGAAGCTTATGTGTATCATTTTTTATCTGTGTAAATTGTGAATTTGAGTATTTATTTCTTTCCCCTCAAAATATCATTCCTGGAATAGTAGAAAGAAATATTTCTCACTTCAATCATTTGCTTATATTAGGCTAAATAATTTGAATGTTCTATCATTTCAAATCAAATAACTCATAAAAATATACTAACTTGATAAATCCACACAATGCATTTCTTTGGGGAGTTACAGAGCTAGAGCTAAAGAAAGCACTACTAAATTCTTGATTAGAATTAATAAATATGCTTTGAATTAATGATGACCTGAAAAGCGATCTTTATCCTCTGGACATATACTATAAATCAGAAAATAAAAACTGGCTAAGAATAAGATTTCCAAATGCCATCTACTAGTAAATATCAGGTGGAGTTTGGGGTTAACTTTGAACTACTAAACAGGTTCAGAATGAACATCCTAATAAATTTAGGTGCAGCCTACTCTTTTTATTGTTTTTATGACATACATAAGACTGTCCATAGATCGAAATGTCTGCTCACAAGAAGTACATTCCTACTATATTTCCAAATTGTTTGAAAATTATATTCATTTAAATCAGCTAGTATCTTTGGCAATTGCTGCATGCTGAGCTTAGTGCATATGAATTGACAGCTAACTCGTAGATTTATTTAGAATTTTCTACTTCAATGCTAAGCCAGATATGAATTTATTCATTTTCTCCACTTTCTCCCCCTTTTACAGAGCTGTTATTCAATCCCATACTATAGCCTTTTGATTAACACAATGCAGTAGATGTACCAAAACATAGTCAAGTGAGACATGGATTAATATGTCAACTAAAATTGACAATTGGATGTCTAGTACAGTTTGGTATAATTTCATGGGGTTTTAGGACTTCAAGTTGAATACTTCTACTCAAGAAAAAAAAGTTTCCATGAAAGTGTGTTACTTCTTAGTATTTTAACTACTCCTTGTTACTTCTTAGTATTTTAACTACTCCTTCACACTGATATCACACATTAATGGCTAAAAACATTTGACATTATCCCATTTTAGACATTTTTAAACCTAATACTATGTAATATGTATATTATAGTCCTATACTTGCTCATTTTCCAGTAGAAGGAAACAAGGGAAGAAAAACACTTTCCAAATACCTAGACCAGTGCAAAATGCCTGACATATAGGATTATGAACATCAGTGAGCTACATGTCTTTAAGCAGGCCTGGAGGATTCTGACTGCACTTTACTCCCAATTATCATGGTGTGAAAAAATGCAAAATAAAAATATTAGTAGTCTTCTGGACAACAAATCATAAATAGAAACTCACATTTAATAATTTCTAAGTGATTCAGAGGCTGATGCTTCCTGTGCTACAGTTCACTTACCTGGAAAATGAGAATGAGAACATATATATCAGGCAATCGAGACAGTAAGTTTACGGATTGTACAAAAATGGTAATCACATACATACCCAATAGAAAATGTTAAAGTATACAAAGTAGTGAGAGAACATGCCTGCAAAGGTCAGTGGATGTATAGAATTCTTTCATAGTAGCAGCTACTACAGTGACCACAAAAAATATTCTAGAAAACAAAACATGGGTTACCCTTGAACTTATACAGGAGACTAAATTCAGGGGAAACTGCCATTCCCTAGTTCCTCAGTTAAGTTCAGTTCGGTTCAGTTGCTCAGTCGTGTCCGACTCTGCGACCCATGAACTGCAGCACGCCAGGCCTCCCTGTCCATCACCAACTCCCGGAGTCCACCCAGACTCATATGCATCGAGTCGGTGATGCCATCCAACCATCTCATCCTCTGTCGTCCCTTTCTCTTCCTGCCCCCAATCCCTCCCAGCATCAGGGTCTTTTCCAATGAGTCAACTCTTCGCATCAGGTGGCCAAAGCACTGGAGTTTCAGCTTCAACATCAGTCCTTCCAATGAACACCCAGGACTGATCTCCTTTAGGATGGACTGCTTGGATCTCCTTGCAGTCCAAGGGACTCAAGTCTTCTCCAACAGCACAGTTTAAAAGCATGAATTCTTCAGCACTCAGCTTTCTTCACAGTCCAACTCTCACATCCATACTTGACCACTGGAAAAACGATAGCCTTGACCAGATGGACCTTTGTTTGCAAAGTAATATTTATGCTTTTTATTATGCTGTCTAGGTTGGTCATAACTTACCTTCCAAGGAGTAAGCGTCTTTTAATTTCATGGCTGCAACCACCATCTGCAGTGATTTTGGAGCCCCAAAAAATAAAGTCTGACACTGTTTTCCACTGTTTCCCATAAAGTGATGGGACCAGATGCCATGATCTTAGTTTTCTGAATGTTGAAATTTAAGCCAACTTTTTCACTCTCCTCTTTCACTTTCATCAATAGGCTTTTTAGTTCCTCTTCACTTTCTGCCATAAGGGTGGGGTCATCTGCATATCTGAGGTTATTGATATTTGTCCCGGCAATCTTGATTCCAGCTTGTGCTTCTTCTAGTCCAGCATTTCTCATGTTGTACACTGCATATAAGTCAAATAAGCAGGGTGACAATATACAGCCTTGACGTACTCCTTTTCCTATTTGGAACCAGTCTGTTGTTCCATGTCCAGTTCTAACTGTTGCATCCTGACCTACATATTGGTTTCTCAAGAGGCAGGTCCAGTGGTCTGGGATTCCCATCTCTTTCAGAATTTTCCACAGTTTATTGTGATCCACACAGCCGAAGGCTTTGGCATAGTCAATAAAGCAGAAATAGATGTTTTTCTGGAACTCTCTTGCTTTTTTGATTATCCAGTGGATGTTGACAATTTGATCTCTGGTTCCTTTGCCTTTTCTAAAACCAGCTTGAAGATTTGGAAGTTCATGGTCACGTATTGCTGAAGCCTGGCTTGGAGAATTTTGAGCATTACTTTACTAGCATGTGAGATGAGTGCAATTGTGCAGTGTTTGAGCAGAGCCTGGATGTACTGTTGCCTCTTTTGAATAAGAGTAGGAATTTTCCCTAGTTCTTACTCTTATTCAAAAGACGCGACAGTACATCCAGGCTCTGAGCTCAAGGCACTGTATACATAGTTTTAGAAATCATTTCCAGCCAGATTTTTCAACGACCACATTTAAAGAAATCTGCTAGGAGCAATGACAGTCAAAATTGTTCCTACAGAGAAATATAATTATTTGCAGAAGTATGGTGGAGGCAACTAGCACAAATGAAAATGAAAGGTTTGGACAGCCCTGTAGTTTTCTGCCTCCATTATAATTTCATTCCATCATCAGATGGTCAACATATTCACAGAAAACATGGGTGAACAGTTGGTTGTGACAAAAATTGTGACTGCCCCTTCCAGCTACCTCCTAATTTGTCTTCTAAGAAAAAGATGAATAAAACAACTGCAAAGAATAAGCTTTAATTATGATGAGAAACAATTATTCCTCAAGTTGAAGCATAAGCAATCTCCTTTTTCCAAATAAGCATTATTTTTGCCAAATATTATATGCCCTGCAACTTTTCTTTCATGATCCCACTTTTTTTATTTTTCAGGAAAAAAAAAAAAAAGACTGCTTCTGTGCAAGAGGTTAAACAATGACTGCTGAATTTTAATGCTTCATAGCAAGAAGTTTTTCCAGAGCTTACTTCTCTTCCTTATTTTTAAAAACACTATACTCAAAAGAAAAGGTTTAAGCCTTTATAAAAAGCTTGCAATGTCATATTTGAGAATAAAATTCTCTTTCCAAATAATATCTACAACTTCAGTTGAATCAATTTGATCAACATCTTTAAATAATATTAAAAAGCACTGTCTTTATAATTTCATCTTTCTTAAGGAGAAACTTTATATATGCATCAATTCATTCAGAAAAAATAATAGAGAAACAAAGGGAGGAAAGATGAATTTGCCCTTCTTATAAGTAGTTCACATTCTTGCTGGAAGCAAGATATGTATTGAACAGATACAATACCATATCAACACATGTTATAATGGTATCAACATGGTGGTGGGAATAGTCAAATAGTAAAAACAGAGGACACCGTTGCCAGAGAAGTGCAAAATATTTATTCTCCACAAGAATCTGTCTAATGACCATCCTTCCCCTGGATTCTTCTTCTTTCTGAAAAGTAAAAACTATTTTCCATGGCTCAAGAATGGCAAATAACAGCAGAAAAGGACAGTACAAGTTGTTGCCCATTCAAATAGACAATTGGTCAAAGACATAAATACAGTTCAAAAAAAAAAAAAAAAAAAAAGGAAGAAAGTGAAATGCCTCAAAGCCTTGCAAATGGTGACAGACTTCATGATCCTATGAAACTGGCACATTTTGCACTATATTGAAGGAAATCAGCTCTGGTTTTATACAGTGACTAGAAACTCAGTATTTAATCCTTGAGCAACAGTGATGCATAAACTGGGAACAATCTTTAATTAATTTTAAGAAATTCAATATAAAAAAGATAAACAAACTTTTTCTCATTTAGATGGGTGTGGAATAAGTACCTCATAGGGTTAAAAAAAAAAAAAAAAAAAAAGGAAGCTGTTGATTATTAAGAAAAAGAAATACTCTAAATCAGATCAAGTCAAAGATGGTTTCTTAAGCCACACTGGCTAAGGGTGTCAAAGATTTAGTGAAGTGTAATTAGAAAATAAAACAAGAACATTGCTACTAATGCTTATGGTTTGCTACATGTATTATCATGATTGAGTAAAGAAGCCATGTATGCAATTTGTGTTTCACAGTGTGTGGTAATCATCTCTGCTCTTCCCTCCTTTACACTTTTTCTGGATTAATGACTCTCTTGTTACTCCTATGGATGCAGTTCTTGTCATGTCCAACTCTGTGCGAATCCATGGACTGTAGCCTGCCAGGCTCCTGGATCCATAGGGATTCTCCAGGCAGGAATACTGGAGTGGGATGCCATGCCCTGCTCCATCGGATCTTCCCAACCCAGGGATCGAACGCAGGTCTCCTGCATTGCAGGCGGATTCTTTACCATCTGAGCCACCAGGGAAGCCCACTTTTATGGATAGAAAACTGAATAGAAACCTGAATAAAATAATCTTAGTTCTCAGTGTTCAAATGGGTAAAGGTATAAATCCAAGAAAACACACTACAGTATTGTTGGCTACAGCAAACAACTGAACAGCCTAAATACCAATAAAAATAATAAGTAATTGATAGCTATTTATGCAGATACTGAAGGTTCAAGGCAAATGATACAAGATATAAAGGTATAAGGTACATCTAGCTGTTCCAATGTACAAAGAGGATCACTATTGAATAAAATCAAGCTTTATATTGAAAAAATCCATTTTCTTTAAAAAAACAACAGCATGTGAAAGTATGTGCAGAGGAAAAAAAAGAACTTACATCAGGCTGTTTAAAGTGTTTATTTCTGAATTAGGGAACTGAGGTAACTGAATAGTTATCTACTCTCTCTACATATTTTCTCCATATATTTATTGCATACAATTTTAATGTTTACATTCTACCTAAAAAATCATGTTATTTGTGAGCTTTAAAAGCTATTTACCAAAAAATAAACAAATTGTTTCCAAAATGAGCAGAGTAGCTATGAAGGATCTCCTAAAGAATGTGGCTTAGATGTGACTATTCATGTCACTGTGCTCTATCCCATACTCAAAAAAAAATAAGTCAAGGACTATGTGGGAGCTCAAATAAAAGTAGCCAACTTGGAACAGTTAGTTGGTGGATGACGTAGGAAGGGCAGAGAAGAATCAGGAAACCAGGAAGGAACTCTGAGAGGGGAAATCTTCCTAAAAAGAGAATGAGTCTAAAAGAGAATGAGTCGAACTAACCAAGCATAGTAGGTTGGAAGATATCTTGCAGGCAGATTAAATAGCACTAAAAAGAGAATGGAGGTGTGAGACTTGGTGATGTGTTCCGAGAACAGTGAACAATGTAGTTGTATAATGGGTGGGAGTAGATCATAGTGAAAAACAAGACAGGGAAAGTGTAGTAGATTAGGATCAGATAGTGAATGTGTGAAAGGTCCCAGGTGCCATGTTATAGACTTGGAAAATTTTTAAGCAAGACAGGCACCATCAGACTTATATTTTTGAAGGTTATGCTATTGGCAAGTGGGAAAAAGAACTAGAGCAGGGGAATGTTCATAGATTTTAAAACACTTTTATTTCAAGATGAGGAGGCCTTTTTGGAGGAGATGTTCAGTACAGGATGAAGGCAATATGTCCCAGGCTTGGATGGAAATGTTTCTAAACATATGTTTTATCATTAATATCATGGAGCATATGCTCAAATCCTACATAGAGCATATTCTTGGCTTATCACCAAAATTATTTATTAAGCACCCACCTGCATATGAAATTATAGCAGAGTCTAAATCCCTTGCAAATGTCAATATAAGTTTTAATGTGTGTACCACATAACATGCATAAAGCGCTGTAACTTCTCTTCAACTCCATCCAATATTGTCTTGAATCTCAAGAGTATTACATATATTAAACTTCACTGCACATTAAAAGAAACAGTTTGATAATTTTTCTATATAATTCAATTCAATAAAAATTCATGTTGTGGAGACAAAGACGAAAAGATGTACAGAAATTAGATAAAAATGCTTCCTAGTTTAGGGAAAGTTACAATGTAAGGGGAGAGAGGGAAGGAAAAGAAAAACTTATAGAAGTGAAATGGTTGGTTCCTAAGGCAACATTTGAGTATGCATATAATAATCAAGTGCATACTGTGAAAGCACTGAAGGGATTCTTGGTAAGGAAAAAAATCAACATGAGGTGGTCAGTTAAAGAAGGTGAGTTCAATGCTTCCACTGATAAAATATATATATAAAGTGCTAATGATTTTAAAAAGCATAAAACATAGAACATCAATTCCTACCCAGGTTAGCAGCTAAATGTGACCTCATACAATTGTTAGTTTAGCATTGAACACTTTGTATAATTCAGAAATAGAAACATGCTTTTGAATACTACCGGCATAGCTTAAATGTAATTAATTTCTTATATTTCAAACACAATGCAATTTCAAGTAAGTTGTATTTGCTTTACTTCTACTTTCCATTTGTCAATATGCCTCAAGATTATTGTTTCTTATAATCTTGGCAGAATGAGAACGGAAATCTTGACAGAGATGAAACATACAAGAGAGCAAGGTAGACAAAGCTGTTTTAATTCCACTATTTTGCTCACTGACACATCTCCTCTTTCACCTACTTCGTTGAGAACTCCTCCCATTGTTGACCTAGTATTTATGATCAATGTATAATATTATACATATGTTTAAAAAATACACAGTTATGGTCCCAAAATACACCTGTGCCTACAAGGTTCCTGCAGGTTAATGTCTTCTCCTTGGGAAAATGGCCTCATTTGCATTGACTTTCAATAAGCTCCTGCAGGCAAACACCTGAAGCCAATCATTTGCAGATACCTGCCCACAGGCATAGGTGTGCTATCAGAGAGACTGTATCAGTTCAGTTCAGTTCAGTTGCTCAGTCCTGTCTCCTTGCGACCTCATGGACTGCAGCACTGCAGGCCTTCCTGTCCATCACCAACTGCCAGGCTCTACACAAACACATGTCCATTGAGTTAGTGATGCCGTCCAAACATCTCATCCTCTGTCGTCCCCTTCTCCTCCTGCCCTAAATCTTTACCAGCATCAGGGTGTTTTCCAATGAGTCAGCTCTTCACATTAGGTGGCCAAAGTATTGGAGTTTCAGCTTCAGCATCAGTCCTTCCAATGAATATTCAGGACTGTTTTCCTTTAGGATGGACTGGTTGAATCTCCTTACTGTCCAAGGGACTCTTAAATGTCTTATCCAACACCACAGTTCAAAGAGAGAGACTGTATACTCTATGTCTATAGTGTTTAAATTCTTTGGCTGTGGATGACTTAAAATCTGGCCCATTGAGCCAATAGACAGTGACTGTGCACCCTTGGGAGGACTAATCTGCATTGGTAATACATGAAGAGGGTGTGGTCAGTGATAGAAATAAACCTGACAATGGAGAAAGAAAAGTAATAAGTAACCTTATTCACTTACAAGTCCTAACATAAAGGAGATATAAATATGAAAGCAATGAGGTAAAAACAAACAAACATAGTTGAGGCATCAATAATAAATATAAGAATTTAGAGACAGCAATCAAATGTTTCAGTTTACAGAGAGATATATAGTCAGTGTCTTCAAATAATAGGGGACTGAAGTGTTGCTTTGTATCATTTATTTTTCTCAATAAATATGTTTTGAAAATTTTCTTCTCCAAGTCACAAAAAGTTTATTTAGGCATGCATTTATGTTGTAAACATTTATTGTTTACTATGTGGTATGCTCAGGGAGTGATATTCCCTAATACAAAAATAAGAAATCTATTAGAGAAGAAATAAAGGATAAAAATAACCACAGTACAATGTGACTGGCCTCTATATAATAGGCCTATAACTATTTTTGGTAACCCATGGAGGGAGTGATTATTTCTTTTCCAGCTTCTTTTCTTGTTAATTTTTATATGATAGGGTCCAAGGATTTATTCCTTTAATTTCCCTCACTTTCTCTGCCTATACTCTTTCCCAAGGCACTATCAAGAAGTCTGTTAGTTTTTAAGGGTCATCAATGCAAATGCACCAATTCCCAATCTCCAAATGGTATATGTATCGCACTACCTATCTAACATTTCTACCCATATGCCTAGTAGGCATCTCAAGATTATTACAGCTAAAATACAACTCTTGTCATATGACCCCTCTACACACAACCTGCTCCTACTCTGGTCAAATGCATTCATCCTGTGGATCAGGCTAAAAAATTATCTTTTGCTCCTATCTTTTCCTTACATGCCATATCCAATATATCAGCAAGTACTATAGCCTCTAACTTTTAATTTTATCCTGCATTTGATTAGTTTCCATAACATTCACTGTTCTCACTTTAGTTTAAGCCTCCATCATCTTTCATGTACCTACTTCAATAATCCCCCAACTGGCCTCCTGGCTTCCATTCCTGACCCTTTAATCTATCCCCCACTTGGCAGCCAAGTAACCTTTCTAAATCTTAAAACAAGATTATATCACTTCCTGTCTTAAAATTTCCATTGGCTTCCAGTCACACAAAGTTTAAACCCAACACCATGACCTTACAATGCCCCACGCTTCTGGTTTCTTCCTCACTCTCTAAACTCATTTGCCACTTCTACACTCTTCATCACTTCTGATTTTCCTATTCTTGTCTTTTTGTACTTAGAGGCTTAGTCTACTGTTATCTTTGCCAGGCATATGCTTCTCATAGATGTCTCATGGCTCACTACATCACTGCACTGAAAATTTTCTGAATTATCCCCTCCTCATAGATGCCTCCCAGACCACCTACTTAAGAAAGTCCACTCATATTTTCTATCCTGAATTAGTTTTCTTTATGTAACACAGCCTTACCTTTAAAATTATATATTTATTTTTATATTTATTGCCTCTTCCAAAGACAGTAAGCTTCATGAGTCTGAGGACTTGCTTTTCACTGCTATTTCCATAAGCTTAGAAATGTAGCTAAAACATAGTGACTATCAATAAACATTACTGGAGTGCATGAATGAAACAGGAGTTGGAACTTGATTTTGATCAGAAAGAATGAACAGATACTAAATATATTGCATGAGCAAAAGACATTCCGGAAATGGATGGTGTGCAAAAGCTTGGAGATGTGAACAGCATGGATCATTCATAAATGGTTAATAGTTCCCTGTTGGTAGAGTATTCTTGAGGTTATAATAAAGATTCAGATAGTTGTGTAAATTCCATTCACACATGGACATGGAACCAAAAGGAAAAAAAAGCCTTTACAATATTTCACATTATTACTGCAATCTGTAAGATAAATGTTATTAAAGACTGAGGAAAATGATTTCATCAAGCTCTTGATGAAGTACACTCTTTCAAGTGATCATAATTTGTCTCTAAATGTCATTGACAGTATCATAATGCATATGTAAAAGTGGGACTACATCCCCAGGGGCGAAAGGTAATCCTTGCGCCAATAGATACAAGCTTGGCCAGGGACACTCATATTTAAGACTCGTCACATTCTGCGTCTTAGTCTCTTCATCTCTCTGACTGCATGAAGCCTTATCTCAAACTGAGCCACCTGATGTTGTCTTGTTACATGCCAGGCAAATCTGTCTACTGCTGTCAAGTTCAGGACTGTGTGTAGGTGTGTTGCAGCATGTTAACATCCTCCTGTCCACCCACTCCAAGTTTACTTCATAGCAGTACCTCTGTCCTCAATTACTTGGAGCTTTACAGTCATCCAATACTAATCATACTTTATTAGTAGTATAACAAACATAATAAAAGGATATAGAGTGCAGAGTTCCAAGTTAGTCACAGCTTTTGGATCATTTCATCTTTCTCCTTGGTTTCATTTTTGACTTATGAATGAATTTGATATAGCCGTTTGGAGACAGAGAATGAGGTTTGTCACAAGACCCATAGCGTGATGATTATCTGGACATGTTTTTGGTTACATGTAGAGCAATACCCTTAAAAGACTGATGTGACTATGAGGAGTCCTGTGTACAAAGCTCATAGGTTAATAAGGTTAAAATAAATATACTAGTTCACTTTGCAGAAACCAACATAACACAACATTGTAAATCAACTATACTCCAGCATTTTTTTTTAAATTAATATGCCAGGCTGACTCATAAGGGACAAATGATTCCTAGAGGAGTCTGATGTTTAGAAAAATATTAAATTTAAGAATTTAAACCCTACTATAGCAGATAATTTACTTTTCTTGTTTGCTGCCCTGTTTCTAGCACCTGGACTGTCTTGAAGTTTTTAATAAACATTTTAATTAGCTAATCTCAGTTCTCACCATTAGGCAGTCAAGTCATTGAGATCAGGGCTTTTGTCTAAAATAGACATTCACAGGACTATTCAAGATAGCTCTCTGTGACAATGAAAATGTTTTGTAAAATCTGTGCTGTCCCACATGGTAGCGACTGGACTTGTATGGCTAGTGAAAAAATGAAACATATTAATAGCTAGAACAAATGAAGAACTGAATTGTTAAATATAAAAAATGCTATTTCACATATAAATAGCCACCCATGGCTAGTGGTTAATGTACTGGACAGCACAGATCTGCAGTATTCTGAATGACCTTTTATCTTTTAATGTACAATATATGTATTTTAAGTTCTCAGTAAACTCTTTCATTATTTGAAATATACACACACATAAAATAGGTTTGAGACCATCTGGAACTGGTCATGGCTATTTATGGGTAAGATATATAGAAAACTTGTTTTTTTTTAATGTTCCCAGAGGCTTTGCTTGAATTTCCTATTAACAACCATACTCCTTGGTATTCAAAAGAACCCACTGAAATGAAAATCATAATTTTGAGGTTAGTACAAAATAAAGTCATTAATAAGATAATTAAACTGTCAAAACACCTAGGTTATAAAGCATTTGAGCCAAACAATACTGTATGCCTAATATTTTCTGTCTTCATTGTGTGTGTGAAAAGGATAGTAAAAAGAATTGTCTATAACTTTCCTTCTTGATGAAAAAGGGAAAATTCTCATAGACAATTGAATGGTGATGTATTCCTAATTTCTTCTAATAATATAAAATAAATGATCATTTATTTTAAGATGAATAAGGGAAGAGTGTCTTCTAACCATAGTCCAGTTTTCATCAAACTGAATAAAAACAGTATGTGTATTAAGTTGCTAGAAACTTTATCACAGTGCCTACTGCGCCTATGTAAACTGGCCTTCACTCTCTTTCCATTGACAACTTAATTTTTTTAAAAAAAAGTTATGATCTGCTCTTCCTTAGCTTTCTCTTCCCTTTCTGTAAATCCCAACTTAACTTCCACTTTCAGTTTGTGACACAAAACTTAGCTTTTAATGAAAAGCTAAGTAAAAACTATAAATATTCATGAATTGCTTTGAATATCTGCCACTTTGCATAAAGAACTAATCAAGAATTCCTGGGATCACGTTGGAAATTCTATGTTGTTTCATGTCTGTGGCAAGAATTTCTGTGATGAATTTAGCCTTTATGGGAAAAATATGAAGAACATAAACTACATGGGGAAAGAGATGGCAGAATATTTATTGGACTTGTGCTTAACCATGTATTTAATAGTCATCAACTCAGGTCAGTTCAGTCACTGAGTCATGTCTGACTCATTGCAACCCCATGGACTGCAGCACCCCAGCTCTCCCTGTCCATCACCAAACCCTGGAGTTTATTCAAACTCATATCCATTGAGTCAGTGATGCCATCCAACCATTTCATCTTCGGTCATTCCCTTCTCCTCCCACCTTCAATCTTTCCCAGCATCAGGAACTTTTCAAATGAGCCAGTTCTTTGCAACAGGGAGTCAAAGGGTTGGAATTTCAGCTTCAGCATCACTATTTCCAAAGAATATTCAGGACTGATTTCTTTAAGATGGACTTATATGTAAGGAGAATTTTGGATCTCCCTACAGTCCAAGGGACACTCAAGAGTCTTCTCCAACACCACAGTTAAAAAGCATCAATTCTTAGTTGCTCAATTTTCTTCATAGTCCCGATCTCATATCCACACATGACTATTAGAAAAACCATAGCTTTGACTAGATGGACCTTTGTTGGCAAAGTAATGTCCCTGCTTTTTCTATTTATTTTTTTTTTCTACTTTTTAATATGCTCTCTAGGTTAGTCATAGCTTTTCTTCCAAGGAGCAAGCATTTTTTAATTTAATGGCTGCAGTCACCATCTGATTCCCCATCTATTTGCCATGAATGATGTAACCGGATACCATAAACATAGTTTTCTGAATGTTGAGCTTTAGGCCAACTTTTTCACTCTCCTCTCTCACTTTCATCAATAGGCTCTTTAGTTCTTTGCTTTCTGACATAAGGGTGGTATCATCTTCATATCTGACATTATCGATATTTCTCCCAGCAATCTTGATTCCAGCTGTGCTTCATCCAGCCCAGCGTTTCTCATGATATACTCTGCATATAAGTTAGATAAGCAGGGTGACAATATACAGCCTTGACATACTCCTTTCCCTATTTGGAACCAGTCTGTTGTTTTGTGTCCAGTTCTAACTGTTGTTTCCTGACCTGCATATAGATTTCTCGGGAGGCAGGTCAGGTGGTCTGGTATTCCCATCGCTTTCAGAATTTTTCACAGTTTGTTGTGGTCCACACAATCAAAGGGTTTGACATAGTCAATAAAGCAGAAATAGATATTTTCCTGGAACTCTCTTGCTTTTTGATGATCCAACAGATGTTGTTAATTTGATCTCTGATTCCTCTGTATTTTCTGAATCCAGCTTGAACATCTGGAAGTTCACGGTTCACACACTGTTGAAGCCTGGTTTGGAGAATTTTGAGCATTACTTTACTAGTGTGAGATGAGTACAATTGTGCAGTAGTTTGAGCGTTCTTTGGCATTGCCTTTCTTTGGGATTGGAATGAAAACTGACCTTTTCCAGTCCTGTGACCACTGCTGAGTTTTCCAAATTTGCTGGCATATTAGGTGCAGCACTTTCACAACATCATTTTTTTAGGATTTAAAATAGTTCAACTGGGATTTTATCATCTCCACTAGCTTTGTTTGTAGTGATGCTTTCTAAGGCCCACTTGACTTCACATTCCTGAATGTCTGGCTCTAGGTTGGTGATCACACCATCGTGATTATCTGGGTAGTGAAGATGTTTTTTTTGTACAGTTCTTAGTATTCTTACCCCTCTTCTTTATGTCTTCTGATTCTGTTAGGGTCATACCATTTCTGTCCTTTTTTGAGCCTATCTTTGCATGAAATGTTCCCTTGGCATCTCTAAATTTCTTGAAGAGATCTCTAGACTTTCCCATTCTATTGTTTTCCTCTTTTTCTTTGCACTGATCACTGAGGAATGCTTTCTTATTTCTCCTTGCTATTCTTTGGAACTCTGCATTTAAATGGGTATATCTTTCCCTTTCTCCTTTGCCTTTCACTTCTCTTCTATTCACAGCTATTTGTAAGGCCTCCTCAGACAATGATTTTGCTTTTTTGCATTTCTTTTTCTTGGGGCCAGCAGTGGACTGCCACAGGGTCAGGGACTCTGGATGCAGCAAACCTGGGTAATGCATAAGCCCTCTTGGATGAGGTCACCACTGTGCCCACCATAGAGCCACCAGAACTTACACAGGACTGGGAAACAAATTCTTGGTGGTCACAAACAAAACCTTGAATGTGCCAGGACTCAGGAGAAAGGAGAACCCTACAAAAGAATGACCCAGATGTGTCTGTAAGTGTCAGGGAGTCTCCAGTGGAGGCGTGGGTCAGCCCTGGCCTGCTGCAGGGCTTGGGGTACTGAGAGTAGCAGTTGAAGGAGGTCGCCATTATCTTCATTACCTCCACCATAGTTTGGCCCCAGGTAAGTAACAGGGAGGGAACACAGCCCCACCCATCAACAGAAAAATTGGATGAAAGATTTACTTAACATGACCCACCCATCAGAGCAAGACCCAGTTTCCCCCTCAGTCAGGCTCTCCCATCAGGAAGCTTCCATAAGTCTCTTTTCCTTCTCCATCAGAGGGCAGACAGACTGAAAGCCACAATCACAGAAAACTAACCAATCTGATCACAGGGACCACAGCTGTGAACTCTAACTCAGTGAAACTCTGAGCCACGCCCTGAGGGTCACTGAAGATGCATAGGTCATGGTGGAGAGTCCTGACAAAACATGGTCCACTGGAGAAGGGAATGGCAAACCAGTTCAGTATTCTTGCCTTGAGAACCCCATGAACAGTATGAAAAGGCAAAATGATAGGACAGTGAAAGATGAATTTCCTAGGTCCGTAGGTGCCCAATGTGCTACTGGAGATCACTGGAGGAAAAACTCCAGAAAGAGTGAAGAGACACAGCCAAAGCAAAAACAACACCCAGTTGTGGATGTGACTGGTGATGGAAGTAAAGTCTGATACTGTAAAGAGCAATATTGATAGGAACCTGGATTGTTAGGTCCATGAATCAAGGCAAATTGGAAGTAGCCAAACAGGAGATGGTAAGAATGAACATTGACATTTTAGGAATCAGAAAACTAAAATAGACTGGAATGGAAGAGACCATTATATCTACTACTGTGGGCACGAATCCATTTGAAGAAATGGAGTAGCCATCATACTCAACCATCATAGCCATCATAGTCAACAAAACAGTCTGAAATGCAGTACTTGGATGTAATCTCAAAAATGACAGAATCTCTGTTCCTTTTCAAGGCAAACCATTCCATATCACAGTAATCCAAGTCTATGCCCCGACCAGTAATACCGAAGAAGCTGAAGTTGAACAGTTTTATGGAGACCTACAAGATGTTCTAGAAATCACACCCCCACCAAAAAAAAAAAAAAAAAAAAAAAAAAAAAATCCTTTTCATTATAGGGGACTAGAATGCAAAAAGTCGGAAGTCAAGAAATACCTGGATTAACAGGCAAATTTGGCCTTAGAGTACAGAATGAAGCAGGGAAAAGGCTAATAGAGTTCTGCCAAGAGAATGCACTGGTCATAGCAAACACCTTCTTCCAACAACACAAGAGAAGACTCTGAACATGGACATCACCAGATGGTCAACATCAAAATAATATTGATTATATTCTTTGCAGCCAAAGATGGAGAAGCTCTATACAGCCAGCAAAAACAAGACTGGGAGCTGACTGTGGCTCAGATCATGAACTCCTTATTGTCAAATTCAGACTTAAACTGAAGAAAGTATGCAAAACCACTAGACCATTCATGTATGACCTAAATCAAATCCTTTATGATTATACAATGGAAGTGACAAATAGATTCAAGGGATTAGATCTGATAGACAGAGTGCCTGAAGAACTATGGATGGAGGTTCCTGAGATTGTACAGGAGGTAGGGATCAAGACAATCCCCAAGAAAAACAAAAGGAAAAAAGTTTGCGTGAGGAGGCCCTACATATAGCTGTGAATAGAAGAGAAGTGAAAGGCAATGGAAAAAATGAAAGATATATGCATTTGAATAGACATACAACACACAACATATAATACCTGAAGCATGAGACAGCATCAACCTTTATAGACAAATTAAAGTTTGACTTTTGTTTCATTTCATTAGACTTAAAATGTCTATATTTACCTTCAAGTAGTTTTAAAATTATTTTTCTTAAATTTTTTTAAAGTTTTACTTATACACAAATTAACTTTTTGTGCAAAACATTTACTGTAGAGAATTACTGTTTAGAACAATTTGGAGCAATTAAGCAAGTCATTCTCCATATTTCAATCCAGGTGATTGCCAAATGTGTGATTTCCACTAACATCTCAATAAATGTGAGTCCACAAACTCTAGCTCTGACTTTTCCATTAAGTTCTAGTCCAATAATTCACTAGACTATGCATTCTTGAAAACAGGATCATCTCTTATTCACCATTTATTTAGAAGGCCCTAATAGAATGCTCATTGTCAGAGGTCAGCACAAATATGAGTTTGACAACTAAACCATCACCATCCTAATACCAAATTGCTTCTCTTCCATTTTAATATCTGTAAGTGCATCACTTTTTTTCAGTCATCTATGTAGCAATTTTGAAGTTACCTTCACCTCGATTCTTATCTTCATTTGTTTTGCCATATAGGTGTCAAATTCTGCCTTTAACAAAATTAAGTCACCTCTCCTACTTATCTTCTCATTTCAATTCCACAGCCAAAACGTTATCTTAGGACTTCATTAATGCAACAAACTGAATTGTGCACTCTTCGCATCCATATATTGAAGACTTAACCCCCAGTGTGAACATATTTGGAGATAGGCCCATAAGCAAGTAACTAAGGTTAAATGGAATTATATATATGAGGCTATGATCTAATGTAATCTCATTGAAAAAGCAAGAGAGTTCCAGAAAGACATCTACTTCTGCTTTATTGACAACACTAAAGACTTTGACTGTGTGGTTAACAACAAACTCTAGAAAATTCTTAAAGAGATGGGAATACCAGACCACCTTATCTGCCTTCTGAGAAATCTGTATGCAGGTAAGAAACAACAGTTAGAACTGGACGTGGAACAAAATACTGGCTCCAAATGAAGAAAGGAGTGTGTCAAGGCTATATATTGTCACCCTGCTTATTTAACTTATATGCAGAATGAATTATGAGAAATGCTGGGCTGGATAAGACACAAGCTGTAATTGAGATTGCCAGGAGAAAAATCAATAACCTCAGATATGAAGATGATACCACCCTTATGGCAGAAAGCAAAGAAGAACTAAAGAGCATCTTGATGAAAGTGAAAGAGGAGAGTGAAAAAGTTGGCTTAAAGCTCAACATTCAGAAAACTAACATCATGGCATCTGGTCCCATCACTTCATGGCAAATAGATGAGAAAACAATGGAAATAGTGACAGATTTTATTTTGGGGGGCTCCAAAATCAGTTCAGTTGGTGACTGCAGCCATGAAATTAAAAGATGCTTGCTCCTTGGAAGAAAAGCTATGACCAACCTAGACAGCATATTAAAAAGCAGAGACATGACTTTGCCAACAAAAATCTGTCTAGTCAGAGCTATGGTATTTCCAATAGTCATGTATGGATGTGAGAGTTGGACTATAAAGAAAGCTGAGCACTGAAGAATTGGTGCTTTTGAACTGTGGTGTTGGAGAAGACTCTTGAGAGTCTTTTGAACTTCAAGGAGATCAAACCATCAATCCTAAAGGAAATTAGTCCTAAATATTCATTGGAAGGACTGATGCTGAAGCTGAAGCTCCAATACTTTGGCCACCTGGTGTGAAAAACTGACTCATTTGAAAAGACTCTGATGCTGGGAAAGATTGATAGTGGGAGGAGAAGGAGATGACAGAGGATGAGATGATTGGATGGCATCACTGACTGGATGGACATGAGTTTGAGTAAGCTCCAGGAGTTGGTGATGGACAGGGAGGCCTGGGGTGCTGCAGTCTATGAGGTCGCAAAAAGTCCGATATGACTGAGTGACTGAACTGAACTTAAAGATCGAATGTAAGAAGACACATTAGAGTGGTTTCTATCTTAGTTGGGTGTAAAAACGAGAGAGAGAGAGAGAGAGAGAGAGAGAGAGAGAAATCATGTGAGCACATTAGCAAGATGGTTCAGTTAAGTTCACTTCATTCCCTCAGTCATGTCCAACTCTTTGCAACCCCATGAATCACAGCATGTCAGGCCTCCCTGTCCATCACCAACTCCCAGAGTTTACTCAAACTCATGCCCATCGAGTTGGTGATGCCATCAAGCCATCTCATCCTCTGTTGTCCCCTTCTCCTCCTGCCCCCAATCCTTCCCAGCATCAGGGTCTTTTCCAATGAGTCAACTCTTTGCATGAGGTGACCAAAGCATTGGAATTTCATCTTCAACATCAGTCCTTCCAATGAACACCCAGGACTTATCTCCTTTAGGATGGACTGGTTGGATCTCTTTGCAGTCCAAGGGACTCTCAAGAGTCTTCTCCAATACCACAGTTCAAAAGCATCAATTTTTCGGTGCTCAGCTTTCTTCACAGTCCAACTCTCACATCCTTACATGACCACTGGAAAAACCATAGCCTTGACCAGATGTACGTTTGTTGGCAAAGTATGCTTTTTAATATGCTATCTAAGTTGGTAATAACTTTCCTTCCAAGGAGTAAGCGTCTTTTAATTTCATGGCTGCAGTCACTACCTGCAGTGATTTTGGAGCCCAAAAAAATGAAGTCTGACACTGTTTCCACTGTTTCTCCCTCTATTTCCCATGAGGTGATGGGCCCAGTTGCCATGATCTTAGTTTTCTGAATGTTGAGCTTAATCCAACTTTTTCACTCTCCTTTTTTACTTTCATCAAGAGGCATTATAGTTCCTCTTTACTTTCTGCCATAAGGGTGGTATCATCTGCATATCTGAAGTTATTGATATTTCTCCCGGCAATTTTGATTACAGTTTGTGCTTCTTCCAGCCCAGCATTTCTCATGATGTACTCTGCATATAAGTTAAATAAGCAGGGTGACAATATACAGCCTTGATGTACTCCTTTTTCTATTTGGATCCAGTCTGTTATTCCATGGCCTGTTGTTGCTTCCTGACCTGCATACAGGTTTCTCAAGAGGTAGGTCAGGTGGTCTGATATTCCCATCTCCTTCAGAATTTTCCACAGTTTATTGTGATCAACACAGCCGAAGGCTTTGGCATAGTCAATAAAGCAGAAATAGATTTTTTTTCTGGAACTCTCTTGCTTTTTCAATGATCCAGTGGATATTGGCGATTTGATCTCTGGTTCCTCGGCCTTTTCTAAAACCAGCTTGAACATCTGGAAGTTCTCGGTTCACCTGTTGCTGAAGCCTGGCTTGGAGAATTTTGAGCATTACTTTACTAGCGTGTGACCTGAGTGCAATTGTGCGGTAGTTTGAGCATTCTTTGGCCTTGCCTTTGTTTGGGATTGGAATGAAAATGGACCTTTTCCAGTCCTGTGACCACTGCTGAGTTTTCCAAATTTGCTGGCATATTGAGTGCAGCACTTTCACAGCATGATCTTTCAGGATTTGAAATAGCTTAACTGGAATTCCATCACCTCCACTAGCTTTGTTTGTAGTGATGCTTTCTAAGGCCCACTTGACTTCACATTCCAGGATATCCGGCTCTAGGTGAGTGGCAGTGATCATACCATTCTGATTATCCGGGTCATGAAGATCTATTTGTACAGTTCTTCTGTGTGTTCTTGCCACCTTTTCTTAATATCTTCTGCTTCCGTTAGGACCATACCATTTCTGTCCTTTATTGAGTCATTTTTTGCATGACATATTCCCTTGGTATCTCTATTTTTCTTGAAGAGATCTCTAGTATTTCCCATTCTGTTGTTTTCCTCTATTTCATTGCATTAATCTCTGAGGTAGGCTTTCTTACCTCTCCTGGCTATTCTTTGGAATGCTGCATTCAAATGGGAATATTTTTCCTTTTCTCCTTTGCTTTTTGCTTCTCTTCTTTTCACAGCTATTTGTAAGCCCTCCTCAGACAACCATTTTGCCTTTTTGCATTTCTTTTCCATGGGGATGGTCTTGATCCCTGTCTCCTGTACAATGTCACAACCCTCCGTCCATAGTTCATCAGGCTCTCTGTCTATCAGATCTAGTCCCTTAAATCTATTTCTCACTTCCACTGTATAGTCATAAGGGATTTGATTTAGGTCATACCTGAATGGTCTAGTGGTGATCCCTACTCTCTTCAGTTTAAGTCTGAATTTGGCAATAAGGAATTCATGATCTGAGCCACAGCCATCTCCAGGTCTTGTTTTTCTTTGGCAGAAAAGAATATAATCAATCTGATTTCAGTGTTGGCCATCTGATGATGTCCATGTATAGAGTCTTCTCTTGTGTTGTTGGAAGAGGGTCTTTGCTATGACCAGTGTGTTCTCTTGGCAAAACTCTATTAGCCTTTGCCTTGCTTCATTCTGTACTCCAAGACCAAATTTGCCTGTTACTCCAGGTGTTTCTTGATTTCCTACTTGTGCATTCCAGTCCCCTATAATGAAAAGGACATCTTTTTTGGGTGTTAGTAAGATGGTAGTCACCTACAAGTCAGGAATAGAGATTTCCCCCAAAACTAACTTACATTGGTATTCTCATCTCAGTCTGGCCTCTAGAAGTATGAGAAAAATAAATGCCCATTTTTTAAGCTACTGTCTATGGCATTTTGTTTTGCCTGAGATATTATATCAACTTTTTAACTGAATTTATAGCTAAGACTCTTCTTCACATCAATCTGTCCAAGAGTCTGTGATCAGATAAAATAAAGAATGGTGACTATGTCACTTTCTTACTCAAATGTGTCTCATATCTTCATATTTTTCTAGCATATAGTAATAATAGTGAATAAATCATTGGTTATTATATGCCATGACTAAGGACTCTATTTGTATTATTGAAATTGATATTTATAATCATATGGAGGATATGACATCTTTAATTCTCTATTTGCAGAGGCATTAAGTAATTTGTCCAATATTACAGAGCTAACTAATAATGAGACAGGACAAAAAGCCAGGACTTCTTAACAAAAAGGGCACAATATAACATACATGGCACAGTTTTCTTTGACTTGGCACGCAAGGGAAGCAGAAACTCAGCTGAAGGCTATTGCAATATTCTAGGTGAGATGGGTATTCTGAAAATAGTTGGCAGAATGAACAGAATTCAGAGACATATCACAGGCAAAAATCAGCTGCATTTGAGGATACGTTTAATTCATGGATTATAACAGAGTTGATAATGAGTTTCATGAAAATCCCAACTTCATAAGAAATTACAAGTTATATTTACTTGATTTCTATCAAATGCATCAAAAATAAACTGTCTTTTTAAAAATTATAAAATATCACATTTTATGATAGATATCCTAACTCCTTTAAGACTCATCTCAATCTCATTTTTCTAAATGTTTACCTTCACTTTAGATCTTTTCTTCATATAACTAAGCTCCTACCACATTTGGACTTATCAAATTAATACTTTGATATTTAGAATACTATTTATTTTCCTAGTTATACCATTAGAAACTTAGAAGTCCCTGAACTTCCCATTGATTCTCATTGAATATCTTATGTTCACCTCAATGACTTTTTATATGGATTAAAGAATATAGTAACAATCTTTATTTTTATTATTTGCAAAAATAAATACTTTTAAAAATAATAAACTTGCATATAAACTCTTAGAAGAAATACTTTAATGATTTTTTCAAATAAAATTATTAATTTAGCCTAGTGTAAATTAAACCTATAAGAAATTTGCTGAAGTTGAGGTGTTTATCACTTAAATTGCTTAATCCTAGAAGAATTCTGTTAATATATCTAACATTATCCTTCCCAGTTAAAAAAAAGAAAGTGATTATACAGTTGCAGTGAAAGTGTTATTATGGCAAAATACCTTTGAAATTAAAAGACCACAAACATATTTTATGGTACACAAAACTTTTTGTCTTCCAGAAAGGATGAATTCCCATATAGAAAGAGAACCTAGGCCAAAGGACGTTTTTAAAATTCTTTTTTCCCAAAACTATTTTTTACAATTTTTCTGTAACTAAGGCTTCAAGTTTTATAGTATTGTACAGCACAAATAGTGCTAAATAGGTTGTGTAAAATAACTTTGGTCAAAAATTAAAGTAAGAAGCTAATTTCTCCTAGGAATACTTAGGAACAAATTTTAGTTCAGAGTATAGAGTCCAACTTTCACATCCATACATGACCACTGGAAAAACCATAGCCTTGACTAGACAGACCTTTGTTGGCAAAGTGATGTCTCTGCTTTTTAATATGCTATCTAGGTTGGTCATAACTTTCCTTCCAAGGAGTAATTGTCTTTTAATTTCATGGCTGCAGTCACCATCTGCAGTGATTTTGGAGCCCCCCAAAATAAAGTCTGACATTGTTTCCACTGTCTCCCCATCTATTTCCCATGAGGTGATGGGACCAGATGCCATGATCTTAGTTTTCTGAGTGTTGAGCTTTAAGCCAACTTTTTCACTCTCCTCTTTCACTTTCACCAATAGGCTTTTTAGTTCCTCTTTACTTTCTTCCATAAGGGTGGTGTCATCTGCATATCTGAAGTTATTGATATTTCTCCCGACAATCTTGATTCCAGCTTGTGCTTCTTCCAGCCCAGCATTTCTCATGATGTACTCTGCATATAAGTTAAATAAGCAGGGTGACAACATTCAGCCTTGACATACTCCTTCTCCTATTTGGAACCAGTCTGTTGTTCTATGTTCAGTTCTAACTGTTGCTTCCTGACCTGCATACAGGTTTCTCAAGAGACAGGTCAGATGATCTGGTATTCCCATCTCTTTCAGAATTTTCCACAGTTTATTGTGATCCACACAGTCAAAAGCTTTGGCTTAGTCAATAAAGCAGAAATAGATGTTTTTCTGGAACTCTCTTGCTTTTTCGATGATCCAGTGGATGTTGGCAATTTGATCTCTGGTTCCTCTGCCTTTTCTGAAACCAGCTCGAACATCTGGAAGTTCATGGTCATGTATAGATGTGAGAGTTGGACTGTGAGGAAAGCTGAGCGCCGAAGAATTGATGCTTTTGAACTGTGGTGTTGGAGAAGACTCTTGAGAGTTCCTTGTACTACAAGGAGATCCAACCAGTCCATCCTAAGAGATAAGTCCTGGGTGTTCATTGGAAGGACTGATGCTAAAGCTGTAACTCCAATACTTAGGCCACCTCATGCGAAGAGTTGACTCATTGGAAAAGACCCTGTTGCTGGGAGGGATTGGGGGCAGGAGGAGAAGGGGACGACAGAGGATGAGATGGCTTGATGGCATCACCGACTCGATGGACATGAGTTTGGGTAAATTCTGGCAGTTAGTGATGGACAGGGAGGCCTGGCGTGCTGCGTTGCATGGGGTCACAAAGAGTCGGACATGACTGAGGGACTGAACTGAATGAACTGATACACTTGACTTACAAGGAAAATAATTTTTCTCCAATGAGTTATTTCATTGATAAAGCTCATAACCAGCAAATTTTCAACAAGACAGATAAGAAAGAGCCACATTTCTTTTTGATTTGTGTGACATCAAGCCACAGAAATTCATACCAGTTATTTGTGCCTTATACACCACTGAAAGATAGTCACTCATAACTCTTCTGAAAAACCTACAATATTGACTGTTAAACTCAAGAATATCAAGGTATGCTACATGAGTATGATTATTGAGGAAAGCTTTCTAAACCCTGGTGGGGGGGGGCGGGGTTGGTGGGAGGGGAAGTTCCTATTCCTATTAATATCAGAAGTGGCAATAGTTATGTGGAAGAAATATCAACGTCATTAGATATTTTAGTGCTCGAGATGGGAGTACTAGACCATTTTACCTGTCTCTTGAGAAAACTGTGCGCGGGTCAAGAAGCAACAGTTAAAACTGTACGTGGAACAACTGGCTGGTTTAAAATTGGGAAAGGAAGGAGTATGACAGGGCTGTATACTATCACCCTTCTTGCTTAACTCATGTGCAGAGAATATCATGCAAAATGTCTGGCTGGATGAATCACATGTTGGGATCAAGATTGCCAGAAGTATCAACAACCTCAAATAAGTAAAGAGGAACTAAAAAGACTCTTGATAAGGGTGAAAGAGCTGGCTTGAAACTCAACACTGAAAAAACTAAGATCATTGTAACTGGTCCCATCACATCATGGCAAATAAAAGGGGAAACAGTGGAAGCAGTGAGAGATGTTATTTTCCTGGGCTCCAAAATAACTGTAGATTGTGCCTTCAGCCATGAAATTAAAAGATGCATGCTCCTTGGAAGGAAAGCTATGACAAATCTAGATAGTATATTAAAAAACAAAGCTATCATTTTGTCGACAAAGGTGTATATAGTCAAAGTTTTTCCAGTAACCATGTAAGGAAGTGAGAGTTGGATCATAAAGAAAGCCGAATACTGAAGAATTGATGCTTCTGAATTTAAGTGCTAGAGAAGACTCTTTAGAGTGCCTTGTACTGCAAGGAGTTCAAACCAGTTAATCCTAAAGGAAATCAATCCTGAACATTCATTGGAGGAACTGTTGCTAAAGCTCCAATACTTCAGGCACCTAATGTGAAGAGTCGACTTATTGGAAAAAACTCTGATGGTAGGAAAGACTGAAGGCAAAAGGAGAAGTGGATGGCAGAGAATGAGATGATTAGATAGTATCATGAACTCAATGAACATGAATTTGAGCAAATCCCAGAGATAATAGAGGACAAAGCAGCCTGGCATGCTACAGTTCATAGGTATGCAAAGAGTTAGACATGAGTTAGTGACCAAACAGAATTACAACAATGCTGCTAAAAACTTTAGAGAAAGAGCAAATCTAATGCAGAACTTTAAAATAAGAACAAATTTAACATAGAATTTAACAGCATGAGGAAATCATAGACTCCTGAACCATTCTTTCTCATCAGAGCAGATATTATATCTATCTAAATAGATGAGAACTAAAAGTTTTTGCATGTTGCATATCATTGTAATATCAGATCTGGCATGGATCCTAGAATATCATGGATTTTTTCAACAAATTAACTATTTGCTAACTGAATGGATGAAACCAGTGAGATTGTTTTAATAATAATTTTTAAAACAATTTTAAGTTCACATCAGAATTGAGAGGATGGTTCAGAGATAAGGTAGGTACCTCCTATCTCCACATATGCATAGCCTTTCCTTTTATCAATATCCCCAAACAAAGTTGCTCATTTGTTAACAGTTTAAAAACTTACATTAACACAAGTTTATCACCCAAACTCCATAGTTTATATTAGGGTTCCCTCTTGATGTTGTATATTTTAGGGATTTGGGTGAATTTATGATAAGATATATCCATCATTATAGTATCATTCAGAATATTTTGACCTCTCTATAAACTCTCTGTGCTCTGCCTATTCAGCCTGCCTCCCAATTAACCTCTTGAGAACCACTGTTCTTTTTTTTTATTCTCCCTATAGTTTACCCTTTATAGGTTATTATATAGATGGAATCATATAGTATGTACATTTTCAGATTTTTTTTCATTTAGTAATATGCATGTTCAGTAAAAAGACAGTAATATACCTGTCTTTTTGTGACTTGATAATCCATTTCTTTTAGCATTAAATACTCTTCCATTGTCTGAATATACCCACAGTTCATTTATTCATTAACCTTCTGAAAGAGAAAAGCAGTGATGACAGGGGACATCCATGCCTTGTTCCTGGTCTTAGTGGGAAAACTTGTGGTTTCTCCCCATGAGGGATGATGTTAAAAGTAGGTTTCTTTACAGATACTCATTATCAAGTAGAGAAAGTTCCCCTCTATTCCTGTTTTACTGAGTTTTTTAATTCATAAATGTGTGTTGGATTTTGTCTAATGCTTTTTTGCTGCATCTGATATAATAATTTGATTTTTCTTAGTCTATTGATGTAATGATTACATTTATTGACTTTCAAATGTTAACCAACTTTGCATATCTGAAATAAATTTTACTTGATATGGTGTATAATTATTTTTATATACTATTATATCAATTTGATAATATTTTGTTGAGGATTTTTGCATTTATGTTCATGAGAGGTATTGGTCTGTAGTTTTCTGTAATGTATTGTCTGAGTATTAGGGTTAGGCTGGGCTCATAAAATGGGTTAGGATATAACTCCTCAGCTTCTACATTCTAAAAGGGATTTGAGATAACTGATATAACTTCTTCCTAAAGGCTTTGAGCGTTGTTAGTATTCTTCACTTATTATCTTTTAAAGTTCATAGAATCTGTAGTGATGTCCTCTCTTTTATTTCTCATATTATTCATTTATGTTCTCTCCCTTTTTTCTTAGTCTGGCCAAAACACTTATCCATGTTAGTGATGCTTTCAAAGAACCAGCTTTGATTTCAATGATTTTCACTATTGGCTTCCTGTTTTCAATTCACTGATTTATGTTCAGATTTTTCTTTTCTTTCACTTACTTTGGATTTAATTTGCTCTTGTTTTTCTAATTTTCTAGGGTTAAAGCTTAGATTATTGAGTTTAGAGCTTTCTTTTTTTCTAATAAATATATTCAATGCTACAACTTTCCAGTGAATCACTGTTTCTTGGGGAATTCCAAAAATTCTGAAAGGTTGTGTTTTTTTATCATTTGATTCAAAATATATTTCTCTTGAAAGTTCTTCTTTGACATATGTGTTATTTAGAAGTATGTTGTTTAATTTACATGTATTTGGGGTTTTTTCAGTTATATTTCTGTTGTCAATTTCTAGTTTAACTCCATTATGGTCTTAGAGCAGTCACTGCATAACTTATATTATTTTAAATTTGTTAAGGTATGTTTTATGTCCCATAATGTGATATGTCTTGGTTAGTGTTCTTTATAAACCTCACAAGAAAGTTTATTCTGTTGTTGAACAAAGCAGTATGTGTTTATCCGTTTTATTAAGTTGATTGATAGTGTGATTGAATTCAGCTATGTCATTTCTAACTTTCTACTATTTGGATCCATATATTCCTGAAAGGTGTTGAAATCTCCAAATACAATAGTGGATTCTTCTATTTCTCCTCTCAGTTCTATCAGATTTCACCTAATGCATTTTGATGCTGCCTTATTAAATACATACACATTAAAAATTTCACGGTTTAAAAAAATAGAAAAAAAGAATTGCCAAGCCTTTTGGAGGATTGCCCCTTTTATCATTACATAATGCCCCTCTTTATCCTTGATAGCTTTTATTTTTTTCCTTCAAACTTTAAACTTTTATTTTGTATCGGGGTACAGCCAATTAACAATGCTGTGATAGTTTCAGGTGAACAACTAGGGACTCAGCCATACATACCCCTTCTCCCCTGACACCCCCTCTCATCCAGGCTGGCATATAACATTGAACAGAGTCCTGTGTACTTGACAATACGTCCTTGTTGTTTATCCATTTGAAATATTGCTGTATATACATGACCTTCCCAAAGTCCCTAACTATCCCTTCACCCCGGCAACCACAGGTTCATTTTCTAAGTCTATGAGTCTCTTTCTGTTTTGCAAGTAAGTTCATTTGTATCATTTCTTTTTAGATCCACTGATTTGAAGTCTATACTGCTGAAATTAAAGTTGCCACTCCTGATTTTTTTATTAGTAAATCATAGTATAGATGTTTCAATCACTTATCTTTTAATCTACATGTGTCCTTACATATAAAAAGGGTCCTTTGGAGACAACATGTGATTGGATCTGTTTTTTGAGACACTGTATCAATTTCTGTCTTTTCATTGGTGCATTTAGAGATCTTGTCAAGAAGATTAGAGATACCAAGGGAAATTTCATGCAAAGATAGGCACAATAAAGGACAGAAAATGTATGGACCTAGGATAAGCAGAAGATATTAAGAGGAGGTGGCAAGAATATATGGAAGAACTGTAAAAAAAAGATCTTCATGACCCAGATAACCACAATGCTGTGATCACTTACCTAGAGCCAGACATTCTGGAGTGTGAAGTCAAGTGGGCCTTAGGAAGGATCACTACAAACAAAGCTAGAGGAGATGATGGAATTCCAGTTGAGCTATTTCAAATCCTAAAAGATGATGCTGTGAAAGTGCTGTACTCAATATGCCAGAAAATTTGGAAAACTCAGCAGTGGCCACAGGACTGGAAAAGGTCCATTTTCATTCCAATCCCAAAGAAAGGCAATGCCAAAGAATGCTCAAAATACCACACAATTGCACTCATCTCACATGCTAGAAAAGTAATGCTCAAAATTCTCCAAGCTAGATTTCAACAATATGTGAACTGATGACTTCCAGATGTTCAAGCTGGATTTAGAAAAGGCAGAGAAACCAGAGATCAAATTGCCATTATCTGTTCGATCATCCAAAAAGCAAGAGAATTCCAGAAAAACATCTACTGCTTTATTGACTATGTCAAAGCCTTTGATTGCATGGATCACAACAAACTGGAAAATTCTGAAAGAGATGGGAATACCAGACCACCAGACCTGTCTCCTGAGCAATCTGTATGCAGGTCAGGAAGCAACAGTTAGAACTGGATATGAACGGACTGATTCCAAATTGGGAAAGGAGTATGTCAAGACTGTATATTGCCACCCTTCTTATTTAATTTATATACCAAGCACATCATGAAAAATGTCGGGTTGGGTTGAAGCACAAGTTGGAATCAAGATTGCCGGGAGAAATATCAATAACCTCAGATATGCAGGTGACCCCACCTTTATGACAGAAAGCAAAGAGGAACTGAAGAGCCTCTTGATGAAAGTGAAATAAGAAAGTGAAAAAGCTGACTTAAAACTCATCATTCAGAAAACTAAGATCATGGCACCCAGTCCCATCACTTCATGGCAAATAGATGGGGAAACAATGGAAACAGTGGCAGACTTTATCTTTTGATTTCCAAAATCATTGCAGATGGTGACTGCAGTCATGAAATCAAAAGATTCTTGCTCCTTGGAAGAAAAGCTCTGACCAACCTAGATAGCATATTAAAAAGCAGAGACATTACTTTGCCAACAAAGTCTCCATCTAGTCAAAGCTATGATTTTTTCCAGTAGTCATGTATGGATGTGAAATTTGGACTATAAAGAAAGCTGAGCACTGAAGAATTGATGCTTTTGAACTGTGGTGTTGAACAAGACTCTTGAGTGTCCCTTGGACAGCAAAGAGATTAAACTAGTCCATCCTAAAGGAAATCAGTCCTGAATATTCATTGGAAGGACTGATGCTGAAGCTGAAATTCCAATATTTTGGCCACCTGCAGCAAAGAATTGACTCATTTGAAAAGACCTTTATGTTGGGAAAGATTGAAGGTGGGAGAAGGGAATGACAGAGGATGAGATGGTTGGATGGCATCACTGACTCAATGGATATGAGCTTGAGTAAACTCTTGGAGTTGGTGATGGACAGGGAGGCCAGGCGTGCTGCAGTATATGGGGTCGCAAAGAGTCAGACATGACTGAGCGACTGAATGAACTGAACTGAACTGATGTTCTATTTTTCTTTTTTTGCCATTTTTTTTCAGATGAGAAAACTAAGGAATGAGGCAAAATCAGAACTTGAATACCTGTTCAAATAATGTACTGTGCTTTTTCAATTAAATCATTATTTAATTGCACTGCTTAATTCCCATTTCTATAGATATTGACTTATATTTCCTTCTGCTTACCAAGTTTCCACAGGTCATTGAAAAAAATTTCTGGAGCATCTGCTGTAGTGAACTGCCTCGGTTATCACTGATAAGGGTGATAAATGCCAAGTTAACACCACTATGCTCTTCTGAGCATCAATAGATCATATGAACTCTCAGACCATATTGCTTGTCCAGTGCAACTACAAGTTGTCCAGGGGCAACTCACAGCCCCTCCCTTTCTGCTTCAATTCCATAGTCTCTGAACTATCTTTAAGAGAGATATGCCTCAACACTATGTCTATGTCCTGCTGAATCTACTTTATTCAGGAATGATTCTGTGTAGAATGCATAGAGTCATCCCTCTGCATCTGTGGATTTCATACTTATGGAAATAGGGAGCCCAACTGTGGGACATGAACATCCATGAATTTTACCATCCATGAAGGATCTTGGAACCAATTCTCCATGGATACTGAATGATGACTGTAATCCCTTTTTTTTTTTTTTTAAATAGCACATGAATTCTTTTTTAAATTTTTGAATATTTAAACAAAATTTGATGTAAAAAAGTAGAGAAAAATTGAGTTAAGCCTAGTGTAAACAAGATCACTAAATTTATCAGGAAGCACAATCTCAATCTCATTGTTAATTTTTGCCAAAAAACTTCTAAATTTTTGAAAATATCAAAATTTTCAAATTTAATAAAATTTTATTTTTGTTTACCTGGTAAATATCAGCCAGGCTTAATGATGAATTAAGAGTTAAGTACAATTAAGGCATAATCCCAAATGAGAGAGATTTCTACTAATTAATGTAATAAATGAACACATGTTATGTGTCAGTTTTGTGTTTATCCTTCACATGCATTTGTGAACTTTGCTTGAATTAAAAGACTTTCAATTTTGTCTGACTATGGTATAGTGAGTAAAAGCATTTAATCCCTCTAGGTCTTGGTTTTCTCACCTATAATAAAAGGTAGGTAGAGTAGAAATGATCTTCACAACTCTCCACTTTTTAGTCATAAATATTGTGATAAAACCCAGAAAATGAGTTGAGAGAAAAAGAAAGCTGAGTAATATCACATTAAAATAAAGCAGCCCATATTTCAATTAAAACATTAGAAAATAAAAATTAATGCCAAATATACCATTTCTTCAAGTGTGTGATTAATAAAAAATAGTTACTTAAGTGTTTTCTCCTTTCAAACCCAGGATAAATGGTTGTCATGTAAATCTGATGGCCACTCCTTTCCACACAACTCAACTCCTGAATTGGGCATGGTTTTTGTTTATTTGTTTGTAGATTAAATTGAATTTCCTTTAAGTAGAACAGGCGTTGTTTAGATTTATATACCCTCCATAATGTCTAGGCTTCTCTTCTTACTTTACTAACCTATGTGGTCATGCCATTATTGAGTATGTGAAAAGTAATAAAACTAATGAATTGCTGGTTAGATATTAGCAGAGTTTTAATTTTATTGACAGTATGAACATTGAAGAAGCTCTTTAAAGAAAGCAATAGCATTGTTTTCTCTGTAATATTTTAAATCAGAATAGCTTCTAAATGGAAAAAAGATGTTTCCAGAATTTCATATATATATATATATATATATATATATATATATATATACTTTAAAGCTTTTTATCTTAAGATTTCTATAGTAAACAACATGATTCTCTTTTATATAAATTACCAAAATACATCTCATGGGTTATTTCAAAACTTTCCACCTTACTTGAGTTACAACCCAACAAGTGATTATGGTGAAGGCAAATAGAGTTATGTGATAATATGTATAAATTTAAAAGGACATGTTTAAACAGGAAGTATTGAGTCCACTGCAATTGTAATGTTAATGTTAACAAATATGATATTTGATGTTATAAGATATAAATGCATGTTCCATTTATTCAGTTTCATGAACTGCTCTTGAAAGTATTTTCCATTATACTGTTTCTTTACTTTGAAGTGGTTTGTGACCCACATGAAATGATTATTACCATGGCAAGTCTCCAGATGGCTAAATATTGGAAAGTGAAACCTCATATGAGAAGAGCAGTCCCTGAACACCTTCATTATTCACACTGGAATCAATGACATATTATTTAATTATTGCAGTTTGTAAAACCATCAGGTTTGTTCTGCTTTGAACAAAGAAATCCACTTTTTATTCCTAGCTTCTCCCTTGCTACAACAGAGTTGATCACATCAGCACATCCTTAAAATTCATTACAAAAATGAACAGAGTCCCAGATAAAGATTCAGAAGGGGGCCTACAAAAGGAGTAGTATTTACAGATGGTTTGGAGGGGAAAAAGCCAGAATAGTGAAGTGTCAGCAAAGATCACTGATGATTTCTTTAGCTGTGAGAGAATAGGATCCATCCGGTTCTTGTCCAAATCCTGTCAGTGATATTTACAATGTTCACTTGTATTTGGAATTCAAAAAATAAATTACACAGAAAAGCAGCACAAAATGGCTTTGGTTGATGGTATTTCTTTAGATTTATTATAACTCTAAGTTTGATATACTATGTATAAAAGAAAAATTTCCTGTGAACCATATGCTGGTAACATAATTCCAAACACAGGGTGGGGAAAGTAAGCATATGAACTCACATAGCATGTCCTTGACCAATATAGTGTCTTTTTACACTATATATATTTATAAAAATTTATATTTATATTTATAGTAATAAATAAAACTTTATATATATTTATATAAAAATATATATTATTTATAATAATAAATAAAATTATATATATATTTATAAAAATATATATATTTTATATTTAGCAAAGATGCAGCAATAAAGAATGGGTAAATTTTTTGGAAAAAAAAGTGTCAGCAACTCTCAATTACATAGTATTTGCCAATATGGATATAATTACAGTTGTATCTGCTTGATTGAAGTGTGCACCCAAGTAAAATACATCAGGCTTTCCTGATGTCCGTTTCCAAAATAGAGCATTCCTATGAAACCTTCTGTAGGTTGACAAGGCATAAGGCAAAGAAGCAGTTACCTTAGGGCACATCTTGCTAAGGGATGCACAAGAGAAACCAAGATAAAGCTCAGAAGCTTACAGACACAGATGTAAGCTGTGGTGTCTTGATCACTGAGATGCTAAGCGCAGTTCCTGGGGAAGGAGCTTGGTGGTGCTACTCAAGCTGCATGCTGCCTCTATAACAGTTCACAAAAACACAAACAGTGAACACTATTTTCACTCTTTGCCTTTGTGCATAAAAGGGAAAATCCTTTTTGGATTTCCTTTGATTAGAAAAAACGAATACTAATGTAGGTCTTTCATAAAAGCTAAGTGGAATGAAACAAACTTTAGAAAAGCAACGGATACATGTATCTACCTTTGTTTGACTTGCAAAACTATTTTGAAGTAATATATAGATAACTGTCATGTTAAAAAATCTTTAGATATTTTTAAAATGGTTAGAAAAAAACATATCAAATTATTTTCTACAATTTGGGGGGAGGCTCATATCTCAATCAAATACCAAATTCTGAAAACCAGGTCATTTTATAACTTTTGCTTATTCTTCACATTTTTAACACATATCTCAGGGTATCCTTGCTCTTTATTCTTACCTTAGTAAAGTATACTTTCCATGGAGTCTTATTTTTAAATTATTTATTAGCCTATTTTCAGTTCAGTTCAGTGCTGAGACGTGCACAACACTTTGCGGCCCCATGAATCACAGCACGCCAGGCCTCCTGGTCTGTCATCAACTCCCAGAGTCTGCTCAAACTCACGTCCATCAAGTGGGTGATGCCATCCAACCATCTCATCCTCTGTCATCCCCATCTCCTTCCGCCATCACTCTTTCCCAGCATCAGGGTCTTTTCTAATGAGTCAGTTCTTCACGACAGGTGGCCAAAGTATTGGAGTTTCAGCTTCAGCTTCAGTCCTTCCAATGAATATTCAGGACTGAGTTCCTTTAGGGCTGGTTGGATCTCCTTGCTGTCCCTGGGACTCTCAAGGGTCTTCTCCAAAACCACAGTTCAAAAGCATAAATTCTTTGGTGCTCAGCTTTCTTTATAGTCCAACTCTAACATCCATACATGACTATTGGAAAAAATCATAGCTTTGACTAGACAGACCTTTGGTGGCAAAGTAATGTCTCTGCTTTTTAATATGCTGTCTAGGCTGGTCATAACTTTTCTTCCAAAGAATATATGTCTTTTAATTTCATGGCTGCAGTCACCATCTGCATTGATTTTGGAGCCCCCCCCCAAAAAATAATTCTGTCACTATTTCCATTGTTTCCCCATCTATTTGCCATGAAGGGATGGGACCAGATCTTAGTTTTCTGAATGCCGAATATTAAGCCAACTTTTTCACTCTACTCTTTCACTTTCATCAAGAGGCTCTTTAGTTCTTCTTTGCTTTCTGCCATAAGGGTGGTAACATCTGCATATCTGAGGTTCTTGATATTTCTCCCAGAAATCTTGATTCCACCCTATTTTAACCTACTTAAATAAGCTTTTCTAAAAGTACAGCATATATAATTTAAGTTCCTAAAATTCTAAACTAAGAAGATGAAATATTCTTTTCCTCCTCAATGGTGAGAGAGTCAATTCCTAGGCAGGTTAATGAGAAGTCCAGGGTCCCTGGTCTGGGGCTCTCAAGGAGGAGAAAAGGACAAGGGTCTTCTCTCTCTCTCTCTCTCTCTCTCTCTCTCTCTCCATTCCTTAGTCTTAGTCACATAAAACATTTTTTTCTTTAAACCCGGAAATGATGATTACACAATAAACAACTCAGTTTTTACTCTGTACTAAGCCTAAAAGAGATCAGTCCTGGGTGTTCATTGGAAGGACTGATGCTGAAGTTGAAACTCCAACACTTTGGCCACCTCATGTGAAGGACTGACTCATTGGAAAAGACCCTGATGCTGGGAGGGATTGGGGGCAGGAGGAGAAGGGGACGACAGAGGATGAGATGGCTGGATGGCATCACCGACACGATGGGAATGAGTTTGAGTAAACTCCTGGAGTTGGTGATGGACAGGGAGGCCTGGCGTGCTGAGATTCATGGGGTCACAAAGAGTCGGACATGACTGAGCAACTGAACTGAACTGAACTGAAGTATTATATAACAATGTATCCTGCTTGAGGACAGATTCTCCTTCCTGAAAACTTTCTGACTAATCTTGATATTAGAATGTATATTATGGGAGTGGGTCTGGTAAAATCGTTCAATTGTTACGTTCTAATCCTGTTATCTTAAAATGTAAACTGTGGGAGTAGGTCTGGTAAAATTTTTACAACTTTGAGACTTTCTTTTGATTTATTGTAATAACTAATTTAAAAAGTATATAACTCCCTTGCTAACACTAGCGATGGGGGCACTCTCCATCCCCCTTCTGATGTCTGTGTAAGAAGCTTTCTCTGTCCCTTTTCTTACTTTAATAAAACTCTGCTACACAGAAGCTCTTGAGTGATCAAGGCTGGTCCCTGGTCCTGAAGCTAAATCTTCTTCAGAGCTCACTAATCCTATATTCACTGTAAGCCATCAACGGAATGCTTGTTGTAAATGTATATATATAAGTTTTAATCAGTATTTAAAATATGAACAGTTTTAAGGCCTGAATGAAATATTTTCCATTTAAAGTATCACCACTATAGACATATGCTTCATTCATTTACTGCACATATTGTTCACTCAATATACATGACTTGAATGAATTTTTAATTATTACATGTTACAAATGAGAGTGGAAATAAACAAAGGGTGACAAGTATTGCAAAAGTAAAATGTTTTGTTTCTTTAACTTTATAAACTATTTTCAGTTGGGTCTGAAGCAATTTGAGATATCATTATACAAGCATAACTTTTATAATATTCTCAAATTCTCAAGCAAAATTATAATGATTTAATGATCTAGAAGTATCATAGACTAGAGAGAAAAGAAAGCACTATCATTTATCCTAGTAGTTTGATTAAACATCAGCCTATAGTATAATTTGCAGTGGCCTACTTTCCCCCTAGACATCAAGCACAAATTCATTAATTTTACATGCCACATCATATGTCAGACTAAATTATAAGTACCAAGAAGGATTGTTTCAGTCATATTTAGGAATCCATTATAGAGCTAGAATCACAACCTATTTCCATTTAACAAGTGTGTTCGGAGGTCTTACTGCGAACAAATTAAGGGATGGTGAAGTTGTTGAGAACCCCTTATAGACAGCCTGGGCTCCATTTGGATGAGAAGAGAGCTGTGCAAAAAGTCGGCTCCCTTTCCATATTTAAAAGATGATTATCTGACCATATTTTCTAATATTCTCCAAGGTGCTTTAGATTTACTTTGAATAATCTATTTCCTTCTCTTCTTATTCTGTATGAGAGTCTTGTTCTAATATCCCCCAAACTCTAACACATTCATTAAATGTAGACCACATTGGATAAACCCCACAAGCTGCTTCATTTCCTGGATCTGCCTTGAGCCTTTGCCCTTGAGGTAGGAGCTCCAATCCATAGTTAGAGACGACTTTGTAGGGTGGCTTTAAACAGATGAGTTAATCAATTTTTTAAAAAAATATTCACTCCAATTACCTTTTAAGACAAGGTCTCAATTTTGTATATAAGCATCTTGCTTTCTCAATATTCTCCCTGCTCCTGTAAAACTCTACAGTTTCTGCAATAATTATTTTTTTCTCCAAATCTCTGCCATATTAGTTGCCTCATCTAAAATTTCCTTCTAACTCTGAGACTTCTAAAATCTAGATAGACACATTCATGAAAGATGAATTAATTCCTATCTTTTATGCCAAACCTTTCTCATCTTTGACTCTAAGCTTCAATGGACTTGTTATATTAACCTCTCTTTTCTGAGTCTAAAATGAGATATAATCATGTTGTTCTTCCATGACATACTTTACAAAGTTCTACATTAACTTTCATCTGTTTTTGCAGTCTCAGTGATGAGGGCAGATATTAAAAAAAAAAAAAAGCTACCAGATAAAAAGTACAATGCAGAGAATTAATATAGGATAACACAAGGATAGATTGAGTATGTTATATAGGGTCATCACAAAAGAACTCTACAGTGAGTCCCCCAGTGATACCCCACCTTCAAATACTTATTTGAATGTGGACTGTATTTATTGACTCACTTCTAATAAAGAATATAGCAAAAGTGAAAGGATATCACTTTTAAGATTCAGTTCAGTTCAGTTGCTCAGTCGTGTCCGACTCTTTGCGACCCCATGAATCGCAGCACGCCAGGCCTCCCTGTCCATCACCAACTCCCGGAGTTTACTCAAACTCATGCCCATCGAGTCGGTGATACCATCCAGCCATCTCATCCTCTGTTGTCCCCTTCTCCTCCTGCCCTCAATCTTTCCCAGCATCAGGGTCTTTTCCAACGAGTCAGCTCTTCGCATCAGGTGGCTAAAGTATTGGAGTTTCAGCTTCAGCATCAGTCCTTCCAAAGATCACCCAGAACTGATCTCCTTTAGGATGGACTTTTAAGATGAAGTTACAAAAATACTGTGCCTCAGTTTTTGGCTCATTCTCTGTAAAGTATACATGGGACAGAAAGTACACATGGCATGGACAACAACCTGTGAGCATGTGACAACTGACAACAGCCTCATGTGTAAGCTTGTAATAGGATCCTTGTCTAGTCAAACACAAAGGTGACCGCAGTCCTGGCTGTCATTTTGATGGTGATATGTGAGAGACAGTGTCAGTCACATAGTTAGTTGCATGCAAATTTGTGATCCATAGAAGCCAGAGGTTGTGATTATTTCTTGCTCTAAGATGCTATGTGCTTTAATGTTGACTACACAGTAATAGAAAACAAATCATATTTGGGTGCTTGGAACTGAAATGTTGCCATAACTAATATCAAAAATTTGGAAGGAGTTTTGGATTGAGCAGTGTGTTTTGAGGAAACTTTTAATAAAGCTCAAAATGTCGTGAACAAACTGTTCATAGAATTTTGGGCTCTGAGGATGCTTCAGGTGAGAACTAACACAAACATAAAGAAAATCATATCAAAAACTCAGGGGATATTGGCAGAATATTTAGCAACACTGCTGTGGAAAGTTATGTGCAATGAAGAAAATGGGTCTAAACAAAGAACTAGGTGCTATAATTATGTGCTGTGCTTAGTTGCCCAGTCCTGTCTGATTCTTGGTGACCCCATGAACTGTAACCCTCCAGGCTCCTATGTCCATGGGCATTCTCCAGGCAAGGATACTGGAGTGGGTTGCCATGCCCTCCTCCAGGGGCTCTTTCCAACTCAGGGATTGAACTTAGGTATCCCACATTGCAGACCAATTCTTTACTGTCTGAGCCACTAGTGAAACCCAAGAATACTGGAGTGGGTAGCCTATTCTTTCTCCAGGGGATCTTCCTGATCCAGGAATTGAACTGGGGTCTCCTGCATTGCAGGTGGATTCTTAACCAGCTGACCTACCAGGGAAGCCTGCTGCTAAGTCACCTCAGTCATGTTCGACTCTGTGCGACCCCACAGACGGCAGCCCACCAGGTTCCGCCATCCCTGGGATTCTCCAGGCAAGAGCACTGGAGTGGGTTGCCATTTCCTTCTCCAATGCATGAAAGTGAAAAATGAAAGTGAAGTCGCTCAGTCGTTTCCGACTCTTAGCGACCCCATGGACTGCAGCCTACCAGGCTCCTCCATCCATGGGATTTTCCAGGCAAGAGTACTGGAGTGGGGTGCCATTGCCTTCTCCGACCAGGGAAGGTTAGGTGTTGTAATTAAGGGGATTTCAAAACAAAGTGTTGAAAATACCACATGGTTTCTTCTTGCTGCTTATAATAAAATGCAAGATGAGAGAGTTAATTAGAGGGAGGACTTGTGAACAAAACAAGTCATAACTTGATGTTTCTGAAGATTTAGTCTCTCTACATTAAAAAAAAAAAAAAAAAAAGGTAAAATTAAATGTCTCTGTGAAAACATCAAATCCAGTGTATTGCCTGAAAGTTCAATTCAGTTCAGTTCATTCGCTCAGTCGTGTCTGACTGTTTCCGACCCCATGATCGCAGCATGCCAGGCCTCCCTGTCCATCACAAACTCCCAGAGTTTACTCAAACTCATGCCCATCAAGTCGGTGATGCCATCCAGTCATTTCATCGTCTGTCGCCCCCTTCTCCTCCTGCCCCCAATCCCTCCCAGCATCAGGGTCTTTTCCAATGAGTCAATCATTCGCATGAGGTGGCCAAAGTACTGGAGTTTCAGCTTCAGTATCAGTCCTTCCAATGAACACCCAGGACTGATCTCCTTTAGGATGGACTGATTGGATCTCCTTGCAGTCCAAGGGACTCTCAAGAGTCTTCTCCAACACCACAGTTCAAAAGCATCAATTTTTCGGTGCTCAGCTTTCTTCGCAGTCCAACTCTCACATCCATACATGACCACTGGAAAAACCATAGCCTTGACCAGATGGAACTTTGTTGGCAAAGTGATATCTCTGCTTTTTAATATGTTATCTAGCTTGGTCATAACTTTCCTTCCAAGGGGTAAGCGTCTTTTAATTTCGTGGCTGCAGTCACCATCTGTAGTGATTTTGGAGCTCCCAAAAATAAAGTCTGACACTGTTTCCACTGTTTGCCCATCTATTTCCCATGAGGTGATGGGACCAGTTGCCATGATCTTAGTTTTTGGAATGTTGAACTTTAAGCCAACTTTTCCACTCTCCTCTTTCACTTTCATCAAGAGGCTTTTTAGTTCCTCTTCACTTTCTGCCATAAGGGTGGTGTCATCTGCATATCTGAGGTTATTGATATTTCCCCCGGCAATCTCGATTACAGTTTGTGCTTCTTCCAGCCCAGCGTTTCTCATGATGCACTCTGCATATAAGTTAAATAAGCAGGGTGACAATATACAGCCTTGACGTACTCCTTTTCCTATTTGGAACCAATCTGTTATTCCATGGCCAGTTCTAACTGTTGCTTCCTGACCTGCATACAGGTTTCTCAAGAGGTAGGTCAGGTGGTCTGGTATTCCCATCTCCTTCAGAATTTTCCACAGTTTATTGTGATCCACACAGTCGAAGGCTTTGGCATAGTCAATAAAGCAGAAATAGATGTTTTTCTGGAACTCTCTTGCTTTTTCGATGATCCAGCAGATATTGGTGTTTTGATCTCTGGTTCCTCTGCCTTTTCTAAAACGAGCTTGAACATCTGGAAGTTCTCAGTTCACATATTGCTAAAGCTTGGCTTGGAGAATTTTGAGCATTACTTTACTAGCGTGTGAGATGAGTGCAATTGTGTTGAAGTTTTAACATTCTTTGGCATTGCCTTTCTTAGGGATTGGAATGAAAACTGATCTTTTCCAGTTCTGTGGCCACTGCTGAGTTTTCCAATTTGCTGGCATATTGAGTGCAGCACTTTCACAGCATCATCTTTCAAGATTTGAAATAGCTCAACTGGAATTCCATCACATCCACTAGCTTTGTTTGTAGTGATGCGCTCTAAGGCCCACTTGACATTCCAGGATGTCTGGCTCTAGGTGAGGGATCACACCACTGTGATTATCTGGGTCATGAAGATCATTTCTGTACAGTTCTTTGTGTACTCTTAAAGCATTGTCTAAAAAAGAAGCTGAAGGTGTGACTGTGAGACTTTTGTTAAAACCTGCAAAAGCCCAGAGATTTTGTCTCAGTGTAGTAATAAATCACACCTTAGAGAGATTAAAGATATGTTTCACAGATTCTCTCCGTCAAGCAACAGGATCTTTAAAAGGCTTACAGGCATTGCCCAGCAATCATGTCAGAAGAACTCTTTGTTAGGGAGAGGTGTCTAGCAGACCTCTATATATGGGAATTTTGAGTAAATGCCAATGGTATTCATAGGTGGCCCACAAAGTTTTTGAAAGACTCAGATTAGCAGTAGTGCTACTACCCTATAGTGAAGAAAACAGAGATAGTATAAAAGGAAAGTGGCAGATGGACCCCTACAATTCTACTGGCAGGAAGTGGGCTAAGTAAGCTAACAAACTGAAAGTTCATGCTGCCTCATGAAAAACAAGGAATGATCAGAGAGTAGATCCAAGACTTTGGAACTTGATCCAAGAGTTTGGAACTTGACATCTAAAAGTTTTTCAGGCTTTGGAAACTATTTAAGGAACTTTCAGCAATCACCAAACTGGATTTCAGAACTGCTATGGGTCATTGACTTTGTGCCTCATTTTTTAAGATGAAGGTTAATGGAAGTTATACTATGCCTGTCCCACCACATTAATTTTAATATGTGTGGAAGGAGAGCATATATATTGTCTCTTTAGCTTTATACATCAACAGATCAAGGGGAACCACACTTAAATAGTTGTACTTAAGTAGCTGCTCTTGAGGAGCCTCATCCAAATCTATACCAGACTTAAATGGGGAGATTCTGGATTTTAAGCTCTTTCTGTGGTAGATATTTAAAAACCATAGGTTGGTGTATATCTTGCATATGGGAAAAACATGAATCATTGAGGGCCTCAGGTCAGACTGATAAAGACACAGAGATGGCCCCAAATGATCCTCAGCTGTTGGTGTTTACATTGTTACATAAAACCATTCCCTTGAGTATGAGTTAGACTTGTGAGTAGATTCTAATAGAGTTCAGTAGAAAATATAAAATTTCATCTCTTTAAGATTTTGTTAAAAGAAGTCTATGCTCCCATCGTGGGCTGAAGAGAGGACTCTTCCTCTTCTGTTGCTCAATCTGAGGAAACCAAATAGCATGTTTTAATAAACTCTATGAAGAGACTCATTTGATGAGAAACTAATATCTCTGGTCAGTATCCAGGGAGCTCCTGAGGCCTTCTAAAAGCCACAGGTGTAAGCTGGGAAGTGGATTCTCCACCAGTCAAGCTGTAGCTTGGCTGATACCTTGACTGTAACATTTTGATAGAGACCCTAAGCCAAAGTAACTGAATTAAGGCACTCTATTTCTGATCCACAGAAACTGTGATATAATGAATGCTTTTTTTAAGTATTAATTGATGGTGTAATTTATCATATAGCAATATTTAAGTAGAGCCGCTTACCTAAGGAGAGAATGTTTAAGCTGAGAAATACATCATACAAAGGAGACAATCAAGTATTCATCAAGAGAAACACATTCTAATTAAAGCACATAGCTAATATAAAGATCATAGAGAAATTATAAATACACTGTATTCAGAACCAGAAAGAACATTTATATTGTTCATACAGTGGGAGAAAGTAAAAGTGGTAGGAAGTCAGTTTGAACAGATAGGGAGAGGTCAATTCATTTAAGGCTGTAAAGGTCACGTCTATGAATTTGGATTTATTCCAAATTTGGTGGAAAATCAGGGATGAATTTTTCAGTAGAGACAGAATTTATCTTGAAAACTGTACTCTTCCTGTTTTTAGAGAATGAATTAAATGGAAGAGAGAAGCAAGAACGAGGGGGGATAGTCAGCATAGACATCTTTTAGAAAGCTATATTAATATCCTTGGAGAGAATAATGGAAACTGAGAGTGGAGGGCTGGCAAAGATATGGAAAGATTTGAAACAGATTTTAAATATCATGCCAAGAGGACTTTGTGACTGAGTGAGAGAAATGAGTACATAAGATTATTGGCTACAGCTGATAGATGGAGATTCATTTTATCTTTATATATGTACTTAAATTCCAAGTACTTTATGGTCATGGATCTCATAATTTTTTTTAGATCCATACAATCCCTAACACTGTTTTGTTGAATATACAGTAATATTTGTGCATAGATTAAATCTCATTTATTCTGATGGTCGTGGGTTTTGACAAAACTTTTCATGACCTCCTCGTGAGCTGATATTTCTGCTCCAAAAAAAAAGTATTAGCTAAAAATACTTTTTTAACTGAAGGAACTCATTGAATAAAACTAGATAGGAATATGTAAGAATAACAAAGGTAGCTAAAGGAAAATCTGATTATGTATATGTTGGTCAGCTTGCTTAGTGCAAGTTTGTTTATGACCATAGCTGTTGATTTTCCCTAGTCTCCCTAGTGTGATATTTCATCTGTATATTCTGACTGATTTTGCATTGTTATCATTGCAGTTTCACAAAAATACCAGGTGTTATACATGAGCCTGGATAAAATTAAATTAATAAGGTCCCCCAAAGAGCTATTGATTTTGCCTTAACAATCTCTATATAGAGGGATGTCTTTCCTTGTGCTTCTCTTCAAATTTTCAATCAAATACAGAATCTGTATTTTATATCCTTCAGAAATTTCCACTTAAATCCATATGTGACATTTGCCCTAATACTAATTAGCATGAAGATTTCAACATGGTCTCTAAGAGAGGAAAACATTTGCTACTGTGCTGTTTGAGCACTTAATCATAAGCTTTCAAAGACCCCGATAGAATTTACATATGCCACCATTTTGTGGTGTGAGCTTGAGTACTTTCAGATGTCTCCATTTCATTTGGTGTCATTTCTTCATGGTAATCATCACTCAGCTGCTTCCCATCAGCCTTTGATTGTAGCTTAGAAAAATTATGGAGCCTGATTCCATTGCTTGGATTTTACAGCTTTGGCAAAATCAGAATCAAATTTTTTGTTTTATTTCTCTACTTTAAAATATTTCTCCAAGATTCTAATGTTTATTTTTCAGAGTATTATTTGAAATGTGAAATTTATTATATATATTTTCTAGCATAATACCAACCACATAATATATATATGATATCCTTTTATACACACACACACACACACACATACATTTACAACTACTTTAGAAAACTAAACTATTAACCAGAGATTTTTTTTTTTTTTCTGGCTATTGCATTGTAATAATTAATTTTACATATTTCAAATAAGACTTTAAATGTGCAATATGTGTCCATAGAGGAATTCTTTTTTGTTTCAAAATGTCACTTGGTATATATTTCAGCATTATATTAACTAGCTGTATGAGAGTTTGCTAAATATGTGGAACTGAATTTATGTTTACTTTTTTCTACAACCACGATAGTTTTAAACTTCTAAGTACTATGGAAAATTAGTGCTAGTATCAAAGGCAATAAAATTGAGAAGCATTGAATGTAAAGTTCAAATTAGCATCATGATTATATATCTAAGCAGTGTTTGCCAGAAGGTAAAGTTGAGATATTTATAATGATTTTAAATTCTGCAACCTGACATCAATGTAGCATTCACTAAAGAAGAATTCAGAATTAGTTGGGTTCTTGGATCCATTGAAAAAGAATTTAATTACTGCAGCCATTCTTTTCTAATTCATTAATTTATTCATTCAATAGGCATTTTGAAACGTCTATGATATTTAAATCATTTTGCAATAAAATGAGAGATATAAATATGGATGAGCTTTTAAAAGCTTATAATTTATGGGTAAAGATAATACATAAAATATAATAGGACAGGTTAAAAAATGGAAAATTCTCAACAAAGGAAATGTGAAACTATGATGAACTATAGAAGATTGAGAGATGTTGCTCTGGTATAATAGACAGCACTGAGTTAGAAATCAAGAGAGCTGGATCCAGATTGCAGGAACTTATTTGGCTATTTGTAACTCAATTTTTCTGAGTCTCAATCAACTTCTCTACAAAATTAACATTAAAATACATAGTAGATTATCAATAAACAGTTCTATTATTAACAGCCAGATATTTTGTTTACAAGATACCTAAATCTTCTAATGATCCTACAAAGGATGCATGTATTACTCTCCACATTTTGTATATGAAGAAGTTATTCATATGAATCATTAGTCCTTTTAAAATGACTAACAACAAGTTAATAAAGTAGCATTAGAAATCAAACCTGCTCATACACTTTCACTGCCTTGTACTGTAAAACACACTCTACAGTCAGTGACTGCTGCTATTGTTACCCTTTATCCTAACTCTTCCCCTTTGTCTCATCTAATGCTATACTGTTACACTGATCATTAAAAACTTGGGTTGATTGAGTTGTCCATGAGTCAGATTATCATCACTTATGCAGACTCCTAAATAATTTTAAAGTATGAACTCAGATATGAATATTTTAATTTTCTATTGAGTGTATATATTCAATACTTATAAATTACATATATATATATGAATATGTGTGTATATATTTATGCATTTTTTTCCTCAAAAAAGGATAGCATAGAATTTCAATAATAAATAACTACCATCTGTGTCACAAGTTTATACTAAATAGTTTATGGTCCTCTTTTCTATCAAAAAAAAATATATATATTTCTAAGCTATATTCTCATTTTATTTCAAGTGTTGGTGATGGTTATAGTCTTGGTTCCTTACCATTTAGAATGACTATGTCAAAATCATCCTGAAAAATAGTCTTGTCCACTCTCCCTGATGGCTCACATGGTAAGAATCTGCCTGCAATGCAGGAGACCTGAGTTTGATATCTGGATTGGGAGGCTCTCCAGAAGAGTATTCTTGTTTGGAGAATCCCTTGGACAGAGGAGCCTGTGGGCTACATTCCATCAGGTCAAAAACAGTTGGACACAACTGAGCAACTTTCACTTTCATTTTTTTTCACCCTCATTCATGGTTCCCAAAATTAATTAATTCTAGCTTCCCAAACATTCGTTATGAGATATTATTTTCAAAAATTTGTGAATTCTTGAATACCAACCTCTCCATGTCTTTTTAGACTTTGTAACATCTACCCAAAGCCAGCCCCTTAATTCTAACCTTTCCAGTGGTAAATATATGGTGAGGCTTGTACTTCACCTTGCATGTAAAAAAATTCCAGCTCATTACTGATACGTGTTCACTTTAGTCAACAAAGTCCTCTTTCATTTTATATTATTTTTCCTTTCTGCTGGAGCATTGTACAGTAATGAACTTTCCAATTGTTCATTTTAAGAACTTTTACAGGTGAATAAGAAGTGTGGTGAATATTGATTATGTCGTCATAATGTGCCATTTTCACTTCTTTATTCTGCCTCTCATCCATAATTCAGGTTTTCTTCCCAAACTAAAATATATATTAAATATGTCAAATTCTATTTAATAATTCTAAAACAAAATTTGATTTATATTTTGTAAATTATTAAATACACTGTGTTATGTAAAATATTCACCAGCAATTTTATGACTCTTCCATGGAAAGCTAAAACAATAAATGTATTTATAAATCTTATTGACCCTTTAGATCCAATAATATAACCTAATACTTGAGAAGTAATTAAATGCATTTTCCTCTAATTTGTATCTTTATAAATGGTGACCCATAGATTGTTTCCATATTTGAATTATGATTCACTCATTAAAAGTCACAATATGATTATTTGCTAAACAGTAGGTCTTCAACATCAACATCTTGGGAAACAGTAAACAAAAATGGATCGGAATGGGTGAATTTAATTCAGATGACCATTATATCTGCTACTGTGGGCAAGAATCCCGTAGAAGAAATAGAGTAGCCCTCATAATCAACAGAAGAGATGTTGAATTTGGGTGCAACCTTAAAAACAACAGAATGATCTCTGTTCATTTCCAAGGCAAGCCATTCAACATCACAGTAATTAAACTCTATGTCCCAACATCAATGCAGAAGAAACTGAAGCTGACCAGTTCTATGAAGACCTCCTATAACTAAAACCAAAAAAAGATGGCCTGTCATCATAGGGTGCTGGAATGTAAAAGTAGGAAGTCAAGAAATACCTGGAGCTACAGGCAAGCTTGGCCTTGAAGTACAAAATGAAGCAGGGCAAAGGCTAACAGAATTCTGCCAAGAGAACACACGGATCATAGCAAACATCCTTTTTCAACTACACAAGAGATGACTTTACATGTGGACATCACCAAATGGTCAAAACTGAAATCAGATTGATTATATTCATTGTAGCTGAAGGGTGGAGAGGCTGTATATAGTCAGCAAAAACAGGACCTGGAGCTGACTGTGGCTCAGATCATCAGCTCCTAACAGCAAAATTCAAGTTTAAACTAAGGAAAAGTGGGGAAAACAATTAGACCAGTCAGTTATGACTTAGATCAAGTACCCTATGAATTTACAACAAAAGTAATGAACAAATTCAAGGGACTAAATCTAGTAAATAGAGTGCCTAAAGAACTATGGACAAAGGCCCATAATATTTTACAGGAATATTATGCACAGTGAATAAAGCCATCCCAAAGGAAAAGAAAATCAAGAAGGCAATGTGGTTGTCCAAGGAGACTTTACAAATAGCTAAAAAAAGAAGAGAAGTGAAAAGCAAGTGAGAAAGAGAAAAGTACATCCAACTAAATGCAGAGTTCCAGAGAATATAAAGGAGAGACAAGAAGGCCTTCTTCAATGAACCATGCAAAGAAATAGAGGAAAACAACAGAAAGAGTAAAACTAGAGAGCTCTTCAAGAAAACTGGAAATATCAAACAAACATTTTAACCAAATATGGGCACAATATAGGACAGAAACAGTAAAGACCTAATAGAAGCAGAAATAACCAAGAAGAGATGGAAAGAATACACAGAAGAACTGTACAAAAAAGATCTTAATGACCCAGATAGATAACCATGATGATGTAGGCTCTCACTCAGAGCTAGACATTCTGGAGTGTGAAGTCATGTGGGCCTTAGGAAGTACTGCTGCCAATAAAGCTAGTGGAGGTCATAAAATTTCAGCAGAGCCATTTGAAATCTTAAAAGATGATGCTATTAAAGTGCTGCATTCAACATGTCAGCAAATTTGAAAAATCCAGCAGTGGCCACAGTACTGGAAAAGGTCAATCCTCATCCCAACTCTGAAGGAGGGCAGCACTAAAGAATAATCAAAGCATCGGACAGTTGCACTCATCTTCCATGCTAGGAAGATTAAGCTCAATATCCTCCAAGTTAGGCTTCAGCATTATATGAACCTAGAACTTCCAGATAGATGTTCAAGCTAGGTTTAGAAAAAACAGAAGAAGCAGAGATCAAATTGCCAACATTCACTGGATCATAGAGAAAGCAAAGGAATTCCAGAAAAACACTTATCTCTGTTTCACTGACTATGCTAAAGCCTTTGACTGTGTAGATCATAACAAAGTGTGGAAAACTCTTAAAAAGATGGGGATACAAGACCATCTTACCTGTCTCCTGAGAAAACTGTATGCTGGTCAAGACGCAACAGTTATAACTCTGTATCGAACAACTAACTGGTTCAGGATTGAGAAAGGAGTACAATGGTGTTTATTGTCACTGTTTATTTAACTTATATGCAGAGCACATCATGCAAAATGCCAGGCTGGATGAGCTACAAGCTGAAATCAAGATTGCTAGAAGAAATATCAACAAACTCAGATATGCAGATGATACCACTCTAATGGAAGAAAGTGAAGAGGAACTAAAGAGCCTCTTCATGAGCGTGAAGGAGGAGGGTGAAAAAGCCAGCTTAAAGCTCATTATTAAAAAAAAGAAAAAAAACTAAGATCATGGTTTCCCGTCTCTTCACTTCATGGCAAATAGATGGGGAAAAGGTGGAAGCAATGACAGATTTCCTCTTCTTGGGCTCTAAAAATCACTGCAGATGGTGACTGCAACCATGAAATTATGAGACAATTGCTTCTTGGCAGAAAAGCTATGGCAAACCTAGAAAGTGTGTTAAACAGCAAAGACATCACTTTGCTGACAAAGGTGTGTATAGTCAAAGCTATGGTCTTTCCAGTAGTCACACACAAATATGAGAGCTGGACAATAAAGAAGTCTGAGCTCCAAAGATTTGATGCTTTCAAACTGTGGTGCTGGAGAAGACTCTTGAAAGTGCCTTAGACAGTGAGGAGATCAAAACAGTCAATCTTAAAGGAAATCAATACTGAATACTCTTTGGAGAAATGGATAAGGATTTGGGCAAACGCCAGGAGATGGTGAGGGACAGGGACATGCTAGAGTCCACAGGGTCATGAAGAGTCAACCATGACTTGGCAATTGAACAACAATAAGGTCCTCAACTACATTTGCTTGAAAAGTATATTCCACAGGCAAACAGTTTGCTAAATGTTGCACACTCTGTAGCTCCTCTAGGAGATTTATAATATGTGTTTGTAGAGCCAAGGCACTAAGAAATTTTGGAGTAAAGAAACTCTTTTATGCTTGTTTAACAAGCCATTATCAAATTAATTTCAAATAAAACACTTTTCATATTATCTATGCCAATATGGGGAATGCTGAGACTAAGATGCCATCAGATGCAATGTATGGAGAACCTGGATAGCTCATATGCTGCATGCACTTCACAAGAATTAGAACTTATTTTTACAGGAATTATTTTTTTAAATATTATGTTTTTATTAGAAAGTGTAGTCTCAGGTACTTTGCAATTTTGTGATATGAGGTCATGTGATAAATAATAAGTTATAAAATTTTTAACGTGTTTAGAGAAGTAATGTTGGACAGAGGTTCAAGATTTGGCCAGTAATCCTTTCTAGGCTGGCAAGGCTTCTGTAAATTGTCCCTAAGCTTTACAAATAAACTATGTCATAAATCTTTTCACTTGGCTGCTAGAAGAATGACAACATTTTTATAGTGGACATGTGTCTTGATTTAGTTCTGAAAAGAACCTTTTTTAGGGTACATAAAGTTGAAAGTTTCACAAAATCAAGGAGTTGCAGATTAGCTAAAGAAATTAAGTGAAATGCTGAACTGACGAAAGTTTCATTTAGGAAGAGTGGGTAATAACAATAATCACTACCATTTGTTCAGTGTTAGCCATGTACCATATGGTTTTCCAACCAGGTACTGATCAAGGGGAAAATGGGAAACTTCCATTTGGGCTGATAGTGATAAAGTACCATGCTGTGTTTGCCTCGTGCCATATAAAATATGGCTCTTATTTGTAACTAGTGCCCCAGAATGATAAGATGACCTCAGATGAAACTATAACTACTATGTAACTCAATGTGTGAAGATATAATGGAGGAGGGGAGAAAGTAGAGACACATTTTAAACAGACTTTTTCTGCATTAGAGGATTCTCCCATCTATTCTATGCCACATGTTACTTTGATGTACTGCATTCGGTGGTAATTAAGAAACAGTATCCAGTGTCACAACAGCACCATGGAATTAAAGACAATTTCTCTCTCTATCCCACTGCCAAGAATCCAATTTGAAGCCTGTATTCTCCTTAAACTAATACAAAAAAGATTCCTCTAGGATACCTCATTACTCCTTTCATCTTCTCCTGTTTGGATCACTAAGTATTTATTATATTTGTCTATTGCTAATGATTATTTCTTTCTGAAAACTTTCTGAAATAGAATTTCTTTATAATACTATAATTTCTATTACTATCAAAGTTATTTTAAAGCTTTTGAAACTTTATCACATCAGTCATAAGGAGATGATGGTCTCTTTTCTAGCAATGCTCTGAGATCTCAGCTCTTAAAATACTATTTTAAGAAAAAACATTCTCCCTTTCTGATTAAAAAATATATTTTGAATGTTATCTAATTTAATATGGATAATTTGGATTATATTGCTGATGTCAGGTGGAGAGTGATGTTTCTCTCAGAGGAGACTATGAATCTGCATCTGTAACTGTACAAATTATCAATTGATCACTTTAATCAGAAAACAAGTGCTAATTAATTAAGATTTACATGATATAGGCCTAAGAACAGAGCAAAATCTGAGTGTGACCTCCTACTTTTTAGTAGGGAGGCCAGAGATTTATCCTCCTTCAGTTTTGGATTTCTCATTTGTAAAATGAGGTCAATATTTGCCATATATATCTGACAATTAGAGTGAAGATTGATTTTATGGAGCTTTATAAACTCTCAGTGCTTTGTAAACTCAAAAAAAGTATACACACAAAGGTCTTAGTTAGTATTAATATTAATTCTTTCTTCAAGTAATTAATTTTTAAAATTATAATATTAGGACATGCCAGAGGACTTTTTAAAGTTTGTTTCAGTACAAGGACTCTAATGCAATTTCAGCAGAGGGTCCACACATTACTTATGATCTATTTAAAACTGATCCTAGATGGTCCAAAAGAAAAAGGAAAAAGCAGCAAAGCAAGAGTCAGGTTCAAACAGTATTAACTTAATCAGTGACTTTTTAAAAGATGTGTCCATGTTAATGCTCAAATAAAAATTTTAAAATAGAATGCAGAATCATATAAGAAACTATTTTCCCCTGGAGTCGAAACAGCAAAAATTTCCATCTGTTGGTTATCATCCAGTATTTGGTTTCTTCATATCATTTCTGATACATGGTCCAGAAATTCAGAAATGCCAACAGGAAGTAAATTTAATATAAAATGATAGTATTCTGAGACTGACTGTGTCATTTTATAGAAAGCCCCTTTTGAATAAATAATATATTCTTCTCTAATGTGATTTATTTAAAATAAGAAAATGTGACTACTAAATGAGGCACATAGAAAACTTCCATTTTGGATATTGAATTTTTATAAATTAGTCATTAAATAGGATTTACAAAGACTCTCAATCATTTAAGTGATTCCCATCTTCTCAATTATTTTTTAAACTTATTTTTTCAATATTTCCCAAGTTTAGATGGTATATTTGTGTGCACAGGCTACCATAACAAAATACCATAGACTGGGTGGCTTAAAGAAATTTACTTCGTCATAGTTCTAGAGGATGGAAGTCTGAGACCAGAGTGCAAGTATGGTCATTTTTCTGATGAGAGCTTTTCCCCCGGCTTATAGATGGCCACATTCTCAGTGTGGTCACATGACTTATTGTGTGTACATGCAGAGAGAAAGAAAGTGAAATGTCTAGTGTTTCTTTTTATACAAACACCAGTCCTACTGAGTTAGAACACCACCCTAAAATGACCTAATTTTTCCTTCATTACTTCCTTAGAGGACCCATTTCTAAATACAGTCTTACTAGGGGGTAGGGTTTTAACATATGAATTTTGGTGGGTTGTAAACATTCAGTCCAGAAGAGATGGAAATTCAGCATCAAATTATTTGTCTTTTACATTCTTTAATTTGGCTTTTTATTTCTACGGGCTCATCAATCAAAATTAACTACACTCTAGGCATTTTGCTACATCTTAGGGATTAAAAAACAAAAGAGTAAATTAAAGGTCCATAGGGAATGCATCTTTAATGATGATGATTTATATATAAACAAAGGTGAAAGCTATAAAAATTCTCTCCCTTGTGAAAAATTCTGCACGTAGGTGAATTCTACAATCAAGTATAATTAGATCATTCAAACAGCAGAGTTTGTAAAATTAATTAAGATTATTTCTAGTCAAGATAGAATATTGGGTACTCTTCTGTTTGAAACTAATGTAAATCAAGAAAAATATATAAAACTATAGTTTATCAGGCAATGCAAAACAGTAATCCCAGGGAAATCAGAAAAATGAAATGAGTTCTATAATTTCCAAGCTTATTGCCTTGAGAGGATTTCTAGATAATGGCACAAACAGGAAATACTCAGGCAGATCTGGAAAGCTCCTAGAGTTGTATAAATGGAGCTAAGAGTCTGGAAAGATGAAAGGTAGCTAGAGACTACGGGCTGAGTGCCAAGGGGAGAGTTTCAAAGAGGAAGAATGCCAGAGAACAGAAGAGGGTCACTAGCAGAGGGTCCCTCTTGTGAATTCAGCAGAGTACTACTCATCACATCCATATGAGGAAATGATACATGTTTGAAAAAAAATCAATTTGAAAGGATTACACTGAACAGAGTCCACTGCCCACAGTGGCTGTTGAGTCTCATAACTATCCTGATTGGGCACATTGGAAAACCTTATAATTTGTAGGTAATTGTTCAGAGTACCCAAAAACATGTGCATAGAATACTCATTAGTGGGCATAATTAGCTCCAGGAATGCAGCTTTGGTTCCAACTAAGATATTTTTGTAGCAAGACCCAGAAGTGTCAAATAATTTCCAATTAATTTAACCAAATCCTAGAACAAAACTCAAGAATAGTTATAGAAATTCAAATACTTCCAACACCCAAGAAGATACAATTTACTATGACTAGGATCCAAGGAAACATTAGCAATCATAGAAAACAGGAAAATATGACAATTCTTTGGTGTCAGTTAAATATAATGAAATATAATCGAGAACAGATGCAGTTGTTAGGATTGGTAGAAAAGGAAATGAACAGCCATTATAAATACAGTCGACTTGAAAATTGCAGGTTTGAACTGTGCAGGTTCACTTACATGATAATATTTTTCCATAGTAAATATTTAGGTTTGGTGGTTGGTTGAATCTGAGGATGTGAAGGAATCAGAATCATGGATATGGAGGTTAAACTATAAATTACCTACTGATTAAGGCTTCCCAGGAAGTGCAGTGGTAAAGAGTCCACCTGCAGTAAAGGAGACATGGGCTTGCTCCCTGGGTCCAAATGATCCCCTGGAGGAGGAATTGGCAACCCACTCTAGTATTCTTGCTTGGATAGTCCCATGGACAGGAGGTGTTGCCAGCTGTGGTTCATGGGGTTGCAAAAAATCGAACATAATTTAGCAACTGAGCATGCATAGTTAATCCCCACATTTTTCAAGGGTTAACTGCACCCCATTTGTTGATATAGGTTGGAAATAAATGTATAAAAATGAAACATATTTTTAAAGTATTAAACTTCTCTAAGTAAAATTTTAAATGTCTGACAGAAAAAATAAAAATACACTAGATGAGATTAATTACAGATTAAACATTGCATAGAAAAAGATTAGGAAAACTCAAAGATATTAGAATAGAACCAAAATGAAACTCATAGAAGAAAAAAAATACTTATAAAATTAAAAGAGATTAAGCAGCAGTGGTGTGATTTTGATTAGCCTAATATCTGTATAATTGGAAACTCTGAAATGAGGAAGATAAAAAATTGCTAAATATATTCCAAAATTGATTTTAAAATAATAATCCACAGATCCAAGAAGGCAATGAATCTCAGTACACACACACACTCACACACACACAGCTTGAAGAAAAATCACACTAAGGTATATAATAACCCAATTGATCAAACATGAGCTAAATACAACATCTTAAAAATAGGAGAGGAGATATATTATCTAAAGAGGAAGAAATATAAGGATGAGAGTAGATTTATTTTCCTGTTGAAACAATTAATGTGAGAAACTGTACAGAAAGAGATATCTTTAAAATATGAAAAAAATATATTTCAACCTTTAAGTTTTTACAAAGCAAAAATAGGATTCAAAAAAGGAAGGTAGAGTCTTTAGGGTTTTCTATGTAGAGGATCATGCCATCTGCAAACAGTGAGAGTTTCATTTCTTCTTTTGCTATCTGGATTTATTTTACTTCTTTTTCTGCTCTGATTTCTGTGGCCAAAACTTCCAAAACTATGTTGAATAGTAGTGGTGAGAGTGGGCACCCTTGTCTTGTTCCTGATTTTAGGGGAAATGCTTTCAATTTTTCACATTGAGGGTAATGCTTGCTGTGGGTTTGTCATATATATAGCTTTTATTATGTTGAGGTATGTTCCTTCTATTCCTGCTTTCTGGAGAGTTTTAATCATAAATGGGTGTTGAATTTTAGAAAATTACTAGAGCTAATCAACAAATATAGTAAAGTTGCAGGAATAAAATTAACACACAGAAATCCCTTGCATTCCTATACACTAACAATGAGAAAACAGAAAGAGAAATTAAGGAAATAATACCATTCACCACTGCAGGAAAAAGAATAAAATAGTTAGGAGTATATCTACCTAAAGAACCAAAAGACCTATACATAGAAAACTATAAAACATTGGTGAAAGAAATCAAAGAGGACACAAACAGATGGAGAAACATACCGTGTTCATGGATTGGAAGAATCAATATTGTCAAAATGGCTATACTACCCAAAGCAATCTAGATTCAATGCAATCCCTATTAAGCTACCAACGGTATTTTTCACAGAACTAGAACAAATAATTTCACAATTTGTATGGAAATACAAAAAACCTCGAATAGCCAAAGTCATCTTGAGAAAGAAGAATGGAACTAGAGGAATCAACCTGCCTGACTTCAGACTATACAACAAAGCCACAGTCAGCAAGACAATATGTACTGGCACAAAGACAGAAATATAGATTAATGGAACAGAATAGAAAGCCCAGAGATAAATCCATGAACCTATGGACACCTTATCTTCGACAAAGGAGGCAAGGATATAAAATGGAAAAAAGACAACCTCTTTAACAAGTGGTGCTGGGAAAACTGGTCAACCACTTGTAAAAGAATGAAACTAGAACACGTTCTAACACCATACACAAAAATAAACTCAAAATGGATTAAAGATCTAAATGTAAGACCAGAAACTATAACACTCCTAGAGGAGAATATAGGCAAAACACTCTCCAACATAAATCACAGCAGGATCCTCTATGACCCACCTCCCAGAATATTGGAAATAAAAGCAAAAATAAACAAATGGGACCTAATGAAACTTAAAAGCTTTTGCACAACAAAGGAAACTATAAGCAAGGTGAAAAGACAGTTCTCAGATTGGGAGAAAATAATAGCAAATGAAGCAACAGACAAAGGATTAATCTCAAACATATACAAGCAACTCCTGCAGCTCAATTCCAGAAAAATAAATGACCCAGTCAAAAATGGGCCAAAGATCTAAACAGACATTTCTCCAAAGAAGACATACAGATGGCTAACAAACACATGAAAAGATGCTCAACATCACTCATCATCAGAGAAATGCACATCAAAACCACAATGAGGTACCATTACACGTCAGTCAGGATGGCTGCTATCCAAATGTCTACAAGCAATAAATGCTGGAGAGGGGGTGGGGAAAAGGGAACCCTCTTACACTGTTGGTAGGAATGCAAACTAGTACAGCCACTATGGAGAACAGTGTGGAGATTTCTTTAAAAACTGGAAATAGAACTGCCATATGACCCAGCAATCCCACTTATGGGCATACACACTGAGGAAACCAGAATTGAAAGAGAGACATGTACCCCAATGTTCATCGCAGCACTGTTTATAATAGCCAGGACATGGAAACAACCTAGATGCCCACCAGCAGACGAATGGATAAGGAAGCTGTGGTACATATACACCATGGAATATTACTCAGTCATTAAAAAAATTCATTTGAATCAGTTCTAATGAGATGGATGAAACTGGAGCCCATTATACAGAGTGAAGTAAGCCAGAAAGATAAAGAACATTACAGCATACTAACACATATATATGGAATTTAGAAAGATGGTAATGATAACCCTATATGCAAAACAGAAAAAGAGACACAGATGTATAGAACAGACTTTTGGACTCTGTGGGAGAAGGAGAGGGTGGGGTTTTTCAAGAGAACAGCATCAAAACATGTATATTATCTATGGTGAAACAGATCACTAGTCCAGGTTGGATGCATCAGACAAGTGCTTGGGCCTGGTGCACTGGGAAGACCCAGAGGAATTGGGTAGAGAGGGAGGTGGGAGTGGGGATCGGGATGGGGAATGCATGTAACTCCATGGCTGATTCATGTCAATGTATGACAAAACCCACTACAATATTGTAAAGTAATTAGCCTCCAACTAATAAAAATAAATAAAAAAATAAAAAAACAAACAAACAAAAAATGAAGGCAAAATAACAGATTTTTCAATATCCAAAGGCTGAAATAATTCATCACCATAGAAAAGTGTATCTAAATAAATCAATGTAACTCATGAGTCAAAGATTGAAAGGATAAAATAAAAATTCTTTAAGTGGAATTAAAATGAAAATAGTGTATATCAGAATCTGAAAGTTTCTGCTAAAGCACTTACTGGTGGCAAGTAGATTTACAGCACTTTCTCCCATTAATGAAGAAAAACGTCCCAAGTCAATTGCTTTAGTTTCTATTACAAAGAACTAGGAAGATAAGTGTAATTAAAAAATAAACATAAGAAAGAGTTAAAAAGATCAATCAGAGAGAAAAATCAAAGAACTAAAGAGAAAAAAAGGAAAAATCAATGAAATCAAACTGATTTTTAAAAAGATTTTTAAAAATCAACAACTTTTCTGTGAGATCAACCAAGAATAAAAAGGAAGAAATATTACCAATGTCTAGATTGAGAGAGGTGGTGCCACTTCAGATTACATAGATACTAAAAGGCCACTAAAAAGAATACTATGACTATCTTAAAAATCTTTATGCCAGCACAATTCACAACTTAAATAAAGTTATCAATTTCCTTAAAAGACATAAATTTACAAAACTCCCTCTAAAAAAATTACCTATAAATAGCTAAGGAACTGAATATGTAGTTTAAATCATTTTACAAAGAAAGCACTAGGTCCCAGTGGCTTTGTTACTAAAATTTTCAAAAGTATATAATGAATGCATTCTTCAAAACCTGGGCCCAGAAAACTGAAGTGATAGGCTACTTCCTTGTTTATTCTGAGGCCAGCATTACTGTGATACCAAGACCTAACAAGCATGTTACAAGAAAATGCAGCAATGTATTGCCTAAACAAAAATGGAAAAATTCTAAAGAAAATATTAGCAAAGTAAATACAATACATAAAAGGGATGATTCATCATAACTAAATGGAATTTATCCCAGGAATACAAGATGCATTTAACATTCAAAAATCAATTTTACTAACCTAACAAACTACACTTTTAAACAATATGCTCAGCATAATAGATGCAGAGAACGTATCTAACAAAATCTAACGTATATTAAAACTCACATCAAACTAGGAATAAGGATAATTGCCTAAACTTGATAGAAAATATCTATAGAAAACATACAATTAACATTATACTTAATGGTGAAAGATAAAATTTTCTCTTCACCATGACCAAAGATAACAAAAGTGTTTCTAGTCTCACTGTCATAATTAAGCATTGCTCATGATGTTTTACCCTGTGCAATATGGCAAGAAAAATAAATAAAATGCATCTAGACTGGAAAAGAAGCAAAAATTTCCTTATCCAAAGATGACATTATCATCTATATCAAGGGTCTCCAATCCCTGGACCAGTACCAGTCCATGGCCTGTTACGATCTGGGCTAGACAGCAGGAAGTGAGTGGCGGGTGAGCAAGCAAAGCTTCTTCTGTATTTATAACTGCTTCTCATCATTCACATTACTGCCTGAGCTGTGCCTCCCGTCAGATCAGCAGTGGAATTAGGTTCTCATATGAGGGTGATCTCTACTGAGAACTGAACATGCAAGGGATCTAGGTTGCACACTCTTTATGAAAATTATTCTGAAACCATCCTACCCTCCCACTGATCTATGGATACATTTTTATCCACAAAACCATTCCCTGGTGCCAAAAAGATTCAGGGCTGCTGATTTATGTAGAACATTTAATAGAATCTTCAAAAAGCTAACAATCTGCAAAAGCTAAATCTGCAAAAAAATAATAAATCAGTTTAGCAGGGCCATAACATACAAGACCCATAGAAAAGTCAATTGTATTTCTACATGTTAGATTTAATAAAAAAATAATATCTAAAAAATACCATTTGCATTAGCATTAAGATATGAAAAATAATTGGGCAAATGTGACAAAATATGGAAAAAATCTGAAACTTTTCAAACATTACTTAGAAATAGAAGGTCTAAATAAGAGTAGTAATGTTTTATAAGTTAGAAGATCACTATTATTAAGGTGTCAATTCCCTTGAACTTAATTAAATGTGATACCAATGAAAAGTACAGCAGTTTTGTTGTTGTTGCTTTGTTCTGTCAAACTTGACAAGCCGATGCTCTAGTTCATATGTAAATTCAAATGAACTAAAAAAGTCCAAACAACTTTGAAAAGAGAGCAAAGTAAGGAAACTAACATAACCTGATTTGAAGACTCATTATAAAGGCAAAGAAAAAAAAAATTCTATTAGCTTAAGCTAGACCTAAGGAATATAATGGAGTGTGTAGAAATAGACCATATGTATATAAAAAACTTATTTTTAACATAGATGCTAAGACAGTTAGGTAGAAAAAGGACTATCTACTAAAAAAATACTGCGAAAAGAAGCAGATATTCATATGTTAAAAAAAATTTCATAACTACCTTGTATCATATGAAAAACTTAAAATGGATTACAGGTTTATATGCAAAACTTAATGTTATAAAGGACTTCCCTAGTGGCCCAATTGTAAAGAACTGCCTGCTAATGCATAAGAAACAAGTGCAATCCCTGGTTTGGAAGATCCCCTGAAGAAGGAAATGGCAACCCACTCCAGTATTTTTGCCTGGGAAATCTCATAGACAGAAGAGCCTGGCGGGCTATAATCTGTGGGGCTGCAAGAGAGTTGGACACAGCTTAGCAACTAAACAACAACAATACCATAAAACTTCTAAAAGAAATCATAGGAGACATAAGAAAATATTTCTTCAATATGATATTGATGCCTATTTCACAAGATGAAACAACTTAGAGTTCATCAAAGTTGAAAACAGCATTTTATTAAAAGTCAATATTAATGAGAAAGAAAGTAAAAGCCACTAACTGGGAGAAAACATTTATGAATCATGTATCTGATAGAGGGCTCATCTCCAGAATATAAAAAGAACTTCCAATGCTCAACAAGAAAGCAGCCAGATATAAATGAGCAAAGGATATGAACAAACCCTTCACAAAGATAAACAGATGGAAAACTTAGACTAGCCATACCTAACACAGGTGAGGATATAGAAGAACTTTACCTCTCAGAAAGCTGGTACAAAATAATATATTCGCTGTGAAAAAGAATTTGGCAATTTCTTAAACATGTAAATCTACATCTGTTAGATGATTCAGCCATTCCATTTCCAAGAATTATTGAAGGGAAATGAAACTGCACATACATGACAAAAATGATGGTTTGTGACTTTACTTGTAATAGACTAAGATTGGAAGCAACCCAAATTTTCATCAAAAGAAGTCATTCCCTTTGATTCCTATAACATAATAATGGCATTTTTTGCAATGGAGTACTCTCAGCAATAAAAAGAAATGAATGATAAATACTAGAACATAGATGAGTCAAAATAATTATAAGTATATTTAGTAAAGGAGAAGGCAATGGCAACCCACTCCAGTACTCTTGCCTGGAAAATCCCATGGGCAGAAGTGACTGGTAGGCTGCAGTCCATGGGGTCGCGAAGAGTCGGACACGACTGAACGACTTCACTTTCACTTTTCACTTTCATGCATTGGAGAAGGAAATGGCAACCCACTGCAGTGCTCTTGCCTGGAGAATCCCAGGGACGGCAGAGCCTGATGGGCTGCCGTCTATGGGGTTGCATAGCGTTGGACACGACTGAAGTGACTTAGCAGCAGCAGCAGCATACTTTGTAAAAGAAGCCTGTATATACTTTTGAATCCATAAAGTTTTAGGACATCCAGACAAATCTATGGTAACAGAAAGCAGATAAGTGGCTGCCTGAGGATGAGATGGGATGCGATGGAGAGAAGAAGAGCAAGATGAAAGGACTACAAAGGTACTAGAAAAGTTTTGGATCTTATCCTAACTGATTAAATGTTTCATGAGTATGCACTTATACTAAAACTTGTCACATTGTATACTTGTTTATGTGCACTTTATTCTATGCATGTCAATTATACAGCCATAAAGCTGCTAAAAATTAAATATATGATTGTAAAACCCTAATTGCTATATGCATATTTTTGCTTCAGTTTGATAAACTTGACTTTGGTTATTTGTCCTGTAAACAGGATGTTCATCTCATATTTAGATTTGTACCTATTTTACTTTAACTATACTTTTTTAAAGAAAAGTCACTTCTCTTTTGTTTTTCAAAAGGATAAAAATAATACACTAAAGCTCATGCATTTAAATGTCCTTAAATATATGGTCAGTTTAATATTTTTAAAAATAATGATGATTTTTCCAGGTTTCTTCTCTGTAGTGGTTTTATTTCATCCTCAGCAGGTATCTGCAAATGTCAGTGTCCACAACTGCCAGCACCATTTTGCCATGAAACTATTTTAAATGTTGATTTCAGCTCCAAGGTAACATATTAAGGTTTTCTTAACATTTGCTTAATTCAAACTGTTTAAAATAAATGTGCATAGAATAGCATTAAATATAATTATATAATATGTATAAAGTATGTCTATAAACATTAACATATATATTACATATTTTATATGTAATATATATGTATATATGTTATCTTACACATGTATCAATGTGTTAATATTAATTTAAGATATTGGCCCAGGGTAGGGTTCCTTATTGGAGACTCCATGCAAAGAACCATTGCCTTGCTCAGTCAAATTGTTGGCAAAATTCAGTTCCTTACTATAGTGGGACTGAGGTCCCCATTTCCTTGCTGGCTCTCAACTGAGGGCCTTAATTGGCTTCTAGAGGCCATTTGAAATTCTGTTTATGGTCCCCTTCCTCGTGAGAGCCAGAAACAGTGGCTGAGTCCTTCTTATGCTTTGACTTGCTCCTCCTTGGTCTTTCATCCCTGATCCACACTCCTTCTACATTTAAGGGCTCATGGAGTTGCACTGGATCCAACTGGATAATCCAGAACAACGCTCCTATTTTAAGGTCTTCTGATTAGCAACCTTAATTTTATTATAATCTTAATTCCTTATGAATGTGTGTATATATGTATATGTGTATGACATGTCCTACTTGGTAAGGATTCAATGAAACACAATTAGGAAATATTTACAGTAGTCATTCTATAAAATGAGAAATCACTATTTCTCCTTTATACTGAGAAGGGTGACCAAATGTTTTCTCTTTATGCTGAAGCTGATGAAAAATAGTTTAAGTCACAGAATAAAACCAGTGTTTGAATGTCCCATGAAATTCTTGATTTGAGTGAATTGTGCAAGGAATAAATGCTCTTTTTAAACCACCTTCACATAACTGACAGAGCTGCTTCTTTGGAAAAATGAATTTTAAACTTTCTATTTAGTATATTGTCTAAATGTAATTCAGAATGATTTACAACCTTAAAGCTCCATAACCATGATGCTAATCTGCTGTCAGATGAGTGCTTTCCATAATATTGCAGTAGTTTTTTCCCCTAGTAACAGTTCTTATTCATAAGAAATTAAGGGCGAATAAATATTAATTTTGTGTATAGAATGTTTGTCCGTTCATTTTAAGTTTACCCTCAAAAGAAAACAGAATTCAGTAAAGATATTTTTTACATTTCTAAATTTAAATGCATTCATGATTTTCATTTTAATTAAGAGACTTTAAGCTGCTTTCTTCAAGAAAATTTAGCAATTTGGACAGAGTAGTTAACCTTGGCCCATAGTTATGTTAAAATCTGAAACACCATACCTGATCAAGAGATATCATTCATTTTCACATAATGTTGGCAGACACTTGGCATTTTAAAAACCAGTTTTCAAGTATGAAATTTTCTGGTGTTTCTGGACATTAATCAGAGTCTACCTCTCTTTTTTGTTCAGATCAACATGAAAAATGTCTCTTTCTCTTTTGCATTTTCTTATTGCTTAGGTTTTTGAGTTTGAAGACTATTTCATGAACAAAGTCTGAAGCATGATCTTATTTGATATAATCTAGACTATAGCACAGAGAAATATTTTATATTTACATTTTATCTAAAAAATGAAGACCAATATTATAACTCTTATAACTTAATTCAGAGTGATACGGAATGTGTTTTTAAATAAACATTTTGGAAAAAACACAAATGAAGACATAATACATTGTCACAGTATGATAGCTATCTTCTAATGCAATTCAACTTTTCTTTTTAATTTGACAAAATGAATATTAGTTCATAATTTAGGTATAAGTATTAAATATTAAGTATGACAATTTCAGACACTTTCTGGTGGAGAGGTGTTCTTTCAGATCTTCACAAACTTTTTAATGATATGAATTATGTTGTATCTTATCTTTGAGAGTATATGCTACTCTTGATGTAAGACAAAACCAAATCCAACTGAATATGCTTTGGATTATTAGAAAGAATGTTGCAACTAAATTTCAGGATTAAGAAATAAAAGTTAAAACAAAAGATCCTTAACATGACTCCAGATATTATAAAGAACTTCCAATGACAATATTTTACACAATTTATCCTTCTCTTAAAGATTATTTTTATGAGTTGTCCTTAGAGTAAACATCTGTAATGAACTATCTGTGACATGATATTTTTAGTATTTTAAGAGAAGTAGAGATTTTTAGAGTGACATCAGTAGAATTATAAATTGGATGGACAGGATCATAAAAGTAACTTGGAAACTATTTTTAAAAGTCCAACCCATGACTGCTAAAAGAAGAGTGGAGTATTTCACTTTACTTCGATATTCCCAAACTTCTACAATCAGATATTAACTGCCTTCAGTCATTCCCTCTTTCATCCTCTACTTTGAACTGCTTTTCTCTCTCTCTATACATGGACACCATCAGATGGTCAATACTGAAATCAGATTAATTATATTCTTTGCAGTTAAAGATGGAGAAGTTCTATACATTCAGCAAAAACAAGACTGGGAGCTGACTGTGGCCCAGACCATGAATGCCTTATTGCCAAATTTAGACTTAAATTGAAGAAAGTAGGAAAAACCACTAGACCATTCAGGTATGACTTAAATCAAATCCCTGATGATAATGCAGTGGAAGTGACAAATTGATTCAAGGAATTAGATCTGATAGACAGAGTGGCTGAAGAACAATGAGTGGAGGTTCATGACATTGTATAGGAGGCAAGGACCAAGACCATCACCAAGGAAAATAAATTTAAAAAGGCAACATGGTTGTCTGAGGAGGCCTCACAAATAGCTGTGAAAAGAAGAGAAGCGAAAGGCAAAGTAGAAAAGGAAAGATATACTCATTTGAATGCAGAGTTCCAAAGGATAGAAAGAAGAGATAAGAAAATCTTCCTCTGTGATCAGTGTAAAGAAATAGAGGAAAACAATAGAATGGGAAAGACTAGAGAACTCTTCAAGAAAATTAGAGATACTGAGGGAACATTTCATGCAAAGATGGGCACAATAAAGGACAGATGGTATGGACATAACAGAAGCAGAAGATATTAAGAAGAGGTGGCAAGAATATACAGAAGAACTGTACAAAAATGATCTTCATGACCCAGATAATCATGATGGTGTGATCACTCACCTAGGGCCAGACATACTGGAATAAGAAGTCAAGTGGGCCATAGGAAGCATCACTACAAACAAAGCTAGTGGAGGTGATAGAATTCCAGTTGAGCTATTTCAAATCCTAAAAGATGATGCTATGAAAGCGCTGCACTCAATATATCAGCAAATTTGGAAAACTCAGCAGTGGCTGCAAGACTGAAAAAGGTCAGTTTTGATTGCAATCACAAAGAAAGGCAATGCCAAAGAATGTTCAAACTACTGCACAATTGCACTCACCTCATACACTAGTAAAGTAATGCTCAAAATTCTCCAAGCCAGGCTTCAACAGTACATGATCCGTGAACTTCCCAGATGTTCAAGCTGGATTTAGAAAAGGCAGAAGAACCTGAGATCAAATTGCCAACATCTGTTGGATCATCAAAAAAGCAAGAGAGTTCCAGAAAAACATCTACTTTTGCTTTATTGACTATGCCAAAGCCTTTGACTATGTGGATCACAATAAACTGTGGAAAATTCTTCAAGAGATGGGAGTACCAGACCACCTGATCTGCCTCCTGAGAAATCTGTATGCAGGTCAGGAAGCAACAGTTAGAACTGGACATGGAACAACAAACTGGTTCCAAATAGGGAAAAGAGTACTTCAAGGGTGTATATTGTCACCCTGCTTATTTAACTTATATGCAGAGTACATCATGAGAAACACTGGGCTGGATGAAGCACAAGCTGGAATCAAGACTACCAGGAGAAATATCAATAACCTCAGATATGCAGGTGACACCACCCTTATGGCAGAAAGCAAAAAAGAACTAAAGAGCCTCTTGATGAAAGTGAAAGAGGAGAGTGAAAAGTTGGCTTAAAACTCAACATTCAGAAAACTAAGGTCATGGCATCTGGCCCTGTCTGGTCATGGCATCAGGTCCCATCACTTCATGGTAAATAGATGGGGAAACAATGAAAACAGTGACAGACTTTATTCTGGGGGGCGCCAAAATCAGTTCAGATGGTGACTGCAGCCATGAAATTAAAAGGCGCTTGCTCCTTGGAAGAAAAGTTATGACCAACTTAGACAGCATATTAAAAAGCAGAGACATTATTTTGCCAGCAAAAGTCCATCTAGTCAAAGCTGTGGTTTTTCCAGTAGTCATGTATGGATGTGAAAGTTGGACTACAAAGAAAGCTGAGCGTCGAAGAATTGATGCTTTTGAACTGTGGTAGTTGGAGAAGACTCTTGAGAGTTCCTTGGACTGCAAGGAGATCCAACTAGTCCATCCTAAAAGAAATTGGTCCTGAATATGCATTGTAAGGACTGATGTTGAAACTGAAATTCCGATACTTTGGCCACCTGTCACGAAGAACTGACTCATTAAAAAGACCCTGATGCTGGCAAAGACTGAAGGGGGAAGGACAAGGGGACGACGGAGAATGAGATGGTTGGATGGCATCACCAACTCAAAGGACGTGAGTTTGAGGAAGCTCAGGGAGTTGATGATGTATAGGGAGGCCTGGTATGCTGCAGTCCATGGGGTCTCAAACAGTCAGATATGACCAAGAGACTGAACTGAACTGAAATTTTTGAAGATACAGTGTGTTGGTAGAATGTTTGGGATAATGGAATTGACCTAAGTATAACTGATTATTTAATATTTCACAATAAATTAAATACTTTGTTACTATTATAATCTAGTTGATTATGAGTTCCATTTTTTTCACCTTTAATCATCTCTAAAAGCATGATATAAGCATTGTAAAGTAGGTAACTGGCACGATGTAGCTGTTTTTACCTGGGCATGTGCTACAAAACTTACAGAATGGTCATCGGCAATTTAGAAGAATATCTTAATGCTAATACTGGAATAACATTTTTAAGAAATACACACAAAAAAGATTATGTGGGAAAAAAAACAAAAACGGTGACTGTGAGCTTAAAAGTGATTTGGGAATATCAGATTCTATACATGACGAAATTTTAAGAAAAGCTTAATCAGCTAATTTTATATTTTAACCAGTATACACTATTTTGTATATAGTCAAGGTCTGTCAACATTAATCTAAGAAGCTCTTTCAGGCCAATATAAGTTATAAGTTACAAGAAACATTGTCATAGTTGAATTGGTAGTGCTTTTTAAATAGTGTGTAAAATAATTTATGCACTATTTATGTACAATTATGTAATTTATGTACACTTAAGTAGGTAGACTAACAATTATGACATTTTGATCAGATCATTTAAGGAATTGTCCTCACATTCTCTTATTGATAAAAGTGTCTTTAAATACCATTTTTCTTTCAAAAATAGCACATTCTTTATAGAGTTAGCAAGCATATTATTTCCCTTATTTCTTTTATTTCCTCTATATTCGTTTCCCCCAGTGTAAAGTAAACATACTTACTTACAAGGCATTTTACAAACACTTGTGGAATTGAAACTTCAAAGATTGTTTCAAATGGCTGTTTTGAATTTTGCACCCTTTCTGGGAAGGCTCTAGAAAAAAAGGTTAATGAAACAAACAAATGTGGGGCACATTTAAAATTCAACTTCACTTGTCAGCTCCTTGATTCCATCTCATCATCAGACCTGATGAGACCTGGTTTTGATGGAGGAAAAGTTAGAAAGGAGTAACAACTATCTTATTTACATGAAAATAAAACACTGATTGGCATCTTGATTTTCAAGAACTCAGTGAAATGTGAATAAAATGCATATCTTCTTCTATTGACCTATATGTCAGTTACATATTTTAAACTTCTTTATCTGACATAAAAATTAAAGTGTATGTGTTTTTACTACCATTCAAAAAAAATCTGCTACCCTAGTTCTTAATTTTGCATTGTGAAGTAGCCACAGAAATTTTCAGAAAGGAAAAATAGAAAAGATCTCCAAGCATTAAATAACAACCAATATTCAACCCTCCCAAAAAAAGCAGATCAACCCTCCCAAAAACTGGCCAAGTATTTGCATACTACACAACGTTTTTCTTAATTGTAAGTCACCAATAGCCATAAGGCTGGAATATGCCCATGCATGGTGCTGACAACAGATCAGTTTCTTTTCCAGTGTAAAAATTTGTTTGATCTGCTGCAGTTATGCTGTTGTGGCCTGTTTTCAAAGGCCACAAGTTCTGTTTCATCTATAGATAACATTTCAAAGAAATGTTATATATGTGTTCTGAGGTGTCTGCAGGTATAAATTTGCTTACCTGATTATAGATGTTGCAAAAATTAAAGACAAATAATGATTCATCATCATCTGGAATAAGATAAGTGGAAAATTAATGTTTCCCAAGAAACATTTCTCACCATATTTCTCACAACAGTGTATTTACTTCAGAGCAGAGTGTAGGAAAATTTCTCCAGAAGATGCCAATTCAAAAACAGCCAATTCAGTACGTGAGCTGAAAGAGATGCCAGGTCTAAATGCAGTGCCCAGGCAGGACATGCCTAAAAATACTGGAGGTATAATCAAACAACCTGCTCAGAGCTGTAACAGTAGTGACTTTCAGCAGGTTTACCTCTAGCGTATTAATCTCACCGTACGTGCTATAGTCAGTTAAGAAAGCCTCTGGTGTCTCTTAATAGCAATACTCCCATTAGTTTTTAATTTCATTGAATTTAATCCAGGATTTACACTCAACAAATACTAAATATCTCCTATATGTTAGGTTTTAAGTTATCTGTTTATTTTAGAATGCATATGTTCTATTTCAGATTTTTTTTCAGATTTTCTTCCAGATTTTTTTTTTTTTCTAAATTCGACTATGTTTTTCTTAAGATCATCACTGTCAAACCATTTATGAGGAAAAGAACCTTCCCGGTAAATTTCTCCCTCTTAATTTTTCAGAAGGCAAATTTATAGGACAGAATTTGACTTGTTCCATAAATACAGATCAAGATAACTCACTGTGTCTACTTTCCAAAAAAATAAGTAGGAACTATCAGATTTACCCTGAACTTCACACGGAAAGAGATTGGATCAGGCGTTTAAGGGAAACAGGGACAACTCAGCCAGTAAGTGTCTTTAAAATGTTTATGAGAATTTCTCTGGAGTCCTTAATTGCTCAATTTTAAACTGCCTTCAGCATTTAGCTAGGCACATAGAGCTGGGAGTAGGCCTTGAAAAACAGTTTTGCTGTAGGCTCAGAAATACCTAGGAATAGGTACAGCTGAGAAATGTGTATTAAATGTACACTGGCATTTCTAGGATATTGTTTCTTACAGACATAGTCTTATCCTCTCAGTTCTGTTAACCTTCTACTAACGAATATATTGAATCCTCCACTGCAGTAAAACCTTTGCATTAGAGCTTATCTATAGATGAAACAGAACTTGAGAGATTTTCTTTCAACATCTTGTATTGTACAGTTGTCCTTGCACTTACCAGTACCCTGAGGACTCTCATACCAGTATACTGAGAGTCCCTAAGACCAGGAATCTCAATTTGCAATGCCTTCTGACAGTTATACTTCCTAAAATCATACTTCATCTTTTTCCTTCTGTTCACTTATTGACACTTTAATTTCATAAGTATTATTGACAACCTACTAAATGCCACTTACTGTGTTTGTGGCTTAGGATACAAATATGAATAAAACATGGTAACCAGTCTTAGGGAAGACAGCTTCATAGACTGGTGATTACAATATAACATACTTAGGATAATGCTAATGACATATATCAAATAAATAAATGTATAAAGGAAGAGTAGCAAGAGTGACCTAGAGAGTCAGAAGATTTCCTTAAAAAGGCTACACCTGTGCCTATTCCAAATAATAAGTGTTTTTCAAGAAGAGAAGAAAATTTCAGAATATATTACATAAATGAACAGAAATTACATAGCATAAGGTTCTAGCATAGTCAGGTTCCAGTGAGGGCTCTCTTCCTGCCTTGCAGATGACTGCCTTCTAACTATGTTCTTGTATAGCCTTTCCTTGGTACATGCACAGGGAGGGAAAAGAGAAAAAGACAGTGAGAAGGGAGGGAGAGAGATCTCTTCCTCTTGTAAGGACAAGGAGAAGGGAAGGAGAGAGATCTCATCCTCTCGTAAGGTCACCTGTTCTATCATATTTGAAGCCCGCCATTATGATTTCAGGGTTTTCTGGTGTCTCAGTATTAAAAAAAAAAAAAAAAAAAAAAAAATTCTGTCTGCAATTCAGAAGTCATAGGAGACATAAGTTTGATCCCTGGGTCAGGAAAATCCCCTGGAGAAGGGCATAGCAACCCACTCCAGTGTTCTTGCCTAGAGAATCCCATGGAGTGAGAAGTCTGGTGGGCTATAATCCATAGGGTTGCAAAGAGTTGAAAAACACAACTGAAGTGACTGAGCGCGCACACACACACACACACACACACACACACACACACACACACACACACATTCTGATTTCATCTGGCCTCCTAAAGTGTCCTACCTCTAAAAGCAACCATACTCAAAATTTGTGCTTCAATATGTAGATTTCAGATGAAAGGGGACATTCATTTCAGTACATAGCATTCCTTAATACAGTTAGTAGGTATAAGGGCAAGATAATTCCCATTGTACCTCTACCCAATGATTCCTAGAAATAGTGAATTCTGACTATGAGGAAAAAGGCACTATCTCTTGGTCCTGAGTTTCACACATAAGCTACACACTATATGAAAGTTCCCTAGTTTTGAAAGGCAAATCTCCCAATTGCCACTTTAACCAAAGTATCACCAGGTCATTGCATTGTTCTATGTAGCTAAAAACTACACAGAGAAGGAAATGTGATAAAACCCATAAATTTTCTGGGCATGAGCCATCCTGCAATTTGCTACAAAATGATTTTTTTATATAGAGACAATAACATGTAAATGTCATGACAATATCAAAATCATTTTCTAAGACCATATAAGGTAGCATTGAAAAAACTCTGTTAAGGTATAAAGTGTATATGACATGTGGAAATATTTACATAAGGACAAAAAGCTGTCTTCTTCATGATAGAAAATCTTTATATGTCCACAAGGTGGCAAGGGGAGAAAGCTGACTGGCATCCAGAGGAAGGATCATGTTATCTATCAAATTAGTGAAAAGATGCTTTGCAGTAGATGTTCAGTGAGGATATTTCCATGAGAATTTCTTTACACTCCACCCATTCGGAAAGATTCATTCACATATCCATTATTCAGATCTCCTCGTCATCATTCATCCATTTTTCTAGTCAACCTTTTAGTCATTGCACGTAACTGGGAGTACTTTGCTCTTGTCTCCTTCAATTTGACTTGGACAATCAATATTCTGTTCCATCTCAAGAGGGAGCTTTTCTTCATTGTTGTTTTATAGTTTTCTCCCTAGAAAGGCTGTGGCACTTGATAGAAGCACATAGTATGGGCATCCGAGCAGCCAGTTATGCAGTTGTACTAGTCAGACATTTTCCGATTAGTAAGGCATGCTGTAGTGCACATCCATTTTTTGGATTATTTTAATTCAATAGCATCCACTTCAAAATGGGAATTTGAAATCATATAGTTATATGGTACCAATAGTCAAGTGTTTAAAAACTATCAAATCTGAGTATAAATCTAAAATTTATTTTTCTAATAGAAGATAGATGTCATAATAGAATCACCCTTTGAAATTTGCCAAGAGTTCCACTTAGCATTTTCAACTGCCACAGACATTTTCTATACTATTAAGTTTGCTGGGTAGGAGGTCTAAGTACAGGAATGCTGTGTTATAGCCTTGAGGTAGAGTAGAGCATTTATTTCTTTGTTGCCAATTAAAAAATTGCCTTCTGATTTAGCAAAATATTGAAGCTGCACACCTAGATGTGATGCATATTATTTTTGACATCCAGTTTCATCATGCACCACTTTCTTTGTGGGTTGTAAATGGCTCTACAACTTGTCTCTCACTTTTCAGAGGCTTTTTTGTGAGAATGTCAGTTGGTGTCTTACTTTGACCCCTGTCCATCTGTATTGAGATATAATTGACACCTGATTTGATAAATCATTTTTTGGGGTTTATCTCCCACTACCTAGCAATCACATGTCTTACTAAGGTAATTGTGCTTCTTCGGATTTCTGCTACTGCCTACCTGATATGTTCAGTTAGTGTAGTATCATCAACATAATGGCCAAATGTGGTGGTCTGTAGGATGACCAAACAAAGAAGGTCTCTCTAATCTATTATGAAAGAGAACAGATCAGAAATAATCCTCAGGTAAGACAGTAAATATGAATTTCTCTCCTTGTCAAGTAAAAGCAAATGGCTTCTGATTACATTTGCTGTAATTGTAATTTGTAATTTGTAATAAATTGTAATTTGCTGTAATTGTAATTCTGATTACAATTTCTGATGGAAATTAGGGGGGGGAAGTGTAATATCTAAAGCAGTATACTAGTACAAGTGACTGTATACAACATCTGAACTGTAGCTCTTTTTTGGCATGACTCCTTCTTAAATTTGTAAAAGCCAATCATATTCCAAGATTCATCTATGTGACTTTTGTGCAGGCCGAACAGGAGAGGTAGATGGAGATAAAGTAGGAATCTACTCTTTTTTTTTTTTTTTTCAAATTCTGGTGGTGGCACCAATGTCTGAAATTTCCCTAGGAATGCAGTATGGCTTTCAGTATATTTGGGGAAAGTGAGGTGCTCCATTAGCTTCCACCACCACTGCACATTTCATCAGTAGAGAAAATAATGTGGGTATTGGTATGCATTAAATATAGCTGTTTTCACTAGTCTGGGACTAGGAAAATAATCAGCATGAGTTTTACCTGGACCAAGATTCTGTTTGTCTTCTAATCTCTATAAGCCCCAAATCTGTCCTAAGTGTTTTAAGTCACTAGGGTTTGGTGTCCATCTGGAGCTAGTGTCTACAAAACTCAAAGGCAGAGTTTTTCTTTTTGTCCTGTGCACACTTTCATAAATTGCTGCATGTATTTTTGGGAGAAAATGTGGGGATGATTCCTTTGTGACTGCATTAAAAAATGTTTCTTCAAAGTTAGCTGGCTTTCTCCATAAACAAAAACCAATTTCCCCAGTCATCCTAAAGTAGAGCATTTCTGTGAAACCCTTTGTGAGCCAAAGTGGCATAAAGGGAAAAATATTTCCCACTTTCTGAAAGTTTGCATTATGCCACTTCACTCTTAAGACAGACCTACAATAGTACCTGTTTTTGCTAACTAAAAGAAATCCAAAGAGGAATTTTACTTTTATTTAAAAAGCTGTTACTATACTAATGTGTTTTGTAGAAGTGAAGTGGTATAATGTAAACTTTCAAAAAGTGGGGGATACCTGTATGTTCTGTTAAATGTCTTAAATCTAGAACTTGACTGTGGTGTGATGTGTGCCTGCTCAGTTGTGTCTGACTCTTTGTGACCCCATGGACTGTGACCCACCAGGCTCCTCTGTCCCTGGGATTTCCCAGGCAAAACTACTGGAGTGGGTTGCCATTTCCTGCTTCAGAGTATCTTCCGACCCAGGGATTGAACCAGTGTCTCCTATATTGGCAAGTGAATTCTTGAGCCACTGAGCCAGCTGCAACTCTCAAAACTTGAGTAAGAGAACATAAATCCACTACAACAATTTGAATCAGGCTTCTGCTCACCAGACCTAGAACTTTCCTATTTACATAGTTCAAAGTGCACCTTAATAGTCTCTCCACCTAAGTTACTCTTAGAGATCATTTGATCAATCAGTTATATATCGGCTTGGCCTAAAATTTCATTGGGAACTTTAGTATGATCATATAGGAAAAAGAAAAATGGATGAACTTTTTGGCCAACCTAATACTTTTGCTTGGGATAGGACTCTGATTGTCACCTGTCTCTAAATGTTATTATGGTAATTGTCTTTTTTTTTTTTTTTTTTTTTTTTGCTAATAAGTAAGCATTTCTATTACTGTAGCACATCAAAAATTCTACTACACACATGGAAAATGGGGAGTCCGATTTCATAATAGTAATGCCCATCATCGTCTCCAGCTTAATAAAGGACAGTCACAGAGTTTCTAAGAGGGCTTGGGGGAAACTATGTCCCCTAGGACCGGAAAGGAATGAGAGCTAGTAATCGAGAAAGTAGATTTCATATAGCACATTCATTCCAACATTCTTTGAGCCTTGGGGCGCCTTTCCTGTTCAAACTTCCAAATTCCAGCATATCAATTTCATTGACTATAGGTCTGCTATTAATTCAACACCCTGCTTATTTAACTTATAGGCAGCATACATCAAGAGAAACACTGGGATGGATGAAGCACAAGCTGGAATCAAGATTGCCAGGAGAAATATCAATAACCTCAGATACGCAGATGACACCACCTTTATGGCAGAAAGCAAAGAGGAACTAAAGAACCTCTTGATGAAAGTGAAAGAAGAGAGTGAAAAAGTTGGCTTAAAGTTCAACATCCAGAAAACTAAGATCATAGCATTTGGTCTCATCACTTCATGGCAAATAGATGGGGAAACAGTGGTAACAGTGGCTGACTTTATTTTTGTGGGCTTCAAAATCACTGTAGATGGTGACTGCAACCATGAAATTAAAAGATGCTTGCTCCTTGGAAGGAAAGTTATGACCAACCTAGATAGCATATTAAAAAGCAGAGACATTACTTTGCCAACAAAGGTCCGTCTAGTCAAGACTATGGTTTTTCCAGTAGTCATGTATGGACGTGAGAGTTGGACTATAAAGAAAGCCTAGCACCAAAGAATTGATGCTTTTGAACTGTGGTATTGGAGAAGACTCTTGAGAGTCCCTTGGACTGCAAGGAGATTCAAGCAGTCCATCCTATAGGAGATCAGTGCTGAGTGTTCATTGGAAGGGCTGATGTTGAAGCTGAAACTCCAATACTTTGGCCACATGATGCGAAGAGCTGACTCAGTGGAAAAGACCCTGATGCTGGGAAAGATTGAAGACAGGAGGAGAAGGGGACGGCAGAGGATGAGATGGCTGGATAGCATCCCAGACTCAATGGACATGAGTTTGGGTAAACTCCAGGAGTTGGTGATGGACAGGGAGGCCTGGCGTGCTGCAGTTCATGAGGTCACAATGAGTCGGACATGACTGAGCGAATGAACTGAATTGAACTGAAAATACTATCAATGTTTACTTTTGGTGCTTAAATCAATACAAATCATAAATGCTGAATAAGTGTACTTATTTCAATAAATTCAATCAATGCTGATCATACATTTCACATTACTTGGCCTAGCAACCTTAGAATCCCTCTCAGTCATGCTCTTAAGACTTTTAAGGATACAAATTGGCAGGGTTCTACAGATCTTTCTGAGGATAAGCTACTTTCTTCAAGATTAGTATTTGTATTTCTCCATTAAATAGGTTAGCATTTAGATCTTCCTCTATCCAGAGGCCATAAAAGAATTGGGAGCTAGGTCTAAGGATAACGGGCATATCACTGAAACACAACTTGCTGCAGCTTATGTAGAGAGGATCTACTTTTATTAACAGGAAATCTCAGGTGTTTGGGGGATTCAAATTTCTCACCTTTATCTGTTTCTTCCCTAATGCTTCCATACCATATCCAACTCCCCACTCTTTCATAACCATAGCTTTTTCTCAGCATAGAGTTATAGTAGAATTGCACATTTGATAAGTTAAAGGTACATAATTCTACTTTGGTTATGATTAGCCCTGAGCTTGATCCTATTTTTCAGGACATAAGACAATCTTAAAACTCCCTTTCTATCTGAATACTGCAATTGGTGTCCAGGGCAATAAGTGTTGTTTGTTGTTGCTGCTGGCATTCTCAGATCTTCAGAGAAGATACCTCTATCTATACCTCTATACCTATATATATCTATACCTTCTATTGTCACTATATTTCCTGAGTGCCACAGATACTTGATCACAAAACTTTGCCTTGCATAGGCACTTCAAGTTTTTTCTGTTGTTGACCATTTTTTGGAATTGAGATGTCAACACTTGGCCATTGTTATCCACACCCTTAAAGAAGGATATCCATGTGTTTATAAAAAATGCAAAACAACAAAATCCCACAGTCTTAATTTTTTTAAGGTTTCTTTCCCTAGGGCTATTCCTGGTACCAATTACTCTCTTAATCAGAAAACAGATGGCACACACTAATGGAGTAATTAAGAAAAGCTTAATGTAGGCACCATTTTTCCTTTAAGTAAACCAACAAAGGATATGGAGTACCTCAGGGCTAGCAGACAGTGGAAAGTTATTACCATCTTTAGACTGGAAGTGGTAAACAAAAAGAGCAGTTCCCAGATTTTGGAAGATCCATAGTTTTGCAAAAAAGGCTATCCAACAGGAACACAATCCCTGCCAGTGGCAGCAGGGCATTAGAGGACAAAAAGTTCTGACCTCTCTATCCTTCCATTGATCTTCTGCTGGTGCCTCTAACTGGCTGAAATCAGTCATATTGTAAGAATACAGTCCATACTTTTTCCTCACTATTCTGGATGATTATTTTTATAACTCTCTTTCTCTCAGCTGATGATCTTTGATTTTAGTGAGAAAATCAAAGCAATCAGAAGAGAATTCTTACCTGTTCTCAACAAATATATCAACACACTCAACAGCATCTTTAGCCCCACCACACACTTTCATTTCTGTTACCTGTAGATCAGTTTCCAAGTTTCTAGATAAACCAGTCTTAATACAACATTTGTCACTGAAGCCTTTCACCTGCTGAGGCATTTCTCTCCAGCTATTCTCCCAAATTTCCTTCATGTCAGTGTTTCTTCTCCTTCTTTTTTTTTTTTTTTTTTTTACTACTACCATGAACCCATTGTTCTTGTTCACTTGATAAGCCAAGTCTGACTCTTTGTTGTCTTATGGACTGTAACACATTAAGTTCCTCTGTCCTCCACTATCTCCCAGAGTTTGCTCAAATTCATGTTCATTGAGTCACTGATGTTATCTAACCATCTGATCCACTTCCTCCCCCTTCATCTTTTGCCTTCAATCTTTCCCAGCCTCAGGGTGTTTTCCAATGAGTTGGATCTTTGCATCAGGTGGCCAGAGTATTAGTGCTTCAGCTTCAGTGTCAGTTCTTCCAATGAATATGAAAGGGTTGATTTCCTTTAGGATTGACTGGTTTCATATCCTTGTAGTCCAAGGGACTCTCAAGAGTCTTCTCCAGCACCACCATCTGAAAATATCAATTTTTTGGCACTCAGCCTTCTTTGTGATCCAACTCTCACATCTATACATAACAATTGGAAAAACCACAGCTTTGACTACATTGGACCCTCGTCAGCAAACTGATATCTGTTCTTTGATACATTGTCTAGCTTTGTCATAGCTTTCCTTCCAAGGAGCAAGCGTATTTTAATATCATGGCTGCAGTCACCATCCACATTGATTTTGGAGCCCAAGAAAACAAAACATATCACTGCTTCTACTTTTTCTCCTTTTATTTGCCATGAAGTGCTGAAAGGTGATGACAGGGAAGCCTGGCATGCTGCAGTCCACGGGGTTGCAAAGAGTTGGACATGACTGAGCAACTGAACTGAACTGAAATGATGGAACTGGATATTGTGATCTTAGTTTTTTGAATGTTGAGTTTCAAACCAGTTTTTTCACTCTCCTCTTTCACCCTCATCCAAAGGCTCTTTAGTTTCTCTTCACTTTTGCCATTTGTTTTGTATCATCTACGTAAATTGCTGATATTTCTTCTGGAAATCTTGATTCTAGCTTGTGATGCATCCAAGCTGGCATTTCATATGATGTATTATGCATATAAGTTACAATATACAGTCTTGCTATCCTCCTTTAGCAATTCTTAACCAGTGAGTTGCTCCACGTCCTGTTCTAACTTGCTTCTTGACCTGCATAAACGTTTGCAGGAGACAGGTAAGAGAGTCTGGTACTCTCATCTCTTTGGGAATTTTCCACAGTTTGTTGTGATCCACACAGTCAAAGGTTTTAGCACAGTCAGTGAGGCAGAAGTAGATGTTTTTTATGGAACACTCTTGCTTTCTCCATGACCCAACAAATGATGGCAACCTGATCTCTGGCTCCTCTGCCTCTTCAAACCCAGCTTGTACATCTGGATATTCATGCTTCAGGTGTTGTTGAAGCCTAGCTTGAAGGATTTTGAGCACAACCTTGCTACTATAGCATGGGAAATGAACACAACTCTATGGTAGTTTGAACATTTTTTGGCATTACCATTCTTTTGGATTAGAATGAAAAATGAACCCATTGATATAGTGTTATTTTTTTCCTGACATAAAATGCTTTGTATTGCTCTCCCTCTTGCATCTAGCTTCTATCACATTTATTTTTTCCTTCTTATAGGAAAGCACCATAAAACTTCAATGCTGTTTCCAGAAACTTTCCTACTGTCAACGCCACCCCCATTTAAATCTGGTTTTTATCATGAAGCTGCTCTTGTTAACATCAATAATGACCCAACCTATTAAATCCAAAGGTTAAATTTCAGTCATTTTAATGTCCTCATCAGCAATAGTTGACATAGCTGATTACTCAATCCTTCTTAAATAGTTTATTTTAACTGGTAGAGAGGAATGCATGCATGCTAAGTGGCTTCAGTTGTAGCCGACTCTTTGTGATCCCATGGACTGTAGACTGCCAGGATCCTTTGTCCATGGGATTCTGCCGGGAAGAATACTGGAGTGGGTTGCCATGCCCTCCTCCAGGAGACCTTCCTGACCCAGGGATCGCACCGGTGTCTCTTATGTTTCCTTCATTAGCAGGTGGGTTCTAGAGCCATCTGAGAATACTGCACACTATTAGTTTTCTAACTTTCTCTGTAGCCACTTCTTTTCAGTGTCATTTGCTGTGCTATCATTTTCTTTCCAAACTCTTAATACTGAAATGCCTCAGGCTCAGTGTTTTGTCCTCTTCTTCTGCCTATAGTCACTTCCTTAGTGATTTTATCTAGTCTAATGGCTTTAAATAGCATTTATATATTCAAGACTTCCAAAATAATACCATCATCTTAGATCTCTCATCTAACTTCCAAACTTAAGTATCAACTGCCTTCATGACACTTCTCTTGGGATGCCTAATGTCTTCATCATCTTTCTCTCAAATCTACTTTACTTACAGCCATCCCAATATGAACTAGAGGCAACTTTCCAGTTGGCTAAGAACCATAAATTCATTCTTGACTTCTCTGTTTCACACCAAAACACAAATAATGTTTGCCTCTCCTTTAAAAAATATATCTAGAATCATATTCGTCTATCAATTATTGTAACCATATAGTCTGAATCATCATCATCTCTTATCTGGGTGACTGCAGATTTCTCCCTGGCTTTACTTTTAATTTTAAAGTCTTCTATCAACACTGCAACCAGAATGTTGTATAAAAATCCTTTCAGTGGCTCCTCCTCTCACTGAGAGTAAAGTCAAAAGTCCTTATAATTGCTTAGACAGTCCTACATGGTTGCATCTTCATTAAGTTTTGATTTTATCTTACTGTGGTCTATCTTCCCTATCCCTCTCTCTTAACACTGTTTATTTTCTTTGCCAAACCCTTGAAGACCCTCTGATATCTCTTAGTATAAAGTTTAGGTTTATTGACATGATTTATAGAAACTTAACCTTGTCTTACCAACTTTTTCAGACTCATCTCCTGCCTCCCTTTACTCCCATCAAAATGACCTTCTGAATAACAAGCTCTTCTTTGCCTTAGGGGCCTTCAAGTACTCTGTCTATGCTGAGGATCCTGTTGCCACTATTCTTTCTTTAGTTACACATTATCCTGATCTCAACTCTGACCTCCTAGATTATTACCTGATCTCCACTATTATTCTATTTTTCTGCTAGTTGGCATTGCACTTTATGACAATTGCATATGTGTATACACACAACAATATGAAGAAAGAACATTTAACTGATTTCTTCTCTATGTCTTTGGTGAAGCCTGTAATATTGTTTAAAACATAATATACCCAGAGCAGGTAGTTTTCATTTGTTTCAACATTTCCCTCTTATGTCAGCAAGTATTGTTTACTACAAACCTGTTTTCAGAAGCTTTTTGACCAGGTTTTATTTCGGAATTGCTACAGTTTAAAAAGTTTTTAAATTTAAGAATTTCTATTTTGGTGAGGGGTAGAGAAGCCTGGCGTGCTGCAGTCCACAGCGTAGCAAAGAGTTGGAAGCAACCGAGTGACTGAACAACATTTACCAGAAGTCACCTTTATAACATGGAAAAATGTTCACAGAATGAGAGATGATATTAACTATATATAATCAGCAAAGGACTAGTTTCTAGAACATATCGAGTTTTCTAAAAATCATTAAGAAAATCAGAGTTATCCAATAAATGAACAAAAGATGTAAGAAGACATTTCACAAAAGAGGATATCCAAATTACCAAAAAATATAAAATATATTCATCTGCATTGAGATTGTGTAGCAGAAAATGTAGATAAAAAGCATGATGTGATACCATAAAATACACACCAGAATAATTACAGTAAAATGATAGAAAATATAAAGTATTAAGGGTTTGGGACACCTGAATCTCTCATTACCTGCTGGTGGGAGTAGCGATTAGTAAAACCATTTTGTAAGTCTGCTTGGCAGAATCTGTCAAAGCTAAAAAGGTGCACAGCCAGTAACCCAACAACTCTACTCCTAGATTTATACCTAGCACAAAATGCATATGTTTGTCAAAGATATGTATGAGACTATTCACAGCAGCACTTATAATCCACCAAAATGACAATTACCCAGGTCCCTGTCATTGAGTTAAGTGTGCTCTATTCACAGAGCAAAATGCCATACTGTAACAATGAGAATGAGTAATTATCAACAATATGGAACAATATGGATAAATTTCACACACATAATTTTGAGCAAAATAAGTCATAAAGAAACACACACACACACACACACACATACACCAAGATGTCATTCAAATATGGTACAAAGATACACAAAATAAACCTATGCTGTTAGAAATCAGGGAAGAGGTTACACTCACAGATGGAGTGACTGGAAGGAAAGAGAAACCTCTGTAGTATAGGTAATTATCTGGGGTATTCATTTGTTTGTTCTGTTTTAGGGTTTTTATCTCAGAGAAATTGGGCAAGGCTATTTAGCTGGAAAATGTATCAAGCTGTACATTCATATGTGATCATTTTTGGATGTTGATTAAACTTCAATAGAAAGTTTTTAAAGAGTGGAGAAGAGGTTTTATTTATTTTTCATCAGAAGGTCCCTAATTTTCACTGTATAATACACTTCTCTTTTATGCCATTGTACATATTTTTTCTTTGAATAATAAGATTTTGTTTTTATTAATAGACAAAATTCCAATCCAAGCTGGGCCCCATTATATACATCTTGTATTATATAACATGAGAGAGAGAGGATACAAGCTATTTAATTCTAATATTTCCACTTCTGGAATAAAAACCAGAAGTTTCAGATTTAAATAGTTTTTATTAGAACCACCCATGGCAAGAAAGCAGGCCCAACATGTGTGCCCCAAATTATTCCTGTCATCAGACTTTTCAACATACTCAGAATATGTAATCTTTCATTTTTATGATAGAAATGCATTAACTTATTCAATTTTGCAAACTTTAAAAATATTTTTAAATATTCAAAGCAAAGACCCATCTTAAAAATGTTATGAATATTTCTCTAAGGAAATTTTATGCTGAATTTATTAGAACAAGTAAGTAGACTTTCTTTTGGAAAAAGGAGGGGGAATCCACAATATTAAAAACAGAGACCATAAACATAATACTATGTGCTGCATTATGAATATTTAGATTAGAATTTTCATAATGATTTCTATTTAAAATTCTTACAAGTTCATGTTCCCATGGACTATAAATATTCAATGGTTGATATACTGAAATCCTATTTTTTTTTTTTTTTTTTGTATCTGTAAGAAAATTATCAATCTGGTATGTGAGCTAGGAGCCTTGTTAGGTCTGATGAAAGGGAGCCACTGGGGTTCCTCTCATTTATCATGGAAAAATATCATCATTTTCTGATTTCATATGTCCATCAAATACATTCTACATAATACAAAGTATTCCACACACATATACTCATGCACTCTTTCACAGGTACAACCTAAATACCTGGGCTTCCCAGGTGGTGCTAGTGGTGAAGAATGCACCTGCCAATGCAGGAGATGAAAGAGACACAGGTTTGATCCCTGGGTTGGGAAGATACCCTGGAGGACGGCATGAAAACCCACTCCAGTATTCTTACCTGGAGAATCCCATGGACAGAGGAGCCTAGTGGACTATAGCCCATGGGGTTGCAAAGAGTTGGATACAACTGAGCAACAGTTACTTATTTACTAAAATACACATGCTAAATAAAATGACCCTAAATAAACCAATTAAATAAAATACAATCTTTCTAAGTGCCTTGACAATTTATGTTATTTCACTCATTTCTAACTCATATATTACTTGAAATTACCAAATTCATGTAATTGTCACTATTGGCTTTGGCTTGAGTGTAGAAAGTTGAAACGGAGAAGGCAATGGTAACCCACTGCAGTACTCTTACCTGGAATCTCACATAGACGGAGGAGCTTGGTAGGTTGCAGTCCATGGGGTCGCAAAGAGTCGACACGACTGAGTGATTTCACTTTCACGCATTGGAGAAGGAAATTGCAACCCACTCCAGTATTATTGCCTGGAGAATTCCAGGGACTGCGGAGCCTGGTGGGCTGCCGTCTATGGGGTCGCACAGAGTTGGACACAACTGAAGCGACTTAGCAGCAGCAGCAGCAGCAGAAAGTTGAAAAAGGCATCATTTCTACTGTAACACTAAGCAAAACAACAACTGGTTAATTATTTTTAAGATCAAAGTATTTTAGTGACTCCATCAGTTTCATGAGGTTTCCTGACAATCACATAACTTAAAATCTGAAATGGAGGAATCTTCAAGGGAAAAGTAAATGGGATTACTGGCTTGCCTGTAACAGATACAAACAAGTTGGAAGAAATATTCAGCTGAAATTCTTAATAAATGGCAGAAAGTTGAATGTGCTAGTTCACATATATAGAAACGTGGAATTTTATGAACACAAGAGGAACTGACATCCACTTGAAGGCTCTTTTCCACAGACTTCACTATATGTTCTCAAGAAAGACTGATTAGAGGACCATAGTCTAGACATAGCTTTACTTATCATGCAAGCCTAGAGGAGAAGAAAAATAGCTTCTGTGGAAAGATACAAATTCCCACTGGGATTCTTCTTTCTTATATCTCCTATAGAAGAAAAGTCTAAAGATTCTAAAGGAAGCAAAACAAACACTGCCATCCCCAGGCCATAGATAAAAACCCATTGCATCTAAGGGAAGAGAAACTAACAAAAAACAGCCCCTACTTCTCAGCTTCTCTGGTGACTTTGGTAAAGAATCTGCCTGCAATGCTGGAGACCCAGGTTCAATTCTTTCATTGGGAAGAACTGGAGAAGGAAATGGGAGCCCACTCCCAATATTCTTGTCTGGAGTATCCCATGGACAGAGGAGCCTGGCAGGTTGCAAAGAGTTGGACACAACTGAGTGACTAAACAACACTTTTGGGTAGGCCACGAATATATCCTGAGCTGAGACCATAGGAACTTCTCTACTGCTGAAGAGAGATAGGATCACTGAGAAGTCGCCATTCCTGAGAGCCAGAGACGTAAAACCTGCCTAAGACTGAGGTATGACCACAACAACAGAGATTTCCCTTTCTGCAACCACTACCAACCTAGCAAGTGTAGCAGCTGTCTAATCCTGGAGAAGAATCAAGAGAGAGATATCTTCTTTAAAGGCAGATGTAATGAGAAGACCTAAAACTAAAGGTGGAACAAACAACCAAAAAAACAAACAAACAAAAAAAAAAACCTCTCTGGAAGATCAGTCCCCAACATAAAACAGGTAACTCAGAGGCATTTGAATCCAGTCAGTGATAAACTGAGTGCAGCCAGAGCAAGAAATCAGACCTAGCTAAACCCCTGGCAAAAGTGACTCAAGTTCAGTTCAGTCGCTGAGTCATGTCCGACTTTTTGCAACCCCATGAACCGCAGCACACCAGGCCTCCCTGTCCATCACCAACTCCCAGAGTTTACTTAAACTCATGCCCATCGAGTCGGTGATGCCATCCAATCATCTCATCCTCTGTCGTCCCCTTCTCCTCCTGCCCCCAATCCCTCCCAGCATCAGGATCTTTTCCAATGAGTCAGCTCTTCGCATCAGGTGGTCAAAGTATTGGTTTCAACTTCAGCATCAGTCCTTCCAATGAACACCCAAAACTGATCTCCTTTAGGATGGACTGGTTGGATCTCCTTACAGTCCAAGGGACTCTCTTTGTCTTCTCCAACACTACAGTTCAAAAGCAGCAATTCTTTGGTGCTCAGCTTTCTTCACAGTCCAACTCTCACATCCATTCATGACCACTGGAAAAACCATAGCCTTGACTAGATGAACTTTTGTTGGCAAACCTCGACACTAAAAACAGAATAAAGAGGGTATGTGCATTTCCAAGCAAGAATATAATCTATCTACTTTTCTGCTATTCTACGTAAGCTGCCTGTATTTCATCACCAAATTATAAGCATACCCAGAACCACAAAAAACCATACATGGTCAAGAGACAAAGCAACCAGCAAAACCAGATTCAGATATGACAAAGCTATTGGAACTATCAGAGAGGGAATTTAAAACAAGTTTAGCTAAATCAAAGCCTGTAGTGGAAATGGTAGACAACATGCATTGTCTATGGTACATAATAAAAAAAGAACATAATAGAAATGCTGGAAATGAAATACACAGCAAGTTTGATAAAGAATGTTTCCAGTGGTCCCATCAGTAGATGATATCTGTAAGGAAAAAATCAGGTAACTGAAGATAAAACAATAGAAATTGATCAAACTGAAATGCAAAGAGGAAAAAATGAAACATTAATTTTAAAACAAAATAGAGCATAATGAAGCCAAGGACAATGGGAAAATATAAATTTAGCATATATGTTAGTAGATCTATGAGAGGAGAAAAGTGGAAAAAAAAATGGGGCAAAGATGACAATGTATAAGAAATTTCTATAATTAATGAAAAATAAAAGCAATAGTTTCAGGAAGCTTTGAAAATAAAAAGAAAACAATTAAAACAAAAACAAAATAACAACAAGCTAGTCATAAGTTATTTAAGCAGATAAAAATCTAACATAACTAAAACAGCCAGAGAATATACCATAATGTGTACAGATAAACAACAGTAAAATTTATATCAGAATTTTTGTCAGTGAAAATACAAAAGTGCCATCTTGATTATTCTTAAGAAAGTCAATTCAGAATTGTATACTCAGTGAAGAAATCTTTCAAAAATGAAGCCACAGTAAAGGCTCTTTTTTCAGACACAGAAAAGCAGAGTTCTTTATTGAAGACCTAAATACAATAAATTTTAAAGAAAGTTCTTTTGTCATAAAAAATACAATAGTAAAAGCTTTTATCTACATAGAGAGATTGAATATGTTATTATTCCACATAAAGATGATTATATAGATGAATAATAATAATAAAGATCATTATATAATCTATTTTTTATTCTTGTAGTTGCTCTAAAGGATAACTGACTGCTTTAAACAAATAGTAGCAATGTAGGACTTACGTGGTGGTCCAGTGGTAAAGAATCCATCTGCCAGTGCTAGGGACATGGGTTTGATCCCTGGTCCAGGAAGATCCCATATGCCTCAGGACAACTAAACCTGTGTGCCATAACTTCTGAGCCTGTGCTCTGTAGCCCACAAGATGCAACTACTAAAGCCCTTGTGCCCTACAGCCTGTGTGCTTCAAAAATAGGAGTCACCACAATAAGCCTGCACATGGCAACCAGAGAGTAGCTCCCGCTGACTGCAGCTAGACAAAGCATTTGCACAGCAATGAAGACAGCACAGTCAAAAATAACTAAATAAATATGCTTTAAAAATTACAAAAAATAGTAGCAATGAACTTATGTGTTTATAGCATATGTAGAAATAAAATAGATAGCACAATGGATTAGAGAAGCCATTGTAAGATACTCTCTCTGTACATGAAGTGGTACAGGATTATTTGAAGGTAAATTGGGATTAAAGAGGTATATTGGGTAGTCTAGGATAACAACCAAATTAGTTTTTAAAAATAGGTGTATGTAATGAGTCACAAAGGAGATAAGTTGGATTTATTAAAAAAATAATAATAATAAAAAAAAATGGCAAGAAAAGAAACAGAAGCAAAAACAATTTAAGCAATTAGGAAAAATAATAGACATTAATTCAATTATATTAGCAACAATAAATATTCTATCACACCTACCATACATTCATTTTAGGCAGACAGATTGTCCACCCGAATAACAAACTAAAGCAACAGACAACTCTAAGTCATCTAACGAACAATACCAGTAAAAAAGTATAAAGACACTGATAGGTTAAAGAAAGATGGGGAAAAATATATACCACACAAACATTATCACAACAGCTGAAGTAGCTGTATTGGTATCAGATAATGTAAACCTCAGAATAAGGAATACTGCAAATTATACTTAGAGAAATTGAATAACTATAATGTATCACTCTACAAGAAATTATAACAATCCTAAATGGATAAGTACCTAAAATAGAGCTTCAAATTACATGTAAGAAAACTGACAGTTATAGTTGGAGAATTTATCAAACTCGTCTCAAAAAATGACAAAGCAAGTAACTGTAAACCATTTGGGGTTAAACAGATCTGAAAACAATATAGAAATTTGGCCTAATTTTGATTTAAAGAAGATTTCACCAAACTACAGACCATGCAGTCATTCAATCATACATGCAACTTTTACCAAGATAGATCATACTTGGAGCCATGAAACAAACTTTAACAAATTTAAGCACAAATGATAATTATATAGAGTGTGTTTTAAGACCATAACAAAATTGAAAGGTGTGTTTGTGTGTAAAACTCACGAGTTGATTCTAAAATATTTATGAAAATGCACAGTGCTAAAAATAAGAAAAAGAACAGCCAAGTTTGAGGACACACACTATCTGAATTCAGGAGTCATTGTAAAGCTGCAGTATGTTATTGGAGAAAGAATGGACACATAGATCAGTGAAACAGAATTGAGAAATTAGAAGTAAATATGCACGTATATGGTCAATTGATTTTTGACAAAGGTGCAATCGGAATTCAATGAAAAAATAGTATTTTCAACATATAATGATAAAACAAATTTACATTCATAGGCAAAATAGTTGTATTCCTACCTCATACCATACAAAAAAGAAAACTAGCTCAGAATTAATCACAGACATAAATGCAATAACTAAAACTATAAAACATCTAGAAGAAAACAGAAGAAAATTTTTATGAGATTGGGTTAGGTGAAATTGTATAGACACAACATCAGAAGAATGAATCATAAAAGAAAAAAAAAAATGTAAGAAACTACTTTACATCAAAATCAAGGAATTTACTCCTCAAAGGACACTGGTACAAGGACTGTGGCAGACTGGAAAGAACTAATTTCAAGCACATATCACATAAAATACCTATATCTAGACTATATCTAGATATAGATGGGACTTTCTTGATGTCTCAGACAGTAAAGAATCCATCTGCAACTCAGGAGACCAGGATTCCATCCCTGGATTGGGAAGATCCCCTGGAGAAGGGAATGACAGCCCACTCTAGTATTCTTGCCTGGAGAACTCGGAGCATAGTGGGCTCTAGGGTCACAAAGAGTTAAATACTACTGAGCTACTGACACTTTCACTTTCAGGATATATCTAAAAACTTCCAAAACTCAGTATGAAAATTAATAACAAAAACATAAATAGTAAAATTAGAGTATATATTCTCACAAAAATATTTAGAGCTTTATTCATAGTTGCCCCAACCTAGATACAAACCAAATATACTTCTTCTGAGGAATGGTTGAATGACCCATGGTACATATATGAAATGAAACTCTACTCAGCAATAAAGAGAAGAAAACTTCTGGCATAGACAGCATGGATGATTCCATAGTGTCCATTCCATACATTTCAATGCCAAAATAGTCAGACTCCAAATGCTACATACTTCTGCTGCTAAGTCACTTCAGTCGTGTTCGACTCTGTGAGACCCCATAGACGGCAGTCCACCAGGCTCCCCCATCACTGGGATTCTCCAGGCAAGAACACTGGAGTGGGTTGTCATTTCCTTCTCCAATGCATGAAAGTGAAAAGTGAAAGTGAAGTCACTCAGTTGTGTCCAACTCTTAGCGACCCCATGGACTGCAATCTACCAGGCTCCTCTGTTCATGGATTTTCCAGGCAAGAGTACTGGAGTGGGTTGCCATTGTCTTCTCTGATTGTGTCAGGGGAGTGTGTAATTTTCTTGGTTCTGTCTCGCCACTGCAAAGGTTTGAAATGGGGGACCAGTGTTATAGCTCAGTTACAGGTTAGTTTTATAATAAAGGATAGAAAGCCCTCGACGTGTGAGGGCAGGCAGACCCCAAAGGAGAGGCCTCAGTCTGTCTTGGCTTCCTCCTTTTATATGCTTGCATCCTCTCCACCTTGAGCTTGCCCTATGTAAACTGGGCTAGCCAAGAAGGGGGCATATTAGTTTCATTTGAAGTTCTCACTCCAGTCTATGGATTTTCTTTTGTTTCATTTTTGCAGGTTTTTCCCTGTCTTTGTCTTTTAGCCACCTCCTGTTAGCCCAATTTTGGGCTCCTGTTTCCTATTCTAAATACCTAACATTCACATCCCCCCTCAAGAGATGGGAGGCACAATTCTTTGGGAGTAGGGGCATCAAGGTCTCTCTGGCTACTTCCTGCTGAACTGGGATGGTGAGGGGCATTGGGCCTCTCCTTCTTGCTAATCTCAAGCCTCAGTGTCCTCATAGTGGTGTCTATCCAAGGGTGAGTGATATTTTCCATGGTCGGATATAGTTTTATATATCCTTCTTGAACTGGAACTGCATGTTGCAGATTATTGACCTGCTACTGCTAAGTCACTTCAGTCGTGTCCAACTCTGTGCGACCCCGTAGATGGCAGCCCACCAGGCCCCCCTGTCCCTGGGATTCTCCAGGCAAGAATACTGGAGTGGGTTGACATTTCCTTCTCCAATGCATGAAAGTGAAAAGTGAAAGTGAAGTCACTCTGTCTTGTCCGACTCTTAGTGACCCCATGGACTGCAGCCTACCAGGCTCCTCCATCCATGGGATTTTCCAGGCAAGAGTACTAGAGTGGGGTGCCATTGCCTTCTCCGAGCTTATTGACCTAGGCAGAGACAAAACAGGTTAGACAATTGATAATACATGGAGAAATCAGCATCAATATGCAGCATCAATATGGTGAAAACAGGGATTAGTAAGGGCATTCAGTTCAGTCCAGTTCAGTTCAGTCATTCAGTCATGTCCAACTCTTTGCAACCCCATGAATCGCAGCACGCCAAGCCTCCGTGTCCATCACCAACTCCTGGAGTTTACTCAAATTCATGTCCATCGAGTCGGTGATGCCATCCAGCCATCTCATCCTCTGTCGTCCCCTTCTCCTCCTGCCCCCAATCCCTCCAAGCATCAGGGTCTTTTCCAATGAGTCACCTCTTCTCATCAGGTGGCCAAAGTATTGGAGTTTCAGCTTCAGCATCAGTCCTTCCAATGAACACCCAGGACTGAGCTCCTATAGGATGGACTGGTTGGATCTCCTTGCAGTCCAAGGGACTCTCAAGAGTCTTTTCCAACACCACAATTCAAAAGCATCAATTTTTCAGCGCTCAGCTTTCTTCACAGTCCAACTCTCACATCCATACATGACCACTGGAAAAACCATAGCCTTGACTAGATGGACCTTTGTTGACAAAGTAGTGTCTCTGCTTTTTAATATGCTGTCTAGCTTGGTCATAATTTTCCTTCCAAAGAGTAAGCGTCTTTCAATTTCATGGCTGCAACCACCATCTGCAGTGATTTTGGAGCCCCAAATAATAAAGTCTGACACTGTTTCCACTGTTTTCCCATCTATTTCCTATGAAGTGATGGGACGAGATGTCTTGATCTGTTTTCTGAATGTTGAACTTTAAACCAACTTTTTCACTCTCTTCTTTCACTTTCATTAGGAGGCTTTTTAGTTCCTCTTCACTTTTTGCCGTAAGGGTGGTGTCATCTTCATATCTGAGGTTATTGATATTTCTCCCAGCAATCTTTAGCCAACTCCAAATCTCCCTTGCAAGAAGAAGGATCACCACAAAAGAGACTGTAGCCACCCTGAGAACTCCCCAGCTCATTCTTTGAGGTCCTGTAGGATCTGAATGTTTTTCTTGAGGACCGTGAAAGTTTCTTTAACTTAGCTGGAGGCATTTACCCAGAAACAACATGTCTCATTCAAGATGGCTCAAGTCCCTCCTTGTTCAGGGATCAAGAGATCTATCTTCTGTCTATTCTGGAGTACAACACATGCCAAGCTGTGTTGACTCTTTAGAGCTATCCTGAGAAATTTTATCCCCAGAAACTTGATGTTGGGGATCTTCATTAGAATGGCACTCATTTGTAGTCCTGAATAGTTATCTGAGATTTCCCAGGGGCTCACAGGTGCACTGAGTGTTTTTTTCTGCTTTCTTCCATGGCTTGACTCGTGAGTAGTGAATCCAGGAGTCGTGTCCTGGTACCTTAACTGCTATGGAGGTAGAAAGTATTACAGGGTATGAGCCCTTCCATGTGGGCTGGAGTTGAGCCTTTGGGGACCCATCTTTCCAGACTTTAATAGGACTTGAGTTCCTGGACCACATAGTGGCAGCTCTTTAGAATCTTTTGAGTCCTGGTTGACACCCCACAAATGTATATCCTGTTGGAATTGCCCAGTGGCATGGTATAATACTGGAGCTTCTGAGCCTCTGGATCTAGGAAGAGGTCATTGACATAAACAAAAGGTCTCCCATAGAGAATTTCATAAGGACTAAGACTGACCTGTTCCTTAGGGGCAATACGGCTGTGGAGGAGAGCTATTGGTAAAGCCTCCTTCCATCCAAGGGAAGTCTCCTGGATTATCTTTCTTATCTCTGATTTTAAGAAATGGTTGGCTCTTTCTACTTTTCCTGAAGCCAGAGGTCTCCAGGCACAATAGAGATAGTAAGTAATACCGAATGCTTACCCTGTAGCTCAGTCAGTAAAGAAACTGCCTGCGATTCTGGAGACCTGGGTTTGATTCCTGGTTTGGGAAGATCACCTGGAAAAGGAAATGGCAATCCACCCCAGTATTCTTGCTTGGAAAATCCCATAGGCAGAGGAGACTGGCAGGCTACAGTCCATAGGTCACAAGAGTCAGACAAAACTTAGCACTATCTCTCTTTCTTTCAATGCTTTAGAGATCCATTGGGTGACCTTAGAAGTAAATGATGTCCCATTGTCACCTTGTAATGACCTGGGCAGACTAAATCTCGGAATGATTTCACGGAACAGATTTTTTACCACCTCCTGAGTGTACTCAGGGTCTTCCCTGATAGCTCAGTTGGTAAAGAATCCAGGAGACCTGGAGACCCTGGTTCAATACAGGAGACCCTGATTCAAATCCTGGCTTGGGAAGATCCCCTGGAGAAGGGATAGGCTACTCACTCCAGTATTCTTGGGCTTCCCTTGTGGCTCAGCTGGTAAAGAACCTGCCTGCAATGTGGGAGACCTGGGTTCGATCCCTGGGTTGGAAAGATCCCCTGGAGAAGGGAAAGGCTCCCCACTGCAGTATTCTGGCCTGAAGAATTCCATAGACAGTCCATGGGGTTGCAAATAGTCAGACACCACTGAGTGACTTTCACTTTCACAGTCTTCTCAGTCCAGGTGGGAAGGTCTTCAATCTACCCTGTGAATGTATCTATCATGACTAATAGGTATTTATACCCTTGAGAAACTGGCATCTGGGTGAAGTCCAACTGCTAGTCCTCTTCTGGGTCTGTCCCACACCATTGGATGGCCTGGGCCGGCTTGGGGGTTGTTTAATTGGCAAGTGGGACAAGAGGAGACCACTTGCCTTATAGTCATTTAGAGGCCTGTTCCTTTGAAGGACTTCTCCAGTAATCTTTGGAGAACCTTCTCCTCTAAATGAGTGGTGGCATGTAAGGAATTAATCAACTTCCACTAGAGGCTCCCAGGCAGAAAAAGGAGCCCCTCCTTTTGGAACCACCCCATATAATCTTCTTGAAAGCCCTCACTCTTAGCTTTAAGAGTCTCACCTTCAGTATTGGAAAGAGTTTCTGGCAAATTAGGCTGTGGAACTAAGGTGGCAACCCCTATTAAGTCATTGCTCTGTAGTGCAGCTCTCTTAGATGTCTGATCTCCTGCTTGGTTCCCTCCTGCCACTTCCGTGCTCCCTTTATGGTGTCCTCAACAATGCAAGACTGAAACCTCAGTGGGCAGATGGACTGCCTCCAAGAATCTAAGGATTTGGACGCCATATTAGACTGAGGACCCTCAGGAGGTCAAGCAGTCTCTTTCTTTCCAAATAGCAGCATATGCATGTAGCACTAGAAAAGCATACGTGGAGTCAGTGTAAATAGCTTCTCTTTTTCCTTTTCCCAGCTCTAGAGCTCGAGTCAGGGCTACGAGCTCAGCCAATTGGGCTGAAGTACCTGATGGCAAAGATTTAGCCTTTCAGTTCAGTTCAGTTCAGTCACTCAGTCGTGTCTGACTCTTCGCCAGGCCTCCCTGTCCATCACAAACTCCCAGAGTTTACTCAAACACATGTCCATGTGATGCCATCCAGCCATCTCATCCTCTGTCGTCCCCTTCTCCTCCTGCCCCCAAACCCTCCCAGCATCAGGGTCTTTTCCAATGAGTCAACTCTTTGCATGAGGTTGCAAAGTACTGGAGTTTCAGTTTCAGCATCAGTCCTTCCAATGAACACCCAGGACTGATGTGTTTTAGGATGGACTACTTAGATCTCCTTGCAGTCCAAGGGACTCTCAAGAGCCTTCTCCAACACCACAGTTCAAAAGCATCAATTCTTCGGGGCTCAGCTTTCTTCATGGTCTCAAAATTAGAGACTACTGCATATCCAGCTCTTCTTTTTCCATCCAAGACAAAGTTGCTTCCATTAGTGTACCAGATTTCCTCAGATTGGTCAGAGGATCTTCTGACAATCCCTCTGGGGTTTTGTCCAGTAATCCAAGGTTTCTAGGCAAGAGTGAAAGAGGAGAGAGCCCTTGGGGATAGGCAGGAGGGTAGCTGGTTTACGAACCTCATAAGGGGATATAGTCAGGCCTGGATTTTCCATCAGCACTAATTGATATCTGAGGATCCTTTGATTAGACATCCATAAACGGCCTCTCCCATTCAGGAGTTGCTTCACTTGGTGGCTGGTCAAAATAATTAGTTTGCCCCAAGAGAGAGTTTTAAAGCATCTTCTATCAGGACTGCAATAGCTGCAAGATTTTGAAAGCAGGGAAAGATTTCTTCCTAATAAGGGAGTAGGACACTCAGCGACCACCAGAAACTGGTGGGAAAATATGTGCCTATCCCAGCAACAAAAAAAGTGCTTGGGTAAATCTTTTTGCAAATGTTTTTCTTGCAGCAACCAAAATGGTACAGGTTTGGGAGAAGAAGATTCTGGAGTAGTAGGTCAGGACAGAGTAGGCAGACTCTGTGTCAACCAAGAAATTTTCAGACCTACCTGCCACATCCGGTCACACCTTGACTTGAGCCCCATGATGGTTATCTGTGACAGACAGGCTGGCTGGAACTGACCACTTCGGTCCTCCTGAATGATCGTGAGGGAAGGGTTGGCACTAGATCTTGAGGTTCTTGGGTCCCGAGGTCAGAGTGCTGCCCAATGTCCCAGTTGATGGCATTTGTAGGAAGCCATTTTAGTAGACTTATGGTTTGGACACTCTTTAGCCCACTCTTTAGCCCTGTCTACAGATTAGGCATTTGCCTTGTGCCTTGTCCTTCAAGGACTTGGGGTTTGCCATAGGGCTTCTCTGAAGGGCGGTCAGTATCTGGGCATGCCTTGTCCCTCTCCTTTTCTCCCTTTCCTGGGCCTTGGCCTCTCCTGTTCTCTATTAGAAAAGGTATTGGTGGCTGTCTGGACCATCTCATCTAAAGAGGCAGCAGGGTCCTGCTGCTGTAGCTGTTGTAACTTTAGCCTGATGTCTCATGCACAATGGGACAGGAATTTGTCCTTTAAAATCACCTGTCCCTCATAAGAGTCTACGTCAAAATTGGCAAACTTTTGAAGGGCCTCTTATAGATGTTCCAGAAAGGCAATGGGGTTCTAGTTGGACTCCTGAGTTATTGCTGAGACCAGGTACAGTTCCACAATTAATAGGCTTCCTTCACTTCCTTAGGGGTGAGTCTTTCTGAAGTTTAACCTACCCAGTACTGTTGCAACCTGAGAGCCAGGCATCCCCAGGTCAGGGTGCGGATCCTCAGGCAGGGTGAGGCATGACAACCTCCCGAAGATAAAATCCACAGGCAGGCTGAGGCATGTCTGCCTCCCAAAAATTGGGTTCCTGGGCAGGATGAGGCACGTCAACTGCCTGGAACCCCTGAGCTGGTGGATCCCTGAGCAGGTTGAGGCATGACAGCCCCCCGAGGACAAGATCCCTAGGCAGGTCAAGGCAGGTCAACCTGCTGGGACCCCATGCTAGATCTGGGCATCCCCAAAGTCTCCAGCATAACTAGTACTGGGCATGATGAAGTGGTTGTAATCTTAACTCATTGCTCGTTTGTCTACCACAGATGGGAACAGGTACCATGATATAAAGCAATCCAAGCCTGTGCCCTGAGGCTGGGAACATGGACAAACAACCATAAGCCTTATCCTCTATTGCTCTCAGGGAATGTAAGTCACTGATTTCTTCGCCTAAGAACAGGGAACTTCTTCTCCATAAGAACAGTTTAGGGTGTTTCCAATGATGAACATTTCACTGTCATAGACTTACTTAAGGTAATAATAGAAGTAATGACACAGGAGTGGGTTATCTGGTCCTGTTAGGGGCATTAAGATTATTTTAATAATAAACTGGGTGGAGCAATGTTGCCTACAAAGGGGAAAAGTCCTGGTTGCAGGAGTTAGTAAGTGGCTTAAGAACAAATTGATAAGAGGCAACAAACCAGATGTTCCAAAAAAAGTGGAGTGGAGATTTGATTCAGGGGTATGTTTTTAACTTTAGGAGAATGGTGGTAAGGGTTTGGGTCCAAACGGGCTGCAAGGCTAACTCCCAAAGTGGCAAACATTATCCCTGGAAGTTCAATTGCTCTTGAAGGGATCCCACCAACAGATGGACTTCTAGCAGGCATTGTGGGCCTGTCACCCGCCTTAGTGGGATCACTGAGAGATGCTGTTATTGCATATGTTGTAGGAAACTTGGAAGAAGGCCTGAATTTCTAGAGGGATTGGATATTATATAGTATTTCCCTCCCAAAGGCCAGCTATTTTCTGGTTGTCCCTCCAGAAGATTGTAGAGGTAACATTGTAGGCCCAGATGGGCTCAGGAAAAGAGCATGAAACAGGAAGGAAGGGTGGAGGGCACAAAGAATGACATAGTCCAAGGGTTTAACATAAACTGATTAAAACAAAATGGGTCCAAGATGATAGACAAATCAAATGCAGCTAAACCTTGATCCTCAATCTGCAAGCTAAATGACCCATGAGGCACCATGACTATTTCAAGGCACTGTCAAAAGACCAAGGAGTGGGGAGTTCCCCAATTGTTGGAATGATCCTCCCATTCATTAGCATATGAAATCACCCAGTCCAGGAAAACTAACCACAGGACATTCCATGGCCAAGGGCACTCACCTTCTGTGATGGCCCACACCCCCGTGGAGTGTGCTTTTCTCTAAATCCGAACAAATCTACCACCTTTGGCTGTGTCTCTCACTGATTTTTTTTTTTTTTTTTTTTTCAATGAGACATCAAGAACCTGAGCTTCCTTAGGTCCTGAAACCAGGTATAGTGGGTTTTGGCCAGGTTCAAGTTGCAATCAACGGCAACCCACTCCAGCATTCTTGCCTGGAAAATTCCATGGATGGAGGAACCTCGTATGCTACAGTTCATGGGATCGCAAAGAGTCTGACACAACTGAGTGACTCTGCTTTCTTTTCTTCAAGATGCAGTCAGATATGACTGAGTGACTAAGCATAGTAGAGTCCCTGCCACTTGGGTTTGAATCCCAATCTTAGGTAAACAGTTTCAAACAAAACTTTTCCACTTCAGGAAAGATGATGACCTGCCTAACACTTTGTAAACAGTGGCATACATGGAGAGAGGAGGTGAAGGTCAGGAGGAAAAAGCAGTGGGAAAAACGTGACAAGGAATCCACTTCATAGCCTGCTGGAAAATGTGCTAAATGCCTGACTTGTGCCAACAATTTTCATTGACCTTGTCGACTAAAAAAAGATATACAACTTGAGAGTTGTGAGTTAAGTTCTATTTGAGGCAAAATGAGGACTGAAGCCCAGGAGGCAGCATCTCAGATAGCTCTGATTGACTGCTCCAAAGCAGCAGTGGGGGAAAGGCAGTATATAAGGTTTTGGTGAAGGGGGACTTCAATACCTTTAAGTATTTATTTTACAAAAAGTTTGTTGCTAGTCATGAGGACCTCATGTCACCATGAAGGGATTTAGTGCTTTTCTAGATATGAGGAGATGCAAGGACTGAGATCATAAACTCTGTTCCTTAAAACATCCAACTATCTAAAGACCCGTCCCACCAGATTCCCTGGAGCACAGAGTGCCTCACTCCGCCCTGAACTCCCTCAACAGCTATAGCAGCATGGGGTTCAAACTCCATAGAGGCAATGGAAAATGCTTTTGTGTTCAGTCATTGGCAATGCTCTTGGTAAATGCCAATTTGTAGTTGACAACTGGATCCTTGGCACAAAGAAAATTAAGGACAGAAGAACCCTCACCCACTTGGGTAACAGCTACTAAGGCACAGCAGACAGTAGAGCCTTCAGGACATACTAGGGAATAGCCCCTGCCAGAGTCCCTCAGCTGCACCTACTGCTGCTCACCTGTTTGCAGGGGGTTCAAGGAAATGAGAAATGACAGATAGTAAAGGAATTAAAATTTTGTTACCCATATGCCCTTCCATACCATTTCTGTCCTTTAGTGTACCCATCTTTGCATGAAATGTCCCCTTGGTATCTCCAATTTTCTTGAAGAGATCTCTAGTCTTTCCCTTCTATTATTGTCTTCTATTTCTTTGCACTGATCACTGAGGAAGGCTTTCCTATCTCTCCTTGCTATTCTTTGGAACTCTGCATTCAGATGGGTATATCTTTTCTTTTCTTCTTTGCCTTTAGCTTCTCTTCTATTCTCAGCTATTTGTAAGGCCTCCACAGACAACAATTTTGCCTTTTTGATTTTATTTTTCCTGGGGGTGGTCTTGATCACTGCCTCCTGTAAAGTGTCACAAACCTCCACCCGTATTTCTTCAGGCACTCTATCAGACCTAATCCCTGGAATTTATTTGTCATTTCCACTGTATAACTGTAAGGTATTTGATTTAGGTCATACCTGAATGGTCTAGTGGTTTTCCCTCCTTTCTTCAATTTAAGTCTGAATTTTGCGATAAGATCATGATCTGAACCACAGTCAGCTCCTGGTCTGGTTTTTGCTGACTGTATAGCACTTCTCCATCTTTGGCTGCAAAGAATATAATCAACCTGATTTCAGTGTTGATCATTTTTCAAATCCTAAAAGATGATGCTGTGAATTAGAAAGTGTTGCAGCAATATGTGAGCAAATTTGGAAAACTCAGCAGTGACCACAGGACTGGAAAATGTCAGTTTTCATTCCAATCCCAAAGAAAGGCAATGGCAAGGAAGGTTCAAAGTACCATGCAATTGCACTCATCTCACACGTTAGCAAAGTAATGCTCAAAATTTTCCAAGCCAGGCTTCACTAGTATGAGGATTGTGAACTTCCAGATGTTTAAGCTGGATTTAGAAAAGGCCGAAGAACCAGAGATCAAATTGCCAACATCTGTTGGATCAATGAAAAAGCAAGAGAGTTCCAGAAAAACATCTACTTCTCCTTTATTGGCTACGCCAAAGCCTTTCACTCTGTGGATCACAACAAACTGTGGAAGTTCTTCAAGAGAAGGGAATACCAGACCACCTGACCTGCCTCCTGAGAAATCTGTGTGCAGGTCAAGAAGCAACAGTTAGAACTGGACATGGAACAACAGACTGGTTCCAAATCATGAAACGAGTATGTCAAGGCTGTATATTGTCACCAGTTTTTTTAACTTATATGCAGAGTACATCATGCGAAATGCTGGGCCAGATGAAGCACAAGCTGGAATCAGGATTGCCAGGACAAATATCAATAAACTCAAGTTATACAGATGACACCACCCTTATGGCAGAAAGTGAATTAGAACTAAAGAGCCTCTTGATGAAAGTGAAAGAGGAAGTGAAAAAGTTGGCTTAAAACTCAACATTCAGAAAACTAACATCGTGGCATCCATCTCTATCACTTCATGGCAAATAGATGGGGAAACAATGGAAACAGTGAGAAGCTTTACTTTTGGGGGGCTCCAAAAAGTCTGCAGATTGTGCTGCAGCCATGAAACTAAAAACTTGCTCCTTCGAAGAAAGGCTATGACCTACCTAGACAGCATATTAAAAAGAAGAGACAGGACTTTGCCAACAAATGTTCATCTAGTCAAAGCTATGGTTTTTCCAGTAGTCACGTATGGATGTGAGAGTTGGACTATAAAGAAAGCTTGCTGCTGGAGAATTGATGCTTTTGAACTATGGTGTTGGAGAACACTCTTGAAAGTCCCTTGCAAGGGTATCCAACCAGTCCATCCTAAGGAATCAGTCCTGAATATTCATTGGAAGGGCTGATGCTGAAGCTGAAACTCCAACACTTTGGTCTCCTGATGTGAAGAACTAACTCATTGGAAAAGACCCTGATGCTGGAAAAGATTGTAGGCAGGAGAAGGGGACTACAGATGATGAGATAGTTGGATGGCAGCACTGACTCGATGCACATGAGTGTCAGTAGTCTCTGGGAATTTCTGATGGACAGGGAAGGCTGCCGTGCTGCATTCCTTGGGGTCGCAAAGCATGGAATATGACCCTGTGACTGAACTGAACTGATTGCCTTCCAGCCATAGGAGTGATGACCTCTTATCTTAACCAGAGGTCTTCTGGAATCTGATAGTGAACCACATGAGATTTCTGCTGCGTTTGCTTTTGCTGTCCCTGTTTCCAGCAGGCCAGGCTTCTTGTCACTTCTACTGCACTGGGTCTTCCTCACTTTTAGTTTCCACTGCGGGAGATTTCCCGAGTTGGGCTTCTGCTGTCCCTGGTCTCCGCCTCACAGGGGCCAAACCTAGGTTGTTTCAGCCAGGTAAAATCCAAGAAATGGCACCAGAAATGTTGGTGGAGTGTGTAATTTCCTCTGTCTTGCCGCAGCAAAGATTTGAAACGGCTGACAAGTGTTGTAGCTCGGTTACAGCTTAGTTTTATTTGGCAAGCAAAGGAAAGCTCATCCTTGAGGTGTGAAAGCAGACTGACCCCAAAGGAGAGGTCTCAATCTGTCTTGACTTCCCCCTTTTATACATTTGTCTCCTCCCCACCTTGAGCCTGCCCTATGTAAATTGGGCTAGCCAAGAAGGGTCACATTTGTTTCACCTGAAGTTTTCACTCCAGTCCATGGATTTTCTTTTGTTCTGCTTTTGCAGACTTTTCCCTTCCTTTGTCTTTTAGCCATTGCTATTTTGGACTGCTTTTCCCCATTCTAACTACCTAACAACAGTAAAGCCATTATAGTAACTGACCATATATAACTACTTTTTCAGTGACACTATGACAATCAAAAGGTTTTTTTTTTAACATTCGATGATTGTAGTTTTTTGAAAATTTTCTCATGGAAATTTTGCATAGTTGTGTGCATTTATCAAATCATAATTTGGATCAGATGCATCATTATACATAATACAGAAACATGAAGAGAAAATGCCTCTCATTTTTTCCAAAACCAAACTTTATAAATAAAACTTATGTTTCAGTTACAGAACAAATTACAACATATAACCAAGAATATTCAAAAGAAGAAAAAGAAGAAATAAAAGTGTTTAGCAATAAGATACAGCAGAGAACTTTTAGGCTGTATTTCCAAATCCATCCAAGAGCTATAGGAAAGATAGAAGCCTTCAGATATAAGCTTTCATTATTAAAAACCACTGGGAGCCATTGTAAGAAGACACACATGTTTTACTTAATAGCCCTTTGGGAGCTAAAGATTTATGTTAAGATTACATACATCTCCTTTTTGTTTCCTTTACCTGATTATCAATACATAGCCTGCAGTTCCATAGCTATCTTTTTTATCAGCTATTCACAACATTTTGGTTGTCACAAATTCGCTAGATAATTGGTCTTTCTGCCTTAACTGATTTGAAATACATGTCATTTCAAAACTAAAGGACAATGGACTCAATTTCTAATGACAGGCAAGTACGGTTTTCAAAGGTTGAGTTGATGGAGTTTTGACTAGACAAATGAGCTATTAAGGTCCTTTAAACAATTCGTTAGTTGCTAATGGTTTTAGGGACATCTGTTGATGACACTGAAGTTGATCAATTTTAGGTACAACTTTACTGCTGGGAAATTCAACTACCAAATCACTCAGATTTAAATGAGGTTAATGCCTGCATGTCTCTCTTCTTTGTAGAACACAGCTTCTGATCTTTCTTTGTCATCCTTTGTGCCAAGACAACAAAATAATAAAATATGAAGAGTAAAGTTAATAATTTTTTAACTCAAAAATTTTACACAAATGACAAATTAATTTTGCATTAGTTTTCTGTAAATTTAGAGACTTACATCAATTAACATTTTTGGTACTATAAAGCTTTAGTGCTTAAAAGGAGGAACATAAAAAATGCATCCTTCCAAATTTAATCATGTAAAATAATGCATGTCTTTATTTATTCTAATATATTAATTTCGATTCAATATCCATGCCACAGCCTTTGTCATTTTTGATGTGCCTATTCTCCAGTGGGCTTCCCAGGTAACACTAGTGGTAAAGAACCTGCTTGCCTATGCAGGAGATGCAAGAGACTCAAGTTTAATCCCTGGGTCAGGAAGATCCCCTGGAGAAGGAAATGGAAATCCACACCAGTATTCTTGACTGGAGAATCCCATCAACAGAGGAGCCAGGAAGGCTACAGTCCATGGAGTTGCAAAGAGTTGGACACGACTGATGCAACTTAGCATTCTCAGTGAAGGCAAGACACTTGGATCACATTCAGTGCTAACATATGGGGAAACCTCTCTCTCCATCTTTTGTCAGTCCTCATGAATACATTGCCCATATTTCCTGAATATTATTATCCCATTTGACACGTTCCCTTCGGGTCTGATACCAATGCATTTATCAGGTCATGATACTCTTTTCCCTCTGAAGCCTAGCTCTCTGCCTGAGAAGTTGCCAGGGTGTAAAATGCTGGAGTCAACCAGACCTGGATTTGACCCTTGACTCTACTGTTTAATTGCTGTGTAATCTTGAGCAAATTGCTTCATCATTCCAAGCCTCAGCTTCTTCAGCTCTAATACGGGTAATAAAAAAATCACCAAACTGACTGTGCTGTCAGTGTGTTGTGGTACTGAATAAGAAAATATATGTAAATCACTTAGCATGCTGCTAAACAGACTGTAATGAAGTTAAGCTATTTGGTAGCTATGTATATATTTATCAGCATTAGTTCTTCTTCGAAGATATTGACACAGATCATTGTAAAAACAAAATAAATAAACAAAAAGCAAATGACAGAAATAGCGTGCATGACTTGGTTCATCACAAGTATTAATGCAGCATCTTGATACAGCATCTATGATGTGAAAATAATGAGCAACTGTAACAGAATAAATGGAATAAAAGATATTGTGCCTTCTCTCAAGAACCTTATAATACAACCAAAGAGACAAACATATACCCTCAAAATGACTGCATGTATGCAAGTTTAATGTGTGTGAAGTGCTAATGGAATATTATTATAGGAATTCCCAGAATAAAGTTCAAAATAATGGTTAGATGATAGGTTGAAGCTTAGACATAGAAGCACTAGTTGAAGAATTTGGAGAAAAAATAATTTTTGTTTTTGTTTTTGTTGCTGTTTTTGAGACTCTGAGCATGATGAACATACACAAAACAGATTTCTGAAGGACAAAAATGAATTACTAAAGTAGATAAAGAGTAATCACAAGGAGAACAGAGAAAATAACAGAGAAAGATTTAATCAAGTGTCAAATTCATCCTAGATGCCATATATGACAAATACCAAAACAAAACAAAAAGCTAAGCAAAAATAAAAATAAAGGCCTTTGAATTTTGGTTGAATTGTTTAGAGCACAGAGCAGAGAATTTTTCACTACTGTTAACTCCAGGTTGATGAACAGGTTTTATTTTATCAGAAACATGGACTGAACCTCTACTTATGCCAGGCTAATAATAGTACAGTAACAGTAGTGAGAAAGATAGCAAAAGCATTGATATAATGCTTTGATATAATATTTTGTCAGATGAGATGGAAAAAGGGCTTTCTTTTCTTTCAGAAATTAAATCTCTTAACCCAGATTCAATGAACATGCTTCTAAGAAGCCATTCCATTAGAAAGAACAGTGGTATTAGCACCTCAGAAAAAGACACTTGAGATTGGAGAGAACTTTCTGTGCCCCAATATCCACCATGCTAAGAGGAAGATTCTACTACAGCTGCATAACCCAGCCTTTCGCATGCTCTTTTGCTTGAGTCTACACCAAGACATCTACTTATTTCCTGAAAGGAGCCCTAACTACAGAAAGAAGGACAATGCTTTTAAGTTTTTCCTAAACTTGATATATTAAAGGCGGCTCAGTAGACTCCTTGGAGAAGCTATTATGGAAATTAAAATGCCCTTTTAAAAATCAAATAAATCCCTACTAGAGTTATGTTCCATCTCTATGCCATTTTGCTTCCTTATGAAAAAAAAAAAAAGCTTATGGATAATGTTCACTGCACTGGGAATATCCAAAGCAATGAATGGCTTTTAGAGTTGATTAAATGCTAAAGTGAGGCTTTTTGATAACCATGAGAGCTGACTATTGTAAGTGTACTCTAGTGTCATGAATATTACTGCTAATACATGATAAGATTTTTAAAAGGACATAATAAAGTATAATAAAGAATAGATCACTTCCTTCCCTTTTGAGGTTTGGAAAGAGCTATCTTCTTTTCCTTTGGTCTTCACAGTGGTATTAATAGCAAAAGGGGAGTCCTTTTAAAGTGAATGACTTGGGCAGGGAGGTTACATAATGAGATTAATAACTTAAAGGACTGGACTGTGCAATAGTCTATGATGAGACTAAAGATGTTTTAATATCAAAAAGGGCTTTGTGGCTTGCTGTGGAGAATACAATTTAACATTTGAGGGCTGAGATTGACAGGATCTTTTGTTGATTAATAATGGTGGGTGCATCTTTCTGAAACTGATGAGCTTGGGAGATTGTGAGAAGAGCATTTTATAGTACTGAGACTATATTAATATAAAAATATAATAAGTAGAGGATTATAATGAAATGAACTATTACACTTTGAGTCAATGTTTTAAATTATATTTCAGTTAGAAAAAGTGAAATCTACATATTTAAACAAATGTGTATTCAAAGAATAATAGATTCATAATGGTCAAGAGTTTTTTTGGGGGGGAGAGACTATAGTATTATTACATCTAAAATACATAATGTAAAAAAAATAAAATACATAATGTATATTTTACTTTCCTTATATTAAGTATATATATTTATACCTTGTATAATATATATATACTTCTAATATATATATACTTAAGTATATATATTTATATTACTAAAGACATCAATCATCAATGTCTTACTGATCATCTTCCAAGCATTATATTTGAATTTTACCAGTGTGATTATATTAAAAATTTTCAACAGTTGAATAACGTTTATAAATTGTAAGTGTAAGAATTAAGACTCAAACCCAAACTCTCAAACTTCAAAGCCCAAGACATATATTTGTTTTTATATATTAATATCTCTAGCACATTTTTAAAATATATTAATTCCCCAAGGACTGATAATTAAATAGGGGAGAAGGCACTAATCTCTGTAAAGCTGCAGTAGATAGTTCAATAATAAATTGGGGGAGTAAGAGAACACAGAGATGACCTCCTTCTACATACACATGAAAAATACACCTACATGCAGAGAAATTCTCACTGAAAACAAACCTGAGACTGGCAGAAATTCTCTTATATAATTAAGACTGTAGTAAATATACACACAGATTGGGTAGCAAGGGAAAAGAATTAGGTTGGTCCTATGTCTTTGGAAGAAAACACAGAGTAGAAGGGGGATTATACAGAGACCCTCCCTGGGCGGGCAGTGGGGTGGGGTGGGGGGGTGATTCAAACCATATATTGGGTGGCCCAGCCCTGAGGTCTGACACTGGTAGGATAAATCCCCTTAGTCAGTTTCAAAACCAGTGGGACTGATAGCATAGCTGTAAGCCAAGACTCCACTCATGAAGAACACACATATTTCCCTCAAGGAAAGGAAAGGAAACAGGCTGAAACTGCCTGGAACCCCAGCTGCATTTCTGTGACCACTCCAATGTGCTCCCCAGGCCAAGTTGAGTACCCACTAAGGAATATTTGCTCCAAGGTACAGCTCCAAACTAGAGTGAAGACTGCCTCAGCTGAAGAAAATGCATGGTATTCCAACAAGGCAAGGTCAACCATTTCTGGGAGTCATGGGGGGCAGTGAATCAGATGCAGTCCAGAACTCTGGGTCTGAGACCATCCAACATGCAAGCCAGCCCATGCTGAGTACGTGCCTCAGCCTCTCTTGCTCTGTGATTCACACTTGGCTCTGGTTGTAGCCACTCCATCTGTAGCCATGCCTCCTACCAAAGTGATTGGTAGGGGGTGATATCACCCAGGATATGCTGGGTGATTGCTCCCAGCATCTCAGATAGGAAGACATGAGTCATGCTCGCATCAGATACAACTCTTCCACCAAAGCCACTGGGTTGACACAGATTGTATAGGGATACTCCCACATAAGAACACCACATCAAGACCCCGATATGTAGCTGTTTCAGCTAATTTCACAGAGATAGAAAGTTAAGCCAAATGAGAAGACAGAGGAGGTTGTTTCAAATAAAAAATCACTGAAAAAACAATTAGAGAAACAGATAATTTACCAGTTGAGATCAAAGCAGTAGAGTATTGGCACAAAAACAGACACAAAAATCAGTGCAACAGAATAGAGAGCCCAGAAATAAACTCACGCAACTATGATCAATTAATATAAGACAAAGGAGGCAAGAATACATAACAGAGAAAAGACAGTCTCTCCAATAAGTAATGCTGGAGACACTGGACAGCTACATGTAAAAGAATAAAATTAGACCATTGTCTAATATCATATATAAACATAACTTCAAGAAGGATTAAAGATCTAAATATAAGATTGGAATTTATATAACTCCTAGAATAAAACAAGTTAAACATCCTTTGGCATACATTATAGTAACATTTTTTTTCTTGATTTGTGTTCCAAGGCAAAGGAAACAGAAGAAAAATAAACAAATGGGATCTAATTTAACTTAAAAGCACTTGCACAGCAAAGGAAACCACTGGAAAAATGAAATGACAACCTACTGAATGGGGAACATATTTACAAATGATATTACATATAAGGGGTCAATATTCAACATAAATAAACAGTTCATACAATTCAGTATCAAAAAATGACCCACTTAAAAATGGGCAGAAGGCATGAATAGACAGTTTCCAAAAAAGATATGCAGATAACCAATAGGCACATAAAAACATAAATATTGTATTATTAATAATATTTAGAATTTTTGTCTAAAAATTTATGACTATTGCCTGATCATCAAAAGGGCTTTTTTGAGATGCATAAAAAGTGGTGCACAAGTAAGTTATCCCTGAAACAGAAGAAAGGACTCTTCTCCCACTCTTGTGAACAAGTGGAGGTGTTTTGCACATAAAACAAAACAACTTTCTCACAAATGCATGCTTCTCACTGGTGGAAGATGAGGGGTTGCTGCAGAAGTTAAAACATATGACCTGGTAAGTATTTGATTTGGGGCTTTCCATACAGACAATTTAGTAGGCTAGTTATCAGGAGTGTGAAGGAAAGGATAAAAAGCTGAGTTTTTCTTTCTGACTACTGACCCTGACTCCAAACATTGGTCCTATAACTAATTAAGTTTTCAAGCTTCTGCAGTGGTACATAAGGCCCTATTTCTGTTTTTCACAAATGTTAGGTCTTATGTTTACTATTAGTATCTTCCTAGCTTTTATGTTTTCCTTTGTTTTCTCTTTTGCATTCATGCTTTTCTTGTTTTAGCTCATTTTACTATTATGTTCTTGTAATTTCTTTGTAAATATAATTTGTTTTTAAACTTTATTGAGATATAGTTGATTTACAATATTGGGTTAGTTTTAGGTATATAGCCTTGTGAACCAGCGTGTGTGTGTGTATATGTATGTGCGTGCATGTGTGTGTGTATATATTCTTGCTTATTTTGAGCTATAAGTTACTATAAGATATGAAGTATACTTTCCTATGCTATATAGTAGGTCCTCCTCTTTGGTTATATATTTTATATATGATTGTATATTTTAATCCCAAATTCATAATTTATCCCTTTCTTTCCCTTTGGTAACCATGAGTTTATTTTCTATGTCTATGAGTATATTTAGTTTTGTAAATATGTTAATTTGTATCATTTTTTAGATTCCACCTATAGCATTATCATATGATATTTTCTCTCTCTGTCTGACTTCAGTTAGTAAGCTAATCTCTAGATTCAAACCTGTTGTTGCAGATGGCATCATTTTATTCTTTTTGTGACTGAGTAGTATTCCATTGCATTAGGAAGTTAAAAGACAAAAGTATTAAAATCATCTATATATACAAAACACACTTAAGGGATAAACAAAACAATTAGATATAAAATATGATATCAAAACCAGTCATCAAGAGGGGAGGAAAATAAAAGTACAGGGTATTTAAAATATTTTTGAAATTGAGAGATCAGCAAGCTAAAACAATCATGTTTGTATATAGATTACTAAACCAAAACCTTATGATAGCTGCAAACCAAAATCTTTAATAGATATACAAAGAGAAAAGAAGAAGGAAACCAAGCAAAAAACTAAAGATAGCTATCAAATCACAGTAAAACAAAAGAAGGGAATGAAAAAGACCTACAAAAACAAATCTAAAACAATTAACAAAATGGCAATAAGAATATACAATGTTCTCAATGAATAGTTACCTTAAATTTAAATGAACTAAAGGCTCCAATCAAAAGAGAGATTGACTAAATGGATACAAAAATAAGACCTCCATATATGCTGCTGACAAGAAACCCATTTCAGATCTAGAGACACATATAGACTGAAAGTGAGGGAACAGAAAAAGGTATTCTGTGCAAATGGAAGTCAAAAGATAACAGGGGTATCAACTTATATCAGACAAAACAGAATTTTTTAATTGATTATTTTATCATTAAAACTGTATATAAAAATTCTGAGCTTATTATGTTTTTTTAGGTACTTCAGTTCAGTTCATTTCAGTCGCTCAGTCATGTCTGACTCCTTGCGACACCATGAATCACAGCATGCCAGGCCTCCCTTTCCATCACCAACTCCTGGAGTTTACCACAACTGATGTCCATAGAGTTGGTAATGCCATCCAACCATCTCATCCTCTGTCGTCTTTTCCTGCCCTCAATCTTTCCCAGCATCATGATCTTTTCAAAGGAGTCAGCTCTTCGCATCAGGTGGCCAAAGTATTGGAGTTTCAGTTTCAACATCAGCCCTTCCAATAAACACCCAGGACTGATCTCCTTTAGGATGGACTGCTTGGATCTCCTTACAGTCCAAGGGACTCTCAAGAGTCTTCTCCAACACCACAGTTCAAAAGCATCAATTCTTCGGTGCTCAGATTTCTTTATAGTCCAACTCTCACATCCATACATGACCACTGGAAAAACCATAGTCTTGACTAGATGGACCTTTGTCGGCAAAGTAATATCTCTGCTTTTTAATATGCTGTCTAGGTTGGTCATAACTTTCCTTCCAAGGAGTGTCTTTTAATTTCATGGTTGTAATCACCATCTGCCGTGATTTCGGAGCCCCCAAAAATAAAATCAGCCATTGTTTCCCCATCTATTCACCATGAAGTGATGGGACCAGATATCATGATCTTAGTTTTCTGAATGTTCAGTTTACCCTAATACTCTATCATACTGCTCATGGGGTTCTTGAGGCAAGAATAAAGTGAGTGAAAAAGGTGGCTTAAAACTCAGCATTCAAAAAACTAAGACCATGGTATCCAGTCCCATCACTTCATGCAAATAGATGGGGGAAAGTGGAAACAGTGACAGATTTTGTTTTCTTGGGCTCCAAATCACAGTAATTGGGGCAGATGGGCTAGAAGCCATGGTTCCCAGGCTCTTGGGCACATAAACTCAATAGTTACAAGGCAAGGGTTTAGATGCTCCCAGCATGTGGAATCTTAACCAGGTTAGGTATCAACTCATGTCTCCTGCATTGGCTGATGAATTCTTTACACTGAGTCACCAGGGAAGCTCAATCCTGGATGATTTTTAAGTATACTCAGCTTTGACAAGCAGTTTCCTAAATTACTAAGCTACTTTATGTTAAAGCATTTATATGACTACAAATATTCTATCATTTCTACCCTAAATAACTGTTGGATACTGGGGAAATTGTTTTTTCAGAACAATAAAGACAGTTAAAAAGTAACTCTTAAAGTTGAATTGTATTATGGAACAATTAAGCAGTTCTTATATTGTTCCAACACTGTACTTGAACAGAAAGCAGGAAAGAGGAATTTGAGATATTGTCCTGGAGCCTGCTTTATATTAACCTTACCCAAAGTCATCATTAACTGCTTCATAGTAGTTCTAGAAAGCATCAGATCCCCAGATAATCTCTCTGTAGATTTGCAGTTATACATAAGATTATCAGTATTACTTTCAGTTCAGTTCAATTCAGTTCAGTCGCTCAGTTGTGTCTGACTCTTTGTGACCCCATGAATCGCAGCACACCAGGCCTCCCTGTCCATCACAAACTCCCGGAATTTACTCAAGCTCATGTCCATCGAGTCAGTGATGCCATCCAGCCATCTCATCCTCTGTCATCCCCTTCTCCTCCTGCCCCCAATCCCTCCAAGCATCAGGGTCTTTTCCAACGAGTCAACTCTTCGCATGAGGTGGCCAAAGTATTGGAGTTTCAGCTTCAACATCAGTCCTTCCAATGACCAACCAGGACTTATCTCCTTCAGGATGGACTGGTTGGATCTCCTTGCAGTCCAAAGGACTCTCAAGAGTTTTCTCCAACACCGTAGTTAAAAAGCATCAATTTTTCGGCACTTAGCTTTCTGCACAGTCCAACTCTCACATCCATACATGACCACCAGAAAAACCATAGCCTTGACCAGACCTTTGATGGCAAAGTAATGTCTCTGCTTTTTAATATGCTATCTAGGTTGGTCATAACTTTCCTTCCAAGGAGTAAGTGTCTTTAATTTCATGGCTGCAGTCACCATCTGCAGTGATTTTGGAGCCCCAAGAAATAAAGTCTGACATTGTTTCCACTGTCTCCCCATCTATTTCCCATGAGATGATGGGACCAGATGCCATGATCTTAGTTTTCTGAAAGTTGAGCTTTAAGCCAAATTTTTCACTCTCCTTTTTCACTTTCATCAAGAGGCTTTTTAGTTCCTTCACTTTCTGCCATAAGAGTGGTGTCATCTGCATATCTGAGGTTATTGATATTTCTCCCAGCAATCTTGATTCCAGCTTGTGCTTCCTCCAGCCCAGTGTTTCTCATGATGTACTCTGCATATAAGTTAAATAAGCAGGGTGATGATATACAGCCCTGATGTACTCTTTTTCCTATTTGGAACCAGTCTGTTGTTTTGTGTCCAGCTCTAACTGTTGCTTCCTGACCTGCATATAGGTTTCTCAAGAGGCAGGTCAGATGGTCTGGTATTCCCATCTCCTTCAGAATTTTCCACAGTTTATTGTGATTCACACAGTCGAAGGCTTTGGCATAATCCATAAAGCAGAAATAGGTGTTTTTCTGGAACTCTCTTGCTTTTTTGAAGATCCAGCAGATATTGGCAATTTGATCTCTGGTTTCTCTGCCTTTTCTAAAACCAGCTTGAACATCTGGAAGTTCTCAGTTCTCAGTTCTCACTTCAACAATAGTTGAAGCCTGGCTTGGAGAATTTTGAGCATTACCTTAGTAGTATGTGAGATGAGTGCAATTGTGCAGTAGTTTGAGCATTCTTTAGCCAAGTTAAATTTCTATCACAAGTCTGTCTTTGCTCTTACATTATCTTCTGATACATTCTAAGCTGCTCCAGAGGAAGCTTTATGTCATTGTTCTTATATTCTATGCAAGAAACATGCCTAACACAGAGTAAATTTTCAAAGAATATTTTTATCAATGAATAAATAATAACTATTTATTTAAACAGAAATTTGTTTCTGCAGATCCTGACTTTGATCTCCAATATGATGGTAATTATTTGCATTTTTAAAAAATTTTCCTCCACATAAAAAAACTCTTTAATGTTGTAGGTAGAACATATTTTCCTACCCCAGAGATACTAGGCATAACAAAGTATCTTTTGCCCATTCAGTTTTATTGGATATAACACACAGAGGCCTTAAATATGCACGTGTGGTTCTGCTTGTGTTTGTGCTCTATGATTTGATTTTAAAAGTATAATATGTCTAACGTAGCTGCTGCTCCTTTTGCTTGGGTTCCTGAACAAGAAAAATGGAATAAAAATGTACTGAACCACTGCCTGGATCCAAGTCTCACCAATATGCAGCCTGAAGCAGAGCTGTCCAGACAAGACAGGTCTAGATCAGCTGAACCACTGTTAACTAAGTGACTTGTAGTAATGGGAACCTACTCCTGTGGCAAGAACTAAGTTTTGGAGTAATTTGCTAGCATGATGTTGCAATAATAGGTTTCTGATACAGTTTTACGGAGAGAAAATTGACTACATACAAAAAAAATTAAATAAATGTATTTAGAGTCATGACATAATGTTGAAAGATATATATCTGTTTTCTAATTTAGATGTAGGTAGTTCCATGCATGGATAATAATCCAGAATTCTTATATCATTTTTACTTTTTAAAAAATCTATTCATCATCTTTTTGCTTATTTGAGGGATTAATAATAGAGTAATGCAGGTAAAAAAGAGGTTGGAAATTGCCAATCAGTGCTATTTAGATTCTGGCTTTTTGTATATTAGTCCAGATTCTTAAACTCTGCAAAGTCCATTTTTTCTGCATGAAGTTCTCCCACAAGGAACTTTCCTACGTTGAAATTATTACTATAGTACTTTTAGAAAGTACCTTATATTTAGCACTCAATGATATATTCTTTTGTATTATCTTCCAGAGGTACCGCTGGTAAATTTTATTTCTCTAATGAAACTGCTAACTTTTCAGGTCATCTACTAATTTTATTATGCCCTTCCATAGTGCCTAAAACAATCTTAAATGTAAAGTAGACATTTCATAAACAGAATGACTACACACCACAATTTTTCTGGGATATTCTCATTTATATTTTTTATTCCAGAGTATTACTAATAGCCCTACTCATTCTTAACGTATCTAGCTTGGACAGTGAGTTATCTGGTCAACATATTTTTTTTCTTTTTTTGGCTGCACCGTGCAGTATGTGGGATCTTTGTTCCCTGACCAGAGTTTGAACCTGAGCCCCCTGCAGTGGAAGCACAGAGTCTTAACCACTAGACTACCAGGGAAATCCCTGGTGAACATGCTAAGAAATAACTGCTACATGACTAAATTACCCCTTGGATAAAGTTACGTGTGTACTATCTACCATCAAAATAGATTAAATTTGTAGACATGCTAACAAGTATTAATATATAACAAATTATCATTTTCTTGTGAGTTCTGCTTGTCCCAATAACTGAAGAAAAATAGTGGTTAAACATTTATTTGCCTTCTGCCTTTCAAAGGACAGTGTCTAATATGATATTCATGTCTGGTTTTTCTCATAACATGATATGCTGATATTCGAAATCTTTGTTTGTATAGCAGGAACTCATGGCATATTTCAATTCTATTTATACTTTATTTATATTTCAAAGGCAGAAGCCAAAAGCAAAGTGAGTTCAGCAAAGTATACAGAATAAAACACTTGTGGTTAAGCATTTATCAATGCCTTTGGAGTCAAAAAAGTCAGTGAAAGGCTCTAAGGAGAGATGTATTAAAATCAGAAGAAAACCACATAATGTAATCTAAACTTTTGATTTTCCTTCTCTAGAACTTACATGCTTCTCATTGACTTAAGACTATGGGTCTTAATGAGCAATGGAATAGAGCAATTATAGATTTTAGAGTCATCAACATCTGACTTTAAAAGCTACCTTTGCTATTTACTAACTATGTGACCTTGAACATCTCTGGCAAAGTTGTTTTTAATTTGTAAAATGGAGAAGTTCATGTCTTCTTCTTTGACTATTTTTACTATTCTTTGACTTCTTTGTTTATGCAGTTAAAGAAAAAAATCTATAATACTAAATACAGTGTTTAGCACAAGTCATTGTTCAGAAATGATGTGACTGACATGAATTAACACTTTTTCCAAAGACTAAATTTCATCTCAAATTCCTAAGAATTATTGGAGATTGTGGATTTATTTTGGAGTTTCTCTGGCAATGTTTTAACTTCAGATTTCTGCTCTCCAAAGGACTACTTTATTGATAACATATCTTTTTTTTTTTTTGTATGTTTACCCTTCATTAGGAAAAACTGAACTGTTCTGAGCTGTTTAGTGATGTCAAAGTCTATAGATAAAAGGGAAACGCATTGGCGGAGGGGCTGAAGGTCCTCTGTTACAGCCAGTTCTTGAACAGATGCACACGCTCTCTTGCTTTTGTGTGCTGCTCTGCTACCTGGGCCAGGAAGACCCCTGGAGGAGGGCACGGCTACCCACTCCAGTATTCTGCCTGAAAAATCTCCTGGACAGAGGAGCCTCGTGGGCTACTGTCCATGGGGTTCAAAAGAGTCAGATACAACTGAACACACACGTATGCTTCTACTGTTGCTGGAGGGGAACGATGCTAACTTAGAACAGTATGGTCAAACTATGAAAGACAAAGGGGAATTGAATGCTGAGCTCACATTTATATTCACTAATGCATTTAGTGAAACCTGGGAAATGACAGCAAGACTGCTGCATACATAGCAGGCAGGACAGACATGAACACCATGTTCTTGACCTGGATCAGGGCCACTTGAGGGTGTCTTTATAAATCAGTTTGAGGCTACTTGTAAACTAGTTTCCCCAGTTCAATGTAAAAGCAAATGACCAAGATCTTTATGATTTTGTAGGAATACAGATGTGCCTTTGTGTCTTCTTCTTTATACTTATGAGAAATATATAAGTAATTATGCTGTCCTAATGTTTAAGCAGCAGTTCTTTCTGAACTTTGAAGGGCTTTTATTTAAAACAATTAGAGGGGTATTCCTCCACAGAATGAAAAAGCAGTAACAAATCTACAAGTTGAACAAACCTACAGACACACTTTTGCTTTTGTCAAAATGATTTTGATGTGTAGTAATTCCAGTCTAAGTGCATCTAACCAGGGTTTATCAAAAAGTTCAGTTAATCTAATGTGTAATTTAATCTTTCTCTAGTTCTAGGTTGTTCATTTTGGAGTTTTAGCAATAGTGAGATTTATGGATATACAACATTAATTTGACTGTGTTAAAGATACAATGTTTAAAAGTGCTTAAAAAACCCTAAAACAGAAAACAGTCATGAACTCTTACCCCCCCAAAAAAATAAATAAATAAAAATAAAACTGATATAGAGAACATATTTCATGACAAAATAGCTAAAGGAAAAGGACACAACCAGTTTTCAAACTTTAAGTCAAATGTTCTTGCAGGTCAAGTGAAATATATGTTGGGTACTTTTATTCTTAGACAAGGCAGAGGTTTATGAACAGATCTAAAATATCCTTAAGAAGCACAGATTACTCATATATAGTTATTAAATACTTAAATTTCTTCATAAATCTTAAGGACATCAGTTGTCAGAATATCTGTGCTCTATGGGTTGTCTGTTTTTGTTCCCTTTAATAGCTTAGAGAAGAAGATATGAACTATGAGAATTGTTAAAGCAACAAAAAGTCTTTCTGTGTTTTCTTTTGAGGGAAAAGGTAATCTGTTAAGAAACCTCTTTGACAGGATGATGGAACATACTTCTTTTGTTTTTTTCCCACCGCGTAGAGCCATGAGAATCAAACGAAAGCTAGACTTACTGTAACACATTGACTGACAATTAGATTTTAAAACCCCAGGAAACAGGATCACATAATGGTACCTAATGGGACTCTGAAATAAAGTCTACTGCTCTCAGGTATCATCAGGTAGTGAAATTAAAAGAAAAGCATAGAAACTCAATTATTGCTAGAATCGGCTCGTTAAGTTCGTTGCTGTCACAACTGGAAGATTCTTTAGCTCCATGGCAATAATGTGTATTTTTGGTTTCCTGTACCATTAGAGATTATCATGCCTCATAAACTTAGAAATGTGAATCAAATTTTGGCATCTTTTACACATGGAAATCTTTTGAGACATTTTGTATACACCTTTATCACAAAACAGGGTAATTTTATTAAGATATTTAGGAAATAAAATTTGATAGTAAATATCCTTGAATATGATGACTTGATAATTGTAGTATTATCAGAATCCCATATTTTACTACTGCTTATATAATACATTACTTTCATATCATATCAAGTTACATTGAATGAAACAATACTAAGAATTTGATGAAACAGAGTAGAAAGCAATCATTATTAGAAAAATTTAGACATTCAGGGATAACAAGAATGCAAGCGCAGGCAATAAAAATCATGATTGTTTTACCATTATATTGTATGCTATGATAGCAATAGATGCAAATGTTTGATTTTGTTGTTTGATTAAAAATTTGGCCTTAGAATTTTATTGAATTTTCTTTTCCATAGTCCATTATTAGCAATGATCCAAAAATTAATTAGAAGAATGAAAAATGTATTGCTTGGACTATGACTCAGTCACTAGAGATACAAAAATTTCAGTTAGGAGTTCATTATTCTAAAGTTTTGTTTTGTTTTGTTTTTAAATGCATTTTTAAGTAAAGTTTGTTAATCACAAAGTCCTAATAACTTATATACATTGTTTTTCTTTGGGGGTTAACAAAAAATGTAATGCCAAAAGAGAAACTGATTCTTTTTTTTTTACAAAGGAAAGAGCAAGGCTGACTGCTGACAAATATAAAAAGATGCATTCTTAAGATTCCCAAGGCAGAACATCCCTTGTATCTGTCGAGGCTTGGTTTCAGAAGCTGAGTTCTCCTTAGCTGCATAAAGAGGTGCTTTGGGCAAACTCCCTCAGAAGACATCCTCATTCTCTTTCACAGGAGCAAGAGGATATAAATAGAAAGAATAAAGAAAAACTCAGTGGATTTAGGAAAACCAAGTTGCACCCATGGCAGCTGCTCTACACTTTAAAATATAAACCATTTGAGCCTATTTAATTTCTAAGTTGTTATTCCTTATTCAAGAGACCAAAAAAGTAGTGAGTTTTTACTGAATTCTGGGAAGAAGAGAATTCAAAAAGATATGTTGCTCCAGACATGAGAATAGAAAATCAAAAGACTTAATTGTCATAATTTTGCCTTACTATAAAAAGTCAGGGATGCTTTGTGCAGGGGAAGAAAAAAAAATTGACAAAATACACTGGGAAGTTAAGAATATTAGAATTTATGTAATAATGAAGTTTTGTTTTTCAGAATACTAGGTGATTGCAGTACATCAAATGAAAGTATGAAGTGAAAGTGAAAGTGTCAGTCACTCAGTACTGTCAGTACTCAGTACTGACAGGTACTCAGTACTCAGTACCATTATATCCTGCCAGTCTTCTATGTCCAAGGGATGTTCCAGGCAAGAATACTGGAGTGGATTGCCATTTTCTTCTCCAGGAGATCTTCCCAACCCAAGAACTGAACCCAGGTTTCCCACATTGCGAGCAGACTATTTACTGTCTGAGCCACCAGAGATGAAAGTATGGAAAATGTGAAACATGTTACATTTCAGCAACATTTAAGTTTTTGTTTTTTGTTTTTTTTTTTCCTAGCAGAACTAAGGCATCAACAAGCAAACAATACAATACAAACAGTGGAGTTAAACTCTGGCATTTGATTTCTAAATCATCACACTATAACTTGAAGAAGAATTACATCATGAGTGTTAATTATTTAAGAGACGCTTGGGAGTGACGGGGCGGGTGATAGGGGGTGAAAGAAAGTTGTGAAAAAGCTACAACCTGAATATCATCTTTTTCTTTCAAGTAAGAACATAAAGATACTAAAAGCAACAGTGTGTGATGGTTAAATACATGGTTTTAGACTCAGGTCTGAGTTTGGAGTCCTGCCTTTGTTATACTCCAGATCATTATTATACACCTTATTTCCTTCATTTGCAATATGAGGTTAATAATGATAGTTGTTTCATGCTGTTCTTTTGGAATAACATCAGAGAGTTCACTTAAAGTATTTAGCACACTACCTGGCATAATATACATTAAATAAATATAAGCTTTTCTTATAAAAAGTCACAAGTACACATATCTGTGGTTCAGCTAGTAAAGAATCTGCCTGCAATGTGGGAGACCTGGGTTCAATCCCTGGGTTTGGAAGATCCCCTGGAGAAGGGACAGGCTACCCTCTCCAGTATTCGGGCCTGGAGAATTCCATGGACTGTATAGTCCATGAGGTGGCAAAGAGATGGACATAACTGAGCAACTTTCACACACACACATACACACACACACACACACACACACACACACACACACACACACACACATACACATAAAATGAAATATCTTGCTGCTGCTTGATAAGGTGGTTTTTTGTGATCTTCCCCAAAATGTTCTGCTGGGGAACTGTGTTAAGCTCTGAAATGCCCAAGTTCTACTCAAGAAGTTCACAAATCTTGAGCCCTAGAGCAGGGCCCTGTTCCTTCAGAGAGGCACTGTCAACTCTCTAAGCTAGTAGGCAGCATGGCCCACATGGGTAGCTTTGTTTTTGTTTTTTTGTTTTTAATTCACACAAAAGTTCTCTCGTATTTCAGTTCTGATCACAGTACCCTTCGCACCCATAGAAGTATAGTAAGGTTTCTTAGCCTTGTAAACAGCTCTGCACCTGGGCCAAAGGAGTCACCTCATTTTTGACTTATGAATTGCCATGGGTTTAGTTGTATCTGTTTTAATTCCTAGAGTTATATCACTGAGAATTTTCAATCTATTTCTGTGGTTCTCAGGCAACAGTTTGCCTGTTCACCTTGCTCGTTTAGCAACAATGCATACTGCAGTTAGTTTTTAATATCTCTAACTTTCCTCACTCTCCATGGTTAAAACCTGGGTGATTCACAGAACACAAAGAGAGTGGAAAGGAAGTAATCAGATGTTTTAGAAAGTTTAGAACTTTTGATACAACTGTTTGATTTCGAAGTCAATGATGATTTACTATTTGCATGAAAAATGGCAAATGGTCTGGTATTTTACTCTACTTGTGAATTACAAAGCTAATTTGCTATAGTTTCATAGATGCTCATGAAAAACACAGATTCCTAGGTCAGAGACACAAAACTTTTCATTATTCACTGCAACAGAAGTAATGAGGTTAATGGCATTTTCCTTTTTTTTGTTCACACAGGGTGATGCAAAGAGGGACAGCTGTTACCTGCACATGCAGTGGGTTTCATTACAGGAGAAAAAAACGCCATGAGTGAGGAGCCCCAATCTTTATAAGGGACAGTAAGTATACCTTCTTCCTTTGCTCCAAAAGAAGATACTAATCTAGCATCTAAGGCTTTTCTTTATATAAACATCCTTGAAAAGATATTCCAGAACAAAGAAAATCTCTGTGCTTGCAAGACATGTAGGAACAGGAGCTACCAAGGGAGAACTATCTTCCAAAGATATAAATATTGAAAGGTTTCTTCAAGGGGCATGTGTGTGCGCTCAGCCTCTGTCATGTCCGCCTCTTTATGACCCCATGGACTGTGACCAGCCAGGCTCCTATCTCACTGGAATTCTCCAGTCAGGAATACTGGAGTGGGTTGTCATTTCCTCCTCCATAGAATCTTTCTGACCCAGGGATTGAACCCATGTTTCCTGTGGCTATTGCATTGGCAGGCAGAATCTTTACCACTGAGTCACCTGGGAAGCCCCCTTTCAAGGGACATATCACGTTTAAGCATTAGATGTAGAGATTGTTTTTTATAAATTTGAGCAAAATGTGATTTTAATAAGTATCAGAAAGCTTTCTGAAAATAAATTCAAAGTTCATATCCTTGCAGGGAGAATATCCAAGTGCAATTTTTGCTTAAAAAAGTGAAAAATCTGAAATTATAAGAAGCTCAACTCTCCCCTATTTTTATCCTCTGTTTACTTTATATAAAAAATAAAAAATAATTTACATATAAGTTTGAGCACAGATATCATGGGCTGATTACTCCTAGGTTATTTTCCCTTAAAATAATTACTTTTTCAATTTCAATATAGCTGGAGTGATTGCCTTTAAAAACTAATAGTAAGAAGATTAGGTTTTGAAATAAAGAGGAAAAACAAAGTAATTTTTCAGCTAATGTTCACAGTGAAAGGATTACAACCAAAAATAAATAAGTGAGATAATTATAACTAAAGAAGTTAATTAAGTGATTTTTACAAATATATAAAGTGAAAGGCAAATAGAATAGAGAAAATAGATCCTCTAGTAATAAGCAAAGGAGTAAAATTAATGATGCTACAACACACTTGAATTATTGAATTCCTTCCTTTCATCAGACTTTAACAGAAAAAAAAAAAATGAAGAAAGGAAAACAATTAAAAAATAATGAAGAATTTAAAAAATGCAATGTTCCTTTCCTTACCAAGCAGGTATGGGGAATTGTGAAAACCATTTATATTAAACAACTTTACAGGACTCAAATGGATGAACACTAAGGAACGATGAGCATATTTAATGAACCAATGTATTTTATTTTATTTTTTATTTTTATTTTTTTAGAATTCTTTTATTTTTTATTTTATTTTTTCCATTTATTTTTATTAGGTGGAGTCTAATTACTTTACAATATTGTAGTGATTTTTGTCACACATTGACATGAATCAGCCATGGATTTACATGTGTTCCCCATCCTGAACCCCCCTCCCACATCCCTCCCCATCCCATCCCTCTGGGTCATCCCAGTGCACCAGCCCTGAGCACTTGTCTCATGCATCCAACCTGGACTGGTGATCTGTTTCACACTTGATAATATACATGTTTCGATGCTATTCTCTCAGATCATCCCACCCTCGCCTTCTCCCACAGAATCCAAAAGTTTGTTCTGTACATCTGTGTCTCTTTTTCTGTCTTGCATATAGGGTAATCGTTACCATCTTTCTAAATTCCATATATATGTGTTAGTATGCTGTAATGCTCTTTATCTTTCTGGCTTACTTCACTCTGCATAATGGGCTCCAGTTTCATCCATCTCATTAGAACTGATTCAAATGAATTCTTTTTAATGGCTGAGTAATATTCCATGGTGTATATGTACCACAGCTTCCTTATCCATTTGTCTGCTGATGGGCATCTAGGTTGCTTCCATGTCCTGGCTATTATAAACAGTGCTGCGATGAACATTGGGGTGCACGTGTCTCTTTCAGATCTGGTTTCCTCAGTGTGTATGCCCAGAAGTAGGATTGTTGGGTCATATGGCAGTTCTATTTCCAGTTTTTTAAGGAATCTCCACTCTGTTCTCCATAGTGGCTGTACTAGTTTGCATTCCCACCAACAATGTAAGAGGGTTCCCTTTTCTCCACACCCTCTCCAGCATTTATTGCTTGTAGACTCTTGGATAGCAGCCATCCTGACTGGCGTGTAATGGCACCTCATTGAAGTTTTGATTTGCGTTTCTCTTATAATGAGTGATGTTGAGCATCTTTTCATGTGTTTGTTAGCCATCTGTATGTCTTCTTTGGAGAAATGTTTGTTTAGATCTTTGGCCCATTTTTTGATTGGGTCATTTATTTTTCTGGAATTGAGCTGCAGGAGTTGCTTGTATATTTTTAAGATTACTCCTTTGTCTGTTTATTCATTTGTTATTATTTTCTCCCATTCTGAAAGCTGTCTTTTCACCTTGCTTATAGTTTCCTTTGTTGTGCAAAAGCTTTTAAGTTTCATTAGGTCCCATTTGTTTATTTTTACTTTTATTTCCAGTATTCTGGGAGGTGGGTCATAGAGGATCCTGCTGTGATTTATGTCGGAGAGTGTTTTGCCTATGTTCTTCTCTAGGAGTTTTATAGTTTCTGGTCTTACATTTAGATCTTTAATCCATTTTGAATTTATTTTTGTGTATGGTGTTAGAAAGTGTTCTAGTTTCATTCTTTTACAAGTGGTTAACCAGTTTTCCCAGCACCACTTGTTGAAGAGGTTGTCCTTTTTCCATTATATGTTCTTGCCTCCTTTGTCAAAGATAAGGTGTCCATAGGTTCGTGGATTTATCTCTGGGCTTTTTATGTTGTCCCACTGATCTATATTTCTGTCTTTGTGCCAGTACCATACTGTCTTGATGACTGTGACTTTGTAGTAGAGCCTGAAGTCAGGCAGTGAGCCAATGTATTTTAAATAAACATGAAGAAGGTAATAGGCATTAAGTGATTAGACAGCATAAGTGTATTCAGTGGAAAACATCCAGAATGAAGGTGAACAATTCAAAGGACAAGTGTAATATTCCTCTGGTGTAGAATTTACCAAAAAGGGGGAAAAAAAAAAAAAAATGCGTGATGGCAAAGAAGTAACCTTGAGAATGTAACCACTCAACTTAGAGTATAAAATAGCCCCAAGCAAAAGAAATAATTTTAATAATAGGAATAAATCACTACTGGAACAGATAAAAATGTACCTTAAATTTTATGGAAAAAAATTTAAGTTATAAGTTAGTTTAGCATAATCTTATAACTAATGATTTTGAAAGGAGAGAATGATAGGAGGTTTTAAAAATGGATTTTGATAGTATATTCATAAATAAGCTTGTAGAAAAATAAAGAGGTGTCATCTCCTTAAATAATTTAACTCATATGGCTCAAAATCAACACTATTTCCAAAAAACAGAGAGGGTACTTAAGTAAAAGAAAAAATCTTAGGAAACGACATAAAATAGTAATGATAATATAAATAAAATTAAACCCATAGGAACAAATCTTTTGACAGAAAGAAGGCAACCAAAATCTTACTCACTAAGCTCAACAAACTTGGTTGAGCATATGCCCATAAAGAGTCGGAGTGAGCTTATGCTGCCTGGGGAAGGCCAATTGTTAAGTATCAAATAATTTGCAAGATGGATGCTAAAATGTTGGCAGTTTGATATCAGCCTTAATAGGAGCATTTACAACATGGAAATCAGCAAATGATACAAATCAGGATGATTTTTCTCTGTGATTTTTCTCTTCTTCACTAGTCAACACTGCAGCTACTATGAGAGAGGACTTATCACTGTGGGCTGATTGTGCAGTATTAACAAAAGACAAATTCAGGCTAAACTTATCAAATCCTTTTGTCTCTTTCTTTATTCGGAAACAAGATTTAAACTGGAAAGGATAAACTTACATTGTTAAACAAGGAATTACAGTCTAAGGCCAGAAAGCTTGATCTATCTGGAATTTTAAAATGGTATTTTTTTTCTCAATTATATAAACAATGAATCATCATTATCATGACAAATTTAAAATTTGAAATTTGAAACATCTATAAGCCTATAGTCAAGGGATCAATATCGCTAATATTTCAAGTTATTATAATTAAATATTAAAAAATAAATGTGTGTGTCTTTTTATACATTTAGATAGCATCATGGACTCAACAGACATGAGTCTGAGCAAACTCCAAAAGATCGTGAAGGACAGGGAAGCCTGGCGTGCTACAATCCATGGGGTCACAAAGAGTCGGACACAACTGAGCGACTGAACAGCGATGTTTTTATATACTCTGGCAACTTGCTTTTTGTATACATTTCAGCTGCATAGTGTTTTATTTTAATCATTCTTCTATTTTAATCACTGCAATCATTTTTCCACTGTTGGTTCTTTAGCATGTATTTCTTATACTTAGTTATAAATAAAACTCCAATGAATATTTGTGAACACAGATCGCTACATTCCTGCATATTTCCACAAGCTAAAATTGCCAGAGGAGGAATTACCGAGACTAAGAGAACAAGCATTGTTAAGGCTCTTCCATGTATTACAACAGTTTCTGAGAAAGTAGGTTTGCATCTTAATTTCTTCATCTTTATACATGAATGTCTATCTCTCCACACCTGTCTGCCATGAATGATTATCATTTTTAGGAAATGGAATCAGAGTCAGCATCTGTAAAGGTTTCTTGAATCTGAAGCCAGAGATGCTCTACCACTGAAAGCTGTCAGTCCTCTAGAGTAATACAGCATGTACCCAGGTCCCAAACTGTCCTTCTGAAGTCTTGAAATTTCCCCTATTTTCCCCAGATGCTTCAAATGATCCAGATTTTTTCTCATTTGTTCTGTTTCTCCTATTCAATAGAATTATACTTTCAATTCACTTTGTCTCTAGAAGATGCGGGCTCTCAGCATTGCAGTTAATCCAAAGATTGACATATACTGGACAAATCACTGGTAGTAGATATAGCCAGTGTTACCATTAATAAGTAATGTAAAGGGTGTAAGACTCCTGATTAGCACAGACATTTTCCATTTCCTACCTTTACACTCTCACCTGCAACTTGGGGTTTGACCAGAAGCCAATACTAGAACTCTTACAGTTGATAAAGCTGATTTCTTGTTTTAATTTTCAATTCTTATTTTTAAGAATGAGGTTAAAAATAACACATTTAATTAACTGCCATTGTTTGTTTGTTTTCTTCTAGTAGTTCCCATTAACATCTTTCCTTGTTTCTCTTCCTGGGAGAGAGGAAAATTTCAGTGTAATTCTCACTCAGTATCTAATAGTCCCCATATCCTATCTGTTGATGTTTCGTCACCAAGTTTTGTCCAGCTCTTTTGTGACCCCCTTGATTTAGCCCCTCCTCTGTCCATGGGGTTTCCCAGGCAAGAATACTGGAGTGGGTTGCCATTTCCTTCTCCCGCGGATCTTCGCATCCCAGAGATCTAAGCCATGTGTGTCATGCTGGCAGGTGGATTCTTCACCACGGCACCACCAGGGAAGCCCCAAGATCCTATAGGTTTCGCCTTTTTCTTATTCTCAAGTTTTTCTCCTCCTGTCCTTCCCCATTGTTGCTTTCTCCATCATCTCCCTCATTTATGCATGCATGATAAGCTTTCCACCCACTGCTGCATGAGTAACTGTTCTAAAATAATTAAAAATGAATCATATATTCTTTTAGGTTAAATGCTTTGTTGACTCCCTCTGACTTTACAACTTTGATCTGGCTTCTAGTCTCTATTTTTCTGTTAGATCCATCCATGTATTTTATTCTATAATATTAATACTTAGGAACTCTTGTTCAGTTCTGTAAAAACCTAGAATTTTTCCCCTTTATGAGACTTTACTTCTTTCTTTTTAAAGTACACAGAACCAAACACAATGCTACAGTTAAAATTATACAAAGAAACTCAAATCTCCATTTGATTATTGATTTCTTACTGACTCACATGCCTTACTAATCTTACTGTAAACTCCATCCTCACATATTTTTACAGAAACTGCTATGATGTTTCTTTCATCCTGTACTTGTATAATTGACTTTAGGGTAACTTTGTAGGGTATTGGTTCAGTCCTGTTCAATTTCACTTTATAAAATAAAGGAGAGAAAAAGTAAATTTAAAAAGGACTTGGTACTGTATACAGTAATTAAGAATAATCTGTGTGCTTAGTCGCTCAGTCTTGTCCAACTCTTTGGGACCCCATGGACTGTAGCCCACCAGGCTCCTCTGTCCATGGGACTTTCCAGGCAAGAATACTGGAGTGGGTTTCCATGCCCTCCTTCAGGGAGTCTTTCCAAACCAGAGATCATATCTAGTTCTCTTGCACAGCAGGTGGATTCTTTACTATCTGAGCCACCTGGAAGCCCAAGAATAACCTACTAAGGTCCATAGGGTGCTTTACTACTCATAAAAAAATATAAATAGAAATATAATTCCCTAAAACATTTTTAACTAATGACAATAAGATAAATATAAAAATTGAGAACAAGTGTTTAAAATTTTTTTTTAAATAATTTGATATGTATATGATGCCTAATTCAGTATACAATTTTGGGTTAGTTGAATGTAAATAGTATTTCATTATTAATGAAGAGGAGGCTATGATGTAAAAGAACATTTAAAGTGTTAAACAACCAGCACTGGTTGAGAGATGGAGAAAAATCAAGCAGATTTTGATATTCCAAAATTATTAAAGATTAAATTGCTTCACTTTTTTGTGAGACAAATAAGTTTAGCAGTCCCTTTTGAGAAAATTAGGAAAGTTGTATTCTATAATTTTTGAAGCACTGTCATTGTTAGTATCAATTGTAGGAACAATCTTACACTTGATAAATGTTATATAAACTCAAAATTTAGAGGTAAGGTTTTCACAGCAAATGCCTATAGTTTGCATTTCTGATGAACCAGGCAGCATATGAATCAAAACAGTAGTCCCTGAGATGTAATATATATTGTAGAGTTATAGTGTAACATATTAATTATGGGAACTTCTATTTGCTGAAGAAAATGAAATGTTTATAGTTCTTTATTACCTTAAAATATTATGTGTATCAAAATTTGACCCAGGGTAGTCTGTAAACTGGAAAACTGACTAGCCGTAAGCTCATTATGATATTAATAATACCTAGAATTATTACCCCAATACACAAGAAGAATTGGTTTAATTTCTAAAAAGAAATTAAATGTTGTTATGCTATGAATACAATCTGAGTGAGCATTAATGAAGCATAACATGAGTTAAGAATGTTTTATATAGATGGTTGCTTGAAAATTTTAAAATGTTTTAAAAAAGGAATGACTTATTTTATATATAAAAAAGGTCTACCTGAAAATTTTAAATATTTTATAAATGATTTATAAATATTTTAAAAGGATGACTGCCACTCAGCTTCCATGTTTTATGTCATGCTTGCATTCTACTACTTTCTTTACATTATAGTATTTAAAATTATTTTCAGTTGCTTTTCCAAGATATGCTGGCTGACAGTTACTCTCATCTCAACTCCCTCCCATTATTCACATCTTGTCCCCCGTTGGCTTTACTGATGTCAGAGTGATCTTTCTGAATTGCAAATTTGAGCCTCTAGCTCTTTTCCTTGTAAGCTTTCAATAACAACCTATAGGGTCAAGTCCAATTTTTTAGTGCTCACAGCTTTCATGGGCTGCCCTACCTATTTTCAGTCCTGAGCTGAGACTAATTCTTCCTGATGCAATCTATTCAATGGACACAAAATGCAACCTTCAGTGTCTTTAGTATGCTTGGAACTTATGTGTCCACATGCTTTTGTGCACACTGTTATGTCTGCACTGAATGCTCTTTCCCAACCCCACCTTGTTGGAAAGTCTGATCCCTTCTTCAAAGAATACGCCACGATCTTGAAAGTGAAGCCTCCTTTGACTTCTTCTTCTACTAAGTAGAATTAGTAACTTATTTTTCACCATCCTGAGTTTTCACAAAACATAAACTCTCTCTCTGGTTGTATATACAATCACTTAATAAGAGCAATATAGAAAATATAAATTTCACAGGGTCTTCAATTTTTCATTTAAAAGCAATTCATTTGTTCCATTCTACATTATTGTATATAGATTTTACTACAATTTTCCCCCCCTAAATTTGCACTCAATTTAGTTGAAACAGGAACCTGCCTGTCTGCACTGATGTACTTTCTAAGATTTCTGCTGGGCTGAAAAATCACTGTAGGTACAGTGTTTTTACCCTAAAGATCTGGATCTCATCTAACAATTCTCTAGCTGCTTCTTTTCTGTGTATTATCCTTCTAGCACACCCTGAGATTTTAGTGGCACTCTAATTAAGGTATGCAGATGACACCACCCTTATGCAGAAAGTGAAGAAGAACTAAAGAGCCTCTTGATGAAAGTGAAAGAGGAGAATGAAAAAGTTGGCTTAAAGCTCAACATTCAGAAAATTAAGATCATGGCATCTGGTCCCATCACTTCATGGCCAATAGATGGGGAAACAGTGGCTGACTTCATTTTTCTGGGCTCCAAAATCACTGCAAATGGTGATTGCAGCAATGAAACTAAAAGACGCTTACTCCTTGGAAGGAAAGTTATGACCAACCTAGACAGCATATTAAAAAGCAGAGACATTACTTTGTCAACAAAGGTCCATCTAGTCAAGGCTATGGTTTTTCCAGTGATCATGTATGGATGTGAGAGTTGGACTCTAAAGAAAGCTTAGCGCTGAAGAATAGACGTTTTTGAACTGTGGTGTTGGAGAAGACTCTTGAGAGTCCCTTGGACTGCAAGAAGATTCAACCAGTCCATCCTAAAGGAGATCAGTCCTGGGTGTTCATTAGAAGGACTGGTGTTGAAGCTGAAACTCCACACTTTGGCCACATGATGCGAAGAGCTGACTGATTTGAAAAGACCCTGATGCTGGGAAGGATTGAGGGCAGGAGGAGAAGGGCACGACAGAGGATGAGATGGTTGGGTGGCATCACTGACTCAACAGACATGGCTTTGGGTGGACTCCAGGAGTTGGTGATGGACAGGGAGGCATGGTGTGCTGCAGTTCATGGGGTCACAAAAAGTTGGACATGACTGAGTGACTGAACTGAACTGAATTAATGGGAATATTTGCTTCCTACAATTTTTTTTCTGAGTCCCAAGTATCCTTTATTTTCCCCCAATTGCTCTTTGTTTAGTTTAGCCAAAGTCCATTTTTATTGTTGACTGCCAACATTGCAAACTGATTTACAAGCTTAACAAAAATGGTGAGGTTTAGGTTAGGATCCATATTGACTTGGACTTCTGTAGTGACTCAGTAGCCAAAAATCCTCCCTGCCAACTGGGTTTGATCTCTGGTCAGGAAAGATCCCCTGGAGAAGGAATGACTACCCACTTCAGTACTTTTGCATGGGGAATCCTACGTACAGAGGAGCCTGGTGGGTTACAGTCCATAGGGTTCTAAACAGTCAGGTACAACTGAAGTGACTGAGCATGCACATTATGAATTTAACTGAAGTTCTGGTGGTTTGAAGTACCAATGAGATTTTCTCTGTGAGCTTTTATGTAAGCAGCTTGGATGTATGAGGACAGTGCTACCAAGTAGGATTGGAGATCTAGATATCGATTGGAAATTTATTTACTTGTAAGTGGTAGTTGAAGGCACTGCTTTAGATGAGATCAGCACAGGACATTGCTTGGAGAGAGTAATAGAAAGAGAAATAAAGACATCAATCTGTAAAGAATCATCAAAGATCCTTTTACTGAGAAAATCTATATCTGGATATTCACTTAAAGGAAATAACATTAAATCAAAAAAGACCTATGCCCCAATCGTTTGTCACACTCAGAGACAGTTATTGGGATATTTGTACATTTCTTTTCTTGGAACTATTTGTCCAAATTCACAAGGGAGCATCTTTTGCTGGCTGCCATATTTGTATATTGTTGATTAGAGATAGGGAGACACATGGCACAATCAAGGCTCCAGGATTTTTCCTTTTTGACATTTGAACTGAGAGACATGGAGGTTGAGTGTTGGAAGAATTTATATCAATAAGTGAGTGGAAACACTAGCAAAATAATGCTCAAAACTCTCCAAGCTAGGCTTCAACAGTATGTGAACCAAGAACTTCCAGATGTTCAAGCTGGATTTAGAAATGGCAGAGGAACCAGAGATTAAATTGTCAACATCTGATGGATCATAGAAAAAACAAGAGAATTCCAGAAAAAACATCTACTTCTCCTTCACTGACTACTCTAAAGCCTTTGACTGTATGGATTACAACAAACTGTGGAAAATTCTTAAGGAGATGTGAATACCAGACCACAATAGCTGCCTCCTGAGAAACCTATACGCAGGTCAAGAAGCCATAGCTAGAACCAGACATGGAACGATGGACTAGTTCAAAGTTGGGGAAGGAGTACATCAAGGCTGTGTATTGTCACCCTGCTTATTTAACTTCTCTGCAGAGTACATCATGTGAAATGCTGGGTTGGATGAAGCACAAGCTTGAATCAAGATTTCAGGGAGAAATATCAATAACCTCAGATATGCAAAGCATAGAAGAACTAAAGAACCTCTTGGTGAAGGTGAAAGAGAGTGAAACAGCTTGCTTAAAACTCAACATTCAAAAACTAAGATGATGGGATCTGGTCCCATCACTTCATGGCAAACTGATAAGGAAACAGTGGAAATAGTGACAGACTTTATTTTCTTGGGCTCCAAAATCACTGCAGATGTTGACTGCAGCCATGAAATTAAAAGACACTTGCTCCTTGAAAGAAAATCTACAACCAATCTAGACAGCATTTTAAAAAGCAGAGACATTACTTTGCCAACGAAGGTCCATATAGTCAAATCTATGGTTTTTCCAGTACTCATGTATGGATGTGAGTGTTGTACCGTAAAGAAGGCTGAGCGCTGAAGAACTGATATTTTTGAACTGTGGTGTTGGAGAAGACTCTTTAGAGTCCCTTGGACTGCAAGGAGATCAAACCAGTCAATCCTCAAGGAAATGAATCCTGAATATTCATTGGAAGGACTGAAGCTCCAATACTTTGGCCATCTGATATGAACAGTTGACTCATTGCGAAAGACCCTGATGCTGGAAAAGATTGAAGGCAGGTGGAGAAAGGGATGACAGAGGATCAGATAGTTGGGTGGCATCACTGACTTAATGGATATGGGTTTGAGCAAGCTCTGAGAGATGGTGAAGGGCAGGGAAGCCCGGCCTTCTGAAGTCCATGGGATCATAAAGATACAGATGTGACTGAGTGACTGAACAACAACAAGAACTAAGTGGAAGAGAGAAAATAAAATCCATTTCCTGTGGTGAGCCTCAGAACTGCCCCAGGCTCAGAGCCAACTGAAAAGTTTGTTCAGTTTTTCCTTAGATTGTCAGGGGCAAATATCTATTTTTTCTTTCTTTTTTTTTTTTTTTTTTGAATGAGCTAAGTCCATTTGCTTTCTGTTATACACAACCAGAATAGATTAAGAATGTACTCTTCATTACAGAGGAAACATAGGAGGAAAAAATCTTAATGGCCCCAATAATAGAATAGTTATCCATTTGGCAATCAGAGTATTTTGAAGTTATTAAATGGCATATCTATGAAGAACATGTAACAACCAACACAAAACATATAAGGCAAAAACATGTGAAAGCTAGAAGAATACAAAATTATTTATGCCATATAATAGAAATAACTTTATAGTCTATATAAAGGAAGAATCAAATACTGATAGAAATTGTTTGGGAAAAGATAAAAACATTTAAAGTATAAATGCCTAATGGGTAATAAGACTTTAAATGTCTATTCATATTTGAATATTTACTATTTCTATGACTTCTGAATATGAAAGTAACACATATTTATTGTAACAATAAAAGTAAAGGAAAACACAAGTAAAAAGGGAAGTTTCATACTCATGCAAGATAACCAGTAGAGTAAGAGTTTAATGCAAACACATATCATACCCTTGATTAATACCCTTGATTCCTTCCACGAAAAGAGTGTGATAAAAGCCATTAAAGAAAGTACTTTCTGTAACAAAATATTCTGGATAAAACATCATAAATTTTTTTCTCTATACTGAAGTTATAGTCTCCTCAGCCCCCAAAATCCCAGAAATTGGAGAAGTGAAGGCCCTCACCACTACTCTCTCCCAGACTCATTCATTTTCTTTCTGAGGCTTTTGTGCTACCATCCTGAGCAACCACGTGCCAGAGAAGTGTCAAGTTCAGCTGCATAGTGCTGTTCTGTGGTAATGTTTCATTTCTCTCCATGAGTGTAAGAAACTATTTGATAACTTTGAAATCGGTCTTTCAATGTATATCTAAAAATGACACAATACAAACACATGTTGCTTGTTAGTGAATGTCTATCTTTTTTCTACACATCGTCACGTAACTTAGACATTAGGGGTCTCTCTGCCTTAGTATCCAAAAGGCTGGCCTTGAACCACCATTCCATAGTCTGAAGACTGTACGAAGCTGTACTCCAGTATTCCTTGAATTCAACTGCTGCTACCGCAGCTAAGTCGCTTCAGTCGTGTCCGACTCTGTGCGACCCCATAGACGGCAGCCCACCAGGCTCCGCCTTCCCTGGGGTTCTCCAGGCAAGAGAACCGGAGTGGGTTGCCATTGCCTTCTCCAGTGAATTCAACTAGATACTGTTAAAGGCTTCTTTCTGATACTGATGCATTTATTTTTTGCTCAACTATGCCTTTTTCCACTACTTCTTTGTTTCTCCCCTTGTATCACTCCAAATATCATACAAAGCTCTTGTATATGGAGTCAACTTTACTAGAAGTTTGAGGAAAGAGGGGAAAGTGTCATATGCTTACAGAATTTTGACCTCAGAATTAAATACTAGACATTCTCATTTTGCAGACCCTGCCATGTTGCTGGATAGCACTTTGTTACTTTTTCCTTTTAGAAATTTCACTCTGTCATATAGAGTGAAGTAAGTCAGAGACAGAAAGACAAATATCATTTATATGTGGAATCTAGAAAAATGGTACTGATGAACTTATTTGCAAAGCAGAAATAGAGACACAGATGTAGAGAACAAATATATGGATACCAAGGGGGCAAAGGGAGGAGGTGGGATGAATTGGGAGATTTGTATCAACATATATACATTACTATGCTTAAAATACATAACTAACGGGAAGCGACTGTACAACACAGGGAACTATACTCAATGCTCTCTAGTAACCTAAATGGAAAAGAAATCTTAAAAAAAGGGGGGGGTGTGTGTGACATATGTATAAATCATTCCCTGTGTTGTACAAGAGATATGAACAGCAGTGCATAGCAACTATACTCCCAAAAATTTTTAAAATAAATAAGTAAAATCCCTTATTGGTTTAAACAATAATTTACCTATTTTGATATTTTTGCTCTTGCTAACTCAAGACATTAAAATTGTACTCAATCTCAATTAGCCTAATGAAATAATCTCCAAAATAGCATGCTATCTCCCTAATGAGAATTTGGATGACAATTTTTTTTTTGGATGACAATTTTAAATGAACAATTTTATCAAATAAGCCATCCAAATTTTATCCAAATATAAAATATATATTTTGTTTCATTTAAAAAATGATTTAAATTACATTTGTATTAAGCTGAAGTTGAACAGGTCTATGAGGACCTACAAAACCTTCTAAAACTAATACTGAAAAAGCTGTCCTTCTTTTCATCGTAGGGGACTGGGATGCAAAAATAGGAAGTCAAGACATACCTGGAGTAACAGGATAGTTTGGCCTTGGAGTACAAAATGAAGCAGGGCAAAGGCTAACAATCTCAGTTGGTAAAGAATCTACCTGCAATGCTGCAGACCTTGGTTCATTTCCCGGATTGGGAAGATCTGCTGGAGAAGGGATAGGCCACCCACTCCAGTATTCTTGGACTTTCCTTGTGACTCAGCTGATAAAGAACCCGCCTGTAATGTGGGAAACCTGGGTTTGGTCCGTGGGTTGGGAAGATCCACTGAAGAAGGGAAAAGCTACCCACTCCAGTATTCTAGCCTGGAGAATTCCATGGACTACACAGTCCATGGGGTCGCAAAGAGTAGGACATGATTGGGCAACTTTCACTTTCACAGGCTATCATATCAGTTTTGCCAAGAGAATGTACCAATCATAGCAACCACCCTTTTCCAGCATCACAAAAGACAATGCTACACATGGACTTCACCAGATGGTCAATACCAAAATCAGATTTATTATATTCTTTGTAGCTGAAGATAGAGAAGCTCTACACAGTCGGCAGAAAACAAGATTGAGACCTGTCTGTGGATAAGACCATGAACTCCTTATTACAAATTCAGGCTTAAAGTGAAGAAAGTAGGGAAAAACTTTAGACCATTCAGGTATGACCTAAATCAAATCCCTTATGATTATACAGTGGAAGTGACAAATAGGTCCAAGAGTAGATCAGATAGACAGAGTGCCTGAAGAACTATGGGTGGAGGTTCATAACACTGTACAGAAGGCAGTGATCAAAGTCATCTCCATGAAAAATAAATACAAAAATGCAAAACGGTTGTCTGAGAAGGCCTCACAAATAGCTGAGAAAAGAAAAGAAAGATACAAGGGAGAAAAGGAAAGATATACCCATCTGAATGCAAAGTACCAAAGAATAACAAGGAGAGATAAGAAAGCCTTTTTAAGTGAACAATACAAAGAAATAGAGGAAAACAAAAGAATGGAAAAGATTGGAGATCTCTTCAAGAAAATTAGAGATACCAATGGACATTTCATGCAAAGATGACCATGATAAAGGACAGAAATGTTATTGACCTAAGAGAGGCAGAAGATATTAAGAACAGGTGGCAAGAAATACACAGAACTATACAAAAAAAACATCTTAACGACCCGGGTAACCACAGTGGAGCCATCACTCACCTAGAGCTAGACACACATCCTGGAGTGTGAAGTCTTGTGGGCCTTTGGAAGCATCACTACAAACAAAGTGAGTGGAGATGATGGAATTCCAGTTGAGCTATTACAAATCATAAAAGATGATGCCATTAAAGTGCTGCACACAATATGCCAGCAAATTTGAAAAACTCAGTAGTGGCCATAGGACTGGAAAAAGTCAGTTTTCATTCCAATCCCAAAGAAGAGGAATGACAAAGAGTGTTCAAAGTCCTGCATTATTGCACTCATTTCACATGCTAGCACAGTAATGCTCAAAATCCTTCAAGCTAGATATCAACAGTATGTGAGCCAAAAACTTTCAGATGTACAAGGTGGATTTAGAAAAGGCAGAGGAATCAGAGACCAAGCTGCCAATATCTGCTGGATCACAGAAAACATAAGAGAATTCCAGAAAAACATCTACTTCTACTTCAGCGACTATGCTAAAGCCTTTGACTGCATGTATCACAACAAACTGCGGAAAATTCTTAAAGAGATGGGAATACCAAACCACCTTACCTGCCTCCTGAACCTGTATGCAAGTCAAGTAGCAACAGCTAGAACTGGACGTGGAACAAAGACTGGTTCAAAGCTAGGGAAGGAGAACATCAAGGCTGTTACCCTGCATATTAATTTATATGCAAAGTATATCATGTGAAATGCCAGGTTGGATGGAGCACAAGCTGGAATCAAGATTGTAGGGAGAAATATCAATAACCTCAAATATGCAGATGACATAACCCTAATCACAGAAAGCAAAGAAGAACTAAAAATCCTCTTGATGAAAGTGAAAGAGGAGTCAAAAAGCTGGCTTATAACTCAACATTCAAAAAACGAAGATCATGGAATCTGGTCCCATCACTTCATGGCAAATGGATGGGGAAACAATGGAAATAGTGACAGACTTTACCTTCTTTGACTTCAAAATCACTGTGGACAGTGGCTGCAGCCATGAAATTAAAAGACACTTGTTCCTTGAAAGAAAAGCTATGACAAACCTAGACAGCATATTAAAAAGCAGAAAAATTACTTTGCCTACAAAGCCCATATAGCCAAATCTATGGTTTTTCTAGTAGTTATATATGGATGTGTGAGCTGGACAATAAAAAAGGCTGAGAGCTGAAGAATTGATGCCTTTGAACCATGGTGCTGAAGAAGTCTCTTGAGAGTTCCTTGGACTCAAGATCAAACTAGTTAATCCTAAAGGAAGGTAGTAAAAGGGAGGAAAATAGTCTATTTCTTCATGCAGTGGAGAGCTGTGCTCCCTCGGTCTACTGCAGACTTAGTGTGCTAGAGGACTTTCTCAGTGTTTCTGTTTCATTCTATTTCTGAGGCCCTGAATACCTGCACCATAGAGGGGGCTCTCTCAGAACTGTTACATTTCTGCAGCTGGAGACTACTGATGCATGCTACTCCATGCAAGACTTATGGTGGAGGATGGATGAGAGATTCTTGGTTATCTTAACTTCAGTCTTTGGTGTGTCCTGTGAACCTGTTATTTAAGGATGTTACTATCTTAGTATTTCTGTTTCTCTCCCAACCTTAATAGCCAGACTTTGCCTTGTGCCTGTGATGGTCTTAGGTTATAGAGAATTTCTCACCCTTGCCTCAATAGTAGCAAACATCATCTTTATGTCAATGCGAGATCCTGTGCCCAAGTGGGTTTCCTGCCCCTTCCCTAGGAACCAACAGCTTTGTTTTCAGCTCCTCTTTCCAGAGCAGAATATATTTGCCTGGGACCAGTGGGGGCTTCTCAGGTGGCACTAGGGGTAAAGAACCCACCTGCCATTGCAGGAGACGTAAGAGACATGCTTCGGTCCCTGGGACTAGTAGAAGGAAGGCTCCTCATCTTTCGCAGTAGCAGACTATTGTCAATGTTTCTTGGTGTTATAAACGAAATGTTTCCATCTTCCCCTGCCCCCATCAAATTCACATATTAATGCCCTGAACTCTAATGTGATGATAGTAGAAAGTGAAGCCCTGTGAAAGTAATTAGGGTTTAGATGAGGTCATGAGGGCAGAACATGCATGATGGGATTAGTGCCCATTTTAAAGAAGACAAAAGCTGTGTCAGTGAGGAGACAGCAAGAAGGCAGCTGTTTGCATATCAGGAAAGGCTTCTACCAGAATCTGACCATGTTTTTACCCTGATCTCAGGCTTCCCAGCCTCTGGATCTCTGAGAAATAAATGTCCACCATTTAAGCTGCCTAGTCAATGGTTTTGCATTTTGGTAGCTCTACCGAGATACTTTGCATAATGGTGTGGCTGTCATGGGGACAAGTAAATACCCTTCCCTTCTCTCAGAGACAAATAGCTTTACCTGATATGAGAAAGAGCCTGGAGAAGTGAAGAGGGTTTTGTGCCTGCTGGTCACCAGTGGGAACTTACTCAAGTCCCTGCTCTTCCTCAAGTTTTGTAATTACAGAATGAAGGCCCATGGAAAAAAAGCTTTTGAATGACAACAGATTTTTTCTTATGTCTGAGGTTCCTGGAGATTCTAATTTCTCCTCTAGCCCTCACTCGAGCTTTAAGAGTGTGTTAATATCTTAGAAGTTTTCTTATTATCCACTTTTTTGGTGATTGCCACTTGCCCCAGGTTCCATCCATCATAGGCAAAAGAGTCCATGTATCCTGTCTCTTCAGAGGGCTTGGAATTCAGTGTACTTGATTGCCTGTGCACTAAGCATTCTGAGTAAGACAAACACAAGCTAAGATTTTATAGATTATCTAACTTTTGTGTTCTTAAGGGGGAAGCTATCTACTTCACAGGATTTTCTACAATCTAAGTGGAAACAGAAGTCCATAACCTAACATCAAATTCTGTCACTCATTATTTTTTGACTCCCAAAATATATAATGAAAATGTTATAGGTAATATAACTAAATTTACTACATTATTTTTAATGACTGCATAATAATCCCTAAATCACACAAGTAAGCTAGGATTTATATACTAGCATATTCACTTAGTAAAAAAAAAAAAAAAAAAAAAAAAAAAAAAAAAATTAGTGAAGTTGTTATCTAACATTAAAAATGTTACATTAAAGTTAAACAATTGAAAAAGTTAAAATGTAAAGTTGGTTTCTTTTAAAAGCAACTTCAGTTACCAAAGGAAAAAGTTAGGATTACTACATTAAAATTACAGAATCAAAAATAACCAAGACACTTTTTTAAAGAAGTAAATTATTTATTTATTATAGCTAAGTTAGGTAGGAGAATGAGTTTCCCAGGAGACCCAGTGATAAAAAAACCTGCCTGCCAATGTAGGAGATGCAGGTTCAATCCCTGATTCAGGAAGACCCCTAGAGAAGGAATGACAACCCACTGAAGTGTTCTTGACTGGAGAATTCTATGAAGAGAGGAGCCTGGTCGGCTACAGCCCATGAGGTCACAAAGAATCAGACATGCTGAGTGACTAAGCATGCACCATGAACACACACATGGGTAGAAGGAACATGAAATGGGAAACACTTGTGTTTCTTTCACTTCAACAGTAGAATTAATAAACACAGGACTTTACAAATAAAACATATTAGAAACATTATAAAATTTAATGATTATTTATATTACACTAGGCTCTTTGCTAAGACTTGTGACTATAAGAATTTTAAAAAGGATTATTTCTGAACTGAGAGCTTATGTAGAATGATGTCTATACACTTCGGGGACTGGGTTGAACAAGGATTTATTGAGACATGGCATTTGAGATTGATTGTAAAGAATGCATATGCATTTATCACATAGAGAAGGCGAAATTACCGGCTGAAGGAATAGTTTGTGTAAAAACGTGCAAGTGTGAATTTTTTTTCCTGAATTGAAAGAAAGCATCTTGTAGAAGTAATATCTACATATTTGTCTTATTTTGTATGTATTTTTGACATTAATGTAAAATCTGAAAGCCTGCCACTCCCAATGTAAGGAGGTAAACAGTCAGGCTAAGAATGCACAAAACATAACATTTGCTTACAGTTTTAAACAAACTTACATAAAAAAATCAGGACACATAAAAGCAGCAATATCTTACACACTCCTATTTGCATTGCTCATATATCCCTGACTTTTATCATTAAGAAAGCTAGCAATTCACTTGTATTTCAGTGAAATAGCTGATAATTTCTAGGCTACACTGAAGTAACAAACCTGAAAATCTCAATAACCATAAAGAAGACATGACATAATTGGCACTTTATCCAAAAGGGAGGTAAGGGACCTAGGTTGCTCTACGGTCCTGGTATCTTTCATTTCCAGTCTAGACGACAGAGGAGCATGTGCATGGAAGAGGCACATCCACACCCGACAGCCTTGGCCTGGAGGTGACTTGTGGCTTCTGTCTACCTGCCATTGATGAGAACCATAACATAACCCTTCACCTGAAGGCTGGGAAATGTAGTTTCATTCTGAGCTCAGATAAATGAAATAATCTGGTGAACACATGATATTTTCTCCTCTATAACCCACCGACTCTAAAAAGTCCTTGTCATTTCATGAATAAAACATTCAGAAGAGTAAAAAATATGCAAATACTTAAGATCATCCATAATCTTCTCCTGAGAGAAATCTTATCAACTTTTCAATTTGTTTACTTTCCATATTTTTTCAAGTGTATATTTTTCTAATAAAGATAACATTTTATGAAAAGTTTTGGGCAGCTTTTTATTAACATAACATGCACTCCCAATTATATTATATGATACATATTTGAGTATATTACATATACATAATTTAATGACTTTATAGTATCCCAACATATGCATACACATAACTTAGTTAACTGTAATCATTGAGTATTTGTCTCCAACATATATAACACAGCGTATCTTTCTATAAAAATCTTCACATATGAATTTCAGATTATGTCCTTGAGAAAGGTGAAATTATCCTGTCAAAGTATGTGGATATTTTTAAGGCAGTGTAAAACTATTTCAACATTGCCTTTCAAATTTTTTCAATTTAAAATCCTACCAGCAGTGTAGAAAGAGTGAATCTTCCAAACATACAGTTAGTTCAGATTCAGCAACTTGATACTTAAAACTGAAAATATCCCAGTCCATACCACAGAGCATACAAAAACCCAAGAAAAGAAGAAATGAAAATATGAACCCCTTTGTTTATGTAATTAACATGAATTTGACTTTCCTAACATAGATGCTTTCTATGATCTGATTACTCACCAGATTACCTGAATGATTGGGTTTGTGAACCACCCTGTAATGGTTTGTGAAGGTTTATGAACACTTCCTATAATGTAATCCAACTTATTAAGAGAAAAAGGTTTAAGACTTACTGTCAAGACCAAAGTTATGTGTCATTATTGCATTCTTTCCCTTCCACTTTGTATACATACACATTTTTTGGAGGGGCTGGAGAGGGAGAATAAAAATTCTGACTCCTCTATCAAGCACCTAGATTCTTCTGGTTTTCATCATTTGACTATAATAAACATTTTGTTTTACCAAGCTTCCTTCATAAATATTGCTAGACCTCTCAGTAGCTACCATTTCACTCAATATAGACATCTTAATCTGCCTATGCTTTCAAGTAATCATAATGTTTATGTGCTTTCCTGATGGGGGTATAGTTTTTTGCCCTTGATGATGATTGCAAATTAGTCAACAATTAATAATGTATGTGCATCTGTTTTAGTGAGTACACAGAGAAAGAGTGGGTTTAGGCATATAGTAAATGAATTCATTTGTGGTACAGACTCCTTTCCTGAATTTCAAGGAAAACATCCAGAAAGATAGCATTTATCAGACAACTGTTAACTATTCTTGAGATAAAATTTGGTTAACAGAAATATACCCCCATACAAATTATTTCACTTTTTTTTTTAATTCAAATTTAACGCCCTGAAGTTATCATTTACTTGGCTTTCTGAATGTTACTGACAATTGATGTGTAAAACAGAAAAAAGTGGCTTCAGAACCTACAGAGAAATAACTATTGCCCTCTCCACTTTTCTGGAGAGTCCAGACATCAATACACAGCTGCTCTGGAAAGTGCTTTTATAGCCTAATGTCTGCAGCTTGTACTTGATTCCTGTGTCAAGAGCATGTTTCTAAACTGGCAGCAGCAAACAGTTACGTTGCTATATGTTTAGAGGGCAAAGTGGAGGAAAATCCCAGTGTGACGCTGCTGGGGCATGCTCACAAATGGCTCAAGTCGGCCACAAAGAAAGGTTGTAAATCACGATCCGAAAGAGATTGATGATGTTTGTGAAATATCCTCTCAGGGTGCCAAAGAGGTGTTTGTTCCTGAGGCTTAAGAATTATTTTTGTGGAAGGATTTTATCATTAAGTCTGATGATATGCCTGCAACCAAAGAAGATGGGGGTGGGGGAGAAAGGGAAGGAGAGAAGAAGGGAGGGAGGGAAGGAAGGAAGGACAGAAATGAGGGAAAGAAATCCTTGCAACAACACAATGATTAATATTCCTTTGTATGACACAAACTTTTATCATCTATATCACTGATAGTTATGATTCGTTAAAAGTTTTCTTTGGGGTGTTTGTTATAAACATAGAATTTATTGCTTTGTGATTTGCATCTTTATTTCGAGGTAGATGGAACCTGTAGTATTTAGGTACTCTACAAGCCTTAGACTATATACAGTAGGAGATCTTTTTTCAACACAAACCCTTGGTGTACAATAAATTAGTTCTTTTGGAAGAGGCTGGTTTTTCTTTTTATGAGGTGTTAAGTAAGGATGGACTCACCAATGCAAAAACATTGACTAAATTGGCTCATAGCAAACACAGTCCTATAATTGAGTGTTTCATTTAGCAAAGTGTATTGCACATGCCCATGGGCTAGTACGGGGATTTTAAAAAAAGGAATTTGGGGAGAACATATGAAATTTCTAACTAAATTTATGAGTCTAAAAGTTCTTGTAAAAAAAGAGAAGACATTTAAAAAGCGAGATGAAAAAAATTTTAAATTATGATGAAATCCATCACAATTTTGCTTATGCTTGTTTTCTTACTGATTGTTGGAAGAATTATAATTAAAAAGTAATTTGTAGCATGAAATAGAACTTTAAAGATGGTGTTTTTTTTAACTCTAAATCCACTTTCAATTATTCCCCTAAGACCTACCTTATAAAACAATGAAACATGCTGTGGAATTGTATTTCATCGACTATGGGTTTCTTAACTATTAAGTATACATGCTCCACAGAGAGTAAGCTATTAATATACTCAATGACGCATTTAGAGTGTTCTAACTTAAAATAGCCAGAGTCATTATCAGAGATTGATGAGCCTCCAAAAGTCCTGGCTTGGGTGCCACTTTGAGTAAGAATTAGATAATTTGCCAAAAAACAAAACCAAAAAACATAGACTGTTTGAAGGTTGTCAATAAAAGGTCCATCATTTTTGAAGCTCTCATTTCATAACACACAATAGAAACTCACCTCTGTCTACCTTTATTGGAGCATTTTGTGATCAGGTGTGCAGATTCTATCCCTGGGTCAGGCAGACCCCTGGAGTAGGAAATGGTGACCCACTCCAGTATTCTTATCTGGAAAGTCCCATAGACAGAGGAGCCTGGAGAGCTATAGTCAAAGAGTTGGACATGACTGAGCACACACATACAATTCTTTTTTTTTTTTCCCAGACTAGCAAAATCTGGTAAAATAAAAGGAGTTTGATTATTTGATTCACTTTTCCTTCTGGGTTCACCAAATAAATGTTCAATTTATGTGATTTACTAGATAAGAAAGATAAATCCACAGCAGATTTTTCAATTTAACCCTGGGAGACAAGACATGAGACGTAGTGGGAAAGGCTTGACTGAAGTAAAAAACTCCAGTTACTTATTTCAGCTCTGATTATCTCAATAGTGTAATTTAATGTCTATATGTCTCATTTTCCTCATCAAACAAGACCTTTGACTAGATGATCATTCAGAGCTAAACATCTGTAAGGAATACCTATTATCTTTTTATCCATTTATCTGTTTATATCTATATTCTGTGAGGGCTACTTATCCTGATAATAATCTAATTCAGTAATTTTAAAAACCCAGTGCTGAATGTGGAACTCTCTCAGTGTTATGTGGCAACCTGGATGGGAGGGGAGTTTGGGAGAGAATGGATACATGCACATGTATAGCTGAGTTCCTCCCTTGTTCACCTGAAAATATCACAGCAGTGTTAACTGGCTATACTGAGACACAAAATAAAAAGCTTAAAAAAAAACACAATGCTGAAAGATTGTAGTGTAATAGGTCCTATCTCAGGTAGCAACAGCTGACTAATATATAAATGAACAGACATATTTTTTTAATAAGTGGGATATTCATAAATAATAAATAAACTTTTAAATGCAAATCTCCTAGCAGAGAAACAAAACATGAGTGGTGTGAATTTACGCAAGGTACAATAATAAAGGGCACTTGAGGAAACTGGATGTTTCTTCATGATTAAATTACAAAAATGCTTTTGCACTGCAATTTTTCTTTCTGTTTACTTTTATTATAAATACAATTTTTAATTGTGAAATGCATCCTTAAAAATGATCCATACATTGCAGCTATGTCTGGAAAACTTCATTTGTTCCAAAATATCATTTAATTATGCTATATTTGGATACTTATAAATATTTACCTAAGAAAAGCTGAGTACCAATTTCTACCAAAATTATATCATATATCCAATTCAATTAATTTGGCTATAAAATTATATTGATTTTTTTCCCAAGAATTACATATCTTAAGAATAAGTCACATAAATTTGGGTGGCTTAGTACGTCATAAAAAATGATGAAATCATCGAAACCAACTTTCAATATATGTGTACATGTGTGCAAAGCCTGAGAAAGAAAAAAGTAGCCCATGACTTTGGGGAGCTGGTCCATCCTAGTTGTAGCTAGGCGCTAACCTCAGTACTTGGGGAAGGTCATGGTGTTCTCCTGTAGCACATAAATAATCTCACAGGTCACCAACACCAGACAAGGTTACCATGCAACCATGATGAAGTAGACAAAAATAAGCGACTCAATAGTCATGGCTGGACACAAACCGCAATAAGATTGTTGTTCAAGCCACACACAATAGTCACCAACAGCCCCCACTTCCAACTGACATCAGTGATTACTGCTACTTTTCCAATTACAATTTTAGCCCTACTTCTTTCTTCCCACTCTCTTAAGATGCTCCATCACAGAACCATCTCTGCTTCTTTAAGGTACCAACTCCAAGTACTACTTTCATAAATGCTCCTCTAAAATAACCTAACACAATCCTTAAACTTAGAAGTCCCTTCCAATATCCTCTTACTGAGATGTGCCACTGTTCCCATGGAACGTGGTTTCCACCTCCCTCATAGAAATACACAGTTCAATCAAACTGTTTGACCACAGCAGTGTTCTGTGATGGTCTATGGGCATGAGACATTGGCAAAACACTCATGCATTACTCTAAGATATATATTTTGAGTGAAAAATAGAAACTATCTAAATGTGTATGCATAAAGAGTTTAGGAACAAATACATAATTGAGTAAGACGCTGCTTTACAAAACTCTCCATGAAAAATAATCCACATAATTTCCTTTTCCTAAATATAAAATCAGAGCCCAAATAAATGATGCCTGGATTTGCATAACATAATCTCTTCATTTGGATGCAAATTCTATTAACATTAATTCATCACCTTTTTATCTGCCAAGCAGTGTGCTAGGTACTTTTCATGCAAATGTTCTATTTAACCCTCTTAGCAGCCTGTAAGTTAGATATTTCTATCTTATTTAATCCCTGTAACAGCCTAGTGAAGCTGGTGTTTAAAGATTCATTTTATAGGTAAGGAAATATTAAATGATTTACCTGCCAGTGAATGTATGAGGCAACAATCAGACATGAATTCTCAAGCATGATCATAACAACAATTTATTAATTCACTTTAAAATGTTTGTGACTCCAAATCTGTCAGGTTATTAAAAAATAGACATGGAAACCCTTGTTGTCCTGGATTTCTGTTCTAGTGAAGCAGGACAAACAGTAAAAGTACAAAAAAAGAAAGTATGCAGATGACAATTAGCCTGTAAATATAAATAAAAATTAAGCGAGTGTGACAAGGTTGTATCAGGAAGGGTTTCTGCTTCAAAAGGAAGTGAGGGAGTAGGTCATGAAGATGTCTGAGAGAAGAGGCTGCAGGCAGAGGGTGGAACAAGAAGAAAGAGCGTGAGACTAGATCTTGCCTGGTGTGTCCACAGAACAGGAGAAAGGCCACCTTGTATGGAGAAATGGGAGCAAGGGGGAGAGTACAAATGATGGGGTCAGATGCATAAGAGAGGAAGATAAAATGTAAATGAATCCTGGAGCCCAGAAGAAGCCCATGAGGGTCTGAATAAAAGAGCTTCATAGTCCAACTTATATTTAACAGAATTCTTCCATTTTCAGAATTGTCTGCAGGGAGCAAGATTCAAATCAGGAAAATAAAGTAGGAAATTATTTCGAAAATTCAAGTGAGAGATAATGGCAACATAGACCAGGGTTGTAAAGGTGGAGGTGGTGATGAGCAGTTGGTCCCGACTGAAGTACTGCAAAGGCAAAGAAGACTGAAGTGATAGGGTGGTAGGTCATCCATGAAACTGAGTGGTGCAGGATTTGATCCCAGGTATTCTGAGTCTGAGAGGCATTCTGAGAGTATTCTGAGCATTAGACCATAAAGACAACAAAGGGCCAAACAACTGATACTTTCAAACTGTCCTGGAGAAGACTACTGAGAGTTCCTTGGACAGCAAGGAAATCAAACCAGTCAATCCTAAAAGAAATCAACCCTGAATATTCATTGGAAGGATTAATGCTGAAGTTCCATACTTTGACCACCTGACGTGAAGAGTTGACTCATTAGAAAAGACCCTGAAGCTGGGAAAGATTGAGGGCAGGAAGAGGAGAGGGTGACAGAGATGAGATGGTTGGATGGAATCACCAACTCAATGGACTTGAACTTGAACAAACTCTGGGAGACAGTGAAGGACAGGGAAAACTGGTGTGCTGCAATCCATGGGTTTGCAAAGAGGAGGGTACCATTTAGTGACTGAACAACAACAATTCTGACTCTAGACCTCAGTTCTCTTCAGAAGTGCATTGTTATAAACTATGATGTACCATTAAAAATTATTTTTAAATAACAACTTGCTTATTTTCAGTTGGCTTCTAAGATGCAGCTATTTTATAAAGTTACCATGATTTTCCATGTGATTACTCATGGGCTAAAAAAATTATATTAAAAAATTATCTCATGAGTTAGGAGCACAGAAATTTTATCTCTAAGATGTAAAAGCCAGTATCAATTATGTGCTGTTTCTTCATTTAGCTTCCAATTTAGTTAATTATTTTCCTCTCCAAACAGGCATTTTAATGAAACAATTAGGCTTTTACAGAAGTCAGAATGTGTGTCAGCTTGTATACTGTGCATCATTTTAGAGTAATTTTTGGTAGAGGTTTTTCTCTGAATCAGTTTCTAGTTTTGTATAAGTTTAAGGGGTTTTCAAATAAGTTCCCAAATATATATATCTGAAAGTGAGTGGGTAATTCTTAATTTTTTTCTTGCCTTCTTTAAAGATAATTATTATTACCAATCAGTTTCCAACAAAGAAACATTCTCTCTGTCAATTCATTTTCTCCATCTGCTTTCACATACTGCAAAATTATAATCATCCATAATTTGTGATAGATTCTTGCCAAACGTTGCTAAAACAATTTGGAAAGTGCCAGACAAGGAGACTTGCCAACTAACACACAGTGCAGATGCTTTTGTTCTTTATACTTTCCTCCAGAAAAGTTGAATATGAGTTATTTTTGATGGATTTTGAATTCCCAAGTAACTGTGACAGTGAATTCATTTTTATCCATCTAGAACAAATGACATACGCCCCCCTCCCCCAGAGGTGGCACTGAATTGTACTACCCCTCAGAATAAGACAAATTTAATTAGGTTCTGAGCTCCTTAATGGCCGAGACTATGTCTTTTTACTTTAGACTCTTCGAAATGTAGTGTTAGTATTGGTATGTGTACTTGACCACAAGTCCTAGCAAGATAATGCAGTTATTCTAACTGAAGAAAGGATCTACTCATGTGGGAAGGTCATCATCATTTTTCACCAAGCTTGTAGCTCCAAGGAGAAAAGAAAAGAATGACACACACAGAAAAGGGGGCTAGATTGCCTGAATCAACCAGAAGATAACATTCTGACAGCTGCTTCAGCCAGAGAGCTTTCATGTTTTACTTTTTAAGTGAAAGAAATGAATGAATTTATATTCCCAAGCTAGCCATTTTTCTTTCTTCTTCAGAGCCAAACTTCTCAGAAGATTTGCCTTTACTCATTATTTCCATATCCTAACCTTCAATATGCTCTTCAACCTTTCCAATAAGGCTGCTCCTCCCCAAGATTCTAACTGATACCAGCACAGACTGTGTCCTACCAAGGCCAATCTGATTCCACCTGCACACAACCTGGTGACATTTACCATCCATTTCTTCTCAAAATATTTTCTTTTCTAGATCTGTTTGGTCTCTCAGTCTCCTTGCTTACCATTATTTCTCTAGCCTCTTCTTCACAGTATTTTTTGCTGGTTCTTCTTCCATTATAGACCACCAAATTTTGTATACTTAAGGTCTTCATCGGAGAAGGCAATGGAACCCCACTCCAGTACTCCTGCCTGGAGAATCCCAGGGATGGAGGAGCCTGGTGGGATACCATCTATGGGGTCGCACAGAGTCGGACATGACTGAAGTGACTTAGTAGTAGAAGCAAGGTCTTCATTTTTGTTTCCTTCTCTTGTCTAGCTCCCTGTGATTTCATCCACGCCCATGACTTTATTTGTATTCTATATGCCAATAACTACATTTCTATTTGCAGTTTTGCCTTCTTCTGTCACCTTCTCATTCATGTGTCTAACTTCCTTTTGGCTATTTTTACCATGGTATCTATGATGTCTATCTCAAATGCAATGCAGCCCAAACAGAACAATTAATTGCATCCTGCCCAGATATTTGCTTTTCCTGTTCTCAAACAGAAGCAAAGAGCAGCAACATCAGCTCGGTTTCTCAAACGAAACACAACAAACAAAACCTAATAGTCTTACTGGATTATTCTATTTTACTCTCTCCCATCTTATCCATAAGGAAGATCCCTCAAAACACATATTCGAAATCTGACCATCTCTTCATAACCACCCACTTAGTCTAATTCACTGCACCAACAGCCAACTATTTCACCATCTCCCTACTTCCCACTCTCCTATTATCCATCCAGCACTCAAAATTCTATTTCTAATCTTTCAATGTAATCAAAGCACTGCCAATAGGTTTTACACTGCAAGAAACAAAATATAACTTCTTGCCATGACACTCAAGACACTACATGGTCTGTCCTCACTCAGTGTCATCTCCCCCTACTCTCTTCTTCATCACTTGCCTCAGACACATGGCCTTTAGTCTATGGAATACACCCTGTACATTCCAGGCTCAAAACACTGGTACCCATGCTTTTCCTTGGAATGCTCTTCACAGAGATTATCAAAAATCTCCAAGAAACAAGGATCCCCTTGACTGCTTCATGTAAATAACTCCTTTACACATACACAATCCCTTTCAAGTGTATAATACCATTTCACCTTAATACTGTTTATCATACCTGAATCATTTACTTATTTCAGTTTTCTGTATGTATGGACATACTATCTACCTATAATACTCCTGGGCATAAGCTCCCTGACAGGAGGGATTTTATCTTGAATAATCCCAATACCTAGAACAATGACTAAGATATTTGGCATTCTGAACACTTGTTTATCATCTGAAAAGCAATGCAAGAACAAGCAGGACTTGAATTAAAAGTCCTGTAAATAATACCTGATGAATAAATGTTTAGCTTGATATCTATATATAAAATAAAACATTGTATTAAATATTGATACATTTTCCTCACTATCTTTTAAGTCAACCTTCAACTCTAGTCATGATGCTTATCACAGAGCCCTATATACAGTGTGAATTTCAAGAACTATAACATATTTCTCTATCCACTTGAAAGAAAAGAGGAGACTTTTATTCATATATTTTCTAATATTAATCTCATATATTTTTATATTATTATTATTAGTTCATCACAAAATTTCTAAAACATTTGTATAAAACACACTGTATGTATACAATAGTTAAAACTGTGATTGTACTCATGCTGTAGAAGTTAATCATCTTTAATGAGAAAATTCTAACATATCCTAACCTTTTATTATTTACATAAACATTGGCTAGAGGAGATTAAAACATTTCTTTTAATTGAGAAGCATTAATGACATTTAGTTAAAACTCAACATTCTCTTCCTTGAGAAGTAGGAAGAGAAACAATGTTCTAATTGAAAAATAACTAATATCTCTTTGGACATTAATTACAACTGAACTTAGTCCAGAGCTTTAAAGCAAGCTAAAATTAATCTCTATGGCAGCAAAGAAAAATCAGAAGTTACATGAGAAAGAATCTGGTTTGCATGCTCACAAATTGCTCCTTAGGGTTCACATTCATTAACATAGTCATAATGAGAGTCATAGCAAACACCCTCTTCCAACAACACAAGAGAACACTCTACACATGGACATCACCAGATGGTCAACACCGAAATCAGATTGATTATATTCTTTACAGCCAAAAATGGAGAAGCTCTCTACAGTCAGCAAAAACAAGACCGGGAGCTGACTGTGGTTCAGATCATGAACTACTTATTGTCAAATTCAGACTTAAATTGAAGAAAGTAGAGAAAACCACTAGACCATTCAGGTATAATCTAAATCAAATCCCTTAACAATTATACAGTGAAAGTGAGAAATAGATTTAAGGGATTAGATCTGATTGACACAGTGCCTGATGAACTATCTATGGAGGTTCATGACATTGTACCGGAGACAATGATCAAGACCATTCCCAAGAAAAAGACATGCAAAAAAGCAAAATGGCTGTCTGAGAATGCCTTACAAATAGCTCTGAAAAGAGAAGCCAAAGGCAAAGGAGAAAAGGAAAGATCTACCCATTTGAATACGGAGTTCCAAAGAATAGCAAGGAGAGATAAGAAAGCCTTCCTCACGATCAGTGCACTGAAAGAGAGGAAAACAACAGAATGGGAAAGACTAGAGATCTCTTCAAGAAAATTAGAGATACCAAGGGAATATTTCATTCAAAGATGGGTTAAATAAAGGACAGAAATGGTATGGACCTAACAGAAGCAGAAGATATTAAAAAGAGGTGACAAGAATACACAGAAGAACTGTACAGAAAAGATCTTCATGACCCAGAAAACCACAATGGTGTGATCACTCAGCTAGAGCCAGACATCCTGGAATGTGAAGTCAACTGGGCTTAGGAAGCATCACTACAAACAAAGCTAGTGGAGGTGATGGAATTCCAGTTGAGTCATTCCAAATCTTAAAAAATGATGCTGTGAAAATGCTGCACTCAGTATGCCAGAAAATTTGGAAAACTCAGCAGTGGCCGCAGGACTGGAAAAAGTTTTCATTCCAATCCCAAAGAAAGACAATGCCAAAGAATGCTCAAACTACCCCACAGTTGCATACATCTCACACGCTAGTAAAGTAATGCTCAAAATTCTCCAAGCCAGGCTTCAACAGTACATGAACCATGAACTTCCCGATGTTCAAGCTGGATTTAGAAAAGTCAGAGGAACCAGAGATCAAATTCCCAGCATCCGTTGGATCTTCGAAAAACCAAAAGAGTTCCAGAAAAACATCTATTTCTGCTTTACTGACTATGCCAAAGCCTTTGACTGTGTGGATCACAATAAACTGTGGGAAATTCTGAAAGAGATGGGAATACCAGACCACCTGACCTGCCTCTTGAGAAACCTGCATGCAGGTCAGGAAGCAACAGTTAGAACTGGACATGGAACAACAGACTGGTTCCAAATAGGGTAAGGATTATGTCTAGGCTGTATATTGTCACCCTGCTTATTTTACTTATATGCAGAGTACATCATGAGAAACGCTGGGCTGGATGAAGCAGAAGTTGGAATCAAGATTGCTGGGAGAAATTCAATAACCTCAGATATGCAGGTGACACCACCCTTATGGCAGAAACAAAGAAGAACTAAAGAGCCTCATGATGAAAGTGAAAGAGGAGAGTGAAAAAGCTGCCTTAAAGCTCAACTTTCAGAAAACTAAGACCATGGTATCAGGTCCCATCACTTCATGTCAAATAGATGGGCAAACAGTGGAAACAGGGGCTGACTTTATTTTTGGGGGCTCCAAAATCACTGCAGACGGTGACTGCAGCCATGAAATTAAAAGATGCTTACTCCTTGGAAGGAAAGTTATGACTAACCCAGACAGCTTATTAAAAAGCAGAGACGTTACTTTGCCAACAAAAGTCTGTCTAGTCAAGGCTATGTTTTTTTCCAGTAGTCATGTATGGAAGTGAGAGTTGGACTATCAAGAAAGCTGAGTGCCAAAGATTTGATACTTTTGAACTGTGGTATTGGAGAAGACTCTTGAGAGTCCCTTGGACAGCAAGGAGATCCAAGGAGTCCATCCTAAAGGAGGTCAGTCCTGAGTCTTCATTAGAAGGACTGATATTGAAACTGAAACTCCAATACTTTGGCCACCTGATGCGAAGAGCTGACTCTTTTGAAAGCACCCTGATGCTGGGAAAGTTTGAAGGTGGGAGGAGAAGGGGATCACAGAGGATTAGATGGTTGGATGGCATCACCAACTCAATGGACATGGATTTGGGTAGACTCCAGGAGTTGTGACGGACAGTGAGGCCTGGAGTGCTGCAATCCAAGGGGTCGCAAAGAGTCAGACATGAACTAGCGACTGAACTGAATAAGAGTTTGAAAACATTTACTATATACTCATTTCATAATCTTGTATTTTTTTCTTTTCTGATAAACATACAGACCAACTTTTTGTCCCAATTTTATAATCAATTTACCTTTATACAATTTATTTCTTGCCATAGATGAGATGGTTGGATGGTATCGCCGACTCGATGGACATGAGTTTGAGTAAACTCCGGGAGTTGGTGATCGACAGAGAGGCCTGGTGTGCTGGAGTCCTTGGGGTTGCAGAGTGGAACACGACTGAGTGACTGAACTGAACTGATAGATGTATTCTTTATAGAAATATTAAAAGAATTCTAATTCATGAACTTAAGTCTTTCAACTCAGAGAAAGACTAAGTTGTCTTTTGATTGCACTACTCATTGTTTTTTGATTGATTGTAAGCTTTCATTTATAAGATATTTGTATAATAACAAGTCATACAGAATTTATATACTAAAATAAAAGATATATTCATACATATGTGTGGTGTGCATACATGTATACATACACACCATACACACACACACACACACACACACATACACACACACACATATATATATACATATGATCTTATAGGAAAGATTATTCATTAGGAAGAACTGCTAAGTTTGTTTGTATTAATCATATACACAACTGTGGTAAGGGTTCTGAGTAATAAAAATCAGTGATAATGGTTTGGTAGTTAACAAATTTATAATTCAAAGGGAGAATAGGATAACCATAAACACCTCATTAGTGTTTAAGCATAAAATTTAAGCAAAAAAATTTAAGCATACATAATTCATCATATATGATGATGAAATATCTCACGTATAGTGTTTATTCCATTATAGACACTGTTCTCAGTGCTTAACATATATTAAGCAATTGAATTCTCATCTCCATAAAATTGTTAATGCTATTATTTTAATCCTGTTTATGCAGATAAGGTAACTGAGGCTCAGAAAGCTCAAGTCACTTGCTCAAGGTCACAAAGCTCATTGATTGTGAGTATTTGCTTGGAAGTTATGATTTTTTATTCCAGAATGTGTTCTTTTCCATTGCAAGGTACTTATCAATGTCAATGCATAACTGTATCAAATTATATGGAAAGAAGAAAAGAATTTCACTGAAGAATTAGAATAGCAGAAGTAACCAACTATCCAACCACTGAGGTTTATGTTACTAGAAGTGAATAAATATACAGACACATATAAATGCATCCATAGTCAGCTCTTCTTATCTTCAGGTTCCACATTTATGGATTCCACCAACCACAGATCCTGTGCTATGTTTGAGATCTACATTTGGCTGCATTTGCAGATCCAGAATGTGTGGGTAAAAAGGACTAAGTATAGAATTTGAGAATGCATGAACTTTGATAATTGTGGCTATCCTAGAACCAATCTCCCCAGGGATGATTGTACAACATGTCGTTTTGTGCTTACTTTTACCAGGCATAGCTTTAAATATTTGCACACATGAATCCACACGAATCCATTCAATCTTTCCTTATAAAAACTGTCAGCTACTATTATTTTACACACACATAAATACAGTGAAGCACAGAGATATTTGGCAAATAAACTAAAGCAAGAGCATTACAAAGTAGTGGTACTAATAATCAGTGTTTAAGTGGTGTTTAAAGCCAGCAGATTGAATAAAATCACTCAAGACCTCAGAGTATATCCAGAAAAATAAGAATTGGGACCTAAACTTTGAATGACTTTCAAAATAGAGAAGTCTGACTGAGGAAGAACAGGCAACAAAATAACCATGAGATAGCAATTAGCACTGAAGGAGAAAACAGGGAAGGTGATATGGCAAGGAAGCTGAGAAGAAAATGATACCAAGAGGTCAACTTCATCAGATGCCTGAGAAACTATGGAAGGATGAAGAACTTCAAAGACTGACTGCAAGTTGATAGTGACCATAAGAGTACTGCTAAAGGAAAGATTGATTATGGGAGGTAAAGACAAAAATGGGAATGAAATCATAAATAAAGTTAATTCTATACTTTTATGGAAGCAAAGAAAATAGTACAATGGCATGGAGAGGCAGGATTAAGGCAGGATTTCTAGAAGATGGTAAACATTAAAATATGTTTATATGCCAATGGGAAAGATCAAGGAGAGTATAAAATTGACCATATGGGAAATAAGAGGGGGGATATCCAGAATTAACTCTACACTCATGCAAGAAGACCGGTGAGATGGTTAATTTTATGTGTCAACTTAACTGGGCCATGGGGTTCCCAGATATCTGGCCAAACATTATTCTGGGTGTTTTTGGTTGACATTATCAGCTTTAAGTCAGTAAACTGATAAAGCAGATTGTCCTCCCTAATGTGCATGGACTTCATCCAATCACGTGAGGGCCTGAACAGAACAAAAAGGCTGACCATCCCTCAAACAAGGCTTCCCTGGTGGCTCAGCTGGTAAAGAATCTGCCTGCAATGCAGGAGACCTGTGTTCGAACTCTGAGTTGCAAAGATCCCCTGGAGAAGGGAATGGCTACCTACTCCAGTATTCTGGACTGGAGAATTCCATAGACTGTAGAGCCCATGGGGTTGCAAAGAGTTGGACATGACTGAGTAACTTTCACTTTCATTCCCTCAAATAAGAGAGAATCCCTCCTGTCTGTCTTCTAACCAGGACATCAACTTTTGTCTGCCTTCAGACTGACTCTAACACATCCACTCTTCCTGTGTCTCCAGTCAGCTGACAGCAGGTCCTGGGACTTATCAGCCTCCATAATTACATGAGACAAAATCTTAAAAGAAATCTCTGTCTCTCTGCACATATAACATACACATGTATATACCTATATGTAGATATATTATATATACACACACATTTCTTTTTTTTTTTTTTTTTTTTTTTCTGAAGAACCCTGGTACAACTCGGATCCAGAGCAAAATCTCCAAATTCACCTGAGCTATGAGTTAGACACAGTACTTGAGCTCAGCTGACCATCAAACCTGATCAGATCAAAAAGTGCAGAAATGATGACTCTTCAAGTTGCTCTCATTTCACACCCTTGGCAAAGTAGCAGAGTAGTGTTCCAAAGACTATCAAGACCAAGAATATAAGGGAATGGACATGGCCATCGGTGCTTCCCTTTGCCCCTCACCGAAGTGATGGTTCTGTTTGGGAGTGAGGAACAGGGACAAGGTCAGCATTCAGGAATCCATCATAGGACTTCTAAGGAAATTCTTGCTGTATGGCAGTGTGTAGTATATGTTCTGTTTTTCTGTGTTTCATTGACCCTATCCAAGGATCTCAGAGCAATCAGACAAACAAGGCCTAACCATAGAGTTCTTTATTTCCTTTCATATTTTTCTGAATTATATTTTCAAATTTATCTACAATCAATATTCACTATTTGTGTAATTACAAAATCAATTACAGTCATTTATTAAATATAGAAAAAGGTGAATCACCACTCATAACATCATTCTCCTGCTTACAATACTTGTTAATAATTTTAGTTTTCAGAATAAAATCCAGCATCTGAAGATAAAATTTCTAGCCTAACAATAGGTAGGAACAATTTTTTTTCTTAAATTAATTTGATTAGTTTTTCTTGCAAACAAATGATACACAAGACATTACTATTCTAGATCTTAGGCAGCAGAACAATTTTATTTGTTGTTTGTTTATGGTTTATTTGTCTGTTTAATTTCTTCAGTGGATGGTACATCATCATAGTTGTTTTGTGAGCATGTTTGGTTTCTGATTGTGTTTTTGTTTTAATCAGTGAAAGGAGAAATAATGACCAAGGGCAGCTACCATACTATGATGAATAGGACTATAGAGAGATAGATGAATGAAAGATGACATTTTAGGAATGCTTTCTGTACATGTTGAAATCTAATTCAACCTTTACAGGAGTCTTCACATTTGTTTTTAATTTGCATACATAATGCTTCATGTATATAATTTCGTATTTTTCATGTTTGACTAAGCACTCTGTTTTTAACCTCCATAGTTGTTGCTATGCTGTATGTAATTACTTACTGCCAAGTATAGTATATTATTTGCATGAAAATGACCCTCAGATAGGATGACATTTAGAACTAGAAAAATAGATTACATTGTCAGATTTATGTTGTGTAATAATTTTCTATGTTTACATTTTAAAATAGAATATAGATGTCAGGGCTGCATTGGAACACCCATTAACAGATAGGAGTTGGATTAGATAGTTTCAGAGACTATTTGATTTTATCATCAAGTTCACCTAATTTAAAAAATAAAATTCACTGATCTAAAGACTATTTCAGTAATATTATTCAATAGCTTCAATTAGCTTTATAAAGATGAATTATCTTTATTCACTTCTATAAAATGTATAAATATGTTGCCATGAAGAGTTTTTTTCCATGCACTGTAAAATATTGCCAAAGTTTTACCCTCACACTAACCATAAATAATGCTTAAATAAGGCTGTAATTTTTGCAATCTGGGGCTATTCACAGATGAATTATTTGGCTAAAAGTGATATCTCTACTAGCATAGCCTTGCCTCATTATCTCATTCTAAGATGAATGAAGGGGAGGAGAAATGTTATGCTGATTCATATTGTTGCCACAGTTAAACTGTTCCCTAATCAATTGTAATGTTGTTTGGTAAACTAAGAGATATTTGTAACAACTTCAAACTCTTTAAAATGCAGGAATTTCTCATAAAAAATATAATGCCATTTTTATTCAAAAGATATTCTTTTATATTATTATGTAACTGAGGAAGAGGATTTTTAATGAAAATATATTAACTAACTAAAATAAAATTAGCTTATATATGTCTTAAGGTATGAAATAAGAGACATGTTTTTAAGTTTATCTACACATGCACATGCTAGGTTTAAAGTCAAGCTTTATTCCCAGCATTAGAAATGCAAAAAGAATACATTATTTAATTTAAAAATCCTTGAAAGATTCATCTTCCTGAAAATGCTCACAGGTCATGGTGATATGTTAATATCATCTTACTCTTTAGGGTTTAAGATCATTATCTGACTCCTTGGGAATCAATTCATGAATCTTTAGGCACCACCAGCACCATTATAAACATACACAGATAAGCAGAACACTGCAACCCACAATCAATACATACTGACTACACAGTTGGCTCATATATGCATGGGCTTTCTACTTAGATCATAAGAAATTTCATTTGTTATGAAACAAGTATATTTTCTTTTATTTTGGACACTGATACTGAAAACATGTAAGATAGGTGGTAGCCCAGAAATAATGTCACTAGGAATCCATTTCAAGACACCATCATCTCTCCCCTGGACTATAAGACAGAGTTTCTGAAATGTCCTCCCATGTCCATTCTTAGTCCTTCTAGTGCATCCTCAAAGAGCATCCTCTAATGCATCCTCAAAGACAGTCTTCTTTTATTTATTTATTTATTTTAATTTTTTTTGACAGTCATCTTTTTTTTTTTAATTTTTTTTTTTGGGGGGGGGGCGATTTTGTCATACATTAACATGAATCAGCCTTGGAGTTACATATATTCCCCATCCCAATCTCCGTCCCACCTCCCTCTCCACCCGATTCCTCTGGGTCTTCCCAGTGCACCAGGCCCGAGCACTTGTCTCATGCATCCAACCTGGGCTGGTGATCTGTTTCACTATAGATAGTATACATGCTATTCTCTTGAAAATCCCACCCTCACCTTCTCCCACAGAGTCCAAAAGTCTGTTTGTACATCTGTGTCTCTTTTTCTCTTTTGCATATAGGATTATCATTACCATCTTTCTAAATTCCATATATATGTGTTAGTATGCTGTAATGTTCTTTATCTTTCTGGCTTACTTCACTCTGTATAATGGGCTCCAGTTTCATCCATCTCATTAGAACTGATTCAAATGAATTCTTTTTAATGGCTGAGTAATATTCCATGGTGTATATGTACCACAGCTTCCTTATCCATTCATCTGCTGATGGGCATCTAGCTTGCTTCCATGTCCTGGCTATTATAAACAGTGCTGCGATGAACATTGGGGTGCACGTGTCTCTTTCAGATCTGGTTTCCTCAGTGTGTATGCCCAGAAGTCGTATGGCTGGGTCATATGGCAGTTCTATTTCCAGTTTTTAAAGAAATCTCCACACTGTTCTCCATAGTGGCTGTACTAGTTTGCATTCCCACCAACAGTGTAAGAGGGTTCCCTTTTCTCCACACCCTCTCCAGCATTTATTGCTTGTAGACTTTTGGATAGCAGCCATCTTGACTGGTGTGTAATGGTACCTCATTGTGGTTTTAATTTGCATTTCTCTGATAATGAGTGATGTTGAGCATCTTTTCATGTGTTTGTTAGTCATCTGTATGTCTTCTTTGGAGAAATGTCTGTTTTGTTCTTTGGCCCATTTTTTGATTGGGTCGTTTATTTTTCTGGAATTGAGCTGCAGGAGTTGCTTGTAGATGTTTGAGATTAATCCTTTGTCTGTTGCTTCATTTGCTATTATTTTCTCCCAATCTGAGGGCTGTCTTTTCACCTTACTTATTGTCTCTTTTGTTGTGCAAAAGCTTTTAAGTTTCATTAGGTCCCATTTGTTTATTTTTGCTTTTATTTCCAATATTCTGGGAGGTAGGTTATAGAGGATTCTGCTGTGATTCATGTCGGAGAGTGTTTTGCCTATGTTCTCCTCTAGGAGTTTTATAGTTTCTGGTCTTACATTTAGATCTTTAATCCATATTGAAAGCATTTCCCCTGAAATCAGGAACAAGACAAGGGTGCCCACTCTCACCACTACTATTCAACATAGTGTTGGAAGTTTTGGCCACAGCAATCAGAGCAGAAAAAGAAGTAAAAGGAATCCAGATAGGAAAGGAAGAAGTGAAACTCTCGCTGTTTGCAGATGACATGATCCTCTACATAGAAAACCCTAAAGACTCTACCAGAAAATTACTAGAGCTAATCAATGAATATAGTAAAGTTGCAGGAAATAACATTAACACAGAGAAATCCCTTGCATTCCTATACACTAACAATGAAAAAACAGAAAGAGAAATTAAGGAAACAATACCATGCACCATTGCAACAAAAAGAATAAAATACTTAGGAGTACATCTACCTAAAGAAACAAAAGACCTATACATAGAAAACTATAAAACACTGATGAAAGAAATCAAAGAGGACACAAACAGATGGAGAAACACCGTGTTCATGGATTGGAAGAATCAATATTGTCAAAATGGCTATACTACCCAAAGCAATCTATAGATTCAATTCAATCCCTATCAAGCTACCAATGGTATTTTTCACAGAACTAGAACAAATAATTTCACAATTTGTATGGAAATATAAAAAACCTCGAATAGCCAAAGTCAACTTGAGAAAGAAGAATGGAACTGGAGGAATCAACCTGCCTGACTTCAGACTATACAACAAAGCCACAGTCATCAAGACAGTATGGTATTGGCACAAAGACAGAAATGTAGATCAATGGAACAGAATAGAAAGCCCAGTGATAAATCTATGAACCTATGGACACCTTATCTTTGGCAAAGGAGGCAAGGATATACAATGGAAGAAAGACAACCTCTTTAACAAGTGGTGCTGGGAAAACTGGTCAACCTCTTGTAAAAGAGTGAAACTAGAACACTTTCTAACACCATACACAAAAATTAAGACTGTCATCTTTTAAAAACCTGGAATCTGATCATCTTGTTATCCTGATTAAAACTTTTCACTTGCTTCCCAGTTTTTTGTTTGTTTGTTTGCTTGCTTGTTTGTTTTCCAGAAAGACTAGAGACCATAGCAAGTTAATAAGGTATCACATGGCCTGGCTCCTTATCCCCTCGTCTCTGGCCTCATCAACTCTTCTCCCCCAGCCCCCAATTCACATTGATAACAGCTTTAGGATTCAGCCTTCTGTAAACTTTAAAAAGCACAGTTCTCTTTTTTTCCACAAGACTTTCAAAATCCTATTCATCTCTCTCATCTTAGCCTAAATGTGGCCTTCTCAGTGAAGATCACCATATTTCTCCATATAAGCTTATGTGTCCCCATCAGATACAGTTACCACACCCTGTACATTGCCTTCCTTTTACTAGCTACCATTGAAATTGAAGAACTTTTATAATATCTATCTCCCCACCTCTTCCAAATTACATGCATCCTAATGGGAATGCCTGATATTCATTCTAATACCCTGAATCATAATTGACATATAGATATCAAATAAATATTTTTGAACAAATGAAATAGCTGTAAATATATCTTAATCAGTAAATTTTAATTGTATATCTCTTTGATTTTTTACATGCCTTATATATACATTCGTTTATGTTTTTTAATCTGTATTGTATGCTCATGGAGATCTTTCAGACTGCATTTGCTTTATAATGTTATCTTTGACTCCCCATACTAAGTACGACTGATATGCGATCTCATGGTTTGTAACTTTTCACCTTGTATCCTAAATAGATACTCTTTTGTGTCCAAGCTTTAGATTCTTTGGAAGCAAGAATTAGGTGCTTTTTCATCTTTGTATCCTTTTGCTATAGCTCACCGGAGAAGGCAACGGCACCCCACTCCAGTACTCTTGCCTGGAAAATCTCATGGATGGAGGAGCCTGGTAGGCTGCGGTCCATGTGGTCGCTACGAGTCGGACACGAATGAGTGACTTCACTTTCACTTTTCACTTTCCTGCATTGGAGAAGGAAATGGCAACCCACTCCAGTGTTCTTGCCTGGAAAATCCCAGGGACGGGGGAGCCTGGTGGGCTGACGTCTGTGGGGTCGCACAGAGTCGGACACGACTGAATTGACTTAGCAGCAGCAGTAGCTTGTTGCGGAGCACAGGCTCTGGAGCACGTAGTTGAAGCATGAAGCCCAGGGCTTCAGTAGTTGTGGTACATGGGCTTCAGGGCACGGGCTCAGTTGCCCTGCAGAAAGTGGAATCTTCCCGAAGTAGGGATTGAACCTGTGTTCTCTGCATTGGCAGATAGATTCTTTATCACTGGACCACCATGGAAATCACAGATCATTTCTTTTTAATGCTAAATAACGTTCAATTGTCTGGATAAATCACACTTTCCTTAGTCACTTACTGAAGAACATCTTGGTTGCTTCTTGGTTTTGGCAATTATGAATAAAGCTGCTATAAACACCCACATGGAGGGTTTAATATGGACATACACTTCCATCTCCTTTGGGTAAAAACCAAGGAGCACAACTGCTGAATCATGGCTTTGAGTTTTCAACATTTACACCAATAAGAAAATGTTCTGAACAGATGTTTAGCACAGCATCAGATATTACTTAGACTTGACAGATTACTCTCAGAAAATGTGTCATGTATTTTTCAATTTTCTAGGTTTAATATATTGTACAAGGTAATACATTCATCTTCGAGTAAAGATTAATATGCACCTACCTAAATTATCTGTGTATAGTATTTCAAAAAACCATTTTAATATAAGGCGATAAATGCAAAATATGTTCGTGTGTGTGTGTGTGTGCAAATTTATATGTATTTATATGAGGCCCTTAGCAACTTGGCAACCATTTCCTTTCCAGGGAAGTGTTCACAGGTGAACCTTTAATTTTATTCCTAAATAAAACAATGGCAAAAAAAAATTCTATTTTTTTTTCTTTTCAGCAGCATAAAAATTCCTTGTTTATTCCTCTCTTTTTTAATCTAAATTTAACATTTTAGGCAGGAAAAAAGATGACTGCACTTTTGTTCACTGACAGGCAAATTCTGTTATAAACAAAGCAGGTTATAAACAAACAAACAGAGAAAGAGTGATACAGACACAAAAGACACAAGTTTCACACAATAGTAAAATGTGTTACAGATTTAGCACTTCAACCTTGCCCTACTCTGGCAATTCTTTTTTATTATTCATTACTAAACTGAGATAGAGCTGTAAGAAATGCATGCTTCTGGTTAGCCTTTAAAGACAAATATTTCTATCTAATAAATATGAGGTCCAGCTTTGGATCAATGAACTAGGAGCCAGGATTCCTACAATTAATGCATGAATCTTTGACTGATTTTTCCATAGATCTGGGAAGAGCCACTTAAGCTCTTTATAGCCTCCCTTTGCAGTGTGAATAACAACAAGCATATGCATCCCTGGACCCTGTAACACTTTAATTCTTCACAAAAGCACTTTAAAAGAGTTTGATGAGAAGTACTATATTTAAGCAAATTATTACTGTTATTCATTTAGCTGATTGGAAAACATTGTGAACAAAGGAAAACATGAGCTCATTGCATGCTAGATAAGGGAAGCAGGAAATCATTAATGCAGTCAGATTTCTCAGAGTAAACAATTTCAGTTCTACAAGCAGTTGTCGCTGATAGAGACATGACTGTCCCTACTTGATGTGCTGGTATGCTACTCACTATGTTGAATCTAACAAGCAATTTGGTTTCCAGCATGAAATAGAATAAAAAATTACATTCCTTCTTCTTGGTATTCTGTGTCATAAGCAATCCATATTCAAATATGCTTCATGTTGTGACTTCTAACCTCCGGAGAGGCAACAGGTTTATGAATCTTAAAATCTAGCATAATTTTCAACATTAGTCCTCCCATTGGTTCAATAAAAGACATAATGTCATGTGTATTTTTAAAAGTATTCAACATTAATTGAAATTAACTTATGTCTAGTAACATAATGTTCATTACTATGTCTTTTCTAATGAATTTTTTAAATGTAACTTTTGAGCTTAGCTTCCTCTCTCCTGGCCATTAACTTCACTGGGGATGCTTTTATGCTCCACAAATGAAGTCCTTGTGCAAAAATCAAGCTTACTTTCCTATGCCTTTCCTATGCATTACTTTCCTATGCCTTGTAACATGTATCCCACTTTCAGAGACTACAAGCCATCAAAGATGTGTTGCCATTTTTTTCCCTTAAAAGAAACCAGAAACCTCTTGCTTTTGCCAAGCACAGTCATTGATCAGAGGGTTCTCTTAAATTGACTTGTCATCAGAGAAAACCTCATTTTCTTTCTTCCTTCCTCTCTCTCTCCTCAATGAAGAGGTCACTGATGGGAACAAGAATATATCACAAAAAGGAGTTTAGAATTTCTCCTTGGCCTTTTCAGAAAGCTAAATCCAGCACAAGTTCACACATCACATTTCACAAGACAAAGTGCCTTAAAAATCCAAGAACTGCAGAGAATACCTGTTACTGTTTTTCAAAAAAACCCTTTGTCTTTGAATGTAAGAAAATTATAAGAATTTATGGTTTATGAATAATTGCAAGTTACTATTCATTGGTTTTATTTTCCTTCTAGAATGGCTATTTGTTCTGAACTATAGGGTTCAGGCCAGGTTTTAGGGATGTGATCTGATCATATTAGGAAGTATAAACAGACTCCAAATAGACCTATAGTTGCTTGAAAAAATCTCAAAAAAAAAAAAAAGAAACCACAGAACTTTGTTATGAGGAGACAAGAAGAACTGATTTTAGAAGAATAGATCTAAGAATTAAGGACACATTCTATTAAAAGGTCCTAGGAAGAACTAAGAAATAATGCAACCAATATACACTGACAGCAATTCCACCCCTTCTGGGGCTTCAGACTTAGTGTAGGTCCTCCTCCTCAAGGGCCAAAATTTCCTTCCATTCTGTTATATCCCCAGCACTTGGAGCAACACCTGGCACCAAGGAACACTCAAATATTGCTTAATGAATGAATCAAAGAGCGATCCCTGCTCATTCGATTTTTGAATGAGCGAAAAAGAGCGCTTAACCAGTTTGACAGTTAGTACTTATGGCTGCAATCAGTCTGCTTCTGAAATTCCCATTCTTACCTGAAGACTATCTGGGATAATTTTAAAATAACCCCGCTCACCCCTGTCAACTCTCTTCTCACATACAGCAGTCTATAAATGTTATATAGATATATGCTTATCTATTTGTTCAGTATTTCTTATTCAAATAGAGCCTATCAAGAAGAAATAAAAAGACTAGAGAAAAGTTAGCAGAAAATAATGAAGAACAAGCCATAAAACCACACATTGTTATGCTTTTCTAAAATTGCGTCATACTGTGAGAGACTACTGAAGTTTCAGTAGAAACTTCTAACTTTCTTTCATTTGTCTTATCAACTTAACAGTTGAAAATTGATTCCTTGCTTTGTTAAAAAGACAGAAGGGAAAGGAATATGACAGCTAACACTCTTTTCTCAATCAGAAGTGGGTGGGATAGGATAAATACCGAGTCATAAATATTCAGTGTTGTCATCAAAGAAAATAAAGAAAGAAAGATTGTTGTTGAAGTCCCAAATTACAGCAGATGGGTTATGGGAACTTTCTGGGCCTCAGTTTTCTCATTTACATTAGGAATAATGATAATGTCAGTGCTATCATAACACAAAAAGTCAGCATATATGAGTCCCTGAATGCTATCCTGCTATTTACCACTTTCTAAGAGATACCTGCCACAGGAGATACAACATTGTTTTTTCATTTGTTTGCTTCATATTTTTTTCCTTTATTTCTAAATTCCTATTTGGCATGATTAGAATACTACCTTGCCATTTTAAATTAAATCCTAAATTAGAAACTTTTATTTAAATTATAGTTACTATAGAAGTCAGCATCACAGCTTAGGAATCAAACCTAACAGAGCTGAAATCCAGGTTCTGACACTGTCTAGTTGACTAATTTCAGAAGCTATTTTTTCTTCAGTCAGTTAAGGATACAAAAATGCACTGGATTGCTGAAACATTAAATATAACATGTATCAGGTATTTGTTAAAGCATGAAACATACTATGTGCACGACAAAAGGGACACCATTGTTCCAATCACATAATCTTTTCCTTAGCCTTCACCACCTCCAACACCATAGGAGAAGACAGAATGAGGTAACTAAATGAGAACATTTCACATAAAAGTGGTTCACAAGAGAACAGAGGATTTAGCCAGATTTATGTGTATTTCTTCATTTCTCATTCTGAAATATCCACCTAATTAAAGACTGGCTTAGTTGTATATTCCCAAAGTCTTCTTTTCATCTTCAATTTCACCTCAAAGATGGAGTAAAATCAACACACATGTATTCCCAGAGTCTACTAGATAAAAACACAGTTTCTGTTTTATTTTTTTTGTTGTTTCAGGAACTATTTGGCTCTTATTCATGTTATTTACCACGATGTAAATATTCTGTGGATTTCTTACATGTTCTCTCTCATTCTAGTTTTTTCTACTATATTCCAAAAAAAATAAGCAAGTCTAATAAAAAGTTTGTATGTGTTCAGTCATGTCCAGCTCTCTGCGATCCCATGGACAATAGCCCGCCAGGCTCCTTTGTCCATGGCAAGAATACTGGAGCAGGTTGCCATTTTCTATTCCAGGGGATCTTCTGGACTCAGGGATTCAAAGTGTGTCTCTTTGGCAAGTGGATTCTTTGCCACTGTGACACCTGGGAAGCCCTAACAAAGTGTAGGCCTCCCTGGGTAGGAAAATCTCTCTCTATATATCTGGGCTAGATTAGTCTATCCCTGTCAAAATGAAATTAAATTAATTTCCAACAGGTTAATCAATTAGCATATGGAAGTGAGTTCTTTGTGATAGCAGGCCTATCTAACACCTAACATGTGATAGATATAACATGTGACTTTACTTTAGCAAGCCTTTTCTAACACCTAACATTTGTGATTTCTTTAGCTACACCCAAGGTAATAACTTCAAGAAGAATCTCTGCAGTCTTGGCCACTGCTTTGAAAAAGCCATGAAAATGGATTTTCATGGTAGAAAGTAGAATATAAGGAGAATAGCATTAGATTTGAAGCCATTTAGACCTGGATTTTTCTAGGTCTGTCTCCGCTTTGTTATGTAAGTAATCTCAGGCAAGTTATTCACATTTTCAGAGACTTAATTTTCCCTTCTGTGAAATAGCAATATATCTTCACTATATAGTAATCATGACAATAATATTGATAAAGTACAGGGCTTGACACATTATTAATACTTGACAATTTTATTTTTTTATTTCCTATATTTATCATAAGCTGTAATAATTACTTAGAAAACTCTCTTTTACATGAATGCTTTCAAAGACAATGTTCTAAACTTGACAATTTAATGGCTTGAAGAATAAAAACAGTGCATATTTGAAGTAGCCAAAATGACACACATTATCCAGAAATCAAACTGCTTTTCATGAATTCAGAGCAGGAATTGAAACTTGCAAAACTGTATTTCTCAAATATACAAATAATTTTGAACAGTGTTAAGAGGAGAAACAAGGAATACAATGCAATTTATCTTTTACTTATAGTCTTGCTCTAGCCTTTAATTTAGGTAAGGAAAACAATTTTGACTTAATAGACATGATTGTCTGGTAACATAAACTGCATCTGCATAAGGCTCATTAATGATGGACTATGTAATCACTATGTATTCATATAGTTTTTCAGTCTTCTGAGGCCCATTAAATGTCGTGTTTGAGGTTCCAAGAATAGACATTGATTCCAATGATATTTGAGCCAACCTGTAATTTATTTCAGTATTCATACTCCAAAAACTTATTCAATAAATATCTGTTGCATGTTAACATGTGTAATAAAGTCTACTATTATCTGTACTCAAATATCAATTGAATGGATAGAAAGTTATCTTTGCAGTCAATATTTAACAGAAACAAAGCAATTATTTCTTTATATTTGAAATAAATATTTCTAACATCATGAGTTTCTCTTGACAAATTGTGAGATCACTATTAGAAATGTGAATAATTCTTTAAAATACACATAACAAAATATTTATTTGTAGTATCAAGGACTGGCAAACTTCCCTACATAGGTTTATGAAATCTATCAAACCATACTTAAATGTTTCCATTTCATAAAACTCAAAGCACTCTCGGCCAAGTATTTCTTGCTTAATTCGATACTTGTATCTACATGTTTAATTCACATGTGTTTGATTCACTTATAATTATGTATATGTTGCTTTTAAATTTATTTCTTATGTTCTTAGGTAATGTCTTTCTTTGTAGGAGCTCAAAGTCTACTCTATAAATGTTAATGAGCATTTTCACAATATCCCTATGAAAGAGACGTCAATGAGTTCTGTGAATTTCACTTAAGTCAAGAAATGTTAACACATAAAACCTCATAGTCTTAGTAGTGCTAGGCCCTAAGAGGAATGTCTAACATAAAAAAATTAGCAGATTTCACTCTGGTTTCTCCTCTGTTATCACCAAAATGATATTCTAAAAATGGTACACAATTGATTAGAGAAGCTATCATTGTACGCTTACCTGGTGGTAAGAGAACCTGTTTTCTATTTCCTTCTCCACTTCACTCTCAATATACCTGAATAATCCTTCTCCTCTCCCAACTTTCCACAGGTTAGGAAGTAGATGATAATTGTGCAAGCTTATATATATACATTCAGGAGTATGCTCTTAAAAATTGGGGGTGGGGGGTGGGAATTAAGCTAAATAGATATTTAGTGACAAAGTTCCCAAATGTAACTAAAAATCAAGTACAGTAAAAATGACAAAACTAACAAATCTTTGATACTTTGTGTTCCTCACCCAATAAATGCCATGTGCTAGAAATTTAAAATTTATGAACTGCACTAAACATATAAGGCTACACAACACTTCACATACTCCAACATGTCCTTAATATGTAAGGTAAATTTATTATGTTTCTTGGGCTTACAGAATTCAAATGGTAACTTCACACAGTGTTAGGTGGTTAATTTCTGTTAGTTAGCAAAATCTACAATTTTCACTTTAAAGGAAAGTAAAGACTGTTTTCTAAATAATACATAGCTTCCTGTGGGTGGGGTGGGGAAGAACTTACATGGTTTTCTATATTTAAATTTGAATTAATAAAATGCACTTGAGTATGAAAGAAATCTGAATCGCATTGAATTAAAATCATGATTATCAAGTAAAGAAAGAGATGGACAATCAGTGAATCAGTGCCCAGAGACTATTTCACAGTTCAGAGGAGAGAGGAATAACGCAAACAGGTATTCATAAAATTCAAAGCTGTTGCTTTATTGTAATAAAATAACCTTTACCAATGAAAATAATATTCTATAATTAATGGCAGTATTTGACAGAACCTAACTTTTCCGTGCTTCAACAATCAGATTATCAACAAGGTGGGGGATATTGGAGGACAGCCAATCATATCTATACTCCATTGTGATTTTTGCCTCAGTCTCAAATTATCCCTTTTCTTGTTAGAAACAAATGTGAAATTTATAAATGAGTACATTTATAAATAACTTACTTTTTTTTTGGTAATTCTATTCTGCAGCCTATCATTATTAATTGCTACAAAAATATATTTTGACCACATTTATTCTGATCTTCTTTATCTAAAATCTTCTTTTATATGCATGTATGAGCTCTGTAATATCTTTTTAAATATGAAAACAAGGTAAAACTAACACACATCAGAGAAGGCAATGGCACCCCGCTCCAGTACTCTTGCCTGGAAAATACCATGGACAGAGGGCTTGGTAGGCTGCGGTCCATGGGGTCGCTAAGAGTCGGACACGACTGAGCGACTTTCACTTTCACGCATTGGAGAAGGAAATGGCAACCCACTCCAGTGTTCTTGCCTGGAAAATCCCAGGGACGGAGGAACCTGGTGGGCTGCCGCCGTCTATGGGATCACACAGAATCAGACACAACTGAAGTGACTTAGCAGCAGCAGCAACACACATACAGAAAAAATACCAACTGAACACCTAGGCCATCTAATTCTCATTAAATTTCCTATGAGATAGCTCTTTTTGTTACAATAGCTCCATTTTTAAATAAGCCAAGAAATAAGCTTAGAGTATTAAACAACTTTACCATGGTCACACACCTTAAAAGTACTAAAACCTGGATTCAGATCCCAAATTGCCTAACATTAGAATGAACATTAGATGCATATCACTGAAATCCAATTTACTGTTGCTGATGAATGTGTTACAAAGAAAAATTATTTAACTTTTTATTTTATTTTTTTTTTCTGTTTGTTGGTTTTTATTTTTATTTTTTTTGTTTTGTTTTGTTTTTATTTTTCAGTGGGTTTTGTCATACATTGATATGAATTAGCCATAGAGTTACACGAATTCCCCATCCCGGTCTCCCATCCCACCTCCCTCTCCACCCGATTCCTCTGGATCTTCCCAGCCCAACAGGCCCGAGCACTTGTCTCATGCCTCCCACCTGGGCTGGTGGTCTGTTTCACCATAGATAATATACATGCTCTTCTTTCGAAACATCCCACCCTCCCCTTCTCCCACAGAGTTCAAAAGTCTGTTCTGTACTTCTGCGTCTCTTCTTCTGCCCTGCATATAGGGCCATCGTTACCATCTTTCTAAATTCCGTATATATGTGTTAGTATACTGTAATGTTCTTTATCTTTCTGGCTCACCTCACTCTGTATAATGGGCTCCAGTTTCATCCATCTCATTAGAACTGATTCAAATGAATTCTTTTTAATGGCTGAGTAATATTCCATGGTGTATATGTACCACAGCTTCCTTATCCATTCATCTGCTGGTGGGCATCTAGGTTGCTTCCATGTCCTGGCTATTATAAACAGTGCTGAGATCAACTAAACAGAAAATCAATAAGGAAACACAAACCTTAAATGATACATTGGACCAGCTAGACCTAGTTGATATCTATAGGACATTTCACCCCAAAACAATCAACTTCACCTTTTTCTCAAGGGCACACGGAAACTTCTCCAGAATAGATCACATCCTGGGCCATAAATCTGGTCTTGGAAAATTCAAAAAAAATTGAAATCATTCCAGTCATCTTTTCTGACCACAGTGCAGTAAGATTAGATCTCAATTACAGGAAAAAAAATTGTTAAAAATTCAAACATATGGAGGCTAAATAATACGCTTCTGAATAACCAACAAATCATAGAAGAAATCAAAAAAGAAATCAAAATATGTATAGAAACGAATGAAAATGAAAACACAACAACCCAAAACCTATGGGACACTGTAAAAGCAGTGCTAAGGGGAAGGTTCATAGCATTACAGGCTTACATCAAGAAACAAGAAAAAAGCCAAATAAATAACCTAACCCTACACCTAAAGCAATTAGAGAAGGAAGAAATGAAGAACCCCAGGGTTAGCAGAAGGAAAGAAATCTTAAAAATTAGGGCAGAAATAAATGCAAAAGAAACTAAAGAGACCATAGCAAGAATCAACAAAGCTAAAAGCTGTTTTTTTGAAAAAATAAACAAAATTGACAAACCATTAGCAAGACTCATTAAGAAACAAAGAGAGAAGAACCAAATTAACAAAATAAGAAATGAAAAGGGTGAGATCACAACAGACAACACTGAAATCCAAAGGATCATAAGAGACTACTACCAGCAGCTCTATGCCAATAAAATGGACAACTTGGATGAAATGGACAAATTCTTAGAAAAGAATAGCTTTCCAAAACTGAACCAGGAAGAAATAGAAGATCTTAACAGAACCATCACAAGCAAGGAAATTGAAACTGTAATCAAAAATCTTCCAGCAAACAAAAGCCCAGGACCAGATGGCTTCACAGCTGAATTCTACCAAAAATTCAGAGAAGAGCTAACACCTATCTTACTCAAACTCTTCCAGAAAATTGAAGATGAAGGTAAACTTCCAAACTCATTCTATGAGGCCACCATCACCCTAATTCCAAAACCAGACAAAGATGCCACAAAAAAAGAAAACTACAGGCCAATATCACTGATGAACATAGATGCAAAAATCCTTCACAAAATTCTAGCAAACAGAATCCAACAACATATTAAAAAAATCATACACCATGACCAAGTGGGCTTTATCCCAGGAATGCAAGGATTCTTTAATATTTGCAAATCGATCAACGTAATACACCACATTAACAAATCGGAAGATAAAAACCATATGATTATCTCAATAGATGCAGAGAAAGCCTTTGACAAAATTCAACACTCATTTATGATTAAAACTCTCCAGAAAGCAAGAATAGAAGGAACATACCTCAACATAATAAAAGCTATATATGACAAACCCACAGCAAGCATCACCCTCAATGGTGAAAAATTGAAAGCATTTCCCCTAAAATCAGGAACAAGACAAGGATGCCCACTCTCACCACTACTATTCAACATAGTGCTGGAAGTCTTGGCCACAGCAATCAGAGCAGAAAAAGACGTAAAAGGAATCCAGATAGGAAAAGAAGAAGTGAAACTCTCGCTGTTTGCAGATGACATGATCCTCTACATAGAAAACCCTAAAGACTCTTCCAGAAAATTACTAGAGCTAATCAATGAATATAGTAAAGTTGCAGGATATAAAATTAACTTTTTATTTTTATTTTACTAGTCAAAATAAGAAAATAATAAATGTCTTATTAAATTAAATTATCTCAGGGGGAAAAAGATGGTGAATTAAAACAATAAACTAAGACTGGAAATTTTTCCAGAAGAAATTTTACTAAAAAAACAAAAACAAAAACAAAAAAACTACTCTTGAAAATGTAATTGGGCACACATCAAAATATCATCAAGGATATTAGAATCCATTGTTATGATGAAATAAGATAAAAACTAATTTTGCTAAATGGAATCAACAAGGTCTTTAAGCACAATTATATTTAAACCATAATAGGAGCACTGAGCTGTTTTATGAGGCAATAATCTAGTTCCCGCGTGGATAAACTATAAGGCTGAAGGCTGGTTAGAGTTTTGTAATAAGAGAACTGGATTATTGCCTCATAAAATTGTTCGGCACTTTTCTCATTGTGATTACTCTATAAGGCTTTGAGAATTCACTTTTAAATAAACGTCTGTTAGACTAGCAAGTACTTATATGAAAAAAAAGAAAACCTATGATGAAAGTGATGAAGGTGTTAGGGGAAGTACACTGATTGAGATCGTCCACCCTGGTCAGGCACCATAGTAACCATTTGCAAGGGTTGTTTTATGACAGGAAGTCCTGGTAAGGAACAGGGAACTAATAAACCTCCACCAACCAGAAGAGTTCGGGAAAGGTCAAAAGGAGACACCACCTGTCCAACCACCTCCCAGAATCCTTCTCTGGCATCCATCTTGACTGAACGAGGCGTGCACCACCAGGAAGGACTCTGAGTCGGAATGATTGGCTAGGGACAACCCAGAAACTAATCCCATCACCATAAAACCTGAGACTGCAAGCCATATGACAGAGCAGTTCTCCTGGGTTCCCATACCCTACTGCTCTCCACCCAGGTGCCCTTTCCCAGTAAAATCTCTTGCTTTGTCAGCACATGCATCTCCTCAGACAATTCATTTCCAAGTGTAGGACAAGAACCCAGTTTTGGGCCTTGGAAGGGGTCTCCCTTCCTGCAACAAAGGTAGACAGCCTTTCTAAATAATAAATAATAGTCTTAGGTCTAAACTTTTTTTTTAATATATAATGTGATAAGGTACCAATTCTCAATTTTCAAGACTTTTTTGATTAAAAAAAAATAGTTTTATTTTCTAGGGCATCTGGTCACCAATTTCCATAGTAGGGTAATAAAGAGATCTTTTGTGTCTGTAACTGGATCATACTGGGTTCATTTTTAACATGGATCAAATGTTCATATTCCCATTAGATGAGAATATGTACTTCCAATTCAGTTTTCTTCAGTTTATTGTCTTTACAGAAATGTTAGTGCACTTTCTCCTGTTCTTTCACTTTACAAATGTTTATCACTTAATAATCATATTTGGTTAACATTTCTGCAGTACATTTCACTGCACTGAAATATGACTTGGGCTTAAGAAGAATTAGATATACATCATTAGAGACTGGTCAATGACTTTTACTATATTTCACTTCCAAATGGACCTCAGTATATAGATAATAGTACTATAAAACTCTAGATCTGTGATCAGTAAGGCATTTTTCCCCCATACTCATTCACTTAACTCTCACTTCCCAAATATATCTCATTCATACTAAAATAGTCTGAAAGTCTATCAAATCATGGCAACTGGCTCAGTACCCAAGGCCTCATGACCTAAGTTAGGTCCAAATGTGGTCCGTGGTCCCTCTTGATTTAGAGGACTATGAGCTAACATAGATGAATAACCTGTCTTCTATATACTCAATATACAATGATGAAACAGGGAAAAGCTTAAAAAAAAAAAAAAAAAATACAGAGGAGGGGAAAATGGGAGGCACACAAAAGTAAGCAGTTCATAACAATTCAGAAAACTTGCTGAGCAAATATTGCTAGAACTCCCTACTTTGGTAACAGAATAGACCTTGTTCTTCATGGGTATAGGTATTCATTCTATTCTCTTTGCAGTATCCTTTATCCTCACCCTTCCTCACATCTGAAAAGGACATGGAAGTCTAACTCCTGACAGTAGAAGACATTTCCTAGTCTACTTTCTACCTGGCCAATATTGGGGGTGGGGTGTCAGATATCTTTTCTGATCTTCAAAAGTCACAGTCTCTTTCAATCCAGAATGATAAGAGAACTCTGTTAAAATTGTATTTATATTTATGTATATATTATGTATATATTATGTATATATATATATATATTTATTTATTTATTTTTAATTGGAGGCTAATTACAATATTGTCATGGTTTTTGCCATACATTCACATGAATCAGCCATGGGTGTGCATGTGTTCCCCACCCAAACCGTCCCTCCTACCTCCTTCCCCAACCTCTCTCAGGATCATCCCAGTGCACCAGCCCTGAGCACCCTGCCTCACGCATCAAACCTGGACTGGTGATCTATTTCACATATGATAATATACATGTTTCAATGCTATTCTCTCAAATCATCCCACCCTCGCCTTGTCCCACAGAGTCCAAAAGTCTGTCCTTTACATCGGTGTCTCTTTTGTTGTCTTGCATATAGGGTCATCGTTACCATCTTTCTAAATTCCACATATATGTGTTAATATACTGTATTGGTGTTTTTCTTTCTGACTTGCTTTGTTCTGTATAATAGGCTCCAGTTGCATCCACCTCATTAGAACTGATTCAAATGCATTCTTTTTAATGGCTGAGTAATATTCCATTGTGTATATGTACCACAGCTTCCTTATCCACTTGTCTACCGATGGACATCTAGGTTGCTTCCGTGTCCTGGCTATTGTAAACAGTTCTGCAATGAACATTGGGGTACACGGGTCTCTTTCAATGCTGGTTTCCTCAGTGTATGCTCAGCAGTGGGATTGCTGGGTCATATGGCAGTTCTATTTCCAGCTTTTTAAGGAATCTCCACACTGTTCTCCATAATGGCTGTACTAGTTTGCGTTCCTACCAGCAGTGTAAAAGTGTTCCTTTTTCTCCACACCCTCTCCAGCATTTATTGTTTGGAGACTTTTTTTTTTTTTTTTTTTTAAGACTTTTTGATAGCAGCCATTCTGACCAGCATGAGATGGTACCTCATCGTGGTTTTGATTTGCATTTCTCTGATAATGAGTGATGTTGAGCATCTTGTCATGTGTTTTTAGCCATTTGTATATCTTCTTTGGAGAAATGTCTGTTTAGTGCTTTGGTCCATTTTTGATTGGGTCATTCATTTTTCTGGAATTGAGCTGCAGGAGTTGCTTGTATATTTTTGAGATTAATTATTTGTCAGTTGCTTCATTTGTTATTATTTTCTCCCATTCTGAAGATTGTCTTTTTACCTTGCTTATAATTCCATTTGTTGTGCAAAAGCTTTTAAGTTTCATTAGGTCCCATTTGTTTATTTTTGCTTTTATTTCCATTACTCTGGGAGGTGGGTCATAGAGGATCCTGCTGTGATTTATATCAGAGAGTGTTTTGCCCATGTTTTCCTCTAGGAATTTTATAGTTTCTGGTCTTACATTTAGATCTTTAATCCATTTTGAGTTTATTTTTGTGTATGGTGTTAGAAACTGTGTTCTGGTTTCATTGTTTTACATGTGGTTGACCAGCTTTCCCAGCACCACTTGTTAAAGATATTGCCTTTCCTCCACTGTATATTCTTGCCTCCTTTGTCAAAGATAAGCTGTCCATAGCTGCATGGATTTATGTCTGGGCTTTCTATTTTGTTCCATTGATCTATGTTTCTGTCTTTGTGCCAGTATCATACTATCTTGATGACTGTTGCTATGTAGTACAGCATGAAGTCAGACAGGTTGATTTTTCCAATTCTACTCTTCTTTCTCTAGATTACTTTGGCTATTCAAGGTTTTTTGTAATTCCATACAAATTGTGAAATTGTTTGTTCTAGTTCTCTGAAAAATACCATTGGTAGCTTGATAGGGATTGCATTGAATCTATAGATTGCTTTGGGTAGTATACTCATTTTCACTTTAGCGCTTCTTCCGATCCATAAACATGTTATATTTCTCCATCTATTTGTGTCATCTTTGATTTCTTTCATCAGTGTTTTATAGTTTTCTATGTATAGGTCTTTTGTTTCTTTAGGTAGATTTATTCTTAAGTATTTTATTCTTTTCATTGCAATGGTGAATGGAATTGTTTCCTTAATTTCTCTTCCTGTTTTTTCATTGTTGAATGTAAGGGATTTCTGTGTGTTAATTTTATATCCTGCAACTTTACTATATTCATTAATTAGCTCTGGTAATTTTCTGGTGGCGTCTTTAGGGTTTTCTATGTAGAGGATCATGTCATTTTCAAACAGTGAGAGTTTTACTTCTTCTTTTCCAAGCTGGATTCTTTTTATTTCTTTTTCTTCTCTGATTGCTGTGGCCAAAACTTCCAAAACTATGTTGAATAGTAGTGGTGTGAGTGGGCACTCTTGTCATGTTCCTGACTTTAGGGGAAATGCTTTCAATTTTTCACCACCGAGGATACTGTTTACTGTGGATTTATCACATGTGGCTTTTATTATGTCAAGGTATGTTCCTTCTATGCCTGCTTTCTGGAAGGTTTTATCATAAATGGATGCTGAATTTTGTCAAAGGCTTTCTCTGCATCTATTAAGATAATCATATGGGTTTTATCTTTCAATTTATTAATGTGGTGTATCACATTGATTAATTTGTGAATATTGAACAATCCTTGCATCCCTGGGATAAAGCCCACTTGGTCATGATGTATGATCTTTTTAATACATTGTTGGATTCGTTTGTTAGAATTTTAAGGATTTTTCCATCTATGTTCATCAGTGATACTGGCCTGTAGTTTTCTTTTTTTGTGGCATCTTTGTTTGATTTTGGTATTAGGGTGATGGTGGCCTTATAAAGTGAGTTTGGGAGCTTACCTTCCTCTGCAATTTTCTTGAAGAGCTTCAGTAGCATAGGTGTTAGATCTTCTCTATATTTTTGGTAGAATTCAACTGTGAAGCAATCTGGTCCTGGGCTTTTGTTAGTTGGAAGATCTCTGATCATGGTTTCAATTTCTGTGCTTGTGATGGGTCTGTTAAGATTTTCTATTTCTTCCTGGTTCAGTTTTGGAAAGTTATACTTTTCTAAGAATTTATCTATTTCTTCCAAGTTGTCCATTTTATTGGCATATAGTTGCTAGTAGTAGTCTCTTATGATCTTTGTATTTCTGTGTTGTCTGTTGTGAATTATCCATTTTCATTTCTAATTTTATTGATTTGATTCTTCTCCCTTTGTTTCTTGATGAGTCTGGCTAATGGTTTGTCTACTTTATCTTCTCAAAGAACAAGCTTTGAGCTTTGTTGAGTTTTGCTATGGTCTCTTTTGTTTCTTTTGCATTTATTTCTGCCCTAATTTTTAAGATTTCTTTCCTTCTACTAACCCTGGGGTTTGTCATTTCTTCCTTTTCTAGTTGCTTTATGTGTATAGTTGGGTTATTTATTTGATTTCTCTCCTGTTTCTTGAAGTAGGCCTGTATTGCTATGAACCTCCCCCTTAACACTGCTTTTACTGAATCCCATAAGTTTTGGGTTGTTCTGTTTTAATTTTCATTCATTTCTGTGCATATTTTGATTTCTTTTTTTATTTCTTCTGTGATTTGTTGTTTATTCAGAAGTGTGTTGTTTAGCTTCCATTATGTTTGTATTTTTCATAATTTTTTCCTGTAATTGACATCTAAGCTTACCACATTGTGATCAGAAAAGATGCTTGACATGATTTCAATTTTTGTGTTACTGTTAATTTCCCCTTTCATACTTGTTAACATTTGCCTTACATATTGTGGTGCTCCTATGTTGGGTGCATATATATTTATAATTGTTATATCTTTTTGGATTTATCCTTTGATCATTATTAGTGTCTGTCTTTGTATCTTTTCACAGCCTTTATTTCAAAGTCTATTTGATCTAAGTAATGCTACTCATGCTTTCTTTTGGTCTCCATTTGCATGAAATATCTTTTCCAACCCTTCACTTTAAGACCGTATGTGACCCTTGTTTTGAGGTGGGTTTCTTGTAGACAGCATATATAGGGGTCTTGTTTTTTATCCATTCAGCCAGTCTTTGTCTTTTGGTTGGGGCATTAAACCCATTTACATTTAAGGTAATTATTGATAAGTATGATCCCATTGCCATTTACTTTGTTGTTTTGGGTTTGTGTTTATGATACTTTTCTTGTTTCCTGTCTAGAGAAGATCCTTTAGCATTTGTTGGAGAGCTGGTTTGGTAGTGCTGAATTCTCTAAACTTTTGCTTGTCTGTAAAGCTTTTGATTTCTCCTTCATATTTGAATGAGATCCTTGCTGGGTACAGTAATCTGGGCTGTAGGTTTTTCTCTTTCTTCACTTTAAGTATGTCCTGCCATTCCCTTCTGGCTTGAAGGGTTTCTATTGAAATATCAGCTGTTAAAAAAAAAAAAGAAAGAAACGTCAGCTGTTATCCTTATGGGGTGCCCCTTGTGGGTTAATTGTTGTTTTTCCCTTGCTGTTTTCAATATTTGTTCTTTGTGCTTGATCTTTGTTAATTTGATTAGTATGTCTTGAGGTGTTTCGCCTTGGGTTTATCCTGTTTGTGACTCTCTGGGTTTCTTGGATTTGGGTGACTATTTCCTACCCCATTTTAGGGAAGTTTTCAACTATTATCTCCTCAAGAATTTTCTCATTGCCTTTCTTTTGTCTTCTTCTTCTGGGACTCCTATGATTTGAATGTTAGGGCGTTTAACATTGTCCCAGAGGTCCCTGAGGTTGTCCTTGTTTCTTTTAATTCTTTCTTTTTTCCTCTCTGCTTCATTTATTTCTACCATTCTATCTTCCACCTCACTTATCCTATCTTCTGCCTCCATTATTCTACTGTTGGTTCCCTCCAGAGTGTTTTTTATCTCATTTATTGCATTATTCATTATTAATTGACTCTTTTTTATTTCTTTTAGGCCCTTGTTAAACATTTCTTGCATCTTCTTAATCCTTGTCTCCAGGCTATTTATCTGTAACTCCATTTTGTTTTCAAGATTTTGAATCATTCTTACTATCACTACTCTGAATTCTTTTTCAGGTAGACTCCCTATCTCCTCCTCTTTTGTTTGGTTTGGTGGGCTTCTATCATGTTCCTTTACCTGCTGAATATTTCTCTGCCTTTTCATCTTATTTAGGTTGCTGTGTTTGGAGTGGCCTTTCTGTATGCTGGAAGTTTGTGGTTCCTCTTTATTGTGGAGGTTCCTCCCTTGGGTGGGGTTGGGTGAGTGGTTTGTCAAGGTTTCCTGGTTAGGGAAACTGGCATCAGTGTTCTGGTGGGTGGAGCTGGATCTCTTCTTTCTGGGATGCAATGAAGTGTCCAGTAATGAGTTTTGAGGTGTCTATGGGTTTGGTGTGACTCTCGGCTGCCTGTAATTTTGTGCTCAGGGTTATGTTCCTGCGTTGCTGGAGAATTAGCATGGTATGTCTTGCTCTGAAACTTGTTGGCTCTTGGGTGGAGCTTGGTTTCAGTGTAGGTATGGAGGCTTTTGGATGAGCTCTTGTTGATTAATGGTCCCTGGAGTCAGGAGATTTCTGGTGATCTCAAGTTTTGGTTTTAGGCCTCCTGCCTCTGACTTTCAGTCTTATTCTTGTAGTAGCCTCAAGACTTCTCCATCCATACAACACTGATGAGAAATCATCTAGGTTAATGGTGAAAAGATTCTCCACAGTGAGGGACACTCAGAGAGGTTCACAGAGTTACATGAAGAAGAGGAAAGGGAGCAGGGAGATAGAGGTGACCAGGAGAAGAAGAGGGGCAATCGAAGGGAAAGAGCAGTCTAGTCAGTAATGAATTCCCTATGTGCTCTCCACAGTCTTGAACACTCAGAGAGGTTCATGGAGTTCCATAGAGAAGAGAAAAGGATGGAAGGAGATAGAGGTGACCAGAAGGAGAGGAGGAGGAATCAAAAGGAGAGAGATCAACCTAGCCTGTGATCAATTCCCTAAGTTTTCTCCACAGCATGGAACACCCAAAGAGATCCACAGAGTTAAATAGAGAAGAGAAGGGGGAGGGAGGAGATAGAGGTGACCTGGGGGAGAAAAATGAGAGTCAAAGGGGAGAGAGCAATCAAGCAGTAATCACACACCTAAGTAAAAATGGGTACTGAAGATTGGATTCTTAAAGGTACAAAATTAATAGCAAATACCAAAAAGCAAAGATTAAAAATCTAGAGTAGAAGATAGACTCTCAAAAATATATTAAAAAAAATTGCAAAAGTTATATAAAAAAATATGAAATTTGCTTTAAAAATAGGATTTTTTTTCAAGGTAATAGTAGGTTTTAAAATGAAAATTAAAGGATTAATAAAGAACTTAAAAATTTTAAAAATTAAAAAGAAATTTAAAAACGATAATAGTAAAATATATCTAGGAATTTCTCTGGAGCTGTTAAGAAGCAGTGTGTGGTCAGTTCAGTTTCAGATAGTTCCTTGTTCCACCTTATACTTCATCTCGAGCTCTATAGGTCCCTTCCAATGTAGTCAGTGTTTGCTACAGGGTTTTAATCCATTGTACCTGTCACTTCCAGTGCTGTTCCCTCTTCTTTGTTTATTTTGCCTTCCTCTGTTTGCAAGTCTCTTCAGTATCTAACTTCTGCCCTGACACAAGGGGGCAAAAGTGGTCATTTATTTAGGCTCACTTTTTCACTTGTGCTGCAGGGAGGGAGGAACACTGCATACAAATATTACTGGCACGTGTGGGGAGTGCTCGCAGTGTCTGGGTCACACTGGGTTTGCCCCCGCTCACAACGTGTGTGCTTTCCAAGTCTACACTGCTTAGGCTTCAGGTTGCTCTGCCAGGAACTGTCTGAGGCAGCCCTGGGTTGTGTGCACTTCCCAAATCTACGCTGCTCAGGTTCAGGTTCTCGAGTACTCCACAAAGACACAGACTCAGTTTGGCCTGCGTTTTGTGCCCGTGTTTCGTGCCCTTCCCAGGTCCGAGCAGCTCAGGCGACCAAGTGCTTGGCCAGCGCACACTCCCCGGGTGCGGTGCGCCTCATCGCCTCCCCGGTCCCGGCCGCGGTTTCCTGGGTGCGCAGCTGCATCTCAGGTGTGCCACGTCTCTCCTCTGGGGCTCTGATCTCTGGCTGCGACCCTGCTGTTGGATGTCAACTGTCCAGGAGCCCAGGAAGGCTTGGCTAGTGCCTGAGAGCCGGCTCGCAGTTTGGTAGGGGATGCTGTCTCTGGGGCTGAGTTTGCCCCTGGCCTTCCAGCTCTGGCTGGTGTCACCTGCCTCCCTGCCTCCTGTGGGCGGTGGGCCGGTCCACATCTGGCTAGCTCTCCTGTGCTATTCGCTCAGTCCTTTGTTCTGTGATCTGCCTGGCAGCGCCTTAGGTTAGAGCTTTTTGCAAGAATGTTGTCTCTCTCTCTCATCTTTTTTTCTTTTTTTTCCCTCTCTGGCTATCCCACAGTTTGGGTTGTTATGTCACAGTAGCTCCCTCGGATTGCCCTCGGGGCGTCCAGGCCTTGTCCTTACCCTAGGCAGTGCTGCCCGCGCCTCCCTGTTCAGCCCCCGCTTGCTGGTGGCGGACACAAGCATCTGGGCTACTTCTCCATTGGGAGTTGTAATTGGACCCGTAATCTGTGGGGTTTTTTTATTTATTTTTTTCCTCCCGGTTATGTTGCTCTCTGAGATTCCAAAACTTCCCATAGACCTGCCGGTGAGAGGGTCTCCTGGTGTTTGGAAACTTCTCTTTTAAGACTCCCTCCCCAGGATGGTTCTTCATCCCTAACTCTTTTGTCTCTCTTTTTATCTTTTATATTTTGTCCTACCTCCTTTAGAAGACAATGGGCTGGCTTTCTGGGTGCCTGGTGTCCTCCGCCAGCGTTCAGAAGCTGTTCTGTGGTATTTGCTCAGCGTTCAAATGATCTTTTGATGAATTTGTGGGGGAGAAAGTGGTCTCCCCGTCCTATTCCTCCACCATCTTAGGGCCCCCCTCAAAATTTTATTTTATATATATATAAAAAATTTGATCCCAAACAATTTCATGTCCTATGATCCAAACCTAATTTTCTGAAGTACCTTTTAAAAGGCACTTCAGAGCAACCACCTTAAGTCAGCAATATCCTGACCTCTTTGTTCAACACTACAAATTATTTAGGCTTATTTTCTGCATTCCAGATTATCCCTGGCTGTAGTTTTAAACTCCACATATTTCACCATTGTGTCAGAAAGTTGCCCAGTTCTTCATCCTCTTATAATGGTTTCATCACTGTCACTCCTACCCAAAGCCAATTCCATGTATTTAATTCTCATTTCATTGGCAACTCAATCTCATAATGAGATTTTGGTCATATTTCTGCTGCAATTATGCTTCATAAAATAAACCTCAAGATATCAGGAACTTTCAACAACTACTTTTTGTCTTTCTTGATAAAGATGCAGGCAGCCTCTAGAAGGTATCTCTGTAGTCAAGTGGGGCATGATATTCTCATTCAGAGAGAGAGAGCGTATGTACAAGATCCCAAGCCTAATAATACAAGTACTTTTACTGGTTTTGTTTTTGTCCATTCACTAATATAAGCCATGGCAAATGCAAGTCACATGACTGGGGATGTATACCCCACATACTTGACTAGGAGTAAATGCAAGGCCCCAAGGTAAAGAATGTAAATATATAAACCTGTTACAAGAAGGCAGTGAAGGATTAAAAAATATATACATTTTAGAAGAAATTAACAAATCCAAAATTATGGAAGATTCTAACAAACATCTGGCCAGAATAAAAAACTAAGTTGACAGGTCTAAGCATACCAAGAATTAAAAAATACAATTAACTTAGTTTACCTCATATAGCTAAAGCCTATCACATATACAGACTTTTTTCCCAACACAAATACCTAGAGACAAATGAAAATGGAAGCACAATCACCCAAAACCTACGGGACACAGCAGGAGGAGTTCCAAAAGGGAAGTTTACAGCAATACAATCTTACCTCAGGAAACAAGAAAAACCACAAATAAACAATCTAATCTTATACCTAAAGCTAGTAGAGAAAGAAGAACAAATGATACTCAAAGTTAACAGAAGGAAAGTAATCAAAAATCAGAGCAGAAATAAATGAAATAGAGATGAACAATAGCAAAGATCAATGAAACTGACTGTTGGTTCTTTGAAAAGATAAACAAAATAGACAAACTTTTGGCCAGACTCATCAAGAAAATAAGGGAATGGGCTCAAATAAAATTAGAAATGGAAGTTACACTGGATACTACAGAAATACAAAGGATCATAAGAGACTACTACCAGCAATTGTATGCTAGTAAAATGAACAACCTGGCAGAAATGACAAATTCTTGCAAAGGTATAATCTCCCAAGATTGGAACAGGAAGAAACATGAACAGACCAATTACAAGTACTGAAACTGAAGCTGTGACCAAAATGATTCCCCAAAACTGAAAGTCCAGGACCCGATGGCTTCACAGGCAAATTCTATCAAACATTTAGGTGTTAACTCTTTATCATTTTAAAATTGTTCAAAAAATTGCAGAGAAAGGAATATTCCCAAACTCATTCTATGTGGTCACCATCACCTGATATCAAAACCAGACAAAGATACTACCAAAAATAATAATAATAATAATAAAATAAAATTACAGGTTAAATTATAAAAATAAATGTAGCCATGCTGCAGGGGAAGAAAGGCCTCAGAAAATTCTACCTAGAAATCAGAGAGGTTATATTCTTTGAACAACAGGAATATAATAGATGTTGACAAAATGGAAAAACATGTAAAATAAGAACTGAATATATTTGGAAACCAAAAAGTAACTACCTAAACAACTCTTGGGTCAAAAAGAAAATGGAAATAGCAATTATGCTCTATTTAGGAATTACGGAAAATGAGAAGATTCATATCAAAACTCATCATTGCAACCAGAACACTTCTCAGAGGCAAATGTATAATCATGAATGCACTGCTTTGGAAACAAAAAAGACTGAAAATATCAAAATAAGCTTTTAATATAATAAGCTATAACAAGAATAGCCAAAATAACACAAAGTAGAAAGATGGAATTAATGAAGTCATAGAGAACAAAAGGGGGATTGAATAAAATTAAAGCAACATTATATACTGCTTCATACATATAAATTTGAAAAATCCAAACTAAATGGAAGCTTATAGAAAAATGTAAATTTGCTAAAATGGACTCAAATGTATTAAACATTGATTAAGAACATAGGAAACAAGCAAAGATTTCTAATGCATGGTTCATACAGAATCAACATCAACACTGGAATAAAAAAACAAATACCAAATATGAGCTTCATATATAATCAAACAAATAAAGATTTAAAATAGGAGATTAACTGTAAAAGCACTATACTAAAATAAAAACAGATCATGACAAAATATAACTCATCTCACAACATGTAAGGAAGCCTCAAAATTAAAAGTTCTGATTCAAATTTATAGTCTGACCTCTTAAAAAAGTGTCTTTTTTTTTTTTAAGCTTTGGTCAATCTAACCTCAATAAGGTGGTTTGTAATGCATTGCTAAGTTAAAAATTCGTTTCAAATTGAAAACTACCAACGCATTCCTTTTCCATATACACAGGTACATCAGTGTAAAGGCATACATACACATACTTATCCACATCTACAAAAGAACAATAGAAGAATGTTTCTTTTTAAAGAAAATTTTATGGAACATGACATAAAATTAGTAATAATAAAACATTAAAAACATTCTTATAAACTTAGGAACAACATGTGTATGTCTCATGTTATAGCTCCTATCTCAAGCACTTAAAATGATTTAATCAAAATAGGAACAAAAATATAAAATATTTAAATTTTAATTCAATAAAATCATACAAGACCAAATGAAAAAAAAAAAAAATCTATAAAATCTGGATAAAAAGAGAAACATCTTTGGAAGGGAAGATATTGTCTTAGAAAAATAAGTGATTATTGAAATAATCTATTAATTCAGTGCAATCCCAAAGAAAATTCTAGAGTAATATTCTCCATGTTTGACAAAATGATCATAAAATTATCCAGAATATGAAATAATGGAACTTCCAAGAAATGTATTTTTTTTTAAATATGAAGAATGTCTTGCATTTGTTTAAAAAAACATACTATAAAATCATTTTACTGGTGAGTAGAGTTATACAGGAGGCAAACTTCAGATTCTAGTATGGTAGGTGGTGGTTTAGTCGCTAAGTTGTGTCTGACTCTTTTGTGATCCTATGGACTGTGGCCTACCAGACTCCTCTATCAATAGGATTATCCCAGCAAGAGTACTGGAATGGGTTGCGCCACTTCCTTCTCCAGGGGATCTTCCTGACCCAAGAATTGAACCTGACTCTCCCCCATTGTAGGCAGATTCTTTACTGATTGAGTCATCAGGGAAGCATTAAATAGTACAGTATAAATCAATTTGCTGGTGAGTAGAATTGAACAGGATAGAACAGAATAGAATAGAAAGGAATTAGAACAGAAGAAAAATATCATTGAATTTAGGAATAACAATGTTAGCATTTCAAAAAGTACTGTGACAGTGACTATCCATTTTTGAAGCATACAGAAAATTTTCCTCAGTGGTATTTAAACTAAACTTAAACTAAACACTTAATATAAACTTGAGTATGTTTGTGTGTGTATACACACACACACACACACACACACACACACACACACATGTATAAGACTTTAGAGATAAAAAGAAAAGATTTATAGATATAGTTGCTTAACATTTTAATACTGCAACAGTATTATGACAACAGATATATTGTTAAAAAGTCAAAAAGAGAATTAACAGAATGTGAGTAAACATTATATATGTGTTGGTGTATATATATATATATATATATATATACTCACTATATATATATACCTACTATATATATATACTATATATACACATATTATATATATATATCTACTATATACATACTATGTATATACTATGTATATATGTAATATATATATATAATATTCAGAGAAAGGCAATTTCAAATGAGGATTTTTTTTTTCAATCAGACTTGAAGAATTTAAAATTTAAGTGTTTGATAATATCCAGTTTTGGCAAAGGTGTGGCAAAACTAATTCTGTGATGTTTTTGTTACAATGGCCTTTCCACTGAGGAAAATTGAGTTTAATTGTTGAATCCAAAAATGTCTTCTCTATGTGTGTGTGAGTGCTCAGTTGTATCCAACACTTTGAAACCCTACGGACTGAGGCCTACCAAGCTCCTCTGTCCATGGGGTCATCCAGGCAAGATACTGCAGTGGGTTGCTATTACCTACTCCAGGGGATCTTCCAGACTCAGGGATCAAATTCATGTCTCCTGCATTTCCTGCACTGGAAGGTGGATTCTTTACTACTGAGCCACCTGGGAAGTCCATATCTCCTCTAGTTTCTATTGTAAACCACCACAAGTTCTGTTTGAAAAGTTCTATGAAGACCTACAAGACCTTCTAGAACTAACACCCAAAAAGATGTCCTTTTCATTATAGGAGACTTGAATGCAAAAGTATGAAGTCAAGAGACACCTGGAGTAACAGGCAAATTTGGCCTTGGAGTACAGAATGAAGCAGGGTAAAGGCTAACAGAGTTTTGCCAAGAGAACTCACTGGTCATAGCAAACACCCTCTTCCAACAACACAAGAGAAGACTCTACACATGGACATCACCAGATGACCAACACCAAAATCAGATTGATTATATTCTTTGTAGCCAAAGTTGGAGAAGCTCTATACAGTCAGCAAAAACAAGACTGTGAGTTGACTGTGGCTCAGATCATGAACTCCTTATTGCCAAATTCAGACTTAAACTGAAGAGAGTAGGGATAACCACTAGACCATTCAGGTATGACCTAAATCAAATCCCTTATGACTATACAGTGGAAGTGAGAAATAGATTTAAGAACTAGATCTGATAGACAGAGTACCTGATGAACTATGGATGGAGGTTCGTGACACTGTACAGGAGACAGGGATCAAGACCATCCCCAAGAATAAGAAATGCAAAACAGCAAAATGGCTGTCTGAGGAGGCCTTACAAATAGCTGTGAAAAAAAGAGAAGTAAAAAGCAAAGGAGAAAAGGAAAGATATACCCATTTGAATGCAGAGTTCCAAAGAGTAGCAAGGAGAGATAAGAAAGGCTTCCTCAGCGATCAGTGCAAAGAAATAGAGGAAAACAATGGAATGGGAAAGACTAGAGATCTCGTCAAGAAAATTAGAGATACTAAGGGAAGATTTCATGCAAAGATGGGCTCAATAAAGGACAGAAATGCTATGGACCTAACAGAAGGAGAATATATTAAGACATGGCAAGAATACACAGAAGAACTATACAAAAAAGATCTTCATGACCCAGATGACCATGATGGTGTGATGACTCACCTAGAGTCAGACATCCTGGAATGTGAAGTCAAATGGGCCTTAGGAAGCATCACAACGAACAACGCTAGTGGAGGTGATGGAATTCCAGTTGAGCTATTTCAAATCCTAAAAGACAATACTGTGTAAGTGCTGCACTCAATATGCCAGCAAATTTGGAAAACTCAGCAGTGGCTGCAGGACTGGAAAAGGTCAGTTTTCATTCCAATCCCAAAGAAAGGCAATGCCAAAGAATGCTCAAACTACCCCACAGTTGCACTCATCTCACACGCTAGTAAAGTAATGCTCAAAATTCTCCAAGCCAGGCTTCAGCAATACATGAATTGTAAACTTCCAGATGTTCAAGCTGGTTTTAGAAAAGGCAGAGGGACTAGAGATCAAATTGCCAACATCTGCTGGATAATCGAAAAAGCAAGAGTTCCAGAAAAACATCTATTTCTGCTTTATTGACTATGCCAAAGCCTTTGATTGTGTGGATCACAATAAACTGTGGAAAATTCTGAAAGAGATGGGCATACCAGACCACCTGACCTGCCTCTTGAGAAACCTATATGCAGGTCAGGAAGCAACAGTTAGAACTGGACCTGGAACAACAGATTGATTCCAAATAGGAAAAGGAGTACGTCAAGGCTGTATATTGTCACCCTGCTTATTTAACTTATATGCAGAGTACATCATGAGAAACACTGGGCTGCATGAAGCACAAATTGGAATCAAGATTTCTGGGAGAAATATCAATAACCTCAGATATGCAGATGACACCACCCTTATGGCAGAACATGAAGAAGAACTAAAGAGCCTCTTGATGAAAGTGAAAGAGTTGGCTTAAAGCTCAACATTCAGAAAACTAAGACCATGCATCCATTCCCATCACTTCATGGCAAATAGATGGGGAAACAGTGGCTGACTTTATTTTTCTGGCCTTCAAAATCACTGCATATTGTGACTGCACCCATAAAATTAAAAGGCACTTACTCCTTGGAAGGATACTTATGACCAACCTAGACAGCATCTTAAAAAGCAGTGTCATTACTTTGCCAACAAAGGTCTGTCTAGTCAAGGCTATGGTTTTTCCAGTGGTCATGTATGGATGTGAGAGTTGGACTGTGAAGAAAGCTGAGCGCCAAAGAATTGATGCTTCTGAACTGTGGTGCTGGAGAAGACTCTTGAGAGTCCCTTGGACTGCAAGGAGATCCAACCAGTCCATCCTAAAGGAAATAAGTCCTGGGTGTTCATATGAAGGACTTATGTTGAAGCTGAAACTCCAATACTTTGGTCACCTGATGTGAAGAGCTGACTCATTGGAAAAGACCCTGATACTGGGAGGGATTGGGGGCAGGAAGAGAAGGGGATGACAGAGGATGAAATGGTGGGATGGTATCACCGACTCAAAGCACATGGGTTTGGGTGGACTCTGGGAGTTGGGCATGGACAGGGAGGCCTGATGTGCTACAGTTCATGGGGTCACAAAGAGTCAGACATGACTGAGTGACTGAAATGAACTAAACATGTTTCTGCAAAGAGACTTGTACAGTATTTAAAATTGCCCACTTTTTCAAAAAGCTAGAGGAAAATGCACAGTAAGAGCAGAAATATGAATAGAATTTGACTCAATAGTTTCACTAATATTTTGCTGTAATCCAATGTAAAACAAACAGAATTGGGCAAACAGTTTGAGGTTATTCCAGAACCACAGTCTAACTTTCTCAGACTGGGCCTGTCTGACTTCCCCATGACAAACCAAGACAGAAACCTGGTACCATAGCTCTCCACATCACCATCTCCCTCCTCTGGAACTCAGCTCCTGTGCTAATGACGGATATTCCTTGGAAATCACAACTCTTTCCTCCAGGGTCTGAATCTAATCTCACAGCCCTTCTGAACACAGTAATTCAAGTAACTATCAACAGTGTTTTAGAGCTCACATTCAAAATGAAGTATATTGTCCATTTCCCTCCTACATTAACAATTTTAACCATTTTTGTCTGCTTTTTTTGCTAACACAATCATACATACTCCTGCTAATATACTTTTACTCTTTTTCACCTTTAAAATGTCCTCTTACAACATTAAAGAAAACAAAGAAAAACTGCAGTCTCTGTTCTAACCTCCCCCACGTATAGTCCCATATCTCAGAGCCATCTGGGTATAGTTCTGCCATTGTGTGTGTGTTTGGTCTGACTCTTTGCGACCCCATGGACTGTAGCCTGCCAGGCTCCTCTGTCTGTGGAATTTTGCAAGCAAGAATACTGGAGTGGGTTGCTATTTCCCCAACCCAGGGATCTTCCTTCCCAACCCAGCGATAGAACCTGCATCTTTTGTGTCACCTGCAGGGCAGGCAGATTCTTCACCACTAGTGCCACCTGGAAAGCCCTCTTTCAATGTTACTCCCATTCAAATCCTCACCATCTTTCAAGTCAGGTTCCTATCCCGTTTTTTTTTTTTTTTTTTTTTTAAGCAGCCTCTCAGACAATGGTCTGGCAGACCACTGGGAACTCTGACTCCTCTGAAGCCCTCCTTCAGTATTTCTCACACAGAGTAGGGAGCTGACTTTATCAGTAATCCTGTTAATTCTTTAACTTACAAATGCCACTATCACTGGGAATATGCTCCATCAGTTCAGTTCAGTTCAATCACTCAGTCCTGTCCAACTCTTTTTGACTCCATGGACTGCAGCACGCCAGGCTTCCCTATCCACCAACTCCCGGAGCTTACTCAAACAGAGCAGAGAAAGGGTTACTAACAATAATTAGTAACACCTCTAGGTTTTTAATGATTCTAAGTACAGGCTAAAATACATTAGTGAAGCTGATTATTTTTCCTAGTTAAGAACAAGTCCCTTCAAATTGTGTTTTTTTTTTTTCTTTCAGGAGTACTACACTGAAACAGGATTTCAAAAACTCTTCATGAAAATTAAAAATGTGCAGATGACATTTGAGAACTTCATTTAAGAAATATCATTTGTAGACAGCAAAATGCATGTTATATTCCCATGAGATATAACATTCAAATCAAATTAGAAAATGTTACTTTATAAACTTTATAATAAAATTGCTTCAGCTTCTTATCAGTGAGCAACATTCTCTTAATTCTCCTGGATTGAGAAAACTATGAAAACTATATACATTTACTTTCACTGGTGATGATCTATTTATTCTGAATTAATTCTACCTACAAAGCATATTAACATGTACATTGCAAAGGTACTGTACTGCCATCTAATCCAGTGGAGAAGAGAAATGGACTTTATTTCAAAAAGATTGTAAAGATCTGGTGGGGGGGGGGCAGATTTAAATGCTAAATATGTGCATACTTCACATATTTGAAATACTCATTAATAGATTTAAGCACCATGAAGAAAATCCTAGTAACTCACTATTTTAAAGTTAAGCATTGATACTGTAATATATTAAATGTATAGTATTATGTTTAACATCAATATAGAGGATCATGAAGCACGGAGAGGTGTTTGATTTTTTTTCCCCCCACAAAGGACTTTTGTACTGTCAAAGCATAATTTTCAAAAAGTTTAAAGTGTGACTCACTCAAATAGAGAATAGATATATGTCAAAGATTTATTCAACTCATTCATAAGGAAACTGGAAGGTGATAAAGTCAATTCAATGAGTATTAGAGACAGAGAGATGTAAATAACTAATAAGGAGGAATGTCATGCTAAAAGAAGTTCGCTAAGTTAAACAGGTTAAAATCTTGTGGGGCAATACAACAGTAAACATTAGTATCTAGCTCTATCTGTGGTAGGGATCATTTGCATTTTTTCTAGATATAACCCACAAGTTCGCATAGAATATAACAAAATCAGTGGGACATCAAACCAAGGCACGATCTCCTAAGGAATAATCATTTGAAAGCTCTGTTAGATAGTGTTCCAGCATGACATGCAAAGTTTTGCAGTCATGTTTATGGGTTAGTTAAATTTCTAGATACTTTTTTTTTAACACTAAGAAATATCACCTTTGTAGGTAGTTCACTTCTTACTTGCATCATTAGCATTTTTAATTCACTTCTTATTGAAGTCATCTCAATCTCTCCCTCTACCTCCCCCATCTCCGCCTCACCACAACATACACCCAGAGAAAGTTCTTATTTGTGTTTTCAACATCTTATGAGAATTATTCCACATATGGAAGTGTAATGTATAAAGAAACTGTGTGGTGATATGGATGCTTGACTGGTCTCAGCGATCAAGTTCTGAAGTATCTCAGTAAAATTACAATTTGCCTCATGTTTTAGATCTTCAGATCTTTTAAATAGTACAAAGAAAGCCTTATATCATAAATTATGGGGTAAGCCATACTGTTTTATGAGGCATCTGGGTCTTTTCTTTCTCATCTTTAAAATAATCTAATAAAGATGTTCTTTACTAAATATGATATGATTGAATTTGCAGGCAACAGCTCTTTCAGGATACAGACCTGGAGTGGAAGACACCATGACATCCCTTTGCAATTAACATGTCTACGGAAATAAACAAATCAATCTAATTTTCTATCAGTTTGGCACTTCTAATCCCCCACATCCCTTACTGAACATGAGTAAATTTTACTATGAAAACATTACCAATGGTTTTCTGTTTTGGCATTTGCTCCAGGCAGGAAGTGTATACGTTAGCAAGTAGCATCAAGAAAAGGAAAACAGGTTGAGCTCTGTCTAAGACTCTTGTCCAGGAAGATGAGAGGTGCTGAAATTCAGTCCCAGCTTCCCTCTTCAAGCCTGGGATCCATGGGGCTTCATATCTCTGAAGAGAATACTACATTAAAAATTCACACAAAGGTAACTTTTATATAAACTATGGTTGCTAGTGATCTACCTTTTCAAAGCAATAGTGGCCTCATTCTACCTCTGAATCAGAAGGCACATTCTAAGTGGACAGATTTCATATCTGCATATATAGCCACACACATATAAATATGCTTAACACAACTATTTTTAGAGAAGCAAAATTAAATAACTAAAGATGGGACAGGTGTGGACAGGAGACTCAGAAATTAGAAATTCACAGCACTTGAGAATGAAAATAATAGGTACTATGGCCCCAAACTAAACTACATTCTTTATGTGAATAATTTCAATATTGTGCTGCATAACAGATTCTACATATGCAATAACTGTCTTTAGCTGTGTATGACTGAGTGAACTGATCAGAAATTCAAAAATTATACCATATAATCTGGAAGCAAACAGTAGAACCTGCATTTTAAATCTTCATTCTTCATAACATATTGTAAGAGATATTATTTTTAATTTCAACTAAAGAATTTCTGCATGGAGCTAGTTAAGAATATACCCCAGCTGCTGCTCCTTCTTTTCAGTGTGACCCCAAACAAGGACTGTTTCACATGGTTTTGGGTTTCTGTAGGGAAGTTTTGCACAGCTGTGATATCAAATGAAATACCACCTGGCCTAATCACCATAACAATATGTCCTCTGTCCTGCAAGCTAACAGATGGATTGGGTATCAGTCTGATGTCATAATCTGTTAAGTTTGTAATATGGAGCATTACCCACCCATTTAGGATTCATCTCATCTTTTCTGAATGCATGTTGTACCCTAAATGGAGAGATGACACTATCATTATATGCCACTATCACTAGTCATATGGGATCTTCGTTTGCATTACTTAAGGATAATTATATGGTGTTCTAATTCATTTGGTGAACTGTCACTCCACTGCTGAAATACTTATGTGGAATTTTAACAAATACTATGACATTCATAAAGCAGATTACTAGTCTTCAACATTTATTTCATTCTTTTTTTAAATTCAATATCTAAATACCGTCTTTCTTAAATGTATGCTGCTGAATTTCTCTTTGGAACATTAAATTGAAACTCTAATTGTACAACTGAAGTGATTTTATATTTATATCTAGGCTCACATAGGAAATATGATAATATAAAAGTTATCCATAACATATGCATCTATAATATAGTGAATATTTAAAAGAATGATATGATTACCAATAATTAATTCAACAAGCATTTATTCTTTTTTTAAGTGCAAGGCACAGTGAAAGGTAGTGGGAATGCAGAGACAAACACAAAAGTATTCCAGCTTCCTAGGTGCTTTTAGTCTTTTCTAATACACCTCTTTTCTCCACTGCTCTTAGAAAAGTTTATCGTTGGAGTCATGCATATAGAAGTTCTAGTATGTCAGATCCTATTTGCTGAGTAGACCAATATTCATCACAAACTTCCCTCCTATATATAGAAAAAGCACTGTTGATCTTTTCATTCTCCCTTTTACTTAGATTCAACTAGTGAGATATAGACAAAAATCTGGCACAAGTAATAATTGCAGTATGTTGGGGGAGCTGTAAGACAGACTTCCTTTTTATCATAAAAGAAAGAGAAATATATTACCACCTCCAATCTCCTTCTTGAATGTGGACATGATGCTGGGGGGTGTAGCAGCATAAGACAATAAAATGATTGCTAAGGTTGGCAAGGTACAGGGTAGAAGGCAGCTGGGAATGTGGTACTATTGTTGAACTTCTGCACAGGCCTGGTGTGACTTCTTATTGAATAGAAATAAACTTTTTTTGCTTGTTTAATCCAATGCCAGGTAATTTGGTATTTGCAGACAAAACCAATGAATATACCAATTAAGTCCAAATAAGTCAAATTTATGAATATATCAAGAATTTTATAATTTATATATTGCTTCCTTATAAAATTGTATTTATTTTCCAAATAAAGAAGGTCAATTGTAGAACATTATTGCCACAGTTTAATTTGGCTTAAGATAGCTACCTTTATAGATATGTGATGCAAAAGCTTCACATTAAAATATAAATAAGTCCTATGTAATAAAGTATTAATATATCCTTTTAGGCCATATTGATGAAGTATTCATGAAAGCTATTGTAGCACATAATTTTTTTATAAAAATGAGATTTATTTTACATTTGAATATTTAGAAATAGTTTATCCAGCATTATTATTTATTACTATCATCTTTAAAATGTTAAAATTTCTTCCACAAAACTACTTTTCTAGTACAATATACACTTCATTCAACAAGTGTGTCTTCCTTGTGTTGGGAGCAAAGAGTGTAATGAAACCTGAGAAATGACCTCTTCCATCAAGCAGCTCACAGTCTAGTAAAACCAATAAGTAAACTTTAAGACTGAACATCACATTTGCTGTTCCATTCAGCAAAGTACTGCTCTGCTTTCCATTCAGATGTTCTCAAGTCCAACACCCTAAATACCTGCTGCTAGGATATGTGGTATCTAAAGCATCATTCACAACTGCCTGGATCACAGAGAATTTCCCTCAAAGAGCTCCAGTCCCATCACTCCACAGCAAATAGAAAGGGAAAAAGTGGAAGCAGTGATAGATTTTATTTTCTTGGCATCCAAAATCACTGTGGACAGTGACTGCAGCACAGAATGAAAAGATGCTTGTTCCTTGGAAGAAAAGCTATGACAAATCTAGATGGTATATTAAAAAGCAGAGATATCACTTTGCTAACAAAGATTTTGTATAGTAAAAGCTATGGCTTTTCCAGTACAGGTGTGGACACCCCATGGACAACAAAGAGATACAACCAGACAATCTTGAACAAAATCAACCCTGAATGTTCATTGGAAGGACTGATGCTGAAGTTGAAGCTCCAATACTCTGGCCACCTGATGCAAAGAGGTGACTCACTGGAAAAGACCCTGATGCCAGGAAAGATTGAAGGCAAAAAGAGAAGGGGTAGAAGATGTAACGGTTAAATGGCATCACCAACTCAATGGACGTGAATCTGAGCAAACTCCAAGAGATAGTGGAGGACAGAGGAGCTTGGCATGCTACAGTCCATGTCATCGCAAAGAGTTGGACACAACTTGGTGATTGAAAACAACAAAAATAAACCTGAAATCAATGTAAAAGAAAACCAAAAAGGATAGAAAGTTGACAAGGAAAGAAGGAATAATTAGATGCACGACTTTTAAAACTTGGGTGGAAGGAGATCAAGAGTTCCAGTGAAATTATTGGAATTTTATTTTAAAGAGGAATACATTAAATCTTTGTAAATATCTGTATGAATTATATTTGATTATAGATCTTTACCTGTGTTTACACTTTTCATGTGACATTTACTTTTTCTCACTCATCAGGGAGAAACACAAATATCTTATTTATCAATTCAATAAAAATCTGAAAATATTTAAATATTTCGCCAACAATTTAGAGGATACATACTAAGGATTCATAAGCATTCCCCTTTCTATGATCAGACATATTAATCCTGTAGAGATATGCTTTACTCTCAACTTTAGGCATTCTAAAGTGTTACAGATCATCTTATTATGTTAGATGTCTTTCCTCTATAAAGCAATTTCTACAGAATTTATTTTATAAAAATTAAATATTAATAGCAAGATTTATTTGCTAAAGGGGTTTGCTATTTACCTAACACTTTAATTTTAACTTTCTCTCATTATGTTACAATTGTAGAGAAAGCAGATCTTTTAAAATGAATTTTGCCACATATAGAGAAAAAATATTTTTTAATTAACTTTCTGAGAAGCTTCACAGTTCTTACTACTTTAACAGGCTAATGACGTCTTAATTCTCAGATGTAATTCTGGACATTTTTAAATTTAGAAATGAATTAAACTTTTTGTTACTGATAAACAACACTAATTATTATGTAAAATATTTCATAAAGTCCTCCTGGAAATAGTTTAAAAAATACAAAATTTAATCGACATATACTTTAATATTATTTATATACAATAAATTAAAAATGCTTTGTAAATGAGGATGTAGGTTTCAATTACAAGTTTGTTTCACTAAAAAACTTTATAATATATACTTTAAATTGGACCTCTTCAGACAATTTTACCAAATTCATGTTTACTGTTTAATACTTCATTTCCAAGAATTAACTAAAGGAATTGAAAAATGGATGATATTGTATTTTCATGGCACTTATCATTTACATGCTTTTTTCCTGCAAACAATATAAATACAAAATACTTAGTTTCCACATTTCTCTTTCCACTAGTGTATGTTTTCTTGATACCCATCTAATTATTATTTACCGAACACTACATGCTCCTTAAGGTAATTTTGCACTATATAAGTGGCTTCTTCTTTTTGATATCTTCTTTCCTCTATACATGGGAAATTTACTTTTAAGTTTCAGGGCATTATTTCCTTTAAGAAACGTTCTCTTCCTGATTTGCCCTAACAGAAATTAACTTTTAATCCTGTTCTCTATTTCTTTGCTTTTAGAATACTTTATGAGTACTTCGTTGAAATGTAATATATAGATATCTCCATGTAAGTCTTCCTTTTATGTCCCCAGTCAAATTTTGAAGGTTTCATCATAGAATTTTACATTTCTGATTAAAATTAATCCTAGGTTTAAGATAATTGCTATTTCTATAGAAAATGATCTATTTTTTTCTATTATAAGTTCTAGCTAGTAATAAGTTATAATCATAGGATAGTTAATGATTTTGTATATTTATTTTTTAACTAGTTAGCTTACTCAATTATCTTACCACCATAACATTTTTCAATTGATTCAGATGTGTCTCCTCAGAGGAATAATCAGACAAGCCATATATAATATAACTATCTCTGGTCTATTTTTTTTTTAATTTTTAAATGTTCCCTTATCTAATTGCATTGGTGAGAACTTTTATGACAATTTTAGGTAGTTGTTCTTATGTCAGATATGCCATGCAACTTCTGAATTTGATGGGAGTGTTTCTATTGTTTTACCAACAGAGAATAGTTGTTGACTTAAAATATACATTATGATGAACTGAATATAACTGCATGCTCTTTCAACACATACCAAGATAATTTTCTCCTTGAAACTTTAATAAAGGGAATTTTATGATATCATTTTATTTATGGTGATTTTGTTAAAGTGAATTCGGAAGAATTTATAATCTTTTGAACAATATAATGGAAATAACATTTTCTGCTTTAGTGACTATGCCAAAGCATTTGACTATATGGATCACAATAAGCTGTGGAAAATTCTTTAAAGAGATGGGAATGCCAGAACACCTGACCTGCCTTCTGAGAAATCTGTATCAGGTCAAGAAGCAACAGTTAGAACTGGATACAGAAAAACAGATTGGTTCCACATAGGGAAAGGAGTATTTCAAGGCTGTATATTGTCACCCTGCTTATTTAACTTATACACAGAGTACATTATGTGTAATACTGGGCTGGATGAAGCACAAGCTGGAACCAAGATTGCTGGGAGAAATATCAATAACCTCAGATATGCAGATGACAACACCCTTAAGGCAGGAACTAAAGAAGAACTAAAGAGCCTCTTGATGAAAGTGAAAGAGGAGAGTGAAAAAGTTGGCTTAAAACTCAACATTCAGAAAACTAAGAACTAAGATCAAGACATCTGCCCATCACTTCATGGCAAATAGATGGGGAAACAGTGGAAATAGTGACAGACGTTATTTTGGGGGGCTCCAAAATCACTGCAGATGGTGACAGCAGCATGAAATTAAAAAGACACTTGCTCCTTAGGAGAAAAGCTATGACCAACCTAGACAGTATATTAAAAAACAGAGACATCATTTTGCCAACAAAGGTCCATCTAGTGAAAGCTATGGTCTTTCTTTACAGCAGTCATGTATAGATGTGAGAGTTGGACTATAAAGAAAGCGGAGCACTGAAGAATTGATGTTTTTGGACTGTCATGTTGGAGAGACTCTTGAGAGAGCCCCATGGACTGCAAGGAGATCCAACCAGTCCATCCTAGAGGAAATCAGTTCTGAATATTCATTGGAAGGACTGATGCTGAAGCTGAAACTCCATTATTTTGACCATCTGATGTGAAGAACTGACTCACTGGAAAAGACCCTGATGATGAGAAAAATTGAAGGCGGGAGGAGAAGGGGACGACAGAGGATGAGATAGTTGGATGGCATCACCAACTCAATGGGCTTGAGTTTGAGTGAACCCCAGGAGTTGGTGATGCATAAGGAGGCCTGGTATGCTGCAGTCCATGGAGTCGCAGAGTCAGACACGACTGAGCAACTGAACTAACTGAACATTTTGAAAACACTGAATTTATATAATTTTCACTTTATCAAAAACCTTTCCAGTCATCTACTAAAAATTTATTGAGGCTTATTGCCTAAGAAGAGCAGGAAAGCTTCAAAAATCACAGGTAGAAAAGTTTCCACCACCCAACATACAGGAAAAGAAAGGAGATGGATCCTTACAATCATAGGAGTGTCTGAGGGGAGGATGAGACAGCGGGAAAAAAAAAAAAAGAAAGTATGGGGCATAGATACATAGGATGTTTTTATCTCTCTGTCTCCTACCCTTCTCTTTGAAAGGCAGAAAATTCAGGTAGTTCATACTTAGACATGTTTATGGGAAATTCTCAGTGTTTTTTCTCAAACTATAATCTAGAAAAACTTTTCAATCAACCTTATATCCTTAAAAGGTGGTTAAGAAACAAACGTGTTAGCTTTAGGTATGCACAATAAGTAGCAATTTCACTCTCTCTGACTCTCCAAGCTGGTTCTGACAATAGAGGTAAGATGCAAACTAAGAGGCTGTAAATTCACTGCACATATTTGCAGACCAGATGAAATTGAGGTTGGAGCAAGAAGCTAGGAATATTATGACCAAAATCTGTGACAGTAGTGAAGGTCATCAAAACCTTCAAAAAAACTACAAAAAAACAACAACATTAGCAGTACACTCTTCAAGTATATATGCCATATATTTATGAACTTATATTATTCTACCAATTGTAGAAATGAAATAAGTACATATGTGTGTATATACATGTAAACATAAAACCAATGAAAGATGAGATTTCAGCTATCTCTTAAATTTTTTGAATCTCATTCCCTACCTACTCCACATCTAAATTCTCTTTGAATAACAAGTTTTATGAAGATATACATTTTATTATTATTAGCTTTATGGTGTTTTATCTCTTTCAAAAAATATTTCTACATTTGCATTTAATTTCACAATCATTCTGACTACAGTTATTAAGATACTAAATCCAAGTATTACTGGATACATTTCTCAAAACCATTTCTTTTAAGTACAACTTCCCTCTACATGAGGTCAAATAACTAAACAACTCCAAGTTTGTAACCAAAGTTTAAAAAGAAAAAAAAAAAAAAAAAAGATCATGGAACATGAATTCCCTGAAATTTGGTATCTCTGAAAATGTAATTCTATTGTTTTTTTGCATTAATGATTGCTTGGTCCAGGGAATACTTTTCTGATAATTGTTTTCCCCTAAATCAAAGGCAGGTTTTCATTATTGTTTTCAAAAGTGTTGTATGAAAATAGGCATGATGTCAACAGTTTTTATATTTGTAATTTGTCTATTTTAAAAATAAATTTTGTGTTTATATGTCATCTTCCATATTAAATGTTTGATGTTTTAATGTAAAATTTTTGAATTTCACCAGGTTATGATTACATATAGGTCTCCTTTTACTTATTGTTCATGGTTCTCTTAAACAATGTAAACTTTAAGAAAGTTATCACTTTTCTTATTATTTGAATTCATATTTTATTACTTTTTTTCATATTTCACTTCTATATATATTATTATTTGCTAGAAGTATTATTATATATTCCTGAGATTTCTGAATGAGTCGTTCATGTCTTTGATATTTCTTTTGTCATTGTCTTCATTTTTATATTAATCATTTCCTTGAGTTCTAGGAGAATTATGAACTGATATAATTTATTGATTCAGTTATTTAAAGAATGCAATTGCTTGTTCACTGTTCCCACTAAGTTTTTCTTTTTTAAAACATGTTTTTAATCTGGTCAATATCTTTCTAGATTGCATTTTATTTCTTTCAATAAATATCACATCCTCTAAGATTTTGTTGAGAGGATGTGTTAGAAGCTTTATGTATTTGTAAAGTCTGGTTCATTACATTTTGAAAGAGGGAGAAAGGATTTTCCAGAATAGGTCTCTCTTTTTAAATTCCAGGTTACTCAGTCTCACTTGTAAATTCGTCATTTGTTGTTTATGAAATTCTAAGATGTTACTGTCAGGCGAGTGTATGCTCCTCGGTTCTGTCTCATCACATCAAAGATTTGGAGTGATGGACATTAAAGCCCCCTCAGCATGTCACAGCTCTCGGGTCTTGAACAGATCGTGTTATAGCTCTCAGTTCTCGAACGGACCGTGTTATAGCTCTTGGACAAATCAGTGTTACAACTCAGTGTTACAGCTCTATTTTATCTAGAAAATAGCAGGAAAATCCATCCTCCAGGCATGAGGGCATACCGACCCAAAGACTCCAAGAGAAGAGTGCCCCCACACGCAGGGGGGAGAGAGAGAGAGAGCCCTTTGGCTCCTCTTTTTGTATGTTTTTTTCTTCCCTCTGGGCCTGCCCTATGTAAATTGGGCTTAGCCAGGAGTGCTGTTTTACCTGAAGTCCTCACTCTGGTCCTGGACCTTTCTTTGACCTTCCTTTGTTCTATTTTTGCAGGCTTTTCCCTTCCTTGTCTTTTAGCCACCATCATTTTGGACTCCTTTTCCCTCTTTTAACTACCTAACACCTGACAATAGATTCCCGAGCCTCTTTTCTTGGAGAGATCCTTTAGAAAGCTTACAACTATAAATGTTCTCTCTGTCCCTCAGCAATGTAAATCTTCTACCATCCAAAACTGTTTCCTTAAGTACCTGAGAGCCATCTCTTTGAAATGCAAACCTCCAGTGAGACAGCTTTTTCTCTCTTACTTCTTAGATCTATGAAAGGGTAAGGGCCTAACTTTGTTGGGCATGTTGTTCCAATTTGTAAAACTATCTCCTGTCCTACAGACATGCTTCTTCAAATAAATACCAAGTAACAAACTCACATGACTTAATCACATTGACCAACCCAACTCCTCAAATTTTATAATTATTCTGCTTCCCTCTTTCTCCTTCTTACTTCCTTTATTCTTTTTTTATTTTTTTATTTTTTATTAGTTGGAAGCTAATTACTTCACAACATTTCAGTGGGTTTTGTCATACATTGATATGAATCAGCCGTAGAGTTACACGTATTTCCTTTAAAATACCCAGTCATTTGAGTTAAGCTAACAGTGAAGTCTGTTTCCTAATGCAGTAATACTAAATAAAATGTCTTACTGCCTTTAACAAATATCTAGCATTGTTTTTCTTTAAAAAATTCAAACAAGGCTGATAAGCTTTGATGTGCATAAGAATCATCTGAGAGCTACTCAAACATAGATTCCTGGTCCCCTATATCAGAAATTCTGATTTCATAAGCAAAAGATAGAAGACAAAGTACTGAATTTCTAACACTTCATCAAGAAGTGCTGATGCTGCCTAGAGATCATATTCTGGTCTAGGTCAGTCATTCCATCTCTTTGAGGAGAAGGGAAAACAATACAAGGAGAAAGAAAAGACAATGAATGTACAATGACAAAACTTACACATACTGTACATATACACACAAGAATTAAATATATGTGGTTTCTCCTGATTTTAAGGCTCTGAAAAGTATCCTCAAATAAGTAACTGATCTAGTTCTAATCTTATTGGGAAGGAGAAAGGAGAGGAAAGGAAAGCTAGAAAGTAAAACAAGTGTTCACTTGCCGTTGTTTTTGCTCATTATAAAGCTGTATAATTAGATCAACAGGAAAGCTTCTATCAACAGAAAATTAGATGGAGTCTGAAATAGTCAGTGACTTAAAGTTTATCTTGCAAAAAGAAGAGGACAAAGTATGTTCCACATAGTAGGAAACAGCAGCTTCAAAAGTCCTAAGGGCACAGACATTTATAGTATGTGCAAAATAGAAAGCAGGGCAGTGATTCAGAAGGGAAGAGGACAAGTAATAGGAGGAACACAAGATGAAGCATGATTTAAGAGCTCTGTTAACAATTTAGAAGGAAAAAAAAAAGAAGTAAATGGGAATTTGGCAGATAACCGATTTTTACTTCTAGAATAACCACCTCATATATACATACTCTAGGGAAAGTCACTTTAAAAGGCTTTAAAAATGAGTTCTTAGTTTCTTCACCTAGAACATGAAGATATTCATTTGGTCAGGAGATCTTTACCCGATTTATATAATAGAATTGCATGGGGGAAATTTTAAAAATATACATGTCCAGGCTTTCCCTGAGAAACCTTACTCAGCAGTTCTAGGTATGGTCTTCACTCTGGTAAACTCTCAGGCTCTCTCTGGTTTGAGAGCTAGTATACACAGTGATCACTGAAGATGTTTATAATAATGTTAGGCTCATTGAGAAATAGAAGATGATAGTTATTATCAAGGGCAGATCAAAGATATTTTTAATACTAACTAAAATCACTCTACTGGACAGTAATTCAGCAACTATACAAAATAATATTTTAAATATTGAATTCCATAGGCTGATCATAACTTTAGACTGGGTTATTCTTATACAAATAGAGAATAAGACTGACAAATTCCAGTCATTGACCAGCTTATAGATTAGAATACCCTTGTAGGCAATAGCATCTATTGTTATTGCCTTCCCAGAATAGATACTCCCTTAATGAGAAGTGGATACCCACTCTTTGCCTACTCTCTTCCATTCTGCAACTAGCCATATAAGTCTGAGTATTCTGATAAGCATATGCCAAAACATAAACAAATGTGCTAGGATTTTTACTAGGGAAAATGTCTATGTGAAAGCAAACAGGGATAGAACAAAGAATAACAGGGCCAGTGACCGGATTGTTATGCATATCTGAACACAGAGTGAAGAAAAGAGGGAGAGAATGTCACAGTTGGTTATGTACCGGTAGATTCAACAAAACTGAGAGGAGACCTTAAACCATCCTCAGACAGCACAGTAGGCATGTCCCTCTTGGGAATGAGTTTGTCATGGTAACCCCACTACACTTAATCACTGACTAGGAGCAGCCCATGATGGGTATAACCTCAGTCAAATTTAGTGATGAGTTTTATAGCATAGAAACTGAAGATTAATACACCCTCTGTAGTAGGAAGTAAGTCTTCAAAGTGTTGTATTATCAACAGACCTCTCCCACCTATTCTTAGCACATGAGTTTATCTGCCCCATCAATCATATGAGCCAGCAAATGATATGCAGCCCTAGCTCAGATCCTAAAAGATGATGCTGTAGAAGTGCTGTACTCAATATGCCAGCAAATTTGGAAAACTCAGCAGGGGCCACAGGATTGGAAAAGTCAGTCTTCATTCCAATCACAAAGGCCAAAGAATATTCAAACTACCATACAATTGTGCTCGTTTTACATCATAGCAAGGTAATGCTTGCTGGCTACCATATATATTGCTGGTTAGAGAAGGGAGACACCTGGCACAAATCAAGGCAAACCAGGGTTTTTCCCTTTTGAAATTTGAACTCAAGGACATGGAGGTCAAGTGCTGAAAGAATTTGTCAATAACTGAATGGCAATGTTAGCAAAGTAATGCTCAAAATTCTCCAAGCTAGGCCTCAACAGTCCATGAACCAAGAACTTCCAGATGTTCAAGTTGGAGTTATAAAAGACAGAGGAACCAGAGATCAAATTGTCAACATTCAGTGGATTATAGAAAAATCAGGATAACTCCAGAAAAACATCTACTTCTTCTTCATTGACTACACTAAAGCCTTTGATCATGTGGATCATGACAAACTGTGGAAAATTCTGAAAGAAATGGGAATACCAGACCACATCTCCTGCCTCCTGAGAAACCTGTATGCAGGTCAAGAAGCAATAGTTAAAAAAAGACATGGAACAACAAACTGGTTCAAAATTTGGAAAAGAGTACATCAAGGCTGTATATTGTCACCCTGCTTATTTAACTTATATGCAGAGTACATCATGCAAAATGTCAGGCTGGATGAAGCACAAGCTGGTATCAAGATTGCCAGGAGAAATATTAGTAAGCTCACACACACAGATGATACCACCCTTATGACAGAAAGCAAAGAGGAACTAAAGAGCCTCTTAATGAAGGTGAAAAAGGAGTGAAAAACCTGGCTTAAAACTCAACATTCAAAAAACTAAGATCATGGCATTGGGTCCCATAACTTAATGGCAAACAGATGGGGAAAAAAATGGAAACAGGGAGAGACTATTTTCTTGGGTTCCAAAATCACTGCAGATGGTGACTCCCACCATGAAATTAAAAGATACTTACTCCTTGGAAGAAAAGCTATGATAAACCTAGAGAGGGTATTAAAAAGCAAAGACAACACTTTGCCAATAAGGTCCATATAGTCAAAGTTATGGTTTTCCCAGGATGGTAAAAACACATGTGGTGTGAAAGTTGGACCATAAAGAAGGCTGAGCACCGAAGAATTGATGCTTTCAAATAGTGATGCTTGAGAAGATGCCTGAGAGTCCCTTGGACAGCACGGAGATCAAACCGGTCAATCCAAAAGGAAATTAATCCTGAATATTCATTGGAAGGACTGATACTGAAGCTGAAACTCCAATACATTGGCCACTTGTGTGTGAAGAGCTGACTCATTGAAAGACTCCAATTTGGGAAAGATTGATGGCAGGAGGAGAAGCAGGGCACAGGGGATGATATGGTTGAATGGCGTCACTGACTCGATGGACATAATTCTGAGCAAACTCTGGGTGATTACAAAGGACAGTGAAGCCTGGAGTGCTGCAATCCTTGGGGTTGCAGAGTTGAACACCACTGAGTGACTGAAAAACAGCAGCAACTAGTTCAGACAAGCAGGTGAGCTTCAAGTACCTGTGGATATTACAGGGGAAAGCAGTATATTGTTTTTGTTAGGCTTTTTAGCTATAATAATGCCTTATGTCCAGAGTCGATAATGGATACCTTCCTCTGCCACTTTATGGGGGGAGTTTGGCAGAGAATGAAGCCAAACCAGAAAAAAAAAAAAAAAAAAAAATAGAAAGTAGTAGAGATCAAAGATAGATTCCTGGTTATATAGTTTGAACTCAACTCGGTCAGAATCATTTTAACCTCCTGTTCTTTCCAGATATTTGTAATTATAAATTTTATTTAGATTTTAAGCCAACTTGAACCATTTTCTGTTCATTCCAATGAATGTCTTGTGCAATGCAATATTTTTCTGTAAATTATATAATTGAATCTGTATAAGAAACTTTAGAGATAGACATGTTATCCTCATTTTATAGATGGGAATAAAGCCCAGAAAGATGAAATGATTTCTCTAAGGTTAACTAAACCAGTAAGAGATTGAACAAGGACACAAATTCCTACTTTCTTAATTGAAATGTGATTGCCATCCATTTTTTTTTAATTTTAGCTTTTCTGTGAATGTGTAATTATTGTCTTGCTGTTTTATCATGAACTACATGGAATAGTTTTTTGGGGCTCCAAAAATCACTGCAGATGGTGATTGCAGCCATGAAATTAAAAGATGCTTACTCCTTGGAAGGAAAGTTATGACCAACCTAGATAGTATATTCAAAAGCAGAGACATTACTTTGCCAACAAAGGTCCATCTGGTCAAGGCTATGGTTTTTCCAGTGGTCATGTATGGATGTGAGAGTTGGACTGTGAAGAAAGCTGAGCACCGAAGAATTGATGCTTTTGAATTGTGGTGTTGAAGAAGACTCTTGAGAGGTCCTTGGACTGCAAGGAGATCCATTCAGTCCACCCTAAAGGAGATCAGTCCTGGGTGTTCATTGGAAGGACTGATGCGAAAGCTGGAACTCCAATACTTTGGCCACCTCATGCGAAGAGTTGACTCATTGGAAAAGACCCTGATTCTGGAAGGGATTGGGGGCAGGAGAAGGGGATGACAGAGGATGAGATAGCTGGATGGCATAACTGACTAGATGGACATGAGTTTGAGTAAACTCTGGGAGTTGGTAATGGACAGGGAGGTCTGGCATGTTGCAATTCATGGGGTCACAAAGAGTCAGACACGACTGAGCAACTGAATTGAACTGAACTGATGTGGAATAATCTCAGTATGTTGAAGTTACAGCACACATGTTTGCATTTAGCTTAATCCTATGCCTATGTACATGGGAGTAGGACTAAGCTTTCAAAATTTTGAAAACTAGCAAAATTACCTAAATATAGTACACTGTATTTGATTATATATTATTGATTTTCCCCTCATAAAATTATACAAGAGGTCATATGTAGGATTATTATTTAGACCATTTACTGAGCACATATATGATCTGAGTTATGTTGTCACATGGCACGTGTTTCTAATTTACATAGGCTTTGTGTGTTTATTTCAGTTGTTTAAAGTCAAGAATGCAAGAATTTTTATATTTATAGTTACATGCTTCAAATTACCTAATAAAACAGATCTAAGTGAATGGTAAAGAATGGACAGACAGATCAATCAGTAATAAGAGGTTGTTCTATAGCTCAGGTTAGCTATGAAAATTCTTGTTCTTTATATAAACTATGTTCATTCTGTATAGAAGTATGTATCCTTGACATAAGGACATATCATGCTGATTTTTGTACACAGTATTGTCAGAAGTATTTGCCCTTCTTCTGATATTTAGGGTGCTGGTGGCACCAACAAATCCTTTTATTCATGAAACCCTTAGAGAAACTTTTAAAGCAGAAGTTAGTCTTAAACATCTAGTCTAACATCATTATTTTAGGGATATTATAACTATGTTCTGTAATTAATGTCCCCTGCCTAAGATTACACAGATGGACTTTAGGACAGCTGGGACTAGAATCTACTGCTTAAAACTTCTACTTCCTTACTCATTCCATTGAAACTACTCCACAAGGGAGAGCAAAATAGTATGTGCTAAACTACTTCTTAAGTGTACTTGTTTGGTTTATAATTATCTAAATTTTACATTTGCTTTATATTTCTCAAAATTATTTGCTCTTATGATTGTTCTTTATATTGGAGCCAAGTCCTAGTTTGTAACTCCCAGCCACAGTGCACCACACTACCACAATAGCATGCATAGTATATATGTGTATGCATATACATGCATAAAAGTATATGCATACATACATGCATATGTATATAATTCTCAGATCTAAATAATTCTTATTTAGACATTAAGTCAAAAATAAGTTATTAGGTATTGTCAGAGTACATCAGCAATGAATGAAGAAAACTGAAGATAATATATTTTTCATGTGAAAGATAACTTAAAGCTTAGGTTGGGCAATGTGGTTAATTTCAGTTATACTATGGCCTTGTTTAAACACTTTGTGTCTCCTCTTAACTTTCCACATGCTTATACATCACATGAAACATCTCAAAAATCCATCTCCTGTACATTCCCATCATAATTTATTTAGACCAGGCCCTATCATTTCTTGCCTGAAATGAAAGTTATTGAAAACACTGATAAATCAATTCCTTTTTCTGTAATCCTTTTACTCTCTAATCTATGCCCTAACTCAGCAAGCAGAGTGATCTTTATAAAAGTCACATCTGATCAAGTCACTTTCAAAAACCCCTGGAGTCCTTAAGAAAAGTTCACATTCCTTACTATGCCATGAAAAGACCTTCAATGTCTCTACTCTCTTATCTCCCACCTCTATCTCCTTCCTGCTTTATCATCTCCTCTCCAGAAAGTCTTTCTGTCCTCCAGAGCACTCTAGGTTAGATGCCCATCCTCGGTTCTCAAATAGCATCCAGGTAATAGCTCATCATGGAAAATGAAAGTCACTCAGTCGTGTCTGACTCTTTGTGACCCCATGGACTATATAGTCCATGGAATTCTCCAGGACAGAATACTGGAGTGGGTAGCCTATCCCTTCTCCAGAGGATCTCCCCAGCCCAGGGATCGAACCCATGTCTTCCGATTTGCAGGTGGATTCTTTACCTTCTAAGCCACCAGGGAAGCCCAAGAATACTGGAATGGGTACCCTATCCCTTCTCCAAGGGAACTTCCCGACCCAGGAATTGAATTGGGGTCTCCTGCATTGCAGGTTGATTCTTTACTAGCTGAGCTATGAGGGAAGCCCATACCTCATCATAGATGATCTCAATATAGCATGATAAATGTTATTTCTATGTCTGTTCTTCCTAGTTAACCTGTACATATTTTGGAAATTTATCTAATCTTTTCATTTTCAGACCTCACCATATTCTGGCTACCATACATGCAATACTCAAACACTGGCTGAATGATGGTTTCCCTGCCTTCTCTCTAGGCAAAGCCACAGGTTCTTAGAATCTTCAACTTTCCTTCAGATCCTGTAAGTACTTATCCCAGATACAAGGAATGCACACATATCACACTCTTTCATAACAAAAGATTTTGTGAATTTTTTAACTTCCCCCCCTCCAGAAAAATCTACCTTCTGTCTGAATGAAATTAAAGCACATGTTTGCAAGCTAGGCCACTTATTTGAAAGATCAGAGGCACTAAAGGACTGCATGCAGCTGAACTCGAGTTACGTGAGAGCCATGTTCTAAAGAAATCAACGTTTCTTTCTGCCTCACAATCTGAGTCCAACTTATTCCAGTATAACACTGTACTCTTTGAACTCCCCAGAATAGTAACATTAAAACGACCTACCATAATATTCCTACAGTCTTAGTTTTATGTGCAAAAATGGCAATAAAATACTTGCTTTTTGAGGTCATTTTATAAAGTAACTTTAAAAAGTACTTCATTTAGCTTCTTGCCTCAAGTTTCATTTAAATAGGTTAGTTGAACTAACCTCTCCTAATGATTTACAAAATCTGAATAAAATAATAAGAAATATTTATTAGATGGTACTGGACACTGACTAAAAATATTTAGAACCTGATGAGGATTTTACTACTGAAAGACAATCAGTGACCTGTAAAATGTGAGCATTTTCAGTCTTTTGCCTGGGGTCAAACTTAATCTTCACTTGGCTCCAGAAGCAGAATGCTGCAGCCTTAATGACTTAAAGAGTCACAAAGGCTGAGACTGCAGAGCAGCTGGAAACTTAGCAGTGTATTCATGAGGTAAGGGACAAGCAGAAGGGGTGAGCCCCAATATCTGCATATAAAATCTACATAAATCTTTGACAGGTCACTAAGCAATTTATAACAAAGATTTCAGGGGAGTGACAAAAAATCAACCAGTGAACATCAACATTTTAGAAATCAATGAACAAAAATGGACCAGAATGGGTGAACTTAATTCAGATAAATATTACATCTACTACTGTGGGTAAGAATTCCTTAGAAGAAATGGAGTAGCCCTCATAGTCAACAAAAGAGTCTGAAATGCAATTCTTGGGGCAATCTCAAAAATGATACAATGATCTCTCTTCATTTCCAAGGCAAAGCATTCAATATCACAGTAATCCAAGTCTGTGCCCCAACCAGTAATGCGGAAGAAGCTGAAGTTGAACGGCTCTATGATGACCTACAAGACCTTCTAGAGCTAACACCAAAAAAAGATGTCCCTTTCATCATAGGGGACTGGAATGCAAAAGTAGGAAGTCAAGAGATACCTGGAGTAACAGGCAAGTTTGACTTTGCAGTACAAAAGGAAGCAGGGCAAAGATTCAAGGGATTAGATTAAATAGGAAAGAGAAAATATATTAAATTTAAAAAGAGATTAAATATATTCAAGGGATTAGATCTGACAGAGTGCATGAAGAACTATAGATGGAGATTTCTGACGTTATAAAGGAGATGGTGATCAAAACTATCTGAGGAAGCCATTTAAATAAATAACTGAGAAAAGAAGAGAAGTGAAAGGCAAAGGAGAAAAGGAAAGATATATCCATCTGAATACAGAGTTCCAAAGAATAGCAAGGATAGATAAAAAAGCCTTCCTAAGTGAACAATGAAAAGAAATAGAGGAAAACAATTAATGGGACAGACTAGAGATCTCTTCAAGAAAATTAGAGCTACCAAGGGGCTATTTCATGCAAAGATGGACACAATAAAGGACAGAAATGGTATGGACCTAACAGAAGCAGAAGATATTTAGAAGAGGTGGCAAGAATACACAGAAGAATTATATAAAACAGATCTTCTTGACCCAGATAACCATGATGGTGTGATCGCTCACCTAGAGCCAGACATCCTGGAGTGTGAAGTCAAGTGGGCCTTAGGAATCATTACTATGAACAAAGCTAGTGAAGGAGATGGAATTCCTGATGCGCTATTTCAAATCCAAAAAAAAAAAAATGATGCTGCTAATGTGCTGCACTCAATCTCAATATGCCAGCAAATTTGGAAAACTCAGCAGTAGCCCCAGGGCTGGAAAAGGTAAGTTTTAATTCCAATCTCAAAGGAAGGCAATGCAAAAGAATGTTCAAACTACCACACAATTGCACTCTTCTCACAAACTAGCAAAGTAATGCTCAAAATCTCCAAGTGAGACTTCAACAGTACGTGAACCAAGAGCTTCCAAATGTTCAAGCTGGATTTAGAAAAGGCAGAGGAACCAGAGATCAAATTGCCAACATCAGTTGGATTATAGATAAAGCAAGAGAGTTCCAGAAAAACATCCACTTCTGCTTTATTGAGTATGCCATAGTCTTTGACTATGTGGATCACAACAAACTGTGGAAAATTCTGAAAGAGATGGGAATACCAGACCACCTCTTTTGCCTTCTGACAAATCTGTATGCACGTCAAGAAACAACAGTTAGAACCGGACATAGAACAATGGACTGGTTTCAAATTAGGGAAGGAGTACAACAAGGCTGTATATTATCACCCTACTTTTTGAACTTATATGCAGAGTACATCATGTGAAATGCCTGGTTGGATGAAGCACAAGCTGGAATCAAAACTTCCTAGGGAAATATCAATAACCTCAGATATGCAGATGACACCACCCTTATGTCAGAAAGTGAAGAAAACTAAAGAACCTCTTGATGAAAGTGAAAGAAGACAGTGAAAAAGCTAGCTTAAAACTCAACATTCAAAAAATGAAGATCATGGCCTCTGGTCCCATTACTTCATGGCAAATAGATGGAGAAACAATGGAAACAGGAACAGACTATTTTCTTGGGCTCCAAAATCACTGCAGAGGGTGACTGCAGCCATGAAAATAAAGGGTATATGCTCCTTGGAAGAAAAGCTATGACCAACCTAGATAGCATGTAAAAATAACAGACATTACTTTGCTGACAATGGTCCCTCCAGTCAAAGTTATTGTCATGTGGCCAGTGGTCATGTATGGATGTGGGACTTGGACCATAATAAAAGCTGAGCACTGAAGAACTGATGGTTTTGAACTGTGGTGTTGAAGAAGACTCTTGAGAGTCCCTTGGACTGCAAGGAGATCAAACCAGTCAATCCTAAAGGAAATGAGTCCTTGAATATTCATTGGAAGAACTGATGCTGAAGCTGAAATTCCAACACTTTGGCCCCCTGATGTGAAGAATTGACTCATTGGAAAAGACCCTGATGCTGGGAAAGATTGAAGGCAGGAGGAGAAGGGGACAGAGGATGAGAAGGTTGGATGGCATCACTGACTTAATGGGCATGAGTTTGATCAAGGTCCGGGAGTTGGTGATGGACAGGGAAGTCTGGTGTGCTGCAGTCCATGCGGTCACAAATAGTCAGACATGACTGAGTGACTGAACTGATATTCAGAGCAGAATGATTACCGAGTTTGAGTACAGTCAAACTAAATTAGTAGACGTTTGCTACAGAAAAACTTAACAGAATGTAAAGGCTCTACAAGAATTTATTCCTGGTGTCTAGAATATAATTAAAACTAGTCAGATATGCAAAAAAGGAAAATAATGCCATATTCCTTTTAAAGTAATCAATAGAAAACCTTCCTAAAAGGCCCTACATATTGCAAATAGCAAAGTTTTTCAAACAACTACAATAAATATGTCCATCAACTCAGAGGAAATTTATATATAATGAATGACTGGGAATCACACCAAAAAAATGAAAATCATAAAAGATGAGCAAAACAAATTCTTTGGTTACTGTACTATGTATTTCACAGTTTCTAAGAAAGTAGGTCTTAAAAGTTCTCATCACAAGAAAAACAATTTAACTATGTATGATGATGGATGTTATCTAGACTTATTGTGGTAATAATTCTATGAAATTTACAAATATTTAATCATTATATTGTATGTATGTAACTTATATCTCAAAAAATTCCAGAATCAAAAAGTACAGTTCCTAAAAAATTTTGAAGTTACTCTACTTGATTAACAGAAGATTAGAATTAGCAGCAGTTAGTGAATTTGAAAATATATCAGTAGCAGTTATCCAGTCTAAGGAACAGAAATATAAAATAAAGAAAAATGAATAGAATTTGAGGGACCTACGAGACAGTATTTAATTATAACATCTGTACAAATAGAGTTCTAGTAAGAGAGAAACTGGAAGGAAAAATATGACCAAAATTATGTCAAATCTGGAAAGGCATCAACTAATATATCTAAAAGCTCAACAAAACCCAAACAGGGTGAATAATAAGAACACCATATCTAAAGAAATTATAGTCTAACTGCTGAAATTCAAAAGCAAAATGATGATCTTTAAAGTAACAAGACTTGAGTCACAGATTAAATATATGCAAAAATAATACAAATGACAATGACTTCTCAAAAAAGACAACCAAGCCAGAAGATAGCAGTCTAAGGAAAACATTTTCACACTGAAAAGACAATAATATGATAATACCAATAAATGAGAACTATAATAATGCAACATTAATCAATATTTCAATATTAATCCTTTCACTGTTACCTGAAACTATCACAATATTGTTAATCAGCTATACCCCAATGCAAAATAAAGTTTTAACAAATAAGGGAGGAAACAATACCTGATAATCTTGATACATCAAAAGTTGACATAATTTAGCACCAAAATTTTTAAAAAATATTTCTCAAACAAGAAGTGAAAAGGAATTTCCTGAATCTAATATAGAACAAGTGTAAACAACCTATACATAACATTATACTTAGTGGCAAAGATTTAATCCTTTCCCTCTAAGATCTAGAATAAGGCAGGAATATTCACTTTCATCGCAAGCATTCGATATAACTGGATGTCCTAGCCAGCGCAATAAAGCATAAAATGAATAAACAGGACATTAAAATTTCAAACAAAAACTGCAGTTCCTTCTATTAACACAGTGTGACTGTTTATATACAAACTAACAAAGAATCAAATAATACTTTAAGAAAAATAACAAAACTAGCAAACTCTCCAAAAATGTTAACATACAGAATCTATTTTTTAAAAATAGCAGCAATTGAAAAATAAAATTTTATAGTAGCATTAAAAGCAAACATTTCAGAATAAAATTTTAAAAAGGCATTTAAAACTTATACACCAAAAACTAAAACAAACAAACAAAAATGCAAAATCATAAAACATTGCTAAAGGATTAGAATGCCAAGTTCAATAGGAAGGCTAAATATTATTAAGATATTAATACTCCTCAGCAACATCAACTTAGTTTCTTTTTTTCTTTAGTGGAAATTGGCAAGCTTTTTCTAAAAATATTTATGAAAATGCAAAGGTCCTAGAATAGCCAAAATAATCTTTAAAACAAGCGTATGCTGCTGCAGAAAGGACTTTCAATAGCTGACTGAGTTAGGCAGAATTCTAAGAAGGCCCTCAAGATACCCTGAGGTACACAATCTGTGACTGTGAATATGATGGATTTTACGCTAGTGATTGGCACATGCTATATAAGTTGATTTTAAGAAATGAGGATGATCTGGGTAATCCTGATCTAAACATATGAGTCCTATATATTTAAGTTTAGACATTAAAAACGAAACTAGATATTTGAAGCATAAAGTAAAAAAAAAGTGAAGTCATTCAGTCATGTCTGAATCTTTGAGACCCCATGGACTGTAGCCTACCACACTCCTCTGTCCGTGGGATTTTCCAGGCAAGAGTACTAGAGTGGGTTTCCATTTCCTTCTCCAGCGGATCTTCCCAACCCAGGGATCGAACTCGGGTCTCCTGCATTGTAGGCAGACGCTTTACCATCTGAGCCACCAGGGAAATCATTTGAAGCATAACAGGAATTCAACTCAAAGGAAACTTCCATTGCTTGCCTTGAAGATGGAGGAGTCCTACGGCAAGGAAAGTGGGTGGCCTTTGTGAACTGAGACTGGCCCCTAACCATCTAGCTAGAAAATGCCACCCTCAGTTGTACAACTGCAAACAGCTGAATTTTGCCAATAAACTAAATTATCTTGGAACAGCACTGCAAGGTCTAGATGAGAATTCAGACATTTGACACCTTGAATCCAGCCTGTGGGAACTTGAATAAAGAACTTAGCCATGTAGTATCTGTAGTTATACAGAACTGCAAAATAATCCATGGCTATAGTTTTAAATCTTCGTGTGCAGTAATCTCTTATAGAATAATAAAAGCAGTGCTAGTGGCAAAGAATCCACCTGTCAATGCAGGAGACACAAGAGACGCAGGTTCAATCTTTGGGTCAGGAAGATCCTCTGGAGTAGGAAATGGCAACCCACTCCAGTATTCTTGCCTGGAGAATCTTGTGAACAGAGAAGCCTTGTGGGCTACAGTCCATGGGATTTCAAAGAGTCGGACACGACTGAAGCAGCAGCAACTGATTTAATGACTTACACAAAATTATAATTAAGTCATTATGAGTTAGGATAAACAAATGAAATAATAACCAAAAACTTATCTGACATATAAATGGCCATTTTATTTTCAAAGCACTCTACAATTAATTAAGAGAAGGAACATTTTCAACAAATGAAGCTGGTACATCTGCTATATCTATATGAAGAAAAGAGCATTTATACCCACTTCATATGACATTCCAATTTTTTTGTGTGAAATGCACCATAAACCTGATTATAAAGTTAAAAAAACCAAAATGCATTTATAAAAATATACAGGAGAATTAATTCACAACTTGAGGGTCGACAAAGATTTCTTAGGACACAAAAACATTGCCTATAAAGAAAACAGTTGGATTGGTGATGTCAGCAAAACAGTAGAATAGTCAAGACTGGTTCTTTCTTCCCATGGACTCACTGATTTACAACAATACACAGGTCAGTTCCCTCTCTAAGAAACTGAGAAACAAGTTGAGAAGTTTTTGAACCCCAAGCAAGTGCAAAACTAGCCAATTCAAAACTAGTTGGTAAATTTGAGACACCCATTCATCATAACTCCCTGGCATATAACACCATATAATTGGGAGGAAGCATCTAGCTTCTGACTTCTCTCTGGGGAAGAAAAAAGTTGGACAACATACACCCCAAAATTACAACTTATCTGAGGGCTACCTGAGCGACTAACTGGATTTATCTCAAAGCACTGATGGAACTTAGAATATTCTAGAAGCCTAAGGGCCAATGAGAAGATGGTGATTTAAATTAGCAAAGAGGTAGTTGCTACAATCCCTCCTCCAAATCCAGTATAGATCAAATGGGTGAAAAAACCCAGCATCTAGCTTTTTCCGTCGGAGAGAAAATTAGACTATTCACCCAAACTTTCAACTTTTCCAGGTGCTTCTTGAGCAAGTAGCTCTTACAAAGTGGTGTAGGACCCAGCATTCCCTAAATACCTGAGGGCCAGTTCAAACAAACACAGCAATTTGGACTTGCGTGAAGGTTGGTGATACCCAGAGAATCTGTGACTTAACTGTCAGTCTTATACAGAAGAAGACCATCAACCACCTATATAGATTAGAAGAGGTGGCAATTTTTTCTAACGTATGGATACCAATAAAAAGACCGAGGAACTGAAATATGAACCAAATAAAGGAACAAGAAAAAACTATAGAGTGTGGCCCTAATGAAACAGAGTTGACCTTTGAACAACATGGCTTTGAGATGCCTGTGTCCACTTACATGTGAATTTTTTCAACAGCAAATGCTACAGTACTACACATTCATCAATTCAGTTCAGTCACTCAGTCGTGTCCAACTCTTTGCGGCCCCATGGACTGCAGCACGCTGGACTTCCCTGTTCATCACCAACCCCCAAAGCTTGCTCAAACTCAAGTCCATCAAGTCAGTGATGCCATCGAACCATCTCATCCTCTGTTGTCCCCTTCTCCTCCTGCCTTCAATCTTTCCCAGCATCAGTGTCTTTTTAAAAGAGTCAGTCCTTCACCTCAGGTGGACAAAGAATTGGAGTTTCAGCTTCAGCATCAGTCTTCCCAATGGGTATTCAGGACTGATTTCCTTTAGGATTGACTGGTTTGATCTCTTTGCATTCCAAGGGACTCTCAAGAGTCTTCTCCAACACCACAGTTCAAAAGCATCAATTCTTCAGCACTCAGCCCTTTTTATAGTCCAACTCTCACATCCATACACGACTATTGGAAAAAACCATAGCTTTGACTAGATGGACCTTCATCAGCAAAGTAATGCCTGTGCTTTTTAATATGCTGTCTAGGTTGGTCAGAGCTTTACTTCCAAGGAACAAGCATCTTTTAATTTCATGGCTGCAGTCACCATCTGCAGTAATTTTGGAGCCCAAGAAAATGAAGTCTGTCACTGTTTATATTGTTTCCTCATCTATGAGACATGAAGTGATAGGACCAGATGCCATAATCTTAGTCTTTTGAACACTGAGTTTTAAGCCACACACATTCATCAGTTGGTTTTATTCATGAATGCAGAATCAAGGGTCTGGAGGAAACTTGGATACAGAGGAACTGCATAAACAGAGGGCTGACAATAAGTTATACATGGATTTTTGACTGCATGAAGGGTCTGTGTCCTGAACCCCTGCATTTTTCAAGAGTCAACTGAATATGCATTACTCAATAGGGAATCCAAAATAATTAATATTAAAAATGCTTAATGAGTTTAAAGAAAAATGCATAAATAAAGTGAGAATGTTAACAAGATAGAGAAAATTAAGGAAAAAAACAGAAATCTTGGAGTTGAAGAATATGTTTTAAAAAATCAATAGAGGAGTTGAACAGCAGACTAGATTAAAAAGAACAAATCAGCAAACTTAGAAACAGCTCACCTGAAATTGTTCAGAGGAGCAAAAAGAAAACTAAAAAAGGAAAAGCAAAAAGAAAGTTTAAGGAATTTACAAAAAATTGTCATAAAGAACAATATACACATCCTAAAGGAAATCAACCCTGAATATTCACTAGAAGGACTGATGCTAACTAAAGCTGAAGCTCCAATACTTTGGCCACCTGTTGAAAAGAGCTGACTCATTGGTAAAGACCCTGATGCTGGGAAAGTTGAAGGCAGGAGGAGAAGGGGATGGCAGAGGGTGAGATGATTGGATGGCATCACTAACTCAATGGACATGAGTCTGAGCAAACTCCAAGAGTTGGTGATGGACAGGGGAGCCTGTCATGCTGCAGTCCATGGGGACACAAAGAGTTGGACATGAGCAACTGAGTGACTGAGTGACAACGAACATATAAGGTAGTCTAAGAAGGACAAGAGAAAGAGAAAAGACCAGAAAGTTTATTTAAAAAAATAGTGGCTGAAAATTCCTCAAACCAAAGAAAGAAAACAGACACTACCGCTAGCAAGTTCAAAGGACCCCAGATAAAATTATTTCAAAGAATCCTCACAGAATTAATTATAATCACATTTTCAAAAACCAAAAACTAAGAATTTTAAAATTAGCAAGAAAAAAGTAATTGTCACATACAAAGGAAATTTCATAAGACTATCACCAGACTTTTCAGTAGAAACCTGGCAGGCCAAAAGGCAGTGAAAATAATGTATTCAAAATGCTTATTAAAAAAAAAAAAAAAAAAAAAACACCAAACAACAATGGTGTTCCTGGGCAAACCTGTCTTTCAAAAATGTAGAGAGAAAAAAACTTTCCCAAACCAAAGCTATTCAGTTCAGTTCAGTCGTTCAGTTGTGTCCAATTCGACTCTTTGCAACCCCATGGACTGCAGCATGCCAGGCCTCCCTGTCCATCATCAACTCCCGGAGTTTACTCAAACTCACATCCATCAAGTCGGTGATGCATTCCAGCCATCTCATCCTCTGTTATCTCCTTCTCCTCACAACTTCAAGCTTTCCCAGCATCAGGGTCTTTACTAAGGAGTTAGTTCTTTGCATCAAGTGGCCTAAGTATTAGAGTTTCAGCTTCAGCATCAGTCTTTCCAATGAACATTCAGGACTGATTTCCTTTAGGATGGACTGGTTGGATCTCCTTGCAGTCCAAGGGACTCTTGAGAGTCTTCTCCAACAAAACAGTTCAAAAGCATCAGTTCTTCAGTGCTCAGCTTTCTTTATAGTCCAACTCTCACATCTATACATGACTAATGGAAAAACCATAGCCTTGACTAGACAGACCTTTGTTGACAAAGTAATGTCTCTGCTTTTTTAGTACGCTGTCTAGGTTGGTCATAACTTTTCTGCCAAGGAGCAAGCGTCTTTTAATTTCATGGCTGCAGTCACCATCTGCAGTGATTTTGGAGCCCAAAAAATAAAGTCTGTCACTGCTTCCACTGTTTCCCCAACTATTTGCCATGAAGAAATGGGACCAGATGGCTTGATCTTAGTTTTCTGAATGTTGAGTTTTAAGCAAACTTTTTCACTCTTCTCTTTCACTTTCATCAAGGGGCTCTTTAGTTCTTCACTTTCTGCCATAAGGGTGTTGTCATCTACATATCTGAGGTTATTTATATTGAACTAAAGCTGAATCTGCCTTAAAAGAAATCTTCACAATTAAACCTACCATAAAAGAAATTCTTCAACAGTATGTATGACAAAACCCACTACAATATTGTAAAGTAATTAGCCTCCAACTAATAAAAATAAATGAAAAAAAAAAAAAAAGAAATTCTTCAACATTAAATCTGCTTTAAAAGAAATTCTAAAAGGACTTCTTGAGTAGAAATGAAGGATACCATACAGCAACATAATAACATAATAAAAATGTAAAATTCATTGGTAAAAGTAAATATATGAATATATAGTAAATATCACATTACTGCATGTGGTAGGTAAGTCATTTACTATTTAAGTAAAAAGTCAAAAAAGTATGAAAAATAACTATAACTCAAAACTACATTTATGGATACATGCATGTATGCTCAGTCACTCAGCTGTGTCTGACTCTTGAGACCTTATGGACTGCAGCCAACTAACTCCTCTGCTCATGGAATTCTTCAGTCGAGAATACTGGAGTAAGTTGCCATTTCCTCCTCCAAGGGATCTTCCAGACCCAGGGATAGAACCCAAATCTCTTGCATCTTTTGCATTAACATACATATTCTTTACCACTTCATCATGTTAATAGATACACAATATAAATAGACATAAATTGTAACATCAAACACAAGTATATCAGAGGGAAATAAAAGTGTAGACTTTTTTTGTATATGATTGAACTAAAGCTGTTAAAATCTAAAATAGACTACTATATTTTACGTAAGCCTCATGGAAACCATAAATATTACAACTATGAAAGTTACATGAAAGGAAAATAGGAAAGAATCACAGCACATTAAAAAAAAAAAAAAAAAAACAATGAAGCACAAAAGAAAATAGAAAAAGAAGAAAAGAGCTAAAGGATAGAAAACAAAATGGAAATAACAAACAATTCTGTATCAGTAATTAACTGTCAACTGATTAAGGCATAGAGTAGCTAGCTGTATGTATAGAAAAACAAAACTAAAAGAAAAAACCAAGATTCAGCCAACTACAACAGCCTCACTTTAGATAAAAAGACACAGTTAAAAGTAACGAAAAAAGATGTTCAATGCAAATAGTTCAATGCAAAAAAAAGCAGGAGTGAACTTAAGTGTATCAGACAAAATAGACTTTATGTCAAAAACTGTCACAAGAACATATCTCAGACCATACAAAAATCAATTTAAAATTGATTAGAAACTTAAACATAAGGCATGAAACTGTAAAATTCCTAGAGGGAACATACCAGAAAATCTTTGTAACATTGGTTTTGAAAATGATTTCATGGATATGACACCAGAAGCACAGACAATAAAAGCAAATATGAACAAGTGGAACTGCACTGACTAAAATGCTTCTGCTTTCTACAGATATTCAACAAGGTAAAAAGGAAACCTACAGAAAGGAGGAAAATATCTATAAACCATATATATAGTAAGGGATTAATTTTCACAATATATGAAAACTCCTATAATTAAATAGCAAAAAATAATAACAATTAAAAATTGAACAAAGGACTTCAATAGACATATCAAGAAACAGCCAGTGAGTGTACGAAAAAATGTTTGAACTCACTTTATCAGGCAAATGAAAAACAAAACCACAACGATGTATCACCTCACAGCTGTTAGGATGGCTACTACCAAAGAAACAAAAGACAACAAGTTTTGGTGAGGATGTAGAGAAATCAGAATCTTTGTACACTTGGTAGAGGGATGAAAAATTGTGCAGTCACTATAAATAATAGTATATAAGTTCTCTAAATATTTAAAACATAGCTACCACGACCTGTGCTGTGCTTAGTCGCTCGGTTGTGTCAGACGCCTTGCAACCCCATGGACTGTAGACCACCAGGGTCCTCTATGGGGGTTCTCCAGGAAAGAATCCTGGGGTGGGTTGCCACGCCCTTCTCCAGAGGATCTTCCCAACCCAGGGAACGAACCCAGGTCTCCTGCATTGCAGGCAGATTCTTTACCATTCGAGATACCATGGAAGCCCAAACTACCATGTGGTCCAGTGATTACTGGATATTCTGGGTATTTATCCAAAGATTAAAATCTGAATCTCATAGATGTGTCTACTGAAGCACTACTCACAATAGCCAAATTATGGAAACCACCTAAATGACCATAGTAGGATGAATGGTTAAAGGAAATGTGATAATATACATATAATGGAATACCACTTGGCTTTAAATAAAAGGAAATCCTGTAATATTGGACAACATGAATAAACACTGAGGATATTATGCTAAGTGGAATAAATCAGTCGCAAAAGGGAAGATACTGACCTCACTTAAATGAGATATCTTAAATAGCTAAACCCAAAGAATCAGAGAATCGCATGGTGTTTGACAGGGGCTAGGCAAAAAGGGATATGGAGAGCTGCTATTCATTGGTATAAACTTTTGTTCATCAAGATGAATAAATTCTAGAGATCTACTATATAACATTGTTTCTATAGTTAATAATATTATACTGTATTTTAAGAACTTTTTAATAGAAAAGATCGCAAATGTTCTTAGCATGATAACAAAAATTTAGATTTCATCAAAATCTAAATTGTCTACTCAGAGATATCATTACAGACATAAATAGACAAGTGACAAAAAGAAAATACCCACAATGAATATATCTATCAGAGGATTTAAACTGAAAATATAGAAAGAAATCTTATAACTTAATTATAAGAAAACTAATAGCATATTTTCTTTAACATGCAAAAAAAAAATACACTCCACAATGAAGACATGAATGGCCAATAAGCACTTTAAAAATGTCTTCAAATCTGTAGGTCATTGGGAAATTTCATGTTAATATCAAATAAGATACCATAAAACACAAAAATGTGTAAAATATAATTGCTTTAAATATAAAATTTTGGCATGATTATGGAGCAACCATGTCTTTATGTGTTGCTACTAAGAATGTAAACTGATAGTCACTTTGCAAAATGTATTTTTAATTTTTCAGTGTTTAAAAAACTTATCCTTTGACCAGAAATTCTACGTTTAGATATTTAGCTAATAAAAATGATAATACATGTCTAAAATTAACTCATACATGAATATTCATATATGAAATTCTAGAACAAGCAAGAGTAGTCTAAGGTTTAAAAAAGAGAAAGAGAAAACAGTGATTTCTATGCAGGGTGTGTGGTGGGGTGAAGACTGGAGATTAATTGGTAAAAAACAGGAGGGAACTCCAGGAAATGTTCTCCATCAAAGCAGGATGTGGATCATATGGGTTTATCCATTTGTCAAAATTGTAAACCTAATTAAACCTAATATGTGTGCTTTTTAATGGATATGAATTTTACGTAAATCATCATCATCATGTTCTTCCACCATGTGGTTGGTAGAGAGTAAATGGAGGGAGGTAGAGATAAAACAAGAATGGGAGATTATTAGTAATTGGTGATTGGAGTAGGAAATGGTTCTTACCTGGAGAATCCAATGGACAGAAGGGGGCTGGCAGGCTAATATATTTTTCTGTTTACTCTGTATATGTATGAAATTTTCATAATAACTAAAAAATGTTATCCAGTAAAGACAAATCTTTTTCAACTCTTTCCCCATATTATGATCTGTTCTTAAAAAAAAAACAAAAAGATAAAAACAACTCTGTTAAATATCTACTTAGTGTTAGAAAATGATCAAGGTATTCCAAATGTTATTTAATATTTTTAAAAATTCTACAAATCCATCATTATTATCCTTATTTGGTATGCTGTGTGTTGTTTCAGTCTCTCAGTTGTGGCCAACACTTTGTGACTACATGGACTATAGCCCACCAGGCTCCTCTGTCCATGGGATTCTCCAGGCAAGAGTACTGGAGTGAATTGCCATGGCCTCCTCTAGGGACCTTCTCAACCCAGGGATCGCACCCAGGTCTCCTGCATTGCAGGCAGATTCTTCATTTGGTATATGCAGAAAAAATATAGAAGCTATGTAACATTACCAAGATTTTGAATGAGATCCTTAGAATTTGAGCCATGTCTACCTGATTCTAAAACCTATGCTTTTTTCACTACATATCAATCAACTGTTCTAAGTAATAATAAATCTTGTTTTTGACAAAGTAAGAAATCAGTAACCAGGATGAAAGCAGAAGATACTGGACTTAGTTATTTTATAGAAAGTTTCATAGGAAACTATTGCAATAGAGGTAAATTTTATTTCAATTCAAATTTGATTGTTGATACAGTCACTTTTTGAGGGAGGTGGCATAAGTCAAGCCATAGATGAACAAGTTCCAGATAGAGAGCTCAGAGACTGGTAAGGCACAAAGACATAAATGAATCTCTGCCAGTTACTCTATGTCACTAAAGTCCTGTTTCACTGGCAGACAGAAAACAATAATGAGTTTTTTAATATGTAAAAATAGACAAAGAGCAGAGTAGGAATTAGAACATCATTTTGTTGAAAAGAAAGGAAAATGTTACTTTGTCGACAAAGGTCTATATAGTCAAGCTATAGTTTTTCCAGTAGTCATGTATGGATGTGAGAGTTGGACCATAAAGAAAGCTGAGCACCCAAGAACTGACACTTTTGAACTGTGGTGTTGGAGAAGACTCTTGAGAGTCCCTTGGACTGCAAGGAGATCCAACCAGTCCATCCTAAAGGAAATCGGTCCTGAATATTCATTGGAAGGACTGATGCTGAAGCTCCAATACTTTGGTCACCTGTTGTGAAGAACTGACTTCTTAGAAAAGACCCTGATGCTGGGAAAGACTGAAGGCGGGGGGAGAAGGGGACAAAAGAGGATGGGATGGTTGGATGGCATCACCAACCTAATGGACATGAATGTGAGCAAGCTCTGGGAGTTCACAATAGACAGTGAAGCCTGGCATGCTGCCGTCCATGGCGTCTCAAACAGTTGGACATGACTGAGCGACTAAACTGAAGGAACAAGTGTTATGGGGAATAACTTGTAGAAGGGAGGGTATATCATTTAGAGTTCAGTAGAGAATGAGAAAAAAATGGAACATATGTATATACATAAAGAGAAATGCTCCTTTAAGGAATTAGACACTATGACTGTAGAGCTGGAAAGTCCAAAATTTATAGGCTTGGGAAAATCAGGTAAGACGAAGTTGCAGGTTTGAGGCTAAGAACTGTAGGGCAGACCAGCAGACTAGAAACTCAGGCAAACTATCAATGTTAGTCCTGAAGCAGAATTTCTTCTTCTCCATAAAGCCTCAGTTTTTGCTCTTTAAAGTTTTCATCTAACTGAATGTGACCCACCCACCTTTTCAAGAGCAGTGCCCTTTACTTTAAAACAACTGATTCTAGGTATTAATCACATTTACAAAGTACCTTCACAGCTACATGGGGACTAGTGTTTGACCAAACAACTGAACCCCAGAGCCTAACCAAGTCGACATGTAAAAATAACCATTACAGAATCTGAGGAACAGAAAGGCATGAGGTCCAGAGGTTCACTGGGAACAAGACTAAAGAGCTTTGTGAAAGGAAATGTCTAATCGTCAGCATTTAAGCTATAAATTCTATCACTTCAAGTAATTGTATGTGAGACACACATTTCTCATGTGAATAATATTTGGGGAATAAAGTAAGTAACTATAGTCATTGCTTAGGCCAAAAAATGAGAAAATGGCATAGAATGTTCTCTATGACTGGTTGATCTATAACTTTTAATATTTCAGCAGATAGAGGAAGTCAAACCAGAAGAGATCTGGAAGAAGATGAGTCAACCCTCTCCATGAGAATTTCCAGAGATATTAGGAAGGGCACAAGTTTCTCATGCACATGGGATGGAATTCAAGCTAATGTTTTTGAATCCCAAATGCCAGTGTACATTAGCTCATAAAACAGCTCAGACTGCCAAATTGCAGGTTATGAGCCTAAAACCAAAAGTTATTTAGAGATTTTGTGAAATTTTCTGAGTCAGTGGGATCCTCCAAAACATCCAGAAGCTTGGGACATTGAAATAAGTTATTAGATATCCCTTAGATTATGAAAACTATTGCCTAGAAATTCATTTATTTTTTTTCCCCATCAAAGTGTGAACAAAGGTAAGGAAAGTATTATGGCAGAGCTTCTGTTTTGTGTATATCCCAGGGCAGAATAAAATCTGTCCTATTAGGGGAAGGATTAATAAATCCTCCGCTTGAACTGAAGTTTAAAAAAACACATCCCAAAACAACCTCTAGTGAGGGAGTAAATCCAGTTTCAAAAACCCTGAACTGTAATTTACATTCCCATTTGGGAGTAAAGCTCAGCAAACAGTTTTCAGGAAAAATTCCCCTGCTCAGCCTTTAGCAAAACAGGAATTTGCCATTTCTCTATAAAGTTTTGCAGGGTCAACGCAAAAGTAAATCTCATTGTTTTCCTCAAATTCACTGAGGTATATCTTCTGTAGTGCCTGTAATCTATAATCCAACTTGGTGTTTTTAAGTAGATACGGGTATAAATATTTGAAGACAGACTTTTTCTGTTTCCATGTAGAACAGAAATCTTGAAATATTTAAGCATTATTATTTTCATTTCTCTAAAGTCTGGAAAACCTCATCATGGTAGGTGATGATTATGAGGAACCTAAGAAAGGCTAGCATTGCTATTTTGATGAGCATCTTGGCAAAACATAAAGAAGGAAATGAGGCAGTAATGATGTTGATGTGTGTTTCAGATACATTTCATGACAAAACTGATATTCTCCTCTTTCTCTGTCCACATTTTTAAATTGCTCTGTTTCAACACATTAGTCAATTTCTGTTTGCCTCAGTTTCTTGTTTTATAAAATTGGATGTACTTATTCTACAAATGTTTATTGATCATTCACTGTGAGTTGGGCTCTGTACTAGGTATGAGAATACAGAAGTAAACTAAACATTACCTATCTTCCCCAAAATGGGATAAATACGTAAATATTATAAGGCAATATGGGAATCTTTGGTGGCTCAGTGGTAAAGAATCCAACTGCAAAGCAGAATACACAGGAGACGTGGGTTCAATCCCTGTGTTGGGAAGACACCCTTGGAGGAGGAAATGGCAACCCACTCCTGTATTCTTACCTGGGAAAGATGCATAAACATTATAAGGCAATAGAAAAGCACCATCAACTCATCATTTTCTAGAGCAAAAAGTAGAGGTAAAAATGCTGAGTTTCAGCAGGAAAGCAAACTGTTTGATTTTGGAAATGTTGAGAATAAGTAGAATGCAGAATTTACAAGTAGATGTCTAGAAGCAGTTTAAAATATGTGTTTACAGTCAAACAGATTAAAATAGTTAAAAATAGTTGGGGATTAAATGAGATTATGAGTAAGAGTACTTTGGAAACTGAAAAGCACCACGCAAGTGTGATTTCTATATATATGTGCTGATAGCAAGCAATAAAAATGTGAATTATTATTACATTTTTGTGAAATTAGCAGTAAACTAATTTGCAGTTGTTTTATGTTGATTTTAAAGAACTCAATCTTTCATCCAAGTAGAATATTCTAATTTAGAAAGTCAAATATAGTTTCTCCAAGACAAAGCATTTTCTGTAAGCACGTGTTAGTCCCTCAGTCTTGTCCAACTCTTTGTGACCCATGGACTACAGCCTGCTAGCCTCCTCTGTCTATGGAATTCTTCAAGCAAAACTACTGGAGCGTGTTGCCATTACCTTCTCCAGGGGATCTTCCAGTCCCAGTGATTGAAGCCAGGCTTCCTGCATTGCAGATGGATTCTTCAGTGTCTGAGCTACCAGGTAAGACCTTTCTGTAAGTATATATTACCCATAATATAGCTGCTTCATAAATGTTGTTGACTCATTAACAAATAGGAGAGAGTTTTACACAGTGATGGAAGAAAAAATTAACACATTACCAAATGCAACCAAATATGTACTCGAGATCTTTAGTTTTTAAGCCACACTATCCAAAAATGGAATTCATAAGGGATCACAGACTCTAATCATCACATCACTATCATAACCTTATAATATCTGAGGAATAGATATTATACAAAAGGGCTTTCACTGTGTAATTTATAGGGTAGCCTAATTGATTCCTCCCCAATCCCATGAGGATGCTGTGCTAGAGCCACCAGATGAGGGTGGTCAAAGTAAGAGCTCTGCACTCAGGCTAGATTAGAAATTTGGCTCCAATGTTTACTATCACCCTATGTGGTGATTTGAACAATTTAAATCTGTCACAATATCTTCACCAATATAAAGTTTAATAATAATATCTGTCTTAGGGTTTTCTAAGGGTGAAATGAGGTAGTTTATCTAAAGTGGTTAAAACAGTGCCTAGAATATATATTTTTAAAATAAATATCAGCTATTGCTGCTAGACTACAATATTTTTCTACTTACTTTTGTCATACATGAAATTTTTATTAACATATCTAAATCTAATCTGTACAAATTAAGAGATCTATTTGATTCTAAAGTTTCTAAAGATTCTAAAGGAAAGTTTTCTTTTTGATCTTGTTTGTATCATTTGAGTGATATTTATTCATCTTGTCTTTGAAATACTTTCATACAGACATTCATAATTGAAATTGTATCTTTTCACTTAAACAGGATAACAAATTGAGGATAAGTGTGATTTGGAAGTAGTGAATACATTAGTAGCCATAAGAGTGATAAAACAATGAATGGAATGATTGCTTTAGTCTTCATCCCAGGAGAATTGTAAGAATTCGCAACTGCCTGTCCCTTAAGACAGTCAGAATACTAGATTATCTGATCCCTGCTGGTAGTTCCTAGCTCCCAGATTCTGTGATTTCAGTAGCTCAGAATGAACACACCCTTATTATGCCTTTGTCTATGAGCTTGTGTGAAAGTAGTATGTATTTATGGGACTTCCCGGTGGCTCAGCAGTAAAGAATCCACTTGCAATGCAGAAAGACATAGGAGATGCAGGTTTGATCTGTGGGTTGCAAAGATCCCCTGAAGGAGGAAATGGCAACCCTCTCCAGGATTCTTGCATGGGAAATCCTATGGACAAAGGAGCCTTGTGGGCCACAGTCCATGGGGTAGCAAAAATGTCAGACATGACTCCGCAGACACACACACAACACATATTCATATATAAAAAATGATATTGCACCTTACACTTGCATCTGATTACATAATCAGCTTTTGTTGGACTTTTGTTCAAATTTCTCACCTCGTTTAATATTACTTTTAGTTACAATATATATTCTCATGTCAATGACTCAGGTTACTGCTGATGAGCTTGAGATACTACGTGTGTGTGCATGTTTTCAGTCACTCAGTCAAGTTCAGCTCTTTGCAACCCTGTGGACTGTAGCCTCTCCAAGCTCCTCTGCCCATGGAGTTTTCTAGGCAAGAATTCTAGAAAGGGTTGCACTTCCTACTTCAGGGGATCTTCCTGACCCAGGGATGGAACCTGCATCTCTTGCATCTCCTGTATTGGCAGGGGGATTTTTACCAATGTGCCACTTGGGAAGCCCTTGAGATATTACACTCCTATTTAACTAGTTTTCTTAAATGGGATTTTTAAAAGGCAAAACACTATCCAAATCTTATTTGAATTGGTATGGTTCTTTGCAAATTTGTATACACACAACAATGTAGTATGAGCTTCTCAGAAATGACCTACAGGAAAGAACACCAAGTGTTCAGAACCTCTGTTTTTCGCTGTAGTTTTAACAGCATATCAGTAATGCCTGCACTGTGCTAATGACTTTAAATGTTAAATTAAGTCATATTTAAATTTCTCAAAAATCTGCTTTAGTTCTTATCTCTTTTGGCAGCCAGTTTCCAAATCCTCACTCTTATACTATCAGAATCCTCTTGTATATTGTCTGACAGATGAGATGAATTTATGGTGATCCCCTTCTCTAGGTCTCAAAATATTAAGTCTGAATCTAAACATGGTTAGCAAATAACTAGGGGGACTTTTCTAAACATGATTTAATACACTGAGCTTCAATTTGAACAGTCTTGTATCTACCCAGGAAACAGACTGGTTTGCTCATATAAACCACAGCTATGTATTTTTTTATAGTCTCTTAAATTACTAACCTGCAAGTTAGCCTAAAGACAAATTTTTATTTTATTTAAAACACATATCATCTTACTTTTCTCTTTAGGACTAAAAAAGCATTTTACAATAAATATGAGAGAAAATGTAATTTATGAGCTATAAATCTATGTGGTTTTTAAAGGATAGTGAAGACTAATGATCTGGGGATGGGGATAAGGATACATTTCAAAATAACCTCCTAACTCCTTATTAAATTTAAAATAAAATAATTCTCCACACCACCTAATTAAACAAACTAGCCTCCATTGTAAACACTCTGTTTCTTTCACACCACCCCTAATCCTTTCCCCTCACTTTGTGTTTCATAAAAAACATCTATAAATATGCTGAGACAGGATACATTTTCACTAAAAAAAAGATGGGTGAAGGAATGATCTCTCTACAACATAATATCTAAATAAAAAGGATTATATTCAACATTTACTAAGCATTATTTTTCAAAGAATTTAGTTACCAAATACACACACACACACACACACACACACACACACACACAATCCCAAACTATACCCTGCCCCTATTATGATTCAGCTGAAAGTTTAGACTTTTTAGTCCCATTATAAAACTCATTCTAAAGTACTCTATTATCTCACTGTATCACCAATTAAGAGGATTTATCCATATGCATATGCTAAAACTGGTTACCTAAATAACTCTGATTTAAATTTCTCTAATTATCCTTTATCTTTCTCATATAAGCTATGAAGCAGATATGCAAGACAAAGATGGTCACATTGCTTTTCTAATTATTTAGGATTTCAGAACCAAAACAACAGCAGCAAAAACAATTAGCAACCCCATATAAAAACGTATTTGTTGCTAACTTTGATTTCTAAGATCTTCATTACCATATTCCCATTTCTGCATAGTGGGAACATTGCTCATAGCTTACTAATTCATGGAAATATTGAAGCATTAGTCAATACTTTAAAAGCACTTTATAAGGCCATTGTAATGTGCAGTGTAATGAATTCTTCAAAGACTTTTATTGATTTCACTTGAGAAAAGAATAATTTATTATAATATGAATTGGACTGTGAATATAATTAAATTTATGGGAATTATTCTAGAACCAAAAGATGTTGGTTTCTCCCAGCACATCTATTTCAGTATTGAAACATATCATCAGATATTACAAATTGCTCTCAATACACTGTGACTATTCTGTCTTTAGATAATGGTCCCTGACTGAACTAAATTCAGTCAGCATTTATGTATTACATGCCCAGTATGTACCAAACATTCATCTTCTACTAGAATATGATGAAGAACAAGGCAGACAGACTCATCATTCTAGATAAGAATCTGAAGCTTCTGGTAACCACTAAGTCTCTTCTATCTTGCCTTTACCCGTGTGATAAAACCCAAATGTTGGAATCTGGCCCCTTGTATGTCATTCCAACTATAAATTCAGTTATATCTCACAGTACAGTCTACATGACTAACTAGATTTTTGAAGTCTCTGCAACTTTGCCTCTTCCTTAAGTGCCACATGCAAACTTGTAACTGATGAATGTTTCCTCACATAAATTAAGCTTTGCTACTTCTATGTACTCCTGTGATGTCTTTAAAAAGTGGAATAATTTTCATGCTTCCACAGCACTTTGTAATATATTCCAATTGTAACACTTATACTACATTGTAAATACCTATGCCTGCCCTCTGCATTGGACTGTAAACTTCTTAAAAGGGAAGACTACATTTTCTTCACTTCACTGCTCAGACAGAAACCTCAATATGTGGTACACAGAACACATTTATGTGGTACACAGGATCCAGAAGAGTCGGGTGGAGAGGTAGGTGGGAGGGGGGATCGGGATGGGGAATACGTGTAACTCTATGGCTGATTCATGTCAATGTATGACAAAACCCACTGAAATGTTGTGAAGTAATTAACCTCCAACTAATGAAAAAAAATTTTTTTTTAAATAAAAAAATAAAAAATAAAAATAAAAAATGTTTAATTTAATCAGTTATATTTTACTACATGATTGAAGGTAATAAATTTTAAAATTATATAAAGTAGTCTGGAAAAATATTTTTCAAAATTGATTTATTTAAAAAATATGTCCAATAGTACAAATAATGTGAAAATCATAAAAAATTCTGGTAGAAAGATTTAGAATCAAATATACTATGCAAATTTTTTGTCCAATATTTCAAAGTAATATACCATGCAGTTTAAAGTGTTCCTATTCAAGCTTTCTTGGTACATTTCAATTTAATACTGAAACATATATATTGTATATAAATGCTATGAATCTAGATAATTATATAATTGATAATTTTATTAATCAAAGGGAAAAAGTATCAAATAATAGGGATTAGTTTTAAAAAATATGGCATCCAGGAGAATGCCAAACACAAGAAGTTATGCTGTAAGAATAGGTAATAACATGGGAAATGTTTAAAAATAGCTTGTTTTGAAAAGTTACAAAACAATATAAAAAGAATGCCAACTGCAATAAATAAAATTTGAGTGTGATTATTTTTGTGTATAAATTGACATGCACTGAGAAAAACAGGTATATCTCTTGGGAATAAAAGCAATATCAGCCTAACAATATTCCTAGGAAAAAACTGATAATACCTTTAAAGCTGTTCAGCAAAATGCCTCACATAAATTGAACTAAACCTGGATTATTATAAACCTCAAAATAATATTTTAAAATTGTCATTGATTTGCATTTCTATCTTTCTTCACTTGAAATTTTCTAGTTTCTTTCATCCTAGAACATTAAATATTATTTTCACCATTATGAATAAATTATAAAAGAGCACTCAACTAGCAAAATGCTATGAATATGACCAACAAAACATACCCAGGAAGCAATTATTCTATAACCTACTCTGTCCCTTACTGAAATCATCTTTCTCTTGGAATCCCTATCGTATCTCCTTCCTTTTAGGCACCATTTGAAAGAATATAGATCATGGAAGAAGAAATAGCCCCAACAGTATAATTAAAATGCTACCTACACCATGTTATTGATCACTTTATATATATATTTTTTTGAGGTCTTATATTTTTCTGTTTGAGATTTTTTTTTCCGTTTATTTTTATTCGTTGGAGGCTAATTACTTTACAGTATTGTAGTAGTATTTGTCATACATTGACATGAATCAGCCATGGATTTACATGTGTTCCCCATCCCGATCCCCCTTCCCGCCTCCCTCTCCACCCCTTCCCTCTGGGTCTTCCCAGTGCACCAGCACTTTAAAATGTTGAATTAACCACTAGCCAATGGCCATTGATGTGACTGAGAAAGGGTAAATTTTGAGCCTACTCTTGCATGCCCCATGATCCTAAAACTATGCCATATCTATAGTTGTTACCCATATGATGACCATTTTTTTCCCCCAGTCTATGTGCTCTGCCTACTACTGGAGATATTATTCTATTAACATCTGTCATTCCAATACAACAAATTATCTGACTCAAGGCATTTATTTAGTGCAAATTAAAGATAATGTCAACACTAGAAGTGAATATCTATTTGTTAATTTGAGTGCCTGCCACTTTCCAGTAATCCATAAAATGAATAATAGTTGCACCAACGTGGAAGAAAAAAAAAAAAAAATACTTGTTTAATCCTCTGGAAAACACTTTTGTATTTTATAGTTCGCCAAGTGGTACTTTTGGGAAATACGTATATTGGGAGAAGAAAGAAGTTTATTGACTGCTATTTTTCAATTTTATTTTGCTTTTCTATTTTGTTTCCAAATTGAATTTCAGTGTTAAGATATTTATTTCTAGTGTAAGTTGAAGATAGAAAGAGTAGACATTTTCTTATAAATCAACTTAGAATGCTGTGGTTATTTTTCTTCCTAATTATTTTATGAAATTTCCACAATTCATGTGTTTGATCATGAAACACAACATTAAGCATCAGTTGGAAGTACTGTAGAAAAGTACTTTTAGGAGAACCATTATGAGGAAAATTATAATTTTTCATCACAGTTGTTTTTTCTGGTAAAAGTAAAGGCTAATTACTTTGGACTTCAAAGCATTTGGATAATTTCTCAGTAAGAGAAACTGTGAAAACAGAAGTGTTTCTGCTTAAAAAGGAAACCAGCATACACATGCAATATAGTTGTAAAATTAGGATTCATTTTCAATATTTAGCTGCCAGCCCATAAATTTTAATTGACAGGATGTAAACCAGATACTTATAGGAAGATTTGGTGAACTAAGGGAAGAGACTCAAGTACAACACAGACTAACATTGTTTGAGTATAATAACTTGGATTTTTAAAGTGACAGTACTATAGATCTTAAACATTATGGGCAAATGCTCATTAAACCTTATTCATGGAGCTTTTCATAGCTTTATCTATTGCTCTTTCTTACCCATTTTCCTCTTCTAGAAAGTTAAGAAAACAAACAGGTATGAGGTATTTTGCTTTATTTTTACCTAAGAGACATGGAAAAGATTAGTATTTAAATAGAGCTGAAATTACAAATACCAGAACCATGCTGGCATATTAGCAGTGAGAGCTGGACTGTGAAGAAAGCTGAGTGCCAAAGAATTGATGCTTTTGAACTGTGGTGTTGGAGAAGACTTGAGAGTCCCTTGGACTGCAAGGAGATCCAACCAGTCCATCCTAAAGGAGATCAGTCCTGGGTGTTCACTGAAAGGACTGATGCTGAAGCTGAAACTCCAGTACTTTGGCCACCTCATGTGAAGAGTTGACTCATTGGAAAAGACCCTGATTTTGGGAGGGATTGGGGGCAGGAGGAGGAGGGGACGAGAGAGGATGAGATGGCTGGATGCCATCACCAACTCGATGGACATGGGTTTGAGTAAACTCCAGGAGTTGGTGATGGACATGGAGGCCTGGCATGGTGCGATTCATGGGGTCGCAAAGAGTTGGACTGAGCAACTGAACTGAACTGAGGCACCAGACCTCAGTCCTGAGTGGTCTCACAGTGGGACACTCTGTTCAAGGCCATTCTGCAAGGGGCTCTCCATCAATATTGCTGGATTTGGGTCTAGAACGACTTAGTGAAGCAAGGAACACACTCCATTCAACAGAAAGTATAGAAAAGCTATGAAACTGGAGCCCATTATACAGGGTGAAGTAAACCAGAAAGATAAAGAACATTACAGCATACTAACACATATATATGGAATTTAGAAAGATGGTAACGATAACTCTATATGCAAAACAGAAAAAGAGACACAGAAGTACAGAACAGACTTTTGAACTCTGTGGGAGAAGGTGAGGGTGGGATGTTTCGAAAGAACAGCATGTATATTATCTATGGTGAAACAGGTCACCAGCCCAGGTGGGATGCATGAGAGGAGTGCTCGGGCCTGGTGCACTGGGAAGACCCAGAGGAATCGGGTGGAGAGGGAGGTGGGAGGGGGGTTCGGGATGGGGAATACGTGTAACTCTATGGCTGATTCATATCAATGTATGACAAAACCCACTGAAAAATAAAAATAAAATAAAATAAAATAAAAGCTATTAGTGACAGTGCAGCTATATTGAAAGACAAATGAAACAAAGAGATTATGAATGCATTTAGCAGGCCAAATTTAAAATGGAACTCATTTGTTTACTAGCCAAAGTTTTTGTTGTTGTTATTGTTGTTTTTAAGCCAGTTTAGTTGGTTTCATTTCGTTCAATAATAAATATCTTATTTTGAACCTTTCTTCTTTAGCAACTGACTCCTCACTTTAAAAATATTCCAAGCACTGACACTCAGATGAGTACTCCAATCACTATAATCGCTGTGTTTGCATCTGAATTTTAGTTTCAGGGTGATTCATTATTTTTATCACTAGTAGAAACACAGTCTGTCTCCATACATTCTGATCTTTGAGAAGAGTAAGGAAAGAATTGGTGGGAGAAAGTTGACTTGACTGACAATCACATTCCCTCTATGTGTGTGTGTTTGCATATGTGTATGTGCGCTCACTCAGTCGTGTCTGACTCTTTGCAACCCCATGGACTGTAGCCTGTCAGGCTTCTTTGTCCATGGAATTTTCCAGGCAAGGATACTGTGGGTTGCCATTTCCTACTCCAGGGGATTTTCCTGACCAGGGAACAAACCTGTGTCTCCTGCACTGGCAAGTGGATTCTTCAGCACTGTGCCCCCAGGAAGCCTCAATGCCCTCTATAACAGTTGCAAACCATTTGAAATACATAATTTGAAAAGCTGTAACTGATAGTGGCATTATCATAAGACCACTCTAAAATCAACTAGCATTACACTGAATGCCTTGGATTTCCAAGGGTTTCAACATGAATGCATATTTCTAGGTTTTTACACAATAAATACGGAACCCATATATTTCTTTTCAACCAAAGTCTTCCTATTCAAAATCTACACCTGCCTCCACGATATTTTAATAGTTTATTTTCAAAAGTTAATTTTTCCCTGTAAAATTTTAAAGGCAGAAGTCTCTTAAGACATCTGGCATTATTTTTAGTTTACCTATTATAATAAACTTACGAGGTGAACTCTTTGCTATTTTCTTGTTTTTTTATTCAAGTCAAATGTTCATGGATTATTACTTAGATTTATGCTCACAGGCAAAAGGGAAATTTTCCACTTGCAAAGAGAAACAGTTTGTTGGGGCTGAGAGGAAGACAGTGTATAAAATGACTGAGCACTAGAACATTTCTAATTGTTGAGCTTTTAATGCTGCTCCTTAACAGACAAAAGATGTTCAGTCGAAACTTTGTTCATCCACCTTCTGCAGATAAAAACAAAAATTGAGCTAGGAAGATTTCTTAGTAGTTTTTCACTTGCAAATCTGCTTCACAGGAGCACAACACATATGTTTCAATGCTTATATTGTCATTGTTTCTTTTTTTCTTTTTTTTTTTTCCTTTTCCAACTGGGCACACAATATGCACCCAACATACCTATAAAAGGTTGACTGAAAAATCACATTTTATAGTCTGCCAAAGGAATGTTTGTATTAAATTGCTTCAGATGGAGAAAGTTTCATTGTGATCAGAACCCAAGAGATATAAAAGGGCTATAAACTTTGGGTCATAATGTGAGTTTATAAGCCTGGCTTCTACTTAATTTAAATTATAGTGGCAGTGCAAGAAATTGTGGTTTACCAATAGCACTAGGCCTCAGGCCAAATGCTTTTGTTCCACTAGCTGCCTGGATATCCTGCCTCTGTTGGAAAGAGTTAATGGCCTTGCATAGATATTTCTTGTAATTCGTCATGTGAGAAAAATAAAAGTTAGTAATCACACATAGGCACATGTATTACTAACGTTTACAATTATAAAGTAGTGAGTATAGTATAGACTCCATTTTATAAACTTTTTGTTTTTTTGGTTTGTTTTGCTTGGCTTTTTTGTTCCTGGATTAGTGCCAGCATTCAAATATCTGCCTAGAGCTGGTGCATGAGCTCTAGAGAGAGGATGGATTTAGCATCTGCATTTAAAATTAAAGTTTACCTTATAATTTAGTCCAATTTGACTGAATACATCTGTGATTTTTTAGTTCCCCATATTGGACATTACAAATCAAAATTATATTTATACTAAGATAAATTATATTCTTGTTTTCTACTCTATCTATGTGACTTTTAAAGCATACAGCTTTCTATACAAAAGATGCTGGAACATAACAGACAAACTCGATTTGCCTAATCTTTGACCATATCTGTTTGGTGAGTTTTTTAAAAGATGAAAATGACACAAGGGCTTTGATTAAATCCAGTCAGCTTTAGCATTTATCCTAAAGTCTAATATCATAGCATACTAGCAAACTGAAAAGAAAAAAAGTACAAAAAGGCATTTTACCTTATTATTACTTTTCCAATTAAACATATAAAATTATATCTTAGAATTTTAAAATATTAACCTCAAGCTGTATTTTTATGGTATAAAGTAATGTCACAATAACAAAGAAAAAGAAATGGCAGAAACTAATATCTGGAAAGGAAACAATTTAAACATCACAACATCTGTATATATGTTTTAATTATTCTATAAACAAGATTTTTATTGCAAATTCAGCTTAGTAAAATATTTCTCAAATAAGCATTCCGTAGCTAAAATACATGGTAGACAATGAATAATAGCTTATAGGTACTACAGTAGAGCGAAAATAAATAAATCAAGGCATATTTGAATGGTATATTTAGGTAATAAAACTTACATTGTGGAAAGTCTATTGCCATATTAGCTGTGTATTCACGTCCATGGTGCCTAATTCCTGGTCTTAATTTGATTCTTGAGATAACATTGCAGCTTGGAAGGAAGCTGAGAGGTTATCTAGTTCTCTCTGTCACTCAGTGAAACACTCTTTTACAAAGGCAACTTGTATTTCCAGTATCTTCTTATATACTTTCAGTTCAAGTAGATTCATTGCCTAGAAAAGTGTCCAGTCTGCTTTTTAAGAGTTCCAATTAATATGTTCCTTTTATTGGTTCAAAAGTGGCCTCTTCCTGACTTCCTTTCCAAGTCATATACCTACTTGAGTCACAAAGAATAAATTTTATCTGTATTTCATATATGATCCCTTTAAATAGCTAAGGCAGGTATTATGCACCTATAATATCTATCTTTCTACAGACAAAATGTTCCCATTTTCTTCAAATGCTTAACGGACCCATTTTTAGTATAATGTCCCTCACGTGACTAGTGTACTCAGTCCCACTGTTCTCTGGTCTGGGATTATTCCCTGTCTTCTTCAGTCTCCTTACTATTAATGCAGCCTACACCATCAGGCTGGGCTTCCCTGGTGGCCCAGGGGTAAAGAATTCACAGGCCCATGCAGGAGATGCAGGTTTGATCCCCTGGAGAAGAAAATGGCAACCCACCCAGTATTCTCGCTTGGGACATCCCATGGACAGAGGAGCCTGGTGGGCTAGGACATGGGGTCACAACTTAATGAGGCAGACACAACTTAATGAGGCAGACACAACTTAATGACGAACAACAATTGGGTTGCTTTTCTGGCATAATAACTCACTGCTGATAAACATTAAGCTCACACTCAATGAAGTCAGTAAGTATGACAATGTGAAGCATTTCTTTCCTATCCTACACTTGCACAACAAATATTTTGAACCGAGTCACCAGACTTTATAATTATTCCGTAGGATTTTCTCTCATTAATTTCAATTCATTCTTTCAGCTTATTGAGATCTCTTTCAGCCTTGACTGTTCCGTCATATGTTAAAACTCCTCAGTAGCAAAGCAGTGGTGTCTGCAGACAGAAGTCTTCACACACCACTAACATCCTAACTGTTGACATCTATTTATTCATCAATCTCTTGGGAGTACAATATAAGAAGCTACTAAATCAACTATTTGTTTTATTAACAAGCTCATACTTCTCTGTCATATTTAGGAAATAATATGTGTGATTTTGCTAAATCTCTAGCTTCCCTCTAATCTACCAATCTGGTATACCTATTAAAAATAAATGCCTTTGAAAAGCAAAGTTTGGGGATTTGATGTTTTGCTTCCTAATTCAGTGGACAAACCATTTTTAAATCTTTCAGTCATTCAAGGGGTAAAATGATATTATCATACATCCAGTTTTCATATTCACTCCTAATTATATAGTGTTCTCTTTATTCTTTATCTGAGTGGTCAATTCTATTGAAAGTTAATATGAAAATGACCCAGGTATATACTATTTCAAACACTATATCATATACATTAGCTTATTAAAACAGCAAAATGTAATTAGGCTCGTCAAAAGTTGCACAACTTTAATATGTGGAAATTGTATACCCAGGGGATTATGTTGAGATAGTATCTAGGTTAGTTTAGGGGTTGCTGTCCTTTTTAATGTGCTATTTGGGGAGATGAAAGAAAAACATTGTTGCTTTAAAACAAAAACAAATACAGAACACAGAAGATATGCCCTCTATTCTGATTTAATTTCACTTCAGTAAACTATATGACACTTTAACTTTCCTTCTAGTTATATTTGGAATGACAATATTTTCTTTCTTCTCTGACTTTTCATATCAATTCTAGATTCCATATTTTGTGTTTAAACCATTACTTTCTGTATGTCTAATTTTGTGTAAGTTACACCATCTCCTCTCTTAATGTTATGACAAAAAAGTAGTAAGTACAAAACAATATTAGACTCCTTCAGTAAGAGGAAGATTCCTTTATTAATATTTTTGTATATTTGTTTTCCATAAATATATTTATAGAATATTCTATAAGAGGATTATTAACAGATGGCCAATTCAGAGTATAAATCATAATTATCTTTCCAAATCTGATTTCTCTGCAAACAAAATGAGAAGATGGCCTATAAGACACAGTGAGAAACAAGTGTACTTTTATATAATCTTTCTTGCCCCTGGGCCAGTTACTGCACTCACATGCAACTTGGTTAAAGTGAAGATTCTAATACCATTTGTCTCATGATACCAATGTTGCCGTGGGAGAAAAATGGGCATCCTTGTTCATAATCTATGACCTACTTTCTTCTCTGCCTCATTCTGATCCATCCCCAATACCACTGTGACAGCATGGCTCAGCTTCTGTGCACCATCTCAGGGTGGCTAAATGAATTAAAATTAGGTAAGTCTAGACTTGAATACTAGCTTTGCCCTTCTGGTTGATCGTTACCAGGAAAATTTGAACCTTGTACTTATTCTGTCTAAGGCCAGTTATAGAATTTGTGGGACCCAGTGAAACATAAAACTGAGGGCCCCTGTTCAAAACAGGAAAAAATTTCCACTGACGATATAAAAACAGAAAACTTCTTCCTTTTATTTTGTGCTCTTTCTCCCTAGACTTATCACCTTTTTTAAAATTTGCTATTTAATGTCATTCTAATTTAAAATAAATATTTAAATTAGTATCATAAATTTTACCACTCTTTATGCTGTGAAATGCCAGTTTTAAATGAAAATACAGGAACATTTAATTCCTAAACAGAATCACTAAAGTTGCATCTTGCATTTCATAGTTTATACACATTTTTGTGTTTTGTTCTTAACATTGGAAACACCACACAAATCTAGGTTTTATTATACTTTTTGATATACACAAATTCTACTAATAATTTCTACCTTCATCTTTCCACAAGGGGAAACCCTTGTGGCTCAGCTAGTAAAGAATCCGCCTACAATGCGGGGGACCCGGGTTCAATCCCTGGGTCAGGAAGATCCCCTGAAGAAGGGGAAGGCTACCCACTCCAGTATTCTGGCCTAGAGAATCCCAAGGACTGTATAGCCACGGGGTCGCAAAGATTCAGACACAACTGAGCGACTTTCACTCACCTTCATCTTACTGATGAGTAACAAGGACTGACAGGGAAAGAAAGTATGAGCTTACCTACTATTTCTTCACTCTGCATCATCACTTTCAAGACAGTGGTTGGCTAATTTAGGGAAGTAACCAGAGAAAAAGAATACAATAAGGTCCCTTGTTCATTCCTGTTTCTTAGAACATCACTGCCTTCTTTCTGTGTTTGAAGCAAGTTCCTGTGACTTGCAAGACCAAAGGTGTCTTTGCTTACTTAGTTAAGATATAACTCGGTTATCTTGTGTTCCCCGGGTCTTGAACTCTCATGAATAATGGACCCACTCACAGGATTTTGTGCTCAGAGGCATCATAAATGCTATGTGACAATGAAGAGGTAAGAAATGACAGGAAACATGTATACTATGTATATCTCCTATACTCATATGCATTCTCCAGTATTCTATTACACTTCAGATACAAAATATAAGTTTGAAAATAAAACAAAATCTTTCTAGACAGTGAAAACAGGACATTAAACCAAGCACAGGATCTTCTGAGCATCTGGGCTTGTGGGACTTTACAGGTTGCATATGCATGAAGCTGGCCCTGTCTCTATCATAGCTAGCATCTATCTCTTAGTTTCCTTTTTTGTCCTCCCCAATGGGGTATAACTTTTACTTTGAATTATCATCCCGAAGCCCAGTCTAGTGCCTTAGTAAGCACTCATAATACAAATAATAAATGAATGACACTTAACCCATCTCCTCAGTTTCTTCTTAGCAAACAAGAACTTAAAAAAGTAAATACACAGAAAAAAAATATCAAATGAGGCATTATTAAGCACATGAAAATTCCATGTTAAAAATTATGTTCAGTATGATACAAAATCTAAAATATCAGCTAGACAGAAACAATATAATAAATTAATAAAGGGCAGACATTCTGAGGTAATATGCTTAAGGCTGAATGTAGATGAGAGAGATACACGGATAGATCAGTTCGATAACCATTTTAGAAAAGGCAAATTCTATGAGAACAGTGACTTACTGTCCATTATTCTATTCCCAAGACTTTTTCCTAAATGTTTGGTTTATGGTTATCCACAAGTATATGGTTATCCACATGTATACACATAGTGAATAGAATAGAATACACAATAGAACAGAACAGACAAGTATGTGAAAAAAATGTGACATGAACGAGAAAAAATAATGTGATTAAATTAACATTTTGAGATTTTGAGTGAAATGATTCTAAGTGTTTTAAACAATAAACATGAGAATTTCTCAGTGCATAGTATTTTTCTCTTCCCTTAATACAAAGAGCAAGTCCTCATTAGAAAGCTTCTCACTTTCCTGATTTTTCCAGAAAACTTTTTCTATAAGATCTACCTCTGAGAAAGAAGTGGTAAAACAATAAAAGTAGAGGCTAAACTTGACCCATTAAAACTCTGAATAATAAATATATAATTATTTCTTTTTAACTAGTCATCAATTATTCTGAAGAGAGCAGTCCTTTTAATATTTACTTATGTCATTACAAATAAAGTAATCGACTGCTCATGACCTATTGCCCTGCTTATGTTTTTAGAGAAAAGCTTTGTCCACATAGTGATAGATTCCTTCCCTGTGACTCATACACTACCCAGAAACTTCTAGCTTCCTGGAATTTCTGTTCAAAATTTCAAATTTCTTGGCAATAACCCCTAGTTTTTGTAAGAAGGCTTTAATTTTAAAGAAAAATATTGTAAGAAATTAGTCAAAAATGTATTTCTAGTTCTGGGCACCAACAAAGACTGATCTTGCAAAATTAAACTGCTAACTTTTGGCATACTGTTAAGTCTGTAACTCTTTATGTGTGTGTCATCTGCACAGGCTATCTTGAACTCTATCATCAGTAGGTTTCACCTTCCTTACAAAACTCTTCCTCCTTGTTACACCATGCTTTTTTCGTATCAACTTAATGATACACAACTGCATAAAAATACTAAAAGTACACAGACATACTCTCAACCCCACTACTTCAAAGTAACCAAATTATGAGAGCTTAGTAGCTACTTGTTTATCCAAAGAGCACAATATTCCATATTCTGAACTCCACATCTTGCTCTTTTCAGTTATAATATATCACAAATATTCTTTTGGGTCAATATCTGTAGATTCAACTCATCCTTTTAATAGGTGATTAATATTTCTTCATGGACATGTACTGTAACATTTTGATCACTCTCCTATCAATAGACACCCAACATGCTTCCAGATTGAGAGCCACTAGAAATAATAATGTATTAAATATCTTTACATATATGATCTTCTATATTGATTACTTATATTTTTATGAACAGTTCCTAAAGGTAGAAATGCAATTTCACAGATGTGTTCATACTTAAATATTAATAGATGCTGGTGAATTACTTTCCAAAATGCTTGCAGAATTCTGCTGAAGGGGAGCAGAATCATGACTCCCCCAAATATGCCACTTTGGCATGTAGATTATTTTGAGCTGAAGGCACTCAAGAACAAACAGACTCAAAACCATTTATCTTTCCCTTTAACTGCCTTAAAGAATTTAGAGAGGGGGACTGACTCAGAGAAAGAGACCTATTACCAGAGAGAATTTTTATCTGAATGACCCATCTGTATAACAGGGCAAACATCAAGCTGCTAAACTTCTGATCTTCTCATTGTCCTGTGAATTACCCTCTTCCCCTTTGAAGCCCGAGGCCCCATTCCATTCCTTAGCTCAGAATGGCATATAAGCTTCAATTGCCCCACTTACCCTTGGGCATCATTTTCTTATGAGACTCCCTTACATACCCAATTAGTAATTAAATTTGGTTTTCTCCTGTTACTGTTTTATGTCAATTTAATTAACAGTCCAACCAAACGAACCTAAAAGGGTGAAGGAAAAATTTTTCTCCCTCCAAACTACATTCCCATCAGCTCTATTAGAGCAAGAATGTTTTATGCTCCTCTAAACAGCACTGAAAATGTATGAATATTGCTAACTTGTGCTGATCTGAAGTGTTTTGCTTTATTTTTCTAAAATGACATGCTTTTATTTCACAGCTTTCCCTAACTAGGAAAGTTGATATTTTTAATGGCCATCGTGGTTTCCAGGGGTAATCACACTAGAATCCTACAGAGCGAACTAACAGAATTGTCACCCATTTCTTGACAAAAAGCAACTCTAGACCCTCTTTTCCTATTTTTTTTTTCAATTGGTCTTTAGCACACCACATGTAGGGAACTGTTTTATCTAGATAGCCTACAGAAAAAGATTTTATAAAATCCAACCTAGGTATGAATTGGTAATGACTCTTTAACATATCACCATTTGCAGTTGTATTTGCATTTCAAAAGGGAATGACCCTCAGAAATGAAATGAAAGTGAAAACATTTTTCTGTGTAGAAGCATCAGTGTAGTAAATGTAAGGTATCCTTAAAAGAATAGAGAAGTAAAGAAGAAATACAAATCAACTGTTTTACACTGAAAACAAATGAATAGGAGAGAACGGCTAACAAGGGGCATTTCAACTTCTAGTTGCTCTCAATATACTTGTATGTATCTGAAGATAAAATCACTCAAAATGATGATAATGGCTCCTCTGTGAAGAAAGAAATATTACTTTTAATGCAAAGGTTATTCCAGTCCTTTCTTAGTTTATACTCGATTTCTGAAATACCAATCATTTTTTCCATACTAGACTGAATCAGGCAAACATTGACTTAGAAGACTATAAATGGATGGATGAACGAATAATCGCATTCTTAAGAAGTTTTCCAGGTCATCTTGAAATATACTAAAATTTGAGAGGTAAAATGTAAAGAGTATGCAGTCATATAATGTGGCTTGCTGCTCCCTAAAGCTGCTGTTTCTTACTGCCTTTAAAATGCAATTCCACTGACAATAATATTCTTCCTTTTTTCCTACCCAACTTTTATACCATTGTTTATACTCAGCTTATTAATTTATAATTAATTTATAACTCTCTCCCCCAAGAATTTACCATATTCTGTACACAGATACTAACATAGGCTTATTCTAGAACATGTTCAATTATACTTTTTATTTCTTTACTAGAATAATATTTCAAGTTGTTTAAGGAAAACTGTCATATTTTATGTATCTTTGTGCTAATATGAGGCTCCCACTTTTAACCAATTATCATCATTACTATTCTCATGATATTTACCATATAATCAAGAACCTATATTTTTTTCAAATTTTATATTATAACTTTCAATTATAATAATTAAAAAAATTCCCAATAGGTTCCATGTCACAGACAAGGAAATTGGGACTCAAGGAGTAAAATAATATGTACAAATTTGAACAAATAGAAAATAACAGAGCCAGGACTGAAACGTAGTCCTATCTGCTTCTAAAGCCTGTGCTCTTTCTGTGGTATTTCAGTAAACGTTGGTTAAATGATTGATTGCATTATATTCTAGCTAATTCTTTAAAATTTGGCAATTAAACAATCATCAGTCATTTCTGTAAACCTTGAAGGGATCTATTAAAAATGTTTTCTTTTTCCTCAGCACTCATTCTCGGTAATATTTCCCACAAAGATTAGTGAAAGAAAAAAAAAATATTACTTTACATTTTAAAGAGCTATAATCCTATTCTGGTTTTAGAGGGGTCTACAAGTTCACCTGAAAAATGACTCATTCTCATAATCAGGGCAAGAGATTTAGATGGTTACAACTTTATTTAATGATGTTTTTAAAAAACCTAACAAAATCTAAATATTTTTATTAAAACTAAGGGAATCAGTAATAAATTATAATCACCTTTTAAGCATCTACTTGATGTCATACTTTACATACCAATTTCTCCTTAGCTTCACAGCACATTGGAAGTTAGATGTTAGACCCATTTTAAACACTATGACCCAGCAATCCCACTCCTGGGCATACACACCAAGGAAACCAGATCTGAAAGAGACACATGTACCCCAATGTTCATCGCAGCACTGTTTATAATAGCCAGTACATGGAGGCAACTTAGACGTCCATCAGCAAACAAATGGATAAGTAAGCTATGGTACATATACACAATGGAATATTACTCAGCCATTAAAAAGAATACATTTGAATCACTTCTAATGAGATGGATGAAACGAGTCCATTATACAGAGTGAAGTAAGCCAGAAAGATAAACACCAATACAGTATACTAATGTATATATATGGAATTTAAAAAGATGGTAACAATATCCCTATATGCAAGACAGAAAAAGAGACACAGATGTATAGAACAGACTTTTGAACTCTGTGGGAGAAGGTGAGGGTGGGATGATCTGAGAGAACAGCATTGAAACATTTATATTATCAAGCGTGAAACAGATCGCCAGTCCAGGTTGGATGCATGAGACAAGTGCTCAGGGCTGGTGCACTGGGAAAACCCAGAGGGATGGGATGGGGAGGGAGGTGGGAGGGGGGATCGGGATGGGGAACACATGTAAATCTGTGGCTGATTCATGTCAATGTATGACAAAAACCACTACAATACTGTAAAGTAATAGCCTACAACTAATAAAAATAAATGAAATAAATAAATAAATAAGCACTATGAAAAAGACTCTCAAAAGAATATGTATCCCTACTCACAAGCTGGAGATTATTAAAGACTGGTTTGCAACGTAGTTCATTCTGACTTTGCAGTTTAGCATTTTTTCCGCAAATCTAATATTTTGCTTTACCTTGCTGTACTTCCTGTGGCATTTATCCATACCATTGAGCTTAACTAAAACCCAAACATACCACTCACACATTAATATCATAACCAAATAATACAGACAATAAGACAATTCAATGCATGTTTAAAAATAACTGAAATCATTTTTTTGCTAATTGTTAGATTAAATAGGCATGTAAACAGCTATAATCACTTTTATTTTACCCAATTAAAGTATTCCTAGCCTAATCTAAAACAAAACAAGAAAATTTGACCAGTTTTTCAAATTAAAGAAGATGCATGTGCCTCCACTTCTTAGATAAACAATAGTTATAGCCCAAGTTTTCCCTTTGGTTAGGATTATAGAATTTTGCTTCTTCTTTCTTTCCCAGAAGCTACTCACATATTTCAGTGGAATTCCATTTAAGGGTAATTCTCAACACCTCAAATAAACTATTCCTAAGGTATAAATTAATTTCAACAGACTTGTTTCCTCAGATGTGGCATTTGGAAGTAAGCAAGCAAAGGCTGCAAAAACTGGTCACCTGGGGATTTTGTTTACTAACTCTAATCAATTTTGAATTATTAGAATTCCAGCACTGTGGGGGAGATAAACAAAGATTTGAAGCAGATAAATCCAGTTGACTTGGTCTGTGAAAGGAGTTACAGAATAAGGAGCAGACAAACTTATGTACTGCATATCTCATTCAATAAAAAACACCAGTTTCTACCTAATATATCTGGTCTTGCCTCTAAAAATTAATTGTCCAGTTGTTACCAACTGACTCTATAAATCAGGGACTCTGGCCCCCACCTTTTATTTTGCTTTCCCTGAAATGAGCATATTTTCAACATATTTTTATTTCCAACCCCTTAATAAAGTGAATTAATTTCTATACTTACTCTAGATTACAAGTGAATATCAGTGAAGGTAAAAAAAAAAAAAAAAAAAAAAAAAACCTTCAAATACACTAATCAGTGCTCTAAAATTGTTAAGGATAGAGGAAAGTGATTATACATGATTAATCTGAACAAAAGTGCTACTCTTACTGAGAAGGTGAGATAAAGTGTGAAAAGCAGAATTCATGACCACTACTGAAAACTGAAGACAAGATACACACTGAGATACTCACAAAACATAGACCAGATAAACTAATATAATCCAAAATATTTAGATTCCTACAAATTAATGAGAAGAATAAAAGTAGAAATGGCTAAAACTATTGGCAGTATTTTCACAGGAAAGCCATCTCAAATGGCAAATGAGTGTATGAAAAAAAAAAAAAGCCCAACTTAATTTGTATCCAGAGAAATCCATTATAAGAGCATCATGATATCCCACTGCACACCAACTAGGTTGGCAGAATGTCTGAACATTATGTGTAGGAGACGATACACATCAATATAGCCCCTTAGATATTCTTGGTGGGAGGATAAATTGGAAAAATTCTCATGGAAAACAGTTTGGCAGTATCTTGTAGCATTGTATATTCTCATACTCTCTAACCCAGCAATACTACTGCTAGTTCACTGAAAGATCTAACTGGATGCAGATTTCTTGAATCAAGAAACCTACACACAAATATTCGTGGCAGCATTTTTCATAGTAGAAAAAAATGGGAGGGACAAAATTATCAGATGGAAAAATAAATACAGCATATACAAAGACAACTATATTTCAGTGGAGTTAACAATGAATGACCTACATGTTAAGCCTGGATGACTCTTCAGAACGTAATACTGTTTTCTTATTTGTGAAATATTTTTTTAAAAAATAATACTATATTGTGTGTCATCTTCTGGTACATGCTTGAAGATGGGAAATTTAGGAATGAGCAAATTTCATTTGCAGGTCAAGAAGCAACAGATAGAACCAAACAGGAAACAACGGACTGATTCCAAATTGGGAAAGGAGTGTGTTAAGGCTGTACATTGTCACCCTGTTCATTTCACTTATATGCAGAGATCAGTTCAGTCACTCAGTTGTGTCCATTGCTACCCCATGGAATGCAACATGCCAGGCCTCCCTGTCCATCACCAACTCTTGGAGCTTGCTCAAACTCACGTCCATAGAAGCAGTGATGCCATCCAACCATCTCATCTATGTTGTCCCCTTTCACTCCCCTTTCTTACTTTCTGCCATAAGGGTGGTGTCATCTGCATATCTGAAGAGTACATTGTGCAAAATGCAGGGCTGGATGAATCTCACGCTGGAATCAAGCTTGCTGAGAGAAATATCAATAACTTCAGATAGGCAGATGACACCACCCATATGGCAGAAAGTGAAAAAGGAGAGTTTGCTGCCTTAAAACACAACATTCAAAAAAGGAAGATCATGGCATCCAATCCCATCACTTCATGGCAAATAGATGGGGAAACAATGGAAACAGTGACAGACTTTATTTTCTTGCGCTCCAAAATTACTGTAGATGGTTACTGCAACCATGAAATTAAAAGATGCTCCTTGGAAGAAAAGCTCTGACCAACCTAGACAGCATATTAAAAAGCACAGGCATTACTTTGCTGATGAAGGTCCATCTAGTCAAAGCTGTGGTTTTTCCAGTAGTCATGTATGAATGTGAGAGTTAGACTATTAAGAAAGCTGAGCGCTGAAGACTTGATGCTTTTGAACTGTGGTGTTGGAGGAGACTCTTGAGAGTCCCTTGGACTGCAAGGAGATCCAACCACTCATTCATAAAGGAGATCAGTCCTGAATATTCATTGGAAGGATTCATGCTGAAGCTCCAATGCTTGGCTACCTGATGCAAGGAGCTGGCTCATTGGAAAAGACCCTGATGCTGGGGAAGATAGAAGGCAGGAGGAGAAGGGGATACAGAGGATGAGATGGTTGGATGGCATCATCAACTCAATGGACAAGAGCTTGAGCAAGCTCTGAGGGATGGTAAAAGACAGGAAGTCCTGGCATGTTAAAGTCCATGGAGTGGCAAAGAGTTGGACACGACTGAAAGACTGAACAGCAGTAACAAGAAAACCTCACTTACAATAGTTGATGGTTCTATTTACCTCACCCAGAAGTTTAAATGGCTTCTGCCCAAGGTCCTAGCTGGTTTTGATTATGTATTATTCAGTAGTGTGTGTGTTTGTGCACGGCAAGTCAATAATGAGCACTAAATTAAAATAAAGATATCTATAGAGGGGAGATTAAAAAAAGGATGATCATAGAAGTAGTTACAATTATCTTGGCAATGCTTAATTATTAAGCAGTGGTTCATGGGGCTTTATTATATTTTATATACAAGCTTGTATTTTTATATACCAAATATCACCTTCAAAAAGAAGAGAGGAATAAAAGGAGAAAGAGGAAGACATGTAAGAGGAGGAGAAGAGGGAAGAGATGGAAAGAGAAAAGGAGGAGAAGAATCAGAAGGGAGAGAAGAGAGAGAAGGAAGACAGCATTGGACCTCACCTCAGATCCTGATCCTAATGGTGAGTGAATGCTTGAAATTAGTCCAATTCTTCAGCATCTCTAAGGCTTTTTATTTTTCAACTGCAAAATGAGGATTTTACTTCACGGGCTGAGTAAGTAGTAAATGAGATTAATTGATGTACCGTGTTTAATTCTTCCTGCTACACATTTCCATTCTCCCCTGCCCACAGCACCACCATCTTCCATACTTAGAAGGAATGGAACACTGAGGGGTGTGGGGGAAACAGGGAGAGAGATGATGAGACTAATCACTACTGTCCCCCATCAGTCATTTCTTCCAGCAAGATACATCCAAAGACATCTAAAGCTTCTGGGACACAAAACCTGTAACTTCTACCTTCATGACTTGAGTCAAAACTAGTGCTTTAGTGTAAGTTTTACTAGTAAGTTTTTTACTAGTGTAAGTTTTTGTTTTGTTTTTTTTTTTTTTTCCCCAAGGTCTAGTTAAGGAAATCACAATTAAGTGCAATATGATTTAATCTTCTCTTGAGCAGGGTATTACATTTAAAAAAATGACTTTGTTAACTAAAGCGGACCTCTAAATGGTGAAATGTGAGCTGCAAGTAGTTATGAGCCTGGCTGCATCCCAGCCCTCACTCATCCTTACCAAGTCTGCCACTGGAGAGAAAAATACAACTAATCAGTTTGGCAGTTGCCAAGGACTCACACCTCTAATAAGTCAAGCCTTAAAGGCTCAGTAAACAGAAACATTCATGAATCTGGTAACTCCAAACACCAATGGTGGGGATTCCTGCTTAATCACACTGCCTTAATACCCAGATTTAAGTTCAGTGGCTTGTAACTGGGGGAGATTTTTTTTCCCCTAGGATATATTTGGCAACTCTGGAAAAAATTCTCACAAGAGAAGGTCCATAATCACTGGCATCTAGTGAGTGGAGGGGACATGTATGCTGGTAACCTACAATGCAAAAAACAGACAACAAAAAAATCATACAGCCTCAAAATGTCAGCAGTTACTGTGAATGAAAAATCCTGGTTAGTTCTACATGAGCCACACTGACCTGTTTCCCATCTGGCCTCAGAGCCCCAAGTCAGCTGTGTAGTATAAAGGAATGAGGCCCATAATACATTAATGCAGGAGTTATTAAGCCAAAGACTCAAGGATTGGCTTGAGGCAGTTCATAAAACCCATGAAATTATATGCAAATTTTGTTCATATGTATAGTTTTTTAAATGCGATTCTAAAGTTCAAAACATTTGGAAGCCTATCCACAAGACTCACATATTTTACTATCTGCTGTCCCTCAGACTGCTAAAGTATCCAAAATTATTAAATTAATGAATTTCTTTAAAAGTAGTGAGATTTCATTTTGGATAGGGATATAAAAAGATGATATTTACATTCAGGTCTAGATTGGAAATGCAGCCACATGAGTCTCAGTTTCCAAATCTATGAAATAGAAAATTATTCAAATTTAATTAATGCTATTTCAATCACTTAGCTACAGCAGGCACTTAGTAAATAGCAGCTTTTGCTGTTTTGTTGTTGCTGTTAAAAAACAAATTAGCAAAGTTTTTAAGCTTGTAGAAGACTGTGGGTGGACTAAAACATAGCCATTCAGTTATTTATCAAATGACTTATTAGAAGAGGGAAAACAGATTTGTATAGAGATTTATGAACTGTGTTTCAACACCTTATTTTATCCTCATCAAAAAAAAAAAAAAAAAAAAGTGAGTTGGATAGACATTCTGATGTGAAAGGGAGAAGTGAAAAGTGAAGTAATTTACCAAATTAGCAGAGACTCAAATCCAGATATTCAGAATCTAGAGTCTAAGTTCTTCTTTCTATGCCTTCTAGAAAGAGCAGAGCCTTTTGGTGTTCAGACACAGAGTGAAGATGTTTTGAAGGTGGGAACAATAATCCAGAGAATGGATTGCCTTTTTAGGAAAATACTCAGAAAATTCTTGAAGCTGAAGGTATAGATTTAGAGCTTTCTAGAAAAAAAAAGGGCCACAGAGAGGAACTACCTGTTGAAAATTAGGAGATTTAAAGGTATCCCTCCACCAGTTCCAACTTCTTCTTCAAAGTCAAACCTGGATTTTCAAACTTGAAAACCACCTCTATTTACTTTCCCCTCTCTTCTAGCCTTGAGGCTCTTCTTGTTAATTGCCACTGCTATTTCCTTTCAGTTTTCTTTTCTTTTTTTTTTTTTTTTTTTTCTGCTTACTTTGTGCAATCAAAGTTAAAGTTAAAGAAGGAACTCAGAGAGGAGCAAGAACTGATGTCTCTTGGTCTCCCAATGTGGACAACCAAACCTAGTTTTGTTAAGTAAGGAAGATTTGAGAATTCCAGAAAAACATCTACTTCTACTTCATTGACTACATTAAGCCTTTGACTGTGTGAATCACAACAAACTGGAAAATTCTTCAAGAGATGGGAATACCAGACCACCTTTCCTGCCTCCTGAGAAACCTGTATGCAGGTCAAGAAGCAACAGTTAGATCTGGACATGGAATGACAGACTGGTTCCAAATTGGGAAAGGAGTACGTCAAGGCTGTATATCGTCAACTTTCTTATTTAACTTGTATGCAGAGTACTTCATGTGAAATGATGGGCTGGATGAATCACAAGCTGGAAATTTGCTGGGAGAAATATCGATAATCTCAGATATGCAGATGATACCATCCTAATGGTGAAAATTTAAGAGAAACTAAAGAGCCTCTTGATGAAGGTGATAGAGGAAGCAAAAAAGCTGGCTTTAAATTCAACATTTAAAACACTAAGATCATGGCATCTGGTGCCATTATTTCATGGCAAATAGATGGGGGTGGAAATGTAAAGAGTGACAGAGTTTAAATTCTTGGGCTCCAAAATCACTGAGATGGTAACTGCAGCCATGAAACTAAAAGACACTTGCTCCTTGGAAGGAAAGCTGCGACAAACCTAGACAGCATACTGAAAAGCAGAGACATCACTTTACTAACAAAATTTCATATAAACAAAGCTACGGTTTTCCATAGTAAGGCTGAGTGCCAAAGAATGGATGCTTTCAAACTGTGGTACTGGAGAACACTCTTGAGTCCCTTGGACAGCAAGGAGATTGAACCGGTCAATCCTAAAGGAAGTCAACCCTGAATATTCACTGAAGGACTTATGTTGAAGCTGAAGCTGTAATACTTCAGCCACCTGATGCGAAGAGCTGACTCACTGGAAAAGACCCTAATGCTGGGAAAGATTGAGGGCTGGAGGAGAAGGGGGTGACAGAGGATGAGATGGTTGGATGGCACATGGTAGTTTGAATACCCTGAATATTCATTCTCAATAGTTCTCAATGAACTCAATAGCTCATTGAGTCAATGAGTTTGAGGAAACTCCAGGAGATTGCAAAGGACAGGGAAGCCTGGTGTGCTGCAGTTTGTGGGGTCACAAAGAGTTGGACACAACTGATCAACTGAACAACAAGGAAGATTTATTGAACTGGCCTAGAAAGTCTCCCAAAAATATGCCTTGTCATAATCTTGAAAGTTGAGGAAAAGGTTACTGAGTTTTTTGTTTTTTTTTAATGTGTTCATAAATTCAACGATTATTGTTCATTCAACAAATATTTACCGAGTGCCTTCAATATGAACAGGATTCTGTTAATGACTAAAAAACATAAAACACAACTGATACAATCCTAGTCCACTTAAACGGTTGCTCAATGAAGAAGATAATTATTAAACAGATAATTTCTGCTTCATTATTGAAAACAATAATTAATTACAATTGTAATCAGATCTACATATTAAATTTAGAAAGGTCTCTGAGAGCAAATAAAAGGGACACAATCAACTATAGGTCATTTTTCTTCATAGGTTTTCCCAAGGAATTTAGCAAAAGAAAAAGTAGAAGAATGTTCCTGATGGGAAAAAAAAAAAAAATTATCTTCAAAGACAATGTGAGAAAAAGAAAAAAAACAGGGGTAAAGAAAGATAACATTTTACCAAGTTACACGGTGTGGAAACATTTATGTGACCCCAGATGTTTTAAAAACTTCAAAGAGTTTCTTAGCTTTTCCCTCTGATAAAATGCAGCATAAAAAATAAGTCCTTCAATCCTTCATTATCAATAATTTTGTGATTATGTGAACCAACGTCAGGGTTAAAAGGAAAACCACAAGTTAAAAAAAGTTCAAGAAGGAAATAAAAACCTTCAGTGGTGCACTGAACATATGAGCCTATTTAAAAATATATTTCTGTTTCTAGTAATGGGTCATTTTCACTTGCTCCTGCATGCCCACCTGGCCTCAGCTGGGCTGCTGCAGCCCAGAACAATGGAAGAACTATCATTGCAGTTTGATCCCCAGGATGCAGAGGTGACCAAAGGGTCAAAGGGATGGAAGCTGGGCCATTACAGCAATGGGTAATCCTCAAACAGGAAAATCCACTCCCAGATCGTTTGGAGCCAAATGGAGACCTGCTAGGCTGAGGGAATCACCAGCTGGGTTTCTATTTGAAATGTGTAATCATCAGATACATTCAAAGCCAGACCCCACATGGAAACCTTGTGGATAGCCATATGTTTGGGACACCTTTGGTGTTTACTAATGCCCCAGGACTGTGAAGCAGAAGATCCACAAGAGAAAGTGCAAGCCCTCTGAAGAGAGAATGCAAGGAGATTGGAAGAGAGCCCCTTTTGTTTGTGGATAAGTGATCAAAGCTGGAGGCTTTTCAACAGTGTGCTACTGTGCTGAACACAGAAAAACTAAACCCTTTAAAGGAAGCCCAGGTTTCATAGTATATTTTCAGGAATCAGTCTATTCTTAAGAAATTGTAAGGCATTGTTTCATATTTTACTTTTCCTAGCCATCTTAGTTTAAAAAAAGAGAGAAAGAAAAAGAAAACATGAAAAGACCTTTATGTAATCATGACAAAACCTGATACAATCATTTTGGATTTGAGAGGATAGATTACAAGCATTTCTGAAAACAGATATTTCCTTTTTTTTTTTTTTTTTCTCTTTAAAAAAGACTGAGGGAAACATAAGACTAAATATGGTTCCTGGACACAAGGAAAGCCTGATGAAAGCCATTCTTCATTTTATTTCCATGCTGTGAATGAATATTCAAGCTATTCAAACTACCACAGCAATCTGCTTCTCAAGTTAAACCACCAACCACCAGTCCGCAGGGGTGAAAAAAAACTATTTTTATGCACTGTGACATTTTTAACTTGTAAAACATTGCAAATGTAGGTGGTAGTTCTCACAGTCTGGTGTATTTTTGGAGCTTCATAATCCTCCTAGCCAGAGATTTGGGGCTGCTTTTTTCAACCTTTTGTCATGTCATGGCCTTTTCTCCATAATTGTACGTGTTTAAAAAATAAATCTTTCTTTCTTTACTGCTTCCAGTCCTCCTGCTGAAAGGCACTAGAGTGAGAAGTTGAACACACACATATTCACACTTCATCCTGCTCTATCCTCTTCCTTTCTCTCCCCTTCCCCCTTCTTCTCTTTCCACACTCCTCTTTTCTTCATGTCTTACTATCTCATGCTTTTTTTCCTTCACATGCATTTCTAAGAATAAACTTGATTTTCAAAACTCTAAAGTTATATTTCAAAACAAAATTTTTAGTTTCTTCTTAGTTATGTTTGCTGGTGAATGGTTAATTATATCGTATTTCATTTCTATTTTATTATGAATTATGTGTTAAATCATGTAAGCAATTAAGTATTGGAAATGTATCATTATCAAAATGGTGCTAAGATAACTGGTTGATATATGATTTTTTTTCCTTTATAGAAACCAATAATGTGTGATTTATTTTTTCTTAATTGAACCATAGTTTGAAGGAATTGATCAAATTCACTACTTGATAAAAGGAAAACTAAAGGTTATAATCATAGAATTCTAACCATGGTATGAGGCTCTGTGGACCAGGTAGGTCTAATATAACAACCAAGAAATGAATAACCAATATTTACCTGGATGATTTTAGTGATCTCCCAAAGTAACTTTTATTGTTGGTTCTATCCAGTTAGAAACCTTCTTTCTTATGTTAAAATCAGTCTTACTTTCCCACCACTAACTTCTACTGGTTCCAGTTCTGCCTTCTACAGATATACAAGGTACACAAAGCCAGTATAGGCCCTGTGCTTTTCCTAAATATAAGTCTCCGTTTTTCTTTTAAACCTCAGACTAGGAAGTGTTTTGCTTCATTCTCTTGCCTATCATGATTTTAACTTATTTTAAGACCTTCTACTACTGCGATAGCCTTCCTTTAAGAGTGTTCTATTCTAGCTTATCAATATTCTGCCTCTTGCCATGTCACCATCAGAACCAGTTGCTTCAGGCACACCTATTATTTGTCATCTCTCTGATGCTTTAAAAGTATTGGTTAATATTTATTTAGTGAGGGAGAAACATTGCCAATTAAGTTATATATCGTTTTTCTTGATACCTAGTAATAATATATGTCTGTTGTCCCCTTGTCCTTTTCTTTGAACTGTCCACAAAGCAACCTCCACTCACTAAAGAATGGTGTTTATTCAAAGATTTGTTGAAATGAAAGAGAACATAAGTTGAACATATCACAGTATTCCCCTTGCAGTTCCCCAGTTAGACAAATCTCTTGGCCTTGCTGACACCAGTTTTCCTCTCTCTCTCTTTATTTAACTTTCTTAGCTATTGCCTCTCTTTATCTCTACTTCTGATTTTTCATTCATACTTCCTACCTCCCAAATTCCTTTCTTTTTTTTTTTTTTTTTTTTGTTGTTGTTGTTGTTGTTAAAGTAATTTAGTTCTATCTTGCTTCAATCTCCAGTGCCCTACACCGAGGCCCACTAGTGTTTTTAACAGTGCCAGAGACCATTAGGATGAGAATGATGATTTTGTGGGTGAATGCTCAACAAACAAAAGACTCCATAGCTAGTATAACTCAGTCTTAGCAACCAACGGGAGATTATAAACAACCTTTTTTTTTTTCCTGTCACATGTTCAGATTCAAATAAGAGATTTCTTACATGCTCTGGCAACTGGATCATTTCCTCTTTGACAGTTATGTTAGCAGTTGCTGGTACAAACCAGAGTTAACTAGAACCATATTTCTGGCTATTTCCAAAGAATGGATTTTTAACACCTCTCACCAACTGGCTGGTCAGGAAGTTGCCAGTCTGGTGTATCTTGGGTCAGCAATGACAATATAAAACAAAGTGATGTAATCTGATCAGTGAAAAATACAAACAGAGCCCTTGCAATTGGCCATGATATGCCAGTTTCATCCCTTTATATCTCTCTATATTTTTAATGTAAATTGCTGACACCATTATGTATTTATGAAATTAATTTTTAAAACTCAACTGATTATTTACATATAAGCTTATACTGTTTCCCTTTGGCTTGGGATATAAAGTCTAACTTGGAAAGACTGCATTTAATCTCAATTCAGAAATAGTAAATGTTATTTGTCTCTTTCCCAGGTTTGGGTCATCACAACTTTAATGGGCAGAATTCAATGTTCTTATATAAAAACCTGATGTTCTTTTAACGTTCACTAGGACAGGACAAAGCACTCTCTACTGTTGTAGCCACACATTCCGGGAAACAAACTCACTCAGAAGGACAATGCAGATAGTGGAGTGCATTTATTATACCAGCAGGCCCAGGGCAGAGCCTCCTCTTAGCCAAGGACCCCGACCAGTGTTTGTGAAAACCTTATATACCCTAAGTGCACATGCTCAAACCCACCTCCCCAAATTCTCTGAAACTAGTCTAAACAAAGGAAAAGAAAGACACAATCAAAGTTAACCCATGATTCGTATGCCTTAAGCCTAGGTAGTTAACAGTGGACAGTTATCAATAGGCCTGTGGTCATATCCCAAAAGCATAATAGAACTTATGGTTTTATTCGGTTACACAGATAATTAGGGTATTCTTTTAGGCGACGGAGAGTCTAGGTATGAGCCCTCGGACTCTTCCATCTGGGGGCGGGGGTGGTGGTTGGTTTTCCAGTTGGTATGTTGTTTCCATAGATTCTGAACATATAGCTCCAAGTCCACAGTCCGGCCCAAGATGGAGATCTGCTTTCAAGATGGAGCCTATTCTGTCTGTTTCCTCCTTCACTACCAGAGCAATTAAGCAATTGTCCAGTGTTATAGCCATCTACCAATAGAGAATCCAAATACTCAGAAGCACTGAATATATTTGCAGATATGAGTAAGTGTGAAAAATTGATTTTTTAAAAAATCATATGACTGAATCATTTATGTCCCGAGGCATTCTTAGAGATTTGTACACTCCACTAAGTTTTTTTTTTCTTTTATTGAGTAGAGGAGCTATTTCATACCTCAAAATTCTCAGGAAGAGGAAGAAAAAAAGCAGAGTTTATATGCCAAGTGTAGTTCTTACTATGTTTCAAAGGCTATCTAAACAAGTGAAATATGAACATGACAATCTTGAAAATGATACAGGTAGCTCTGAATCAGAATTTTCACATATACATCATGACACTAAAGAAGACTGGGACAAACTAAGAAACAGTTTCTTTGAAACCACACCTACAGTTCACATCCATCCCTGTCAAAAGAAGCAGAAAGCTTTTTCACAAAGATTTTTCAACGTATCAAAATCAGAGATGGGATTATTTGAAGATAAAGAAGTCAGTAGAAACTATTTGGAGTTAGCTCATAAATATCCCTTCAACATTCTCCAGGCAAGAATAGAGTTAGAAACAATTTATCTGCAGCATCAAACATTTACACAAAAGTATACTTGGGACTCAATGATAATACTATAGATGCATTTAGTGAAATGAAAAATACTTATACAATAAAGTTAAATAATATTTAATTTCTAATTTTTTGCGGTTAAACTTTCTGTTTATAAAGTATTTGGTTTATTTTTAATAATATTAATATCACTCTTTATCATCTGAGCCACCAGGGAAGCCCCATTAATCCTATAGTTTCTGCTTAAGTATATGCTAAAATTGTTTTAAAGAAGAATGCATCATTTAATATTTGTTTTACATTTTTATTTTAAAGCTTACTTGTTATATTGAAAGTATATTGAATCTTTGTAAGATAAACTGAACACCTTTTGATACTGTGTAAGATAATGCTAAACTATCAGTACTGCTATGTTGCTTAGCTCTAATAATCAGGATATAGGGTGTTTTTGTTTTTCATTAGCAGCTGCGTCTTCTTTGAAATATGTTATCATTCAAATCACTCAGCATTATCATCAAACTGAACACAAATATTACATAAAAATTGTCAAATGTTGGGAAACATTATTACTATTTTTTATTTTGCAGGTTAGTAATCTTATCATGGAAGTTCAGTAAAGATTCATTAGCTCCTAGTGGCAATTATATTTTCTTAAATCTTATAACCTGTGTGTAATAATTTAATATGGAAAAAATGCTCAATCTCACTGTAAGTTTGTAAAAAATATAATGTCATTTTAATGAATAAATTTGAAAATATTTTTAAACGGATAATATCTAGTGTGGTCACCTTCAGTGGGAGTATCACTATCTCTTTTGATGCTATCTTGTATTACCCATTATACAATTTTACATATAACATCTTTACAGGAATGATCCTGCTGCATCCTGATCTATCAGTAAAACTAAAATACATTTTCTAGGACATATGGATAAGTCATTTCCTTGTAGCATCATTGGAAACAATTTATTAAGCCACATTAAACTGTTATGGGTGGACTTTAACCATTGAGAGGACCAAAAGAGATGCACATAAGTATCTCAGAGTATGAACAGTATGACCTGAAAGTGTTCTGGTAAGCAATTCTACCTGGGGTATTTTATTTATCTCCAAATATATTCTGGAGAGTAGAAGTGTCTTCAGCTGAGCCATCATAAAATTATACTCCTTAGAACTTAGAAGTATACAAAGTGGTTGCTCCCAATGCTCTTTCATGGCCAAGGACAGAGGTTATACCATATTCTACCATATTCTCCATCCTCTCATTTGCCTTTTTCCAAAGTGGAAGCACATGAGATAGCCAATAACATATAAGTCATTTTCTACTGAATGGATTTAAGTGATTATGTAAAAGCTGAACAAATTCAGGAAAGGGGCCAGGGGCAGAATTAAGCTTTTTCTTAATCCAACTAGTGTTATTTCTTTGTACTACTTAAGGAGCAAGTCTTTACTAATCAGGCATTCTAGAAATTTTCCAAGAGGATAGTTGTCAGGTCTTTGGAGCCCGGCAATGGGCAGCCTTTATTTCAGAATCTCCCCTAGGCTCGCTTAGTTTCACAAATCCACTGGTGACAAAGCACAGGCCAGCAGAAGTTATCTGTGGTTTGCTCAGTGTTGGCCTATTCTGTGCTATAAACAAACAAACAAATAGACAAATGCAATTAAAGATCAATCTTCATCTAAATATGTATTTTTAAAAGTTAAATTGATAATATTTTTTTAAAGTATAAGATTCCTCATTAAATCTAGATTTCCAGTTTCTACTGCAAGGCTGGAAGATAGATACGCAGCCCAGGATTTGGCATAAGTGGTAATAATTACCTGAATTGCCTCTTTTAGGCAAAATACGTATTCTTCAGTTTGTTGTGATTCCCAAATATCTTTTATTCTTTTAAATGCTGAGGTTGTATATTCATTATTGCCATTTACCATCTGTCTGTAGCTCAGTCGGTAAAGAATCCGCCTGCAATGCAGGAGATCATGATTCAGCTTTGGGGTTAGGAAGATTCCCTGGAGAAGGAAATGGCTACCCACTAGAGTATTCTTGTCTGTGGGGAAACCCCACAGACAGGCAAGCCTGATGGGCTTCAGTCCATGGGGTCACAAGTGTAGGACATGACTTAGCAACTAAACCACTACATCTGTTGCTTTACATATTACAGAGTTAGATTCCAATATACCTATCAAAAGAGCAGGGATAATAGCAGTATGGCATTATGATTGAGAGAAAAAAACTGAGAGAAAGGGGTTTTCAAACACCGATTGGCTTAATTTACGTAACAGTCACCTCACCAATTTCCTCCACGGGCATTTGAGTTCATAAATCTTCCTTTATGTATGAGAGTCCCTTCTCTTTCCTTTTTCTCATTCCTACCCAGAAAGGTAATCAAACTATGATGTTCATTAATCCTTTCTAATATCTTGCAAATGTTACAGCTTTCAGGAAAAGTCCCTGCTCTGAAAAAAAAAAAAAAAATGTGTTGTACAACGTCCAATTTGAAGGCTATTCTTCTGGGAAGAGAAGAAAGTAAAGTAGCAGCAACTTTACCTTCTGGCTAATAATAACATCTCTTCTACCCTAACAAGTAAACCTCTTCTTTTCCTTGTGGTTCTGCATGTAGTTTTTCAAAGATCTCCTTTTTATCCTTGGAGTTTCCCTGTAAGCATCTATTTAATGCAGAAACTTTTGATTTTGGTCACATTTATTGTAAAGTATCTTGCAGACATCATCACCTTTTCCATCAAATGACTATCTTCACTTGAGTGCTTCTCTAGCCATCTCAAAAATAAATAAGTAAACTTGTCCTTTAGAAAAAAAGAAGTCACATTATGTAAAGCATCTTACCTGGGATAAGTGAAAGAAAATGCCTTCTATGCCGCTTTGATATACTGATAATTTTCCAAGTTTGAGATGAAATGAATTTGCATTTACATCTACAAGCTTGTTTTTTTTATTATTATTATTATTTAATGGGTCAATGAAATAACGGTCTTGGAGTCTGGGGGACCTGTTTTCTGACTGATACGTTCATTGACAATGTTTAGAGTTCTGGGATGCCTTGGGGAAATGAATACTTTCAAACAGTCTCTCTTTAATATTTGTTTCAAGGGAAAGAGGGACATTGGCGATGCTGAGACGAGGAGATTTTTATTTCCATAATGTAGTTTGAGTGTCTCAAAGCACAGTTAGTTTGATTTGTCTTATGTTCCGGACCACAGGTGTTTCCCATTAAGACAAGCAAGCTGACTTTAAGGGAATCCAGCAGAGCAGTGGGCACAGAATGCCTTCTGTGAACTGCCAATAATTATTTGTCCTGGCTTTGTTTCTGGAGATTCTACTTAAATTGGTTCAAAAGCTGATAATCTGTTTCATCCCTAAAGATTAACCCCTTAGAAAAATGAGTGTGCTTCCACGTAATTGGACTGAATAAAAGAGCTCTCTTAATATCACTGTTAAATTAGAGAATGATTTTTAAAGTGTGATAAAAGGAGGCTTCGGAAGAGCACTCAATATGTAGCACTGCTAATAAAATAGCTTCATCAATCCTCTCAGTCTTTGCAGCAGACAAAGGGAAGAGTAATAAATCTAAACTGGCTAGTACCTAAATGTTTGTATTATAAAACATGCTGACTGTGGAGTCTGCTCTGGAATAGGAATTCAAACTTGAGGCATCATTTACAAACTTATTCTAATTTGCAGTCCTCTGTGCATCAAAATGCACTTTTTAAAGCTTGTTTCTCAGCAATCCATTGGTCCTAAAGTGATCATAGTCTCTTCTCAAAGAACAGATAGATGGATGTACTTCAACATCCATCTTGGATTTGGTCAGACAATGCCAGTTGGATGACAATACAAAATATTTTATCACAGCCCCTCTTCTCCCTCCCTTCATTTAAATTACATTTCTTGGCATCTTCTACAGTGTGCCTGAGTGAATCTACTCTCTTTAAATATAGCTGATCTTGAAAGGAAATCTGTGCTTATTTATTGTCTTGGAGTAGAGAATGGATTCCATATAGACAACTTAGTTGGCTTAGGATATTACAGTCACCATTGCAAAATAGTCGTTAAAAGTATAGCTCTTGGAGGAGTCTCAAGACAACTGATCAGAACAGGATAATGTTCATGATAAAACTAAACTGAACTGCTTTAACATTATTCCTTATCCATATTTTTCACTAATTTGTACTAACATACATGACCAATATGGATTAATTACAGTAGCCTTCAAGGATGTAACTTTAGTTTGAAAGCATATATTTTAGTTCAAGAAAACTAATACACTTTTCATCAGAACTAAAAAGGTAAAAACTAATTTAGAGTCTAAATTAAGAAGACATGATATGCTTAATTCAGCTGCTATCATTTATTTCATAATACATAATTCACAAATGCTTAAGGAGACACTGGACACAAGATACAAAGGAAGATTAGAAGAAAGTACCTAATGATTTTCGACTCTTTTATTTTCCAGATACAAAAAATTTCCAAGAGACTTGGAATTAGCAAGAGTTACCAGAACTACTGTGAAGAATCTTGGAATCATAATGAGAATAATATTAAAAACAATATAGAAAGGCAGTTTTTCAATTCTTCAAAAGAAGGGGGATAGAGAATTCTGAAAACTATGGACAACTATACTTACTATGTTTCTGTGGAAAATCAATGCAATGTAATTACTAATCAAATGATTTGCATATACTAACAATGTAAAGAAGTCACTAAGAATCAGGGACATGGATAAGAGCTTTCAGTTAGTCACTCAGTCATGTCCGACTCTTTGAGATCCTTTGGACTATAGTCTGCCAGCTCCTCTGTCCATGGGATTTCCCTGGCAAGAATATTGGACTGGATTGCCATTTCCCTCTTCAGAGGATCTTCCTTATCCAAGGGGCGAATCCATATCTCCTGCTCAGCAGGAAGATTCTTTACCATTGAGCCACCTGAAAAGCCCTTGAGAGGAGAAGGTCAAACTAAATTAATAGCATTTCCATTCTGGACAGGGTTACTAGTAGGTAGTCCAGTAAATACTGGAGAATATTTATTTTTCTTTCAATGAGAAATGTATTTTTGTTTCTTATTATTAATCTTAGAGATTAGAAAGGTTTGAGGCTGCATGACACTTGTCATTTTTAAAAAGTTAACATCTAAAATTCCCCATCAAAAAATAAATAAATAAATAAATAAAATTCCCCATCTTCCTTTTTTTCTAAACTTGTAATACATGATTTCAGATGCTCTTGAGTTTATCTGTTCTTCCTTCCAGCAGTGGCTTCAACCAGATCTGCCTGTGCAAACCATTCAACACTGTGCCTTAGAGACTGACAGGCAAATACTGATCCTAAGATGCATTTCATATAGTTTCCTACAGTCCTATACAGAATCAAGGAATTTTTCATTATAAAGCTAACAGATACTAGCAGATACTAACAGACACTAACAAATACTGTCTCTCCCTCCTTCTCTGCTCTTTGATTGTTCTTCCTCCTAAACCTTACCAGGCTTCATAGTTTCTCCTTTTATATCTTAGTTTGATCACCTGAATTGTACTCAGAATCTGTAACTTTCCTGTCAAGCCTATCAACTTATCTAAATCTCTTTCAGCCCCTTCCCCTCAAAAAATGCAAGTAAAAAATGTTTTGATTGCACATCCCTATCTAATTATCATGCTCTTCCTTTTCCATAAAGAATCTCAAAATGGTAGCTCAGATACACTTCATTCCTTCACTCATCAACCAACAAAAATCTTACTCCGGCCCCAACACATCTCTAAAACTCTTCCTGCTAACAAAGCAAGGGTAACTAATTGCCAAATAGCGTAGACACTTCTGTTAGCAGACTTGACTTTTTGCTTCTTTGACAGTGTTGAGTAATCTTATAAAGACTATTTAGGTTTTGCTGAAACTATGTTCTTCTTATTGTTTTTTAATGTCTCTAATGATTCCTTTCCAGGTTCAGTATCATATTCCCTCTCTGCCTGCCTTTTCAGTGTTATTGCCTTATAAGTATACATCTTTTCTTCTTCTCCAATGACAATATTGCACACACTTCTAGTTTAAACAACAGTCTATCTGGTCTGTTTATACAATCAAATCTCTCTTCATAAGGATTTAACTCATGGAAGAATTTTAACTTCATACATCTAACTGTATGACCCACAGGCAAGAAAAGTTTAATATGTTCAAAAATGTACTCATGAAATGCCCCATGGTGACTCAGAAAATTCCTTTGTCTCCATCTTTCAATTTTCTCAGTCACCATGGGGAAATTCATGAGTACATTTTTGAGATTTCTTTGTCCATCATCACATAAGTCAATTCATTTAGAATCACTGGCACCTATGTTGAGTCTTCTTTTTCTATCATAAAATCAATTAAAGACTTAGGAATTTGTCTTTTATTCAATAAATAGTTTTTGACTACATTTCCAGTACCGTTTCCTGATACTATTTTACTACTTGCATTATTACAGTATATTCCAGAGGTGAAAATTATATAATTTATAATATCCATTTGGAGAATTCCATGGACAGAGAAGTCTGGTGGGCTACAGTCCATGAGGTTGTAAAGAGTTGGACACAACTGAGTGACTAACACACATCACTTTTTCCAAGGGAAACTTTTCTTATAATGGGGCAGTTCTATGTAGTGATATATATATTATCTGTTGGGCTATAATTGATTGAACTTTGTGGAAGTGCACAACCTAAAAACAAAAAGCACCTTAAGAGGTCTAATATGAAGAACCAAGGTCAAACTGGGTCATCCGGATTATCAGACTACCAATGTGAAAAAATTGTAGAATATGAAGAGAATCAACTAGTAAGCCAGAGAAGCAGAAAGTAAGATTACCAATATAGGAAAAACCCTAAGAGGATGAGATGGATGATTACTAAGAAGCTATGAGTGGAAAAAAAAAAAAGAAGTTATGAGTAGGCCAACATTATAAGTACAGAGAAAACAGGATGCAGAGGATTAAAACAAAAAGGTGATAAAATCTCTGAAAGCAAGATGCATACTGAATAGGACACTGTAGAAAAGTTGAGTTACCTCATTAGCGAGGTGTATCTGCGAACTCTTGACTCTAAGGTCTACAGTATCTGTTACAGTTCCTGCTCCTACACATGTACCCATCCATATCAAATCTCCATTATCTAAACTAGACTTTGTATTTTACAAACAAGTATGGCTAATAAAGAGTATACTATTTGGCATTTTCTTGTCTCTCACTCCCAATATTCAACATTAGTGCTGTGGTGTTAAGTGACATATGTAAAATCTTCTATTGTTCCCCTGCTTTCCTCCCTAAGCTAAAAGGCAAAGTCTAAGTTCTGAAGTTTGACACATGCAAGACCTTCTGAGATCTGACCTTTGCTTGGCCCTTCAGATTCTTGCCGCCGTTTCCCACACTTCCCTTTATAAGTCATACTTAGGCAACAATATACTATAATCTGCTTTTTTATCACAATGTGCTTTTGCTTCTATTGTCCATTATCACTAGATGTTCAACTTTCTTTCCAGACTATTTAACTCAAGTCCAAACACTGTTCATGTGTAAATGAATTTAGCCCTTTCCAAGCAGTTGTGCATAAAGAGTTTAATGGATACCACACTGTATCTGAATTAACAAGCTTTCTCCATCTCTGTCCTTCTTTGCTAGAATGTGATCTTTTTATCCTCAGAGAAAAAACATAAAACATGTATGCAGGAGAAACTCAGTTAATGTTTCTTCCCACCAGCTATGTAAGGACATCCAGACATAATGGGTGTCTTCTGCATTTGGTAATTTTTGAAATTGGTAATTGTAATACGGTAATTTTGTAAAAGGTATAACTGGTAAGTGCTATCTTTGATGCTAATTTGAAGGAAGTCTCTAGTGGACTGCCACCAGAATGATACACTTATAAGACTGCTTAACATTTTAATCATTTAAATTAGCAATTTCTAACTTAGTACTTCTAGGCCCCAACCTCCAGGAAATCCCTCAGAGGCACTCTTGCTGTAGACTGCTGATCCTTATTCAAAGATGAAAACAAACCTCTCTTTCTAATTTTATCACCAACCACCTCCTGTTATGTTCAAATACTTCACCATTGCCAGAATATACACTTCGCTTCTTGAGTTTTACCATCTTCTTTGTCTTGAAATTCTTCCTCTTTCTTACTTATCAAAATCTTAATGATTGTTAAAACATTTGTCTATAAAGTCTTAGTGTAGTAGATTATGCATAAGTTTTAAACAATACTATATCAATTCTGTATTGACCATTTAAAAACTATGCAATTACTGGTAAGCTATTTAATGGGCCTTATTCTATGTTTCTAAAAATAGAAATAAACCCCTCCCAAAAGTTTTTAAATTAAATAATACATTTCTAAAATATTAGAAAACCCTTTATTCTTCTGTAAATTCCCATCATGCTTATAATTCTTATCATATACTGTATTTCCATCCTGCTTTGTAATAATTCTTGTTTTCATGACTTAAATTCTCTATTAGTGAATAATTTGGGGATGAGATGAGAAGGGGAGATATAGTTTATTAGTTTTTTTTTCCTTATAGTATTTCACACAGCATATTTACTAATTGTGTGTATGCTTAAAGATTTAAAAGGAATTTTTATAAAATTTATAAATAATTTAGAAGCTGAAAGAAAGAACTGTGAGTTGTAAGACAGGGAAAAGATTCAAAATCTCAATGGGCTGAAATTTCTAGGAACAAATTTGTCCTGAATTGTTAATAGTATTGTCAGCAGATTAGAGGATAAATATCACAAAAGTGTTTATTTTCACATTAGAACTGGTCAATTATACTTAAGATGCTAAACCAACCAATAGGAAATAGTTTAAATTAATTGAGCTACCACAGACATGAAAATACATTACACACTCAGGGTAGTTTATCTTACTCATACTATACTTGAAGAAAGTTGTTCTGTCTTGGAAGCCTCTAAACAGAACTGGAGGAGTTTCAAGGAAGGGAAGTCAGCATTCTGAGGACTCTGTAAACATACATCTTCTGTATGTCTGCTACAGAAACCAGGGTTGTTTAGTTTGAAGAACCAAAGATAAACTATAATATTTGGCTCCAAATATTCAAAGGTTGTCATTTGAAAGATATTAGATTTAGTTTCTGAGATTCTCAGTGATGGAAATATACCAGTGGAGAGAAGATGCAGAGAGGCAAACATTGACTTAATATAAAAAACTTTAAACTTTTATAGACATCAGTAAGTATAACAGACTATCCAGAAAAAATGAGTTTCTATGAATTGGGAGATTAAGACTAGTAAATATATAATAAGGCTGTTATAAGGGAGAGTCTTCCTTTTGAATGAGAAATTCAATTACATAATATTCCACTATTCTTTGAACATTATATTTCAATTAATTTATAAAACAAGAAACTTAAAGTATATTTGCTAGGGACTTCCCTGGGGATACTGTGGATAAGAATACCCCTGCCAATGCAGGGCAGATTCAATCCCTGGTCCAGAAGGATTACACGTACCATAAAGCAACTAAGCCCGTGTACCACAGCTACTGAACCCAAGCTCTAGAGCCCATGAGCAGCAACCGCTGAAGCCACAACTGGAGCCTGTGCATCCTAGGGCCCGCAAACAACTAATGAGACCATGTGATGCAACTGCTGAAGCCCATGCACCACAGGGCCTGCTTGCTGCATCTGTTGAGCCTGCCTGCTGCAGCTACCAAAGCCCATGTGCATAGAACCCGTGCTCCACAAGAGAAGCAACCACAATGAGAAGCCTACGCACTGCAACAGAGTAGTCCCAGCTCACCACAACTAGAGAAAGTATGTTTGTAGCAACAAAGACCAAGTGCAACCATACTAAATAATTTTTTAATGTATTCAATATTCCTCTCAATTAAAAAATTTAAAAATAAATATATTTTCAAAGTACTTGTTAAATGTCCCTTAGTGAAAATGGAGGTAATCAATTGAAGACAAGAGAAGGAGAAAAAAAACCTTAGATATATTCAAATCAACATTTTAAAAAATTATTCGCAACTTTGGAAAACAAACCAAAAAGTAGTTGCATTTATGACACATTAAAAGAACTGATTCCATTTGTTTGGAACCATAAAATAACCTGGACAGCCAGAGCATGCTTGAGAAAGAACAAAGCTGGATGTATCACATTCCCTAATCTCAAACTATGCTACAAATCTGTACACATAGATCAATGGAATGGAATACAGAACCCAAAAGTAAATCCAGCCTGAAATGGTAACATAACCTACAAATAAGGAGGCAAGAATACAGTCCCTTCAATAAATGATGTTAGGAAATCTAGACAGCTACATGTAAATGAATAAAGCTAGATAATTTTGCAACCCCATGGGCTGTAGCCTACCACACTCCTCCATCCATGGGATTTCCCAGGCAAGAGTACTGCAATGGGTTGCCATTTCCTTCTCCAGAGGATCTTCCCAACCCAGGGATCGAACCTGGGTCTCAAGCATTGTAGACAGACATTTTACCATCTGAGCCACCAGGAAAATCCAATTTTTGAATACTTTATGCAAAAATAAACTGAAAATGGATTAAATACTTATGTAAGACCATAAAGCTCCTAGTAGAAACCATAGGCAGTACCTGTTTGACATCAGTCTTAGCAATAGATTTTTGGATCTAAATGAGGAGTCTGGCAACAGCAAGCAAAAAAAATAAATAAATAAATGTGACTATACCAAACTAAAAATCCTTTGCAGAGCAAAAGAAACTAACAAAACTGAAAATCAACCTACTGAATGAAAGAAAATATATGCAAAAGATATTTCTGATTAGGGGTTAATATTCAAAATATATAAAGAACTCATTACAATTCAATACAAAAATTTTAAATAAAGGATCCAATTTAAAATAAATTCCTTATTAATAAGGAATCACAAGCCCTAAATGACACATTAGACTAGGTGGACATAACTTATTTTTATAAAGTATTCCATCCAAAAGCAACAGAATACATATTCTTTTCAAGCACATATAGAATATTCTCCAGGATAGACCACATGCTAAACCACAAAGCAAGTCTCAGTAAATTTCAGAAAACTTACATATTATCAAGTATCTTTTCCAACCACAATACTTTGAGGTTAGAAATCAACTACAAGAAAAATAACAAAACTGCAGAAAATATATACACACAGAGGCTAAGCAATATGCTACTTAACAACAAATGGATCACTATTGGGAATCAAAGGAGAAATCATAAAATATCTAGAGACAAATAAAAATAAATCCAAAACTAAAGGGACATAACAAAAGCAGTTTTAAGAGTAAAGTTTATAGTGATACAAGTTTACCTCAGGAAACAAAAATCTCAAATAAACCACCTATTCTTATACCTAAAGCAACTAGATTAGAACAGAGAAAACCCAGTTAGTAGAAATAAATTATAAAGCTAAAAACATAAACAAATGAAATAGATCAATAAAACTAAAAGCTGCTTCTTTGAAAAGGTAAATACTGATAAACTTTTAGCCACTCATCAAGAAGAATGGAGAAGGAAATGGTAACCCACTCCAGTACTCTTGCCTGGAAAATCCCACAGACGGAGGAGTGTGGTAGACTGCAGTCCAAGGGATCACAAAGAATCGGACGACTGAGCTACTTCACTTTCACGCATTGGAGAAGGAAATGGCACCCCACTCCAGTGTTCTTGCCTGGAGAATCCCAGGGATGGTGGAGCCTGGTGGGCTGCCGTGTATAGGGTCACACAGAGTCAGACACAACTGAAGCGACTTAGCAGCAGCAGCAGCCGCATCAAGAAGAAAAGGAAGAGGGCCTAAGTCAATAAATTCACAAATGAAAAATGAGAAGTTATAAGTGACACTGCAGAAACACAAAATATTTTAAGAGGTTACTATGAGCAATTATACACCAATAAAATGGACAACTTAGAAAATGGACAAATTCTTAGAAAGGTAGAACCTCTCAAGATTGAGCTAGGAACAAATAGAAAATACAATTAGATAAATAACTAGTGGTGAAATTGAATCAGTAATTACAAAACTCCCAACAAACAAAAGTCTAGGACAAAAAACAAAATCTTGTCATGGCTTCACAGGTGAATTCTATCAAAAATCTAGAGAAGAATTAACATATATCTTTCTGAAGCTATTGCAAAGAATTTCAGAGGAAGAAATCTTTTCGAATTTAGGCTATGAGACCACAACCACCCTGATACCAAAACCAAAGATATAAAAAAGAAAGAAAGAAAGAAAGAAAGTTGCAGACCAGTATCACTGATGAACAGATAAATCTTCAATAAAATACTAGCAAACCAACTCCAAAAATGCATTAAAAGAATCACACATCATGATCAGATTGGGATTTATCCCAGAGATGCATGTATTTTTCAGTACACACAAAATCAACATGATACATCACATTAACAAATTGAAGAACAAAAACAATATGCTCATCTCAATAGATGCATAAAAAACTGACAAAATTCAAAATCCATTTATGATCTAAAAAACTCTCCAAAAGGTAAACACAGAGAGGACATACCTCAAAATAAGAAAGTTCATATATGACAAACCCACAGCTAACATCATACTCTCTTGTGAAAAGCTGAAAGTGCTTCCTCTAAGATCAGAGACAAGACAAAAATGTCCACTCTCACCAATTTATTCAACACAGGCTTTGTAAGTCCTAGCCACAGCAATCAGAGAAAAAGAAATGAAAGGAATTCAAATTGGAAGAGAAGTAAAACTGACACTGTTTGCAGATGATGTGATGCTATACATAGAAAATCCTAAAAATGCTACCAGAAAACTACTAGATATCAAAGAATTCGTAAAGTTGCTGGATACAAAATTAATACACAGAAATCTGTTGCATTTCTATACACCATTAATTAAATATCAGATAGAGAAATTAAGAAAACAATCCCATTTACCTCTGCATGAAAAAGAATAAAATACCTAGGAATGAGCCTACCTACAGAGACAAAAGGCTTTAGTTTCAAAAACTATGAGATGCTGATGAAAGAATCAAAAACAACAAATATAGATGGAAAGAAGTATTGTTTTCCTGGATTGGAAGAATCAATATTGTGAAAATGACCATACTACCCAAGGCAGTCTACAGATTCAATGAAATTCCAATCAAATTACCAACGGCATTTTTCACAGAACTAAAACAAAACACTGTAAAATTAGTATGGAAACACAAAAATACACTCTGAGCAGTAAAAGCTATCTTGAGAAGAACAGAACTTGAAGAATCATACTCTTTGATCTCAAATGATACTGCAGAGCTACAGTAATCAAAACAGTATGGTATGGGTGCACAGATAGGCATATAGATCAATGAAACAGGATAAAAAGCCCAGAAATAAACCCATGCACCAATGGTCAGTTAACCCATGACAAAGGAGGCAAGACTATATATTGGAGAAAAGATAGTTTCTTCAGTAAGTGATGCTGCTGGGGAAACTGGACAGCTACATGAAGAAGAAAAGAAATTAGAACATTCTCTAACACGATAGACAAAAACAAACTCAAAATGGATCAAATGTAAGATTAAATACTACAAAACTCCTAGAGAAAAACACAAGCAGAACACATTTTGACATAAATTACAGCAATGTTTCTTTGAACCTATTCCCTAGAGTGAAAGAAAATGTAACAAATAGGAACTAATTAAACTCAAAAGCTTTTTTACAGCAAAGGAAACCATAACCAAGACCAAAAGACAACACACTGACAGGGAGAAAGTGTTTGTAAATGATGCTACTGGCAAGGGATTAATTTCCAAAATATTGAGACAGCTTCTGCATCTTAATAGCAAAATATATATATATAAATTAAGAAAATGGGCAGAAGACCTAAATACACATTTATTCAAAGAATACATACAGATGGCCAGTCACATGAAAAGATGCATAATGTCATTAATTAATAGAGAAAAACAAAAAAAAAAGGAAAAAGAAAAACAAATCAATACTACAATGTGGTTCAAAACTACTGTGAGGTAGCACCTCACACCAGTAAAAAGTCGACAAATAATAAATGCTGGAGAGGGCACCCTTCTGCACTGTTGACAGGAATGCAAGTTGGTACAGTAACTATGGAGAATAGCTGCTTAAAAAACTAAACAGTTAACCATAAGATGCAGGCATATATCTGGGGAAAATGCTAATTCTAAAAGATACGCACACCTGAATGTTTATAGCAGCATTGTTTATAGTAGTTGAGACATGGCAACAATCTAAATATCCATCAACAGATGAACGGATAAAGATGTAGAATATATATAACACAATGAAATATTACTCAGACATAAAAAAGAATGAAATGATGCCATCTGAAGCAATATGGATGGACCTATACATTATTTTAGTAAGTGAAGTTAAGTCAGATAAAGGTAAATATCATATATCACTTATTATGTGAAAGTTATGACCAACCTAGACAGCATATTAAAAAGCAGAGATGTTACTCTGCCAACAAAAGTCCATCTAGTGAAAGTTATGGTTTTCCCAGTAGTCATGTATGAATGTGACAGTTGGACTATAAAGAAAGCTGAGCACCGAAGAATTGATGCTTTGGAACTGTGGTGTTGGAGAAGACTCTTGAGAGTCCCTTGGACTGTAAAGAGATCCAACCTGTCCGTCCTAAAGGAGATCAGTCCTGAATATTCTTTGGAAGGACTGATGCTGAAGCTCCAATACTCTGGCTACCTGATGTGAAGAACTGACTCATTTGAAAAGACCCTGATGCTGGGAAAGATTGAAAGTGGGAGGAGAAGGGGATGACAGAGGTTGAGATGGTTGGATGGCATCGCTGTCTCAATGGACATGCGTTTGAGTAAATTCTGGGAGTTGGTGAAGGACAGGGAGGCCTGGCATGCTACAGTCCATGGCATCGCAAAGAGTCAGACACAACTGAGCAACTGAACTGAACTGAATTATGTGGAATCTAAAAGAACAATACAAATGAACTCATTTACAAAACAAAACTAGAGTAACAGACATAGGAAACAAATTTATGGTTACCAAAGGGGATAGCAGGGTGGGTGGCAGGGAGATAAATTATGAGTCTGGGATTAACAAATACATACTACTATATATAAAACATAAAAACAAGGACCTACTATATGGCATGAGGAAATTATATCCAATATCTTGTAATAATCTATAATGGAAAAGAATCTGAAAACATATACATGTGTATGCTACTGCTGCTAAGTCACGTCACTCATGTCCGACTCCGTGCGACCCCATAGACAGCAGCCCACCAGGCTTCCCCTTCCCTGGGATTCTCCAGGCAAGAATACTGGAGTGGGTTGCCATTTCCTTCTCCAATGCATGAAAGTGAAAAGTGAAAGCGAAGTCGCTCAGTCATGTCCGACTCTTAGCGACCCCATGGATTGCAGCCTACCAGGCTCCTCTGTCCATGGGATTTTCCAGGCAAGAGTACTGGAGTGGGGTGCCATTGCCTTCTCCATACGTGTATATATATATGTGCATATATACACACAAACATATAAATGTGTGTGTGTGTGTGTGTGTGTGTGTGTGTATATATATATATATATATATAAAACTGAATCACCTTGCTATACACCTGAAATTAATACATTGTAAATTAAGTTTATTTCACAAATGGTTAAAAAGAAAATCATTGTAAATACATTATTCTTCTTTTATCTAATGGATCCCACAGTATTATGTTTTAAAACAGGGACAGTGCTAAAAAGATATATAGAAATTGGAAGTAAATTTATATTATCATATTGTAGTTTGGGTTACACTAAGAAATTTCCTTGGATTTTGCAAGGCATTAACATTATTTTGAATTTGAAATGAAGTATCTATATTATCATAAGTTGGTGTGAAATGAAAAAATGTGGGCAGAGGATACAAATAGGTATTCTTCCAAAGAAGATATGTAGATGTCCAACAGGCACATAAAAATGCTCAAAATCACTCACCATTAGGGAAATGTGAGTCAAAACCATGAGATATCACTTCACATCCGTCAGACGGCATGTGTGTGTTTGCTTAGTCGCTCAGTTGTATCCGACTCTTTGCGACCACATGGAATATAGCCTGCCAGGCTACTCTATCCATGGGGATTCTCCAGGCAAAAATATAGGAGTGGGTTACCATGCTGTCCTCCATGGGGATCTTCCCAACCTAGGGATCAAACCCAGGTCTCCTGCATTGTAGGTGGATTCTTTATTGTCTGAGCCACCAGGAAAGCCCATCAGAATGGCTTAATAATTACCAAAAAGATAAAAATAACAGGTGTTTACATGAATGTAAGGAAAAGGGGACCCTAGTACATTGCTAGTGAGAATTTAAACTGGTATAGCCACTATGAAAACGGTATAGGCTTTCCTCAAAACAGTAAAAATAGAACTACCATACAATTCAGCAATTACACTTCTATTTATCTGAAAAAAAAAAAAGAAAGAAAACACTAATTCAAAGTATCCTGTTTTTCATTGCTGTTTAACAGCCAAGATATTGATGTCATGTAAATGACTATCAATAGATGAGTGAATGAAGATGCTGTGTATATATCTATATACACACATAAACATACATGCACATATACAATGGAATATTACTAAGCCGTAAAAATAATGTCTTGCCATTTGTGTAGACATCCACAGGCCTAAAGGATATTATGAAATAAGTCAGACAGAGAAAGACAAATACCACGTATATTTTCACTTATATGTAGAATCTAAAAAACAAAAGGAAAATACAATAAAACAAAAGACTAATTCTCTGAGAACAAACTAGTGATTGGCAGAGAAGGTGGTAGGAAGATGAGTGAAATAAATGAAGCAGATTAAGTGGTACAAACTTCCAGTTATAAAATAAATGTCAGGGATGTCATATACAGCACAGAGAATATAGTAAAAAAAAATATATATAAATTTGAATGGTAACAGATGGTAAGTAGACTTATAGTGGTGATCATTCAATCATGTATAAATATGAATGAATCATGTTGTACACCTGAAACTAATATAATATTATAAATCAATTGTATGTCAATAAAAAAATAAGGGGTTCCATATCTGTTCTGGTGCTTGTATGTCCATTAACCTAATTATTTCTGAAATATAGTAATTAACTGGCCCATGAAGTCACAAGTCAATGAATACATGAACTTTTTAAGATAAAAAAAAGTCATTGATTTATGCTCAGCAATTCCATCCTTAGGAAGTGTGCTTATACCTTGAATTTTGCATGAAGCTATTATGTGAATTATACAATTAGGCAATATGCATGTAACTACAGTCAACAGAGTTTTGATTTGACTGTCAATTAGGGTTGCATGTTGACTACCACTTAAGTGAAATATAATGTGGAGGGTAAAAGATTACCTTATAAGTCTGCATTCATCTTTTTTTCTAACCGATTCAAGCCTACATTCAGCATGCAATTAAATCACAAAATACTAGATACACAGTGACCTCCATGGCAAGTAGCAGTGTATATATTCACTTCCTATTTGACAAGCAGTATAGGTATTTTACTGAACTTCAAGTGGTGTGAAGTTCCAAGACTCTTACAGAATTATGCATGATAGAAACTCCAAGTAGCTATCTGGGTTTGATTTAAAAAAAAAAAGAAAAGGTGGGCCTGAAATGCTTGATTGAGGAACAGGTGAGGTTAAAAATGATTGAAGAGTTACTGAACTCATGTTGACATGTTTTAAATAATGGCCGGAAACTACAAGGGCACGTGCAGTGAAGTTAAATCTTTCCCACTCGTTAATAGAGGGGATACAAAGGTCACTGCTATGCAAAGAGAATTGACTAATCTCTCCGATGCATGGTATATCCAGTACTCCTTTATTTAATTTTGTGGAGGAAAGCTGGTCTGAATTAGGCCTTCAATAATTATTACAGGGACATGACACAAACCTTAACAAGTCCCATAATGGTCTATCTATATATTCAGGCGAATTATTACATACTGACTCATATATGCAATACTCAGCTGTTGGGCTGCAGACGTTCTGCTGTTCACTTAGAACCTCTTTTGAATTATTTTACATTTTACAAGATGCAAAAGAAAATAGTTGTGTAAATTAGAGAAATAAGCAGAATAACACCCATGGGGATGGGGATAGGGAGCTGATTCTTAATGCTATGTCTAAGTAAAATGTGAGCCATTTCATCCTTGAAGCCTGACTTTGCACTTGAAGCTGCAAGTATGCTCTTCCTGGCATAATAAGATATTATACATAGAGATACAATATGTGTCTTAAATAGGTATGAGGACAGGAGGCAGCTTTCTAAGTAAGACCTGACCAGCATTTTATTCTAAGAATGATAGCTAAGTTTTAAAGGAGCAGATGTCATCTCTTTGAGAAAGTATGAAAACAAAGAGAAGAAATGAATAGTGATCAGTACAACTTCAATTCCTGCCTCACAATTTTCAAAAAATTTCAAGGATAAGACAATCTTACATGTGTAACTCTTTCTCCCCAGTTACTCTGGACATGTATGGACGTGCGTGCTCAGTCATGTACGACTCTTGGTGACTCCATGGACTGTGGCCTGCCAGGTTCCTCTGTCTGTGGGATTTCCCAGGCAAGAATACTGGAGTGGGTTGCCATTTTTTCCTTCCAGGGGATCTTCCCAACCCAGGAATCAAACCCACGGCTCCTGCATTGCAGGTGGATTCTTTACCACTGAGCCACTGAGTGTTCCTAAATGAAATATATGCATTGGTTTTTAATTTACAACCTTTGGTGTACGCCAAGCCTAGGACGTCTTGTTACTAGGCCAACACTATCAAATATTTCTCTCACATGAGTAGCTAGGGAGCAAATATTTCTGCTTTTTGATTTGTAGGAGAAATTTTTTTCTTCTGTTTGCTTATTTATCACTAGAAGTTTAATGTTAAAGTGACACTTAACTTAGTTTAGCTCCTTTAGATCAAATTCTTTTCACAACTCTTATTTGAATATCCTATACAGATTTTATTAAAATACATGAAAACGGAATCTGTGTTAAACATGACCTGTATATGACCTTAAGTATAAAGGAAATCTAAACCATTTCCCTTCTTTTTGTTACCAGTTTTTCAACCCTTTCTTAACTAGTTATTTCAAAATGTGCTTTCCCTCCCTGCAAAACACCTTTGTGTCAAAATGATGAAAATAGTGTAATGCTAAAAGAATACAGAAGCTCACTAGCAGTATTTATTTATTGTTTAACACATGCTTCTCTTACTTTTGTTTTGTAAATCTTCTAGATTTAAAATAAACTACTAGACGAGGATGAAAGGTTGCAGTTCTGTACCTATAAATAAAGCAGCTTACTAAATGCAAATGCTTCTTGTAGCCCAATGTTTCAAGAAGCAATATTATGCAGCTCTTTTGGGAGAAAGGGGTTTTATACATTTCCTTTTGTGTTTTTTTTTTTAACCTCTATGATTTAAGTTTTAAAGAAAAATATTTATAAACTGAGCCCCATATGTTGATTTGCAAAAGAAATACACTAAATACTATGTTTTCAGAGAACAGCATTGAAATCAGGGTAAGAATGTGCTTGCAATTTACTTTCAGTTTGCAAGTATTAAAAAAGAAAACATTTAGCCTCTGGGGGTAATGCAATCACTTTCATATTTCTATTCTAAAGAATATTTTCTAGATTTAATCTATGCAATCCAATCAAAACCATACATTCAAATGGAGTCTTTAAAAATATATTTTTGGACACTGTTTATAGAAAAATTACTAAAAAGCTTGACTATATTCAAAGAAAGAAGTTAGATCCAAGTAGAAAGTAGCCTTGAATAATTTACTCTGAACTTTACCAAAACCACTACAATGTCGAAAAGGATTTGGTCTCTAAAACCTGTTATTTTCTGTGTATACAATTTTTCTTTTGTTTATTTTTGGGCCAAAAAAATGTCTGCTGCTGTTGAAGGGAAATTTGCAACAAATTCAGTTACTAGAAACACCAAGGTCACTTAAAACAGGACCATGACAAACTTCAACAGTAAATGAAGAAAATTAAAATATAAATAGAATTTTCCTGCAAGCCAGTATAACTTAGGAACAAAAATGAGACATTCTGATACTTGTTTCTGTGAGAAAATAAACTGAAAAAAATTGTAGAACTTGGAAACTAAGCAAGATAGAATTACAATGGCTGTGGGAGACAAAGGAAGGAAGGAAGGAAGGAGAGAAGCAAAACAGAAGAAAAGTGAGGGGAAGAAGTGTGAAAATGGATCTGGGGGTGGGGGAAGCAAGCAAAATAAGTGAAATAAAATGTCAATTTTTATTTGGGTATTTGTTCACTGAAAATCTTTCATATGTCATCACAGGTAGAGAGTGTGCTTAGTCACTCAGTCATGTCTGACTCTGCACCCCCAAAGACTCCTCTGCGCATGGGGATTCTCCAGTTAAGAATACAGGAGTGGGTAGCCATTCCCTTTTCCAGGGCATATTCCCAACCCAGGATTGAACCTAGGTCTCCTGCATACAGGTGGATTCTTTACCACCTGAGCCACCATGAAGCCCTCTTATAGTAACAGACATTGAAAAACACATTATTGTTTTCAATTCTTCTCAGTGATTATTTTTTAAAAAGATTTTTATAGAAACAACTCTCTGAAGATAGAAATACCAGCAAAAACAATGAATAAAGTATTAGTATTTTCTTTCAACAAATTGAAAAAGTTCTGAAATTCATTATTTGAAGCACAATGTTTCTTTCATTCACAATACAGTATGTAGGGTCCGCTAGAGCTGTAGAAATGTGCTAATACCAGTTTCTGGGATCCTTCAAGATAGGCTGCAGGAAATGGGGGTGGCAGACAGCATCCAGCTGTCAGCAACTTCACGGTCTGCTGCAAAAAGCCACTTGCTCAAGGCCTTGCTCTCCATTCCAGGACCAGGGACATCTGGTACTGAGTGAGGTGGGGCAAAGGAGGCCTACAGCTTTGCCCAAAGCCAAACCCTCTGCCTCACAACATTCACTTCCTAGCTCCCTTCCAGAGCAGCAGACACCATGCTGGCTTACACTGTAAGCTCACTTTCTTCCTCTGCCCCAAATTGCTTTTTCCTCCTTCCTATTATAGGTGAGAATCTAATAAATATTTCTCTCCCCCACAATAAACTTTTTTTTAGCCTCTGCTTCTGGAAAACCTAACCCATAAAAGTTGTTACACTAAGCTTTATAAACAATCAACTACAAAATGCAAATCATGATTTTTCACACTCATTGAGAAGTTTTTAAACTCACTTTATTTAAAGGACTATGCAAAACAATTTCTATGTATTATCTCCCTCCCATTTAATTATCACCATCTTATTAGACTCAAATTTTATATCCACTATACAAATGAAGAAGCCAGAGCAGAGAGAAGTCTGAAGGGACAAAGCTTAGATCCCAGCAGTCTAAGAATCTATGTTATTAACCATTTGTATGCAGCAATTCCAAAAATTGTTCAGATGCAACTTTTGTATGCATGGTCTCAAATAGTCAAATAAAGATGTGGAAAACTCCATAACTCAAACATCCCATGTCTGACTCTAATATAGGTGAGACATTTGGATAAGCCATATATAATTTCAACTTTCACCAGGATGTTTTACATTGGAAAATTTCATCACACATTTAAAATAAAAATTACTGTAAAACAAGTAGTGCATGTGGTATTAGAGACAAAAACATGGAAAATAAAGTGACTGCTACTTTAAAGAAGCAAAATTCTTAAAGTAAAAGACAAATGCAAACCCACAGTTTCAGCTCAATGTACTAGGTGCTAAAATAAAGGTACAAGATGCAGCAGATTCAGTAAAGAATGAGACAATAGCTCTTTCTAGAGAAGTCAGAAAAGACTGGCTTCATATAGGACAAGTGCTTGAGCTAGAGACTTGAAAGTAGGGGGCAACTCTTCCCAAGGTAACAGGTCAGCAAAGATGCAAAGTCTTGAAAAGGCATGGTCTGAGGAGAGGCCAATAAAGTTTCTGACAAGTGACTCATAGCTTTTCAGTCAAAGTTTCCTTCATTGTCTGACCACTTGAACTAATCTACAACCATCTGTTTTTCTTTCTAGATGAAACTTGTTTGATGCTAAGTTAGTGAATAGCATCTTAAAGAATTTTATACCTTTTTTTGCCTCTCTATTAAATAAATAACATAATCAACACTGTCTTACCCTATATTACATTCAAACTGCCGAAGAAAGCAACCCTGACCACATCATACTCCCCCCCTCCCCAAGCACCCAGACCTGCTAGGTGCTCCCACAGCACTCAGTCTCTCCACTATGAACATATACCATCCTTTATTATTTTTGCTTCATTCTAATTTGTCCTTACTAGACCACAAAGTCCATTTGGCAGGAATCATCTCTAGCAAATTTCCCACTGATGGAATCCCTGGTGCTTGGAACTTAGTAGGTCTTTAGTAAATGTGTGTTAAGTGAGTGAATGGATGAAGGCATTGCTCAGTCATTTATTTCTAAAATTAAGAAATATTTATGGAGTATCTACTAGGTTCCAGACATTGAGCTAAGCCTTGGGATGATGAAGTCACTCTCCTAAAAAGTGGAGGCTCAGTTAAAAAAAAAAAAAAAAAAATCTGTCTGCCGATGCAAGAGACACAGGTTCAACCTCTAGGTCTGAAAGATCCATGGGAGAAGGAAATGGTAACCTACTTCAGTATTCTTGCCTGGGAAACCCCATGGACAGAGCCTAGTGAGGTACAGTCCATGCAGTCACAGAATGGGACAGGACTTAGCAACTAAACAACAACAACAATCTAAAAATTTAGTCTAAACATAGGTATACACACATTTTTTCACAATTATTGTTTAAATACCTGCTAGTAAGTATAAAGGACTTGAGATCTCTGGAAGCTCTAAAGCTAGAAGTCAAAATGTTGTGTTGCTCAGTCATGTCTGACTCTTTGTGACCGCATGGACTGTAGCCCACCAGGCTCCTCTGTCCACAGAATTCTCCAGTTGAGAATACTGGAGTGGATAGCCATTCCCTTCTCCAGGAACCAAACCTGGGTCTTCCGCATTGCAGGCAGATTCTTTACCATCTGAGCCACCAGGGAAGCTACCAGAAGTCAGAATACTAGAATAAAATATCATGAAACCAGTGCTTCAGTTAGATGAAATAGTTTATTCAAGGAAGACACCTTTCCAACATCCATTTAACCTTTTATAAAAAATGAAATATATGGAAGTTACCAGAGGCTATAGTGAAAAGGGAGCAAACTTTGGAGTAGGTTAAAATTTGACTTTAAGACTTAAAATTCTAGTTTGCTACTCAGAACTCTATGACCTTGAGAATGTTAACTTAAATATATTAGCATTCATTTTCTCACTTGTTTTATTAATCAGGTTAAGAATTCTCATTCCCAGAGTTCCTTGTGAGGATTACCTCCAATTTCACACGTGAAGCACTTAGCATACCTCCAGGGACATAGTAGTCATTTAACTAGTGTCAATTTTCTCTGCTAATTCTTAGACTAACCTAAGAATCCATCAGGGGTAAGTGTAACTTCCTTACCCCAAACCATCTTCTCTCCTGTCATGCAAAATTGAAATGATTTCTCTAATGACACCCATAATTTTAGGAGAACTTGCAAATAAACACTAAAGTGAGTTTTACAAAAGGTACTCTAGCTAGACATATATTTATTTATATATTGATGGAGGAGGGAATGACTACTTATTCGAGGAACCTTGCCTGGAGAATCCCATGGACAGAGGAGCCTGAGGGTCACAATCCATGAAGTTGCAAAAAGTTGAAAAGGACTGAACAGCACTTCCACTTTCATACAGATAAGTTACTATGTTTCTCAATAGAAATTATTTGTACTATTGTTACTCTTCAGCTATCTAATAAAAGAATAAACATTGACAGTTTAATCTTGAAAGATGAATTAAAATTTACAATGTGTAGTTCACATTTTCTCCTGTCTGGTGAAGAGATCGCAAATCCAACCTCGTTCACTAATAGTCAACTGTGAGAGGTGGCAGCAGAATCTAAAAATTTCTTAAAAAGTAACAAACCAATGAGAGTAAGAGCAAGAACTATATTGAAATGCATGACATGAAAGATATTTTAAGCCATTTTATTTTTAACTCTTATTCTTTTAATGTTTACTCTGAGTCTTGATCATTTTCTAATTTATAGATGAAATTAGGGTAAGTTCCATGATTTTCTGTATACTCAGTTTGTGAAATAATCTTTATTCAACAACTTTATCTACACTTGTAGCAATAAAAATTTCACATGTGATTCTAAGAGAGGTCCTCTTCCACATACTGTCTAGGGTCTAACTCATGCTAGGTACCTGCACTGAGGGAATTGGAGGAAGTAGAGTGTGACTGGCATTTTCTTCTCCCACCCCTAGCTTGTTCTTCCACCAATTTGCTTACAGGTATTTTCTAACTCCTGTGGGTAGAAGGAGGAAAAGAGGAAAGGGAAGAAAAGTTCTTTCTTATTAAATCTGCCATGATCCATTGATTGGAGTCATGTTCTTTGGACAAGCCAGGCATCTAAACTGACTCCTTTATTTAATGGAGAACAGTCATAGATTAGCTGAGACTTCCCATCCCTAACAAGTTTTGCCTGTTTTTCCCTCGATGACAGCAAATCGTGACCTCCTGATCCTTTAGCTCTTTCTTCAGCCGCTTACCTTACTTACTACCACAGGATGTTGGAGTCATAGACAGTCTGCTGGACAGGACTTAAGATGGCTTATGTTTCTTCTTTTCATATCTTTGCTGGTGCACATAGTCTGTATCTGGTCCATGGGAAAGCAGTATACCTTACTTTTTGAGGGATGCATATTCCCATTATTTTTTTGAGGGATGTGTATGCATACTGTAGGGCATCTCAGTCTTATGCTTTTTTTTTTTTTTTTTTTGATGGTTCAGGCATTCTAGTTAGTAGTACATTAAGATTCTCAAGCTCCGGGGTACACATTTCAAACTCTAAATGGTTCAATTGAGTATTTTCTCAGTGTTTGAAATAAGGGTCAGACATTCCACATTCTCAAAAACCTCCCACAAGGAAGTGGGATGGGACTTAACAGCATAGCATTTTCCAAAAATCCCCTTATCTCCACTTTTAATGTTTTCATTCTTGCAAAGTGCTGAGAATGTTTAGATTCAGAAAATTGGTCTCCATAATTTCTTCTGCAAATCCTTCATGGTGGTCTCATAACTCAACCTGTAATGTGGCATCAATTGTCCTCAGCTGAAATTAATACTAAAATATTTCCATTATATTATACCATCACATGAGTTTTTCATAAAGTAAATTTATTTAATAAAAAGACTTCTCCCTAACATTACATCTTTCTTCCTTTTTGTGGTGTGAAAAATTTCTTTTTAATAAAAGCCTAGGGATAGTGTACTATGGTTTATTTTATAATGTGTTTCCTTGATAAAATAAAAACTTGGCCACTGACTCTATTGGTCCTTAATTTGATTTTTAATTTACAGGTTGATATGTAGATGATTCAAGAATATTAATGTAGGTTAGCACCCTAATATTCTTTTAAGAAAGGAAATTAAAAATCTGAAGTGAAAAAATGAAACTCCCAAGTAAACATAACAAATAAGTGACATTCAAGACTAGTACAAAATACATATTTTTCCTGACTCCCAGTCCAGTGCTCACTCCACTACAAATATAACACTTGAAGAGCTAGGTAAACTGTTTCAAAAATAAAGCTTAAAATAAATAGAAAGAGGCTAATTATAAAAAAGAAAGCTTGAAAAATGATGATGATAATGCTACAAATAAAAGTGAAAATATATGAGGCTTAAAATGTGTCAAGTATAGAGTACTTGCCTGAGATGAACTCATTTAATTTCTCCAAAGCTCTGTGACATAAGTATGGTTATTATCCCCATTGCACAGATGAGAAAATAGGCACAGTGTAGTTTGTAGCATGCCTCTGCCTTCCAAGCAGGACTTCCCAGGCAGTGCTTGTGATAAAGAACCCACTTGCCAATGCAGGAGACAAGAGAGATGTGGGTTCAGTTCCTGGGTTGAGAAGGTCCTGTGGAGCAGCACAGCAAACCACTCCAGTATTCTTGCCTGGAGAATCCCACGGACATAGAGTTGCAGAGTTGGACATGACTAAAGCAACTTAGCATGAATGCACATGTCCTCCAAGTTGATGATGCCCTTAACCATTATAATTTACAACAATCTCCTGATGAAGAATTGGTTACCTCTAATCTGGAAATGATTTTCATCTATCAAAATAAAACTTCAGAAAGCTACCATCAGGATCACTAGGTAATAGAAAGATGGAACTTAAAAAGCAAAGGAAAAAATGAATACTTGATTGAACTTTTAGGACGGTTACAAAAAACAACTCATTACAGTAAAAATGTATAGAGAGATCAGAAAAATATCAGGAGACTCTAAATGAAAATTGACTAATAAAATTTTAACATGTCTTAATTGAATTTTCATATTCTTTTCCTATAATCCCTAGATTTTTTTTTTAAGCCTACCATGTGTTAGAGGCTTCCCTACTGGTTCAGTGTTAAAGAACCCACCTGCCCATGCAGGAGATGCAGGTTTGATCCCTCAGTCAGGGAGATACCCTGGAGAAACAAATGGCAACCCATTCCAGTATTCTTGCCTGGGAAATCCCATGGACAGAGCAGCCTAGCAGGCTACAGTCCATGGGGCTGCAAAAGAGTTGGACACGACTTAGCAACTAGACAACAACAACCATGTGTTAAATTTCACATACATATGATATAGCGTTCCAGGGTCAGATGATATTTCAGGTGTTCATTACAATCTACTTACAATTTGTTTAAAGCTTCGAAGTTGCAAAAATATATACTTTTAGAAAGATTTTAAGTCGGTTGGTAAGAGGCAGGCACACAAGAATCGTAGTTTCTGCTATGCATGGTTTTTTCTTCTTCCACAGGTTTGTTTGTAAACAGCATAACAACTTGATGTTAAACACTGGTGCTGGGCAGGCTTTGTTAGGCTGTTCTTTTCCAATTTAAACAAAACATAAAACAGAGGAGATATTTATCTTTACAGAGTGGCTCCCACCATTGGGACACCACCTTATTCTGTTACTATCCAGGAGTTATAGATGTAGGCAAAAATATATAGCAGGGCATGGACAGAATATTTCAGTGAAAAGAATTAATTACCCAAGGAGTCAAAGATTGTGTGGAGTAGAATGAGAGATTTTGGGAAACCTTCCTATAAATACAATGCTGAGAAACACCCTCCATGTTGAGAGGCTTGTCCATATTATATTTTACCTAATCTTTGGCTGAAGCCATATTCAAGCAATGTTACCTTTTTATCCCTTAAATGTTCTGATATCATGTTAGCTTTAGCTAAATATCAAATTTTTGGGTCCAGAAAAAATATCCCTACAGTATGCCTGTCCTTGATTTCTCCATTACAGATGGGAGTTTAATTCTTTTATAAATTTGTATTAAATTTTATCAGAGTAAAAATTACTTTTCGAAACAGACAGTGACATGCCTTTCAAAATACTGTTTTGGCTTAGAACTGTCATTCTTTAAGCTTAATGGCTGCAGCCCCAGGGCTGAAAAGTTACACTAGTATTACAGCTGTTCAGTGTAACATTCAAATAATGTTTGCTATTGATTTAGAAGATTCAAACAGCTTGGATTCTGTTCCCTTTCATTTACATCCTTAGCATCAAAGTCACAGAGCATTAGGGTAGTATAGTAAAGCAGTTAGAAAATAATTAACACTGCTGACACTAAGATCTAGTTGTTCATTACTATGACTGAGCAAAATTTGTATGTTCACCACTCATCAGTAAACAGGAGAATGCCACTTGTAAACCCGAGAGAACAATGAATTATGAAATTTTCTGACAGTTCATTCATATGGAAAAGACCTCAGCCAAGACAGAAAAGCAATGCACTCCCTGTTGACTCAGGCCTCTTTTGTAAAGGGCTTAACCTCGTGCTACTTAATAAAATTCCACACTGATATGGGTCAGTATACCTTGCAATGAAGCCTGAAGGGACCACTTCTGAAGGCACTGTGGTTTAGAGAAGAAAATACAGGAGTTTGAAAAAAAAAAAAATCTAAATCAGCAGCTGACATAGTCTATGACCTTGAGCCAGTTGCTTAACCTCCTTGGGCTTGAGTTGCTACATCTGAGAGCAGGAATAACACTTTAATAGAAGCATAAAAAAAGAGCCCACTTCTTTCTATTTCACAAAAATTGGAGTAGGGATTAATGAGATAATATGTGTAAAGCAATTTGATCTCCTGAGGGAGAGGCATTAAAATACATAATATCAAGCATTACTACTAATAATTATTCCAGTTGACCTATGTGTAAAGGGTAGAAGAGTCTGACTTTTCAAGTAGGATAATTACACGGGGAACAGGTTTATTTATTTATTTATCTGCTCTCCCCAAAGAGCCAGAAGTTAATTGTATTTCGAACCTAGAAGACAAGATTGTGACTTAGGTATGGTAAATGGTTCACTAGAGCAGCTACTGAAAAGATAGTAATAATGTGGCTCATCTTACTCTTTGGGATGGAATGTTGGGAGTTAATATGTAAGCAAGGGAAACTTTCAAGCAATGAATCATTATCTGTTAGGAAATATTTATTCCCCCAGAAAGAAGTGTTAACAAGCATATTCCACCACCCTCTATCATAAGGCTATTTCATGACCTTGGCTATTTACTATTAAATGTGAAAATGTTTAAAATAAGAATTTACTTTTAATATAGTCTGCCAATAGCCAGAATCACTTTAGCAATGAGATGCATGTTATTTAGTCACTCAGTCATGTCTGACTCTTTGCAACCCCACGGGCTATAGCCCTCCAGACTCCTCTGTCCATGGGATTTTTTTTTTTTAAGGACACTGGAATGTGGTGCCATTTCCTTCTCCAGGGGATCTTCCTGACTCAGGGATCAAACCTGTGTCTCCTGAGTTGTCAGGCAGGTTCTGTACCACTGAGCCACCTGAGAAGTCTAAAATGAGACGCATCAGTTCAGTTCAGTCACTCAGTCGTGCCCGACTCTTTGCGACCCCATTAATCTTAGCACGACAGGCCTCCCTGTCCATCACCAACTCCTGGAGTTTACTCAAACTCAAGCCCATCGAGTCGGTGATGCCATCCAGTCATCTCATCCTCTGTCGTCCCCTTCTCCTCCTGCCCCCAATCCCTCCCAGCATCAAGGTCTTTTCCAGTGAGTCAACTCTTCACACGATGTGGCCAAAGTATTGGAGTTTCAGCTTCAGCATCAGTCCTTCCAATGAACACCAAGGACTGACCTCCTTTAGGATGGACTGGTTGGATCTCCTTGCAGTCCAAGGGACTCTCAAAAGTCTTCTCCAACACTAAAATGAGACTCATAGGCAGGGACAAAGTCAAGAATTTTTTTTTTTTAAGTCGACATTAATTGGCATATTGACTTTAGTCAAATACATTTATTAATCATGGAATATATATCTACATATCTAGTTTAAATCACTATGTAAGATTTCAGAGATATAGAAGGAGATCTAACTTTTCAGAGTTCTGGGAGAGAGTAGTCAAGACCTTACACAGGTGGTAGCAGTCGAATCGTGGTGTGATAGATATGGCTGAGGTTCATTTGAGCCACAAATTCAGAAAGGAGAGGTCGGGTGTGGCTAGAGCATAAAGACCTTGCAGGGAAAAGGCAGACACAAGGCTCAAGTGACACCAAGGGCCAGGTGCTATCATTCAGGACGGCTCTGCGGAAGGATCGGAATACTACCTGGCAAACTTGTGATTCTCAAGAGGATGTGACACATCACACTAAGAGCAGGCCAACCTCTTCCCTGCTGTAACCCATTCTCAACTCACAGTCTCTGCCACAAATGTTAATTCAGGGACAGTTTGTAATATCATTAAGTGTACCCAAAAAGACAATAGGAACCATTGAAGATTTTAAGCAGACAAATCACTTGCCAGATCTGTGTTTCACCCTGTATATTTCTATAATTAAATACACAAGAAGAATACTGTTTGCATAGTTGTATCCCTCCAAAAGCAGAGGGTACCCCTTTACAACTGTGTCATCTGGACTGGTCTCCACTGCTTCTCAAAATTTTTACATGTGCTGTCTTTTATATCCTCCATATACTTGACCTAATAAAGATTCAATATATGTGCACCATGGGGCTTCCCTTGTGGCTCAGCTGGTAAAAAATCTGCCTACAATGCAGGAGACCTGGGTTCGATCCCTGGGTTAGGAAGATCCCCTAGAGAAGGGAAAGGCTACCCACTCCAGTATTCTGGCCTGGAGAATTCCATGGACTGTATAGCCCATGGGGTCACAAAGAGTCGGGACATGACTGAGCAACTTTCACTTTCATATGTGCACCATTTGAAAAAATAATTACAGTAAATATGCCAAGTGGCTCAGTCAGTAAAGAATTTGCCTGCAATGCAGGAGACCTGGGTTTGATCCTTGGATCCGGAAGATCCCCTGGAGAAGGAAATGGCAACCTACTGCAGTATTCTTGCCTGGGAAATCCCATATAGAGAAGAGCCTGGCAGACTAACAGTCCAGGGGGTAACAAAGAATTGGATATGACTTAGCAATAAAACCACCAGACATTAAAAAATGATCTAAATAAACTTTGTGTCCAGAAATTCTAAAATTTCAAAGAAATTTTCCAGGCTACAATCTCTGGCTTGTATATCACAACTGAAATCATTAACAGTTATCAATCACTTGGCACATTTATCTTCTTTACTTAGTTTATTGAATACAGAGGGAAAAGAATAAGAATGAAAATTTGAGGCTGAAGATCCTATTTCTAGTCTCAGCAAAGGAACTTACTAGCCGTGTTACAGTGACACTGTTAGTTGAGATCATAGTGCCTGCCTGGGCTAACTTTTACAGGTTTTACCAGTATCAAGTAACACAATGAATATGAAAGTCCTTTGACAACATGTAAGCATAGCAGACAAAAAGATCTGCCACACAAGGCTTAACTGGACCCCCAAGTTTGAAGAAGAGACAGAAAGGGGCAAACGTTCAGAAAACTGTGAGAGGGGTCAGATCCTAGAAAGGGCCATGAACTTTGGGTCTCAAAAGTGAACTACTTATTTTGGAAATTCCTTCAGAAGTTCAGATGAAAATTACTATCAAGTCTTTCAGAAGTACAGCTGAAAATTACTCTCTTGTAGAACAATGTGATGGAGTTTCACAAAAGATACATTTTCAAACATATAAATTCATATCAAAAAAGGATATGCAAATGAGTCTTTATAAAATACATTTTGTAAGTAAGACTATTAGAGATGAAACCAGGATAAGTCACAGAAATTAAAAAATACCTTTCTTTGTACTATTTTCATTAACAGTGATCTCTGTTGGCCTTCTTTTATTTATCTCTGTAATCCTAAAACATACAGTACCTGGATCTTGGTAGTTATGTAATTAATTTTAAGTAAGTTAATACTAAAGACAGTCTTCTGACACAGGCATAAACTGTCGCAAATACTAAGTGACCTAAACAAAAGAATCCAATTTTTCCATTTATTCCTAAGTACACCAACCTACTATCTGGACAAAAACTGTGGTATACCATTTTCAATAAGAATTTTTAAATAAACATGAATGACATTAGGCTTAGTTTATGTGACTGTTTAAAACAGAGATAAAGTGAACAAGCACCGCTTTTTCAAAGCTATTTCATACCTTAAAAAACTGATTTTTGGCATCTTTCTAGAAAAAAGAACATGCTATATGTATATGACAGAAAATTTAAGAGTTCAAGATTTCCCAATTAAGCCCTTTAAAGAGCACTATGGGTGGAGGGGGAAGTGTAATAATTGTCCATTGTCCACCACGTGGTCAAGAAAATGCCTAAAGGGAACAAACAATGATTTTTTTTTTTTAAAGTTTCTTGCAACAGACCAAAGATAATCTAGGACATAGAAAACAATTGTTTCCAAATTAGTTTGCTCCTAAATACATATTTAAAAACCCTGAGAAGTGAATCAGTTAAGATAGAAATTTTAATTAAGTGGGAAAAATATACAAGTACCTAATTCCATAGAAAGCACTGTGTCTTCTACTGGAAACAGAATGAAGAAAACTACACAGATATTTCCTTCAAGTACTTGAATCAGGTAAATTATTTTCATACAGGTAAACAAACTGCTATAATGAGACAGACTCTATTATACTATTGTTATTGTTTAGTCAATAAGTCATGTCAGACTCCTTGTAACTCCATGGACCATAGCCTGACAGGTTCCTCTGTCCCTGGGATTTCCCAGACAAGAATACCGGAGTGGGTTACCATGCCCTCCTCCAGGGGATCTTCTTGCCCCAGGGATCGAACTTGCATCACCTGCATTGCAGGCAGATTCTTTACCACTGAGGTAGAAAATATGATGGACCCTCAGAAAGAAGAAAAAGCTTCCTTCTTAACCTAATTTCTGCATGTTGAATTTGTTTTCTGTTCTAAATACTCACTTTACACTTTATTCCTAAACAATCTTGTCCATTCATGTACTTTTAAATAACATTTATAATCCCACAATTCCCAGATTTCTCCTTCCAGCCAAGACTTCTCCACTGAGCTTCAGACTTGTATAGTGAACACTCAATTTAATGTCTTCACTTGAATATCCCACAGGCATATCAAATCAAATGTCTTTATCAGTCATGGTCCTTAGTTGCAAGCAACAGAAACTGACTCTGGCTGAAAAATCAAAAAGGAATCTCAAAAAAAGGATATTGAGAGGTTCACAGAATAGTTGGAAAACCAGGTTCAAGGCTAAATTTCTAGGGAAGATAATGGTAATCATGAAACAGAGCCAGCCTGTTGAGAAAACTACCACAGCCACTCCTGTTATTAAATTCGGGAAGCCATTGTTTGCATGATTGCCACAAACCTGTTTTCCACAACTGACCACCAGCACTGAATCACCTAACCCACAAGATGATCTTGCTATTCCTGCCCCCACCCTGATAGCTGGAGCTAATGAGATCCATTAGCAGAATGGACCTCAAAAGCCAGTCAGATCCTTGTATGAGCTTATGTGATTCACGGACATAACATCATGCCGCAAAGAAGGCTGGGAAGGATAATTTTTGGCTTCTGTCTTGGGAAGGCATAGAGCAGAAAACCTTCTCACATGTAGCAATGGTGCTGAGTACTCAGAGACATGACATGTTGTATACCACAGTATCCAGAACAGAAGTCTTCATTTCCCACCCCTCCCCCACAAATCACTCCACTTTTAGTCTTTAATGTTTTACACAATGGCATTTCCATCGACTCAGTTGCTCTTGTCAGAACTTAAACATTTCCCTTTAAACTCCCTTCTTTACAACCACATCTAATTCACCACCAAATTTTGTCCATCCAGCTGATAAATCTTAATTCCTCCACTTCTCTAGACTTCTATGGTTTCTATTTGTCTAGATCAGAAGTCAGCAAGCTGTTTTGTAAAAGCCCATATACTAAGTATTTTAGGTTTTGTGGGCTATGTACAACCTGTCACATATTCTTTTTTACAACCTTTAAAAATGTTAAGACCATTTCTAGCTTATGAGCCATAGGAAGCATGTCACAGGTAGGTTTGAATCCACAGACCATAGTTTACTGACTTTTGGTCTAATCCAGGCTACTATCAACTAATTTCTAGACGTACACTAAAAGTTTAACATTAATTTCTGCTTCTTTATCCATATTCAGTTCACTCACAGAGAACAGTCCATTTGCAGAGAACAACATGAGTGGTATTTTGAAACCATAAATCTGATAGTGCCACTTTGCTACCTAAAGACTTTTACTGGTTGCTCATTGCACTTAGCATAAAAACAGAACTGTTAAGTGGCCTTCAAGGCCCATAACCATCTGGGCCCTGCCAACCTCTTCACATTTACTGCACCTTCGTAACATTCCAGCTGTATCTGCCTTACTGCATTTCCCTGAATGGTAACTTTCAGGGACTGTGCTCAGGCTCTACACTGCCTGGAATGATCATCTTGCCTTTGCTTAATCTACATCTGAAGGCTCAGGGTCCCTTCCACTGGGGTGTCTTTGACCATGCTCCCCATAAATTAGGTTCCTATTACTTCTCTATTAGAGCACTCCTTGCTTTTTCTGCATATCACGTATCTCTATCTGCAGTTATATAATTGTTTGATTCTTTACGGTGGTCTCTTCCTTTAGAAGGTAAATTACTTCATTGCTAGAATGAAGTAATATAAAATACTTTTTATAATGAAGTATTTATAAAATACTTCATTCACACTGAGCATCTTCTCACATATTTGGTGAATGAAGAAATAAATGAATATATAAATTCAACTGGAAATATTCAAGAAAATGTTCATGGGGCTAGTGAATTTTGCAAAAAGACTTGAAGAAAGTGAAAACTTCAAGAAGGAAAATTAGTAAAGTTCAAATGGAAAAATCTAGGGCATATATAAGAAAGAGTGAGTTATACTGTGTACTGAGTTATATGGAATATAAAAGGTACATAATGGCATCACCCTAAACAAAGTAGGTTGAAAGCAAATTATTGAAGGTCTTATATGCTGAGATAAGGAGTATATTTTATGCTAATACCCTAATAGGGTATTCCCATATGACGTCTCCAGAGTCTTTACTGTGTTTAAACCATTATAATTCTCTAAGGAGGGGGGAGGGGTCACTTCCCAGTGGCACTAGTGGTAAAGAATCCGCCTGTCTATGCAGGAGACACAAGAGACTTGGGTTCAATCCCTGGGTTGCAAAGATCCCCTGGAGTAGGAAGTAGAAGTATTCTTGCCTGGAAAATGTCTGGAGGGCTACAGTCCATGAGGCCGCAGAGTTGGAGCGACTGAGAAACTATCAAAGGCAGAGCTGAGGTAGAAAGATTCGAAGGTGGCCCTATGATCCTCACCTCCTGGCACTCAAATCCTTGTGTAAGTTCCTCCGCTTAAGTGTAGGTAATGCATGTCACTCGCTTCCAACAAATAGAATGTAAAAAACTGATATGAAGTGACTTGCAAGGTTGCTCTATAAATATAAGTCTCCCATTGCTTGCTTTTTATAAAGCCAGTTGACCATGTTAGGAAGACTTATGTGGCAAGTTTTGAAAATGGCCCCTGGAAACAGTCAGCAAGAAACTGAAGCCCTCCATCCAACAGGTCAGAAAGCCTACATTCTGACAACCACTTGGAAACAGATTGTTCCCCAGGAGATCAATGAGATGATATCACAGTCCTGAGTGATACCATGAATTGCAGTTTTGTAGGAGACTTAGCTGAACTATGCCCAGATTCCTGATCCACAGAAACTGAGATAATAAATGTATACTGTTTTAGGCTTCAAAGTTTGCTTAAATATTGTTATGCAGCAATGGATACTTAGTACATGGTGCCTGAGATAAATTTTGACTTCTCAAAAAATTCATGATGAAGTTCTAATATCCAGTGCCTCAAAATGTAACCATATTTTGGAGACACAATCTTTATAGGAGTAATTAAGTTACAAGGAGGTCATTAGAGTGGACCCTGACTCAATATGACTTGTGTTTTAATAAGAAAAGGAACCTTGGGCTAAGACATAATAAGGTGGGAAGATAAAGTAAACACAAAAGGAGAAGGCAGTCACCTACAAGACAAGGAAAAGGGCCTCAGCAGGAGCCAGCCCTGCCAACACTTGAGCTTAGACTTTTAGCAACTAGAACTATGAGAAGGTAAATTTGTGCTGTTTATGTCACCTGGTTTGTGGTACTTTGTTACTGAAGCCCCAACAGGGGTTATGCTTGGTAGCATCTTCTATTACCCCTTGTAAGACTACTAGTAATGTGAGGAACCCAGTTTGAGATGCTGCTGTGGGGAATGGAGGTAATGAATTGTTGACGAGGCCATTAAAGCTAGTTAAGCAATTTTCCCTGTATCCTTTTTTCCCCTCAGTAAAGATATAATAGAGGTTTCCCTGGTGGCTCAGCAGTAAAGAATCTGCCTGCCAATGCAGGAGACATGGTTTCGATCCCTGGGTCAAGAAGATTCCCCTGAGAAGGAAATGGCAACCCACTCCTATGTTCTTGCCTGGAGAATCTCATGGACAGAGGAGCCTGGTGGGCTGCAGTTCATGGGGTTGCAAAGTTGGATACAACTTAGAGACTAAAGAACAAAAACAAAGATATAATAATTATCCTCAAAAAGATATAATATTCCCCAATAAGGATATAATACTTTTTTTCACTCTACTTTTCTCACTGGGTCTTTATTTCCTTTGAAGGATTTGCCATTACTCATTTCCTCAGAGCTGCATTCAACATCAAGTCACTTTCTAAAGTTACTTCCATATCCATTTCATAAAGGGTAATTCTTTAAAAACTGTAAGAACTTAGTTTAAATATTCCAAGATAGAATAGTGAAGTAAAGCCATTTTAAACACTTAAGAACACTGCTTTCTTCACAGAGGAAACCTGTACATGCATATAAAATCAGAATGTGATTTTTTTAAATGCACTGAACTCAAGAGATTATTTACTGGACTTGGTAATATCACTCAGTTGTCTGATGTTTGGAGAAATTTGTTTGAAATTATTGCAAATGTCTTTTGTTTCCCCTTCATTTGGTTCAGATCAAGGTTGTGTATTCTCCTATGTATAATAAATGTCAAAGTGCCTGTGAGTGGTTTTAGACAATTAATGTGGTTTTCAAATACTAATTGCTAAGTTTTGGTTGCAAAGTCAGATTTCTGAGACAAGCTTCTTAGCTTTGATCACATATTTTTAGTTCGGTGTTTGGAATGACTTGAGAAGTAGTCACTGCTTACTGGGGGCTCCTTTCCAACTCTCTGACAGTCCTCCCCTCCCTCCTTCATGATTTAGTTCTTCCTGTGAACCTCCTATATCAGTCTCATGGTGTCCTTTCATTGACCTCTGATTGGTCCCTAAACTTGGTTATCTACAGGTATCAATTCACAGGTTACTGTGCTGAGTCAAGGTATCATTAAATCAATGAAAGACACCCTCTCTTTCTTTGCTTGGGAAGAAATCCATCTCCATCCTAGAGAAAAAGATTGTACTCTATGACAAATTCCTCACCCTTTATTAAGTTTTTAATTATTCAAATAAGGTTTCATTATTCATCACTTCCCTGAAAGAACTCTCCCCAGGCACCAATGATCTCCTAATTGCCAAATCCAACAGATTCCTCTCAGTATCCATTGTATTTGGTGTCTGAGCCATTTGCATTTCTGAGCTTCCCTTTCTTTGGCTTAGTGACATTACTGACTTAGTTCTCCTTTTATCTTTTTAAACCTTCTCAATATCCATGGTAAGATTCTCCTCCTCAGCATATTCTTTATTAATGTGCCTTAGATTTCCCTTCCTAAGAACTCAATATATTCCACATGCTCTTGTAAGATTCTCATTTAATTCCATTTATCCAAAGACAGCTATATGATAATTATAAGATAACTCCAAAATTTTATCTTAGACTACTGAGATCTAGACCTGTATAGGCCCAGGAAACACAGACTCTTCATCTCCAAAACAAAACTCATCAACTAAGCTTCCCCTCCCTACTTGCCATCAAGCCTGTTATTTCTCCTACACTTATTATCTTGTCATTCAATTAATTATTCCAATATTCTTTAGGACCAAGGAGACATTCTATATCAAACTCTCTGCATCTAATTAATCACCTTCATAATTTTCTTATCCCGTTTTCACTCTCCACTGCTTACTACCCTAGCTCAATTCCTCATTATCACAACCTGGATTACAGCAATCATTTTCTTCTAATATTTATTTGCATTTATTTGCAATTATTTCTTTTGCATCCAGTATTGGACCACTTTGATTCATCTTGTATACTACTGCCAAATAACCTTTCTAAAATGTAATGCCTATCCTATTATATTATTATTCACATATTACCTATGTAATATTACCTAAAGAACTATTTACATTATACCTTATATATTATTACCTAAAGGACTATTTACATTATAATAGAACATCATTTATGACCTGGCCCTTGCCTTCTGTTCTGGCCCTATCTTCCCCCACTCCTCCCAACATCTTTATTCCCATATTCTCTACCCTCCAGCCATTCAAACTTCTCATTTTCTTTTTCCATATTTTCTCATACCCATGTTTACCCATCTTTACCTCCTGGAAATCCCCTCTCCTAGACATGTCCACCTTTCTATATTACGCGTCTGAAAAACTGCTCATCATTGTTCATGACTCTGCTCAAGGAGTTGCTCTTTTTTGACTGGTTTCTGAAAGCATTAGGTAAAATTGATGCTTTTTCTTTGGGACCCACTGAATATTTTCACCACCTTATTTTACCATGCTTCACTTTATTGTGCTTCCCAGATACTGTGTTTTCCATAAATTGAAGGTTGGGGGCAACTCTGCACTGAACAAGCCAATTGTCAGCATTTTTCCAACAGCATTCATAACAGCATTTACAGATAAACTTCATATTCATGACACATTTTAGCAATTCTTGGAATGTTTCAAGCTTTTCATAATTACATTTGTTATGGTGGTCTTTGATATTCTTACTATGATTTGCTAAAGGCATAAACAACAGTATTTACAGCAATAAAGTTTTTAATTAAGGTATGTACATTTTTTTTAGACATACTACTGTTGCACACTATTTAATAGACTACAGTATAAATGTAACTTTGGGGAAATCAAAACTTTTGTGTGCTAAATTATCATATTAATCTTATTGCAGCAACACCTGCAATATCTCTAAGGTATGTCTGTATAACACAATCACACTAAATTCTCCAGCTAAAGGTGTGGTCCATGGATAAGCATGACCTGCGAGAGCACTAAAAATCTAATTTATCCCTATATAGTAAATCCCCAGTCTCTGACAGAGAGAACTTAGGAGTTGGGACTTTAACAAGCTCACCAAACCATTCTTGTGCTCACCAAAGTTTGATGCATTGCTCTGCAAATTTATTTGTTGCTAGAGGTTTAAAAACTAGAGATTTAATATAACAGGGGGTTATATGCTGTTAATATGATCTAAAAGATGAGTGGGGCCATTGGAAGACCCAGTGGGAGAACTACTCTCTAAGCAAGAAACCAAAGTTATACAGAGAAGGAAATAATAGGCTGAGGTATATGATGTGACTCAGTTCCTCTCTCCCTGACAAAATTAAGAGTGAAATCCTTCTGTGTGTGCACACTGAACAGACAGTATGCCAAGCAGGTTGCTGGGAGGCCTCTGTTCTTTCAAAGAAAATAAAACAATTTCAGCCCAAGCTGCTGGAGGTGGGACCACTGCCAACAGAGGATCAAGAGAGCCATTAGCCCAAGATAGAGCTAAAAGTGCCTTCCAGGCCTTTTCCGAAACCCACGCACACCCAGTGGAGTATGGGAAAAAGAAGATATCTACTCTCAAATACCTGTTTCTTGAAAAGAGAATTCTTAATTGTGTACTACAACCTTGTATAGCAATACTTGTCAAGATCTTCCCAATAGTGTGAGAGAAAGGAGTGACAGGAAGAGGCAGATAAAGAGTCAGTAAAGTGGTACAGGAAATTTCCACAAAACCAACTGCCTAAGGAAATTCATGAGAGGTGACAATAAAAGTACATTTAAAGGTATATTCCACTGTAATAAATGTAAAGTCTTTAAAGATAAGAATGATGACTTTTCATCTCCAATAAGGAACATACTTCCTGGCATATAATAAGCATTCAATGAAAACATGTTAAATGAATAGTGAGAAAGATTTTTCTACCAGCATGAATCATGAAACTATCAATTTTTAGGCATAAATTTGTTTGTATAGAGAGGATAATCTCTTAGCTAATTTGAATATTGCTTTTTAGAATCTACACACCATGCCCTGCTTAATTGAATTATTTCTTGCTATGTTAAAGACTCATTCAACATCACTCCTGGCAATGCTATGTTTTTAAACACCAAATGGGCAAACTGGAAACATAACTGTCTGCAAATACATATGAGTGCTGGCCTAGATACTGGGTAGTCACGTACAGCCTTCTTATATTTATTATGTTCAATACTCTGAAATGTATCTATCCATGCATGAAACCACCTATGCAAAATAATTCAATTATTGAACACATAATAATAAAGAAATGCATAATTTTTTAAAATGCATACAATTTAAAAGCTACTGTCAATACTGCATTTCTAATTTAAAGTGATAGCTTATTCTGCTATAACTTAAAAATATATAGTTTAGCAAGTATAATCCATTTTCTCCTATAAGATCCATCCATGGACATTTATGCTTTGATCTAGTTACAACAAACCTAGGCATTATACTGTGGTGAGTCATGGAAATAAAATTCTCTATAAATTATCTACTTACAAATTTAACACTTTTAGTGATAAACATAGATATTCACATTTTCTCTGTTCTATTTATATAATCATTTTTAAAATTAATACCAATCTTAGTTGTCCCTTTTACCTTTCTACTCATCTCATAATTCCTTGGCTCACAAAGGTTCAAAAGTATTGTTTTTTGTTTTTGTTTTTGGTATCAGCCATGCTATCAGAAATGTTCTGGCTCTTTCATTAGATGTTTGTGCCAATGATGGAACAAGTATTTTTATGACTGTTGAGCACTAAGAGCCATGAAAGCGGTGAACAAAATGACAAAGTTGTAAAACTATGAGACATTTAAGTCAGCGAGGTAATTAAATATCTTTATTAAGCATGAAAATATTGAGAGAAAAAACTTAGATAAAACTTAACTGATAAGCTCTTCAAAGACACTGACTTCACCTCCACAAAAAGTATGTTTTTGTGTATATATTTTGCATTTATATATACATATAAACATGTACATTTACACATACAGTGTATACATCTTCCATTATGACTGATACCTTGTCTTTGAATTCTGCCTTTGCCTGTATATTTGTCTGGATTCCTCTAGAATAGGGAATAACGAGAATGGTGTTTTCCATTTTATTATTTCAGGTATCCTGAAAAGTGCCTGACATTTTACAATCACCTAACAAATATTCAAATAATTAATTTATTAGTTGTTGTTGTTTAGTCACTAAGTCATATCCAATTCTTTGCAACCCATGGACAATAGCCCACCAGGCTCCTCACCTATGGGATTTCCCGGGCAAGAATACTGGAGTGGGTTGCCATATCCATCTCCAGGAGATCTTTCCAACCCAGACTGAACCCTCCATCTCCTGCATTGGCAGGCTGGGTTCTTTACCACTGAGCCACCAAAGAAGTCCTTAATTTATTAGATTTAAGATAAAACATTATTATATTTTTGACATAAATCTACATCTATATTACAGATGGTATGTTGGTTTTAAGTCAGAACTGTGATATAATTATGTGTTGGTTTTAAGTCAGAACTGTGATACAATTATGTGTTGGTTTTAAGTCAGAATTGTGATACACTTTACTATAGTTGAATGTGGTAAATACACATATATGTGCATATATATACATATATGTAGTGCAGTCTTGAATATTGAATGAGTTCAGATAAAAAAAGGCCAGATTCATAAAAACTAGATTATTGGAAAGATAATTACTTTAAAATAACAGTTTACAAACCATAACATATACTTTTATGATGTACTTTTGATAACTTTCTGATAAATACTTTATCTCTTAATTATAACATGATGTCTATAGGAAAATAGAACCAGTTTTATGGTGATGCACTTGAGGTACAGTTTATTAAAAATAATTGTGAAAAAATGTGGCAATTGGATAATTTATGTTGAATCAGTAAAAGCTAACCAAATTTAATTCATTAAAAATAGTCATTTATTTTGTTGTGGTGAACAGGGATCTATATCAAACATCATCCTATTGTGTTAATACAAAAATGATTTACTTGAAAACAGTGATCATTTCATTCCCAAATTCATTTTGTAATTGTATTTCTAATAAGCAAAGTGGAAGGAACTATATGGTGCTTGATAAAGAGTGTTCCAGGCTAAAGATGAGTGATGCTATTGACTGACTCAAACCACTGAAACGCCCAGGCTCACATCAGGAATTTGATGCATGCAGAAGAAATACACATTTCTTTGTAACATTCAGATTAATCATACCAAAGCCTTGGAGGAGAAACTCATGATTTTGTCTGTCTAATGAGATCAGCACCCTAATCATTTAGGGAGGCTATCCCTTCATCCTACATGGAATTGGATTTAGAAATCCCATGCATTTGTAGACCACCCCATTGCTCAGTTAATTAATCTAGATGTAGACACTTGATCCAAATTGAATCTATCATATTTCATATTTTTGACAGTAGTAAATTTGTGTCCCACTCACCGAATAAATTAGAGCCCTCTGCTAGGGCTACTTTTTTAATGTTAGCACATTAAAAAAAGCAAAGTACATCCTAGGGTGACCCTATGTACTATTGTTGTTCCTAAATGAATGAGGAGACCACTGACGCAGAGAGAAACAACTTACCCAGAGATCATGTCTCTAGTAAGTGCTAGAGCTGAAATTCAAACAGACTCCAGAAACTGACAATTACCGTATTCTGCTGGCCCACAGGGCATTGTGGTCCTACTATAAACATATATATGCAGAGAATCTTTAATCCATCCTTTATTTCAGATTTCCAATCATGAAATAATATAACCCACACAGAACTCACAGGGTAACAGAAATTTGCAAATGAATTCTTTAGTCCCTGAGTATTTCTACCTGCAGAAATCCTAATACCAGACTCAATTTAATAGCATTACAAGGTGCTTTGGAAGAAGGCTCTTAGTGAGCAGCATATCTTGTGTTTCCAGTCTAATACTATCTTAACATCTAAAAATTCTTTGTCTCAGCCTTTATCATTTCCATTCTTCCAATTTAAGTCTGTAACTTCAACCTCAGTTGTCATTCCTTTGCTTGTTCTTTATAGTTTCTGTGTTACCCCTTTAAGCCTTGAAGGGTCACCAAAGAATGAATAGGATCTTTCTCAATTTTCCACTCAAGTTGTCTAAGAAAGAATTACACCTTTGCCATATATATATACAATGAAACTGCAGCAACGTGACACAACTGATGAGTGTCTTACTAAGAACTTTTTCCTTGTAATGAATTTTGCTGAAAAGTCTGTATATTTTTACCTCTTATAGGTTTTGACTAGCTTTTCTGAAATTGCCATATGGCTACACAGTGCTGGTATGGAATTTGAGGATTTATTAGGTACCAATCCTGATCTCAGTTTCAGGTAATCAGGAAACAGAGCAGTTATAGTTCAGCTATTATGAGGTAAGAAAGAAGCAATGGAAAAGTGGTCAGCAATTTTCTGGAATAAAATTCGGGAAATGAAAGAGATACAGAGCACTAAGAGTGACCAAAATTTCAGAGACCAGTTGTAAAAACACTCTCACTGTCAACCGGGTGGATGGCTAGTTAGTGCACACACACACACTTTACACCTGCCCCCACTCTAGCCTCACCGCCTAACAGAGCAAATTTATTCACACTGCCTATGTTGTCAACAATGACCTAAGTCAGTCATTGCTTCTCTGGAGAAATAATGAGATTAATAAGCAGTGAGAGGAAATTTTGGCAAGAACTGTGGTAATTCTAATATTTATAACAGAGTATGATTCTTATTGCTTCATGTTTAAAGAAAGCTGTACTAGAAGTAGTTTTATTTCCATTCCTGACTCATCACAAAGTTCTGGTTCCTTGTGATAAATTTGTTAACTCCACTATTTCATGATGTATTTTTTTCATCTCTAAAAATTTTGCTATATCTAAAAGTCCTTTTATAATTATTTACAGATATCTCCAATGATTAATACATCATGAATACATAGGATATTAATTTTAAAACACATTTATTTCCACTATAGCTAATTTTATCAATTACTTTTGGCTGACTGAAAAGGAAATTGCATTATGGCATCTATCTACATGCTGATTTATTTTTCTGACTACTAGTTACTCTGAGTATATTCACAGGACCTCATTTATTTTTGCATTTCCTTTTCAATTATCCATAAATGAACTGCCGTTTTGTAATATCAGAAATCTATTTAGTATTTGATCACCATGAGAAATGTATGCCATATGTAACTAGAGATGCCAATACATTTTATGTAATATTTTTCTATCAGTACTTTATTCATCCTCATCTCATAGTCTAAATAGTAAATAACCCACTATGATCTCTTGAGCACTTACACAATGTTGTCCATTCCCAAACCATAGTTATTGGTTCCATGACTCAATCCCAGAAGGAAAGAGAGCTTTAGCTGTAACATCAATTGGTAGCTTGCCTAATTTCAGTATCATACATAAAAGCCCATGTATTTCTTTACATGGAATAGCCTACACATCTAATCCTTAGAGAACTCCATAGCTGACACAGAATTAAAGCATTCTTTCTTCCAGTTTTATCATTGGAAAATACTCAGTGGGAACAATGGAAGACTTCTATATTTATGTTGAAGTGGGTTTCCTAGAAAGTATCCTCTGAGCACAGGAAGCTAATATTTGTTAAATAACCGCTGTGAGCCAGATACTGGAAAAAGTGTTTATAGGCATTTAATCCTTACTACAAGTCCTGAAGACAGAATAATTATTACTCACATTTGACATATGGAGAAATTGAAGAATACCGAGGTTATGTTACTTGCCCAATGTTACAATACTAGGACATGGTAAACTAGAACCCATGCAGTTTAACATCATAGTCTGTATGTTTTACAAAACAACTAGAGTTTTATAAACTTTGAACTTTAGTCTTAAAGAAATTAATTTTCATTTGCTTTTGGAATGGTGTTATAAAAGTGTTAGTATACTTAATTAATAGTTGAATGGTATGGCAGGCATTATTGTTTGTCTAACCACACATCTGTTTCTAGATATACATTTCTAACATGTCAGTCTTCACTATAGGGCCTGCCAAAGTTAATTACTTACCCCTTCTTCAGTTTTCCTTGCACAAAGAAAAAGCATAGGACATAAATTTGTCAATAATGTACAATCAGAAGCTACAATAAGCTTTTGAGAATGCTTTTACTATTTCTGATAAAAATGATAGAGAGGCAGGACTCTCAGAACAGTGGGGTGAGAAACCGAGCCAATTATCTCCACAAATAATATTGATGACACTTGACAAAATTGTCAAAAATGATTTAGATTCTCTGGAAATCAACCAAAGGCATGCAACAAATTGGAAGTCTTAATTCGAGAAATCTACTAAAACTCAGATAAAAACAAAACCAAACAAAACAATGGGACTCGGTGGTGTTAAAGCCTGAAATTGCTCCTATCCCAACTCCACCTCCAGCTCCACCAGTTCAGTAGTTTAACCAGAGTAAGACAACTGTGAAAACACCTCTGCTGCCAGAGAGCATGGTCTTGATTTGGAGCAAAGTCCATCCCTGCGGGCTGTGGAAACAATAATAATCTCAGTGAAAAAAGTTCAAGGGAAACTAGTCTCACAATAGTCAGAGGTTTGAATACCTGTTGTGTCAAGCAACAAACCAGCATACTAACCAGAAATTTAGTAATTATATCCAGAAAGTAAGACAACTACATTGAGTCTTGATATGCATTCACATATCTTTGGGGTTTGGAAAGCTGTACTTGTACCCAAGAGTGTGTACATGCTAAGGAGACATCAGGAGATGCCTACTTATCTTTTTGTCTATGATTAAATATAAGACCTACTAGAGAGAGCAGGCATGACACAGCCTAGAAAAAAGTAAAAGCTAGGGCACTCTTGTAAACTTTGCATGCATACTCTACTTCACACAGAAATCCACTGGCTAATGATGGAAGATTTACAGGCTTAAGGTTTATCTGACCAGTCAATGTCAATCACTGAACTATGTCAATTCATCTCTAGAATGTCAAGCTTAGAAATAAAAACATGAACAGTGACATCAGTGGCCAACGTCTGAGGAAGAGAAAGACTCTACAGAAGTAAAGTAACCAAGCAACTAACCCATTCCCCCCAAAATTTTTTTTAAATTAAAATATTAACAACCCCTGAGAAGAGGTGGTATCTTATCTAGGTTTGCTAAAATGTAGTATCCAAAAATGCAATGAAAAAAAAATATGAGACATTCAAAGAAACAGGAAAGTGTGATACATGCTCGGGAAAAAAAAAATAAGTCAAAAGACATTGTCTCTGAATGGGCCTGAATGCTTCACTTAGAAGATTTCAAAGCAGCTACTATAAATATGTTGAAAGTTATAAAACCATAATGGCAATGATGCATCAAATAAAGAATGCCAATATGAGTAGAAGCTATAAGAACTGATTGGAAAATCTTCAGTTGAGAAGCAGAATAATAAAAATGAAAAAAAAAAAAAATCAGAGATTCAAGAGCATAGGAGAACTGGCAGAAGAAATCGAACTTGAAAATAGGTTAGTAGAAATAATTTGAAAATCAGAAAATAAAATAATTTTTAAAAATTCAGAGCCTTAAAATCTGTGCAAGGTCATCAAACACATCAGTATGTGAAAAATGGGAGTCACAGAAGAAAGAGATAGAAGGGCCAGAAAGACTATTTGAAAAAATTATGTCCCAAAACTTCTCATATTTAATGAAAACTTACACATCCAAGAAGCTCAACAAACTCAGGTTTGGATAAATTTCAAAAGATCCATGCATACACACAAGAAATCCAGTTATTTAAGGTCAAAAACACAAAATAAAATCCTGAAAGATGAAAAGGGAAAATAATTGATCACACAGAAAGGAATTGCAGTAAGAGACATTGCCTTAGGAAAAAAGAGGTCAGAAAGTACAGTGATGACATAGTCAGTGGCTGAAGAGAAAAACAAAAACAGAATGCCTGTAAATTAAGAATTCCATATTAAGCAAGACTAGTCTTTAAAAATGAAATTGAAATAAAATTATCCATACAAAACTAAGAATCACTTGCTAGTAGACCTGACTTATAAAAAAAAAAAAAAATTAAAGAGATTCCTTCAGTCAGAAAGAAAATGGTATTATATAGTAACAAAGAAATTTTTTTTAAAAAAAACACTGGTAAAGATAACTACATAGTTAATATAAAATGCAATATATATGTATTTACTTTCCAGTCTCTTAATTTCTTTTAAATATATAAACAGTTATTTTACAAATGGTATTTTGGGTCGCTAAATATACAAACATAATGTATATGACAACAGAGGAAAGGAGAGAATATATAGCTGTGTTGCAGTAATATTTTATGTTTCACTGGAATTAAAATTCATTAAATAATAAAGTACTATTCCAAAGCAGAATGTAATGAAATAAAATTAATATTGCGACCCCCTACAGAAACCTCTAAGAAAGTAAATACGTTTACTAAAATAGTCAAAAATATATGTATATATTAGGCATATAGAAAACAAATGAGACATAATTATATCAATAATTACTATAAATATGAATGGATTAAATCTTCCACAAAAGACAGATTATCAGACAGGATAAAATAGGATAAGTAATGATATGAAATCTATAAGAGATGCTCTTCAAACTCTGACATAAGTAGGTTGAAAGAAAAGGAACAATAATGGTACATCATGCAAACAATAACTGCAAGAGATCTGGAGTGATTATACTAGTATCAGACATATAGATTTTAACACAGAGTTGTTTCCAGAGACAAAACAAAACTTTTATAAAAGAAGGATAATTAATCAGGAATAAAACAAACATACACACATCTCACAACACAATCCCAAAAAGGATAAAGCAAAAACTGACTAAATTCAAGAAAAACAATTTATAAGAACAGATGGAGATTTCAGTTTTCATTCTCAGTAACAGATAGAACAACTCAAAAGAAAACTGTAAAAGACATAGAAGACTTGAACAACATTATCAATAGGTCCTAACCTATGCATATTGAACATTTTCAGTTCAGTTCAGTCACTCAGTTGTGTCCAACACTTTGCGACACCATGGACTGCAGCAAGTCAGGCCTCCCTGTACATCACCAACTCCTGGAGTTTACTCAAATTCATGTCCATTGAGTTGGTGATGCCATCCAACCATCTCAACCTCTGTCATCCCCTTCTCCTCACACCTTCAATCCTTTCCAGCATCAGGGTCTTTTCCAGTGAGTCAGTTCTTCACATCAGGTGGCCAAAGTATTAGAGTTTCAGCTTCAGCATCAGTCCTTCCAATAGATATTCAGGCCTGATTTCCTTTAGGATGGACTGGTTGGGTCTCCTTGCAGTCCAAGGGACTCTCAAGAGTCTTCTCCAACACCACAGTTCAAAAGCATCAAATCTTTGGCTCTCAGCTTTCTTTACAGTCCATCTATCACATCCATACATGCCTACCAGAAAAACCATAGCTTTGACTATATGGACCTTTGTTGGCAAAACAATGTCTCTGCTTTTTAATATGCTGTCTAGGTTGGTCATAACTTTTCTTCCAAGGAGCAAGCATCTTTTAATTTCTTGGCTGCAATCGACATCTGCAGTGATTTTGGAGCCCAAAAAGATGAAGTCTGCCACTGTTTCCATTGTTTCCCCATCTATTTGGCAAGAAGTGATGGGACCAGATGCCATGATCATAGTTTTCTGAATGTTGAATTGGTTTTTTTTTTTTTTTTAATATTGAGTTTTAAGCCAACTTTTTCACTCTCCTCTTTCACTTTCATCAAGAGGCTCTTTAGTTCTTCTTCACTTTCTGACATAAGGGTGGTGTCATCTGCATATCTGAGGTTATTGATATTTCTCCAGGCAGTCTTGATTCCAGCTTGTGCTCCATCCAGCCCAGCATTTGTCATGATGTACTCTGCATATAAGTTAAATAAGCAGGGTGACAATATACAGCCTCGGCATACTCCTTTCCCTATTTGGAACCAGTCTGTTTTTTCACGTCCAGTTCTAACTGTTGCTTCTTGACCTGCTTACAGATTTCTCCGGAGGCAATTGAGATGTTCTGGTATTCCCATCTCTTTAAGAATTTTCCACAGTTTGCTGTGATCCATGCAGTCAAAGGCTTTGGCATAGTCAATAAAGCAGAAGTAGATGTTTTTCTGGACTCTTGCTTTTGTGATAACCCAACGGATGTTGGCAATTTGATTTCTGGTTCCTCTGCCTTTTTTAAATCTAGCTTGAACATCTGGAACTTCATGCTTCTCATACTGTTAAAGCCTGGCTTGGAGAATTTTGAGCATTACTTTACTAGCGTGTGAGATGAGTGCAATTCTGCAGTAGTTTGAGCATTCTTTGGCATTACCTTTCTTTGGGATTGGAATGAAAACTGACCATTTCCAGTCCTGTGGCCACTGCTGAGTTTTCCAAATTTGCTGGCATATTGAATGCACACTTTCACAGCATCATCTTTGAGGATTTGAAACAGCTCAACTGGAATTCCATCACCTCCACTAGCATTGTTCGTAGTGATACTTCTTAATGCCCACTCAACTTCACATTCCAGGATGTCTGGCTCTAGAGATTGAGTGACCACACCATCGTGGTCATCTGAGTCGTGAAGATCTTTTTGTATAATTCTTCTTTGTATTCTTGCCACCTCTTAATATATTCTGCTTCTGTTAGGTCCATATCATTTCTGTCCTTTATTGAGCCCATCTTTGCATGATATGTCCCCTTGGTATCTCTAACTTTCTTGAAGAGATCTCTAGTCTTTCCCATTCTATTGTTTTTCACTATTTCTTTCCTTTATTTCCTCATTGATCACTGAAAGGTTTTCTTATCTCTCCTTGCTATTCTTGGGAACTCTGCATTCAAATGGGTATATCTTTCCTTTTCTCCTTTGCCTTTTTAACACTTTACCAAACAACAAAATACACATCTTTCTGAGCACACAGAAACATCTCAAGGTCAGCAACATGTTAGGCTTAAATCAAATTCAAATAAATTTAAAAGGACTGAAATCATACAAAGTATATACTAAAACTATAATGTGAACGTATTAGATATCAACAGCAGAAAAACTGGGAATATCCACAAGTGCTAAGAAATTAAAGCACTTATAAACTGCCCTGGGATCAAGGAAATAAATTAAGAGAAATTAGAAAGTTTCTCAAGCTGAGTAAATATAAAGGCACCATATTATCAATTATCTTATGCAATTAAAGCTGTACTTAGAAGCTGGTATATTTAAATGTCTAGAAAAGAGAAAGATTAAAAATCAATAATGTGCTACCGTGAAAACAGTTTCTCAGTTCCTCAAAACTTTAAACAAAAGAGTTAAGATATAACCAAGGAACTCTACCCAGGAGAACTTATAATATGTTTACACAAAAACTTTAACATGAATGTTTATAGTGGCAATATTTACAATAGTCAAATGGTAGAAACAACCCCAATATCCAAATGATAGATGGATAAACAAAATGTGATGTATCTATACAGTGGAATATTATTCAGCCATACAAAGGAATGCAGTACAGATACCAGTGATAACATGGACAAATCTTGAAGATATTGTGCTAAATGAAAAAAGTCAGACACAAAAGGCCACATGCTATATAATTCCATTTATATGAAATGTTCACAATAAGAAAATCCACAGATAGTAGACTTGTGATTTTCCAGGACAATGTAGAGAAGGAAATTGGGTTTGACTGTGATTAGATTTGGAGCTTCATTTTGGGTGCTTCATTTGGTGCTTCATCTAATTCATTTGGTCTGGAATTAGATACCAGGGATCATTGCATATTATAGTGAATATGCTAAACCCACTGATTTATACACCTTAAATTAATAAATGTGGTTATATGATTTATATCAAGGAAAAAATCAGTCGTGTCCGACTCTTTGCAACCCTCAGACTGTAGCCCACTAAGCTCCTTAGTCCATGGGATTTTCCAGGCATGAATACTGGAGTGGGCTGCCATTTCCTTTTCTAACTAACATAATAATCTACTTTAAAAATGTAAAAAAGGGAAAACATATTAAACTAAAGCAAACAGAAGAAAATAATGATAGTGTAAACAATGAAATATAAAACAAAGGCAATTGAGGAAATCAATAATAACAAGAATTTTTAACTAACAAAAAATCTGACATATTTTTTGCTAGACAGATCAAGAAAATAAAGAAAAACAATCAAAACTAGCATTGAAAGAAGAGACATTAAAACACAACTCAAAAAAATTGAAAGGATTTTAAAGAATGCCATGAACAACTTTATGTGACAAATTAGACCATTTCAATGAACTAGATATACTCAAAGGTACACTTTATGAAAAATGACTCAAGAAGAAGCTTGACTAGAATAATGATATTTAATTATTACAAATCTTCCCATAAAGAAAAGCTAAGGGCCAAGTGGCTTGATCAAGTAATTCTGTCAAATTGTTAAAGAAGAAATAATATCAAACTGTTATAACATCTTCCAAAAAAAATATAGAGGAAGCAACAATTTTCAAATTCTTCTATGAATTCAGTGTTGCCCTTATGCCAAAAGCTGGCCAAAGAAAAAAGAAACTAGACATCAATATTCTTTATGAATATTGTCATCAAAATATATTCTTAGCAAAATACAGTAATATGTAAAATAGATTATATACTATGACTGCATGGAATTTACCTCTAGGATACAAGATTGGTTTAGCAAGTGAAAATCAATTAATTTAATATGCCATGCTAATAGAATTAAAAAACAAAATCATTCAATCATCTCAATAGATGAAGAAAAAAGTATTTTTTAAAGTGTAACAGTTTCATGATTTAAATTCTCAACAAATTATAAATAAAAAGAACATCCTCAACCTAAGGGCATCTATGGAAAGTTTATATTTATTATTCTATTTAAGAGTAGAAGTAGAAATGGAAATAACCAAAAGGAGTCTAAAAATAAACAATACCAAACAAGACAAGAACACAGTGGACAAGAAGTCCAATACTAAATTTTTTTTTTGTGCTAAAGATTATTGCCTCACAAGTCTTTTAGCATAATGGATACATTTGTGTGTGTCAGCTGTTAGCTTTACTAATATTTTGCAGTACTAATAATAAGTTGTGTTTCCATGTAAAAATGTGTCTATTGATAATTCATATTAGACCATGTACTTTACATTAAGTTTTGCTATTCAGAATATTTTTTCACTAAATTTACTACATTCTTTTGCTAGTTCCTATTAAATCCAGTGACTAAAGTTGGTAAAATATTGATCAGGATACCTGTGCAAAGCATGGTTGTAAAACCAAAGCAATCTAGGTCTGCAATATTAACAAAGACTGATTCAACCTGATATTGTAATACAGATAACCCTGGTTCTGAATCAAGATGTTTTTAATACCTATGTTACAAAGAGAGCTATCCACAGTTGCATCTTAAATATTTTCCCAAATGCTTAACATTATGACCAATGCAAATACTGATTTTATTCTCCCTGAAGCTATGTTTAGATAAACAAATAATTATTTCAATATCCAATAATATATTAAAATTTGGAAACACAGGCAATCTGCTGAGGTGAAATTGAAATAAACAGGCAATTTTTAAGTAGTTTAAGTAACATGATTTACATATGAAAATACACTCTAAAATTTCCTGAAAAGTCATTCAAATTTCAAGTCAGGACTTTAAAAACAGCAGACTTAAAAAATGCAATGTGTTTACTATGCAATTACAATAAATCAGCTTTTATATTCATTTTTCACAACAGTATATCATATTCATGTTCTTGCTTTATTATTTGCACAAAGAGGTTAGCTATAGTTAATAAGGGAAACATAACTCAGAAAATTTTGACTTATACATTTAGAAAGCTTGCCCTTAATATTCTATTAATATAAGATTTTGTAATTTATTCCCAAAGCAAATAAATTAATTAAGTAAATAAATTAAAAAGGTTCTGCAAAAAATTTTAAATCATAATTCACATGTAATTGGTTTTCTCTGAATGTGTGATTTGAAATTCAGTGAACAAAATTTTAAATATCTAATTATGTATCCTTTTATGAATTTGTTCTCATTATAATAAATGCAGCTGTTATACTTTTCCCCTTTTCAGACTTGCCACCTGAAATAAAAATAAATCTCACAATTTAAAGGGCCAGACTATTAAGTACAGAACTCCTGAAAGTAGCTCTGTATCATCATAGGAAACAGTGATGGGCATAATTATTGTACAAAGTCTTGAATACTCTTTCACCCATTTCTTAATTTACTTCAGGGGCTTCATCAATCCTTGTTTCTCCATTATACCTACTTTCATTTCAACAGCAAGAAGCAATATTCACCACTCTTATTATTTTAGAACTGCATTTGTTGCTTCTTCAAGGCATTTATCACTTTGTACTTCATATTAAGTTCTTTCTAGAGTTTAGAATTCAACTCTGAAACTTCTACAACACCTTGCAAAGTGATTCGGGTACACAGCTGACAATATTTGTTGGATTCAAATTAATAATTTGCTATATTCTGCCAAACCCTATGTTCTTCACTTATCTGACAAACTCATACAACTTTCTCTCAAACCCCTGATCAACAAAACAAATGGAATCCCATGTCAACTTAATCTAATCCCAATCTAATCTAATCTAATCCCAGTTCTAAACCCAATCTAATCCCAATTCTTTGGATACTGTCCTCTTTATATACTATTACAAAATACATTTCTAATGTGATAACTTTCAACATATATGTTTGTATCAATGTATATGAATGAATGTATGTTTCCTTTTATCCCCAAGACAGAACAATGAATAATTTCACTTCATAAGGTCATAGAGCCATTAAAATTCAAGTCAAAATTCAAACTCTTTTTTTTCTGTGAAACTGAAAATTAAAATATTCAAATATAAAAGGTCAAGAATAGACAAGACATTTTTGAAGAACAAGGTGAGAAGCTCACTGTACTGACCATAGAAACTGACAAAGTTCTGGTGATTTAGACAGTGTGATAGTGGCGTAAGTATTACATGGAAAATAATAAATATGCAGTAAGGTTCACAACATATTAAAAAGCAGAGACATTACTTTGCCAACAAAGGTCCATTTAGTCAAAGTTATGGTTTTTCCAGTAGGCATGTATGGATGTGAGAGTTGTACTGTAAAGAAAGCTAAACACTGAAGAATTGATGTTTTTGAACTGTGGTGTTGGAGAAGACTCTTGAGAGTCCCTTGGACTGCAAGGAGACCCAACCAGTCCATCCTAAAGGAAATCAGGTTTGAATATCCATTGGAAGGACTGATGCTGAAGCTGAAACTCTAATATTTTGACCACCTGATGCAAAGAACCGATTCATTGGAAAAGACCCTGATGCTGGGAAGGATTGAAGGTGGGAGGAGAAGGGGACGACAGAGGATGAGATGGTTGGATGGCATCACCGACTGAATGGACATGAGTTTGAGTAAACTCCAGGAGTTAGTGATGGACAGGGAGGCCTGGCATGCTGCAGTCCATGGGGCCGCAAAGACTCGGACATGACTGAGCAACTGAACTGACATGAACTGAACTGAAGGTTCACAGAGAGATGCTTTTTTATAGCAAAGGTGTGTGATAGAATGCATTACCAAGGCTGTTGCCCAAGAACCATACCCTTGCTGCTCCCTTCTGGTAAATTTGCACAAAAACAAAACTAATGATATCCTCTAGCTGTGTTCACATCACAGAAACAAGGGAATCTAACCACAAGAAAACTAGTGCATGCTGATTCAGCACCAAACGCCCTGCAACTAACTCATCACCATCTCACTACATCTCATTATAATAGTAATATCTCATCTATTCCACCATGATGGTTTGACCCACTTTTGACCCAAATGCCAAAGGACCACACAAGGGCAGAAAAGAGGTGGCACCCCAATTCTAGGAAGAATGCCACCTTTTCCCACAAAACCATTATAAATGCCTTCCCCTCATTATTCTTACCTTTAAAATCTTGCCTTAATTCCCCCACCCCCGCCCAACATTGAATTGATTTGTAAACTAAGTCCCTAGTTCTCCATTCTCTGATCATTGAGTAGACTTGTGTTGTCTCTATCTCAGCATAAGTTTCTTTATGGGCTGTAGAAACCCAAACAAGGAGAGAAAACCTTCCCCCTTGGTCAGTAGGCTTCGGCCAGGCAAGGGGCCAAGTAGGGGTCCATACCACAAAATTTGGTAACAGAACGCCCCTAGTGTTCACTAAAATATTCTGACTCTTCCCTGTAGGAAGATAATATATACACACAGAATTGCTGAACTGCTTGCTGTATACTAGCTTTGGGGAATGAAATAGAAATTTCATGTCAGGGCAAAGCTTTATGAGCCTGTGCATGCTTCACCCGCTCTCAGACCTACCACAAAGACTAGCAATGATTCAGATCGAGGTTGTAGCATAACGCCAGATCCCAGCCATAATGAGAGCAAATGAGGAATAAATTTTGTAGTTCACAGCTGCTAGGACTTAGGGATTATTTGTTGCTATAGGAAATCCTTGCCTTCTAAATGATAGAAGTTGTACTGTAGAAAAGTAAAGAAATTATCTATAGTCTTTTCAGTTAATTATCCTGAAATAAAAAATAGCTCCTTCAGTTAATTATCCTGAGGTAGAAAGCACAGCTCCATATGTACAAGAATCTTTAGAAACTCTCCCTTACCTCACATCATACACAAGAATTAATTCTATGTGAGTAGCTGGTCTACAGCAAAACAAAATGTTTTGAGCAGATAATCTAGGAATATATATTTAGGATGTTAAGACAACAAAAGGCTTTCTTAATGAAGATTTCTCAAACAGAATACATCACTTTTTTTGTTAAATGGACAAAATCCTTAAACAATGACTTCACCAAGAATCCAAGTGGGTGATAAACATATGAAAAGAGCATAACTTCATTAATAATTAGTGAAACACAAATCAATATCAAATTATAAAACTGTTACAGATTCACCAAAGTCGCTAAAATGAACACAACCGACAATATCAAGTGTTAACATAAAAATGAAGCAACTAAAAATTCTCTTAAAGCTTTGGAAAAGAGTTTGGCATTATGGGCTGAGGTTAAAGGTACACATACTCTGTTGCCCAGAAATTCTACTTTCAACGTGTACACTCAGAAGACACATACCTTTGCTGGACTTGGAGATCTGCCGCCAAGACCTTCTTTCCAAAGACATCTGCTGCCCGGAAACATCCAGTGACTCAGCAAGAAAACTTCCAACGTCCAGCTCCTTCTTTATATGCTTCGGATGCTGAGTGCACCTTAACCAAGCCACGCCCCTTCAAGGTAGCCCCTCCTATCAGTTAATGGCTGAGTCAGGGCTCAAAGGCATAGCCATTTGGGTGTTATGTACTTGCTCCAGACATGCCTTCCAGGTTTGCCAAGACCCTGTCAGCTTCTTTCTTTGCCCAATCCCGGCACAATCCCCTTTCCTTTATCGGTGTCAGTGTCCAGAAAGCATTGCATATCCTAAATTCCATATCAGTATGTGTTTCTGGGGAAATTAACCTGTAACACCTGGTGTTAGGGGTGGTTTAAGAAAGTAGTGGACAAGTTAGGAGTCGAGGCTATCTCATTTACTGCCCAACTGGCAGTGGAATCTCCTTCAAGGGTTGTAGGTGGTATAATGCATTGCACACAATAAAGTCCTCATCAACTGTTCTGGTAGGGTTGGAACAACTGAGGATCAAGCCCAGGACTTACCAGAGTGACTGAACTTCAGAGTTAAATGATCAGCTAAAGCAATGAGCACTTTGGTTGAGAAAATCTCTTCCAGCTGACAGCTATTTGCAGAATCCTGATGATCAGCTAAAGGAGAAGGAAAATCTCTGAACTTGGTTCATGAGTGGTGCTCTGGGCTGAATTGTGCCCCCTCACCCCAAAATCATATTTTCGAAGTCCTAACACCCAATACCAAGAAATGAGGTAGTGCTATAAAAAAAACCTAAAATGTGAGTATTGGGTTGAGTGTATCTTTTCAAGTGAGTGTTTTCATTTTGAGTGGAGGGGTATATACCCAGTAGTGGAATTACTAGACCATCAAGTAGCTCCACTTTCAGTTTTTTTGAGGAACATCCACACTATTTTCCATAGTGTCTGACCAATTTACGTTTGTATTCCCAACAGGAGTGTGTAAGGGTCCACTTTTCTCCACATCATCACCAATGTTTGTTATTTACAGACTTTTTGATATTAGCCATTCTGACAGATGTGAGGTTATAACTCATGGTTTTGATTTGCATTTCTTAAATAATTAGTAATCTTGAGCATCTTATCATGTATCTATTACCCATCTGTGTGCTGTCTTCAGAAGAAAATCTATTCAGGTTTTCCACCCAATTTTAAATGTGTTGTTTGCTTCCTTTTTGATCTTGAGTTCTATAAGCTATTTATAAATTTTGGATATTAGCCCCTTATCCATCATATCACTTGGCAAATATTTCCCCCCAAATAGTGGGTTGTCTTATTAAGATGGTGTACCTTGCTGTGCAAAGTTTTTAAGTTTAATTAGGTCCTGTTTATTTTTGCTTTAATTTTGCCTTAGGAGACATATCCAAATAATATTCCTATAATTTATATCAAAGAATGTTCTACCCACATTTTCTTCTTGTATTTTTATGGTTTCTGGTCTTACATTTAGGTCATTAATCCATTTTGAATTTATTTTCACATAGGTTTGAGAAAATTTGTTCTAATTTCATCCTTTCACATGTGGCTGTCCAGTATTGCCTGCACTACTAATAGAAAAGACTGTTCTCCATTGTATATTCATGCCCCCTTTGTTATAGATTGTATACATGCTCAGTTGCTCAGTTATGTCTGACTCCTTGTGACCCGATGGACTGTAGCCTGCCAGGTTCCTCTGACCATGGAATTTTCCAGGCAAGAATACTGAAGTGGGTTGCTATTTCCTACTCCATGGGCTCTTTCCAGCTCAGGGATTGAACCTGCATCTTTTGCGTCTCCTTCATTGGCAGGCAGGTTCTTTACCACTGTCCCACCTAGGATGCCTTTTTGTAGATTAATTGATCATAAATGTGAGTTTATTTCTGGGATCTCTATTCTATTCCATTGATTTATATGTTTGTTTTTGTGCCAGCACCAAACTGTTTTGAGATGGTAGCTTTGTAGTATAGTTTAAAGTTGAGGAGTATAACTCCTCCAACTTTTTTGTTTGTTTTTGTTTTTCTTGTTTTTTCTCAAGATTGTGCACATAGTCAGTGGCTCAGTTGTGTCGTACTCTTTGCAACACTATGGACTGTAGCCCACCAGGTTCCTCCGTCCATGGGATTGTCCAGACAAAAATGCTGAAATGGGATGCCGTTTCCTTCTCTAGGGGAGCTTCCCAACCCAGGGATCAAACCTCTGTCTCCTGCAGGTGGTTTGGCAGGTGGATTCTTTACCACTGAGCCACCTGAAAATCCAAATATTTTTATTTATTTGGCTGGGTCAGGTCTTATTTGCAGCATGTGGGATCTAATTCTCAGACCAAGAATTGAACCCAGGCCCCCTGCACTGGGAGCGCAGAGTCTTAGCCACTAGACCACAAGGGAAATCCTAAAGATTGCTCTGGCAATTTGGGATCTTTTATGATTCCATATAAATTTTAGGATTATTAGTTCTGGCTTATAAAAAAGTGTCATGGCTATTTTGACAGAGATTCCATTAAATCTGTAGATTACTTTGGTATTTTAATATTAATTCTTCAAATCCAAGAACAGAGTATATTTTTACATTCCTTTGAATCATCTACCCAATTACGTGTGAATCTCTGTTATAGCCTTGGTTGCATAGGGATCTTTCTTCCAGTTTCCAGTTAGTTTCCAGTGAAAAGTGTTCTATACCTGGATGCATTTTTTTTTTAATGTGTTCATCAAAGAAGGTGGGTTCCAAGCCTTCCTATTCTGCCATATCTTGATATGTTTCCAAATTTCCTCTTCTTATAAAAAGACACTAGTCATATTGGATTAGAACACATCTTTATAACTTCATTTTAACTTGATTACCTCCAAAAAGATCCTATCTCCAAATAATATCACGTTCTGAGGTAGTAGGCATTAGTACTTCAACATGCAGATTTTAGTTAGAACACAATCCAAAACCTAATAGATTACCTTTTAGAAAGGAAAAGTATATATATCTATGTAATGTGTGGTTTTCAATGTAATTTTTGCATATATAGATAACATTTAGATATAGATAAAATATAGATAATGGTACCTTTAGTTGTAGGAATGCAGTTGGCATCCAGAAAGGACACACATAAGTGTTGGCAAAGTTTCACATACGTATTGTCTATAGTTGCTTTTACACTACATAAGCAGAGTGAAATAGTTGCAACAGAGAAAGTAGGGCCCATAAGATCCCTGCTCTAGGCCTTGAAGATGTCTTATTCAAGGTTATCTCTTCTAAAGAGAGCCCCCAACTAAAACTGCTGATGCAGGGACATAAAGATCTGGTCCTCTTCCCTCAAATAGGGAAAACTCTGAAGGCTGTACCAACTCCAGACATGCTGAGTACTCAGTTGTAATTGCATTGAGGGTCAATTCTTTTTTTCTACCCAGTCCTATATGTCTATATTCCTTATAGATATCTCTTCTGAAAGTACTTGTCAATCAATTTCAGCACACAATGCTCAGCTTCAGATTATTTCCAGACAACTCAAACATACAAATAAAATGATTTAGTGACACCCGTTCTGTAATACAAATATTTCATATCCCTGTGGCTTCCCTTATCCTGTTTTCATTCCTCAGCTTGAAATTTCCTTCACAACCTAACTGACAAGTTCCTATTCATCCTTTAAGGTCATGAGTCAAATATGTTTGTATAATGAAATAAAATTAGCCTTTCTATCACTTGCAGTACAACAGCACTACATGGGGATTCCTTGTATTCACGTTTCTAATTGTACGTGATAAAACAGTATAAAGTAAAAAAAAAAAAAAAGGAAAGCAAAGAAAAAGAAAATGTATTTTATCTACAACAGCTGGGACTCTGCAATTTGTTGTATGTGTGCTTGTGTTTGCTTGTGTGTAATATGTAAGAGTCATAGGTGAGAAGGAATTCAAAACTTGGAAATATTTCTGAATAAACAAAAAACTGTATTTAATCATTTAATTTATCAACTAGTGTATGATTGTATGCATGTACAGGCTAGGTTGCTCTCTTCTCTCAATCTTTTATTACCTTCTCAACATGGTAATGAGTAAGTTTTTAGTAAAATATGCTAATTTAAAATACATACTGTTAGTAATACTGCTACATCAAGCATCTCTTAAGCACCAGGCAATATCTTTTGAGGTTTACTCATCTTAACTTATATACAACATTCCTTTCAACCACAAAAGCTAGGTTCTGTTATTATCTCCATTTTGTAGATACAGAACTGAGACTCAGAAGAGATTGAGTAACTTGCTATAGTCACACAACTCATAGTGACAGAACCATGATTCAAATGTAATAATTTTTTTAGTCCTTAAATTCTTAAAAATTTACTTCCTAAAAAAAAAGACTTAGTTGTCCTTCCATGGTGGCTCAGATGGTAAAGAATTTGCCTGCAATACAAGAGACCCAGGTTTGATCCCTGGGTTGGAAAGATTCCCTAGAGAAGGAAACGGCAACCCACTCCAGTATTCTTGCCTGGAGAATTCTATGGACAGAGGAGACTGCTGAGCTACAGTCCTTGGGGTCACAAAGAGTTGGACACAACTGAGTGAGTTGGACACATTCACTTTTTTTCCTTCTTTAATAATATACTTATGGTTTACGATGCTATCATTATTTATATCTAGGTTTGTCAAGGAGAAGGAAATGGCAACCCACTCCAGTGTTCTTGCCTGGAGAATCCCAGGGACAGAGGAGCCTGGTGGGCTGCCATCCATGGTGCCGCACAGAGTTAGACATGACTGACGCGACTTAGCAGCAGCAGCAGCAGCAGCATTATTTATAAGAAAAAAAAAGTTTGCTTGACTGTTTGATAGTTCTCTTTGAAAAAAATCTGTAGGTTCTAAGTCACTTATTACCATCATCATCATCAGATGTTAATTCGTCTCTTCCAGGATGGAGGTAGGACCCTGAAGAGGAGGAGGAATTACAGAAATGGTGAAGGAAACTTGGTATGATAAGAGGCGGAAGGAAAAAAACCATTGTGGTAGGTCGTGTACTCATCACAACTGTATTGTACTCTGGCTTGAAATACAAATAAATGTTTTTGTAACAGCCTTTGGACTCCATGTGTGCTTGCAATCAACTAATAATGAGAACTACTTCTCTTCCCAGACACAAGGGGTTCAACCTAGGGGTTACACATGAATGCAAGTTTACCAACAATGCACCATGCCATTTTTCTTTTCTTTTTTTTTTGCACAGAGTGAGTATCTAATAAATGTCTGTCTCTTTTAATTAAATAATGTCTCACACAGTTGATTTATCCCATGTGAAGTTTAGTTTTTAATTTGATGGAAAAAACAGGAAGATGTCAAACTGGTAAGATGTCATTATAAGCAGTTAATCTGTTTATTGCAGTGGACTGAATGATAAAGACGGTTAATTTTTAGACAATGGGGAGAAAGTAGAAGAATTCTTACTTTCAATCAGAGGCAGAGAATCAACTTTCATTGGGAGGTAATGGAACATAGTGAAAAGACCCCTGGACCATAACCCAGAGATTACACAGGTAGATATTTTACCACTGAGTCAGCTGGGCAGCCGTTGTATGATCTTAGGCTTTGTCTTTCCTTAGCCTTCTCATTTTAGGAATATTGTGAAACTAGAATAAAGTTGTCACCGCCCTACAATAATTCTGCTGTATTAAAACATGTAAAAAATTTTATTGTTCATCACAACACCTTATGCACATTAGGCCTTTCATAAAAATCTGGTCAAAATTAAATTTCTTCATTTAACATTTCAAGGACACATATGTTTGTCCCTACTGATACATAAAAGTATAACTATAAAAAAAGGTGAGATGTATTAATCATAGAGTACTTAATTCTAACAGCAACACTGCAAGGCTAGTGTTGACATTAAGCCCATTTCACACCTCAGGATTACAGAGGTTCCGTAATTGGTTATAAAGTTACACACCTGATAGGTGCTAGAGGAAGGATTCAGCATAGATCTACTAGACATCATGATTCCACATCACTTTCAACATGAGATACCTTTCTGTTTAATATATAATCCTCTCTGAGTCCCTAAAAGAGAGATTGTCAAGGCAGAAAACATATCCAATGTTTTCTATGGGATCACAATTACAAGATAAGTTCCCCCCCACCCAAATTCAAACTATTTTAAAGGCAAATACACACACACAAAGCTATATTGATATAATAATGCAGGCCATGAAAATAATTCCTGTCTGTGCTGAAGTGTCTGTTTGTGGAGCTATTTCTCATTTTCTAATTTCTTTGCTCTACATAATCATCATTGCTTGCAAAATGGATATAATTTGGAATATTATAGTTAGGAAAGTTTCTATTAACTTAAAGAATGTTCTGCTTGCAATACCAGTAAGATAATCAGAACGGGTAACTGAAAGGAATAACTTTGTGGCAAGCCACACTTTCCATTATAATACCACCATTCCCTAAGCAGTTCCTCAAAAATAAATCAAAGTCTTTATTCAAGTGGCAATATTTATTTTAAATAGATATGGAAATATGTGCTGAACTCTTCAGAAAAGTTCTGATTATCTGTAAACCTGAAGGCAGCCATCTAGACATTAGCATTTATGACACTTGCCTGCTTTCTGATGATATTTACAAATTTGACAATCCAGCTACCTGTTTCCATGAGCAAGTATAAAATATTTACCACTTCTGGCATCTGATCAGTTAATTACCTTCAATAATTCAACCAGAGTCTGCTAAAATATAAAATGAAAACTTTTAAAAATATAGTTTTCTTACATTGTTTATTTTCTCTCTTAATTCTAAGTAATCTTTGGGGCTAAAAATCTCAGGCTGCTGAAAAGGTTATTCAGTGATCCTTGAAATATAACTAAGACCATGCCAGGAGTTTTTAAACATGCTTAATGTGTTTAATTGAAAAATCACATTTCCTTTTCCTTCTTCCAGCATATACTGTACCTAACACTTTGAACATTAGCCCTTGGAATAAAGAAATGAATAATATATGAGTTGCTCTTTATTATGATTTTGAAGCCTGACTTAAAATTAATTTTCAAGACTATTATGGAATACCAAATGTCATACTCACTATACCTGTATGCTGCTTCTCAATTGCAATGTGCTGTTTGCCATAGCCATCTGTTCATAATACTTTCTTCCAACTTGAATGAATACTGATGGAACCTCTTTCTAAAGGAAAAGAATTAAGGATTTGAAACTCTCATGTTTTGCTGAAAGTTCATATAAAATTTGCACTGTAAAGCTAGAAACTACACAAAAGGTACAATTATAGGAACTCAGGTAAAGTCATTTGTGATATGCTTGAGTATGCCAGGAAAGTCTGGTATTGTATTTAAGCAAAAGCATAAATGCTCATAAAGTATGCTATATGAAGTCTAAAGGGACTATAGACACTAATGCAGTGAATAACTATGGAATGTAATATATTCTAAAAAAAAAAAAAAAAAAAAAACATACTGGAAAAAGAAGATTCTCATACAAATGGATGCTAAATGCCCAAACTAAAACCATCAGCACACCATAATTATACTCATCAAGCAAGAAGGACTTCTTAATGTTTAAAATAAATATTTCTTGGTTGGTGGATACACCAGTGATTGTGAAAGTGAGGGCCTTTATAAGTAGTTTATTGTACAATTTCAGATTCGTAAAATTATATCTATTCAAACAGATAAGATTCATACAGTGAACAACATTTTGTGAATCTACTCTATATATAGTAATTTTACTAACTTGGGGAACTGAAAAAAGGAGGAAATAAAACACAAAGAAAATTACTGAAAAAGTGCTTATACTCAAATTAACTTTATATGTAATAGGAAGGATATATAGGTTAACACAATGTCCAGAGAAAGAGCATAGAATATCATAAAATCTAGTAATGAAATAAACAAGCAGCCCTCATCTTTACCAATCTCAAAAGCAATGTGCTTTACATGTAAACTTTCCATTTGCAAAGAAATTATGTACTTTAGAGACTAACCCATGAATGGTTCATTAAGGGTTTCTATATATCCAAAGCAGATTGAGGAGATGAATTTGGCAAAGCTTATTATGTAAAAATAGCAAGTATGGGACACTTTCTCTCTCCTTGATGATTGATTGTAAATAGCACCTTGTTCCTTTCTCAAGTCAATTGCTCAAGCTGGCAATAAATTTCAGAAGTGAAAATGATCTGCCATGACATCTTAGTACCATTGATCACCATGGTTGATATAGCTCATCAGGCCAGCTCCATACACACATTTTTTTTTTTTTATACACACCTTTTATTCTTCTTCATCACTTTATCTGTGTCATACAAAAGCCACAGTTCTCAATCAATTTCCAGATAAAGGTAATTCATTGTCAAATGTGAGGCTATGTGAAAGGATGAGTCTTCTTGCTGGAGGCTCTAAACAAATAAAAAGCATTTCTAAAATTATTGCTCAATTCACTAATTTGAGATTGTTGTTTTTATTATTTATACAATGCATTATTTCTGTCATGACTGTTATTGAGTAAAGGCTGAATCATATCTCTGACAGTTAAGTCCATATCTTTTCTAATTAGCTTGAGATGCCAAAGCTAAATTAATACTACCACAATCTCGAACAAATAATGACATGTTCAAATATATTCTGACTGACTGAGTGGCAATTTAACTTGATTCTACTCTACATATTCTAAAATATTAAACCTTTATTTTAATACAAGTCAAGAAACAACTTGAACTGCTAAATCCATACCCAAAAAAAAAAAAAGTATGGAGTAATGCAAGTTTGGTAAAAGGTAGAGGTTCAACCCACGTGTGGATCTGAAAAGAAAACTTAAATGACAAACATTAAGGAATAACAGCAATCAGACATTATTATAAATAAGGACAAATACCTCACTCCTTAGGAGAGAGTACGGCATACCGCTTTATTAATTGGATATTCCCTGAGATAGATATCAAAGACAAAAACGTGTCACACACATACACACACATATATTTAAAATTATTTGTCCATTACTGAAAAGAGGTTACTCTAAAAGATATCCAAGAGAGCAAAAATGTACAATTTTTGTACAAAACTGTACAAAAGACACTAATGTCCTTTTTCCTTTCCAAGACCATCATGTATGCCAATATAAAGAACTTGATATACCAGACAAGGGTTTAGCTGAATGTGTCAGCATGGAATTTAGCACTGGAGTAAAGGAGAATGGATTATATATTTTCAAAACCAATATACATTATATAATGTACCCTGTGGAGACCATGGGGCCAGGCGTATCAGTTGGGGATAATGAAACAAGCTTTACCAGTAAACACTTCGATGTAGTTTTTTTTTTTTTTTTTTTTTTTTTTTCCAGTTAAAACCACATTTCCAGGGATATCTTTTATTCAATTCAGCAAACTCCTGTCTCTATAGCTCATTTATACCTCTTTTAAAAAAACAATTTATTATAGATTTTATAGACTACAAAAGGCTCTGTGCAACATTTTGAAAAGGGCTTTGAACAAATGTGACAAGAGATACCCTTGGAAAAATAAAAGGCACAGAAATACTCCTATACCTACAAGGATGCTCTTGTTTCCCCCACATTTTAACTGACATTAAATATATCATTACATACTTTAGAAACAACCTTAAGAGTTGGTTAGGAAAGAAACTATCACAAAATTTCTGTTGTGTATTATGCCAGACACATTGTGCACCATCTCATTAGAGTTCTGCAATAAATTGTCAAGGTCAGTACCATTATTTCACTTTACAAATGAAGATATTGGAAACTCTCTCAACATTTCACAACTCTGGTGAGTCATAGTATATACATTAGAGCCCTTATTTATGAATTCAAAAATAACATGTTAAGCAAAATGTGCTAGAGAAACCACATTCAACTGAACCAGCATGGCCCCACTTTCACAGAATTAACAAACTCCAGGAAAGCAAACAACAAGGTCTCTAGAGTCTTTCATGAGGATCCCACTTGATAACTATGTTAAGGCCTCCACAAAAACCTCCACACTATCCTACCACATTGATACCATGGGAGGTCAAAAAAGCTGACCCAAAGAAAGACCTGAAAGGATTTCTAAACCCAGTGCCAAGAAAGCTTATTTTTCCCAATCTTTTTATTTTCTGGTTCTGCTTGAGGGTGATGTTCAGTATGTGTGCTGTAAGGGAATTAGGAATGGAGTAAAAAGAGGAGTAGAATTTTTTAAAACCTTATTCAATTATATCTTTAAGGTTAGAGTCTTCTAAATGTTTCATTTCATTGGAGAGAAGAAAATAGTAAACAGGGTTTTGGGAGAAAGTGATAGAAAAGCAAGTCATGTGGAGAAGAGATAGAATGAAAAACATCGCTTAAATTACTTGAAGTACATGTTTTCTTCTGTGGTTGGGCATGACACAGTAGACTTTTGAGAATACCAAAAGACTATGAAGAATAAGAAAGAGGTCAAAGGAAAGCTATTTGCATTTGTGGAATGTATACATTTTACAAACTGTTTCTTGCATAATTTTCATATAATCATCCAATGGCTAGAAATAACGTAGTACCGTTCAGACTTTACAGTTGGATAATTTAAGACTCAAAGCATTTAAACAACCAACTCAAGGCAACACAGCCTGGGATACAGGCTTTTGCAGACAAGCAATCTGACCATAAAGCCATGCTCTGGGACTTACTGCTATTCTGTCCTGGACTTACTAGGTGGGGAGATTAGAGGAGTATATGTAGATGAGTGTCTGTCTTTCAAAATGGAAATCACAGAGGTAGTTGCAAATGATTGGTTGGTACTTTGGTTGGCATATCACATAGTCACAGTGCTGCACACATTTCCTCAGGATTCAAGCTTTCCTTCCATTCCCATAAGCCTCTCTGACATTGCTTCCTACTGTATACAATTAGACTGCCACTGTGGCCATTGGAACTGTTCAAGTAGGCTATGGAAGAAAAATGCACTGGAAATGAATGATTTCCCCACCTTCTAGTGGCTCTCAGCTAATGGCAGGTGTGAGTGAGTGGATTCAGCTTAGCTTTCTCATTCCCAAGTGGAGCGACTCTGAGACAAACTCTCTACAGTCTCTCAGATGCCCTAGAAGCATTACACTTCAATTGCCCACACAGGAATGTGGTCATTAACTCATCCTTCATGAATTTCACACACTTTCTCTCTCACTCACCCACCTATGCTTCCCCAGACAACTTCCAGATACACGTCATACATTCAGTTCATATTTTAGATTCTGTTTCAAAAGAAACCCAACTTCACACAATTGGTGAACTTTAGGGACGAGGCAGAATTTGAATTGGTCATTGGGAAAAAAAATAATGAGTGGAATTACAGAAGGTAGGGAGATAAAAGGAAAGGAAGCCAGACACAAAATCTAGGTATAAAAAAACCAAAGTCAATTTGGACAAAGATGAGGATAAACCAATAGAAAATAAATCATAGTGCCTCGTTGAGAATGCTGTAAAATAACATGAAACAGATTAGTTCAGTTCAGTCAATCTTGGCACTCTTGACATAGTTCAGTCACACTCGTGCCCGACTCTTGGCAACCACATGGACAGCAGCATGCCATCCCTCCCTGTCCACCACCAACTCCCAGAGCTTACTCAAACTCATGTCCATCAAGTCAGTAATACCATCCAAGCATCACATCTTCAGCCATCCCATTCTCCTCCCACCTTCAGTTCTCCCAGGCATCAGGGTCTTTTCCAATGAGTCAGTTCTTAGCATCCAGTGGCCAAAGCTGAAGTTTCAGCTTCAGCATTAATCCTTCCAAAGAATATTCAGGACTGACTTCCTTTAGGAAGGACTGGTTGGATTTATTGCAGTCCAAGGGACTCTCAAGAGTCTTCTTCAACACCACAATTCAAAATCATCATTTGTTCAGCACTCAGCTTTCTTTATAGTTCAACTCTCACATCCATACATGACCACTGGGAAAACCATTGCTTTGACTAGAGAGACTTTTGTTGGCAAAGTAATGTCTCTGCTTTTTAATATGCTGTTTAGGTTGGGCATAACTTCTTCCAAGGAGTAAGAGTCTTTTAATTTCATGGCTATAGTCACCATCTGCAGTGATTTTGGAGCCACCCCCACCCCCACCCCTCAAAGTCTGTTATTTTTTCCACTGTTCCCCATCTATTGCCACGAAGGGATTGGACCAGATGCCATGAACTTAGTTTTCCAAATGTTGAGCTTTAAGTCAATTTTTTCACTCTCCTCTTTCACTTTCATCAAGAGGCTCTTTAGTTCTTCATCACTTTCTGACATAAGGGTGGTATCATCTGCATATCTGAGGTTATTGATATTTCTCCAGGCAATCTTGATTCCAGTTTGTGCTTCATTCAGTCTAGTGTTTCTTATGATGTACTCTGCATATAAGTTAAATAAGCAGAGTGACAATATGCAGACTTGACATCGGTAATCCTTTCCCGATTTGGAACCAGTCTGTTATTCCATGTCCAATTCTAACTGTTGCTTCCTGACCTGCATGCAGATTTCTCAAGAGGCAGGTGAGGTGTTCTGGTATTTCCATATCTTTAAGAATTTTCCACAGTTTGTTGCGATTCACACAGTCAAAGGCTTTGGCATAGTCAATAAAGCAGAAGTAGATGTTTTTCTGGAACTCTTACTTTTTTGATGATCCAACAGATGTTGGCAATTTGATTTCTGGTTCCTCTGCCTTTTCTAAATCTAGCTTGAACATCTGGAAGGTCTCTGTTCACATACTGTTGAAGCCTGGCTTGGAGAATTTTGAGCATTACTTTACTAGTGTGTGAGATGAGTGCAATTGTGCCATAGTTTGAGCATTCCTTAGCATTGCCTTTCTTTAGGATTGGGATGAAAACTGACCATTGCCAGTCCTGTGGCCACTGCTGAGTTTCCCAAATTTACTGGCATATTGAGTGCAGCACTTTCACAGCATCATCTTTGAGGATTTGAAATAGCTCAACTGGAATTCTATCACCTCCACCAGCTTTGTTCATAGTGATGCTTCCTAAGTACCATTTGACTTCACATTCCAGGATGCCTGGCTCTAGCTGAGTGATCACACCATCGTAATTAGCTGGGTCATGGAGATCTTTTTTGTACAGTTCTTCTGTGTATTCTTGCCACCTCTTCTTAGTGTCTTCTGCTTCTGTTAGGTCCACACTATTTCTGTCCTTTATTGTGCCAATCTTTGTATAAAATAACTTGAATACTCTCAGTTATTTTTCTTATCTTGGGAAAAAGCCTTAAATAAGTTGTCATTTGGTCTCACTACCACTCTCCCTTATTCAATAAAACAGATTTTTTTAAATCATTAAACCATGTATTTATATCCCACATTATTCCAGAAAGGACTTGAAAAGACCAAAAAGTTGATGCTAACTCATTAACTGCAAAGTTTGAAATTCTTATTCTCCTATAGCAGTGCTGTTGATAGAATTTCTCATAATGAAACTAATAAGGAGAAAATGAAATAAGAATAAGGAGGGAAGACTGTTAATGCACATACACATCTACACATATAAATCAGGAAGCTTCCATAAGCCTTTCATCCTTACTCAATCAGAAGGCAGTTAGAACAAAAACCACAATCACAGAAAACTAATGAAACTGATCACCTGGACCACAGCCTTGTCTAACTCAATGAAACTATGACCCATGTCATGTAGGGTCACCCAAGATGGACAGGCCATGGTGGAGAGTTCTGACAAAACATGGTCCACCGGCCAAAGCAGTGGCAAACCACATCAGTATTCTTGCCATGAGAGCCCCACGAACAGTATGAAAAGGTAAAAAGATATGACACTTAGAGATGAACTTGCCAGGATGGTAAGTACCCAATATTCTACTGGAGAACAGTGGGGAAATAACTTGAGAAAGAATGAAGGGATGGAGCCAAAGCAAAAACAATACCCGGTTGTGGCTGTGACTGATGATGGAAGTAAAGTCTGATGATGTAAATAATAATATTGCATAGGAACCTGAAATGTTAGGTCTATGAATCAAGGTAAGTTGGAAGTGGCCAAACAGGAGATGGCAAGCATGAACATAGACATTTTAGGAATCAGTGAACTAAAATGGACTGGAATGGGTTAATTTAATTCAGATGATCATTATGTATACTACTGTGGGCAAGAATTTCTTAGAGGAATTCGAGTGGTCCTCATAGTCAACAAAAGAGTCTGAAATGCAGTACTTGGGTGCAGTCTCAAAAATGACAGAATGCTCTCTGCTCGTTTCTAAGACAAACCATTCAATACCACAGTAATCCAAGTATGCCCCAACCACTAATCTCAAAGAAGCTGATGTTGAGTGGTTCTATGAAGCTCTATGAGATCTTCTAGAACTAACACCCAAAACAGATGTCCTTTCAATCATAGGGGACTGGAACGCAAAAGTAGGAAATCAAGAGGTAACTAAAGTAACAGGCAAGGTTAGACTCAGAGTACAAAATGAAGCAGGCCAAAGGCTAGCAAAGTTTTGCCAAGAGAATGCACTGGTCATAGCAAACATCTTCTAACAACACAAGAGAAGACTCTACACATAGACATACCAAATGATCAATATTGAAATCAGATTGATTATATTCTTTGCACCAAAGATGGAGAAACTCTATACAGCCAACAAAAACAAGACTGGGAGCTGACTGTGGCTCAGATCATGAACTCCTTATTGTCAAATTCAGACTTAAATTGAAGAAAGTAGGGAAACCACTAGACCATTCAGGTATGACCTAAATCAAATCCTTTAAAATTATATAGTTAAAGTGATAAATAGATTCAAGGGATTAGATCTGATAGACAGAGTGCCTGAAGAAATATGGACGGACATTCATGACATGGTACAAGAGGCAGTGATTGAGACCATTTTCAAGAAAAAGAAATGAAAAAAGGCAAAATGTTTCTCCGAAGAGGCCTTACAAAGAGCCGAGAAAAGAAGAGAAGTGAAAGACAAAGGAGAAAAGGAAACATATACCCATTTGAATGCAGAATTCCAAAGAATAACAAGGAGAGATAAGAAAGCCTTCCTCAGTGATCAGTGCAAAGAAACAGAGGAAAACAGTTGATGGGAAAGACTAGAGATCTCTTCAAGAAAACTAGAGATATCAAGGGAACATTTCATGCAAAGATGGGCACAATAAAGGACCAAAATGATATGGACCTAACAAAAGCAGAAGATATTAAGAAACGGTGGCAAGAATATACAAAACTATAACAAAAAGATCTTAATGTCCCAGGCAACCACGATGGTGTGATCACTCACCAAACATCCTGAGATGTAAAGTCAAGTGAGCCTTGAGAAGCATCACTATGAACAAAGCTAGTAGAGGTGATGGAATTCCATTTGAGCTATTTCAAGTCCTAGGAGATGATGCTGTAAAAGTGCTGCTCTCAATATGCCGGCAAATTTAGAAAACTCAGCAGTGGCCACAGGATTGGAAAAGGTCAGTCTTCATGCCAATCCCAAAGAAAGGCAATGCTAAAGAATGCTCAAACTACTGCACAATTGCAATCATCTCACACGCTAGCAAAGTAATGCTCAAAATTCTCCAAGCCAGGCTTCAACAGTATGTGAACAGAGACCTTCCAGATGTTCAAGCTAGATTTAGAAAAGGCAGAGGAACCAGAAATCAAATTGCCAACATCCATTGGATCATCAAAAAAGTAAGAAAATTCCTGAAAAACATCTACTTCTGCTTTATTGACTATGCCAAAGCCTTTGACAGTGTGGATCACAATAAACTGTGGAAAATTCTTCAAGAGATGGGAATACCAGACCATCTGACCTGCTTCCTGAGAAGTCTGTATGCAGGTTAAGAAACAACAGTTAGAATTGGACACAGAACAACAAACTGGTTCCAAATTGGGAAAGGAATACATCAAGGCTGTATATTGCTACCTGGCCTATTTAACTTAAATGCACACTACATCACACAAAATGCTGGGCTGGATGAAGCACAGGCTGGAATCAAGATTGCTGAGAGTAATATCAATAACCTCAGATATGCAGATGACACCACCCATATGATAGAAAGCCAAGTGGAACTAAAGAGCCTCTTGACAAAAGTGAAAAAGGAGAGTGGAAAAGCTGGCTGAAAATTCAATGTTCAAAAAACGAAGATCATGGCATCAAGACCCATGACTTCATGGCAAATAGATGAGGAAACAATGGAAACAGTGACACACTTTATTTTCTTGGGCTCCGAAATAGCTCCAGATGGTGACTGCAGCCATGAAAATAAAAGATTCTCCTTGGAAAAAAAAACTATGACCAACTTAGACAGCATATTAAAAAGCAGAGACGTTACTTTGCTGACAAAAGTCCATCTAGTCAACAGTATGGTTTTTCCAGTGTTCATGCATGGATGTGAGAGTTGGACTGTAAAGAAAGCTGAGTGCTGAAGAATTGATGCTTTTGAATTGTGGTGTTGGAAAAGATTCTTGAGAGTCCGTTGGACTGCAAGGAGATCAAACCAGTCCATCCTAAAGGAAATCAGTTCTGAATATTCTTTGGAAGGACTGATGCTAAAGCTGAAACTCCAACACTTTGGCTGCTTGATGCAAAAAACTGACTCATTGGAAAAGATCCTGAATCTGGGAAAGATTGAAGGCAGGAGGAAAAGTGGCAACATAGGATGAGATATTTCAATGGTATCATTAACTCAATGGACATGAGTTTGAGTAAACTCCGGGAGTTGGTGATGGACAGGGAAGCCTGGCTTGCTGCAGTCCATGGGTTGCAGAGTTGGACACAACTGAGTGACTGAACTGCACTCATACATACATACATACATACATATATATATATATATATATATATATATATATATGCACACACATGTATATATACACATATATACATATATATATACACACATGTATTTTATATATATATATATGTTTTTTACTTTGTTTATAATGTAGTGTTTCATTCTGGAGCAAAAAAAACCTCTGTTTGGACCCCAAATGTGTTTTGCAGAACATGTTTTTGATGTCTTGGAAAATTAGGGATGAAGCCCTAAAATTTTATCAGAAACAAAAAACGTAATATCTTCATGTTTCCCTTCCTGATCTTCAAGGTAAAGATATAATATTTCTGACTTTGAACAAAAATTTATTAAAGCTGTATTTTTAAAAGTTATATAAGACAAAGGATTGATGATGTTCCTTTCACGGATTTTTCTTTCTTTTAAGTCAACCTACACTTCACCTGTTTAAAAAGCGTTGGAGGGACATTTAGCTGTGGATAAGTGTACACAGGTAAGTGTAGTAGAGGACATGTAGACCATGATTTGTTTAGAGCCTGCAATTAGAAGTTTGTACAGTCAAAAATTGCTGGAAGGTATCAAAAAATCTCCTTTACAGACATCATTAGATTTTGAGGAATAAACATCTCTGCTGGCCCAAATTCTACCTGAAGGGCAGTATTTGGAAATAGGGGAAAGTATCATATTTTCTCCTTTCTCTTCTCATGATATAAGTACACATGAAACAAATTATTTCAAGTATCTACAGTTTTTATTCTATCTATCATAGAACCAACTGACTGGTGTTTGTGAGTCCTTGAAGCTTGTTGGATAACAAAAGTGCATCCAATTCACACAGCTTATTTCAAGCCATCTTGAGAGTATTCCTAAAATTGCCAAGAAGCACTTGTATGGACATCGTGTTGCCATCAATAGACAAGAGATATGAAATTTTCAAATGAAAAAATGGCTTATTTTGTTTCAGTCCAAAGTGTTGGGTTAGGAACTTAAAGAATTAGAGCTTATTTTGTATTTGAAGATAAAGAGGAAAAGAAAAATTATTAGTGTTTTGCAATGAACTTTTTTGTGCCTGTTTCTGGAGTGCAAGAGAAGGCGGTTTTTTTCATTAAAGCCGCAGAACAAAATTGTACACTTGCATTTTATGAACACAAACATGAAGACACAGGAGATGTCTTAAGGTTTATTTGTAAATAAGTAGCATAATCTGTGCATTTCTTGTTTCATTTTAGGGATTCATTTTGAAGAGCATAATGCTATATATGATCATAACTATAATATTTCTGATCTTAACTAGATACAATTTCTAAATATCCACTATTTCTAATGTAGTGTTTTGGTAGGCAGAATAATTGCACTCAAATTGTTCATTTCCAAATCCCCAGAATTTGTGACATACTGTACAGCAAAGGGGAATTAAAGTAGCACATGGGATTAATGTTGCTAGTCAGAAGACCTTAAAAAGGGGTTCCGGAATTATCTGGGTGGGTAGGCCCTCTGTAATTACAAAAGTCCTTTAAACTGGACGAAAGAGTCAGGGGAGGAGGTCAGAGTAAGAGAGAGATTTGAAGATGTTGTTCTGCTAGCTTTGAAGATGGAGGAATTTGCCACATTTAGATTGTAGATAACTTCTAAAATCTGAAGTAGTCAAATTCCCCTCAGTTCAGTTCAGTCGCTCAGTCGTGTCCAACTCTTTGCGACCCCATGAATTGTAGCATGCCAGGCCTCCCTGTACATCACCAAATGCCCCTAGAGTCTCCAAAAATGAAGACTCCAAAAACCTTAATTTTTAGCCCAGTGAGACTCACGTTGGGATAGTAGCCTATAGAAATTTACAATAATACATTTGTTCTAAGTCACTAAATTTGTACTCAATTTTTTACAGCAGCAAGAGGAAATTAATATTAGTGTAATCCATTTTTAATGTAAAATTTATCTATTTTATCAGTGTGACAGATATTCTAAGATAAATTTTTTGGAGGTATAGGGAAAATTGGAAAAGACCTTAATGCTGGGAAAGATTGAAGGCAAGAGGAGAAGGGGGCAACATAGGATGAGATGGTTGGATGGCATCATCTACTCAATGGACATGAGTCTGAGCAAACTCTGAGAGTTGGTGAAGGGCAGGGAAGCCTGGCATGCTACAGTTTATGGGGTCACAAAGAGTTGGACACAGCTTAGTGACTGAACAAGGGAAAACTTGTGTGTTCATGGAACACTGCATTGTCTGCAGCACACTACACTCTTTTCTCTTATTATATGAGAGCTATTTAAAACTCCAAACTGTAGTTAACTGGCAGAAATGCAAAATAATTCTTGGCTGTGCATATGCATACTTTGTGTCTGTCTAGTACTGGTTCAATTAGCTTTCCTCATTCACTGTGGAAGACAGTAATTTTGCTTCAGTTTAAACTTTCATTTCAATGTTTCTCATCTATAAATGTTTCTTCTTTAGATTTGCCTTTGAATTGGCTGTAATGTCTCATCAACATTCTAATTAATGAGTTAAATAAGATATTTCATACATGTTTATTCTTATATTTTTATGTTGGTCTTGCTTTTACTCTTTTGAAAATTATCTTTTAACAGAAGTGACAGATATATCTCTTGCTAAAAGAGCAAAGAGAAAAAGAAGCAGGATGAGAGAAAAGAGAAGGAGGAGAAAGGAAAAAAAGGAAGACAAAGACAAGTTGTTGATTTTACTTCTCCCATGTTACCCAGGAAATTGCTGGCTTTGGGGACAGCTATATGCTGTGCTCACCTGATGTCCTTGTGAACACATATTCTCTTTTAATTTTTCCCTACTTAGGTATTATTCTTAAGGAAGTTTTCTCTACAATGAGAAGAAGGGTGATTTTCAGCATTCCTTGGCTCCTGAGTCTTGACATGTTGTTCTTGCTTAGTTGCTAAGTCCTATCCAACTCTTTTTTTTTTTTTTTCTGTTTTATTTATTTTATTTTTTTTTCTGTTTTATTTTTTTTTTTTTATTTTTACATTTATGTTTTATTAGTTGGAGGCTAATTACTTTACAATATTGTAGTGGGTTTTGTCATACATTGACATGAATCAGCCATGGATTTACATGTATTCCCCATCCCGATCCCCCCTCCCTCCTCCCTCTTTACCCGATCCTTCTGGGTCTTCCCGGTGCACCAGGCCTGAGGACTTGTATCATGCTATCCAACTCTTTTTTGTGAACACATGAGCTGTAGCCCAGGGGGCTCCTCTGTCCATGGGATTTCCCAGGAAAGAATACTGGAGTGGGATGTCATATTCTTCTCCAAGGGATGTTCCCCAAGTAGGGATCAAGCCCATGTCTCCTACACTGGCTGGCAGATTCCTTACCACTGAACCACCAGGGAAACCTGATTCTCTAGACTTTTGAGCCCAAACAGAGACAATATCTGTCTCAGCATCATTGTCAATTCCATAATTTATTGAAACAAATATCTATTTGCTATCTATAATGTGACCTAATACTGCATCTGAAATTTGGAATGCATCAGTGAATAAAAAAAAAAAAACACTTTCATCCTCATAGAGCTTACATTCTGTTGGATGAGACAGAGCCTTAATAAAATAAATCAGGTCATTATATAACATTTTACAAAATGACAAGTTATACTTCGGAGAAGAAATAAAATAGAGGATCAAGAAAAAAAGAGGGGAGGGGCCAAGTTGTAGTATTATAAGGGATCGGGTGGACCTAAAAGGCCTTTTGGAATTAACAAAAAAGATGTCCCTTTCATCATAGGGGACTGGAATGCAAGAGTAGGATATCAAGACATAAGTGGAGTAACAGGCAAGCTTGACCTTGGAGGCCAGAATGAAGCAGGGCAAAGGCTAACAGAGTTTTGCCAAGAGAACACACTGGTCATAGCAAACACCTTTTTCCAACAACATGAGAGATGATTCTGCACATGTACATCACCACATGGCTATTACTGAAATCAGATTGATTATATTACTTGCAGATGGAGAAGCTCTGTACAGTCAGCAAAAACAAGATGGGAGCTGACTGTGACACAGATCATGAGCTGCTTATTACAAAATTCACACTTAAAGTAGGGGAAATCACTAGGCCATTCTAATGTGACCTAAATCAAATCCCTTATGATTATGTAACAGAGGTGGCAAAAAGATTCAAGGAATTAGATCTGATAAACAGAGTGCCTGAAGAACTATGGACAGAGATTTCCAACACTGTACCGCAGGCAGTGACAACTCCCAGAACAAAGAGAAATGCAGGAGGCAGTGTGGCTGTCTAAGGAGGCCTTACCAATAGCGGAGAAACAAGAGAAGCAAAGGGAAAGGAGAAAGGGAAAGATGCACCTAGCTGAAAACGGAGTTCCAGATAATAAAAGGGAGAGACGCAAAAGCCTTCTAAAGGGAACAATGAAAAGAAATAAAGAAAAACAATAGAATGGGAAGGGCGAGAGATTTCTTCAAGAAAATTGGAGCTACCAAGGGATTATTTCATGCAGAGATGGACACAATAAAGAGCAGAGATGACAAGAACCTAACAAAAGTAGAAGAGACTCAGTTTAGTTCAGTTGCTTAGTCATGCCCAACTCTTGGAGACCCCATGGACTGCAGCACTCCAGGTTCCCCGTCCATCACCAATTCCCAGAGCTTACGCAAACGCATGTCCATCGAGTCAGTGATGCCATCCAACCATCTCATCCTCTGTCATCCCCTTCTACCCCTGCCTTCAATCTTTCCCAGCATCAGAGTCTTTTCCAATGAGTCAGTTCTTCACATCAAGTAGTCAAAGTATTGGAGTTTCAGCTTCAGCATCAGTCATTCCAATGAATATTCAGGACTGATTTCCTCCAGGACTGACTGGTTTGATCTCTTTGCAGTCCAAGGAACTCTCAAGAATCTTCTCCATCAACACAGCTCAAAAGCATCAGTTCTTCAGTGTTCAGCTTTCTTTATACTCCAACCTTTACCTCAATACATGACTACTGGAAAAACCATAGCATTGACTAGGCAGATCTTTGTTGGCAAAGTAATGCCTGTCTTTTTTTACTATGCTCTCTAGGGTGGTCATAGCTTTTCTTCTAGGGAGCAAGCATCTTTTAATTTCATGCCTGCAGTCACCATCTGCAATGATTTTGGAGCCCGAGAAAATAAAGTTTGTCACTGTTTCCATTTTTTCCCCATCTATTTGCCATGAAATGTTGGTACCAGATGCCATGATCTTAGATTTTTGAATGTTAAGCTTTAAGCCAACTTTTTCACTCTCCTCTTTCACTTTCATCAAGAGGCTCTTCAGTTCCTCTTCACTTTCTGCCATAAGGGTGGTGTCACCTGCACATCTGAGATTAAGAAGATATACCTATGGCTGATCCATGTTGATGTTTGGCAGTAAACAACAAAATTCTGTAAAGCAATTATCCTTCAATTAAAAAATAAATTAATTTTAAAAAGAAGATTAAGAAGAGGTTGAAAGAATACACAGAGCTATACAAAAAAGGTCTTAATGACCCAGAAAACCACTATGGTGTGATCACTCAGCTAGAGTCAGACATCCTGGAGTCTGAAGTCAAGTGGTCCTTAGGAAGCATCACTACAAACAAAGCTAGTGGAGAGGATGGAATTCCAGCTGTGCTATTTCAAATCCTAAAAGATGATACCATAAAATTGCTGCTCTCAATAAGCCAGCAAATTTGGAAAACTTAGCAGTAACCACAGGACTGGAAAAGGTCAGTTTTCCTTCCAATCCCAAAGAAAGGCAATGCCAAAGATTGTGCAAACTACCAAATAATTGCACATATTTCACATGCTAGCAGGTTAATGCTCAAAATCCTTCAAGCTAGGCTTCAAAAGTTTGTGAATCAAGAACTTTCAGATTTACAAGCTAGATTTAGGAAAGGCAAAGGAACCAGAGATCAAATTGCAAACATCTGTTGCATCATAGGAAAAGCATGGGAATTCCAGAAAGACTTCTGCTTCATCGACTATGTTAAAACCTTTGACTGCATGCATCACAACAAACTGTGAAAAATTCTTAAAGAGATGGGAATACCAGTCCTCCTGAGAAACCTGTATGCAGAACAAGAAGCAACAGTTAGAAACATACCTAGAACAACTAACTGGTTCAAAATTCATAAGGGAGTACACCAAGATTGTATATTGTCACCTTGCTTATTTAATTTATATGCAGAATACATCATGCAAAGTGCTGGGATGTATGAATTATGAGCCAGAATCAAGAATTTGCTGGGTGAAATATCAACAACCTCAGCCATGCAGATGATATCACTCTAATGGCAGAAAATGAGGAGGAACTCAAGAGCCTCTTGATGAGGGTACAAGAGGACAGTGAAAAAGCTTACTTAAAACTCAACATTCAGAAAAATAAATTCATGACATCCTGTCCCATCACTTTATGGCAAATAGATGGGAAAAAAGTGGGAACAATGACAGATTTTATTTTCTTGGCCTCCAAAATCACTCTGGATGGTGACTGCAGCCACAACATTAACAGACACTTGCTCTTTGAAAGAAAAGTTATGACAAACCTATACAGCGTATAAAAAGCAGAGACATCACTTTGAAGGACCATGTTTTCAAAGCTATGTTTTTTTTTTCCAGTAGTCATGTGTGAATGTGAGGGTTGGACCATAACAAAGCTGAATGCCAAAGAATTGATGCTTTTGAACCGTGGTGCTGTAGAATACTCTTGAGAGTCCCTTCGACAGCAATGAGTTAAACCAGTCAATCATAAAGGAAATCGGTCCTGAATATTCACTGGAAGGGATCAAGATGAAGCTCGAATACTTTGGCCACCTGATGCAAAGAACTGACTCATTGGAAATGACCCTGATGTTAGGAAAGACTGAGGGCAATAGGAGAAGGAAGCAACAGTGGATGGGATAGTTGGATGACGTCACTGACTCAATGGACTTGAGTTTCAGCAAGCTCTGGGAGGTGGTGAAGGACAGGGAAGTCTGACATGGGGCTGCAAAAAGTCAGACATAGCCTAATAACTGAACAACAACAACAAGGCCCCGCCCCAAGACAGCAATTTGAGCAAATGTTCAAAGAAGATGAGGATAGAGGAATGCAAATAACTCAGTGGAAGAGCATTCCAAAGTGCAAAAACAGTCAGTACAAAAGCCCAATGGGAGGTGAACTGCTAGAATTTTCCAAGAACCAGAAGGAGGTAAGTGTGGCTACAGAAGAGTGAGAAAGGGGGAGAATCAAAGGAAATTGCTGAGAGGGCCAGAGCACATAGGTACTCAAAGGCCATTTTAAGGACTTTAATCTAGCTTTATATTAAATGAGAATATATATACTGTTTCAAGCAGAAGGATGGTATCATCTGGCATACATTTAAAAAAATATATCTTTCTGGCTGTGTGCTGTGAATTTATTTGAGTGGGCCAGGTAGAAGCCAGGTCAGAGGCTATGGCAGTAATCTAGGTAAGAATTAATGATGGTTTCACCCACAATGACAGCAGCGGACATGTTGTGGTGGTGAACAATGGTGGAATTACGGATACATTCTGAAGATTGCTTAAAATGGATTTTTGTGTGTGTGTGGTGAGAGAAAAATAAGGAATCAAATATGATTCCATACCTTTTTGTCTGGACAAGTATAGAAAAGAATTATCATGAACTGAAAAGGGAAAAGTGGTGAAAATTCTAAATAGGATCAGAATTCATTCTGTACATGATGAATGTGAGTCGTCTTAGACGATGGAGAAATTGAGCAGAGAGTTGGATATATGGAGCTTAGGACAGAAGCCTGGACTGGAGATATAATTTATGCATCATATACATATAGGTCTTATTTGAAGATTGGGTAAGACTGGGTAAGAGAGGCTAGGAAAAAGAAGAATTAACAATGATGACCAAAATAGCTGAAATAAGAGGAAATCTAAGAGAGTGTTGTATTCTGAAAACCAAATGAAGAAAGTATATCAACAAGGAGGGAATGAAGGAAAGGATTAAAATTTGGCCATTGGTCTTGGCAACTAGAAGACCATAGTGTCAGAGCTGAGAGCAATTTTGGTGGAACAGTGAATACTAAAGACATATTCAGTTGTATTTAGCAGAGAATACAGAGAACAGGAAAAGGGAATTATATGGCAGTAACTGGAGACAATCCTTGATTGTTACTACAAAAGGAACTAGTGGTAGTTTAGAGGTCAAGAAAAGGTTTTGATTTTTTATGGTGGAAGTAATTTTATGTGTATACTGTAAAAACAATTTCCAGGAGAGTATGAAACATAAGAAGATGTAGGAGGTCAAATGGAGAATTAGTGGAGTTATTTCTTTGAGAAGATGTGAGGGGGCTGAAGCTAATATACACAGGTAAGGATTGGTTTAAGCAGATATAATCTTCTTCATTTTCAGAACCAAGTAGGAAAGCAGTGTTGAGTGTAGGAGGTTAGTTTTGGGGGGTAGTCATTATCATCTAAACGCTTTAGTTCTCTGAGTGAAGATGCAAGCAAGCTCCTTCCTGAGAGTGAAGATGAGAGAGGAGGTGTTGAGACTGCAAAAAAAAAAAAAGACATGAGAAATAATCCTGAGAGTGGGAAAATGAAGAGACCTGGGACATATCATGTGATGACTGGTTGAGACTAGTCATCAGAGTTGTATGTTTTCCTCCAACTGTTAGCTGCCCAGGGACAGGTAGAGAGTAGTTGAAGAACTGAATTTCACTAGGATTTTATTTTTGCCAAATGAATTTAAAATTCTCAGGAAGCATGGGGTATGTTTATCCTGTCTAAAACATGTGAAGTTAAAGAAATTAACTTTGGTATCTTCAGCATTATATCAGGGAACAAAAGTGTCTTGTTCCTAAAAGCTAATTTATCCAGGGATTTTTAAGGCTCCCACATATGTGGCAAGAATTCAGCAACACATATTAGTTGTTAAGTTGAGCTTTAAACATTCTTGTATTAATTAACTTATTGAAAGTGATTTACAAGGGGGAAAGAAAAAAAAAACCTATATGGAAAAAGTAGACTTTACTATGGCAGATGATTCAACATTCAATTACTGCATCAGCATAAAATGTTATAGGCATAGCTATCATTTTCATTTATTGTTAGAATTGTCTGTGCTTTATTTCCCAACCAGGGTGATTGCTCATTTTAGGCAGATACTGTAGTTTTATTCTTTGTATTTGCTACTGATTTTAGTATATGACAAAGCACATGGAAAATTATAAAAAACAGAAAAAAAACACTTTATTGATCAAAATTTTCAACTCTACCATTTTAGAAAAATAATTTCTCCAATGCTGTTCATATAACATTATCCAAAGATTCAAATTTACACTGCATGATTTAAATGATCTTTAAAGCATAGTCTTCAATTGGAGTCATTTCTGAATATTAGCTAAACAAAAGAATTTACAAAACATGTAAAATTTTTACTAGCTTGTTTCATAATTTAAATATAATTCAAATAATTTTTTGTACATACAAAATGTTTAGCTTTCAAATGCCATAATTACGAGTCCAGGACCATATTTACTATGGTCTTGAGCACACACACACACACACACACACATACACACACACACAACATTGTGGTAGGTTTTAGGACTGAAATATAAACTTTGAAAAATAGTGTTTATAATGGAAGTTCTGAGAGACCCATAACAATAGCAGTGCTAGCAGGGATCGCTATAATACTGAACATCATCAGCCAATTTACCTCTTCATTCATGTCTGTTGCTAAGTGTCTAGTTACTGTAAATGCTTTAGATTTTGCATAATTTATGTAAATTATTAAACACCTGTTCTCTTACCAGAAAACAAAGATATGGAACTGTCTCCTTAGTTTAATTGATTCCTGGCTTCAGTTCTGTCATTGTTTCCCCAGCAACTACAAAGGAGTTGTAGTTCCCTAATGGTCAAATACTGTTGGAAAGACACAGATGCTAAGAACTGATCTTTTCAGACACACATATCTGTATGGCTTTATGTGTGGTTGGGTGAGCATGTAAATGAATAAATGAAAATATCATTGTTTCTCTTGAATGCATTTAGAATAGAATGTGTGTGCTATCAATAATATTTAATTGCAAAAGCACTTTTACTATCTCTTTTTTTCCCCTATACTGACTTCTTCTACCTTTATGTTCACCCTTAAATTTAAAAAATAAAAATGTGTCATGTCTTTTTAATAAGGAAATCCATATTATTTTTTGGAAGCCCAATTCAAGTGATTTTCTTTGAAGATTTCTAAACATCTAGTTCAAGAAAATTATGTATAAGGTATGGGCAGAGCAGCCTGTTAGGCTGAAACCATAGGATCACAAAGAATTGAACAGGACAGAAGTGACTTAGCATGTACATAGCAAAAATTAAATGTGGTCACTTGATGCCTATTAGAGAAGCATGTCTCTGTGAAAAATTCCTGGTCCTTATTGTCAATCTCCTTATTTAAATGCAAAAATTCCTGAGTTAAAATATTATTAGAATTACCTTATAAACTGCTTAAATTAGCTCTTCACTAATCAACAATCCAGCGTAGCCTAAATTTATTTAGTTATACTGCACACATTTGAGATGTAATATATTATTTGTAAAATCTTTCCATGAAATTATTTTCTTTAATAAGCTGATTTTTTTAAGTTATTTTCCTTAGAAAGGCATTTTAAAAATTCCTTGTAAAACACAAAAGTAGGGAATCAGTTGTTCCATCTCTGAAGGTCAGTGCATCTTTGATGATCAGACAAATCTAAGTTAACCATCAAAGAAAGTCATGAGTAAAAGTTACCTCTACCCAACATTTTTCTGCTATTTTCAAACTTTACCTATATTGCTTAAAGTTTAATGTTTGAAATAGACATATAGATAGATAATTGATAACTAATTCTGAATTAGAATTGAATTCATATGACTATAGTAAACCCTTTCTTGGAGTTAACAAGAATTTGAACTCAGAGTGACTTATAGACAACCTAAAAAGGAGAGAAGAAAAGAGGCATGGTGACAATGTACATAATGCATTTAAAGCAGATGAGTTTAAAGTGTTCAGTAGGCTTTTAACTCATTAGAAACTTAATATAAGCTCATAGTGTAAGGTGCTGGAGAAGGAAATGGAAACCCACTCCAGAGTTCTTGCCTGGGAAATCTCCCGGACAGAGGAGCTTGACAGGCTGCAGTCCGTGGGGTTGCAAAGACTAGGACACAATTTAGTGACTGGATAATAGTGTAAGGTGGGTAATCAATGAAATGAAATAATACATCGAATATTCAGTAAGTAGGCTGTGTATCAGTCATTTCTTCACTTAATGACTGACATCACAAAATTTTAGTAGAATTCAACAAGCATTTATTTCTTTCTCACATGCTTGCAGCCTAGCTGAATTTGGCCAATCTAAGCAGTGCTCATCTGGGCTTGATTTCAAGATTTGGGATGGGTCCAAATCTTTAGTATATGTCTTGCATCACCTTGAACCATTAGGTACCAGAGTATAAACTTCTCACAGTCAAAAGCAGGAGCACAAGTTAAGGAGTACAGTGTATTATCGTTTAATTTCCCCAAGGCCACCACACAAGATTTTGAGGTACACACTGCTTTATTTAAAATGGATAACCAACAAGGAGACTTCCCAGGTAGCTCAAATGGGTCATAAAGAATCTGCCTGCCAATGCAGGAGACACAGTACATGTGGGTTGGGGAGATTCCCTGGAGAGGGAAATGGCAACCCGTTCCAGTATTCTTGTTTGGAGAATCCCATGGACAGAGGAGCCTGGCAGGCTACAGTCCATGGGGTCACAAAGGGTAAGACATGACTTAGCAACTAAACAACAACAACCAACAAGAACCTACTGTATAGCACAGGGAACCCTGCTCAATGTTATGTGGCAGCCTGGCTGGGAGAGGGTTTGGAGGAGAACGGATACATGGATACACATGACTGAGTCATTCTGCTGTGCACCTGAAACCATCATAACATTGCTAAATGGCTACACTCCAATACAGAATAAAAATTTAAAAAAATGACTTTGGTGTGATATATATTACTTTACTGAAGCTAAACTTAATTTAATGGGAAATGCTGGACTGGATGAAGCACAGGCTGGAATCAAGACCGGGAGAAACACCAATAACCTCAGATATGCAGATGACACCACACTTATGGCAGAAAGTGAGGAAGAACTGAAGAGCCTCTTGATGAAAGTGAAAGAGGAGAGTGAAAAAGTTGGCTTAAAATGCAACATTCAGAAAACTAAGATCATGGCATCTGGTCCCAACATTTCATGGCAAATAGATGGGGAAAAAATGGAAACAGTGACAGAATTTATTTTGGGGGGCTCCAAAATCACTGCAGATGATGACTGCAGCCATGAATTAAAAGACACTTGATCCTAGGAAGAAAAGTTATGACCAACCTAGACAGCATATTAAAAAGCAGAGACATTACTTTGCCAGCAAAGGTCCATCTAGTCAAATCTATGGTTTTTCCAGTAGTCATGTATGATGTGAGAATTGGACCATAAAGAAAGCTGGGAACTGAAGAATTGATGTTTTTGAACTGTGGTGTTAGAGAAGACTCGAGAATGTCATGGACTGCAAGGAGATCCAACCAGTCCGTCCTAAAGGAAATCATTCCTAAATATTCATTAGAAGGACTGCTGGGCTGAAACTCCAATACTTTGGCCAACTGATGCGAGGAACTGACTCATTTGAAAAGACTCTGATGCTGGGAAAGGTTGAAGGTGAGAGGAGAAGGGGACGACAGAGGATGATATGGTAGGATAGCATCACCGACTCGATGGACATGAGTTTCAGTAAGCTCTGGGAGTTGGTGATGGACAGGGAGGCCTGGTGTGCTGCAGTCCATGGGGTCCCAAAGAGTCGGACATGACTGAGCAACTGAACTAAACTGAAGATAATTTGAAAAGAGAGTTTCCAAGTAAAATGGAAAATCTTGAAATTCTGCTAACAATTCAGAAAATCTTGATTATTTTCATGTCTAAATATGAAAGGAAACTAAATATTGGGAACTACTATGAAAAAAGAAGCCTTTCATGGATACCTTCTTTAATCTTCACTTTCTTTAGTTCTTGTAGGTACATATACCTTCTCAAAGAACCTCTTGCTTCAGATCTTTTTCCCTCCAAATCTCAGCTCTATTCATCATTATTATTAATTTTTATGTACCAGAATGAGTGAAAAGCATAGTCTCAGGCTTCTACCTGCTTATCTGAATTTCCTGGTTTTACCAATCTGTGGCCATTGGCAACTTAATTTAATCTTTTATGCCCACATTTCTTTACCTTTGAAATGAGTATAGTAATAGTGTGTGTATCATTAGATGACTGTGAAGATTAAACAGATCATTATATACAAATTATTGAAGAGTGTCTATCATGAAAGAAATAATGATTATTATTTTTAGTAGTAGTATTCACATATATTATTCCATGTCAACGTCCTGTAGGCTCAAATTTGCTCAAATGATAATGATGTCCATCACTACCCAAGTCCAAAGTGTGACTATGGACATCAACTTCATGGAAGGAGGAAGTAAGGTTTACAGTTAGCATTTCCTGATTAAAATTCTCATCTGTGGGACTCTGTTCTGTGACCTTCTTTAACAAGTGGGGCTATTAAAGAAAGCACATCTATCAGGATAGATATTAACTTATCTTTCAGTTGCATTCTAAATCTATACTGAGAAAAGGAAAACACTGTTTGTTTTTTTCCCTCCAATTAGCAAGGAGCCTTGTCTGCCCTTCCAAGTCAATGGCTCCCAATTAGTGACTGGAGAAGCATTTGCTTTTTTTCCTGCCCCACCCCAATGGGCCTACCTGAATCATAAAAGAGATATATTAGCCTTTAATATGTGCTCTCCCAGTTAACATAGAAGGGCAGGGAATTCAATATTTTATACCAGTTGTCCTCACTGATGGAAAGAGTACAGAAGGATTGTCAACCTCTCCTACCAAGTCTAGAAAATACCTAACAATGAGAAATCCCAGGTACTTGACACTTTCAGAGCTACTTTACCTTTTTTTCTGCTAACCACGTAAGTCCTGTCAATCAATTTTACAGGTGAATGAGGTCGCCTGGGTTCAATCTGATTTTAACCAGAACCTAATTCTCCTAAGTGCAGTCTGTTCACAATCACTTATAAGATTTTTATATCCATAAAATAAGTGTTTGGGTCCATTATTAAGAACACATAAAAATATTGTATTCAATTTGTCTCATTACCTAACACCAATTTTAATTTTCTGTTTAGAATATGCCTGTAAATCAGAATATGGAATAACATAAACTAAAATATTTTGCTGTAAATATAGGCAATTTGATTAATTAAACCTTGTTTAATTCACTATAGCCTCTTCCAGTAGAATCTTTGTATAATATGCCTAAGCTATAGGAAAATGTGTTGCTGAGTTCAAGTAAAAATGTTTGCATAAGTAAATTTTTTTAAATTAGTTGTAATTCTTTCTTCAGTTTCTCTGTTTCACCTCTGCTGCTGCTGCTGTCGCTTCAGTCGTGTCCGACCCTGTGCGACCCCATAGACGGCAGCCCTACCACCTTAAAATTTTGTGGTTTAATTTAGTTTTTCTTAAGTATGTTATGATAGAAATTGCTCGGCTATGCAAAGAATATATTCTGGGTAAGTGAAGTTCACAATTATTTGTTCTGAGATGTAAGTATGACTTAGAGGGATGCTTTAGAATCTACTCTAGTTTGCCAGGTGTTCTAACTGAGATATACTCTTGAGTAGCATGTCATCTAAACAAGCTGCCAAACGGCTCTTCCATTAGTAGCTCTCCATGATGCACTGCAACATAGTGCAAGTGCTTGAATATAAAAAGAAAATAGACTCTATGCACATGATTTTCATCTATACTAATAGCAGTATATTTTGTCAGACTGTATTCTCAGTAATAACAGCAGATAGTATCCAAAGCTTATGTTAAGTTTAGGAACTATTCCCTCCCAATAACTTGCCAAGTGTAGTAAATTTCATTGAGCGTATATCCAATTTGGCTGTTTTCTTTGCAGACCATAAATCCTTTCTGTTCTGATACTTACAATAGATTTAAATATCTAAACTCTCATATTCAGGAAGTTACATAATTTTTGAAAAATTTCTTTGTTGTTAAGGCTATCTGGTTTCATACTATATTTATTTTCAGTTACAAGAGCTAAATCTTACATCTGTAATACTGTCAGAAAATTCTGATTTCTCATATTAATTTCCCTGCAGGCTAGATGGAGAACTTAGGCGAGCCATTTACTGTCCCCTTTCTCTCAATTATATCATCCTTCAAAAGGGGATTGTACAATTTATCATTTCCTGTATGTTACAAAGAGCAATGAATATCTGTGGAGAAATTTAAGTATATAGAATAGTAATAAGTCATTATCTGTGTGTGATATGGAGTTTGTGCTTATGAGTCATTATGAGTTATGACTTTTGATTTGTCTGTAACTTTTCAGATGAAAGAGTCACTCTGTGTGTGTGTGTGTGTGTGTGTGTGTGTGTGTGTGTGTGGTTAGTCACTCAGTCATGTCTGACTCTTTGCAACTCCATGGACTGTAGTCCACCAGGCTCCTCTGTCCATAGAATTCTACAGGCAAGAATCCTGGAGTGGGTGGCCCTTCTCCAGGGGTTCTCTACCTTCTCAAGGTAGTTCCCTTCTCCAGGCGCTCTTCCTGACCCAGGGATCAAACCCGGATCCCCTGCCTTGGAGACAGATTCTTTACCTTCTGGGCCACCAGGGAAGCCCAGAAAGAGATACTAGGTATCACTAAATATATTTCACCTGATAACCACAGAGGATGCTCTCTAAACATTCCTAAATTGTATAGAACTTTGTGTACAAAATAAGGTTTTCTCCAGTCCTTTTCTAATTCTTGCTTCTGCAAGCAGTACAGGTGGTGCTAAAATGCTATTGCTTCCTAAACAGTTTTGGGCTTCCCTGGGAGCTCAGTTGGTAAAGCATCCACTTGCAGTGCAGGAGAACCTGGTTTGATTCCTGGGTCAGAAAGTTCCCGTGGAGAAGAGATAGGCTAACCACAGCAGTATTCTTGGGCTTCCCTGGCAGCTCAGGTGGTAAGAATCTGCCTGCAATGCAGGAGACCTGGGCTGGCAAAATCCCCTGGAGGAGGGCACGGCAACCCACTGCAGTTTTCTTGCCTGGAGAATCCCATGGACAGAGGAGCCTGACAGACTACAGTCCACGGCATCACAAAGAGTAGGACATGACAGAGCGACTAAGCACAGCACAAACTTAGTTCTGCATATTTCACCAAGTTTTTTTTAATACAGATTCATTTATAAATGAACTGGGTTACTTTCGTTTTTGTTTTACGCATGACATAAAAAGATATGCACAAGTCACTTTATGTGTTTTATTTATTCTAGATTTTTCTTTCTGGTAGTATTTTTACAGTTTTGAATTTTTAATAAATGATTACTACTCAGAGATTAGAGAAACAATAAGCTAATTCTCATAACCTCAGTGATATTCTTCCATAGGTAAATTACTGTTCAATAGTTTCAACATTCATGATTTGATAATTATAAGCACATTTAAACTTAAAACTAGCTTGAAAGTTGATGATGCTAACCAAACAAGTTTGCTGGGCTACAATGGTTAAATAAGGTAGTTGTGGCTCTTGTTGTGTTAGTCACTCTGTCTTATCCGACTCTTTCACCCCATGGACTGTAGTCCATCAGGCTCCTCTGTCCATGGGATTCTTCAGGCAAGAATACTGGAGTGGGTTGCCATTCCCTTCTCCAGAGGATCTTCCCAACCCAGGGATCAAACCCAGGTCTCCTGCATTGGAGGCAGAATTTTTTTTTTTTTTTTTAACCATCTGAGCCACTGGGGAAGCCCCATAAATAAACAGGGGCAAGGGTCAAAGGAAAGGAAAAAGTAAATGAAAAAAACTCCTCTTGGCCCAACCATCTATCTAGAGAAAATAATTTAAGGGCATCAAGGAGAGGATGAAGATTTTATTCAGTTAATGCACATGAGGGAACACCTGAAGATCAGATAACTCTCCAAGTTGAAATAAAAGTAAAGTTTCATAAGAGTCTGGAGAAGAGTACAGTACATGTCTTTGTGGCTTTGCTCAGATTACACTTTTTGTCTTCAGCACCTCCAAAATTTGTACTTAAAATGGATGGAGACTATTCTGTTTTTTTTCCTACCCATTTCTTAGTATCGTTGGTGCAATTCTAACCCAATAACCACCAGTATATATTGTTTGTAAGTCTTGTGTTTTGTTGAGAGGTCGAGCTTCAGGAGGCAGATGGTAGCAAAAAAAAAGGGGGTCACAGAGGGAAAAGAAGGAAGGGAAAAAATTGAAAAAAAGGTCATGGTTGAAAGTTAGAGAAACTTGGAACCCTCTATCCTGTCTAATTTAATCCTTTTACACATCTTTCCCCAAATTCTGAATTGCTTTGCCATTAAGTAAATGATCACTTGGGGTCTAAGAAAACTTGTCAGAAGTCAGAGAAAGGCTATGCAATTTATAAATTCTGTGAATCTCCATGATTGAATTTTACTTGTGCCTTTCAATTGTACTGTGTAACCTAGACATCTGTAATGTCTTTTATCACAATAATCATTTGCATAACTACAGTTCTGATGCTCAGACACTAATACAGAAAATGCCCATTTATATAATACAGAAAAGGCCCAGTTCTGGATCTTTACGGAGAGAAGTTACTATATGATAAAGCTAGGAGCTCAATTACTGAAAAACATGTCATCACCAAAAGCATTATAGAAACAATCTTTCCTTTTCCACTTCTGGGAAATTTCAGTAGTTTGAGTAGATTAGAATTCACATATGGTTTCAATAAATCTAAATGATAGAACATTATGAACTGGATTCATTAATGACTTTGGAATGAACTACTTACAGACTAAAAGTTAGCAAGCAGCTTGGTGGTGTTCAACCTTAATCTCCAGGGCTCAAAGGACAATTTTCTCTGTATCATAACACAAACATTCTTCTACCACTATCTCTATTTTGGTCCAGCTGTCTTTGAAATAGGGCTTCCCAGGTGGCGCTAATGGTGAAGAACCCGCCTGCCAATGTAGGAGACAAAAGAGACACAGGTTCAGTCGCTGGATCAGGAAGAACCCCTGGAGGAGGGTATAGCAACCCACTCCAGTATTCTTGCCTGGAGAATCCCATGGAGAGAGGAGCCTGACAGGCTATAGTCCATAGCGTTGCACAGAGTTAGACACGACTAAAGCGACTTAGCACACACACTCTTTGAAGTAATGAAGAGTCCTTGGCATTAATCCCTAATTTTCTGCTATATGGACTTACATACTGACCCTATTCCATCCAGAATAAGTTTTCTCTTGTTTTCTCTCAAAATGTTACTTTTGAATTCAGTATTGACACCTCAATTTTTTAGAACCAAATATGCCAAAAACATTTGGAAACTTTATTAGTGTTTACCCAATTAAATATGTCTTATCTTGATCTCCTTATTATAAAATGTAATGTTTTTCTGAATATTACATTAATTGTGCTGAAGCGTGTTAACTGGTTAACTGAAAAATGATCTCAACTCTATTCTTGCTTAGAATAACTAGACTTTGAACCAGAACCTCTCTGGAATTCTTGCTGTTTCGGAAAATATATGAAAAAGATAGTAATTTAGCACCATGCGCCTTATAATTAGCTTAATCGTTGTCAGCATGTAGCTATAAACCAAATACCAATTAGTCCTATTTGTATATCCATAGGCTTTTCTGATTGTCTTTGAGTTAAAGTTTCTTATTTGTGCAACTTACAGCCCCCCCAGTGTGTAAGGGAAAATTTTTTTATATGTTTTTAAATGTGCAAATTAACTGCATATTTAGTTTCACTATGCAAATGAGCTGAGCTGATAAGTTATTAGCAAAAGACAGGTTTTGTAATGCTTAAAATTCAACAAATGTAGGAAAGCAATCTGTGATATGCTTCAACAGTCCACGAATGGTGGTTAGGTCTTATTAGAGATTCAGTTACTGTTTAACAATCATTTAATCCCTACAGCTTTCTGTATTTAACAAAGCCTATTTTTCAAACTGAAGGAAGCATGTATATCAAAATGAGCCATGTTCCCATATTAAGACAGACATGGAGAAGAAACAGTACATATATGCTAAGAGAAGTACAATATTTTGAAAAAAGATTTAAACATGTATTGAGAAAGGCATCCACAAATAGAATAAGTCATATACAAACAGAGACCCAAAAATATTCAGAAAAATATATTCAGAAAAAAGAAACATACTCGGATCCAAAAACAATGGATCTGAAAGCCCAGCAGAAGTGTAATAAATATTCACCCAAGTCTGTTTTCTCATGTTCTGGGAAAACAGACAATATTTTCCAGACTTGGTTGCAGAGGTGGTCATGTGAAAATTCTATACTCTGAAAATAAAAAAGATGATTAATTTCACTACCATGATTTTCTCATAATGATATATGTTTTCTTCTCTGGCTAAATGGAGTAGACATAAATTGTATGGTGACCGTGGTAGTTCTCTGTTAAAGTTGGCAGAGATGCTGCAATCCAGGCCCTGACATAGAACTGAGTCCCTCCTCAATATCCATTATCTATCACTTTGCCAACCATTTTGGACTATTAATGGAAAGATATAAGCATCTTGGAATTTTACATGAAAATATATTTATTTCTATGGCATTTGAGCCATTATACATATCAATCTGTTATTTTGGCCTAGCATGCTTGACCTAATACAATGAAAGGTGCGAACATGAAGAACAGCTCCCAGCTTCACGTCAACTTTGTATTTGCCTTCAAGGATTGTCTTGTGCTTATGTGCTTAGTCGCTCAGTTGTGTCCATCTTTTTGAGACTCCGTGGACTGTAGCCTGTCAGACTTCTCTGTCCATGGAGATTCTCCAGGCTAGAATACTGAATTGAGATGCCATGCCCTCCTCCAGGGGATCTTCCCAACCCAGGGATCGAACCCAGGTCTCCCACATTGCAGGCAGATTCTTTACATCTGAGCCACCAGGGAAGCCCTCAAGGATTGAGCTTATTAAATTGAAGAAAATGCTCTGATGGGCTTGACTTCAGTTACCATGAAGTCTTTGCAATGTAGGCCGAGCATCAGGACTTAATGAAAGGGATGGGGGAGTATAGTATAAACAGCAAAGGTCTAGTAATTAAAATGTATTATTCATATTCATGATAATTTTACTTCTAGCTGGTGACATAAACAAGTGACTTTTCCTTACTAGAACTCCTCTTTCCACATCTGTAAGATATGATCACTTAGATTAAATGGTGACTCAAGTTTCATCATACCATTCTGTGATTCTCTAGTTCAAAAGGGCTCAAAGAATTAGAGATTCTTCTCCATAAAACAGGGAATAAAAGTAGGTGAAAAATTATACCACATGCCTTATTTTCTTTCTATTTTTCTGTGATTTTGAGACTTGAGCTCTAGCCCTGATATAATCCTGAGCTAGTAACTATCTAATGTCTCATTTATTACAGCTCAAAAATAATAGAGTAATACAGACAGTTCCTAAAATTATTTCAAAATCTATCTCATCATGGTACTGCTAGATAGAAAGTGTTAATTTCCAGTTATAATTTGTTTATTGGAAGCTTTGTTAAACATACCATGCTTCTGTGAACCAAATAATTATTTTGACACTATCTGGGTTTTGAAACTGGATCTGTGTGATAATGAGCAAGTTGTTTAACTTCTTAGAATGTTATTGTCCTCAACTGTAAATGGGAGTTAGCATGGGCTTCCTGCTGTTGTTACAAGGATTAAATGAGATTAGAAAATTGAAAGTTGCTCGTTTAGCCCTTGTCATGCAGAAACCTTTCTGCATGTTATTTTTGTTATTCAGTCTAACTCTTTTCAACCCCATGGACTGCAGGATGTCAGGCTCCTCTATCTTCCACTGTTACGCAGAGTTTGCTCAAATTCATATCCATTGAGTTGGTGATGGCATCTAATCACCTCATCCTCTGCCGCTTCCTTTCTCGCCTAGTTTTTGCATGGTAGAAAATGTGCACCTAACTAATTCTGGCCCAAACACTTTCAGGCCACTATGAAATGTGCAGGGTAGCTTATGACTTAAATGTTCTGCCAGAGCTTGCAGATTGTGCAAGAAAACAAATGGAGATATGAAAAACTTAAAATTAATAGTAATTAAAATTAACAATAATCATTGGAAAATAGCTTCTTGGACTTGCATCATCTCACTTTTTTTTTTTCATGTTAAGTAACTGTTTGCATTCACTTGATCTTAGTCAAAAGACCAAGAAGCAATATGGTGTGCTTTCAAAGCAGTAAAGGTAATTCATATTTCCTGATCATATACTAAATGCCAGATGTGCATTTTCTTTGTCATGGATTTATTTCTCATGATCAAACTTTCAAGATAGGTGCCCCTTTATTACCTAGATGAAAAAAAAATGGGATCAAAGAGATTAAGTTGTTTGCTTGAATCATCTGTTGAACTCAATATAGAAAGGAAACACAAAGCCCAGTTCCTTTCCAGTTCAGTTCAGTCGCTCAGTCGTGTCCGACTCTTTTCAGCCCGATGGACTGCAACCCGCCAGGCTTGCCTGTCCATCACCAACTCCCGGAGCTTGCTAAAACTCATGTCCATTAAGCCGGTGATGCCATTCCACCATCTCATCCTCTGTCGTCCCCGTCTCCTCCCACCTTCAACCTTTCCCAACATCAGGGGCTTTTCCAGTGAGTCAGCTCTTCACATCAGGTGGCCAAGTATGGGAGTTTCAGCTTCAGCATCAGTCCTTCCACTGAATATTCAGGCCTGATTTCCTTTAGAATGGACTGGTTGGATCTCCTTGCAGTCCAAGGGACTCTCAAGAGTCTTCTCCAACACCACAGTTCAAAAGCATCAATTCTTTGGCACCCAGCTTTCTTTCTAGTCCAACTCTCACATCCATACATGACTACTGGAGAAACCATAGCCTTGACTAGATGGACCTTTGCTGGCAAAGTGATATCTCAGCTTTTTATATGCTATCTAGGTTGGTCATAACTTTCCTTCCAAGGAGTAAGCGTCTTTTAATTTCATGGCTGCAATCACCATCTGCAGTGATTTTGGAGCCCCCCCAAAATAAAGACTGTCACTGTTTCCATTGTTTCCCCATCTATTTGCCATGAAGTGATGGGACTGGATGCCATGATCTTAGTTAAAAAAAAGAAAATCTTTTTATTATATCATTTTAACTTTCACCAATAAAGTCTACACTTCCTCCCCTGTATTCTGCTTTAATTTGTCAGCTCTTACTACACTCATCATTCCTATCAAGGGAGTTGATGTATTAGAATTCAGAAAAGCACATCATAGGATGTAGATGTGGGGAAGTATAGCTACTTCTAGGTTTACCAATCCTCTTTAAATGGTATTTTGCTTTGTGAAGGGCACATTTGTCCCAAAATACTTAAACATTTGTATTTATTGACAGAAAGTGAGGAGGCAGTGAGTGTATTCTGATATATGGTCATGTCAAATATAACTTGGCTAGAAGAGAGATAAAAGAGAAACTTTGTTGTGACAGTCCCTTTGCATGATGTCATTTGGTTTCTGTTAGCAAAAAAAAAAAAAAAAGTCTATAAATGACATCTGTTTATTTAGTTGTGAACAAGACATGGTCAAATTTTGTATCAGGTCTCTCTGCACTGTTCCCTGAAGGAAGGCCCCTTGTAAGTGATGATGTGCTGAAAGTCACAAAAAACTGTTAAAAATTTAACTTCTGCTGAGAAAATAGTGTACTTGTTGGATATGTGTGTGAAATGCATTAAATCCAGATGAGACTGGTATTTCTGTCTCCATTAGCAACAAACACCCAAGAGAATGAAATGTTTAACTTAAAGAAAAGATTGCTTGTGATCAGAATGGCAATTTCCTCGAGAGTGGCCAAAATGCAGACAACTATACCACCTGGATGTGTTTCAAAATTTTAGTTCCCACCATCCTCCTGAACATTTTATGTGCACAGGTCTATGACTTCCAAAAACAATTTACTGTTACATCTGGGGAGAAATTTCTTCATTCTTAAAACAGTATTATTTCAAGAATTGTTATTTATAAAACTTGCAAAAATTGTCATCAACCATCCCTACAAATTAACCTTTTGCTTTTTCTGTTTATCATAGGTAATTTTTATAATACTCTTGCATCTTTGGCTCACCTCAGCAGTTTCTATACATGTGCCATTGGTGTAACAATGCACTCCATAATGGAGGAAAAGTTCCTCTAGTCCATTGAATATGACTCCACTAGAAGACTCAGTGGAAGGACTCTCCACTCAATAAAATTTGTGGGTAAGTATAATTGAAATGACTGGTTGAATCTACACTGATATTGAATCATTGAGGTTTTTCCAACTTAACAACTTGTTGAAAGAAAGATTGACATGAAAGTCACTCAGTCGTGTTCAACTCTTTGTGACCCCATGGACTGTATAGTCCATGGAATTCTCCAGGTCATAATACTAGAGTGGGTAGCCATTCCCTTCTCCAGGGGATCTTCCCAACCCAGGGATTGAACTCAGGTCTTCCACACTCAGGCAAATTCTTTACCAGCTGAGCCACCAGAGAAGCCCGTCAGGGAAAGAAAGATTAAACAGAACAATAAACAATATTGTGAGATAAATATATGCCAATTCTTTCAGTTTGCTGTGGGAAGGAAAACAAAACAAACAATGGCTTAAAGCAAAAATTTTATTCACTCATAGTTTCACAAGTCAGCAATCTGAGCTGGGCTCAAGAAAAATTCTTCTGTTGCTGTCACTTGAGATCACTTATGTGACTACCATGATATGGCAGCCCAGTTAGAATTGAATGGTCTAAGACCCCCTCACTCACATGTTGAGTGGGTTTTAGGGACAATAGGGCTGTTTGTTTTCTCACAGTCTAATAAACATGTCCAGGTTTTTCATGTGACAGTCTCAAGGAAGCTAAAACAGGACAAACCTCAACGTGCAAGTGTTTTAAAATTTGCTTTCCTCACATCTGTAAGTATTCCATTGTCCAAAATTCATCTCCTAAGTCCTGTTTCTTAATAGGAGGATCGAGAAGATCATATTGCAAAGGGACTTAAATGCAGTGACAATTTGTCCTCTAATCTATTCCTGTGCCCCCTGAATGCTAAATATTTTTACCCTTTCCATCTTAAGAATGACACCAAAGTGTTCACTATTCCTGCAAATATTCATTCCTTCTCATCTTCACATTCTTTTTTTTTTTCTGTTATATCTCATGGCATGTGAGATCTTAGTTCCCTGACCATGGATGGAAGCCACAGATTGAAAGCAAGGAGTCTTAAGCACTGGACTGCCAAGGAATTTATCTCACTCCTTTGTATTGTTTCCTCCTACGCCACCAACATTTCTTTTCATTTGCTAGAATGCTTTTGTTTCTGTTTTCTGTTTATGGTCTCATCTCCCACTAGAGGATGTGGCAGAGTTTAGAGGGCAGTTGATTCAAGAGGGAAATTAGATTATCACCTATTTGAATAATTTATATAATCTCATTTACTTGGAGAAGATAAAAAGACTCCTTCCTCCTTGTTTTTCTCCTACAGCTGCTTTCCTACTATATCTTCTTCCCTTTCCACTGGATAAATCTTGGGTTGATCTCCTAGCTTTCAGGTATTGGAAGAGCAGCATTTTCAGATATCAGAAATCCAGTCAGAATTGAATCAGAATTTTGCTTTCACATCTAGCTTAAGCTTTTCAATCTCTCTGAGTTTAGATTTGAATCTCAAATTCCATATATCAGCATTGAATAAGGGGTAAAGGGTGAATTCCTTCATCCTCCAAAGATGTAAAGAAAGATAAGAAAATTGAAAGTAAGGGAAATGGAAAGATGTTTTTGATTGGTGCTGCTGTGATCTAACTTTGCTACCAACTATGTGACAGGTACTAAAATATCAGCTACTTCTCTGACAAGACACCATTGTAGATTATTGTCCCTCTGGGAAAACTTAGCCCAGCAATTATCCAATTGAGCCAACTCCTACTCAACTGACTTCTTTAGGCCAGAATAGGCCTATACTGGCCTACTCTTCTAGTATAGGAAGAATACTATACTTCCTTCTCCTATAATAATAACCCCTTTTTTTCTCGGATGAATCACCTTCATAGCTATCCTCTTAAATGTGGTTCTTTTAAGATGGTTAGTCTTGACTCCTTTCTGAACTGACTTCTGACCCTTAGGAACCCTGACCCACCAAACCTTGGGATCCACTGTCTTCTGAAGCCAAAGTCAGACAGGCCTTTTCCTTTAGCCTTTTAAGAAAGAGTCAAGAACAGCCCCTATAGACCCCAAACTTAGACAAAGCTCAGTTCTTGCAAGATCTACTTCACTGTGCTTTTCTCTGGTAGCAACATGAGAAGAGACCATGACTTTCTGAAGCAGGAAAAGCATCCCACTGGAGTGTCAATCTTCCTTTCTGGTAAGCAGTTTACTGTCTTCAGAGTTGTTTCTAACTTCCGCTCTGGTTTGAATTGCATAGAATCACCTCCTGTCTCTCCTCCAAAGAGAGGGGAAGGGAAATGCCTCAGCACTTCAAATGAAAAAAGTCTATTGAACAGTCTATTACTTAAGTGTTTATTTATTTAGCATTTCCCCCCCTCTACATGCTTTAGTTCAATTTCTAACCTAGCAGACCTTCTGAAGTAACTATCCCTACTCTTCTTGTTTATCATGTGTCTATTGTGTGCAGATTTACATATTTGTTTGTGCAGGATGGTGGTACCAAGAGATACTCTTCTCAACCTAATCAGAAAAACAGAAGACTTTTTTCAGTCTGTTGTATTTTGTGATTGGTGCTGCCAGCATTCATCTCTGCAAGACTCACTTCTGCATTTCTGCATTAGCCAAAGTTCTGTATTTCCAAATGTTTTTTGTTATGATTTCATTTAGCTTTACTCTATCAAGGATGTTTTTCTCCTAAGACTGCAAAGCTGGGAAAACCAGACCTTGGGTAGCCCCCATGTCTTGCAATAGCCCTCTTGGGAATGCGATAATGGGTTGATGTGCTGTTTTTTCACTCTTTCTGGCCTTGTTTTGCGCCTTGGCTCCTGAAGGTTTCACGATCCAGCCAGCGTGGTGTCCTACTGCTATCACGTTTCTCTGCAATACTCTCAACCTGGGGCCACGATTTGTCACATCTATCTAGACTCTTGCCAGCTGTCATCTAAAATACTCTGGGAATCCTTTTTTTAGCCTGCTTTCAAGAATTCTAGCTTTAGGTAGAAATGGATAGATCATTGCAATCATTATTTTAGGACAAGCACATTTATAAATCTAGTTGGTCTTTGTTTTTTGTTTTTCCTTTACATACTTTTTCCTTCCTAACAATGATAAGGCAAGGGATGGAGAATTTGTATTTAATATGCAAGATTTCTACATATCATTCAGAGTCACTAAAAACACATAAATAAACCAATCACATTTTTAACTTACGACCAAATATGTGTAGATGATGCTAGTATCTAGGATCATACAGGTAGATGAGAACAGGCCCTTAATTTTCTATCTAAATGTCCAATAGGAGAGAGTATTGGCTGATCCATTATAAATTCTACCACTTAATCTTAAATTCTTCTAGTCTGGACTCTATTGAAATTAATCAAATTTATTCCTGAAAGTACCCAGGTAAGAACAAAGGTATAGAAAATATCACCTCAAAATATGTATATCCAATTGAATTTGCCATAGTCTCAACTGTTCCAGGTAGCATTTTTTTTTCCTTAGAGAAAATATACTTCAAAAAAAAAAAAAAAAAAAGTAAGTGGAAACAACTATTTTACTCAAAATTTAGGTAAAATCTCAAGCTTTATCTAAGTCTGAAACAACCTGAATCTATGTTTGAATATAAGACTGATTGCATTCATAGGGGAAGTAGTATTTTTGAGGTGGCTTTCTGACTATGTGTCCCTTAGGTAGAGATGGACCCTCATTTGAGTCGTATACTTCTAAGGCCCAGGCATGGGCTCTAACAATGTGTTCACATAGTTATATATGTTTTTAGAAAATGACAAAAGTTTAATTTAACCACAATTTCTTATATTTGCTCTTTTCTTACATGCCAATATCCTCTTAGTCAAATTTCACCTCTTGTCTGATGGCTAGGGTGTAGCATAGGCATAACTAAATTGAGATAGAGGCATGAATCTGTTTAGTTTGGGTTTGGTGGTTTGCAGTCTGTACTGTATATAGTTTAGGGATTGCTAGTTACCCATCCAGGTGCAGGAATGGCTTCAGGACACCAGTCTTGCCCCTCTGGGGTTGTGATTGATATGGAAGATCAGAGGTTGGATAGCTGTGTAAAGTATCATGGCATCTGATATTAGCAGGAAGTAGATAACAATCAGTGAATTCACTTCAAAAATCATTTAACATTAGTTACTAAATAAGAAACTTTGAAGTGCTCTGATAACTTACAGTTCTTCTATAAGAGGATCTTGAGGAATGTTTTTCCAAATTTTATAAATAATTCTAACAGTGTATTTAAAATTACCAGTAATAAGGTGTGAAGCTGAACTAAGCTTTTCTAAAACCATCAATAATGAAGCATTTCAATCAACAAAAGACTGAATTATCTGAGAAAAGGTTGAATTATTATACTATGATTTCTAAAGATAATATAAAATGTTGTCATGTGAAGAGGCAATCAAAGAATAGCACCAAATATCAGGAAAAAGGACTTCCTTGGTGGCTCAGTCAGTAAAAGAATCCACCTGCAATGTGCAAGACCTGGGTTTGATCCCTGGATTGGAAAGAACCCCTGCAGGAGGGCATGACCACCCACTCCAGTACTCTTGCCTGGAGAATCCCCATGGACAGAGGAGCCTGGTGGGCTACAATCCATGGTATCACAAAGAGTCAGACATGACTAGTGACTAAGCACAGCACAGAATCAGGAAAAATATTTACATAAAATATAAAACAGAAATGTCTCCAGTAGTTTATGAATAAAAAATATTTGTTTCTCTGGATGTTGTGATATTTGTAGTTAGCTTTTTTAAAATGTATAGCTCTTCATGGTTTATTTACATTTTCAATTTTATATATAAATTTTATTGTAATTGTATTTTTTAAAAGAAGGTCCCATGGATTACATAAGCTTCAGGTCTCACAAACCTTGGTTTTATCGTTGTCCCTAGGGTACATAGATAGATGGATTGATGGATAGATAGTCTTAGAAAAGTAAACAGCTGTCTAGTTCACATCAGTTTCTAGGAAGTAATATTAATGAAGGCAGACAATACCCAAACCATACAGGGTTTTATGGGTTAAAATCAATATTTCAGTGCAACCAGCTTGCACTTAGGCACTAACTAGGAGCCAGTGCAAACACACAGATGACTCACATAAATAAAGCAAATGTCCTAATGGAAGACATGCGAAAATTAAGACAACAACATCCCACTTAATAAAGGTATCTGAAGAACCCAATCCCCTTTGTAGGGATGGCACATTCTCAGGAAAACCTTGGGACACATTAACAGGATGGCCTCCCCACTCTTTCCCGTAATTGGTTCTCTGGTGTTCTTAGTAAGGGGAGATGGATTTAGGAGATATTTGGATTTGGAGAGGATTGTTCTGAAGATAGATTTACAATTAGATTTAAAAAAATGTTTCAAGCATACTATTACTTTATTTGGACACTCAATAAAGATATCCTATTTATTAAAATAGAAATTTAGGTTTTTGTTTATTTACTTTTTAATTAAAGGCCTTTCATCATTTCTGGGTTACCACTGGCTACAGTGTTTGGAATGAATTGTCTTCATTGTGTCCACTTTTCAGAAGTTAACAGCCTGTTCTGAAACAATATGCTTTGAGGTTAGATCCAATTTATAAAGATGTCCCTGAGAAGCTTTTCCTTAATATTCTAGAACAAAAGAATTTCAGTTGCTGATAAGTCTTGGGCAATATTTTTATATTTTTGAGTAAAAATTATACTTTTCTTCTTTTTAAATAAACACACACCTGAAATGGAATTCCCTCAGTTCATGAATACACAGTGCAAAACTTCAAAAACTCTGAAGGTAACCAAATCTATATTTGTATGCCAACACTACTCCTTCTCAGATGAAAGACCATGGGGCAAGTGGTTTTACCTCTCTAAGCCTCACTAAATTCATCTTTAAAATGAAACTTACACGGAGTCTAAGTCCTTGTCCTAAGTGACAAGTCTAAGTCCTTGTCCTAAGTCCTTAATCCTAAGTGAGGGATAAATATGCCCACAGGTGAAAATATATTAGCACAAGCCATTATAAAATAATTAAAAGCTTTGTAAAACTCCTTTTCTACTTTTTATTTTCAGGGTTAATTGAAGTTAATGTGTTGCTAAAATGCTGGTTCGAAACTTTGGGGAAAAATTCTTAAAGGAACTAAGAAGAATGTCTAACACAGTGTTGAAAATATAGCAAATAGAAATAAAGTACAATATATGCTAACTCAGAGGCGTTAGTCTGTGTGTGGATCAGATAGGAGGTGTTTCTGTTTTTGCTTTTTTAAGAAAAAAGATGAGAACAAAGCAAGATTATTTTCCTGAGATACTGTGCCTCCTCTATTATAGATAGCTTTTAGTGAGTTGAGCAAGAAAATCAACAATACATTAAATACACTTTGTTTCTGTTAGGGAGCTTTTTAAGGCTGTAGTTCAGATATTCCAATAAAGAAAACCAAGACTATAACCTATTCTCAAGGACCTGAAAACAAATATTCTGACTTAAATCACTTATACGTACCATATTTCTATTTTTTCTTTTTTTTCTAGTAGGACAGGGAGGGGATAAGGCTCAAAATTTTGCTGGTGGTGAAGGAAATTACAATTGACTAACCAGGGCTTGCTTTAATTGTTCTTTTTGACTACTGTTAATAATTATATGTTCATCTTTCTATTAAAAGAAACAAGAAAAAGAGTTATTGGTATCCAATTTGTAATTTTCATTTTAAAATTTAATTATTTCTTTCATGAATCTGAACCCCTTTAAGAAAAAAAAAAAAAAAACTGGAATTCTTAATTGATAATAACCCAAATGTCCTAAATTTGTCCAAATCCTATGTTGCTGAATGATAATGGCAACATCTACATAAGAGCAATTATTTCCATTGTTTGTGTGCTCCAGTGCTATAGTAAATATTTTATTATATTATCTTCTTTATTTCTTAAATTAGCCTTATGAAGTATTATTTTTAACATTTTAAAGATGAGGAAACTGAAACTAGCATAAAGTAAATCACTTGTCATAGGGAGCTACCCAGAAATTGATCAAGTGAAAACTTACATTTGAAGTGAAGAACCTATGGTATGTCAATTTTTCAAAGATTATCCAGAAAGAACCATGCTCTGACTCACTGTTTAGCATAATAACAATAATACTGATAGTTCATATTTGTAAACTTTTCCTATGCCCAGTGAAAGTCTTAGTTGCTCAGTCGTGTCTGACTCTGCATTCCCATGAACTGTAGCGCACCAGGTTCCTCTGTCCATGGAATTCTCTAGGCACGAATACTGGAGTGGGCTGCCATTCCTTTCCCCAGGGGATCTTCCCTACCCCGAGATCGAACCCCGGTCTCCTTCATTGCAGGCAGATTCTTTACTGTCTGAGCCACCAGGGGAACGCTTGAGCCCTATGCCCGGAATTCTATCAAATCCTTTATATGTATGGTTTATAAAATCAGTACAAAAACCCTACGATTTCAGTGCTTTTATTATCTACATAGTTTCATGAAATCTCAGAGAGGCTGAAAAATGTACTGAAAAGTCACTAAGTTTCACCCATCAAACCCTAAATTTATGTATCACTTTACAACACGCCTTCCTCATGTAGTATATAGATTGAATGATGCCAATGCTTGCTCATAAACAGTTTTATAACTAGAACCTTGGGTTAAGTTATTTAAAGGCAAGTGATAGGTGATTCACCTATTATTCACCTATTATTGCCTAATCCATGACATAGCTAAGGTCACCGTGAATCAATGAAGAAACAGAAAGAAAGGGCTGTTGGTAAGGAAAAATCTTACCCTAAAAGAACAATTCAACTAAGGCAAAGCAATAAAGCTATGATTTAAGCTTTGTAACAAAATAGAAAAAGAACAAGCTTAAAGTACTAAAACAACCAAAAAACTTGCTAATGACTAACATGCAGACAGCAAGATCTGTTTTAGGTGTGTTAATAAACATACTGTTTCTTCAGAAGAGGTCAGTACACTTTAAAAAGCAAGATATCTCAAGACTTTCTGTTGCTTGAAATTTTTCAAATGGCAACACTTTTCTTATCACTTGGCACTGTTATAACTTCCAACATGATTACAAATTTGAAGAGAAAGCAAGTTTTCCCAAAATTGCATAAATTTTGCTTAGATCCACCTATGTACTTAATGTGATACTCTCTACTAAGTTGTTGATACTCTCTACTAAGAGTTGTTGATACTCTCTACTAAGTGCAATAGAGATCTTTACAGATGCAAAATAAATGAGCTCCAGAAAGGCAGTTTTTAATGTAACATTCATGCATTAAACAAATCTACATTAAGGCAAAACCTATTTTTGTCTTTCAAAAATGCTGTATAAAGGAAAGGAAGGAGGGGGATTTTAGCTACCACAGTAGTAAGCATTGCGGTTCATCTAGGGTATATTTTGTGGACCCTTCTATAGTGTCATAACAATTTTTTTTTCCACGAGAACCCAAAATGTCTTTTTACATCAGTGAGAAACACTTTCTCCATATTCCCAAATGAGAAACATAGGAAGGCCTTGCAAATCCTATGTTCCAGAGGAACATCACTATAGAGCCCTTAAGTTATTGGACTAAACACATCACTTTCCTTCCTGTTTCCTGGCTCCTGATCTCCCTTCCTGACTATTGTCCATAGTTCACTTTACTCTCCCCTCCACATGAACTAAGGGAAGAAGAGCTGAAGCAAAAATTCTGAACAGTTTCCTCTTCTCATCCCCGACCCATATTCCTGGTTCAAGTTTTCCTTTTTAAGGTCTTTTTTGAAAAGGTGACCTCCTTTTTCTCTTAGTGTATTGACTGTGAGGGCTAGATCTGATCCTAGAAAACTGATTCCTACCAGAGGACTGTAGATGGAGGAATAGGAGCTAACAGAGGGGCTGTTTTCCACCCCAATGTCTTCATAGTTAAATAATCATTATTTTGGGGACACGACTTTTTCCCTTAACCTCCAAATATCTATTCAACAAGCATCTATTATGCACCATATCCTGTGTTCGCTTCTAGGAATATAAGATGAGTTGGATGTGGGCCCTGCTCATAAGTGTCTTTCCATTTAAATAATTATGAGTGAATAATCCAGGTACACATGGTTATAGTGATTATGTTTTCAAATATGTTCACAACAGTATCTCCCATCCTATATGTCCCTTTGCAATGAGATTTTGCCTCTCTTGTAATTTCTCCTTTCTTTGAATTCAGAATTGCCCTGTGAACTATTTTGACCAACAATATGTAATGAAAGTAATACTGCATGGCGTTAAAGGTCAGGCCTTACATGACTTTTTGGAACACTCTTTCTCAGAAACCAGTCATCATTCTGTGAGGAAGCCCAAAACCCAAGTGCAGAGGCCTAAGTGGAGAAAATGGAAGCTTTCATATAAGAGTCCCAACTGAACTCTCACTCAGAAGGTTGCCCCAAATGTTGGCCATATGGATGAAAGCATTTTTGGATCTTCCAGTCAGTCTGGCATCCTGTAAAACACCATATAAATCAAAATAACTGTTCAGGTAATACATAAAATTATGAAAACCATACATTATTGTGGTTTAAGCCAGTAAGTTTTGGGGTGGATTGTCATGCATCAACAAATAACTTAATAGGTATGTAACTTAGATCTTTTTTCTCTAACTGATCTCTTACTCCTTAATACATAAATAAATGAATGTGTGTATATGAATAACATACTGTCATTGAGTAAATATGAATTTCATTTTAGTTCACAAAGAAGCAATACTACATACACAATCAGTTCACTGTACATCGAGATGGAGAAAGATTATTTTACTTTCTATTTAAGAATTTGGGAAACACTGCTATAAACCAGGCATACTTCTTGGTACTGAAGAAGAAACTAGGGCTCCCACCCTTAATAATTCTCAGTCTAGTGAAAAAGATGGACAATTGCACTTAAAAAATAAATGATGTGGTACATTGAAGAATGTAACTGACCCTTTTGATACTCCATCTTCACATCTCTTGAGTCCACTTCTAAATTCAGTTCCATTTATGCAGAAATTTCCATGTGAACTCAGACTCACACTGCCTTGGCAGGGATCTCACTGAAGCTCCTATGTTCCATCTTTCTGCTTTTTACCTTGGGAACTTCTCCACCACAATGGAAGCCTCTGCTTGAACATTTAGGGGAGTTTAAGCTCCAGGGGGCAACTCTCAACCAATGAGGGAAGGCAGGCAGTGAATAATGGAAACCAGCCTCATCCTTCAAATGGACAATTCTGGGAAACATTCCGCTTGCTTCTCAGAGGTTCCAAGAGAATTAAGCTCCTGGTGCTTTCTGAGGCACTCTCAATAATGAACACTTACATAAATTTTTCTTTCTTTCAGGTCCCAGTCTCTTTTTGTCCTCTCTCTTCTCAAATAAACTACCTGCATCAAGATTCGTTTCAGCCTCTCTTTTGACTGAACTCAAGACAAAACAATGAACAGTGCTCTGGGAGCACAGAGGAGGCCTACTTGGGACTGGAATAGGATAAGCAAGTTGTCTTTAGACTAAAATTATGTCCCACAGAACACACGTTGATTGAGTGAGTGAGTGAGTGAGTGACGGAAGAAGGTATCATCTTTCTGATCTGAACAATAGGCATCTGATGACTTTAAATCTACAGTACCCAAATTCAAATTCCCATTGGCTACTTGGAAAGGTAAAAGAAGAAAAATCAGAGAGAGTAGAATGGTTAAGAATCAGATGAATAGATGCAGTTACCAGATGTTCATTTTAAATTTAAAATTAATGTGGTGAAAAAGTATATAGCTTGTCACGAGAGCTCATGGAATGGAAAATATTAATAATAAGAATGTCTTACAAATGATGTACTCCCCAAACAGCTGAATATACAAGATAAATTCAATTTCAAAGCCCTTGTGCTATTAACATACTACTTAAGCTTTTCTCACCAGGCTTATGGATTCTCCAGGACCTTCTGTGCATCATCTCACATGGTAAAGATTCATTAACTTCTCTTTCCTATTTTGTTATTGTTTGACCTCTGAATTAATCTGTCTCTGTAGAACTTCCATCATCATTGTTTCCTCCAGACCAAATTAAAGAAGAGTAAATTCAATTTGTGTGAGAAATGTTGCACAAATTCTCACTACTTCCAGCAAAAGTAGCAAGGAACAAACCGTTTCATTTGATTAGTAGTTCTCATGTTTTAACAAAATGTTTCATGGAGCGTTGCTTTATTGGTGCAGGAGGAATGATCCAGGAGCTAATTATTAATTTCAAATTTAAGTAAAGCTAAATTAAGCCAGTATGATCAGGTTAGAGTACAATAGCTCAGAATAGAAATCAGCTTTTCTTGAAAAAAGCCATTTGCTTTCCCTTGTGTCACTTACAGCATGCCTAAAGAGAAGGCATAAAAGTTCATCTCATTGCCCTTTGAATTAGATTTATTCATTTAGCAAAGTGTGAAGAATCAAGTTTGTGAATGTGTGAAGTGAATCAGAAACATACATGGGCCACGTGTATCTTTAAATACTCCACTGGGTTGGCAGGATTTCCACTTGTGAGTAGTTTGATTTTACAATGATACTCAACATAAGTAATATTTACAGATAAATTTACAGAGTCGTGCTAATTGTTATATTACATAAAAACCAAATTTGTTAATTGTGCCACATATTTGATGTTTAATCTGTGTATATTTGAAAATATACTTCTACTATAAATTATGTAGTAAACTGAATTATGATGTTTTCATTAGAATTTCTACAAGTCATTTGCAACATACATAACAATCTGTTTTTTAAATGCTATTTCTCTTAACATGTTTTGCCTGTTTTCTGTTTCAAGCCAAATAGTAAAGCATTAAAAAAAAAAACAACAACTGTATGTACTTTTCACTTTGTATAGCTCAGCTCTTTATTAAATTTTATTTATCATACTTTTTATTTCAAACCTGCCTTATGAAGCATAATAAAGCCTTGAATCTGTAACTCTGCTTCTCAGTGGTTTCAGATTGCCACTCAGCTCCAGGGTAAATAACTCAAATTGCTGTAATGAAGACCGTTCCCTAAAGATGCCTTTAATTGTTTGCCTCACTCTTGTTTTCACCTACTCTGAATTTCTAAATCTTAGGTCAGGGAGATTCCACCTTATTTAGTGGTCTAAGAATAACAATTCTCACCATTATCACAACCCACCCAAAATTCAGTATTAAACAGAACTGAAAGTCAGTGATTTTACTCTGCTTCATTCACTGCTATGTCCCCAGGGGCCAAATTAATTCTGGCACATAGTAGGAACTCAAAGATGTTTTTGAGCAAATAAATAATATTGGACTGTTAACTAAAATAAGTTTTTATTAATATTTGACAAGTGCTTGATAAACAGCATCAGATTTTTTCATTTTAACTTTGAGTTGTTCAACCTCTAGCCAACAGAGACCCCATCATTTGTTAAACCATTTTGAAGCTTTACAAACCCCAAAGCTCAGCTGGTAGACCAAGCGTGGCAGAGCCCATCATTGTGATACCTTCATATCTGTCTCACCACAGCCCTCAGGGTAACCAGGATGAACCTGGTGGTCAGCTGTCTGGGGCAGTTTTGAAACTGTCAATACTGCTGAGCATATTTCATTTTATCTCTGCACCGTCTCACCTCACACATCCCCCTCCAACTTCTACCCCCACATCTATGCCAGCTCTGAGTCTGATCATCTTCATGGAATCTGATGTGTTGTATATACCAAATGCTTAGCTACATGAACTACAACAGCACATATACACACTGATGTTAACTTGGAGTGTCTCCTCATCAAAGAGTAAGTGTTAGTGGTAAGTCAGCATAACAAAGGAAGAACCTCTATCCTGGCCTGCAAGTGAGGAGCATTCTCTGCATATAATAATGATATTGGAAATATTTTAAAACTCTCTGGGTGGGAAGAATACCTAAGGGTAGGCTAGATGATTGAATCAAGTAAATGAAACATATACGCTTGCATGCTAGGTTGCTACAGTCACATCCAACTCTTTGTGACCCTATGGCTGTATCCTGCCAGACTCCTCTGTCCATGGGATTCTCCAGGCAAGAATACTGGAGTGGGTTTCCATGCCCTCCTCCAGGGGATCTTCCCAACCTAGGGATCGAACCCACGTCTCTTATGTCTTCTGCATTGGCAGATGGGTTCTTTACCACTCGCACCACCTTGGAAGTACAAAAGAAACATATATAGTGATGCAAATGTAAGAGAAACATATTTCTTACTCAAAATTAGTTCTGTTGGTCAAGCTGCTCTGAACCATGCTATTGTATACATGATTTTCAAGGTTGCTTTGGGAAGGTTTCGATCTCAATCATTTAGAAGAAGCAAAGAATGATTTTGAGAGATATATTCTTATTGGTCATACTTGGAAACTGCAGCTAGATTCTGATCACATTCAATTTGTAAGAACTCAGTTGCTATCCCTAACAACAAAGAAGGCAGAGGATACGGTCAAGCTGAAAGCTCATTAAGAAGATACAGATTGTGACAGCTATGAATATTCACAGTTCTGGTCTCCCACAGTAGAGTGTATAATTGACTGTGGTCCCCAGTTGCTGCCCCTCTGGAGCCACGACTGCATAATGAGGATTATGCCAAGTCTATTACTACAAGTCTTCAAGGCATATCGTTTAGCATACCTTCTTTCTTATATAAAGCCCTATCCATGAAACCTTTTATAAAGATATACAGGCAGAGTCATTTGTAGTGGTTTCAAGTATAGACTTTGGAGCCAAAAGATTTAGGTGACCTTGGCCAGATTTCTTAAGCTCTCTGTGCCTGTTAAAATGGAATGAGTAGTGTGTGTATTGCACAGTTAATGTGAGGATTAAGAGTTACGAATATAAAATACTTCAAAGAGCATGTGGTACTTACCTACTATAAAACTATTAGTTAATATGATTCTGCCACTATGCTTTCAGAGTCTATGAGATTCTAGGTGTTTCAAAATGATCTTTATAGCTGTCAGGTTGAGGTTCTAGACATTTTACCCCAGCTTTCAGGAAAGAAGATTCAATTTTATCCATTTCATTTATTGACTTCTTTAGGGGACACAGGTCTAGATCAAGGTTTCAAGGTTTGCCTCAGCTGCAAAGAGCTACTTTGGTCAAAGATATATCCCTCCTAGAGTATATCTGATGGTTATTCAAGGCAGAAGTATAAAGATCTAGCCACGTCAGCCACTGCTGAACACTTTTGATAGATCTTATCTGCTGTAGCTCCTATTAGGTTTAGGGAAGGTTTGGTCTGGGCTACAACAAAGAGTTTCCTCTTTTGCCAAGGCTGGCTTCTTTCCTCTCCCTTTCACAGGTGTCCTTAGCCCTTCATAAGCCCCTCATAAATACACTAAATACAGGACATACAAAACATCTTCTCACCACTCAGTGTCTGCTTCTGGAGAATCCAACCTTATAAGAACTGACGCTTGTGATTCTTAAAACCAAACAACCCACAGGATAAACCACTAGTCTAGTCTACTTGTGACCTCTTATAATGATCTTTAAGCTTGATGAGTTTAAGATTTTTCTGCAAGAAGATTGTAAGCTTCTCAAGGACAGAAACTTGATTATGTAGATAGAGAGGCTTACTTACTTAACACGTTTGTTGATTGACTGATTAACTTAGAGCTTCATGGACATGTTTTATGTCAACATTCAGTTCAATTCAGTTCAGTCGCTCAGTCGTGTCCGACTCTTCGCGACCCCATGAATCGCAGCACGCCAGGCCTCCCTGTCCATCACCAACTCCCGGAGTTTACTCAAACTCATGCCCATCGAGTCAGTGATGCCATTCAGCCATCTCATCCTCTGTCGTTCCCTTCTCCTCCTGCCCCCAATCCCTCCCAGCATCAGGGTCTTTTCCAATGAGTCAACTTTTCGCATGAGGTGGCCAAAGTATTGGAGTTTCAGCTTCAGCATCAGTCCTTCCAATGAACACCCAGGACTTATCTCCTTCAGGATGGACTGGTTGGATCTTCTTGAAGTCAAAGGGACGCTCAAGAGTCTTCTCCAACAACACAGTTCAAAAGCATCAATTTTTCAGCACTCAGCTTCCTTCACAGTCCAACTCTCACATCCATACACGACCACTGGAAAAACCATAGCCTTGACCAGACGGACCTTTGTTGGCAAAGTAATGTCTCTGCTTTTTAATATGCTATCTAGGGTGGTCATAACTTTCTTTCCAAGGAGTAAGCATCTTTTAATTTCATGGCTGCAGTCATCATCCGCAGTGATTTTTAGAGCCGCCCAAAATAAAGTCTGTTACTCTTTCCACTGTTTCCCCATCTATTTCCCATGAAGTGATGGGACCAGATACCATGATCTTAGTTTTCTGAATGTTAAGCTTTAAGCCAACTTTTTCACTCTCCTCTTTCACTTTCATCAAGAGGCTTTTCAGTTCCTCTTCACTCTCTGCCATAAGGGTGGTGTCATCTGCATATCTGAGGTTATTGATATTTCTCCCAACAATCTTGATTCCAGCTTGTGCTTCTTCCAGCCCAGCATTTCTCATGATGTACTCTGCATATAAGTTAAATAAGCAGGGTGACAACTTAGAGCCTTGACATACACCTTTTCCTATTTGGAACTAGTCTGTTGTTCCATGTCCAGTTCTAACTGTTGCTTCCTGACCTGCATACAGGTTTCTCAAGAGGCAGGTCAGGTGGTCTGGTATTCCCATCTCCTTCAGAATTTTCCACCGTTTATTGTGATCCACACAGTCAAAGGTTTTGACATAGTCAATAAAGCAGAAATAGATGTTTTTCTGGAACTCTCTTGCTTTTTTGATGATCCAGCGGGTATTGGCAATTTGATCTCTGGTTCCTCTGTCTTTTCTAAAACAAGCTTGAACATCTGGAAGTTCTCGGTTCACGTGTTGCTGAAGCCTCGCTTGGAGAATTTTGAGCATTACTTTACTAGCATGTGAGACGAGTGCAATTGTGCGGTAGTTTGAGCATTCTTTGGGATTGCCTTTCTTAGGGATTGGAATGAAAACTGACCTTTTCCAGTCCTGTGGCCACTGCTGAGTTTTCCAAATTTGCTGGCATATTGAGTGCAGCACTTTCACAGCATCATCTTTCAGGATTTGAAATAGCTCAACTGGAATTCCATCACAACCAAGAGCTTTGTTCATAGTGATGCTTCCTAAGGCCCACTTTACTTCACATTCCAGGATGTCTGGCTCTAGGTGAGTGATCACAGCATTGTGATTATCTGGCTCATGAAGATCTTTTTTGTCCAGTTCTTCTGAGTATTCTTGCCACCTCTTCTCTCAATATCTTCTGCTTCTGTTAGGTACGTACCATTTCTGTCCTTTATCGAACCCATCTTTGCCTGAAATGTTCCCTTGATATCTCTAATTTTCTTGAAGCAATCTCTAGTCTTTCCCATTCTGTTGTTTTCCTCTATTTCTTTGCATTGATCACTGAGGAAGGCTTTCTTATCTCTCCTGGCTATTCTTTGGAACTCTGCATTCAAATGGAAATACCTTTCCTTTTCTCCATTGCTTTTCATTTCTCTTCTTTTCACAGCTATTTGTAAGGCCTTCTCAGAACCATTTTGCCTTTTTGCATTTCTTTTCCATGGGGATGGTCTTGATCCCTGTCTCCTGTACAATGTCACCAACCTCTGTCCATAGTTCATCAGGCTCTGTCTATCAGATCTAGTCCCTTAAATCTATTTCTCACTTTCACTGTATAGTCATAAGGGATGTGATTTAGATCATACCTGAATGGTCTGGTGATTTTTCCTACTTTCTTCAACTTAAGTCTGAATTTGGCAATAAGGAGTTCATGATCTGAGCCACAGTCAGCTCCTGGTCTTGTTTTTGCTGACTGTATAGAGCTGCAAAGAATATAATCAATCTTTGGCTGCAAAGAATATAATCAGTCTGATTTCGGTGTTGACCATCCAGTGATGTCCATGTGTAGAGTCTTCTCTTGTGTTGTTGGAAGAGGGTGTTTGCTATGACCAGTGCGTTCTCTCGGCAGAACTCTATTATTCTCTCGGCAGAACTCTATTAGCCTTTGCCCTGCTTCATTCCGTACTCCAAGTTCAAGTTTGCCTGTTACTCCAGGTGTTTCTTGACTTCCTACTTCTGCATTAGTGGTACACAAAAAAGTTAGCACATAGATTTATTTCTGACTGCTTAATATAGGTATCCCAAATAGAAAGCTTAATATAGAATTTATCCTAATTGTAAGAAGGAGAGAAATAGGAAAAGAGTTTCCAAGTTTAAAAAAAAAAAAAATGAACTGTCATATATCTGTTAACCAAAGCTTTTAGTAGTTATTTACTAATTCTTTGGCCTTTTCTGTCATAGCCAGACAGATAATAATCTACTTAACATGGCCTCATACATCAATGTTTGTCTCGGCCTTTGAGCACTCCGGCCCAACCTGGCAATGCCCCCAGGAGCCACTGGAGCCGCTGTAACAGGAGCAGCTTCCAGAGACTCTGATGACTCTAACAGTTGAATCTTCTTAATAGTGAACTGAAATCTGCCTCAGTAAAACTTTCAACGGGCTTCATTCTTTTTTACCCTTTGGAAACAAATCCATAGGTCCGAATTCTTAAAGATTACACTCCTTCAAATATTTTAAGACAGCTCTTAAAATCCTCTTATGCATGTTTTCTTTACCAAGCTAAGAATTCTTTGTTCCTTTAAGAGACAGATTCTCAGATGCTTTCTTTCCCTGGATGCATCCAGTTACTTAAAGTCTATCAGAAAATTGTGTCAGCCAAACTTAATATCATACAGCACGGTTCACAGGAATTCTTGGTTTCCTTGTTTTGGACATTTTGTTGCTGTTATTGCTGCCTACATCTGCAGTAATTTTTTTGCTCCTTGTTACGTTTTGAGGTCTATTGTAGTGGCATTTCTGTCAGATCTTTATAATCTGACTTCTCTCCAGCTTAATTAGGCATTTACAATATACAGTACTCCTCCCTGCCCCCCCATCCTCCTGCCCCAGCAAGGATAGAATTACCTCATTAATATCATGGAAATGTTTCCCATCTGGCTTTAAAAAAAAAAAAAAAAACCATTATAAGTAGGAATCTTACTCAGATGTTGAGTGACATTGTTCCACTTACTGAATACTGGCTCTGTATATATACTTTATAGGGTCTCTGGGATCACTGCATATAAAATGCAATCTATGAAACAGAATTTTTACTTTTTCTATTAAAATTTTATTTTTATACAGGTAAATTAATTCAGAAGAAGGGAAAATACCCCCAAAACCTTCTGGAAATTCACAGCAAGGTTGCTATTGTTATTGTGTGTGGATTTTGTTGTTTAGTCTAGATTTTATATTCTGTTTTATTGGGCTGAGTCTATACACCATTCTAATCTTAGGGTCTAGCTTCTTCATAGTTACCTCAGAAATGCTGTCCTGTGGGACATCTAGAACAAGAAATTGTATAAATTTTTTAAAAAAAAATCTAAATTTTATGCAAATTCACAGTCTGGTATCAGGCAAAGCTGAGAACTAATTTTGCCAACGACTGACACATATAATACACAATATAGTGGCTTATTTCCTACAAAAATTTGATTATCATTTCCATTATTTATAAGAACTGCTATTTCCAGAGGTTCAACATACAATATAACAGTGAAAGTTAGTACATATTAGCAGGTTGTTTCATATCAGCCTTGAACTGAAGTTTCATGAAGTTTTGTTTCTCACCAAAGCAAGCTGTGTGTCACTTAGGAATTCATGAAAGGAAAATAAATCTCATAAGAGACATTTTTCCAGAGCAAATTTTTCTTGGGGTCCAGAATTTTTTTTAAATGAAGACCATTGTCTCAGGCTTTAAAATTCGGAAATCTCCCTTCTAGAGCACAACTCAGAATTCCTTGAAGGAAGTGATTTTGTCATGCTCATCTTTGTAGCCTCAGTCCCTAGCATGATGTTGATAATGAGTAGGTCCTAAAGAGATGCTTGTGGACTGAGTGAATAATGAATGAATGCATAATAACTAGTGCCAACTGTGAAAGTGAGCATCTTGTGACAATCATAGGCATTATATCAAGAGGGAGAACAGAAGCAAGTGGGAAGAGATGATCATGGGAGCTACAGAGGAGGAGACGTAATTGGAACATTGTTTGGGAGACCAGAAGAGGAGAAGATGTAGCAGGGGGGTGGGAAATCACCAAGGGCCACAGTATATAGCAGGACTGGGAGGCAATCAGCAACAAGAGCAGGAAGCGAGCCAGTGAGCTTAGCTGCTGGGACATCTCTACCAGGGAAGGGATGTGCACCATGTGCGGAAACAATGTGGGAAGACAGCTCTCAGTATACAGACAGAGCATATGTAGATTGTCAATTGGGGGATTTGAAAATTATATTTGATATATAAAATTAATAAAGATGATGAAAAATTAAAACTAAGAACAAGGAAATGGATGCAAAGAAGTCCTTAACTACATGTGTTTAATGATCATAACAATTTATTATAAAATGCTTAGAGCTACAGTCATGCTCATGGGATGAATGATTTTCACAAAATAAAAACAGCTGTGGGAAAATCACAAACTGTAACAGTATCAATAAAAGCAATAAGATGAAAAGACGTACCTTGAAGTATTATTCAAGTAGATGATGCATATGCAATTAGCTTTTATGCTATATATGATTCAATTAAAATGCAGTTATCAAAAAGTTGAACATATAAACAGTATCAGCCAACATAACACATGAAGTTTTTTAATGCATTGGAATATCTTGATCAATATATACTTAAAAAAAGGTTGTATTGTACTTTCTGCTTTACAACTTGCTATAGAACAAGAATAGAACATGCCACATAGATGGGGTGGAGGACTCCAGGTTTCACATGAGAGCATCTGCACTATGCCTAATAGAAATGGAGCCGTGTTGATTAGGAGTAAAAGCCGATGGTAACACTGGCCATAAACACAAGGCAAATTTCATAGCAAAATCTAAAACAGATAAACATCTATTGTGTATTGTTACCCATATTTCTAGAAAATATTTCTTCAATTTCTTTTTTGGAATTTAAAATTTCTCTTAAAAAAGAATTAGCCAGGATGTACATGATGGATGCATTTCACTTTTCTTTGAGAGTATGTGTGTAAATTTTTCAAGTTCTATATGTTTTATCACAAGTGAACATACTTTTTAAAATGTTTATCTAATTTATAAAAAAATCAAGTGTTTTATTATTTGTGAGGGAGAACACTAACCTAAGTTATTATAATAATATGATTATAGTGATTCAACTAATACTGTATTTTGCATTTTCACAGAATTGTTTTTTAGTTAAAATTTTTCTCACATTTTATTTCTTTTCCTCTGTGCAATTCCATGAGATAAGAAGATTATATGAAATAATCACCATTTCAGAGATAAAGAAACTAAGAAATAACAAAGCTAAGTGTTTTGACTGATGTCATACTATTACTTGATTTTCTAGGGCTCTAAGACTTTTTTTTCCAAATTGTCTTTCTTTGAATCCCACTCAGAATTTCCTGCCTTCCATTTCTACTTGTCCTTGTCACAAAGGGCTGAACAGAATCTGTCTGAGCAGAAGGCAGACAAATCAGTGTAAAACAGACAAATAATAACTACCCCTTCTTAGGTTCATGTCTCTAAGCCCCAAGCAGGATACTTTTCTCATTTAAAAAAAGATGAAGTATTAGTATATTTAGCCATAATGATCACATTGACTGTACCAATAATAATCATCTTGTAACAGAAATTAAGAAATCATCTTTTAGGGAAGAAATAAGAATAAAATGGTGGGATTGTAATGGAACAACTTAATTGTTAAAGCACTTGACTGTTGTCTTCCTGATGAGAATGTTTTTAATGCATTTTATAGATTTTAGAAATATAGGTGGTGGCATGTCCTTGTAGAAAAAGACCACATATCATTCCAGTAACCCTTATCATCTATCACCATAAACACTCTCTTTTTCTGAAGGATCCAGCTCATGAATTTTTCAATATCATTTTTTTCCATAATAGTTTTGATTTTTTTCTTTGACTCTCCATTATGCCATTAATATAATTCCATAGAGGCCTTTTCAAGTAGAACGAGAGCAGCACTTAATTACCGGAATTAGAAATGACAAACATCACAGATTTTATCTAGTTGATCTTCTTTAAGTACTTCTCTGTGTAAATTTGAATAATCTTGAATCTGTGACATTTAACATTTTACAAAGATGTCTGAAATGATTTTTTAAACTTACTCTTTCAATTTCTCTGAGAAAAGGGAAACATTTTTTTCTTAATATAAACTATTGAGTTGTATGATTAGAATAGGTGCCATCATGCAAACATTAGCTTTTGTCTCCACTAAAGAATATTCTTTTTTCCTTTTCTAAGATTGGTTCCCATTCACTATTATCAATAAAATTTTCAGCTAAATAAGTTAGGGCAGTTTGGATTCTTTGGTTGAAAGTTATAGAAATTGGCTAGCATAAGCAGGAAAACTTGTTTGAAGAATAACAGGTAGTTCCAAGAATCAATGGAAAGATAAACCAGGTTGCAAAAAAAAAAAAAAAAGACAGGAAAAAGATCATCTATGAGTCTTTAAGTGTCACGAACCACTCAGGTATCTCAACAAGGGTCTCCCTTGAAATGAATGAACTTAGGCCATTTTCTCTAGTGATTCTTTCAAGAGTCAAATTAAAATGCTAGACACATGTAACTTTCCTTTTTTCTGTGGCCAGATTTCTGGAACTCAGAATCTATTGTTACTTTATTTAACTCCTAAGCACCTGCTACTTTTTAATTTCCAGCCATGAACCATCAGCACCTGCATCTTTACCAAAATCACTATTCTTAAGGTGTCTAGTCATTTACTTTTAGCAGAATCCAATGGCCTTTCTTCTCTCTTCCATGGAGTCATAGTCTCGGTAGCACCCAATTCTAATGACCACAATATAGATCACATTTTTATTATTTGACAAAAATTTTGTTAAGTTCTTATTATGCAGCTGTTATTTCCTAAAGTATAAATTATGAAGACTATCAGACTCTTGATGGGATCCCATTTAAACAAAATATAAAAAATTATAGCATTATGTACCATGGGATCACAGAATAAGGCACTGATTGGCACACAAAGAGAAGAATCTTACAGGACATGGAAAGACATTGTTCTGGGTAGAGAAACAAATGCATACAGAGAAATAAAATCATGGTATATAACAGGGGAATTCACAGCATGGCAGAAAACCATGATTCAAGTTAAGAGTATAAGGAACTAAATTTGTGTGGATAGAAAGGGGTTTTATTGAAAAGGCACTTGTATGAACTACGAAGGAATTTAAATGACTCATAGTCTGTAGTCAATGAGAAACAACCTAAAAGTTTTAACACAAAGTAATAACCAAATGTGTGCTAACAGAAAACTACCATAGTGACTTGTAAACATGTGACCAAGGTAAGAATGAAATTCAGTTCGGTTCAGTTCAGTTGCTCAGTCGTATCCGACTCTTCTTGACCCCATGGACCATAGCACACCAGGCCTCCCTGTATATCACCAACTCCCGGAGTTCACCCAAACCCATGTCCATCGAGTCGGTGATGCAGCCCAATCATCTCATCCTCTGTCGTCCCCTTCTCCTGCCCTCAATCTTTCCAAGAAATCAGGGTCTTTTCCAGTGAATTAGCACTTCGCATTAGGTGGTCAAAGCATTGGAGTTTCAGCTTCAACATCAATCCTTCCAATGAACAGTCAGGACTGATCTCCTTCAGGATGGACTGGTTGGATCTCCTTGCAGTCCAAGGGACTCTCAAGAGTCTTCTCCAACATCACAGTTCAAAAGCATCAATTTCTCAGCGCTCAGCTTTCTTCACAGTCCAACTCTCACATCCATACAGGGCCACTGGAAAAACCATAATCTTGACTAGATGGACATTTGTTGTCAAAGTAATGTCTCTGCTTTTTAACATGCTGTCTAGGTTGGTCATAACTTTCCTTTTAAGGAGTAAACGTCTTTTAATTTCATGGCTGCAGTCACCATCTGCAGTGATTTTGGAGTCCAAAAAAAAAAAGTCAGCCACTGTTTCCCCATCTATTTGCCATGTAGTGACGGGACTGGATGCCATGATCTTAGTTTTCTGAATGTTGAGCTTTAAGCCAACATTTTTACTCTCTTCTTTCACTTTCATCAAGAGGCTCTTTAGTTCTTCTTCATTTTCTGCCATAAGAATGGAAAAAGGAAGGCAATTTAGCACTATTGCAACTATCCAGACCCCCTTGCCTCAAGTAATTCTGATACAGATTAAGGTAGCTATGTTAATTTCCTGAAGCTGCTGTACAAATTATCATACACTTGGTGGCTTAAAACAACAGAAATATATTATCTCACAATTTTGGAGGCGAGGCATTGAAGGTCAGGGGTATTGGTAGGGCTGTGCTCTCTGAAAAGATTCTGTAGGAGATTTCTTTCCTTGCCTCTTCCGGCTTCTTGTAGCTGCTGGCTTTCCTTGGCTGTGTCCACATCACTCCAGTCTCAGCTTTCATCTTCACACTGCTTCTACTCTTCCACCTTTCAAATTTCCCCTGAGCTTTTCTTATAAGGATACTTGGATCATTGGATTTACAATTTACTTGGATAATACATTGCAATTGGATTTTTTTCACTGTCTGCACCACCTGGGAAGCCCACTGGATCACTGGATAATACAGGATGATCTCTTCATCTCAAAATCTTTAACTTAGTTATATCTTCAGAGACTTTTCCTTTTTTCTCAAATACAGCAATATTCACAGGTTCCAGGAGTTAGACTGGAAATATCTTTTGGGAGGCTAGTATTCAATTTACTATAGCAGTACAATGGAAATTAAAAAAAAAAGAGAGAAAGAGAGAGGGAGAGAGAATGGCAGATTTGGTGGGGGATTGATAAAACCCTTTGAGTAACTGATGCTATGAAGAACAACATTGAAGGGCAATTTTAAAGCAGATTGAAATACTGAATATGACTCTTAGATTTCCAACTTGAGGGATAAAGGAGAAACTGCTTTTTTTTTGCCTGCCTATACCTTTTATCACCTTTTTCTTAATCTCTACAGCTCTACTTTAGAAAGGATGATTTTGTGTCCAGATGATATTACCTACTTTCTAAGACTCTCTTGGCTTCCTAGGTGGTGCTAGTGGTAAAGAACCCACCTGCCAAGGCAGGAGACATAAAAGACGCAGGTTCAATACCTTAGTTAGGAAGATCCCCTGGATGAGAAAATGGCAATCCACTCCTGTATTCTTGCCTGGAGAATCCCATGGACAGAGAAGCCTGGTGGGCTACAGTCCATGGGGTTGCAAAAAGTAGGACATTACTGAACCAATACATCACGTAAGACTCTCTTGCTGTGGTTATTCTTATGGCCAAATTCTGTAGATAGGAGTCTTCTGGAGGCAGTTTAAGAATGCGTTTGAAAGAGATTTAACTGAACAGACATGCTCTCTTCACACATTTCAACTTCCGCCTAACAGGAACAGTGATACAATCAAGTCTCTTAAGTGAAGTGCCATCTTACGAACATGAGGCTGAAAGCCAATGCTAAGGATGGTAGAACAGAAAGATGCAAAGAACCTGAGTCACTTCTGGGGATGCTACAGGAAAGTTGCTCCGGTCTTGAGACCCAGACTTCTTGTTATTTGAGATAAAAAGAATTAAACGGAAACATGCAGGAAGAGAACGTCCCTGGTGGCTCAGATGGTAAAGAATCTGCCCGCAATTTAAGATACCTGGGTTCAGTCCTTGGGTCAGGAAGATACCCTGGAGAAGGGAATGGCTACCCACTTCAATACTCCTGCCTGGAGAATTCCATGGACAGAGGAGCCTGGTGGGCTTCAGTCCATGTGGTTGCAAAGAATAGGACACAACTGAGCAACTACTGGTTTTATATATACGTATATATGAAGAAGGGGGAGGAAAAAATAGGAAGGAGCAAGTAGAAAAAAAGAATTTGCAAAGATTTACAAGGAGTTTCAGAGAGGCAAAAATAAAGCAAGAAAAGAGTGACATTTAAAAGCAAAAAAAGAAAAAAGAAAGAAAAAGAGAGATGTTTCCAAATATTTCTCTCCTTTTCAGAGCTCTCTTCCACTATTTACAACCTAAATCAATATCTATTATAATGCTTACTGTATATATATGTTTACTGTATATATATGTTTACACAATGTACTTTTTTCTATACATTTACAACCTAAATCAATATTTTCCACTATTTTCCACTATTTTCCACTATTTACAACCTAAATCAATATCTATTATAATGCTTACTGTATATATATATATACTGTATATATATGTATACATTTACAACCTAAATCAATATTTTCCACTATTTTCCACTATTTACAACCTAAATCAATATCTATTATAATGCTTACTGTATATATATATATACTGTATATATAAGTATACATTTACAACCTAAATCAATATTTTCCACTATTTTCCACTATTTTCCACTATTTACAACCTAAATCAATATCTATTATAATGCTTACTGTATATATATATATATATATACTGTATATATATGTTTACACATGTACTTTTTTCTATACATTTACATTTATCAATACTTCTTGGAGAATTTTATGGCTTTAACTGGAGATTCTTAATTCTGATCTCTCCCTTTCCAATTACCCACATATCTTTCCTTTCTTTTCTTCCTATGATCAAGGACTAAAACTTTTCATAATCATTTTGGTTCTAAGAAAAAGTTTCATCACCTTAATTTGTTTTCTGAAATTTAGGCTCAATTGTGTGTTTTGTCTCACTATCTCAAGTTCAAAAACTTATTAGAAATTTAAAAAACAAGTTATATAAATTTACTTTAAAAGAATAGAAGAATCTCTTAATGGGAGTTCATGTTAATATTTGACCCTGTCTTTTATCACATAGGAAATAGTCAATAAATCAGAACATATACTTTCTTATGACTAGATTACAATGACTTTGATGAATTAACATGCCCATGAAATTAAACTATATGTTGAAAAAAAAAAAAAATCAGCTATAGATTACTTTTCCCAAAAAAACCCTAAGCCAAAGCAAAAGTCAAGACTAAATTAGAGCCCATGTGAGATATCTTTGTTTTTGAAAGGCATATATTTAAAGCAAATTTGTTCTACAATGTGCTTTTGTTATAAAATGATTTCAAATAATTCTCACTAAAATTACTAACATCACTGTTGTTGAATTACTCTAAAGCTAGTGGCTATGGCAGGCATTTGAATGGGTTCATGAGATATGAGTCAGGAATTCATGAAGGAATTGGTCAGACAGTTCTTATTTCAAGTCCTTTATGTGTAAACAAGTCAACTGTTGGTTGGGCCTGACCTGTTGTTGGTTGGTCTGTCGTTGCAGTCATCTGAAGGCTCACCTCTGCTGGATGTCGGGATGGCTCACTCACATGACTACGGTTAATGCTGGCTACAGTGCCCACACGAGACACTCCAGCACAGTAGTTTCTAGGTAGCTTAACTTCTTATATGGCAACTGGCATATCCCCAAGTGAGTAACCTCAAAGAACAAGAAAAAATTGCATGATCTTTCCCCAGTATTGCCCTGAAAGCCATCCTGGATCACTTCTGTAGCATTCCTGGAGTTACAAGCAAATTACTAAGGCCAGTCCAGATGCAAGTGAAAGGTTGTAGACCTCTTGATTTGATTTTAAAATGCCTGAGAGTTTATCATTATAAAAGTATATTTTTAGCCTTTTTAATGAGTAATATTATAAATTTTTAAGACCAACATATACGCTAAGATATTTACTATTATCTTCTTTTCATAATTTTGCTTATAAGAAATAGAAAGACTTATTGGTGTGATATATGTTTATGATGGTAAATTTCTTACATAACTATGAATAATATAGCCTGTTGGGATTTTGTCTTCCTACTTTTGCCCTTGAACCAAATTAAAATAAAAATTAGGGTTAAAGCCCCAATTTATTAGAGTAAAAGGCCACCTCTGGGGAGGAAGGAATTAAGGAGTAGTAAAAGTCTTGTTCTTTCAAGCTGTGAACAGCAGTTACTTTAAGTCTTGTCTCTCTAGGAAGAAAAAAAACAAACATACCTTCTTAAAGAGGAAGAAGAAAGTGTGGTCTTATGGTCTTTACACAGGGATAATTAAGACTGTTTTCTCCATGCTGGATTAGTTTCCACAGAAACTTTCTTTAAAAACAGGCAAAGAAAACAAATTTTTAAAATTTAGGAATTCATTGAAAATCTTTTGTGGATTTATTTTAATCAGTTATAATTAGTAGCTCTAGGTTTTTGTAATACTTTGAAAAATTTTAAATAAAAAAGATATTAACCAATTTTTAGAAAACATTTTAAAGCAATGTTACCATTACATTTATCATGATAATACAAGCAGTTGAGACCTAGTCTTTGTTTATAAATATCCCTCCTTATAATAATTTCAGCTCATTTAAAAACTTTAAATCATCCCTTGTTCATATATCACCGTCGTCTTTCATGTTTGCAAAATTAACTTTTATAAAATTATTTATCATCAATTTACTCTTTTTAAGGCCCCATATTAGTTGGTGTATGAAAAGTTCAGATTTCTGTGTCTTGTTTTGTTTCAACAGCCATAGATGGAAATTAATTAAAGGTCAAAAGTTATGTCTATAATGGTGGAAGTTGATGAAGTCACTGTTATTTGTTAATGTAGTTGGGAACAATAATTGGACTGTATTTCTAGCATAGAAATATGATGGTTCTGTTTTCTAGTTTTCAAAATCATGATACCTGAAGGAACTTATTAAGAGAGTAAAGTAACTAAGCCAAGATGAAGAGCCAGCATTCCAGGAGACAGAAAAGAGAAAGCAGAAGACAGCCTTGGTCTTTAGCATCTTTGAATAGCTAAATCACTGATTTCCTACTTTTGAACTCTTTCATATGTGAGATAAATTCCTATTTCTTAAGGAGATTTTAGATGGATAGTCTATTACTTAAGCCAAATGTATATACATGACAGCATTTAATTTCATTGTAGTGTTTCAATTCCATTTGCTATGTGGTAGAAAGACTTTTGGATATTAGGTCTAATCTTGTTATTCATTTCTGAGGGATCACACCATGGTCAATTATATTTTTCCACAGGAAGAGTGTCTTTAGAAAACAGTGATGGAGATGAATTAATCTAGTGAAGATCAGAGGTGAAGAAGAAGCATAAAGACCAAAAGAAGGTGGCAATATCAATGCCTTTGAAAATACTTCTCTTTTTAAAGGCTTGAAGCTCAAATGCATACTGTCAGCCCATAATCCTATGCTATACACAGAATGATGTTAAAGATAAAGATGTTTAGAACCTGTTTCTATTTTTTTTTTAATCTTCCCTTCAGATGTGACTTATTCTTGCTTTTAGAGCTGCCTTGGGTGTTGCTTTTAGCTTAATAGCACTCATTGATCTACAGAGATCTGTGGGACTAGCACACAGCACCCTGACTCATCCGTACTTTTCTATGTTTAGACTGGGCTTCGACAAATGTAAGCATTCTTTAACCTATTCGTTCTTGAAGCATCCATGGACCACACATTATGTATCAAGCAGTAAGTTGGTTCTGGAGAGAGAAAGATGACTAAGGCATAAATTCTACACTTATATGCACATAAATGAAGTCTCTTGTCACAGAATCTATCCTTAGGGTCATGTGTAAATGCTGCATATGCACACAGTAAGCAAGACTTTTCAGAGCGAGTTTGGGAAGGTTTCACAGTAGACAATTGAATTGGGCTTTAAAGAGGAATCTCTAGACATTAAAAGATAGCTGGAGATGCCTGACAGAGGAAAGTGGGTGAAGGGCAGACACTGAAGCATTTTCATACACGAGTGACAAACGGTCTCATGTATATAAAATCAAAATGTCTTCTACCCAAAAGAGAGAAACCTTGAAAGGTGGGTAAAATCTGACAGTATTTCAGTTCAGTTCAGTTGCTCAGTTGTGTACGACTCTTTGCGACCCCATGAACTGCAGCACACCAGGCTCACCTGTCCATCACCAACTCCTGGAGCCTGTTCAAATTCATGTCCATCAAGCCTGTGATGCCATCCAACCACCTCATCCTCCATCGTCCCCTTCTCCTTCTGCCTTCCATCTTTCCCAGCATAAGGATCTTTTTCAGTGATTCAGTTCTTTGCATCAGGTGGCCAAAGTATTAGATTTTCAGCTTGAGCATCAGTCCTTCCAATGAATATCTAGGGCTGATTTCCTTTATGATTGACTGGTCTGATTTCCTTGCAGTCCAAGGGACTCTTGAGAGTCTTCTCCAACACCACAGTTCAAAAGCATCAATTTTTCAGTGCTAAGCTTTCTTTATAGTCCAACTCTCAAATCCATACATGACTACTGGAAAAACCATAGTTTTTTACTACATGAACTTTTGTTGGTAAAATAATGTCTCTGCTTTTTAATATGCTGTCTAGGTTGGTCAGAGCTTTTCTTCCAGGGAACAAGTGTCTTTTAATTTCATAGCTGCAGTCACCATCTGCAGTGATTTTGGAGCCCCCCAAAATAAAGTCTGTCACTGTTTTCATTGTTTCCCCATCTATTTGCCATGAAGTGATGGTACTAGATGCCATGATCTTAGTTTTTTGAACATCGAATTTGAGTATTAAGAATGATAGTTCTTAAATACATTTATTTCAAAGTTTCCCTTCCAATTTTATTGACATAGTTTTCATACAACACTGTATAAGCTTAAGGAATATAATATAATGATTTAACAACATACATCATGAAATGATTACAACAATAAGTTTACTGAACATCCATCATCTTATATAGGTAAAAAAAGAAAAGAAAATGAAAAAAAAAAGTTTCCCTTGTGATGAGCAACTTTCACATATAACATACCTATGTTATAATTAATTATGCTAATCATGTTGTATACCATATCCCTAGTACTTAACTATAACTGAAAGTTTGTGCCTTTTGACTTGTTTATTTTACATTTTATTTTGAATTGGAATGGAGAGTCACAGAAGAATTTTAAATGCTGACATGAGAGAATGAAATTTATATATCAAGGAAAAAATAACCCTGGCAAAAATTCAGAGGATGACTAAGAAGCAAAATGCTCCTATATCCTGCTTAGTCTCCCATCCCAGGGGGGGAATAATATTCTAAAAACATTTTTTGCAAGAGATCATCTACATTGTTTCTCTTCTTTCAGTCTTAAATTTGGCCTTCTAGTTACCAAACAAAAGTCCTTACAAATCCAGACGTTCCCGCCAGCAATTTGCTAGTTGCTTCTTCCCTTTGAATTACTCTCCTTGATTCTATACTCATTAAGCAAAAAACAAACAAACAAAAAAAACACTTTTCTAAAGAAACCAAGAAGTTTGTCTTCTTTGAGTATTGTAAAGCATTTATAACAAATTGAAACTGAAAATAATAGTAATAACTATTACTGAATATTCAAGACAGTGAATATTTTTCACATTTTGATTACAGTTAAAGCCTCATTGAGTCCATGACCATCTTGCATTTGCTAAATTATTTGAGACTACTAAAAGTTCTTGTTACCAGAAATGTAGTACTACATGCAAATTTCCTCTTCCTCTGACCTGTTAACAAATAGGCCCTTTCTCCATTCAGCACCCAATAATAAATAAGCTTACTGGATCCCAACGCATGTCATGGCCTTTCTTCCTATTTCATTTAGTACAGGTACTCAATGCAGAAATACTAGCTTATATGGGAAAAAAACACCCCTTTCATTTCTGTTTCATTTTTTCTCATTTTGTCTTCCTTTAATCCTAGAGATTTCTGGGCTTATGACAAAAGGGATAGCATAAAAAGAACAAAAAGATTCCAAAGAGTAGGATAAATTTGCCATAAATGGGCAAATTCATATGAACGAAATCCTAGTGGGGATTCCTTCAGCTGTGTGTCCATCTTGGTTTTTATGGGAATTAGCATAACTTGGTGGATTATGTTCAGGTTGACTGACAGTCATTGTGCCTGTGCTTGAATATCTCTGACAGATCATCACAGCAGAGCATGATATAATGGAAAGAGCCCGTCACCTGAGAGTCAGAGGCCTTTGTTCCATCCTGGATCTGACACAAACTTTCTAAGGAAACTTAAGGAGTTATTTAACCTCCTTGTGCCTCTGGTATATCATATATAAAATAGAGTTCATGAGATAATTCAAAATTCCAGTCCCTTCGTGCTCCAAAACCCAATTATTCTTTGAATACATTTTAAATTTAACACAGAGCTATAATCATTTTAATTCTAGTTTGCTTTTAAAGTTTTAGTAACTTATGATTTATGCTGAAATCTGTTACTAAGCCATTTAGGTAAAGAGGCTTCACCTAAAATTTGCAAAACACATCTTATTTATTCTGGAATTAACTGTTTAATGCCTAGTCTTGCTGTATCTAGAGTGGTGCCACACATTTCAGTTCAATTCTTTTCTCGGAAACTTCATTAATAGAGAAAGAGATATCATAGAAAAGTAGGAACATGACATATAAAAGCACCATATGTATAATAAGCAATAAACTTTCATAGTTACCTCAATGTGAGTTGGGTTCTGCCACCCACACAATTCTCAACTTGCCCAGCTAGAGTCCTACATATAGGAATAAGATAGTAAATGACTCTCTCCTAGGTATCTCAGCAGGCCACGGTCTTGTCTTGCATTCCACCCTATATCTGGGTGACCCAGAATGAATCCAAGGATACCAGAAGCCCCAGAATGCTCTCCATACTTCTGAATTCAAGCTGACTTGGCAGAAGGGAGATTTTGTTGCTTTTTCTCAGAAGACTAATGCTAAATGAGCTATTACTGAATATGATATACACAAAGTCAAAGGCAATAAGCACATTTAAGTCTTCACCGGATCAGCTCAGTTTTATCACATGTGTCAATCATGGTAATTAGCAAATGAGTTGACATTTTGATTTTAAATGAATGAGAAGATTTTTATTCCTAAGAATGTGTAACTCACTCTAGATTTATTTTCAAGAATAAAAGACAAACTTACCAATTATTACTATCATTATTTGCCATAGTTTCTTCTAGTCTTTTGCCCCATTCACTCATTTCTCTTATGCATATCCATGTACATATATATATATGGATATGGGTATGTACATTAGATACTATTGATGTGTACACTTTTATATATATCCTTATTATTTAATATTATGTGTAAGTGGTTCCCAGTATTTAAAATGTTTATTATTAACACAGATTTAAAAGTCTATCATATAACCTATCATAATAATATTACTTAATTTAAGAATAATTTTTAAAATTAGGATAAAATGCAGCAAAATCAACAGATTTTCAAAAAATTTCTTCCTGTTACTGAGGTATGATATATTTTCATATGAAATATGCAATGCAAAAATATTAAAAGACAAATAATTTAAATGCAACCAAAATAATACCCGGGCTTCCCAGGTGAAACTAGCAGTAAAGAACCTGCTTACAAATGCAGGAGACACAGGAGAGGTGGGTTTGATCCCTGGGTAGGGAAGATCCCCTGGAGAAGGGAATAGCAACCCTACTCCAGTATTCTTGCCTGGAGATTCCCATGGACAGGAAGAGGCTGTTGGGTTATAGTCCATGGGGTTGCAAAGAATCAGCTACCACTGAAGTGACTTAGCACACATGCAAAGTAATATCTATATATATATAGTAATTACAATGTGTATTTTTTTCCTAAGGCTGCCATAACAAAGCACCACAAACCAGGTAGCTGAAGAAACAAAAAATTATTATCTCAGAGTTCTAGAAGCTACAGTCTGAAATTAAAGTGATGGCAGGTTCAAACATGTACACTTTGAAACCTGTAGGGGTGTGTGTGTGCTCAGTCATGTCCAACTCTTTACAGCCCCATGGCCTGTAGCCTGCCAGGCTCCTCTGTCCATAGAATTATCCAGACAGGCATCCTGGAGTGGGTTGCCATTTGCTTCTCTCCTGAAACCTATAGAGAAGTATCCTTTCTTTATCTTTGGAGCTTCTGGTGTTTGCTGGCAACCTTTGGTGTCTCTTGCCTTCGATATGGGTCACTCTAATCTCGACCTGTGTCGTCCCTCTGTATCCTTTCCTCCTTTTATTATAAGGACACCCATCATATTGGTGTAAGGACTCACTCTAGTAGGACCTGATCTTAACTAATTGCATCTGCCATGACTCTATTTCCAAACAGATCATGGTTTGATAGACAGCCGTTAGAAAGCCAACAGAGTTTTTTGCGGGGACACACTTAACATGTAACATGTAATATCGAATATGCCACTGCTGTTTCTGCATATATTCATGTTATCCTCCCTATCTTGGAAGCTATGTGCCCTTTCCTTTTATTTCTACACCTTCTTTAAGACTAAATCAAGTACAACTTTTTCCTAGAAAAATTACTGTAGGCCTATGAAAGCCAGGAACTTTAGATATGGAGCACTTATATGGATTATAACTAAAGCCTATGAAGATCTTTTCTTCTGAATTCCCATAGTAATTACAATTTATATTTCATGTATTGTTAGTTATTTTCTAATTGTATATCTAAGATTATAAATTCTTCATTGGAAAGATCCTGTGTTTTATTCATTTCTTTTAAACACATATTTGAGCAAAATATATAATAATTAAATGAATGAAAGACATTTCCCATGTGAATGCTCTGCAAAATATCAGTGAGTTCTTGTATTCTCAAGACTGTCCCCTCTAGGAATGCTCTCTGTCTGTTGTTGGTTTTTTTTGTTTTTTTGTTTTTTGTTTTTTTAATTTTCCTCTTCTTCCTGTCTCCTTAGTCATATTCAAACATGTTTGAGAATATTCCACTTTTTAAATGTTTCACCTAACCCCATGTATTTCTCTATCACTTTGATTTCTTCACAGGCTAGTGCTAAAAAAATATTAGAGACAAATGATTGTAACTCTGATACTTTCCAGGTATAGTTTAGAATGAAAGTTATTCTGTAATATTTAAGCTTACACAAGGGTAATAGCTATAGAATATAAGATTTCAAGTAACATACTATAACTGCTTACTTTGATTTTCCTTCATTATATTACAGATGTATTTGTTTACTTTTTAATGCCTTTCAACTAAACATATACTTCTTGAATTCAGGACTTTGTCTGTCTTCTTTATCATTGTACACAGAAGCGAGCCTGATACAACAAATATTTAATAAATAAATAAATAAAATGTTCCTTTCCAGACTATAACCTGAATGAGAGAAGGGACCACATGTTTTTTACACCAATATATATCCAGTATCTGGCATGTAGAAACAAAGAAATAAATATTTTTACAGAACATGTATGCAACTTTAAGAACATTTAGCATATATTATGACCCAGTTTAAAATATTGATATAAATAATAAATATTATGAGACAAATTGAGCTATATTTCTCTACTAGAAAGAAAAGCATATAAATTGCTTGAGGAATATAAAAACACCTCCTGAATTAAAATATATTTATAGGGTCTTTATAGAGCTAGTCATGGAAATACATTTGCTTTTTTTGTTTTTTTTTTTTTTCAGATGTCTATAATTTTTATTCTATAAATTAGGAAAAATATGGTATCATTTAAGAACTTTTATTTTTTTAAACATTTTAAAGTTTTATTTTTATGTTGACCATTTTTTATTGTCTTTATTAAATTTGTTATAAATTGTTTATTTTGTTTATGTTCTGGTTTTTTTCTCATAAGGCATGTGGGATCTTAGCTCCCAGTTCAGTTCAGTTCAGTCGCTCATTCGTGTCCGACTCTTCGCGACCCCATGAATCTCAGCATGCCAGGCCTCCCTGTTCATCACCAACTCCCAGAGTTTATTCAAACTCATGTCCATCGAGTCGGTGATGCCATCCAGCCATCTCATCCTCTGTCATCCCCTCCCCCTCCTGCCCCTAATCCCTCCCAGCATCAGGGTCTTTTCCAATGAGTCAACTCTTCGCATGAGGTGGCCAAAGTATTGGAGTTTCAGCTTCAGCATCAGTCCTTCCAATGAACACCCAGGACTGATCTCCTTTAGGATGAACTGGTTGGATCTCCTTGCAGTCCAAGGGATTCTCAAGAGTCTTCTCCAACACCACAGTTCAAAAGCATCAATTTTTCGGTGCTCAGCTTTCTTCACAGTCCAACTCTCACATCCATACATGACCACTGGAAAAACCATAGCCTTGACTAGACAGACCTTTGTTGGCAAAGTAATGTCTCTCCTTTTTAATATGCTATCTAGGGTGGTCATAACTTTCCTTCCAAGGAGTAAATATCTTTTAAATTCATGGCTGCAACCACCATCTGCAGTGATTTTGGAGCCCCCCAAAATAAAGTCTGATACTGTTTCCACTGTTTCCCCATCTATTTGCCATGAAGTGATGGGACCAGTTGCCATGATCTTAGTTTTTTGAATGTTGAGCTTTAAGCCAACTTTTTCACTCTCCTCTTTCACTTTCATCAAGAGGCTTTTTAGTTCCTCTTCACTTTCTACCATAAGGGTGGTGTCATTGCAAATCTGAAGTTATTGATATTTCTCCTGGCAATCTTAATTCCAGCTTGTGCTTCTTCCAGCCCAGCGTTTCTCATGATGTACTCTGCATATAAGTTAAATAAGCAGGGTGACAATATACAGCCTTGATGTACTCCTTTTTCTATTTGGAACCAGTCTGTTGTTCCATGTCCAGTTCTAACTGTTGCTTCCTGACCTACACATAGGTTTCTCAAGAGGCAGGTCAGATGGTCTGGTGTTCCCATCTCTTTCAGAATTTTCCACGGTTTATTGTGATCCACACAGTCAAAGGCTTTGGCATAGTTAAAGCTATGGTCCAGCTCCCAGACCTGGGATTAAACATGCATCCCCTGTGTTAGAAGACAAAGTCTTAACCACTGGATTGCCTGAAAAATCCCAGTTACGGACTTCTAAGCTATGGTACATTTTATTATCATTGTACAAATAAAGGCCTCAGTTATTTATTCAATAAAGTATTAACAGAGTTAAAATTTTTCATGCTTTTAAAACAAGGGGACTTGTATTTTTAGAGCTCATATTGTAAGATGTCAAATATCACCACTGATGGTCAAATCTCAGGAACAGCAAACTTATCTGCATATTCTACAGGCTCCTTATCTTCTTTTGTGCCCTGAGGTATTGGTCACAGTTGGGATGCTATCCTTGAGAGATTCAATCTAGAATGATAAATGAGAAGAAATAGGGCATGATAAACACTCCAGAAAAACCAAGTCACCAGCACTGCTGTTATAACAAAATAACTACAGGCTTCCTAATTACTTTACAATTTCAGGGACACCTGATAATTATAATTAAAAAATCAAAGGCTAAATATTCCATAAATCTTAACAAGGAAACATGAAAAACAGAAGTCAGCAAGAAATATAAGTTACAGTGTTTGCCAAGAGTTCAGTGAAATCTCTCTGTCTGGGCTGCTTAATATTATGTACAAATCATAAATACATAGCAAGTATATTACCTAGTAAAAAAGGCAATATCTTTGTCAACATATATTTTAATTTATGTTATCAGAGAAACACTATATTTTAGGATGAATTATTATCAGATAAAAAGACTTTCTAAATTTACATTTGTATGCCACCCAATGTGGTTTCCTGTAAAACATATTCTTTGGAAAATCTATGTCTCTGGGAGCTTACATTATGATAAAGGAAGGAAGAGGAAGGAGGGACATGAGCTATCATGTTAATTTTTGCATATTAATGCTCCTATTATAATGCTCTTGTGAAAAATTTATGAGTCCTGACAATATTGCTCTATTAATATCATCAATGTTTTCTCCTTCCCAGACCCTATAACCATATGTGGCCACTAGTATGTTTTAGCTACTCATTGAGATCATTTGTCTATCTGCAGAACTAACCACATTTCTATTCTAGGATATTTGAATTACAGTTGTCTTGATTTAAAGTGAGGTGATAGAAGGTCATGCAAAGAACACAGGATCAGGAAGCAGACATATTTGCCTCATATCCTGATTTTACATGACCTTGAGCAAATGAAGAAACCTCTCTAGGCCAATATTTTTTAATATCCACGGCATTCACATTTGCTATTCTGCTGTTCTAACTTCTTTCTTGGATTTTTACAACATTCAGTATTTTCTTTAGACATCCCACTTCAAGATACCTTTCCAGTAACCTGTATATTTTGTACAAAGCCTCTCCACCACCATCTCCACTGACTTTCTGTCCCAGTTTTGTGTTTCTCACTATTTTAAAGTACACTGTTTGTTCAGTGACTCATTGCTTATCTTCCTTCCACTATTATGTAAATCAGTGGTTTTCAATTTGGGTACAGGTTGAGCTTTCCTGGTGGGTCAGATGGTAAAGAATCTGCCTGCAGTGTAGGAGACTTGGGTTTAATTCCTGAGTTGGGAAGATCCCCTGGAGAAGGGAATGACTACCCACTCCAGTATTCTTCCCTGGAGAATTCCAAGGACAGAGAAGTCTGTTGGGATAGAGTCCATGGGGTCACAAAGAATCAGACACAACTGAGCAACTAACACTTTCACTTTTCAATTTTCTTTGGTCTCCTGGGAGACATTTGGCAGTATTTGAAGATATTATTTGGTTGTCTCAACTTGCAGGGGCATTACTGTCATCTTGCGGGTACAGGTAGGGATGCTGTTCCATAAAAATGCCCAAGATAGCTTCTATAACAAAGAATTACTGGGTCGAAAAAATGTCAGTATTGCCAAGGTTGAGAAACCCTTACGTAAATTCATAAGAACAGTGACTTTTTAATTCCCTATTAAATCCTCAAGAGCTAGAACACTGCCTGACATAAAGCAGCATCTTAAAAATACCTACTGAATGAAACTAATCAGAGGGTTATTGAGAAGAGTCAGCAAGATAGGCACATAAACCTCTTAGTATGTCTGTGAAATGTGAATTTGCTCCCTCTACTGTATTCTCACCCTGCATTCTCTGTGGAGATATCTTTTTTATTATTATATTTGATTTACAACATTATATTAGTTTGAGTTGTACAGCAAAGTGATTTAGATTTTCAGATTTTTTTCCATACTATGTTATTCGGTTCAGTTCAGTTCAGTTGCTCAGTCATGTCCAACTCTTTGCGACCCCATGGACTGTAGCACACCAGGCTTCCCTGTCCATCACCAACTCCCGGAGCTTGCTCAAACTCATGTCCATTGAGTTAGTTATGCCATCCAACCATTTAATCCTGTCCTGCCTTTTTCTTCCTGCCTTCAATCTTTCCCAGAGTCAGGGTCTTTTCCAATGAGTCAGTGCTTCGCATCAGGTGGCCAAAGTATTGGAGTTTCAGCTTCACCATCAGTCCTTCCAATGAATATTCAGGACTGATTTCCTTTAGGATTGACTGGTTGGATCTCCTTGCAGTCTAAGGGACTCTCAAGAGTCTTCTCCAACACCACAGTTCAAAAGCATCAAGTCTTCAGCACTCAGCTTTCTTTACAGTCCAACTCTCACATCCATACATGACTACTGGAAAACAATTGCTTTGATTAGATGGACCTTTGTCAGCAAAATAATGTCTCGGCTTTTTAATATGCTGCCTAGGTTGGTCAGAGCTTTTCTTCCAAGGAGGAAGCATCTTTTAATTTCATGGCTGCAATCACCATCTGGAGTGATTTTGGAGCCCAAGAAAATAAAGTCTGTCACTCTTTCCATTGTTTCTCCATCTATTCGCCATGAAGTGATGGAACCTGATGCATATGATCTTAGTTTTTGAATGTTGAATTTTAAGCCAGCTGTTTCACTCTCCTCTTTCACTTTCATCAAGAGGTTCTTTAGTTCCTCTTCACTTTATGCCTTAAGGGTGGTATAATCTGCTTATCTGACGTTGTTGATATTTTTCCTGGCGATCTTTATTCCAGCTTGTGCTTCATCCAGCCCAGCATTTCACATGAGGTACTCGCATATTTTTTAAATAAGCAGGGTGACAATATACAGCCTTGACGTATTCCTTTCAGGATTTGGAACCAGTCTGTTCCATGTCCAGTTCTAACTGTTGCTTCTTGACCTGCATACAGATTTCTCCAGAGATAGGTGAGGTGGTCTAGTATTTCCATCTCTTTAAGAATTTTCCAGTTTGTTGTGATCCATGCAGTCAAAGGCTTTGGCATGTTCATTAAAGCAGAAGTAGATGTTTTTCTGGAATTCTCTTGTTTTTTCTGTGATCCAACGGATATTTCCCTGTGCTCTACAGTAGATCTTTGTTGTTGTTTATTATTATATATATAGTAGTGTATATCTGTTAATCTCAACCTCCTAATTTATTCCTCCCCTTTTCCCCTTTGGTAGCTATAAGCTTGTTTTTTATGCCTGTGAGTCTATTTCTGTTTCGTAAATAAGTTCATTCATATTATTTTTAAGAATCTACATGTAAGTGATATCATATGATATTCCTCTTCCCCTGTAAGACTTACTTCACTTAGTATGACAGTCTCGCTCCACCCACGTTGCTACAAATGGGAAATCTCCACTACATGTGTTAAAAATTGTAACCTACCTGGGGCCCTCATCCACAACCTGTTGAAACTTCCAATAATGTCTCACATTCTGAAAACTATATGCTTATATGGATAGTATGATATAGAGACCTACTTTTTGACCCTATTTTTACTAGTATGACTGATAGTAACAAATATATTACTCTTGCCTCAAGCATTGTGTAAATCATGGATAATTTGCACCCTCCTTGATAATTGTAAGATTTTCACGCAAATTCCATGGCCAAATCATTCTTGTAATATTTTTTTCCAAGGGCAACAGAAAAATACACCATGGCAGAGAAAAACATGATGTCTGTATTTATGGGTCCTGTTTCCGCAATCCATCCTCTTTCAATAAATAATCAGCTGTCAATTTGTTTAATCAAATTAGGTGCTTATCTTTCCTGACATTTGTATTGGCCAAGTAGATTAACACTGGATATGGCATTGGCATAATAAATCACCAAATTATTGCAATTTAAACTAGCATCTGCTGCCATCAGAAATTTCCTGGGAAAAAATATAAAATGCCAGAAATTCATTTCAGTATATCTAATGTAAAAGTTTAGATACCAATAGTCCACCAAGTTAAAATATACACATCTATATCCACTTATAATTAAATAACAAACCATAAGAACAAACTTAACGTACATCATATTTAACATCTAAGAAACTATCATGTTTCTATGCAATACAATCAATTCAGAATTCTGTGTTAAATATGTAGCATATAGTATATGTTCTACGTTAAAATATGTAGCATATGTTAAATATGTAGCATACAGTGTGTTAAAATATGCTAAATATGTAGCATATTGTACATGTTCTTTTTGTTCCTAAATTCATCTCAGAAAATAAAACACATTGCATAAAATTTTAAATGTGAATATTTTTTATATTTGGTATTTTGCATATAATGTATACAAATTTAGTATCACATTTCCTTGTTTCCTTTAATCAAGTAATTTACACATAGTGATTCATGGTGGAATAGTTATTAAAGATATTGCCAGAAAATAACAATTCTAAATAATTTTAATTAAAATATTAGAAGTGATATAGAAAATTGTCATATCCCACAAAGATTTTATCTTACTAAGCCATTTGTTTACTCCAATGTGTTTGTCATTTCAATGGCATTTTTGATTGACCATCAGAATCCCTTGTTGCTGTTTAGTTGCTAAATATATTGATCAACACTTTTGTGATCCCATGGACTCTAATCCACCAGGATCCTCTGTCTATGGGACTTCCCAGCAAGAATACTGCAGTGGGTTTTCATTTCCTTCTTCAGGGGATCATCCCAACACAGGGATCAAACCTGTGTCTCCTGCATTGAGGGTGGATTCTTCACCACATGAGGGAAGTCCATAAGAATCCTTGGCTCATTACATATATATCTTCAGATGTTTTTTGCCAATAGATTAGATTTTAGAATTAGCGAGCATCCTTGGGAGTTAATGGATATCTGAAGGATTTAGGCATTAATGTTTGTTTTGATTTAAAATTAAAATAAAAGCTAGGTATGACTTTCCTGCATGTCTTAAAAACTTTTCTAAAAATAAGCTCAAGAGAGGAGTTTCAAAAATTTACAGAAATATTTTTTGGCATATAATGGTTTCCTAAAGTGACTACTCGTAAATGCAAACAGCACTTAGAAAAGCAAGTTTGGGTACTTTTGCTTGAAAAAGACTCTTAAAAAGTATCCATTAAGTAACTATTGCAAACAAAATTTTTAAAAACTGTGGTAGAGTATGGTGTGTAGGTAGAGTTCAAAACAATAAATAAAGCACTTCAAAGTATCTTATTAGAGAATAGGAAGCAATATTCACAAATGATAAGAAAAGAGTAAATATTAGATAGCAATTTGAAGTCTATATGACATACGTTTTTTATTAATACTCTGGTAGCAGGAAATTATACTCCAGACTTCCTATTTTGTAAATAATTCTGCTTCATAAAGAATAATTTTAATGATTTATATGAAATACCTTAGCCTTATACAAATGATTTTGCTGAAGAAATATAAATGTAGTTAAAATCATGTCGCAAATGGCAAAGATTGTACTAATACTACTAGTTGTATATTTTTTGGTGATAAAATTTTGGAATTTTAGTCCTGCCAAATCCATATGAACACTCTAACCTATTTTATTAAATATATCAATGACAGAGCATACCTATATATTTTATTATTCATGTCAGGAAAGTATGTTAAGTATGTTAAGTATGGTAAGTTTTGTTCATGCAAAAAATAAACTGTAGAATTTACTTGTGGTTTACTCAAAACTAATGTTTTTGCTTCTGGGCACAACATTAGCAATATTTTATACTTATAATGAGTTTTAAGTACACAAGGACCACTGTGAGTAACTCTAAATGAAAATCAATGTAGTCACATGGCATTTAAGATGAACAGACAGATTATGGCTGTATGAATGTTGTCTAAGAACACCGGGGACCAGAAGGAAGAAAGCAGATTAGAGAGAAAGACAGTGGTAAGATAAAGCTTTTTGAACCAACTTGAAATATAAAAATCTAACAACAGACACTTCTTTATTTTATAAAGCATGTCAAGGAAACTTTTAAAAAAGCACTAGTGACTCTTTGGTTCTAGGTGGTCATCATACCCTCTTGCCACATCCCATCCTAGATGAGCTAATGAGCTGGGGACCCATGAGACCACATGGTAAATTGAGCGATAGCTGCTTAACTCAGTAGAAAAGAGTCCTTTTATTACGTGATATCACCAGGCTTTTATGGTGAGCTTTATGAGATCTCACACGGTGATTTACAATCACTCTGTGCCACCAGTGTGGCACTATCTTGCATTGTTTTGGCTATTAAAGCAACTGCCTCCTGAGCCAATTTGTGAAGAGACAATTCACAAAGCGGCAGTGCTTTGTGTTGTAAAAATAGATGTTTGAGATAATTGGGCAAGGTGGTGTCATGCCACTTGTGTGCAGTTCATTAATTAACTGCTTGAAACGGCTATAAAATAATAGCCATGTCATCAGGATGAAAGTACAAGAGTGCAAAGGAAATAAAACTTCGTAAGTAAGAAGACAGAAGTAGCTGTTATGAAGAAAACTCAAATATTTTCTTCTCTTTTAGTACCCAAACTTATGTCCCTGTAGTTACAAACCTGCACTTCGGCTTTGCTTATTATTACTTGTTAGTGTTTATTGGGTACTAGATGATTCACGCAATTTATGTTCCCCTCCAAATCGGTGATGCTGATGGATAGTTCACTAAAAGAGCTCAGGGATCATTGCCACTGACAGAGCAATATCCAGTAAATTTCCTCCCACAGTTCAGAAAAAATGTCCATATTAAAGCCATTCCCAAATGTGTCACTAATGGGATTTTTAATTTCAGCAACAACTGGATCTTTAGTTGCTTTAGTCACAAGTCAGGAAATAAACCCATTTGGAGGAACTAGTCTTTGATGATATAGTGTGTCATCTATTAAATTACATTAGTAGGCATCCTATTATTCTTTCATAACCAGACTGGTTAATTGGCAGCTGCATTAAAGGAATGGACAGAGCTATAAGTCAAAATATGGTCAGTGAAAAGTATTAAAGTGTAACTCTGTGCATACCACACCAATAGCTATTCTTATCTGCCTCCCAGTTACCAGCTTCACAACCTTAAACCTAAAACTGTGAGATACACTTAACAACTGGAAAAGCAAGTTTGGGGATCCTAGCCTCTGGCTAAAAGAATATGCAATGCCATTACACACTACACAAAACCTAGAAAAATATAGGATTGAGTATTTAAGATTTTTTCCCTATTAGGACTCCCACTCTACAGCAATAATGAAAAAACTGGGTCACCTCACAATGGTAATTTTCTCAGAATTATGGTACACTTGAGTCAATTTGATCTCCTTTTAGCTGAACATTGAGCTAAGGAGAGCAGTGATAAAAGAAGCAACCTATCATCCTTATCACAGAGTATAAGGAGAAAGGTGCCTACAGAATGGCCTCCAAGGTCTGTCAGTGATTGTTCAAGAGCTTAGGCTGATGAAATATTTCCTGTCAGGGCTTATTCCTCACCTGGCATTTCTCATATTTGATCTGTTAATGGTTATTGCCCACTATGCTAGTTTAAAGGTCAGATTCATAAAAAGGTTCTATCGCTACCAATTGAACCCTTCTTTAGGAATCTCTATCAAATATGTGTTGGAAGCCATGATAAGTACCTGATCCTTACCAGGAGCTCACAAGTGTGATGGTTCACCCCAAAAACATAATTTGTTTTCCTGTCCTTTGAGGAAGATAATAGTAACATCCTTTCAAGAAATGCCAAGAGTAAGAAAAAAAAAAAAGAAAACTATGGATGATTTTTTCATGTGTATTTCCACATCTCCTTATTAGAAAAGAAATATTGCAAATCATATTAGCAAGGAATTATAACTTTGATAGAACTTTGGTAGATATTTACCATAGTGTTTTGATCTGAAATCGGGTATTTGCTAAAAATAAAAATTTAAAACAAACTAAAGTGGCAAAAGGAAACTTTATTATCTCCATAATACAAGAACAGGTAGAACAACCAAACAGCAGAAAAGACATGGGTATGGATACAACTGGAGTCAAGGAATTGAATCGCCCCTCGATACTCTCATATCAGAATCTCTAAGTGTCTGCCTCATTTTTCTTACTGCAAACCAACTTCTTAATCCAAGTAGTGTCATTTATTTTTATAGTGGAAAAGAAATCACTCTCATTTTTAGTTTTAAAAGTTAGAAAGACTGATTAGTTCAACTTGGGTCTGTCATCTCTTAACCAAGGAGTTTGGAATGAGAAAAATGCATGAATATGGCTAACCCCCTTGAACAAAATGCTTAGATTGGAGGGTGGGGGTGATAGTAGCTCCCAAAAGGAGTTAGAGTGAGGAGGAAAAAAGGAGGAGAAGAATCTGTTTCCAGAAGAACAGAAGGAGCTGCTGGTCAAATAACGGTGTTAAAAATTTCACTAGATGCCTTACTTGAAAGACAAAACACTATTCCAAAACCTAAGTGTACTGCACATGCTTAATTGTTCAGTGGTATCCGACTCTTTCTGACCCCATGGATTGTAGCCCATCAGGTTCCTCTTGTCCATGGGGATTCTCCAGACAAGCATACTGGAGTGGGATCTTCCCCACTCAGGGATCCAACCAGGGTCTCCCATATTGCAGGTATATTTTTTACTGTCTGAGCCACTAGGGAAGTCCATATATATATATCACTAAAAATGTCCTTGACTTTGTAGAGCTTATATTTTAGGGGAGATATTCAGACAGTAAACAAGTATAAAATTATGTATAATCTTAGCAGTATGGTAAAAGATATAGAATGATAAGGGGGTGAGGACAGGCAAGGATGAGGGAGTTGGTTACTGTTTTATGTGAAGTAGTCAGAGAAGTTTCCTCTAAAGACGTCTTTGAATTGATTCCTGAAGTGAATGTATGAGTCACGCACAAATCTTGGAGGAGACAAATATTCTTCAATATACAGTTGCTGTAAAAAGGTGGAATTTGAGACTGATGTGAAGAATAATGAAAAAATCACTGACTTAAGAGCCAGTTTACTCTTAAGAATTTGTGAAAATTTAGAAAGGTATTTTAATCTAGGTTTTAGTTTCCCCATCAGTAAAATACATTTTCTGGGTATTTTGCCAAATACTAAAATTCTTAATTTAGCAAAATTATTTCGAAGTATATAGCTTAGATAGATGAACACTAACAGTTTATAGGTCAGTAAAACTACCTGAATTTTTGCTCAGATTACATCAATAGCTTCATAACTTATGTCCCTCTCTCTCTCTCTGCCCTGAAAATGTTCTAGAATTAAGACTGGTGTCAGGATTTGTCACTCTTCCACTCAAAGCCTCCAATTCCTCTCCATTTTACTCCAGGGAGGAAATATTAAACTTCTTAGAAACCTTCATGAACCAGGACACAATACTTCTCTGCTATTCACAGTCTGAACTGTGTCCCACTCAAAACATGTTGAACCCCTTGCTCCAGTATCCTCAGAATGTGACTGCATTTGGAGATAGAACATTTAAAGAGGTAATTAAGTTAAAAGGAGATTGTTAGGGTGGGTCCTACTCCAATATGACTCCTGTTCTTAAAAGAAAAGGAAATTAGGACACAGATAATTAGATTGATGATGACAAGAGAACAAAGTGAGAAGGAAAGAGAACTCAGAAAAATCTAAACCAGTCTACCACATCTTGATCTGGGATTTCTAGGATCCAAAATATGAGAAAATAAATGTGTGCTCTTAAAGCCACCCAGTTTGTGATACTTTATTATGGCAGCCTTAGAAAACTAAAGTCCTCTCTAACTTGAACATTACTGCCCAATTCAGACTTAAACTGAAGAAAGTGGGGAAAACCACTAGACCATTGAGGTATGACCTAAATCAAATCCCTTATGATTATACAGTAGAAGTGAGAAATAGATTTAAGGGACTAGATCTGATAGACAGAGTGCCTGATGAACTATGGACAGAGGTTCATGACATTGTACAGGAGATGGGAATCAAGACCCTCCCCAAGAAAAAGTAATGCACAAAAGCAAAATGGCTGTCTGAGGAGGCCTTACAAAGAGCTGTGAAAAGAAGAGAAGCGAAAAGCAAAGGAGAAACGGAAAGATATACCCATTTGAATGCAGAGTTCCAAAGAATAGCCAGGAGAGATAAGAAGGCCTTCCTCAGCAATCAATGCAAAGAAATAGAGGAAAACAATAGAATGGGAAAGACTAGAGATCTCTTCAAGAAATTTAGAGATACCAAGGGAACATTTGATGCAAAGATGGGCTCAATAAAGGACAGAAATGATATGGACCTAACATAAGCAGAATATATTAAGAGGTGGCAAGAATACACAGAAGAACTGGACAAAAAATATCTTCATGACCCAGGTAATCATGATGGTGTGCTCACTCACCTAGAGTCAGACATCCTGGAACATGAAGTCAAGTGGGCCTTAGGAAGCATCACTGCAAACAAAGCTAGTGAAGGTGATGAATTCCAGTTGAGCTATTTCAAATCCTGAAAGATCATGCTGTGAAAGTGCTGCACTCAATATGTCAGCAAATTCGGAAAACTCAGCAGTGGCCACAGAACTGGAAAAAGGTCAGTTTTCATTCCAAACCCAAAGAAAGGCAATGCCAAAGAATGCTCAAACTACCACATGATTGCACACATTTAACACACTAGAAAAGTAATGCTCAAAATTCTCCAAGCTGGGCTTCAGCAATATGTGAACCATGAACTTCCAGATGTTCAAGTGGGTTTTAGAAAAGGCAGAGGAATCACAGATCAAATTGTCAACATCCACTGGATCATCGATTAAGCAACAAAGTTCCAGAAAAACATATATTTCTGCTTTATTGACTATGCCAAAGTCTTTGACTCTGTGGATCACAACAAACTATGGAAAATTCTGAAAGAGATAGGAATACCAGACCACTTGACTTGCCTCTTGAGAAACCTATACGCAGTTCAGGAAGCAACAGTTAGAACTGGATGTGGAACAACAAACTGGTTCCAAATAGGAAAAGGTGTGTGTCAAGGCTGTATATTGTCTCTGTGCTTATTTAACTTATATGCAGAGTACATCATGAGAAACGCTGGGCTGGAAGAAGCACAAGCTGGAATCAAGTTTGCCGGGAGAAATATCAATATATGCAGATGACACCACCCTTATGTCAGAAAGTGAAGAAGAACTAAAGTGCCTCTTGATAAAAGTCAAAGAGGAGAGTGAAAAAGCTGGCTTAAAACTCAACATTCAGAAAACTAAAGATCATGGCATCCAGTTTCACCACTTCATGGCAAATAGATGGAGAAACAATGGAAAGAGTGACAGACTTTATTTTTGGGGGGGATCCCAAATCACTATACATGGTGACTGCATCCATAAAATTAAAAGACTGTTGCTCCTTGGAAGAAAAGCTCTGATCAACCTAGATAGCATATTAAAAAATCAGAGACATTACTTTGCCGACAAAGGTCCATCTAGTCAAAGCTATGGTTTTTTCAGTAATCATGTATGGATGTGAGAGTTGGATTATAAACAAAGCTGAGTGCCAAAGAGTTGATGCTTTTGAACTGTGGTGTTGGAGAAGACTGTTGAGAGTCCTTTGGACTGCAAAGAAATCAAACCACTCAGTCCTAAAGGAAATCAGTCTTGAATATTCCTTGGAAGGACTAATGCTGAAGCTGAAACTCCAATACTTTGTCCACCTGATGCAAAGAACTGACTCACTGGGTAAGACCCTGATGCTAGGAAAGGTTGAAGGCAGTAGGAGAAGAGGATGAGATGGTTGGATGGCATCAGTTACTCAATGGGCATGAGTTTGAGCAAATTCTGGGTGATAGTGAAGGACAGGGAAGCCTGGCATGCTGCAGTCCATGGGGTCACAAAGAGTAGGACATGACTGGGCAACTGAACTGAAGAATCAAATATATGTAACTCCCACTAACTAGTATAATCTATAGTAATTATTTCTATACAGTACACATTGACTTACTTGTAATAAATATCATGTTTTGTTCATTGAAAATTAACATCTAAAATATTCTATTTACATATTTGTTGTTAATTTATAGATGCAATTTACTATGACCTTGCATGCAGTTTTCATTAGTCAAAGTATATTAATTATGATAACAAATATCCCCTAATTTTTATTAACCCAAGACTAGCAAAACTTTTGTTTTTAAGCTTTTAGTGGCTCACTTCTTATGAACAGTGAATGCCGCTTGGAGGTCTAGAAGTGGGTCTGCTCCACACAGCTATTCAGGGCTCTATTATTTTCTATCTACTAGATCAGTCATTCATTAAATCCTGAGGACAAAGAAAGAAGATCTTACCTAGAGAATCTGTAGAAGGTTTTAAAGACCAGAACTGGAAATGCCCAAAAGTAATCATTTTGGCCCCGCCTACAAGAAACTTTATTCAGCAAAGTGCCAAGGAAGAAAAGGTGGACTCAGATATTGGTGAACAATTTTTTCCCCAACATGTAACCATTCTCTGCTATGAGGAGAACTGAAATGGAACCTCCATACTGGTGGTGCAGGCATATAACAAAGAGAATCTTTGATTTTCACCATGGCCTGAATTAATAAGATCAAAAACAGAAAACTAAGAAGATTTCCTATCATTTTAACTTTGTTTCATTTGGCCTTATTTTTTTAATGTAAATCACCAGAATATTAAATACATTTATTCATATATACATTTAAAATAGAAAGAATTGTAAATTATTTTATATGTGACCATCACTATTTTTACCTGAACATTTCCCCATTAGTGCAGATAATTTAGAGTTCATTATAATAATACTTCCAAAAGTATTTGAAAGCACAAAAGAAAATATGAAACTTGAATCTTAAAAGCTACCCCTAAACTGTTATCATTGGGTTAATGAAGGAAAACTTAGTTTGTTCATTGAAAGTCAAACTTTTCTAGGCTTAAAGCAAATATAGCAGTGTACCAGGAAGTTAAAGGATTTTTTAAATTAAAACCTGATTTCTGAGCTTCAGTATCTCACAACCTATTTAAGTTGATAAATGCATGATATTTTTAAGTTTTTGATAGGAAGAACATGGGTTTTGGAGCCATTGTTGAGTACCAGCTATAAAACTCAATGATTATGTGAGTGTTGGCAAATCACTTCACTTTATTTATTTATTTTTTTGGATTACAATTATAAATTTTATTTTTCCCAATTATTTTTATTAGTTGGAGGCTAATTACTTTACAATATTGTAGTGGTTTTTGCCATACATTGGCAAAATCACTTCACTTTAAAATTTAGTTTCTTTGTCTGTAAAACAAAGAACAATAGTTCTTACTTTTGCAGGGCTATTCTAGTTGAGAAAACTACTTCAGTTCATGCCCCATAGTAGCCACTGAATACACTACAGCTATTACTATTATCATTATAACTTAAGGTAATGAATTTTAAGGGCCACAATAAGTTATCCATATTAACTGAATTTAAAAATCAAGAAATAGGGGAAATAAAACATAAGCTGAAATAAAGGTGAAGGAAGTCCAGGTGGGGCTTGAACTGAATTTTAAATTATGGATAGTCTTTTGATACAAAAGTGGAGCAGCAAGAATACAGTAGATTTTAAATCAGAAGTAAATATGAGCTGTTTAGAGAATAAGTGAAACTTATTCTTGTCTAAAGAAACAAATACTCACCCAAATCAATGAAGTTAGAGTACATGCTTACATCACACATAAAAATAAACTCAAAATGGCTTAAAGACTGAAATATAAGACATAATACCATAAAATTCCTAGAAGAAAACATAGGTAAAACATTCTCTGGCATAAATCATAGTAATTATTTCCTTATTCAATGTTTGCATGTTTGCCTAGGTCGGTCTTCCAAGACAATACAAATAAAAACAAAAAAAAAAAAAAAAAAAAAGGAACCTAATCAAACTTAGAAGCTTTTGCACAGCAAAGGAAATCATAAACAAACCAAAAAGACAACCTACAGTTTGGAAGGAAATATTTTCAAATGAAGTGAACAACAGTGATTAACTTTCAAATATGCAAACAGCTCATACAACTAAAAATCAAAAACAACAAAAAAACAACCCAATCAAAAATTGGGCAGAAGACCTAAATATATATTTTCCAAAGAAGACATACAGATGACCATTTGTTGTTGTTTAGTCGCTCAGTCATGTCTGACTCTTTGCAACTCCATGGACTACAGCACATCAGGCTTCCCTGTCCTTCACTATCTCCCAGAGTTTGCTCAGACTCATGTCCATTGAGTCAGTGGTGCCATCCGACCATCTCATCCTCTGTTACCCCCTTCTCCTCCTGACCTCAATCTTTCCCAGCATCAGGGTCTTTTCCAATGAGTCAGCTCTTCACATCAGGGGGCCAAAACATTCGCAGTTCAACCTCATTGTCAGTCGTTCCAATGAAAATTCAGGATTGATTTCCTTTAGGGTTGACTGGTTTGATCTCCTTGCTATCTAGGGACTCTCAAGACTCTTCTCCAGCAGCACAGTTCAAAAACATCAACTTTTCAGAGCTCACCTTCTTTATGGTCCAACTCTCACATCCGTACGTGACTACTGGAAAAGCCATAGATTTGACTAGATGGCCTTTTGTTAGCAAAGTAAAGTCTCTGCTTTCTAATACACTGTCTAGCTTTGTCATAGCTTTTCTTTCAAGGAGCAAGCGTCTTTTAATTTCATGGCTGTAGGTCCATCTGCAGTGATTTTGGAACCCAAAATAGTAGCAAATGGAAACTGTACCTGTTTCCATTGTTTCCCCACCTATTTCCCATGAAGTGATGGGACCAGATGCCACGATCTTCACTTTTTGAATGTTCAGTTTTAAGCCAGCTTTTTCATTTTCCTCTTTCATCTTCATCAAGGGTCTCTCTAGTTCCTCTTCCCTTTCTGCCATTGGGGTAGTTTCTTCTGCATATCTGATGGGTTATTGATATTTCTCCCGGCAATCTTGATTCCAGCTTGAGTTAATTCAGTCTGGCATTTCTCATGATGTACTCTGCATATAAGTTAAATAAGCAGGGTGACAATATACAGGCTTGATGTACACTTTCCCAATTTGGAACCAGTCTGTTGTTTCATATCCATCTCTAACTGTTGCTTCTTGACCTATGTACAGGTTTTGCAGAAGGCAGGTCAGGTGGTCTGGTATTCCCATCTCTTTAAGAATTTTCCCTAGTTTGTTGTGATACAAACAGCCAAAGACAATAGCATAGTCAATGAAGCAGACGTAGATGTCTCTCTGGAATCCCCTTACTTTTTGTATGACCCAATGGATGTTGGCAATTTGATCTTTTGTTCTTCTGCTGTTTCTAAATCCAGCTTGTACATCTGGAAGTTCTCGGTTCATCTACTATTGAAGCCTAACTTGAAAGATTTTGAGCATTACTAGCATGGGAAAAGAGTGCAATTGGGCAGTACTTTGAACATTGTTTCTCATTGTCCTTCTTTGGGATTGGAATGAAAACTGACCTTTTCCAGTCCTATGGCCACTGCTGAGTTTTCCAAATTTGCTGGCTTATTGAGTGTAGCACTTTAATGGCATCATCTGGTGTCATCTTTCAGGGTTTGAAATAGCTCAGCAGGAATTCCATCCCATCTATTAGCTTTGTTCATAGAAATGCTTTGTAAGGTCCACTTGACTTCATACACCAGGATGTCTGTCTCTGGTGAGTGATCACACCATCAAGGTTATTTGGGTCCTTGAGATCTTTTTTTTTTTTTTTTAGTTGTTCTGTGTATTCTTGCCAGCTCTTCTTAATCTCTTCTGCTTCTTTTAGGTTCATACCATTTTTGTCCTTTATTGTGCCTATTTTTGTGTGAAATGTTCCCTTGGTGTCTCTAATTTTCTTGGAGAGATCTCTAGTCTTTCCCATTCTATTGTTTTCCTCTATTTCTTTGCATTATTCACTTATAGTGACATGAAAATATGCTCCTCATCACTAATTATTAAAGAAATGCAAATTAAATCTATAATGAATTACTGTCTCACAGGGGTCACAATAACTATCATTAAAATGTCTACTAATAAGCTGGAGGGGTAGGGGGACAAAAGCACCACCTCACACTGTGGCAGGACTGTGAATTGATACAGACACTATGGAAAACTGTATGGAAATCACTCAAAGAACTAAAAATAGAGTTGCCATATGATTCAGCAAGCCTAAAGAAAGTCATTGAAAAGACTCCTGAATATTCATTGGAAAGACTATTGCTGAAATTGAAGCTCCAACACTTTGGATACTTGATGCTGAGAACTGACTCATTGGAAAAGACTCTGATACTGGGAAAGACTGAAGGCAAAAGGAAAAGGGGGTGGCAGAGGATGAGATGGTTAGATAGCATCACCTACTCAATGGACATGAATTTGAGCAAACTCCAGGAGACAGTGGAAGACAAAGGAGACTGTCCTGCTACTGTCCATGAAGTTGCAAAGAGTTGGACATGACTTGGTGACTAAGCAATGACAATGATTCATCAGTCCCACTCCTGGGCATATATCCAGACAAACCTATAATTCAAAAAGACATGCAACCCTATGTTCATGGCAGCACTATTTACAATAGCCAAGATGTGGGAACAACTTAAGTGTCCATCCACAGATGAAATGATAAAGAAAATATGTTATATATACACAATGAAATATTACTCAGCCATAAAAATAATGAAATAATGCTATTTGTAGCAACATGGATGGACCTAGAATTTATCATACTAAATGACATATCAAAAAGAGAAATACAAATTCCATATAATATCACTTACATGTGGAATCTAAAATACAACACAAATAAGCATATCTACAAAACAGAAACAGACTCACAGACATAGAGAATATACACGTAGTTGCAATGGGGGTTGGAGGAGGAAAGACTAGAAGTTTGAGTTTAGCAGATGCAGACGATTTTATATATAGGGTGGATAAACAACAAGGTCCTACTCTGTAGCACAGGGAACTATACTTAATATCCTGTGATAAACCAAAATGAAAAAGAATATATATGTATATATATAATATATATACCCATATATATATATATATATGTATGTATACCTGAATCACTTTGCCATACAGCAGCAATTTATACACCACTGTAAGTTGACTACACGTCAACAAAATTTAAAAAGAAAATAAGCATTGAAATGTATATGTACATAGTTTATGTACATAGTTTATTATCTTGCCTTTAAATACTCTTAGAGATGCATATCAGGATTGTCAATGTCTGAATTTACAAAATGTTTATAAAAATATTCAATAAGTATATTGAATTTATACCTGCTGGGACTTTGGCTTGTGGAATGCTTGGGGTGAGTCTCTGCTGCCATCCTGGGCTTCCAGACAACCCGAGGGTGAGTCCACACAAGCTGGGTTTCTTCAGGATCTACTGGGGTTTCAGCCTTGGGACATCCAGCGTGACATCCAGTTCACACAGACAGGAGCCCAGGACAGTTTCCTCAGGACCTGCTGGGAGGAGAACTGTTGAGGGAGAATGTCATCCAGAGGACCCAAGACATGGTGGCTACTAATCGACTCTTCCCACATTGCTTCTTCATAAATGTGAACTTCTACAAGGTCAATGAGCATCGCAGCTTCCCTTGAACATGTTCTGGGGTGTGAGTGAAACATGTCCCTTGAAATTGGCTTCTTGAACTTCTGCTGTGTATTGGATTCTTTACTGATGACCACACTTAGGACATTTCTTGAGGGCAGCAGGTATCTTCCTAGATTTTTCTTGGAGAGATTAGATACCATCCTGCAAGAGCAGAATCAACATCCCAACACATGAAAAAAGAATAGACACCGGCCTGCACCCATATTATCCTCCTCTGCCTGCCTGGCCAATCATGGCAACAAAAGGTGTCCCTCCTCTTGTCACGAGCAAATCCCAGGAAAAGGACTCAGATGTAAAGGAGACCAGAATATTGTCTTGAACTACAGATACTTTGTGGCTTTCCAGGTAGCTCAGATGGTAGAGAATTTGCCTGCAATGCAAGGGACCTGGGTTTTATCTTTGGGTTGGAAAGATGCCCTAGAGAAGGAGAGGGCAACCCATTCCAGTATTCTTGCCTGAAGAATTCCACAAACGGAGAAATCTGGCAGGCTAGAGTCCATAGGGTAACAAAGAGTTGGACATAACTGAGTGACCAACACATAACAATAATAAAAGTCAAAAGGTATGCCAAGCCATTTATAGATGATTGTCATATGAATATTTTAATAATAGTTTAATTTTCAGATGCATCATTCATATTAACTTTTATATTTTGAACAATATTTAAAGTTAAATGCCTAGCATTTAATACATCCTAGCAGGATGTATTAAATTTATATTTAAAAATATCAAACATATGTAATGTTTTAGAGTTCTTTCGCTTTTTAAATTAAAGTGGGTAGAGATGATTGATTGCAGTGGTGTGAATTCTTATGCTTCTGATTTTTTGATCCTAAATCAGAGAGAAAACAAGTAGGAAAATGGACAGATTGAATATGGCATAACTTTCCCTGTCATGAAGAGCCTTATGATAAATTGACTTTAAAGAGATGAGAAGTACTTGCGAATAACATTTTGTTTTCTAAAAACTCTTACTTCAGAAAATATCTTGCTTGAAGTAAAATAAACATAAGAAGGTCTACAAATTTGTTCTTGTACCTTGCTCAAGTAGCCATACAGCCATGGGTGGAGAAACAAACTAGAAAGTTGCTTAGTTTAAAAAAACAAAACAAATTTTTAGCAGTGAGTATAAAACAGTATTTCAGATCCAGATAACATGTAATTTCAACTCAGCATCCATTTCTTATCTCCTTTGGGCTACCCCGGTGCCATTCAAAGCCTGGAACTAACATACACACACACACACTCACACACACGCACACACCACACATACATACACACACAGAGTGAGAGAATTTAAAGTCATTTTCTAGGACATGTGAGACAATTTTAACAACTCAAGGGTATTCAAAGTTTGATGGTTAAACAAACAAATCAGCCTGACAGACCACTTTATTTTTTTTTTTATTTTTTTTTCTCTACTACAGCACTACTTCATCACATCTAATATGTCCTGTGAACCAAAATTTCAGTTCCTGCTTGATAGTTCACAAATGTTTGAGAGGGTCATTTTCAGGCCAGTTATTGCACTACAGAAACCTTACATAAATTTGTTGTATATAAGTTGATAAATATAATATGAGATATTTTATTTATAACCATATTTTCATATAGGAATTAGTGGTTCAAAAGTGGTGATTATTGAATTTACCCTAAACTCATATTCCATGAGTATATTTACTCTTAGAAATAAAATCTAAAAAAAGTACACCAAAAATGGGTATTTATAGTAATGCTAGTAATTCATAATTTGCTTCCCTTGTGGCTCAGCTGGTAAAGAATCCGCTGGCAATGTGGGAGACCTGGGTTCAATTCCTGGGTTGGGAAGATCCCCTGGAGAAGAGAAAGGCTACCCACTCTAGTACTCTGGCCTGGAGAATTCCATGGACTGTATAGTCTATGGGGTTGTAAACGGTGGGACATGACTGAGTGACTTTCACTTTCACTTTGGGTTTCCTTGGTGGCTCAGAGGATAAAGGGTCTGCCTGCAATGCAGGAGACATGGGTTCAACCCCCAGGTCCCCTGAAGGAGGAAATGGCAACCCACTCCAGTACTCTTGCCTGGTAGGCTACAGTCTGTGGGATTCCAAAGAACTGCACATGACTGAGCAACTTCACTTCTCATAGTAATGCACCAAATATTTAGGATATGACAACTGTAGTCTTGATTTAAGTGGAAAGTTAAATTTGAATTTTCCTCTCCCTCTTCATTATTATTATTGATTACCATAGACTGTTTTTTTTTAATTAGTTATGTCTAAATGAATATACATCATCAAGCATTACATGCTGGACCATCATTTCTTCATCTACTCTAAAATATGATGTTATTTGCATATCAAATGAAAAGGGAAAGAAGGATATCTAATCCAAAATTCCTTGTTTGGTGAAAGAAGGAGAAAAGTAGGAACAGAAGGAAAAAAATTTAGAAGGAAAAGAGAAAGAAATAAGGGAGGGAGAAAATAAGGAAGGAAGGGTAAGAGAACAGCAAAATAATCTAATTTTGTTCGTGTAGGAAAATGATCATATCATTCTCTGAAACAACCTGCCTTATTTATAAGAAGCACTAAAGTGGTGACTCTTGGGTTTTAAACTTTTAGAAAAATAATAATTAAATGTTAATCACTTCTTGTCAAATTAATGAAAATGCTAGATCATTAAACTTTACTGAAAATACTCTTAAATTCTGGCCTAATAACATGCTTTACCTGAATTGCCCTATATAATTATGGCTGGAGAAAAAGGGGTATGTGAGTAGAGTGGAGCAAGAAGTTACAACAATTTCAATTCCAAGTAATGAACACAGATCTTTTTTTTTAGTCCAGTGCTAGCCGTTTTCCCCTTTACTGTGAAGATGCTTAATTCTATCATACTAATGCCCCATCCTCCGTTTTTACCTCCACACACTCCTCCTCCACATACACATCCAATCTTCTGCCAATGAACAACTAAAACTGCCCCCTGCCACCCCTATATCCATTGCTTTAGCTCAGACTTTCCATTCTTGCTGGAATTCTTGCTATAACCTGCTGATTGTGCTCAATATAACTCAATCCTCCAACCTATCTTCCGTACTATTTCCTCAGTCTTCAAAATCTTCATGACATTTATTCATCTAATGGCAAGCCCTACACTGCCTTTAATGTAAAATTCATGTCAGTTGCCACAAAACTCAAGGACTATCATAAATCTTTCATTGATACAACAAATATTATTATATTTTCTATAAGCAAGAAACTTGGCTAAATTCTATGATTATGAAGATGAAAAACAGCTATTTCCTTCTTGAATTACACAGTCAAAAGAGAAAATAGGAATATAAATAAGCAAATTGATTGATATAACTTCTTCAGCAAACTTTAGTAGCAATGAAAAGAAAACAGCACTTAATACCTCTTTGAGCAACTGTTAGCAGTTTTCTCTCATTCAAACTGACCGTTACATATTCATGCATTTATTCAATAAGTATTTATTGAGTTCTTTCTGCCAAGTATTAAGAAGGAATGGAAATATGTAAATACTTTTTTGGTGAATGAGAAAAGGAGTGAAAAATTATAGGTTGACTATGAATACGTTCACATTTCCTTGATGAATCCTACAGAAAGTGTTTATTTTTTAATAAAGTTTAATTTACAACGTTATGTTTCACTTAACTATGTAGCAAAGTGATTCAGTTATACATATACATACATACACATATATATACACATGCATATATATATATATAGACACATACATATATATATATATATACACATACATACACACATACATACACACGTATATATATATATAGGTTTCCCTGGTGGTTCAGATGGTAAAGAATGAGGTAGACGTGGGTTCGATTGCTGGGTTGGGAAGGACCCCTGGAGGGAAGCATGGCAACTCACTCCAGTATTCTTGCCTAGAGTATTCTTGCTAGAGGAGCCTAGCAGGCTACAGTCCATGGGGTTGCAAAGAGTCAGACAGGACTGAGTGACTAAGAACATATATATATATTCTTTTTCAGAATGTTCTCATTATAAGTTATTATAACATATTGAGTATAATTCCCTGTGCTATACAGTGAGTTCTTGTTGTTTATCTATTTTGTATATAGTAGTATATATAATCCCAAACTCCTAATTTATCTCTCCCTCCCCACCTTCCTGCTATCCCCTTTGGTAACCATAAGTTTGCTTTCTATGTCTGTGTATATTTATGCTTTATAAATAAGTTCATTCATACCATATTTTTAGATTCCACATATAAGTGACATCATATGACATTGTTTGTCTCTACTACTTTGCTTGGTATCATAATCTCTAGCTTCATCCATGTTGCTGTAAATGGCATAATTTCATTCTTTTTATGGCTAAGTAATATTCCATTATATATATGCACCACATCTTCTTTATCTATTCACCTGCCAATGTACATTTAGGTTGTATCCACTCCTTGGCTATTGTAAATAGTGTTATTATGAACATTGCAGTGCATGTACCTTTTCAAATTACAACTTTCTCTGGATATATGCTCAGGTGTAGAGTTACAGGATCATATGGTACCCTACTTTCAGTTTCTTAAGGAGCCTCTAGTAATTAGCAATATTTAACATCTTTTCATGTGCTTATTGGTCATCTGCATGTCTTCTTTGAAGAAATGCTTGTTTAGTTCATCTGCTCATCTTTTTGATAGCTTTATTATTATTATGATTAAGCTATGTGAATTATTTGTATATTTTGAAATTAAGCCCTTGTTGGCAACATTTTTTGCAAATATATTATCTCCCATTGTAGGTTTTCTTTTGTTTCGTTTATGGTTTACTTAGCTGTGCTAAAGCTTTTAAGTCTAATTATGCCCCATTTATTTATTTTCATTTTTATTTCCATTACTCTAGGAGATGAATTAAAAAAAATACTGCTGCTATGGTTTCCTCTAGGCATTTTATAATATCCATACTTACATTTATGTCTTTAATCCATTTTGAGTTTATTTCTTATATGGTATAAGCAAATGTTCTAATCTCATTCTTTTACATGTACATTCTTTTACATTTTTCTAAAAACTATTTGTTGAGATAACTTTCTTTTCTCTATTATGTATTCTTGCCTCATTTGTCTTAGATTAATTGACTAAAAGTACATGGGTTTTTTTCTGGGATTTCTGTTCTATTCCATTGATCTATATGTCTGTTTTTGTGTCAGTACCATACTGTTTTGATTATTGCAGCTTTATAGTATAGTCTTAAATCAGAGTGTGTGATTCTTCCATCTTTGTTATTTTTAGACAAGATTATTTTGGCCATTCAGTGTCTTTTATGTTTTCCATACAAATTAAAAAAATCTAGTTCTGTGAAAATGCTATTGGTAATTTGAGAGGGATTACACTGAATCTGTAGATTGCATGGTACAGACATTTTAAACAATATTCATTCTTTCAATACAAGAAAATGGTTTGTCTTTCCATTTGTTTGTGTTGTCTTAAATTTCTTTCACCAGCATTTCCTAGTTTTTGGAGTATAAGCCTTTTCCCTCCTTAGGCAGGTTTATTCCCATTTCTTTTATTCTTTTTGATGTGATAGTAAATGGGATTGTTTCTTTAATTTCTCTATAGAAATTTTACAGAAAAGTTGTGTTGGACAACATGATACATCAGGCAGAGTCCTCTTCAAGACAGATGAATGTTTTCCCCCAATTGTATATAGTGCTTTGAACAGACAGCCAAAACTGTGGGGATTTTTTTATTGCCTTGTCTAAAGAGACTTGCCTACAGAAGATGATGCCCCCTTTCCTAGGCAGCCTATATTCAGTGATTAATCAATATGAGGAAATAAAGGCTCAGTTCCCTACACATCTACCTTAACTTCAAGCTCATCATGGGGTCAGCTGTGACCTTTTTTGAGTCACACTGCTGCCCAGCTTGCTCACTGCCTAATCCTACATCCTTAGTTTACCTTCCATAGCTGGGGATTCCAAGAACATATCCTAAAAAACCTCCTGCACATTAATATTTAATTCAGAATATGATTCCCAGAGAAACCTACCTGTTATATAGGCACATCACTTTCCCCCGTTAATTACCAGTTGTAAACTTACCATTCAGCAATTCAATATATACTTCAAATATGGCAGTGAATTCACAAAACTCCGAACTGGCTCAGAAGAATATGATTCCTGAAGGGCTAGAAGAAGCAATTATAAAAGTGTAATATAAAAAAAAAAGGTGTAATAGTTAACAAAGTTGTCTTTATACATTTATAAATTTAACTTCATAGATGAGGATAACATAATGTTCATTGCAGTATACCAAAAGCAGTAAATGAGATTTTAACAGATAAAACCCTAAACTTATAATTATTTAATAATATTTTACTTTGTACTCAGTTATTGGCAATTGAGTAGTATTATAAAGCACAAATCTCTGCAAATATAACATTTTAAACATACAAAATTTTAATTGAATTCTAAAACATGTGCAAACCATTAATATATTTTTTGTTTATCTAAATTATGGAGGATGCAGTAGATTCTTACTGATTGAAAATTTTTAAATGCAGAGATAAATAAATACAGCTATATTCATTGGCTGTGTTTAATAATATGCATGGAGAAACATGAAGTAATACCCACATACTGTGAAGGATCTTGCCTTTTTGAAAATAATACACTGTGTTAAAATTATAGTGGGTAATAAAACAGTACAAATTTAAAATATATATATGTCACCAAAAAGCCCTAAAAAATTATGATATGTTTATACTGTATTTTTTGTAATGTTACTACTGCTTACACTATACTTTATATGCATAAAATTATAATAATTTTTAGAATTTAAATTCACAGTTTAAACCTTTACCTCTAAGGACATTCATAAATTTAATTACTGTTTCTACATGCTTACTTAAATAAACCCATGCATTGTGTTTATTGTGACAGACATAAAAGCAAATTTCTAATTTCTCTGGACTGTTTCTTTCCTCTTGGTCAGAGTATTATCAAAATTTTAAGATGTTAAAACTCGCTTCCTCTTGAGCACCTAAAATTTTTATCCTTGTAACTTTAGGATACTTTTAACATGTAAATTTTATTATATTTTAAGAGAGAAAAAATCACCCTAGGCAGTCACCTATTAGTATTCTGCCTTAACTAAATGGATTATGGACTTTGAAACTAAACCTGAACATGTCTTAAAAAGGTGCCCAAGCTTAACTATCTTGTCCTATAAATACGGAAGGCACTTTGACAATAATTGGATCTCCCTAATACCCATATGGATTCCAATATTGCAGAAAGGAAATGGATTGTAAATGTTGGCAACTAAGCCTAACTATGCTTCCATATGTATGCTTTACCAAGCACAGGATTTGGAATTCGAACTGTTGTTACAAACCATTTTTTTGCTAATTAGAAATGTCTTCATTTTTCACCTTCACACATAAAGTTGCAAGAAGCCCAATGTTCGCCTTGCTTATCTCAAATTCCCATTTGGCAGGCAATGTGAAAACTAACTCCCAGAGAGCTGTCATATGCCTGGAGTCTCCAGGTTGGCACAGCTACTAGCTTTGACCTAAGGGAATTTTCATGTGTGAGCCTTCCTGTGGTTTACCTCTGAGAGTTCTCTCTAAATTGAAAGAGAGCAAGAGGGATGGGTAAAACAACAGCTCAACAAGCTAGGTTTATTTTAAGTGGTACACGAAAACAATTCTCTTGCAGGACCAAGTGTTCCAACACAGTCTCAGATAATTACACTTACAAAGTAATTCAGGAAGAAAAAGGCCAATTAGCTTAACAATTAAAAGGTGTGCTAACATCACAGCACACATTCATCTGAATTAACACCCACAAATATTTCTATAGATATCACATCAGTGAAAGTGGAAGAAATATAGATCTTGGTGACTATGCCCTAATTATCATCCCGTACCATCCACTGGCATAGGATCGGATTGTTCACTGTTTATGTTACAGCCACCACAGGCAATCTTACTTGCTTCTTTGTAAACAAACGAAGATGACTGGACCAAACATAAGGAAATCTAGCATTCAGTATTTAACTAGTAAAAACCATTAATTATGTATTTCTAGATGCCAGCCGAATCTCAATATTTGAACTGTGTAATATGTTCTTTTCACTAATTCTTCTGGAGTATTTTCAGTTATTGCTGAATTGGTAGTATTATAGTTTCTGTTTTCACTGCAGAGTGGTAGAGAGCCAGAATCTGGTGAGTAAGCTCCCTGCATCAGGTTCCAGCTCGGTCATCTACTAACTCACTATGGAAAACTGAATTAAATAACCATTTGTGTGAGCCATTTGCCTATTGGCCTTCAGTTCTATTTCCTGCTCTGCTCTTACTCTGCTTTTCTACAGCAGGAAACTACATTTCCCAGGCTCCCTGTTTTTCTCTTTTCTGGGCAAGTGCAGTCCGAGGGAGGAATTCTGGAAGACTAGAGGACAGATTGAGCCAATGTGTTCGCTCAGTTGGTGAAGAACCCCCACTGGCAATGCAGGAGACCACCTGCAATGCAGGAGACCTGGGTTTAATCCCTGGGTCAGGAAGATCTCCTGGAGAAGGAAATGCAACTCAGTCCAGTATTCTTGCCTGGGAAATCACATGGACCAGAGGAGCCTGACAGTTTACAACCCATGGGATGGCAAAGAGTAAGACATACCTGAGCAACTAAACCAACACCAAAGGACAAACTGAGATGAAAGAGCTGGATATTTCTCTGCTTCCTGTGGTGTCTCCGGCAAGTTTAATATTCAAGATCCTACTTGGACAGACAATCACTCACTGGGCACCCATAGAGTGGACCTACTGTGCTCTGCAAAGCATCCCCAGATCCAGACAAAGGTACAATCTCTCTGTATCCCTTTAGAGTTGGAGGTAGCTTCTTCTCCCATTATTTACATAATCAATTTCCTTTATTAAATCTCCTCTTTCTGAAATACATTGAGAGATTCCTATTTCCCTAACTGGACCCTGAGAGTTACACCTACCTGTCACTACTTTAATAGAGGTCCCCATCTATTAGTTCAGCTGGTAAAGAATCCGCCTGTAATGTGGGAGACCTAGGTTTGATCCTTGGGTTGGAAAAATCCACCGGAGAAGGGAAAGGCTACCCACTCCAGTATTCTGGCCTGTAGAATTCCATGGATTGTATAGTCCATGGGGTCGCAAAGAGTTGGACACGACTGGGCGACTTACTTTCACTTCACTCCAATAATAATAAGGATCCTACAGAGTAATTTTGCGAATTATCAGTGCAGTTGTTCTCAAGCTTCAGGGTGCCCCAGAATCATTTGAACAGCCTGTTATGGGGGCTGATATCAAGGTCTCACCCTCAGAGTTTCTGATTCTTTAGGTATAAAGTAGGGGCCCCAAATTTGCATTTTTAGTAAGTTACCAAGTTATCCAGAGGAGGCAATGGCAACCTACTCCAGTACTCCTGCCTGGAAAATCCCTTGGATGGAGGAGCCTGGTGGGCTGCAGTCCATGGGGTTGCTAGGAGTCAGACACAACTGAGCGACTTCACTTTCACTTTTCACTTTCATGCATTGGAGAAGAAAATGGCAACCCACTCCAGTGTTCTTCCCTGGAGAATTCCAGGGATGGGGGAGCCTGATGGGCTGCCATCTATGGGGTTGCACAGAGTCGGACACGACTGAAGCGACTTAGCAGCAGCAGCAGCAGCAGCAGGTTATCAGGCACTGCTGATTTACAGACCACACTTTGAGAACCATTGTGTGTAAAAGGCTTCCCTTACTATAAGTACTCAATAAAGTTCTAAGAATTAGTACTGAACTATTGTCTTATAATTTTCTTTTGTCCTTCTATTTAACGATGTAGCCATGATTTAAAGAAATTCTCAAATTCAGAGTAGATAAGTGAATCTGAATATAATGAGGGATTTGTATGTATATGTACTTGTGTCATTTTATGCAGGGTTGAATTGTTCAAACTTTTCCTTTTGAGTGTGGTTATCATATATATACTGTTTTAAATAGATGCCCAGACAGATGGATAAATGATAGATAGAGAAATATTTCTTTTGCTTCTACATACTGAACATGACTGTTGAAATTTCTGTATTTACCAGAGTACTTTGTTGAAATTAGACATGTTTGGGTTATATACAAGCAACAACTCTCTTTCCTACAAAATACAGTATAACTGAATTTTTAAAAAAGTATTATTGTTTATGAATGACCTACTCCAATATGTAAAACAACTTATCACTTTTAAAAATTCTTAGTTTATTATTAGAAATAAGTGCTACATGATTTACTCCCTGTATGGCTATACTGAGGGCCTCCCAGGCTGTGTGGTGGTAAAGAATCCACCTGCCAGTGCAGGAGATGCAAGAGACCTGGGCTCGATCCCTGGGTCAGGAAGATGCCCTGGACAGGGAAATAGCAACCCATTCCAGTATTCTTGTCTGGAAAATCCCACAGATAGAGGAGCCTGGTGGGCTTCAGTCCAGGGGATCACAAAGAATCGGACATGACTGAGTGTGCACACACACACACACATTTGGCTATACTGATTATCCAATTATAAAGGCTGAGTATATCTTGATCCTAAAACTCCAGTTTCAAATACAAAACAACTGTCTTAATTTTATATCTGTAAATACATAAAATCTCTTAAACAGTTAATCAAATAAAATTGATTAAAATGGGAATAAATAAAAAATGTATCTTTTATATGTTTATATATCTTGATATCAATATCTATATTTATCTTATACCTCTTTAAAATGAAAAGAGGACTTAAAGGTATATGGAAATCAATCTCATTATAGGTTTCTTTTAGATTTGGGGTATCTTCTTCCATTCTAATCTTTACAGCTGACTCACCTAAAACTCATTGACAGGAAGTATTTTCTTTAAAATAAATTTTACCTCAAAGTTTTTACCTAAAGTTGTTTGTCCCAAAAGCAAGGTTTTTGTCCCAAATTATCTATATGGTTTTAATAGAAACAACTCTTCTCTAAATTGCAATCTAATATTTCATTGATTTATACACAAAATATGAAAAGGATGAAAGGTTTCAGAAGCAATTGTAGCTGACCCTTGTCACTTGTATAGTTCAGCTGGCAAGATCATGTTAGCATGAATTTATTGATACTATCATGCAATCTAGTCATTAGTGTTTGGTAGCTGTAGTAGTTTTCTGTCACTGTGTAACAAGTCACCATGAATTTAGCAGATAAAAACACCATGTACTTATTATCTCATGGGTCAGAAATCTGGGACAGGTCAACTGGGTTCTCTGCTCAATGTCTCACACAACTGAAATCAAGACATTGGCCAGCTACATTCTCATTGGGAATCTCTACAAGAGAGAGCTCTGATTCCAAGTTCACTGACTTAGACAGAGCTTGTTTTCTTGTGGCTATATGAGTGAGCTCACTGTTTTCTGTTAGCTGTCAGCAACACATTGCTCTCAACAACTAGAGGCCACACACCACACTTTGCCACTTACATACAGTTCAGAAAAACATGGTTTTCTGCTTCTTCAAAGCCAGAAGGAGACTCTCTCATGCCTTGAACCCAGCTTCAGGAAGGTCCAGCTCCTCTTAAGTGTTCACCTGATAAGGTAAGGCCCACCCAAGATAATTTCCATTGTGATTAACTAAAAGTCAATGGTTTGAGACCTCTATAACATTTGCAAAAATTACTTTGCTTTTATCAAATATCAAAACCTAGTCACTGGGATCAAATCCATCATAGTCACTGTCCTATGCATAGAGAAGGGGACGGGACTATACAAGACATGTATACCAAGGGATCACAATCTGGAGGTCATTTTAGAATCGAGCTCATCACAGTGTCTATGAGTATGAGTTAGTTTGTATAACATACTGAGTTAGTGGATAGTGTTGATTTATCTAGTAACTGGGATAATGAAGGTGGCTGAGCGTTTGCATTTTAGTTGTATTTACATGGTATTGCTGATTTCTTATGGGACATTAATAGTCATTTACATAACTATTCAGAATAGTTATCGAGGACTGAAGAAAAACTCCCAGAGAGATGATATTTTTATATTTTAGTTTCAAAGGTCTATATATACAAAGTCTATCAAAGAATATGAAAACACTGATTTAGATGATATATGATTGGAACAATTTGGTAGATAAATGACAAAATATTTTGTGGCACTATATTTTTAAATTATACACAAATAGACTCCATTGTGTTGTACCTTGATATTCATGACATCATCATAATAATAATAATACTGTAATAATGTTATGATTGCATGTTTACAATATTTTAAGTAGTTTGGAAGTATTTTTGTATTTTTCCTCAATTAGTTCACACAACAAACTACAGTAGGTATAACTCTCACTATTTCAATTAAGGGAATTTAGATAAACGGAGATTAATTTTCTTAAAGTCACACAGCTAGTACTATCAGTTCAGTTCAGTCGATCAGTCATGTCCAACTCTTTGCGACCCCATGGACTGCAGCACACCAGGCCTCCCTGTCCATCACCAACTCCAGCAGTTTACCCAAACTCATGTCTTTTGAGTTGGTGATGCCATCCAACCATCTCATCCTCTGTCATCTCCTTATCCTCCTGCCCTCAATCTTTCCCAGCATCAGGGTCTTTTCAAATGAGTCAGCTCTTTGTATCAGGTGTCCAAAGTATGGGAGTTTAAGCTTCAACATCAGTCCTCCCAATGAACACCCAGGACTGATCTCCTTTAGGATGGACTGGTTGGATCTCCTTGCAGTCCAAGGGACTCTCAAGAGTCTTCTCCAACACCACAGTTCAAAAGCATCAACTCTTTGGCGCTCAGCTTTCTTTCTAGTCCAATGCTCACATCCATACATGACTACTGGAAGAACCATAGCCTTGACTAGATGGACCTTTGTTGGCAAAGTGATGTCTCTGCTTTTTAATATGCTGTCTAGGTTGGTCATAACTTTCCTTCCAAGGAGTAAGCGTCTTTTAATTTCATGGCTGCAATCACCATCTGCAGTGATTTTGGAGCCCCCCCAAAATAAAGTCAGCCACCATTTCCACTGTTTCCACATCTATTTGCCATGAAGTTATGGGACCAGATGCCATGATCTTAGTTTTCTGAATGTTGAGCTTTAAGCCAACTTTTTTACTCTCCTCTTTCACTTTCATCAAGAGGTCTTTAGTTTCTCTTCACTTTCTGCCATAAGGGTGGTGTCATCTGCATATCTGAGGTTATTGATATTTCTCCCAGCATTCTTGATTCTAGCTTGTGCTTCTTCCAGTCCAGTGTTTCCTATATTGTTCTCTGCATATAAGTTAAATAAGCAGGGTGACAATATATAGCCGTGACATACTCCTTTCCTGATTTGGAACCAGTCTGTTGTTCCATATCTAATTCTAATTGTTGCTTCCTGACCTGCAGGCAGATTTCTCAGGAGGCAGGTCAGGTGGTGTGGTATTCCCATCTCTTTCAGAATTTTCCACAATTTAGTACTATAGTAGTTGGTAGATTTGCACCTAACCTCAGGCAACACTGACTCCTGAGCCAACACCTCTAAACCCCTAATCTACACCAACACCTTCATCTTGAGCCCCCAATGTGTTTGAGTTATACATCAGACCTACAAAGCTAGCCCACACCTCCCCTCACCTCCATACACACAGACTCTCTTTTCATTAATGTCTGTTCCTACAAATGATTCTTGATGGTCCTTTTTGAATCAAAATACATGAAAACACCTATGTCAATAGGGAAAAGAAAGTTTATATATAATGTGAATGAAACCATGAGCATTTTCTGGCTTGGAATTGAACTTCCAGAAAATAATCATAAAGAAACAAATACTTTGTAATTCAAACATTAACCAGCATAATATTTGCATCTTTTCTGGGTCCTAAATGGCTGTGGAATCATAGTCCTTTTGTATTAAAAGATATTTTCCAAATATTAACCATACCATTGGTATTCATTAGTGTATTATATATATACACACATATATATACACACACAGAGTACATATCTGTATTCATGTAGAACATGCAGCAGAATATACACATGTATAACAAAGGAAAATATATAATTAATTGAGCTTTATTAAAGGTACTTCCCTGGTGGCTCAGAAGGTAAAGAATCTGCCTGAAATGCAGGACACCTGGGTTTGATCCCTGGATTGGGAAGATCCCCTGGAGAAAGGCATGGCAATCCACTCCAGTATCATTGCCTGGAGAATTCCATGGACTGAGAAGCCTGGTGGCCTACAGTCTATGGGGTCTCAAAGAGTCAGACATGATGGAGCGACTAACACTTTCACTACTTTCACTACAAAGATAATGTTTCAATTCCTCATTTCTACTTACACATGAATCATTTTTTGGTCTACATATATGTTGCTTTGAATACTCAGTAAATGCAACTCTTACTTTGATTTTAACAATAGCTTTAAATGCTGCATTACCATGTTAGCTGCGTTCATAAATGAGAATAGAGCAATGTTCACTTCTCTTGGCTTTGTAAGGATGCACTAGAGTGATGACAGGAGTTAGACATGGGATAGGTCTCGCCTCTATGTTCCTGATTGTCCCTAATACACATTAAGAGCCTCTGGAAATTCTATTCCATATGAAGAAGAAGAGAAAGGAAGTCGTTAGGCAACAAGACTGAGAAAAAAAGCTAAAAAAGCTGACGGTTAAAATGATGAGAGAGTTCGTAAAGGAAAAAGCCATGTAATTAACTCTGCAATTCAAGAGCACAGCACACTCTGGTAGCAGAGGAAATCATGTGAACATGAAAGGAAAATAATAAGATTAACTAAAACATCTTTTTTGCCATTGTGTGAGCTGTTTTACAGAAAAATTCACATCCCAGTAGTTTAGGTGAAAAAGTTCAAGATTTATAAGGAATACCTTCTCTGTATCTCTCTGTATACTCTTGTTTATTCATACTTGCATCTGCATAAGAAAACTTTGACACTGAACAATGGGTTCAACAAACTTTTTACAGATTAAGATTTTTATTTTAATATAAAAACATAATAATCCAAAAACGCAAGAAGACTGAGGAGCTGTCGATGGACACAAATCGTTCCTCCTTCTCAACTCCTGGAATTGAAACCGGTTAACTTCCCCAGCCTCTGATCCTGCCCTGGCAGAGTTCATTTCCATCCTGTGTGGAATACGATCCCTTAATACATTAAAAAGATGCTTCATTCTACTAACATTTCTTAATAATTGGAAATGTGTTTTATATGGCATAAATTATCAGTGCTTATCATGAATTGTTTTCATTTCACCAAACTGCCTCTTGACGGATCGAGAGAGTTTGTGTAATTTTCATTATCTGATCATCAAAACACTTATTTGTATTAAAGAAAAATAGATTTTTAATTCAGTGGTTTACATTTCTAGAGTTGAGATCCTGTGCACATTTTGAGGGCCTGTGTGACATGGTGGGATGCTAACTTCTATCAGCAAAATGATCTCACAGGCCAGGACTCTGCGTTTTGAGTATGGCACTGATGAAATATCTGAACCTTGTGAAGTTCAAGTCTCCTTGTACTGTGACTGCCAGAAAGTTAAAAATGTGAAATAATCTCTCCAACTTGCCCTGGAACTTAAATTGGCTTATTAAAGTTTTTTTTTTTTTTTTTTTTTCCTACCCCTATTTGAAAAACTTCTTTGTTTCACTAAAGGCAAGTCTCTTGTGTTTTGTAACGTTGTTATTGAACAACTTTAATGATTTGCTGAGGACCTCATCTAGAGGTATTACCAAGCAGCTCGAGATTAGAAACGTATGGTGGTGGAGTCTCTCCTAGAATAAATGAAAATATTTTATTCAGCTACTGAGAAGGGTCTCCAGAGATCAAATTAGTAGCTAGTTGTAAAGGGAGATGTTTAGGCATGCTCTGGAATTATTTATCAGCATTTTCTGCTTGTGTGAGAATAAGCAGACATTAAGTTTAAATTAAACAAAGCGGGAAAGGAAACAAGTTTTTTCAGTAATTTGACTGCTAATGATATTTCTGAATTATTCTCAGCTTAATAGTTTAAGTAATTTGCAATGATAATAATTGTTCCTGCTAAAGCTCCAATAGTGTTTTTTTGGGTTGTTTCTTTTTTGCCAAGATTAACCCCCTTTAAAACCTTTAATGGACATGTAATTGTAAATTTATTGTGGGCTTTGTTAATTTTTAAATTTGTTTTCTTCTTGACATTTCTTTTAATTTAATTTAATTTTATTACATTCATCAACAATTTAAGAAACTAACTTAAAAGTCCATTAAAAAGGAATAAATGTTCTTTATGTTGCACTTGTTTGTCTTTATTTATAATGAGACTGAGCCTGTAGATAGACTAAAGGCAGCTTAATTATTACTTTCAACATTAATGTGCCTTTCTCATACACTCATTCAAAATAAGTATGCTTTTAGGGTATGTTGGAAAGAAGTAAACCGTTAAGATGAAACTGCAATCATCCCTTAAATAAATAATAATAAAAAAAAACCCAGACCATATCTCAAATTAATACACAAGCTTGTATTTTAAACAACATCTAGTTGATAAAGTTGTGTTAAAAGCAACTAAACTGTTCTTAAAAGAAGACTGCATGTTGTCACAAATAATCAGCAACTGAAAATATTCTCCTGTGAAATATAGCAGGTTAATAAACTAGAAACTAAAACCCTAAGTGCTATGGGGCTGCTTTTCATATTGAGGAAATGTAAATATATAACTTGACATTTTGTCAGCCAGTAAATTGTCTTTCTTGTGTCCTGTACTAAGTCACCATATCAATCATCTACATGGAAATGACCAGGACTCTTAAAGTTCCCCTTTACACTCTTTCAAAAACCAAATGTATAATGGAAATGATATTCTCTCTAGAAACTCATGTTGCATATTTTAATGTTCTGGGTTCATATTAACTATTTTTAAAAGGCTTTGGTTATCTGTTCTCAAATAATTTCCATCAACTTATTTCACTGTGACTTAGAATTAAATTGTAACTTAAACTGTTAAAAGGAGTGAAAAGAGAAGGAAAGAAAAAGTGAGCTAAGGTGAACTGAGGACCCAATAAAAGTGTTAATTATCTCCTGGCCAAAGGAAAAACATTCTTAAAACTTGAAATAAATATATACATTAATATACATTTTGAATATAATTTGTTAATTCCCTGTTTGTGTGATTTGAGAAGGAGAGCTAATTTGGTGTAAATTTTTTCTTAATCTGAAATGCCACAAATGTTAATGACTTTTAAACACTTTGAAGTGACATTCTCAACCTTGTGCTAATACTCATTCACTGCTTGGGAATCAAATAATTACAAGATGAGGCATTAAAACAGTCAAGAAGGCAATGCAATACTGTGAATTAAAATGAGAAAAAAGACTCAATTACTGACATAAAGGAAGGGAACAATTCAAGTAGACATTATTAAGAAAGATATGCAAATGCTTTAACATTAATTTCTTTAAAAATAGGCTTAAATATATCTACATTTATATCTGCTGTGTTTTTACCTCAACTACTTAATTTTCTGAAATTTCAGATTGATTTTTCATAAATTTTGTATGGTAGTGATCAAAATCCCTCAGATTACACCTAAGACATATATTTATAATATATGTCTCCTTTATAAGTATATTGCTGGTATATTATCTCTTTCAAAAAAAATAATTGTTTTGTAGCATTCGTACAGGTAGTGGCAACTACTTCTGAGTATTTTCTACCTATTTCTTCTGTAACTTATTATGTTGATTTCCCTTTGTCCCTTTCCTCATCATGGCTCCTGAGGCTCCAATAAAAGTGCAGAAATTCCAAAAAGGGTACATTCTTATCATTCATGATACATTGATGAACTATTATGTACACCACCATACTGTACTGTAATGAAGGATGGGCTTGGAAAGTTATTGAAGATAGCATCAGCATTCTGGATAAAGATTTACAAAAGAAGTTACTGGTTTTAACTATTGTATATTATATTTGAATCCTTAGAGATGAGATACTCTTCACCATGATAACATTACTAATACATATGTCCATGTGTTGTATCTAAACTAATTGTTTCTTCTACCCTACCTAGATTCCTTTTCCTCTTTTTAACAATTTCTAAATTCCTTAGTTGCTCCTATAACTTTAATTCATTCCATCTCATCTCAGGACTTCTCATCACATCTGCTTGGAAAACATACTCCCTATTTCAATTCAACTGTCCCAGGTGGTTCTAATGGTAAAGAATCCACCTGCCAATGCAGAAGATGAGAGATGTGGATTCATCACTGGTCAGGAAAATCCCGTGGAGTAGGGAATGGCAAGCCACTCCAGTATTTTTGCCTGCAGAATTCCACGGACAGAGAAGTCAGGCAGGTACAGTCTATGGGACCACAAAGAGTCAGCCACAACTGAGCACACACATACACACACTAGGGAATGTGGAGATGGGGAATCACAAAATCAGCTTGTTAGTGCCTTTCTAATTCATCTCCAGATCCTTGTGGGCCCTCCTTTGACATTTTCTTGTTTCAATTTAAATTTTCTCTACTCTTCTCAAATATTTGGGCCAATGATCTTATCTCTCATTTGGAGAGATGAATAGATGTGTACTCCACATGTATCAGTACTAGGGAACTCTCACTACATCTTATCACCAAACTGCAAACTTTCCTTTCTTCCATCCCTCCTATTAACAAATGAGAATGTGTCCTCACTTGAGCTGAAAGATAATCTCTCTAGATCTGCTCCAGATACCCACTTTTCCTGCCTTCTCAGAGAACTGAATCCCCTTTCCCATTTTACTGACTTCTATTCTTTGACATTTAAATATACTGACCACTCATTCACCTTAAAAGCAAAGGAGAAAACAAGTTCTACCTCAACTTCCCCCAGTTACAATTCTGGGGGTAAGTGTAAGTGTCTTCACAGGGTTTTCTCATCCATACCCTGCCTCCCCTTTCTCATCCCCATTCTCTCCTACACACTTCAATATCTCCAACACTCCACACAAAATATGCTCTTACCCAAACCAACACTGACAGATTTATGCTATGTTTTATAGACACCCCTGGGTCCTTGAGCTTTCTTGGTGGCTCAGCTGGTAAAGAATCTGCCTGAAATGTGGAAAACCTGGGTTAAATCCTCAGATTGGGAAAATCCCTTGGAGAAGGGCATGGCAACACACTCTAGTATTCTTGCCTGGAGAATTCCCCTGGACAGAGGAGCCTGGTGGGCTACAGACCACGGGGTCGCAAAAGAGTCAGACACGACTGAGTGGCTAAGAACCCAGGCTGTGTGCTTAGTTGCTCAGTTATGTCCTCCTCTTTGTGACCCCATGGACTGTAGCCAGACCAGGCTCCTCTGTGCATACAATTTTCCAGGCAAGAATACTGGAGTGGATTGCCATTTCCTTCTCCCAAGGGATCTTCTTGACCCAGGGATTGAACCTGCATCTAGAGGCTTCCCCTGTGGCTCTACAGAAAATAATCTGATCCAATGCAGGAGAAGTGGGTTCTATCCCTGGGTCATGAAGATCCTCTGGAATAGAAAATTGCAACCCACTCCAGTATTGTTGCCTGGAAAATTCCGTGGACAGATGAGTCTGGCAGGCTACAGTCCATGTGGTCATAAAAGAGTCAGACATGACTGAGTGACTAAGCAACAAATACGTCCTCATCCTGCTTCATATCTTAGCACCATCTGACAACATAGACTACTCCATCCTTATTCAAATAACCTCTTCTCTTTGCCTGATACTTCATTCTCAGTTCAGTTCAGTCACTCATTCATATCCAACTCTTTGAGACCTCATGGATTGCAGCACACCAGACTTCCCTGTCCATCACCAACTCCTGGTGCCTGCTCAAACTCTTGTCCATCGAGTTGGTGATGCCATCCATCCATCTCATCCTCTGTTGTCCCCTTTTCTTCCTGCCTTCAGTTTTTTCCAGCGTCTTTTCCAACAAGTCAGTTCTTTACATCAGGTGGCCAAAGTATTGGAATTTCAGTTTCAGCATCAGTCCTTTCAATGAACATTCAGGACTTATTTCCTTTAAGATGGACTGGCTGGATCTCCTTGTAGTCCAAGGCATTCTCAAGAGTCTTCTCCAACTCCACATTTCAAAAGAATCAATTCTTCGGCACTCAGCTTTCATTATAGTCCAACTCTAGAGAAACGCTGGACTGGAAGAAGCACAAGTTGGAATCAAGATTGCTGGGAGAAATATCAATAACTTCAGATATGCAGATGACACCACACTTATGACAGAAAGTGAAGAGGAACAAAAAGGCCTCTTGATGAAAGTGAAAGAGGAGAGTGAAAAAGTTGACTTAAAGCTCAACATTCAGAAAACTAAGATCATGGCATCTGGTCCCATCACTTCATGGCAAATAGATGGGGAAACAGTGGAAACAGTATCAGACTTTATTTTGGGGGGCTCCAAAATCACTGCAGATGGTGATTGCAGCCATGAAATTAAAAGACACTTACTCCTTGGAAGGAAAGTTATGACCACCCTAGATAGCATATTAAAAAACAGAGACATTACTTTGCCAACAAAGGTCCATCTAGTCAAGGCTATGGTTCTTCCAGTGGTCATGTATGGATGTGAGAGTTGGACTGTGAAGAAAGCTGAGCACCAAAGAATTGATGATTTTGAACTGTGGTGTTGGAGAAGACTCTTGAGAGTCCCTTGGACTGCAAGGAGATCCAACCAGTCCATCCTAAAGGAGATCAGTCCTGGGTCTTCATTGGAAGGACTGATGCTGAAGCTGAAACTCCAATACTTTGACCACCTCATGCGAAGAGTTGACTCATTGGAAAAGACCCTGTTCCTGGGAGGGATTGGGGGCAGGAGGAGAAGGGGATGAGAGAGGATGAGATGGCTGGATGGCATCACCGACTCGATGGACATGAGTTTGAGTAAACTCTGGGAGTTGGTGATGGACAGGGAGGCCTGGCATGCTGCGATTCATGGGGTCCCAGAGTCAGACATGACTGAGCAACTGAACTGAACTGAACTGAACTTACTTCCATACATGACTACTGAAAAAACTTTGACTAGCTTTGACTAGACAGATCTTTGTTGGCAAAGTAATGTCTCTGCTTTTTAATATGCTGTCTAGGTTGGTCATAGCTTTCTTCCAAGGAGCAAGCGTCTTTTCATTTCATGGCTGCAGTCACCATCTACAGTGATTTTTGAGCCTCCCAAAATAAAGTCTTTCACTGTTTCCATTGTTTCCCCATCTATTTCTCATGAAGTGATGAGACCAGATGTCATGTATTTATGCGGGCAAACTATGGCCCACAAGCCAAACTTAGTTGATCACGTGTTTTCATAAACAAAGTTTGATCGGAACAGAGCAATAATCATTTGTTTATGTATTGTCTTTCAGAGTCTATGACTGAACTGAGTTGGGACAGAGAGCAGATGGCTCACAGAGCCTAAAATATTTACTACCTGGCCTTTGCAAAGCAAGTTTATCTACTATATTTCATGACACTTAAAAAATGATATCTTTAACTACTACTACTTGGTCTCCATACTATGTTTCACTTTCTTATTAGATCTTTTAAATGTTCATGCTTACCGAGATTATCCTGGAATTTCTATCTTTTTGTTAATCTACACACCCTCTCTGAAATATCCCATCTGTAATATGAGATCATCAAATACTAGCTGGTCTATACATTGACAACTCCCAAATGTTCAATCCAGTCCAAACATCTCTTCTGAGCTCCAGAAACACATAACCTATGACAAATGTCCTACTACTTGTATATCTTCTAGGCTTCTAAAATTCAGCCATCCATCTCACCCAATCTTCAACTTCCCTTCCTGTGTCTTCTATATCACTGATGAGCCTGGCTGAGTTAGTTGAGTTATAAACTAAAGTTTAATAATGGCTTCTTGTTGCCTTTTATATCTAATTAATCAGAATATATTTCTAGTTATCACATGACTGTAGGTCATATCCAGCTCTAACTTGAATTATTTCAAAAGTCAAATAATGCCCTCCCTGTCCAGTTTTATCAACATGTCAATCAGCATGTTTATGACTTGGTATACACTCTTTTCTCCTCACTTCTACCCATATTCTCCTACCTTACACATGTGCACATGCACACGCACACCCCACCCCACACTTCAGTTGGTTAACTCTTACTCAGACTTCTGTTTTCATTTGAAAAGATTGTTCTGACCCCACAAGTCCCTCTAGATTATGTTGCTGTCTGTTTTTATGTTATCCAACTTTCCTAGGCTTGACTTTTTTGGAATATTTTTCACATTTCATTCCTTTTACTCGACTGTAACTTCAGGATAGAGATTGTGTCAATCTTCCTCAAAATGGTCTGTTCAACAAGTTGTATGATATTTGGTTTAAAGTAAACACACAATAATTGAATGAATCAATTGCAAAGATTATAAATTTGGATACTCATTCATACCTAATTGCTTTCTGAAACAGGTAATGGGTCTTTAAATAATTTAATATAATGGTTAGCCTTTATTTCAATTCTTGCTTTTAGCCCTTAAAATAGAAGGCAACATGTGTCATCTGGTGCCAGTTACCAAAATGGCCAATTCTTAGTATAAGCAATGTTGGTCTGTGTCTCTTCTTTACTCACAGATACTCCATTCTTTGTCAAGGTGTGTATATTGGCCTTTTGTGTATACAAAAGAGGGATTACCTCTCTTGGTAGGTGCTGCTATGCAATATGATTCTGTGAGAATAAATTTCAGTGATTATAAATTTGAAGGCAGTAAATTTTCATTTTTCCAAAGCAGCATGACTATGTATAACCACTATGTTGTGCATTTAAAAATCATTGTCTTTAATTAATATATTTTTATAAGATAAATGTATTGTTTTACCAGTTTTATTAGTGAAATCAATTGACCAATCACTGCATAGTACAACCTAGAATCATAGGGATTATTTTAAAAAAACTATTACTTAGAAGGGTTAACAAAAATGGATTTCTCCTTTGCATAGAAAACTTAAGATATTGTTATATTATCACATGTGGTCTGAATGTTTTTTTCTTAAAGTAGAAAGAATCACGTCACAAGACCCTTATTTCTTCACTGGAAAAATGCAGGCCTGTTCACATTATTGATATAATACAAAAACATCTTTGTTTTTCCAATTTTTATAGTTTATCCAATTTTCCTGACTGAATTTAAAACCTGGAGCAAGAAGGACATGTAATGAAAATTAGGGTAGATTCCTAAGAGTAACCAAATGAATAGATTTCCTGTATAGCTTCTTATTGATAATGAATTCTCCATTTACTGAGGGAGACAGAGTGAAGCACTTCTTGGCAAATTATGTTCTCCTCTGTGCTGCTGCCAAATGAAATACTTGAACAAGTGCAATTCCACATCCTACGCTTGATGTGAGTCTAATGTCACTATATTTGGAATGAAACATTGCTCAGAAGTTGGTAACAAAAATGTTTTTGTTTTTATCAGGTCTCAACTGTTTTCACCTCTCCCTCATTTCTTGTGAATACTATGCCTCAGATTCTTATGGGAAGAATCCTAAGAGAATCATTTTCCATTTCCACATCATCTCTGTCTGTGAGCAACCAGGTTAGAGGTATCTATTTTAAAAAAGCCCCAAGCACGGAAACATATTTTATCGTTACGGTTTTAATTCATAGAAGACATTTAAAGAAATGTTTTGTAGCCTAATGACAGAAAAAAGGAAACACAAATTCATCATACTAATCTCACGTTTTTGCCAGCAGAGTAACAAAGCACTTGAATCCGGGCACAGTGGTGTGCCAGGAGAGAGTATCAAAGAAATGATATAACAGTGTCCACATATTTATGACAAACTCAGACTGTTGCTGTCCTGACTATTCTTGCATGCTGACTTTGTTACCCCATCTTTCTCTTCAGAAAACACCTCTTCCTCTTCTCTGTTCTAGAAAACTGAAATTCTTTTTCTTGGCTTTCAGAGTTGGTGCTCTTACCTAAAGTAGCCCTTTCTTCACCCCTGTGAAACTCCTCATTGTCCCCCAAACAAGTCATGAATTTTAGGCAGAGGAGAGCAACATGGAAGGGAAATTAAAAAGAAAGTAAATGTGGTACCTAACAGTAATTGGAAAAGCACGCCCTTCCGGAAATGGGCTTCCTAGGTGGTGCTAGTGGTAAAGAACCCGCCTGCCAATGAAGGAGACATAAGAGATGCAGGTTCGATCCCTGGGTTGGGAAGATATTCTGGAGAAAGCCATAGCAAGCCTACTCCATTATTATTGCCTGGGGAATCTTGTGGATGGAGAAACTTGGAGAGCTATGGTCCATAGGGTCACAAAGAGCACACATGCAGGCAAGCACTTCAGAAACAGTGAAATTTGAACTTAATTCCAGTTCAACAAATTAGTAAGATTGACCCCTTCTAAAGGAGAAATATCAATAACCTGAGGTATGCAGATGACACCACCCTTATGGCAGAAAGTGAAGAGAAACTAAAGACCTCTTGATGAAAGTGAAAGAGGATAGTGAAAAAGTTGGCTTAAAGCTCAACATTCAGAAAACTAAGATCATGGCATCTGGTCCCATCACCTCATGGGAAATAGATGGGGAAACAGTGGAAACAGTGTCAGACTTTATTTTTGGGGGCTCCAAAATCACTGCAGATGGTGATTGCAACCATGAAATTAAAAGACGCTTACTCCTTGGAAGGAAAGTTATGACCAACCTAGACAGCATATTAAAAAGCAGAGACATTACTTTGCCAACGAAGGTCTGTCTGGTCAAGGCTATGGTTTTTCCAGTGGTTATGTATGGATGTGAGAGTTGGCCTATGAAGAAAGCTGAGCACTGAAAAATTGATGCTTTTGAACTGTGGTGTTGGAAAAGACTCTTGAGAGTCCCTTGGACTGCAAGGAGATCCAACCAGTCCATCCTAAAGGAGATCAGTCCTGGGTCTTCATTGGAAGGACTGATGCTGAAGCTGAAACTCCAATACTTTGGCTACCTCACATGAAGAGCTCACTCTTTGGAAAAGACCCTGATGCTGGGAGGGATTGGGGGCAGGAGGAGAAGGGGGCGACAGAGGATGAGATGGCTGGATGGCATCACTGACTCGATGGGCATGAGTTTGGGTAAACTCCAGGAGTTGGTGATGGACAGGGAGGCCTGGCGTGCTGCGATTCATGGGGTCGCAGAGTCAGACACGACTGAGCGACTGAACTGAACTGAAAGAAGATGCTATAACCCTGGATATGACAGCATTTAAATAAGGCAGGCACTATTGCTGAGTAAGTAAACAATATTTCAGTCCTCTCACTGTCTTCACATAGGATGCTATAAATGCTATCCACTCCTTCCCTCCTCCCCCTTCCCCTTGCAGCAAGGAGTGGCTATGCAAACAGTCCTAGGCAATAAGATACAAATGTAAATATGCTTGACAGCTCATGGAAAACTTTTGTTTCCCTTATCCTCAAGACAAATTTCACTGGCCTTCTCTTTATCCTTGCCTTGAACAGGGATGCCATGCCTGGGCAAATGCCGATGTATTTTGACCCATGAGATCATGAGATGGTGTGCTAAGGAACAGAGCAAAATAGAATGACAGAAAGTGATGCCATTTATTATTTTATTGAACTGCTATAATAGCACTGAACTGCTTACACCCAGACTTCAAGTTAAGCAACCAAAAAAAAAAAAAAAAAAAAAATCTCTTATTGGCTAATGACCACAATTCAGATCCAGTTACTTATAGCCAAAGCATTCCTAGCTGACATAACAACACAAATATTCATTCATGGCACACTTTGTGTCTTAGTACTTATTTAACAATAATACGCCAAAAGAAATATCTTATGCCAAAAGAAATATCTAACTGCTTCCATTTTTCTTAACTAATTAAGTTCCAAAACTTAATACATACTTAAATCCTAACTTAGTACATACTGGGCATAGCACTACTTCTCAAACTTTGGAACCAAAAGTTTGATTCCGAAGATAGTGAATATGGCCACCATCCTTTCCTGTTTCACATAGAATTTTCTGTGGTGTTTTATTATTATTATAGTAACAACTGAGAATCTAACTTCACAAAGATATGTCAGTGAGCCACATGATGTCATCGTGTGTGTGTGTGTGTTAGTTGCTCAGTCGTGTCTGAGTCTTTGTGATCCCACGGACTGTAGGCTGCCAGGCTCCTCTGTACATGGAACTCTTCAAACAAGAATACTGAAGTGGGATGCCATTTCCTTCTCCAGGGGATCTTCCTGACCCAAGGATCAAACCGGGGTCTCCTGCACTGCAGGCAGATTCTTTACCATCTGAGCTACTGGGGAAGCCCCATGATGTCATTACAGCAATCTAAGTCCAAACTGTGAACTATCTTGAGATATTGGTTTGTAAAATGACCAACTGATGTCATTGTATTTTTTTCATGAATTATCTCCATTACTTTTGTGAGTTTGCTTTGATGCACCAGGCTTCCCTGGTGGCTCAGATGGTAAAGCGTCTGCCTGCAATTCGGGAGACCTGGGTTTGATCCCTGGGTCGGGAAGATCCCCTGGAGACGGAAATGGCAACCCACTCCAGTACTCTTGCCTGGAAAATTCCATGGATGGTGGAGCCTGGTGACTACAATCCATGGAATCACAGAGTCAGACACAACTGAGCAATTTCACTTGCACCATTTGGAAATCACAGCCCTAACTTCTACAAATGTTGTGATAAAAAAAGAGATAATAGATATACATAATAAGTACACTAGTTGGCATAAAATAAATAATAAAGTGTAGCTGTTATCAATGGTAGTATAGTTCTTGTCAATTTTCAGACACATTCTCATGTCTCCCTATTAACCAACAATTTCAATCTCTGAAAATAGAAAACACACTATTTTTTGTTATTCTGCACATGAACAATATATCACAACAAATGAGGAGAATCACAGTTGATAGAGTTCACTCTACACACTAACATATATAGATGCACATCAGTGTAAAAGTGAAAGCAGCTGCTGGGAGACAGGGACCCAGTATGGCAAATCAAAATACAATACTGCAGAGATATTACCCTAAGTTAATTCACTGCTTATAATTTCATCATAGTATTATATTCATGAGTATCTCTTGTTTACATGCACAGGGGGCAGGCTTGAGACACAGAAATGTATAAATATGAAAAATGTTTTGTGCCTTCTATGGGCCCACATTCAAGGATTTACTGTCTCATGGTTGGATTTGGCATTCTGCTAATATTCTTTCACTTTGCTGACTTTTCTTCTTAATTTTCCTCCTAGATTACTCACCCATTAGAACAACAGAATTCCTAAAGGAATTTAAATCTTACTTACCCTGTTTGTGTCAATATAGTCAGGCCATCGGAGAAGGCAATGGCACCCCGCTCCAGTACTCTTGCCTGGAAAATCCCATGGATGGAGGAGCCTGGTGGGCTGCAGTCCATGGGGTCGCTAAGAGTGGGACACGACTGAGCGACTTCACTTTCACTTTTCACTTTCACACATTGGAGAAGGAAATGGCAACCCACTCGTGTTCTAGCTTTGAGAATCCCGGAGACAGGGGAGCCTGGTGGGCTGCCGTCTATGGGGTCGCACAGGGTCGGACACGACTGAAGTGACTTAGCAGTAGCAGCAGTCAGGCCACTCGAAATTGCTGTTGTCTATTGTCTCTCCTGGAGAAGGAAATGGCAACCCACTCCAGTATTCTTGCCTGGAGAATCCCACGGAGGGAGGAGCCTGGTGGGCCACAGTCCACGGGGTCGCAAAGAGTCGGATACGACTGAGCGACTTCACTTTTATTTTCACTTTATTGTCTTTCCAATTCCTGCTTGACCAATCCCAGCTTCACTTATACCGTAACTCACATAAATGTGCTTGCCCTTTGCTTCAGCTAGTGATCATTCTAATTCTTCGGCCAGAATGGTTCCACCTGTTTGTTTATTATAGGAAAACATCCACCTTCATGATGGTCATTAACATGGGAGGCTGGAAGGATGTGCTCCAGCACCTAGTAACTGATGAGCCAACCTGACATCAATTCTCCCTATGAATGATTGCTTCTTCTGAGAAGATTTCTACCTTGTCATGTTTGCCATCTTCCATACAAGGTGACGTATTGCTCCAGGACCTTTTGCTTCAGACATGTAAGATCCTCTGTCCAGTAAACTGTTGATGTCTCTGTCACTCTCTCTGGATCCTTTCTTTGGTATCAAGCCTGGCCAAAGCTTACAGGACACCCAAAGTGTCCTTCATAACTAAATCTGAGTTTAGGTTGCTTCAGTATAGAACAACCTAAGGGTCCCTATCTACTCTCCATTCAGTGTGAGATGGTGTTCTCTTCAAACTTGCCCTGTTGTGCTTAAGTCAGAGGACCATTTCTTTCTTAACAGATGAGCCTTTGTTAAATCAGAAACTGGAAACCAGGTTTTTTTGTTTTTCCAACCTAAAGTCTTGCTGCTGCCAACTGGACAAGATGACCCAGATATCCAACTAAAATTGGAGAAAAAGATTGGTCCTGTTTGTGAGAAAGTATTAGATACGCTATAAAATCCTAAATAGCAGTCAATGATGCAGGGTGATTGTAAAATGCAAGCCTGCTCTCACTCAAGTTAATGACTCCAGGAAATAACAATCTATATGACACAGAAGGGCTTAAGGTCACATATCGGATACTTAATGTGGCACGAGATGTAGAGAAACATGATGCTATTTGCAAAGATCACTGCTTGCAGAACTTGAAGGTGTTTCCTGAAGCAGTAGGAGATAAATGAGATTGCTTCCAAAGTAGCCCCAGAAACAAGTGCTTTGAAGACTGGCTGGAAAGATTGTGCCAGGTCATAAAGTCATTGACTTCTGTGAAGCAAACACCTCTGGAGACTCAACCAATGGGATATGAAGAAATACAAAAATAATTAGTTCTGTTTATGATGAAGTATTCAATATAATCAGGGCTTCCCACATGATTCAGTGGTACAAGAATATACCTGCCAAGGAAGGAGTTGCGGGAAACCCTGGTTCAGTCCCTGGGTCTGGAAGATACCATGGAGAGGAAATGGCAACTCACTCCAGTATTCTTGCCTGGAGAATCTCATGGAGAGAGGAACCTGTCCGGCTACAGCTCATAGGGTCTCAAAGAGTCCGAAAAACTGAACATGCACGCACCATTAGATATGATGAAGCCCAAAGTCATGACCTATGATGCAGGGTGATTGTACACTACAAACCTGCTCTCACTTATAGAAAGTACAATTGACCCTTGAACAACAGACAGCTACAGGGGTTTACTTATATGTGAATTTTTTTTCAATAGCAAATACTGTGGTATCACACAATCTGTGATTGGTTGAATCCAAGGATACAGAAGAACCGTGGATATGGAGGACAACTAGAAATTATTTGCAGATTTTCAGTGTATAGAGGGCCAGCATCCCTAAACCTCATTGTTCAAGGATCAAGTTCTAAAGAAAACGAGTGTGCTACATACTAAGTGAGTGAGTGAAGTGAGTGAAGTCGCTCAGTCGTGTCCGACTCTTTGTGACCCCATGGACTGTAGCCTACCAGGCTCCTCCCACCATGGGATTCTCCAGGCAAGAGTATTGGAGTGGGTTGCCATTTCCTTCTCCAGGGGATCTTCCCGACTCAGGGATCAAACCTGGGTCTCTGGCACTGCAGGCAGGTGCTTTAACCTCTGAGCCACCAGGGAAGCCCGTGCTATATACTAAGTCACTTCAATTGTTTCCAACTCTTTGCAACCCTATGTAGTTTTAAAATTTAGTGTAAATATATAAACAAACCTCAGATCTTACAGTATACAAGGCTCCTCTGTCCATGAGATTTTCCAGGCAAGAATACTGGAGTGAGTTGTCATGTCCTCCTCCAGGGGATCTTTTGAACCCAGGGATTGAAACTGCAAGTTCTGAGGCTCCTGCATTGCAGATTCAGGTCTACAAAATGCAATCTCCTTTGCAGCTTTTTTCCAATGTAAGTATTATAATAAATCTCTATATTAATTCATTATTCTCACTTCCTAATTTTCTTCCACAGTCAAATTACTCTCATGTGAGATTAACAAGTGATATGAGCATAATGTGTAATTCAAGTTGGCTAAAATAGGTGCTATTCAATTCTTATTTTTGGCTTTTCTCATTTCCCCCTCCTTTGCTTCCTTGTTTAATATCACTCCTTCCCAATAATTTAGGAATAAAATTGTTGAAAACTGGAAGATTCAGCTATGTCACTGCTTTGCACAACTTGCAAATTCTGCCATTTCTAAAGGAATATAACACAACTTCATGCAGCAAAGTTTCTCAAGATATTTGTATTATGACTTGTATACTGCAAGGTCTGAGGTTTGTTTATATATTTATACTAAATTTTAAAACTACATTATTTCACACTGGGTCAAATAGAACATTAACTGGTTTTTTTTCTTAATTTCCATAATTGAAATAAAGTATAACATGTTGATTAAAATTCACATGAAGAAGAGCTAGTGAAAAGCAAGCCAAATCAGGAGCTTAGAAACTATGGACACTGATATATATTAAACTCATACTATGATCAGGCTGACCCTCTGTCTTCTATTTCTTTGTCTGTGAGTTGGTGAAATAACCTCTTTCACTTACCTGCTTGAAAGTGAGGATTAATGAAACAAAATTTGTAGTCAGATCAAAGTGTACTAAAAGAGGACTGTAATTTTCAAGAAAAATATTATGGGTGTTTGTATCATATACAGTAATGGAAATGGAAATTATTTACTCTGGAGACCCGGCCAAATTGTCATTAAATTATTTGCATCCTGATAAATGATTTGCATGCTAATGATGTTGTATTCCCAGAACAGCCCTTCAGAAGTTTTCTCTATAGTTTTCTTATCAGGATGTATGATACCATATGATAAAAAGATGTAGACCTTCAAAATATCTGAAGTAAATTATCCCTTTTTTCTCTTACAGTATGCTTTTGGAGGATTGGTGACTGTTTTAAATTTACCAGCTTATTTCTAACAAGTTCTTGTTAACTCTATGGGATTTTTTTCATATCTATCTATATATATTTAATTTAATTCTTCCAAGCTATGTCACAGTTACCTTCTTTAGCGTGAACCGAAGTTCCTTTCCATCTCTTGCTCAAATGACATAGTCCATGATAGAAAAGAAAAAATATTCTAAATCAGAATTATTTTCCTGCTCCAATGTTTTGCTCTTGACTTTTATCCATATGCAACCAAAAAAGAGAGAAAACAGAAAAGGAAACTCTTCTTTAGATTGCAAATAAGGTTTTTTGCCTTTTTGAGTGAATTTTAATTCTTCTGTTCTCTAGAGTCATATTCATTATTCTGATCTCCCCAGAGATGGTATTCCCAAAGTCTACCTGGATTTAGCTCCTGCACTGAGAGCATGCATTTGATCTGAGATTCTGCAGATAGATATTGCAAATAAAAATAAGTCGATCCCCTCGAGGGTGTTCTTATACTAGCTAAAATATAACATGAAAGGTTAGTGGGGAAGGGGTTAGTTCCCAAAGGGAAAGGCTGTTTCTCCACACTTGCTTGTTGGAGGATGAATATGCTAATTGGAAAACTAGAAGTTCTGGGAATTTGCAAGCGGAACAGGTGAAAATATAACTGGTGATAATTAAAGGCTAATTATCTTCAACCCACAATTGGCCACAGGAGGTTATTCTGAGCCACATAAAAAGAGAACCTGAGAGACAGAAAAAAAAAAAGACATACAGAAAAGTATACAGTTCTTTTATACACCTGTCTTATTACCCATAGGCAGGGATTGAACCTGTGTGGTCCTTGCTGTTTGATGCCTGCCTTACCCTCCTAATCACTGTCCCTCCCAAGTCTGTCTTAGGGATAAGTATATTTCATATCAACATTAATAGGATTTATCCAGTTTAAAGTTCATCTGTTTATTGTAAAATGAATACTCTGACATCCTAAGGAGAATCATTTCTGACATGCACAGCCATTGTATTAACTCTTCTGAAAAGCTCTGGGGTATAAGCTGCTTCCATGGATCTTCTTTTTAATAATGGTTTGTGGAGCAGCAAAGTCAAGAGAAACAGAGGTCTCATTTTTGACCTGAAGTTGTGACACTGTATTAGGAGTCCAGAAAACTTTCTCCAAGAAGCTCCACAGTTGTGGTTAGGCAAAACAAGAGAAGCATAGACGTAAACAAATGTATTGGCAGAATCATTGCTAGAGCGATGACTTGTCTGTGTTTCTTCAGCCATAGGAGGGCACATGATGTACTGCTTACACTGCTGCTTCCTCATGAGCATCTAAGTAACCCACTGTCCTGTCTCCTGGAACTTCTGTCATTCCCATGACCCCCTCCAAACTACCATGTTTGTACCCAACCCTACAACTTCCCTGTAAAGTTGAGGGATCCAGAAATGAGTGCTATCTAAGCCCGGACTATCAGGGAACTCCCGTAGCATTTTTCTAAATAAATCTGAGTGACAGAGGTAATCTCTGTCAGGTGACAAAACTCAGAAGCTGTCAGCCATGGTGGTTTTCACTACGTGGTAAGAGCTGATCTGTAGTAAGACAGAATTAAACTGACAGGCAGAAAATAACAAGGACTAGAGAAGGAAAGCGACGGCAGAGCCTGGTGGGCTGCCGTCTATGGGGTCGCACAGAGCTGGACACAACTGAGGCGACAGCAGCAGCAGCAGCAGTAGAGAAGGAAAAGTCTCATTACCTTTTGAAATTCTAATATTTTTGGTTCTAAATGCATCTGTGCTCTTTTTGGTCCAGACATCCAATTTTTGTCTAGGAAAAAAGAACCTAAAACAATTTCCCATGTTCCAGAAAAATGTCTGTGTTTTTTCTCAATGTTTTACAGGCCTTTTAGAGAGCCAGTTGAGACCAAAGTAGCTGAGAAAAGGATACCAGACAAGACAAAGTCTCTTTGTGGTGGCTGGGGAACTGTCAGTGTATGGATTATAGGAGCCAGGGCCAAAGTCAACTGTGGGTGGAAGCAAGTTGGAAGTTGGTGCTGTAGGAAATGAAACCAGTGATCAAAGGCCTGACATCATGGTTTACATCTCTGCCAAGTCTAAAACAAGCTAAAAGTTTCTCATGGTCAAGGAGATGCCTGCATTTTCGTCATACATAACTTATTTAAATCCTGTGGATTACACTCAGACCTAATGCAGATATAATCTGAGGATGGGTGAGAATAAAAACCAGAGGAGACTAAGTAACACTAGTTTTGAGTTTACTTGGTGGAAACTTGACTGAGTTGGAACTAGAGGTTCAATGTATAAATTATGTTGAGTAATAGAAAAACAATGAATGCTCAATTTTGCACATCTACATTTTTAAAACTAAAATTTGTAGTGTGCATATATATAACTAAAATTTGTAGTGTGTGTGTATATATATATATATATATATACACACACTTCAGTTGCTCATGTCTATAACTCATTTTAGTTATTAAACATATCTATGAATTCATGTTCAATGTGCCATGTAAGTTTTGGCTCCGTGTACACTATTTTTGCAAGGAGAGATATTACAAGCATGCTAGAAATAAACTTGGAGGTTTTAATTTAATACACATGACACTAGCATTTCAAAATAAATAACACTTTCATTAGAAACTGATATGTCCAAAAGCTAATTATTATTCTTGGCTGGCTCTTTACACAGACAGTTTTATTTCATTTTTTGAAATGTGCTTTTCAGTTGGAGACCATAGCTTTGCAAATGTGTGTAATGCATTAGAGCCTCCTCTTAATTAATGGAGTGGCTCTAACTTGATCTAACTAGAGCAGTACAAGGGGGAGCAATCACTGCATCCCTTTTAACATCCCATGGCGTGTCTATCCTTCCCGACATTTTCTCAGGCGAATTCATTCTGCAGGGTAAGGGTTCTGAGCCAAATCACACATTTATAGGATTGAAATAAGAAAACATTCAGTGCCAAGTGGAAAAATTGGCTCTTCAAGTATAGGATTTGAAAAAGTAGATTCGAACAGAATAAAAAAGGAGCATCCGTTGGTTTGTAAAACTACGTTGAATCCATTTCAATCAAAATGCAAAACTTATTAAATAAATCATCTAACATCAGAGGGACTCTGGCTGAAGTTACCTTAGACGGCAACTGGAAGCATGTGCTTAGACCCATTCAAGCAGAAGCGGCCCCGGTGAAGCTTAGCAACATCCAAGGCCTTTGCTTAGCACACGTTGCAAGGACTGAAGTAGTTAGTCATAAATGTATGATAATGAAAGAAAAACTAACACAGAAATAGCTACCTTTAGAAAGATCTTACTAAGGGCTAGACCTGTACACATATCACCTCTGTCAATCTTCCTAGCACCCTTAATTCTCTAGACACAGATAAGCAAATTAGGGTTCCAATAGGTTAAGTCAGTTGCCAATATTACTAAGCTAATTATTGGCAAAATTAGGATACAAACACAGGCTGTCTGAGTCTAGAAATCTGAGCTGTTAATCACTTAGGCTACAGACCTTTAAACTGGGTGAATTCCTGGTCAGTGATGATGTTAATAGAGGAGAAAGGGGACACTAAGAAAAGAAAAAGTTTCCTTTGAAGGGAACTTGAAGGAAGTAGGGCTTTAGTTCAGGACTGGTAAAGAACCCACTTGCCAATGCAGGAGACGCAAGAGATGCAGGTTCAATCCCTGGGTGGGGAAGATCCCCTGGAGAAGGGAATGACAACTTGCTCCACTATTTTTGCCTGGGAAAATTCCATGGGCAGAGGAGTCTGAGAGGCCACAGTCCACGCAGTCTCAAAGATTGGACATGACTGAGCAAACACACACAGCAGAGGTTACATGTGAAACAACTGTGAGATTTCCAGATGGACTTGTATAACACCTGGACTCATGGAACTGGAACACAGGAATGAGGCCAAAGCTAGGAACATACAGATTTTGAAGCAACTCATAGGAGATAGTTGAAGCCAAAGATGTTATACAGAGAAATAGTATATAGAGAGAAGAAAGTTCATAACGCCTCAGAGAATAAGAGCATTTAAGGAGTGTTGAAAGGAATCAGGAAATAGTAAATTTGCAGAAACCTGAAAAGAATAAGAATAAACAAGCATTACAAGGGCAGGTTTTTTTTCTTTTTTTTCTTGTTTTTGTACACTAATATGTTCCAAGGGCCTGAAATAATGCCTGGTACATAGTAAGGCCAATAAATAGCTGTACAAATATGTTGGTTAGGATCAAGTACTGCAGGGAAGAAATTAGTCTTTGCAGTTGAAGTGATCAAAGACTATATACAGATTGTGTCACCCACATACCCTTAAAACACTAATCTTCCAATGAAGATTAAATTCAATATAATCTACATGCTAAAATTTTTTAAATCATTTTAAAAAGGGAGATTTGATTATATAATTTTCTATGAGTAATAATACTAAATATTTTAGTTATCTCTACATGCTTAAATATTTTCAAACTAGTTATTTAAAAAAGAGATAATTATACAATGTTTTGACTAAAAATACTGAATATTTCAGAAATTTCATGCAGAAAATTATTTCCTAGTATAATAAATGGTAAAGTTAACTAATTTTTATATAAATGAAAAGCTTGAGAGTTACATTCAGTTTTTAGCCTCAGGTTTCCCCACTCTTACACACATCTACATATTGGAGTGTTTTCATTAATTTTTCAGTTCACCTATGATTTATGAAGCAGTTAATACGAATTTAGGAATTGTCTGCTTCCAAAAACACATCATAATTTGTGTCTGAGTAACAACTGTTTCAAAAAAGAAAGCCACAGTCATCTTTCAGTTGTGTTGGCTGACAAACCTGGAGTAATTAATCTTTGTTTTCAGTGAATATTTTATTAAATTAATTTTCAAAAATATGTGCGACTTACAGTTTTAAAAAAAGCTTTTATGTGTGACAGTGAAATGTAATGAAATGTACTCAGGCCCAGACGTAAGCACCTGCCAAGATTTGAAAAATAAACTGCATTTTTTTAAACTTAAGAAATCCAGAGGGCTGGGTACCTGCCAAGTAAATAGACACGAGCATGCTTGTTATTATATACTTGAACACATGCTTGCTAGTCACATGAATTAGTTCATGGCCCTATGGCATGAAATGTGTCAGGCTTTGAAGACAGACAGGCTTGGGTTTGGATCCTACTCTTGCCACTTCCTAAAATTGTGACTTGGAACTTGCTGTTTCACTTCTCTGGGCCCTTGTTTTCTTAATCATAAATCAGGCCACTTAGATGTTCATTGCAAGTTTATTGTAAGCTCCATAAGGACATAAACTATATATTCCTGGCCTGTCATTAAATATCTGAATTCTAGCATAGTAGGAGTTTAAAAATACTTTTTTTTAAATTAGTTTGATGAATGTGTGGGATAACATGTGTCCACTGCATGGCACAGAGAGGGTACCTAACAAGTGCTACTTTCCTTTCCTTCTTCATCTAGTTATTCACAGCAATCAATCTCTCCCCAGATTTTTCTGTTATTGGAACAAATATGCACTTTAAGCTTGAATTGTCAGAGTAATCAGTTGAATTCCCTAATAGTCCTTTATTTTTGGAGATTTCACACCTTCTATATTAAGAATATTATTAGTCATAATTTAATGCACTAACATAAAGTTATTCAAACATTGTCCTCAACTGCTCCATAATAGCAGGAATCACTTCGTTCATTTTCATTCTTTCATGTGACACCCATAAAATCGAGTTTAATTATCAAAAGAGTTGAGTTTTGCCAGTGTTTTGGTTAAATAGGTGACAAGGCATGTCAGGTGTATTGCCTTTGGTGACATGTGCTTCCCCCGTTGTAAATTCTACTTAAGGTTTTGCTGTCAACAGTGAGTTGTAAAATGAAATATGCACTGTGTGGACTTGTGTGTGTGCTCTGGAGTTCAGTTGTGTCTGACTCTCTGCAACCCCTTGGACTGTAGCATACCAAGCTCCTCTGTCCATGGAATTTTCCAGGTAAGAATTCTAGTATGGGTTGTCATTTCCTACCCAGGGATTGAACCTGCCTCTCTTGTGTTTCCTGAGTTGGCAGCAAGATTCTTTACCACTTTGCCACTTGGGAAGCCTGAAATGTGCATTGATTAATATTGAAATTAGAACAACCAACAAAAAAAATTTCAAAACAAGTTTAATATTTGTCTTAGATTAAAACTATTATAATATTAAAGCAGTGACATGATTCAATTTAGCTTTGTTTAGAAATATTGATTGTGATTTTTGTGCAGAGATGTCTTTTTGGGCTAAAGCTCTACACAGAAAATCAATTTGCTTAAAACGCTTTTTTTATACATAATAGCTTACTCATCAAGGACTAAAATTCTGCATATGAATAACACTGCAGTTTCCTTCCCAATCACTAGAAGCACTATGTAAATTATAATTGGAATATTATAGCAAAAACCTGGAGGCCACAAACTTTCCACAAGATAATTGAATGTCAATAATGATTCAGGAAAACATTTAAAGTGGCACCTCAGCATGAGCATAAATGTCCTCAAAGTGTTTCTATTCATTGTACACTGAACATTTGTCCAAGGATGGATCATTACAAGCAAGCAGTTACCCATTAGATGCATTTTGGTTCCATGTACAAACTAGAAACTTAACATTAAAAGTATGGAATTTAATTTTGTTGCAAAGGTTTCATTAACTAGCAACCTGCCGGGGTCCAGCCTCAGCTGGATCCAGGGGGTACCCTCATGATGAACGGCGTCGGCGAGAGAAGACATGAGACCAGCCTTGACGGGGCCAAATCTGCGAGGGAGAGAGAGAGAAAGAGAGAGAGAGAGAGTGACCAGACGGGGGGTGCAGCAGAGTCTGGCAAATCTTTATTTTTTTTTTTTTTTTTACCGTAGCTTTTATATTCTAAGTTAGTACATTTTTAAGGGGAAGATAGTTTAATATTACATCGGCTCATCCATCACGAAACCAGGGTGTTTTCTGCATACTTCTTTTTGAGAGTCTTGTACATTATCTTCTGGCCTTGGGGCCTATTGACATTTTATGACCTAGGTGAATGCAAAGCTGTTTTCCGTAATCTATTCTTTAATGAACACAAAGGTCAGTCCTTTTGCAGAAGTTATCAGTTAAATTTATCTAAAAGGTTTACCACACAAAGACTCTGCAGCTCCAGTGAGGCAGCCCCCGTTTAGCATTCCTGGTTAAAATTAACAATTCTAAACTCTTATTTTTCTAAATCTTTAACTATAATCACTCTTAGAATAATATTTTTATGTTCTCTAATAGGGCTTCCTCACCCCCGAAGGGCTCTGTGCCTATTAGGGCCTTTATGTGATCAGGTTCTTTATGCTGTTTATGATTAAGGTGTTGTGAGCAGTTATGTGCATTAATACGCATTTGCCAAGCAGGCTAGAATGCCAGCAAAAGGGTCTAAATTGAAACACTCCTTTCATCCTGGATAATCGTATAGGATATCACCGTCCGGCGGACATATTAATTAAAGTTCTAAGTTGATTCTGTTTGGAAAGAGATCGGGAAGGCCTTCTACCCATGTCACAGAAATTAGGGAGTAGTCTAATATAGCAAACATCAGAAAGACAGAGATCATCTTTAAGGTGAGCGCTGGGGCAGCTTTTCAAAATCCCTGAAGTCCTGATCTGCCTTGCTTGTCAAGTCTTCTCTTCACGACCTTGTCATGGGTGGGATCTCGTGTGCTGGCTCCTGGCAGCAACCAGACTTTTCGAGTTTGGCTAATTATTTAATCTCTCTGAATCAAAGTTTTCTTATTTATACAATTGGAATTCCCCCATCCTTTATCATCCAACCTAGACTATTTCAATTACATCAAGAATTATAGAAACATTTTATACTCTGAAACAATATTATTTAAATATCATTGCAAATAAAAGAAAAATAACTTTTCATATTAGAAATTCCAACAAGACAATAAAAGAATTGGGGTATTCATATCATTAGCAAATATTTTCTCCCAAGCTGTGGGCTGTCTTTTTATTTTGTCTATGGTTTCCTTTCTGTGCAAGAGATTAGTCTCCAAAATCTACAAACAGATCTTGTGGCTTAATATCATCAAAGCAAACAACCCAATCAAAAAATGGGCAGAAAACCTAAATATACATTGCTACAAAGACATACAGATGGACAAGAGGAACATGAAAAGATGTCCAACATCACTAATTATTATTGTTGTTCAGTAGCTAAGTCACGTCCAAATCTTTGAGACCCCATGAACTGCTGCACGCCAGCCTTGTTTGTCCTTCACTATCTCTCAGAGTTTGCCCATACATGTCTACTGAGTCAGTGATGCCATCCAACTACCTCATCCTCTGTTGCCCCTTTCTCCTCTTGCCTTCAATCTTTCCCAACATCAGGGTCTTTCCCAATGAGTCAGTTCTTCGCATCAGGTGGCCAAAGTATTGGAGCTTCAGCTTCAGCATCAGTCCTTCCAATGAGTATCCAGGGTTGATTTCCTTTAGGATTGATTGGTTTGATCTCCTTGCTGTCCAAGGGTCTCTCAAGAGTCTTCTCCAGCACCACAATTCGAAGGCATCAATTCTTTGACACTCAGCCTTCCACAACTCTCACATCCATACATGACTACTGGAAAAACAATAACTCTGAATATGACCCAGTTCAGTTCAGTTCAGTCACTCAGTGATGTCCGACTCTTTGCAACCCCATGAACCGCAGCACTGCAGGCCTGCCCGTCCATCACCAACTCCCGGAGTTCACCCAAACTCATGTCAATTGAGTTGGTGATGCCATCCAACCATCTCATCCTCTGTTGTCCCCTTCTCCTCTTCCCCTCAATCCTTCCCAGCATCAGGGTCTTTTCAAATGAGTCAACTCTTCGCATCTGGTGGCCAAAGTATTGGAGTTTCAGCTTCAACATCAGAATATGACTAGGTGGACCTTTGTTGGCAAAGTGCTGCCTCTGTTTTTATTATGCAGTTTAGGTTTGTCATAGCTTTTCTTCCAAGGAGCAAGTGTCTTTTAATTTTGTGGCTGCAGTCACCATCCACAGTGATTTTGGACTCCAAGAAAATGAAATCTGAGTCTGTTTCCATATTTTCCCCATCTATTTGCCATGAAGTGATTGGACCAGATGGCATAATCTTAGTTTTTTGAATATTAAGTTTTAGGTCAGCTTTTTCACTCTCCTCTTTCATCATCGTAAAGAGGCTCTTCAGTTCCTTACTTTTGGTATCATCTGCATATCTGAGGTTGTTGATATTTCTCTGGACAATCTTGATTTCAGCTTGTGATTCATCCAGCCTGGCATTTTTCATGGTGTTCTCTGCATATAAATTAAATAAGTAGGGTGAGAATATACAGCCTTGAAGTACTCCTTTCCCGATTTTGAACCAGTCAGTTGTTCTATGTATCTGGAAGTTCTCATTCATTTACTATTGAAGCCTAGCTTGAAGGATTTAGAGCATGATCTTACTGGCATGTGAAATGAGTGCAATTATATGGTAATTTGAACATTCTTTGGCATTGCCTTTCTTTGGGATTGGAATGAAAACTGACTTTTTCCAGTCCTGTGGCCACTGCTGAGTTTTCTAAATTTGCTGGCATAATTAGTGCAGCACCTTAACAGCATCATCTTTTAAGATTTTATCAAATTCCTGTCCCCAGTAAACCGAATCTCAGTTTGTAATATGAACTATGATAGATAGATGGCTGTGGGAAAACATGGCTGTAGCTGCCTGAAGAGGCATTGGTGGTCTAGGAAATGATGCTAATTATTGTAGAAAAACAAATCAAAACTATTGATAAAATAAGATATCACCTCACAATGGTCAAAATGACTATCATCAAAAAATGTGCAAACAAATGCTGTAGAGGATAAGGAGAGAAGGGAACCCTCATACACCGTTGGTGGGAATGTATGTTGGTACAGGCCCTACAGAGAACAATATGGAGGTTCCTTAAAAATCTAAAAGTAGAGCTATTACATAACCCTGCAATCTCACTCCTGGGTATTTATATAGAGAAAAAACATGATCTGAAAGGATACATGCACCCCAATGTTCATTGTAGTACTGTTTCCAATAGCCAAGACAAGGAAGCAACCTAAATGTCTATTGACAGAGGAATGGATAATGAAGATGTGGTACATTTATGCAATGCAATATCACTCAGACATTTAAAAGAATAAAATAGTTCCATTTGCAGCAACATGGATGGACCAAGAGACTGTCATACTGAATAAAGCCAGAGAAAGAGAAATAGGTGATATGACTTATATGCAGAATCTAAAAGAAATGATAGAAATGAACTTGTTTACAAAACAGAAACAGACTCAAAAACTTAGAGAATGAACTTACAGTTTCCAATGGGGACAGGTAGGTGGAAGAGATCATTAGGGAGTATGGCATTGCCATGTACACAATGCTATTTTTAAAATGGATAACCAAAAAGCACCTACTGTATAGCACAGGGAATTCAGCTAATATTATGGAAATAATGACTTAAATGGGAAAATAATTTGAAAAACTATAGATACATGTATATATGTATAACTGTATCACTTTGCTATACACCTGGAACTATCATAACACTGCTAATCAACAATACTTCAGCATAAAATAAAAAGTTAAAAATGGGGTATTCAAACATATACAATTTCTTCAGATTTAAAAAATATATGTATCCTGTTTCACTTGAATTCTAGACAGTTTTATTGTATAAACCTTATCAATTTAGAAATACAGGATCTTATGTAGCACTTTTCTTGTGGTCCAGAAAACAGTGTATCAGCTAAATAAAGTTAATGGCAGAGATTTGGAAACAGATCTAGAATTTAGCAAATAAGATTTTTCTGATATTAGCTAAATATATTATAGTACTCATTTCACAATATATATAAGCTAAGTCATTTTGCTGTGCACATGAACTCATACAGTGCTATATGTCAATTATACTTCAATAAAACTGAAGCCAAGATTTTGTATCAGTCTATGTCTTATATGAAGTCAATGATATTATCTTGCTTTCATAATTGCTTCTATTAAGATTTACTTATGAATCTGCAAGACATTGGCTATTGCTGTAAACATTACTTCCTATTGTGACCAAAAAAAGTGTGTTTTCCATGCCCTTTTTAGCTCATCTTGTATGGACTGAACTTTCTCTAATATGTCACACAAATTATATTCTGATTGTAAGGGAGATAACATAGTTCCATGTTTAGATATAAAATATCCTTGTTAATACTATGCATGAGTACTACATTTTGCCTATGATCTGCTTCCATTCAATTTTCTTAAAGCTAATTTCAGAATCATTTTCCCATAAAGATTTAATTGGGAGTGTCTCTTCACTACAGATCTAATTATTTCCTACTATACCATGAACACGACATACTTCGGGCCTCATATACCCTAAAGGATTTCAATTAATTCAAGCTATTGTGAAACATTAGGAAAATAATTCCTAGCCATTGTGCAATATGCCTAATTTGTATATATCTAAAGAAATGTGATCTAACGTAATCATATTCTACTGGAGGCCAAAAAAAGGACATAAATGTGTTATTGAAAGGCAAATCTTATATGACTGAAATTTTTTTCCTTCAGAGCAGTTTCTTCAATAATTGTCAGAAAGGAGGATTAGTCCATTTTCTTATGCATAAGGGGGAATGGCTAATCTTTCAATTCTAGAAAATAACAGATGCATTTTAATAAGATTTTTAAAAATCTGAAATTAGCATAACATAAAAAAGAAAGTAGACATTTTATCAGTAACTAAATGTAATAATTTATTAATGAGAATGAACATTTTTCTAAACATTACTAATTTTCTAAATAAATCAATAACTCAGTAAATAAATTAACATAGTATAATAGATTAACCTTTTTGAAATCTTTGTTTACTGAAACTTGCTGAATTTTTAAGATATAATTGAATCAATATGTAGAATAATGATTGAGGGTATGTGAAAATACAGTTTCTAGAGTAAGACAGAACTGCTTCACTAGTTAAAAGATTTTGGGTAATGTTATAACATCCAAAGTCTTAATACCTTCTGTAAAGTACAAATTGAAATAATAACTTTTTCATTCCTTATTGTGTTCCTTATAATGATTAAATAACATAATGCATGTAAAGTTGTTTTGTTTTGTTTTTTAAAGCACCTAGTATTTAAGTAATAGTGAAGTCAACGATGAGGAGCCTTTACTCCACACTCACCTATTCTAGAAATCCTAGTTTGGAGGAAGATTTGTACAAAGTAAGTACAACAGTATTAGCCCTTGCTTGACTGGTTCAAGTTAATCTAGTGCAGGCTTGAAAGATTTGAAGTGATCCTGCAACTATTCCTCTGATGAGATGACTAGCACAAGGCGCCATTTTCATTTGTCCTCAGCTCCAATGGTAAGTGGTGTTTGAACCAGACTTTTGGGCACACCTGGCCGACAAACTCAGCTGTGAAATTTCTACTCAATCATCGTCCAGCTGTACCTCATCACCCTGTGTTCTACTCATTATTACCTGGTCCCATAGAATTTCATCTCGAGGTTTAACATTCCTCTCCAGCAGGAAATTCTTCTCTAGAGTTAAATTCTCCAATACAATTAAAGATCATTTACTCTCTTGTGTAAAATTGATATAGATAATATGATCAGCATTCTTGGCACAAGAAGTCTTTGAACATTTGTAGGGAAAGAGCAAATTAGACAAGATGGAGTGGTCATGCCCTCTCACCCTATGCCCTCTCACTCTCGTCCCACATTTTGTAAATAATGATTATGTAACAGCTGAGATCACTTACAGCACTGTGCATGCACCTCACAAGGTACCCTCTTGGCCATGGGCTACTTTTGTTATGAAAGCACATATAAGGTCCACCTGAAAAAGTTCTGAGGGCTACGTTAGGCTTTGCCATGGCAATGAGGCTGTGTCCGCTAGGTCAACCACAAGAGGAGAGAATACAGCATGTCTGTTGCTAAGGTTGCTGTGCCAGTCAGGAGAGAATAAATGTGGTTGCAATTCCTATGACTCCTGGAATTTTCTTCCAGCGTCCCTGCTCACTCCTTGCCTACTATGAGTTCAATGAACTGTGTATACAGTGAGAATAGTGAGACAATTGGCGTAGTCAGCAGGATCAGGGAGACAACTGTTTAAACTATCAGTAATGTGACAAGCAAACACATGCAGAGCTCAGCCTTACGCAATTTTGGCGTTGCTAAAAACACAAATGAGAATCTGACTTAGTAATTTTCAAAGTTAAACCAAAAAAAATGTCCAACCAGCATCTCTAAACTTTTTTAGTTAGGAAGTTTTAACTTATGCAAAATTTAAACCCCTTTCTCTACAATGTAAGCCTATTTTCTCTTGTTTTTCTTTCACTAGATAGAACAGCTACTCATTGTTGTACCCGTATTTACATCCTGCTGTAAGTTATTCCTCTTTTCTCAAAATCCTTTCTATGCTAGTCTTATATAAAAGCTAGCTGTCTTCTTTAAATGTGTGTATCTTTATAATAGCCTCCAAAATACACATGTGAGTCTGCATGCACTTTTCTTATTTAATAAAAACACTACAAGCAGATATAACCCTGCTCTTTCTCATCATATTTAGCTCATTATTATATATTGAAAATTATATGTACACATATTCTTGCTTAATGTTTTGTGTTACACACTTCGTTTTTAGTAGATGTTCATCACAACTCTTATTTCTACCTTCCCCAATCATGTTTCCTTATATCATTTCAGGCCTATTTTACAACATACTATTAGCTTGATTAATTTAATTCTCATAGATTAAAAACATTTCTTGATGTGTTTTCATATATCTCCTTTGGAATATGCTGTTTATTTAGTGTTGAGAAAAGAGAGCAATTATATTTCTTAATAGATACATGAAGTCCCCTTGTAACTCCAGCAGAATTGCAAATATCAAGATTTATTTCCACCTACTTAGACTTCCTTCATCCTTCTGACATCTGTTAATTTGTCCCACATCTACCATGAATCCCATTTCCTGGATTTCATGTTGTCGACTTTATTTTTCTGAGAATTGTCTATGTTTCTTTTCATGAGTAATCAGAAGTCAAATTTGATCCATATTTGTCCCTTGAATTTGTCCTTTCTATCGAACATTGCTTTCTTACTCTGAGTCACTTGGAATCAGAATTGACATAAGTCAGGTGATAACTCACCTTAATCAGTATCAACATAGAAAAGCAGAAACACTCATTTTTTTTTTTTTTAATCTCTCCTCTTATGCTAATCTTCCCTAACTTAGAAAGCAACACCCTTCTTTTATCACCTCTCCAATCAAAGCTCTCAGTATTATATTCTATTCTACACTGTGCTTTATTACTAAATCCATCTACATGCCTAATGCCATTTTGCTGTTTTTATTTAAATGCTTACATTTTTCCTCTTTTCTTGCAATCTCTGTATTCCTAGTCTTGACACAGTTTTTTGGTTTTCCATATAAAGAAGAACACAATGGATATTAAAATATTAATTAATTTGTAGCTCTCCTCTGAAAGTATTTTCAAATTGCTTATTTTTTACAATAAAATATAATTAATTTTTGAATATGATTTTTCAGCTTGAAGTTATATCCTTTTGCTGAGTCTTGCAAATAATGTCATCAGTGTAACTTATTTTTTCTACCATTTTTTTCACTAATGTTTAATTTTTTTAAAGAACATCATTTCTACTGTGAAATAACATATATTACCTTTCTCTTTTATTCTTATGTCGGTTTTACTTTAACCTTGATTATATACATAAACATAATCTCTGTTCACCATTTACATTTGTTGACTGAAGTTAATACATTGGTAGATTTTTATGACTTGTTTGCAGAAACAATATTTTCTAAGTTCTTGCATGTTTAACACTGGTTTTTCTATACTTAAATGTTTGAAGGCAGCTTGACAGACTAAAGATCACTGGCTTACACTATTTTCTAGAGTATCTTGGCTATTTCACTCGATTTTCTACTGCATTAAGTGATCTTTGTAAGTATCTCAGGCCAATATAATTTTTTATCCTTGAAAGTTACTTGAAAAATCTTTGAAAATAATATGTCTGAAGAGTGGGTGATATCTCTAAATGTATAAAGAATTCCTACAACTGAATAACAGAAAAAATCAGAAAACCTAATATTAAAAATTGGCAATGAACTTAAATAACTTTCTCCAAAGAAGATATACCAATGGTCAATAAGCATAAGAAAAGATCTTCAATATTGCTAATCATCAGGAAAATGCAAATAAAAACTCTAGTGACTCAGATGGTAAAGAGTCTGTCTGCAATGTAGGAGACCTGAAAAATATCCCTGCTTTGGAAATGGCAACCCACTCTAGTTTTCTTGCCTGGGAAATCCCATGGATAGGAAAGCCTGGTGTGCTAGAGTCCAGGGAGCCACAAAGAGTCGGACACGACTGAGTGACTAACAGTTCTTTACAAGACTAGCAGGATTGTTCTAAGAAAACCAAACCAAAACAAAAACAGAAAGTAACAAGTGTTGGTAAGGTTGTAGAGAAACTGGTACATTTCTGGTGGGAATGTAAAATGGTGCAACTTCTATGGAAAACAATATAGTGATTCCTCAACAAATTAAATATAGAATTACTGCATGATCCACGAACTTTACTTCTCAGTATATACCCTAAAGAAGTGAAAGCCAAGATTCAAACAAGATTTATACACCCCTGTTTAGAGCAGCATTATTCACAATAGTCAAAAGGTGAAATCACCCCAAGCATTCATCAATTGATGAATGAATAAATAATACATATATACAATGGAACATTATTAAGTCTTAAAAAATAAGAACATTATGAAACATGAAGCAACATGGATGAACCTTGAAGACATTAACTAGGTGAAATAATCCAGTCATAAAAGGACAAATACAGTATAATTACACTTCTGTATGATAACTAGAAAAGCTAACTTCACAGAAACAGAAAGTAAAATGATGGTTGCCAGGGGAAGAGGAAAAGGTAACTGGAGGCTTATTGTTTAATGAGTACAGCTTCAATTTACAAGATAAAGATTAAATATTAGTCCAAAATACTATGAAACTCTGCAAAATAATGACAATAATCATTCCAATTTTGAACCATTATTATTGTGAGATTAAATTAGTTGAAACACTCAAAATGCTTCGGAAAAATCTGGCAAATGTTAAACATGCCATAACAGTAGATGATATTGTTTTATGTCAAGTTTGGAAGTAGAAAATAAATGGAAGATCAGGCCAGTCATATTTGAAATATAAAAGTAGAAATATCTTTAGACATATAGAAAAGTGGATTCAATTTGGAAGACATGGCATATTTTGCTAGTAAATGAAAGTAAATTCAAAGCTATCAAAAATAGTATGGATTTCCTTAAAATAAATAATATTTGTACTAATAGCTAACTAAATATATTAGTCCATTGTATGTAAGCAGTAAGGGAAAAGGTAAATCAGGATGAGAAATCTTAGGGTATATGAAACTAGAGTGAGCTGTTATCAGTAAAATATTTTATTAAAATATTATTGATTGATGTTAATAAATGAATTTAGTTGGTTCAAAAATTATTTGGCTATTAGTCCAGATTATACTAACAAGGAAGAAAAATAAAGGATCATTTCTGCATTCAATTTATGAAAATTATATATATGTAAATTAAAAATTAGTCATTTTTCTAATCAAGCAGAGGAGGATGAGAATAGAATAAGTATAATCAATAGAATCAGTGGAAAGAAAGGAGAGAACAAATCCATGAAGCAAATTAAAAAGCACTAAGTTAGATGATAGAACTAAGTAATCACAGTAAATTTATGCAGATTAAATTTACATGTAAACACTTGGAGATTAGTTTGTGTGTGCCTCTCTGTGTGTTTTTAATCAAGCTATATCTGCACTAGAGCAGCATAGAAAATAAAAGTGTTGGGAAAATTCCTGATGGAAATATTCATCAAAGAAAAGTTAGTTTACACTATGGTATTAATATTAGACAAAACACAATTTAAGCAGAAATGGACTGTCAAAAATAAAGTAAGACACTAAATATTAAAAAACAAAACAATAATAATCCAAAAATGAAAGAATATTTAGACTTCCTAAATGTATCCATGCAATGTCCTCTATAGAAAGAGCAGACAACTTTTATTTTAAATTTTTAAACATATTAGCTAATTAATAAGGGGAAAATAACTGATAAAAGAAACAGAAATAAATGAATATTATTCTAATCACAAAACTAGACTATGTCATACTACAAAAAAACTCTAGTAACATTCCTGTTATGATCTAGAACAAGAGTAAGATGCCAGATACTAATCCATGAGAAGGAAGACAATATCAAAGATATGCCAGATTTTACAAAACTCATCTATAAATTTTCTGTAGTTCTGATAGAAATCCATTAGATGATTTTTATAGAACTTGAAAAATGGATCCTAAAATTCATATTTTAAAAAAATGTGGAAAATACATATTGAACACATGAGAAGAATTTAGACTATCTTTGCCATGAATGTATGGAAGAATTTTTCTTTTAGCACAAAAGTTTTATGAAAACTAATAAAATTAGGTAAAAAATAAATAAACAGGAAGAGCGGTAATCTGACTACACTTCATAAAAACAAAATTTCACAAGAATAAAAGGTGAGCAATGGAATAGAAATATTTGGATCCTGTAAACAGGTGAATGGAAAAAAAAGTGTCCTGTATCTGTACACTGAAATAACGCCAGCAAAAAGATGGAATTAACTATTGCTATTTGCAACAGCACAGATGATGCTCACAATAATTATGTTGAGATAAAGAAGGAGAGCAAAATATAGAAGAGAATAAATACTGCCTGATTTAATTTTTATAAAGTTCTAGAAAATGCAAATTATTCTACAGTCACAGACCAATGGTAGTCTTAGGCAGGGGGCAGGGAAGGAGAGGCACAAAGGGAACTGGGTCACAAAGAAAGTTTTGAGGTTGATGAAGGTGCTTGTTATGGTGATTGTGATTATACATGTGTGTATACATGTATCTCAAAGTTTATCAACTAACACTTCATATATGTGCATTTTAATGTATATCAGGTATATATCAATAAAACTATAATTAAGAAAAAAAAACTGTGTACTCAGTACCAGTTAACTGTTAGCTTTAAATGCTGTATTTATTTTTTAAGTCCTGTGAAGACAAAAGTCATCAGGTAACATGGAATTAGAGCTGAGAAGTTGCAAATTTTGAAAATTAAAACAAAGAAATAATTTTGTAAGAGGAAGGTTTGGATAATAGAAGAGAGGTTTTGAAAAATATTGATATATGTGAAAGAATGAAGAGGGAACAAAAGGCATGCAATTTCACTGGTTCATACATGAGGGAATTGACTAAAATTCTTAATTTTCTCACCTGAAAATGGAACAACATTACACTGTAATTTTTGTTAAAATTAGTTAGCATTTATTTATTTAACATCTCTGTTACATTATAATAATGAATAACCCAGCTTTTCACCATCTAATATGAACATGCCATTTATATAAAAACATCTGTTATTTAATTGTTTATATAGGTCAGCCATTATGAATATTTCCTTGTTTAGAGTTACATTTACAAATTAAATTAATTTTACTGGTAAGGCAGTTTGATTTATAAGAGACTATGTGTTTCAATGTTCTTCATCATGCAAAAAAGTGAGCTTTAAACAGTTTTAATAATTCTTGCCCTATTAGTTAAGCTTGAAAGTAGTTTCCTTTGATCAGTAAGCTTTCCAAATAAAGTCATATTCTTTACCTCAAAAGTAGTTTTCTTCAATGAATTGTTAAGAAACTAGAATCTCATTTTATTAATTAGAGGGTCACTAGATTATTAAGCACATAGCTATCAGAACTATAGTCATGTATGGATGTGAGAGTTGAACTGTAAAGAGGCTTAGTGCTGAAAAATTGATGCTTTTGAACTGTGGTGGAGCCTGATGGGCTATAGTCCATGTGGTTGCAAAAGAGTTGGACACAGCTGAGTGACTAAACAACAACAAGAACACAAAAACTGTTTTGAAAAAGGAGGGTGTGAACTAATTTCCATTTTAAGAGAATGATTCTGGCTACACCAGAGAAAACAGAATGTAGGGGTAGAGGAATGGAAGTAGGAAATCAAGAGGATATTATAGTAATTTAAATAAGAGTGGAGGAGTCTGAGATCATCGTGAATGCAATGAGAAGTTGGGATTCCTGACACACTTTGGGTATACAGATGTGAAGGATGTGGGGAAAGATCAGAATTAAGGATAAATCCACAAATTATAGCCCAAGAGGCTGTGGCATGATTGAGATGTTATTAATTGAGATGTAGAAGACTTTGGATTTATCAGGTCTTGGTAGGCACCCATCAGGAAAGTCAGCAAACCGGAAGCTTCCATCCTATAGAGTCAGTGCTAAGTGCCTTACACGGAACCAGTTAACAGGTATAGAAGAGAAAACAAGGCATAATTCCTGCCTCCCTGAGAATTCCAGCCAAGTGGGCTATAGGCTAATTAATTTTCAGACTGGGCATTCTCTAACCTGAAAGGAAATTGTCTGTGAGGGGCTTGTGCATACCTTCTTTAACATCCCCAAATCTTGGAATATGAAAATGTGAAGGTAAAATGTGAGTTGTTTAAAATAAATTAGCTCTCTTGACCTGAAAATGTAGCATAATTCTGATGTAACAGAATTCATGACTAATAGTAAGCAAGAAAGTGTAATATGAAGTTAACAGAATAAATTTCCCCACGTGCTTTATATCCTTTATTTTATATATTCAAGTATTAGAGCTAAAGATATCATTTCCCAAGCCAGGCTGCACACTGAGCTGACATTGACCTCATCTTGGCGATTAGGCTGGGGGCGCTCCATTCTGGCAACATCATGGCAGTGTATTGGCAACAGGGTGGACTCCTCTATCTCAGGTACTCCCAGATCTGTGCAAAAGCATGAGAGATACACTGAAGACAGAATTCAAAGCAAATGCTGAGAAGACTTCTGGCAGCAGCATAAAAGTTGTAAAAGTCAAAAAGGAATCATCTGCCCTGACTTAACTTGGATGCTATGTTTTCAAAGTGAAGATGTGTAAGCACATGTTAAGGCAGATTGAAAATTATCTCACTTCATGGGGGGAAAAAATACCTGTCTTTTTCATAGACTGACATTGCCAGTAATTTGAAGTATGGCTCAAAAATATATCATTTCACAACTGTTTAAATAAATGCATGATATAAGAAAATATAATAGTAAGTGAAATTAAGATTTTAAGAAAGTATTCCTGTCCTTGATGTTGATCAAGCTTTGCAGTCATATCTGTTTTCTGAAGACCTTAGACTAAATGAACTAAGGGTTTGACAACTACTCTCTTTTAAAATGTAACTTTTTTATGTTATAGAAGAAATCCAAGATTATAGTATATATTTTGGGGTATAAAAAAAAACACAGAGCACTCCAAAATAGAAAAATAAAATTGTGTTTAATATTTCTCTCAAAATTAGCCACAGCTAATATTTTGGTGTTTGTCCTAAGACAGCATGTAAAAATGCATATTTTCAAATAAATGTAAACACTCTTATGTTAACATTTACCAATTTCCATCGGAGATAATTTATATAAAAGAAAGATGTATGTTATATACACTACTATGTATAAAACAGATAACTAATGAGAACCTACTGTATAGCACCGGAATTCTACTCAAAACTGTGTGATGATCTAAATGGGAAGGCAATCTAAAAATTTAGATTTGCTGCACCACAAAACCAACACAACATTTTGGAACAACTATACTCCAATAAAAATTAATTTAAAAATAAGAAAGATGCATGTGTTTAGACCACCTATTGATGAAGAAAGATGAGTATTAAGGTAAAAAGAAAATAACCAAATGTTATTTTCAAAAGCTCATTCACCCTTAGGGTTGTAAAATAGGTTATTTGTAATCCAGCTTTTCTTGTAGTAATTAATACGTTACTGAATTAGCTGATCTGGTTCTACTGTGTTTCTTAAAAGATTGCTATGTGCCTAACACTATACTTGATATTTAAATAAAGAAAAGGCATGGATTTTTCCCTGGGAGAATTTAGTGTTTAGTTGAAAAATAGATAGCTTACCTTCACAAACAAAAATGTCTATTAACATAGAAGAGTATATCTCTAAAATCAAAATGAGGTAATAATCAAAATAATATTCAATCAAATAATATTCACTAGCTGAAAATTTTATTTTCTTATAGAATTTTTTGACTCACGTGACATACATTAAGTGAGGGAAAATTCAGTGCTCTGTCTATATATCTTATTAGTATTGACTCTTTACATAAGATTTTAAAATGTATGCTTTGTATTGGTAGTGTCATTTCTCCTAAAAATATGTTATGATTAATGTGCGTGTGTCTGTGTGCATGTTTGTATCCACTTGTTAAGTACTTCTTTCAGTCACTGATATCACTCTAAGTGAAGAGTGAGATAAGATAATACTCATAACAGCAAACATTATGCTTAATGCCTAGCTCTCTTTGATATGCTCTCCTATTTATCAGCTAATGTGACTTCACAACACCTCAGTGAGCTAAATACTATTGCTATCACCACTTTACTAATGAGGAGAAATGAGTCAGAAAGAGATAGAGTGTTTTAGCCTAGCCTAACCTTAGTCATGGACTCCTCAGGTGGTGCTAGTGGTAAAGAACTTAGCTGCCAACACTGGAGATCTAGGTTGGATCCCTACGTCAGGAAGATGTTCTTGACTGAAAAATCCTGTGGACAGAGAAGCCTTCCAGGCTACATTCCATAGACTCTCAAAGTCAGACACAACTGAAGGGACTTAGCACACATGCACCCACCCTTAGTCACTCAGATAGAAAGTGGCACTAGATTTCATACCCTGGCTATTAGGCTCTAAAATTTGGATCCTTAATGTCTATACTCTGCTGCTTCATGTAGCTTCAGTCCATCAATTTCTGTTTTATTACATGAATGGATATTTTTAAATTATAATGGTTGAGTATACATATAATTGCAAATAACCATTACTTTCAATTTAAGATTCTTAATTTTTAGTCTAAATGTTCTCTGGGAACTTTTTTTCAGGCAACTTACATTTACCAAATTCATCTTACAATTATTCAACCAATTTACATTTATAATTTTTTCATAAGATCCCAGAAACTTTTCTTAGATTTTTAGCACCTCCTGTTATTTCCCAGTATTTATATAACCATGTTTTTTTCACCCTCAAGATTGTAAAATAGGTTATTTGTAATTCAGCTTTTCTTGTAGTAATTAACAAGTCACTGAATTAGCTGATCTGGTTCTATTGTGTTTCTTAAAAGACTGCTATGTGCTTAACACTATACTTGATATTTAAATAAAGCAAAGGCATGGCTTTTTTCCTGGAAGAATTTAGTGTTTAGTTGAAAAATAGATAGCTTACCTTCACAAACAAAAAAATGTCTATATCAGCATTCTTTCTATATCAATTTCTTTTCATGAAACACACAGTTATTTCACCAGGCTGGGCATTCCAATGAGTAAGTATTGTGGATGATACACAATTCCTAGTTCGCTCACTAAAACTTTCACATCATTTAAGGTTATATAAAATAAAGTTCTCAAACATATTAGTGAATGAGGGCATTGTGAATATAAAAATCAACTTGAATCATTCCAAATAATGTTTTTCTTCTTCAAGTATATCATTTTTAAGCCTTCCTGGTTTTTGTTATTAGCAAGAAATTACTGGCAACTATTGTGAAAGAGGAGAGTGAAAAAGTTGGCTTAAAGCTCAACATTCAGAAAACTAAGATCATGGCATCTGGTCCCATCACTTCATGGTAAATAGATGGGGAAACAGTGGAAACAGTGTCAGACTTTATTTTGGGGAGCTCCAAAATCACTGCAGATGGTGACTGCAGTCATGAAATTAAAAGACACTTACTCCTTGGAAGGAAAGTTATGACCAACCTAGATAGCATATTAAAAAGCAGAGACATTACTGTGCCAACAAAGGTCCGTCTGGTCAAGGCTATGGTTTTTCCAGTGGTCATATATGGATGTGAGAGTTGGACTGTGAAGAAAGTTGAACACCGAAAAATTGATGCTTTTGAACTGTGGTGTTGGAGAAGACTCTTGAGAGTCCCTTGGACTGCAAGGAGATCCAACCAGTTCATTCTAAAGGAGATCAGTCCTGGGGGTTCATTGAAAGGATTGATGTTGAAGTTGAAACTCCAATACTTTGGTCACCTCATGCCAAGAGTTGACTGATTGGAAAAGACCCTGATGCTGGGAAAGATTGAGAGCAGGAGGAGAAGGGGGCGACAGAGGATGAGATGGCTGGATGGCATCACTGACTCTATGGACATGAGTTTGGGTAAACTGTGGGAGTTGGTGATGGACAGGGAGGCCTGGCGTTGCTGAGATTCATGGGGTTGCAAAGAATTGGACACGACTGAGCGAGTGAACTGAACTGAATTGATTGACATCTTGGTTTAGAATAATGCTCTTTGTCTCATACAGTGTTTGAGGGCTTATAGAGTTGTGTCTCGGTTTATTGAGAAGATAACTTTTGAAGGATGTATATCATTCATATTTGCCTTTTTTAAAACTTTATATAATTGGTTTACAATATTGTGTTGGCTTCTACCATATATCAACCAGAATCAGCCATAGGTATACATATGTCCCCTCCCTCTTGAACCTCCCTCTCACCCCCAAACCCCATCCCACCCCTCTACGCTGTCATAGAACACCAAATTTGAAGTCCCTGACTCAACCGCAAATTTCTATTGGATATCTGTCAGGGAGTTTTTGTCATTTCCCAGGTTCTGTCTCACCGCAGCAAAAAATTTGAAGTGAAGGACAGACCAGTGTTACAGCTCCGTGTTACAGCTCAGTTTTACTTGGTAAGCCAAAGAAAATATATCCTCAAGGCATGAAGGTGAGCCGACTCAAAGAGAAGAGAAGATACGACTTAATTTCGACTCCTCTTTTTATGTAATTTTTTTCTCCTCCCCCTGAGCCTGCCCTCTGTAAACTAGGCTGGCCAGGAGGGCTGTTTGTTTTACCTGAGGTGCTCATTCCAGTCCTCAGGTCTTCCTGTTCTATTTTCTTGGAACTTTTCCTTTCTTTGTCTTTTAGCCACCGCCATTAAGGACTCCTTTTCTCTATTCTAACTACCTATCTAATTTTACACATGATAATGTATATGTTTCAATGCTACTCTCTCAATAGCACATTTTATTTTAATGTTACCGTGGTCTTTTACTTAAATAAATCATTCTCCTTGAAACCTGTTTTTTGCCTAAGCAATGTGAAACTAACTTTTTCAGTTTCACCAAGATTATCCACTTGAGTAGTTATATAGCTCTGTATTCAAAATTGTCTTAAATTGAATTGAATTAGTATTTTACAGTTTCATCAATGTAGCCTAGAAACAACTTTAACTCTGCTAATGAGACCACATATCTCATCAAAAAATGTTTTTCCACATACAGAAAGCCCGTTATATATCCCCCTTTTTATTCCCTGTATCTTATCTATCAGCATCTCCAAAGAGATGCTGTTGGCAAGCATTTGTCTCTCTATTGGCAAGCAACTGTCAACCATCAAAAAACAATTTTAAGATAGTTTCCACTAAGAAGCACTCATTTTTAAAAAATCTCATACAGTCAAAAATTTGTATACCCTAATTACCTTGATGCTAAATAAATCATTTATTTCCTGTTATAGAGTAAGCATTTGAAAATTATAAATTTCCAGAAAAATCACCTTTTCTAAAGAGATACAATATTTTGCTGTAATAGTTTATTATTATAGCAAATGGCAAGCACACATAAAGATTTTATCTCTATATCAAATTTTTCTTTAGGCATATTTAGCAATTTATGTCCAAAGGCAAATCTAGAAAACCAACCAGATAAGGTCTAAAGACTCTTCCTCCTTCAGTAATTTAAAATCTGATTATGAAATATATTATCGGCAGTTACATTAGTGTTCTAGGCAGTTGATTTGTGTTAATGGAATATTTTCTAATTGTAGAATTTCCAGTGGGTTTCTTGATGGAATTAAACTTTAACAAATGTTACAGAAGGCAGCGCTGGTTTTCATGCGGTATAGTCACCACAGTCATTGACCAGTACTTGCTCTGCAGCCCAGGGCACTTTCTCAGAGCGGACTTCAGCTCATGTCCTTGTGTGAACTGCCCTGCCTACCCTTTTATGTCCTCATTGTCCTCATTCAGTGGCAGTCATTGAATTTTGATCTTTCTTCCTACAAGGGCTCTGTGTTACATAATCCTCTTGCCTCTCATTTGCAATCAGTTATACCCATCTGATTGATGACTTATACTCATATTATCCTTTTACTTTCAGTTGTAGTGTAAATACATTTTAAACATTGATCAGTTTTGACAACATATTTACTGTGGCTTTTGAACTAAGATATAACCTAAGGAATATACTGGTTCCTTAAACAGAGCTTTGTGGACAGTTACAGTTGACTCCATAAATGTATCCAAAGTCTAAATGCAATTTGAATGTCACTCATAGATCTATTTTCTGATAGCCTAATTAACTTTCTTTTTCACCCTAAGTTTTTAGTGTTGAAATTTAATAAGCAGATGACAGATTATTTCATGGCTAATACTTCTATAACTTTGTAAACTTGTGGTATAAAGATCTAGATTCTAATTTACTAGAAAATAAGCCTTTGATCTTGGTGCTATGCTGGGCAAAGCTCCAGTCTTAAAATTTATGTAAGCCTCTATAAATGATTTGAGGATAATAAAACACAGTTTCACATTTTCATGAGAGTCATAGGAAACCAAAAAGAACAAAAGGTTTCTATAATCCTTAATCATCCTCCTTATAAGATTATATCCAAAATCAATATTGTCTTTTCATTATTAATGCAGAATATATATTTTAAGAAATAATGAAATAGTATAGTTTTATTCTTCAATAGTCCTAGTCTCTTTACTTTATGTTTTTATTGGCAATGGGTAGCATAGTAGTTTCAATTATCTCTGGGGCAGTTAGAAATTATACCACAATTTTAAGCTAATGTTTTTAAATTCACCTCAATAAATAGTTTTTAAGTGTTTCTCACATACAATCTAGGTATAATATATTGCATAGAATAAAATGATGAAAAAATGACTCACTTCTCTAGGACCTAACAATATTATGTGAGCTTTAGATCTGGATAACAAAGCAAAGTTAGAATGTATGCTGTTGATATTTGTAGCTAAATTTCACATTATTGATTTGAAATTAAACTTTTTATATGTCACTCATGATTATATGAAGATAATGTCAACTGTGATGGAATCAGCATGACTTATGAAGTTAAATCCCTCATGATTACAAAAAGATAATATTTAATCTTCCTGAGAGGAGTGGGGATACTTTCATAAAGAAGAAATAATTTATAGTAGACATGGAAAAAGAATTTCCAATTTTAGAGAGAATAGCAAGAGCAAAAGGACTAGAAGTGGGAAAGTATAGAACATTTTATAAAATAAGCATTTTACTCTTACTAGAGATGATGCTGCATGCAGTGAAGAAAAAGAGATTTTTATCATCAAGTTAAATAAGTATTATTCCCATTCTTGAATTTAAATTTGGAAACAAAAATTGGTATTTAATTCCATAGAAAAAGAAAATCTGATTAGATTTGAAAAAGAACTGTGTTAGTGCTTGGTTAGAACCATAATTAGCCCAATAAACATGCTTTTTTAGAAAGAGGAGGTATAGATGCCCAGATTTTTCAAGAGGTTATTTTAATGATCCGGAAGAGAATTAATGAAGGCTTGATCTACTCTGTTGTCAGAAGATTGGAAAGAATGGAATAGATTTTGTTTGCTTTTACAAATGGAAGATATAGACTCTAAAGACAAGTTCCTAAATGCTGTGAGGATTTAAAGACAACATTGAGGCACTTGTAATGTGTAGCTGAGATAATTTTTTTCATACTGCAGAACCAAGAAAGTCAGACAAGGAGCAGATTGTAAGAAAATGGGGTGAATTTATCTGAAGGGCTGACAAGGCATCCAGGTAGAGAAAACTTTTGAAAATACAGATCTGAAGCTCTAGAGAAAGATGAGAGCTAGAAATTAGTTTCAGGAGTCATCTCAACAATTGTCCTGTTCAGTCTATATCAATCTACTTACTATCAAGCCTAGATTCAGTATTCCATAAGCCTTTTTAAGTCAAACATTTATCACAGGGTGCCCACACATTTTCTTCATGGCATTTTAACTGCTATTTAAAATGGAAATTACACAGTCTCTCTTAGTTCTGTGAATATTGTAATACCTTTGTTTGTGATCTTAAAATAGAGAAAATACGACCCCTTTCTTTAGATTCTTGGAGCTTCAGGGATTATATGATTCTTAGGAACATGTTCTCAGGCTTCTGTCCTCATCCCACTAGCGTAAGCAGCATGGTTCTGAGTATACTATTTAATGTCTTTATATACCTCAGAAATGTGCACTATTATTAAATGAGATGATGAGAGCACTATTCAAGTGTAAGGGATGAATTTTTTTAATGTATGTTTTATTTATTTATTTTTGGCTGTTCAGGGTCTTCGCTGCTGCACAAAGGCTTTCTCTAGTTGCAGCGAGTGGAGGCTACTCTTTGTTGCAGTGCATGGGCTTCTCATTGTGGTGGCTTCTCATTGCAGAGCTCCAGCTCTAGATGCATAGGCTTCAGAAGTTGCAGCATGCAGGCCCTAGAGTGTGGGCTATAATAGTTGTAGAGCATGAGCTTAGTTGCTTCACAGCAAATGGAATCTTCCTGGACCACAGAATGAACCCATGTCCGCTGCATTGGCAGGTGGATTCTTATCCACGGTACCACCTGGGAAGTCCAGAGATGATTATTATGTTCTCCCTCCACCTCTACCTCGCATCCCCATGTGAAACATGCAGCCAACTGGATGGTGATTACATATATACCAGGTATCAGGCCTCACACAGGCTATATTCAGGGTTCAGTAGATTTAGGACATAAACATAAAGGGTAGGGAGGAGGCATGATGTTATTGGGCTGTGAGACTTTGGGTAAAGGAACAATCACTTGCACCTCAGTTTACTCCTCGATAAAACAGCGATGACACTAGAACCTCTTCACTAGGTGTTGTGACTCCTAAATGCTCAGAGTTATTAGCTATACACTATTACAGTGATGGATTCAACTCTTCAGTCTTGGAGATGGGTTTGCAAAATGTAGCATTTATTTTCTTAAAAAATTGAAGCTAACATAACTCTGCAGCCTTTAAGACAGCTATCAGCAAATTTCTTATTAGTTCAAGGTAACAGTCACTTCTGGTTCTAAAATGAATTCAATTCAGAATTTTGAGTCAACTGAAGTTTTCACACCTGCTCCCTTTGCAGCTCCTCTTCTCAGGTGCTTAATTAGAGTCCAGGAATCAGGTCACGCGTGTCTGGTCCACAGGCCCACATGTTGTCATCTTTTATTGCTGCTCTCCACTGCTGTATAACATGTTAACCTTGTGCCTGTCATTGTACACTGGTGTTTGTTGCTGACACCCATGATCTCTGTAACTTAAAGGTAAGAAGTTCACATAGTGTATCTTCATCACACTCCCCTCTATTGCTTGGCTGTTATGCGACAATAACAAATAATCACCAAGTCACAATGACTTATAACAACAAAGAGTTATTTCTTGTTTAGGCTGCATATTTGTTGATGATCATAGCAGTTCCACTCAATGTCAGTCTTTGTTATAGGATACAGTCTGTGGGAGTGGCTCCTGTCAAGGACCTGGCCCATATTACTCTGGAGAGAATGGAGCCACAAAATGGATCATAAAGATTTGCTAGAAAGCACTTACATTAGTTCCATTCACATCTCATAGACCAGAGGAAGTCATATGACCAAGTCTGACTTCAATAGTTGTTGAAGTATAACATTCTACCAAGGAGGAACAGCACATATTTTTAAATAATGTAATCTACTCCAACTCACAAGGCTTCTTTGGGGTCCCCAGGTCACTTTCTGACATGACTGTTTCTCAGGCATCCATGTGTACTTTGCACTTGTATCTCGACATCAAGGTGATGTGATCAGGGCAGTGGAATTGCCCCCAGTTACATCTGCCTGGATTCACAGAGTACAGACTTCCAACTCTGTGGGGAAATACACAACAATCTAATGTCAGATATTCAAACACTTTTTTTTTCCATTTATTTTTATTAGTTGGAGGCTAAATAACTTTACAATATTGTAGTGGTTTTTGTCATACATTGACATGAATCAGCCATGGATTTACATGTGTTCCCCATCCCAATCCCCCCTCCCACCTCCCTCTACACCCGATTCCTCTGGGTCTTCCCAGTGCACCAGGCCCAAGCACTTGTCTCATGCATCCAACCTGGGCTGATGATCTGTTTCACCCTGGATAATATACATGTTTAGATGCTGTTCTCTCGAAACATCCCACCCTCGCCTTCTCCCACAGAGTCCAAAAATCTGTTCTGTACATTTGTGTCTCTTTTTCTGATTTGCATGTAGGATTATCGTTACCATCTTTCTAAATTCTATATATATGTGTTAGTATACTGTATTGGTCTTTATCTTTCTGGCTTACTTCACTCTGTATAATGGGCTCCAGTTTCATCCATCTCATTAGAACTGATTCAAATGAATTTTTTTTAATGGCTGAGTAATATTCCATGGTGTATATATACCACAGCTTCCTTATCCATTCATCTGCTGATGGGCATCTAGGTTGCTTCCATGTCCTGGCTATTATAAACAGTGCTGCAATGAACACTGGGGTGCACGTGTCTCTTTCAGATCTGGTTTCCTCAGTGTGTATGCCCAGAAGTGGGATTGCTGGGTCATATGGCAGTTCTATTTCCAGTTTTATAAGAAATCTCCACACTGTTCTCCATAACGGCTTATAAAACTCTGTTTCTAGTACAGTTCTGAACATAATTAACACTTGATAGACCTTCTCCTACCATTTGCAAGGCCTGAGGGAAGCATACACATGGAGGTTCCCATATTATATCTAAATATTCAACTTATGACATGCCATGAAACTACTACATAAAATGTGCTCTAGCTTTCCACCTCAACAAATAAATCTTTATTAAAACCAGGAAGGCTAGCTAGTTCTTCATCAGAATGACAGAGAAGAAAGAACCTGCCCAGTCTCAGAACCCAGGCCCATTCCGATGGGCCCTTTTTTTCACCTCCAGTTCTCTGCCACACTCAAGGAGACCTCACACCCATACACAAGGCTATTCCAGCCAACCCTTCCATGCTCTACCTATATCCTCAGCATCTAGGGTGGACTTCATCAGCAGTCACTTGTTCTGCCTTTAGGAATGAGGACTTGGGAAGAAGACTCATACAGGGTTTGGGAACAATCTCAGTGACATTTGAACTGGAAATTTAGGGACCCTGCAACTTCTAGAATGGTCTAGAAGAAAGTATGTGAGCCACGGATGAGCACATACCTTTGGAGCCAAGACTCCTCACTCGGGAAGAATGTAGACAGATGAGGGTCAAAATGGGGCCCTTTAAACAGATGGCATTCATGGGGACCCCCTGTCCTACAGTCTCAGGTGCTAAGTCAACTAAACTTTAGAGTGTACTATTATAAATTATATGTATATCAAAGTATATTTTCACATATTTGTGTATGTCAGTAATATAATCTAATCATGAAAAGGTTCTAAGACATCATCTTTCAAGACTATCCACTCATCTCATTTTTGTTAAGCTGCAGTCACTGATTCCAGTAGAATCATCCTTGCCTGGCTTCTGAGCAAAACTGATCCAGTCAGAAAGCAATTAAACAACTTTTATCCATTTCATAATGTATCATTCTTTTTTAAAATTTATTTATTTATTTATTGAAGAATAATTGCTTTACAGAATTTTGTTATTTTCTGCCAAATATCAACTTGAATCAGCCATAGGTATACATCTGTCCCCTCCCTCTTGAACAAGGCACCTTTCTTTTGGGAAGTAATTTCCCAAAATTTCCTTGTAAGTAATTGTTTTCTTTAATACTTTTAATAGACAGCACTACTTCTAAAACTGTGTGTTCTTCTAAGGCCTTTATATCTACTGTGTAAAGCAATACATATTTGTCTTTGCAAATAAAGATTCTTACTTTTGTCTAAGAACATGATACTAATTTATCAGCAGACTGTCTTCATCAGTGCTATGGATCACAAGAGACTTGCCTGCCTTCCTTGGCAAGATCCCTGCTCTTTGAGAAAGGAGATGTCTTTTGTACACAGTTTGCCAAGATTCAAGGGCTGTGCTGATGGCCAGACAAAGAAGTTTGCTCTAGGTGAAATTAAATGAGACTCCAGCTGTGGTCTCACTTGTACCCAAACTTCATGTTTCCTGCTTCCAACATGATCATTATATACAATTGGCTTAAATGAATCAGTGGCATTTATGATTTGGCTGGCAAGTCTTCCTTAGAAAAACAAAGAGCAGAGATTCTTCACAAATGAGAGTTATAATTCTTTGTGGGTATAAGAATACCCTTCTTTTTTCAGCTTGTCACCCACTATAGAGAGAGTACTTTTTAAAATTGCCAATTTGTTTTATCTTATGTGTATTTAATTTTTTTGATTCTCAATGGGGAAAACATGAAACAGGAATTCCTGCATGTAACCAAGCTGAAACAAGAAAGACAATTACTTTTCCCTAATGAAATGTTCTATTTCCTTAGTTTGCTCTTTATTAATTTCCCAACTTCATTTTATGTTGATCTAGATTTCAGTAGTTTTCCCTGAACACAACTTGAACAAAAGATGTTTAGATTAATTTTTAAAAAATATTATTGTGTATCTATGGTGTGAGAGGCACTTTTCTTTGAGCTGGATAATGATAAAAGACAACCCAGATTTGTACTGTCATGGAACTTTCATTTTGGACCTGGAGTGAGGACAGATTAGAATGGGAAAAATAAACAAATTTTTTAAAATAGTAATAATTATGACCCTCCAAAATGTTACTGGGACAGAGAATGACTGGGGGGTACAATGTATGGTGTACTCTCTTTGACAAGAGACAAGATTTGAGTTGAAAACTTCTTTATGAAAAAGATGAAACAATGCCCGTGAACATTTGGAGGAAAACTCAGCTACAAGTAATCTTCAAAGACAACAGTCCAAAAAAAGGACCAGTTTGGTGTGCTTCAGGATTGGGGAAAAAAGTCATTGTACTGGGAGATTAATGAACAAAGAAAAGAGTAATAGGAAAGAAGAAGGCTCAATACCCAGAAGTCAAATTAATTACAGTATCCTAGAGCATTGTAATGGAGAAGGAAATGGCAACCCACTCCAGTGTTCTTGCCTGGAGAATCCCAGGGATGGGTAGCCTGGTGGGCTGCTGTCTATGGGGTCGCACAGAGCCAGACATGACCTGAAGCAAATTAGCAGCAGCAAAGCATTGTAAGGTACATTCTATTTTATTTTTAGGAGAGAGTCACTAGAAGATTTTCAGCTAAAAGGTAATGTGGTATAAGTTATACTTTTAGGAGATTACTTTGGTTGTTGATTGTAGACTGTGTTTTGGGTCAGCGTAGGGCTTCCCTGGTAGCTCAGATGGTAAACAAGCTGCCTGCAATTCAGGAGACCCGAGTTCAGTGCCTGGATCATGAAGATCCCCTGGAGAAGGGAAAGGCTAGCCGCTCTAATATTCTTGCCTTGAGAATTCCAATTCCACGGAGAGAGGAGTCTTGCGGGGTACAGTCCGTGGGATCTCAAAGAGTTGGACATGACTCAGTGACTAGCACACACAATGCAATAGTGGATGATAGGGTGCAAAAGAGTGAAAGCATGGAATCAATTAAGACAGAATAATAATCTGCAGCCTGAATCCCTTTCTGATTTTGGATCCAAACAGAATGAAAGTATGACATCATCTAAACTCTTTTGTTGTTCATTTTTCTTTTTGGCCTTTCACAGTTTGTATCCCCATTATTTCTTGGTCTCTCTTCTCCTTTATCTAAGATATGAAGTCACTGACACTTCCTGCAAACATTCAGAGCTGTTTCTCTGACCCCCTTTGTAGAGGAATGTACAGAATTTTCCTCTGGTGAAAATACCATGACATGGAGTTGTTGCATATAGAGTGACCAGATCCTGATATCCAAATAAATGAGAACAGTATTTATAGAAGCTACTCATTATTTTTCAAAATTGCTAAATAGTCACAAGCATATCTATGATCCCATAATTTCAGATAATAGGTAGATATATTTTGTTTTTGCCTCTTTCTGGCTTGGTTATTATAATTTCTTAAAATGTAAGTGATGAGAAAAACAGCTTCATGAACATAGAAATTTTTTCCAGCTATGAAAAAGCAAAAGTAATCTGTTTTTTTCTGATTTCCCCCCAACCCCCAAGTTGTTGGATGCTGGCAGCTGAGCACATTAAGAGGATTAGAAACATGCATGGTCTTCTACTTAGTTTTCTGTCCTTATCATACATGTCCAGTCTAATTTCTGGAACATCACTTTTGTTGTCAGTTATTAATCTTTCTGAGGTGGAACACATAGTGGTTTTGGTTCAGTCAATAACTTCTCTGATATTAAAATGCTCTCTAAATGCAGTGACTCATGTGTGTTCTTTAATTTCATTTCTGGCTCGGCGTCTCAGTCTTTCCCTTTGGTGGAACCATCGTGGGGGCCAACCCCCTACAACTATTTATTAATATGAAAAAGTCTCTGGATTTAGTGGATAGAGGGAAGTATTACCCATTGCTAAGAAGTGTTGAGTGATTTCCACAATTCCTTTTTTCCCCAAATCTCATTATTGTGATTTCTGTGCTTTCAAAGTATGGGTGTTCACAACAGAAATGAGGTTGTGGCTTAGACTGAAAAAAAGCCATAAATAGGAAAAATATCACCATGTTTTCCAACAGATGCTCTCTCTGCCTCAAAGCTCGAGTCTATCAAATTATTGAAAGGAGCATTTGTAACATCATGCCTCAGTGAGGGATAGGAAAAAAAAGAAACCCTCAGGTATCTTTATGAAATATTCTGTGTATTTAGAATTAACAACTAAGTGAGCAAGAAATTTAAAAGATGTATTGCTAAAACTTAAAAACTGTGTCATAATTTGCTTGGGCCACTGTCATAAAAATATTTTAAGAATGCTACCTTATTCTTAAGATTGAGTCCAAATAACCAAGCATTCATTTTATCTTCTTTAGGAGGTGCCACCTCTGCTTTAAATTTAGCCACAGGTGATTCAGTACATGTCAGCTCATGTAAACTTTGCAAGTTTAATACTCAGCAACCCTCATCATCTTTGTTGCTACTGGTTTCTTGACCAAATCTTAGGTCTAGAAGAAAGAGACTTAGTATTTCTATGACTGATGTGTAGAATTCAATGCAAATATTGTAATGGAATAATTGTGGACTATTTTCTGTATTCATGACATCACTTTTCATATTCTAAACTAATGAATGCAGAAATTCTTAGTAGATTCTGACTGTGAACTTGGGATTGATTTGCTCCTAGCAACCACTTCTCTTTCAGTCCATGTCTTACTATGTCTGGGTGTGCTAAGTCACTTCAGTCATGCCCAACTCTTTGAGACCCTATGGACTATAGCCAGCCAGGCTCCTTTGTCCATGGCATTCTCTAGGCAAGAAAACTGGAGTGGTTGCCATGCCCTCCTCCAGGGGCTCTTCCTGACCCAGGGATCAAAACCACGTCTCTTGCATCTCTGGCATTGTAGGTGAATTTTTTACCGCTGAGCCACCAGGGAAGCCCATATCTTACTAGAGAGTACCTTAAAGCAAGAAAATCAGGTTCTGTCATCTACCTATTGCAAGTTCTTTTAGAACAATGAGCCAGGATAGCTAGGGTTGTGCTGTGCTAACAAGCAACTCTAAAATATCAGCGTCTTCAAACAAGAAAAGCTTTCATTCTCGCTCATGGTGCATGGCCACTGAAAGCAGGCCAGGGGCATCCTGCTCCTTGGGGTCAGTGTGAAATCAGACTCAATGGGAAGCCACCATTTCCTGCAGGTCCCAAGCCAAAGAGGAAAGCGCTTGGCAAAGAGCACTAGGGTATGTGCTGGGGCAAGTCAGTTTATGTTCTCAATCAGAAGTGACATACTCACAGCTTCCTGGTCAGGAGGAACCACATGGGCCTAAGGGGCATGGAGAGAGGACTGGCGGTTTGTGCTAGTTGCAGGAAATACTATCCTACAAATATCATAAAGGTAGAACAATCAGAAGTTTTGATAACCACTTAAATGATTACCATCACTTCACAACTGGCCTTCTTTGTGGTTTTTATGGACTACTACATTGAACTTCTGATACCTGGTTTATTTATACCAACTTAGCCTGAGGACTCAGTTCTTGAGGGAAGGTTAGAAGAAAAAAAAAAAAAAAACCTGCTGAGCTGAAGAAGCAGAGAAACAGTGGCACATTGCTTTTCTGCCTTTGATTCTGATCAGTTAGGAAGGGAAAGCTGGTGCTGGTATTAGTCTCCTTCCTGACACTTGCATGACAGCCATGTCATGAACTGAAAGCCCCAGCACATACTGTAATGTCAGTGGAGTCCAAGTATTTAGTTGCACCGTCTCTAAGATTTCCTGTGATAGAACTGTGTCTGTCTGGCACTTACCTGGCATCCTTGGACTTCTGCTTCTTGGTGAAATACTTTCACACCAGGAAATCCAGAAGTATTCATAATCATTCATTGAGAACTTGGAGCAGATTGAAAAAATATTTATGAGTTGTGCTTCAGCTTTGCTTAAGGGAATTCCTTTGGCCCACTCCCAAGCATTCTGTTAACTTCCTCAGATTTCACCAAAGAATGTTAATCATACTCTCAACTTCCCTATCTATTAGGCAGATATATCTACCTTTAACTGGTAACAGTGAGCTGGTCAGGGCAAGCACTCACTAGGAATACAGGCTTGAGCTCAGTTCAGTTCAGTCCAGCCACTCAGTTGTGTCCGACTCTTGGCAACCCCATGAACCGCAGCACGCCAAGCCTCCCTGTCCATCACCAACTCCTGGAGTTTACTCAAACTCATGTCCATAGAGTCGGTGATGCCATCCAGCCATCTCATGCTCTGTCATCCCCTTTTCCTCCTGTCTTCAATCTTTCCCAGCATCAGGGTCTTTTCAAATGAATCAACTCTTTGCATCAGGTGGCCAAAGTATTGGAGTTTCAGCTTCAACATCAGTCTTTCCAATGAACACCCAGGACTGATCTCCTTTAGGATGGACTGGCTGGATCTTCTTGCAGTCCAAGGGACTCTCAAGAGTCTTCTCCAACACCACAGTTCAAAAGCATCAATTTTTCGGCACTCAGCTTTCTTCACAGTCCAACTCTCTCATCCATACATGACCACTGGAAAAACCATAGCCTTGACCAGACAGCCCTTTGTTGTCAAAGTAATGTCTCTGCTTTTTAATATGCTATCTAAGTTGGTCATAACTTTCCTTCCAAGGAGTAAGCGTCTTTTAATTTCATGGCTGCAATCACCATCTGCAGTGATTTTGGAGCCCACAAAAATAAAGTGGGCCACTCTTTCTACTGTTTCCCCATCTATTTACCATGAAGTGATTGGACCTGATGCCATGATCTTAGTTTTCTGAATGTTGAGCTTTAAGCCAATTTTTTCACTATCCTTTTTCACTTTCATCAAGAGGCTTTTTAGTTCTTCTTCACTTTCTGCCATAAGGGTGGTGCCATCTGCATATATAAGTTTATTGATATTTCTCCTGGGAATCTTGATTCCAGCTTGTGTTTCATGCAGCCCAGTGTTTCTCATGATGTACTCTGCATATAAGTTAAATAAGCAGAGTGACAATATACAGCCTTGATGTACTCCTTTCCTGATTTGGAACCAGTCTGTTGTTCCATGTACAGTCCTAACTGTTGCTTCCTGACCTGTGTATAGGTTTCTCAAGAGACAGGTCAGGTGGTCTGGTATTCCCCTCTCTTTCAGAATTTTCCACAGCTTATTGTGGTCCACACAGTCAAAAGTTTTGGCATAGTCAATAAAGCAGAAATAGATGTTTTTCTGGAACTATCTTGCTGTTTTGATGATCCAGCAGATGTTGGTGATTCAATCTCTGGTTCCTCTGACTTTTCTAAAACCAGCTTGAGCATCTGTAAGTTCACTGTTCACGTATTGCTGAAGCCTGACTTGGAGAATTTTGGTCATTACTTTACTAGCATGTGAGATGAGTGCAATTGGGCTGTGCGGTGCAGGTCTGGCCAAGAGGAGCTACTCCATGTCGAAGGTCAGGAGCAGCTGCCCTGAGAAGATACCCCACATCCAAGGTTAGGAGGGACAGCAGTGAGGAGATATCCCATGTCCAAGGTAAGGGCTTGAGCTCACTGCTCCTTAAAGTTATCAAGAATCCAACTAAGACTTTTTTCTTCTAAATTCCCTTCTTTAGGCTTTTCTGAAGTGCAATTTACATACAACAAAAGCACCTATTGAAAACACACAATTTTACAAAACTTAAATAAACACAAATGAAACCATCAATACAATCACAGAATGAATGTATTCATCAGTCCTAAAACTTTCCTAGTACTCCTTATTCATGCCACCTGCTGGCTCTTCCCTCTTCTATCCCAAGACAATGATTTCTGTCACTATAGATTAGCTCACATTTTCTAGAACTTTATATAAAGAGGATCAATAGTATATAAATGTGTTTATCTGACTTCTTTCACTAAGTATACTTATTCTGATATTTATCTCTGTCATTGTTTCAATGGTTGATTCCTTTTTATTGCTGAATGTGCTGTGTCCTCAGCCTCTCAGTTGCGTCTGATTCTGTGGGATCCTATGGATTGTAGCCCACCAGGCTCCTCTGTCCATGGCAGTGTCCGGGCAAGAATACTGGAGTGGGTTGCCATGCCTTCCTCCAGGGGATCATCTGGCCTAGGGATCAAATCCATGTCTCCTGCAATGCAGGCAGATTCTTTACCACTGAACCACTGGGGAAGCCCTTTAGCTGAATAGTATTACATTAACTGAATACATCACATATATACATATAAATAAATACACATATAAACACATATACAATTACCTGTTGATGAACATGTGAGGTGTTTCTAGTTTTTAATATTACTAATAAATATTCTATAGATTTCATATACAAGTCTTTGTATGAACACATTTTCATTTATTTTATGTAAATGCCTATGATTGGAATGACTAGATCATATGGTAGATATAGATTTAACCCTTTAAGAGACTGAAAAACTGTTTTCCAAAGTGCTTTCCCCATATCATTCTCAAAAGTTCTATATGGAAGTTCTAATTTCTCACTAAATACTTGATATTGTCCATCTTCTTCATTTTAATACTTGTTTTCTGATATTTCCATGTGGATTTGATTTCCACTTACCCAATGACCAATGATACTAAATATCTGGTCATATGATTATTTACTGTCTATATGTTATTTTTGGTGAAGTATCTCTTTAAGTCTTTTGCCCTTTTTTATTTGAATGCTTTGTTTAATTACTATTGAGGGATGAGAGATAAATTTTATATTGTTGAAATAATTAAAAGAAATTTAGTTTCTTTTTTGGAAACTTTAAAGAAATGTATAAAGATGTGGTTGCTATCAACCATTTGAGAGTAATTTGTCAACCTAATGTCCATCAACTCCTACTAAGTATATATTCCCTATAAACATGGTACTATGTTATACAACCATAATACAACCATCAAATTTAAGAAATTAGCAATTATATGTTCTTATCATTTAATAATCAAACCTCAGTACAATTTTGCCAGTTTTTCCAATAATGACTTTTAAAGACATAAAAATCCAGTGTAGAATCATGTATTGCATATAGCTGTCATTTTTCTTTGCTATCCTTCATTCAGCAAAATTTCTTTACTCTTTCTTAGACTTTTAGGACCTTGATGATTTTAAAGTGTACAAATCAGTTATTTTGTAGAATGAATGTCCTTCAGTTTAGGCCTAACTTTTGGTTATGCATTTCTGACAGGAATATTGAATATGCTGAATCCTTTCCATCAAATATTATTTAAAAATATTGAGGTAAAATTGACAGGCAATAAACTTGCTGGTTCATATTTAAAGTATATAATTTGATAAGATTTAATCTATGCATACACTTTTACCATAATTAACACAATAAGCATATCTATAACTTTCCCAAAAGTATTCTGGAGCCCTTTGTAATGCTTTACCCCAAACTTCCACTCCCATCCCTAAACAGCAACTAATTTGCTTTCTGTCACTGTAAATCAGTTTGTATTTTCTAGAATTCTATATAAATGGAAGCATACAATATGCACTATTTTTGTCTGGCTTCTTTCACTTGGCATAATTACTTTGAGATTCATCCATGTTGTAGTATGTATCAATATTTATCCCTATTTCTGTTGTTTTTAAGGAGTATTCTATTGCATGATATACCACAGTTGTTGGCACTTGTTGATGGACATTTGTGTTGTTTCCATTTTTTGACTATTACAAATAAAGCTGCTATGAACATTCATGCACATGTCTTTGTATGGACATATGCTTTTATTTCGCTTGAGAAAAGCTTTGGCATGAAATAAGTGGATCATATGGTAGGTGTATGTTTAACTCTTTAAGAAATTCCCAAATATTTTTTTCAAAGTGGTTGTGCCATTTTATATTCACTAGCGCTGAATGAGATGTCCAGTTTGTTCACTTCCTCACCAGCACTTGGTAGGGTCAGACTTTTTAATTTTAGCAATTCAAGAGGTGTGTAGTGATATCTCATTGTGGTTTCAGTTTACAATTTGCTAATGACTAATAATGTTGAGAGTTTTTCATGTGCTTATCATTTGTATATCAGGAGCTCTTGAGCAATCACTCAAAATATGCTTACTAGCAAAATTTCAGTGCTACATTCATGATGAAAATCTATGGTTCTGTGTCACAATATCATTTGGGGGGATGGATTGGTTAAGACATCTGTATTTTCTATGTCAAACCATCAGTACTTGCCTCTCTACCAAATGATTGAAAAGCTGAAATACGCTTCTGTTTGATTCCATCAAAAAATAGTTTTTCAAATGTCAAAAGCCTTGAGCATTTCTCTCAAAGCATTTTGCATGCTGGTTACATCTTGTTGCTCTTTATATGCTTACTTTGTGCTCAGAGATTACTGATTGGAAGCAGGCTATGGTTCTCAGACACACAGCATTTCACCTGTACTTTGTTGGCTTGCTTTATCAAACAACATTTTTTTTTGTTTTGTTTTGTTTTCTTTAAGTCAGGGATTCTTAATTTCCACAGAGGTTTTAAATTTCATACAAAGAAATGATTCTAGAGATAAAATATCTAACATGTTATGCTATGTTATATCTAACAATGTTACATATTCTTTGTGATACAAATAATGGCATCTTAAATATGAACAGCCTGTTTCCTTTCTGTCCCTTGCACATAGCTCAGCTACAATACCAGTCATCCCTTGGAGTTAGGTTGTCATGTCACTTGGGTTTCGACCAACTGAACAGGAACAAATATAACATGTGCTACCTCCAGATCAGTTCATAAAAACCCATCCCATGAGATCTTCATTCTTTCACCTTCTGAATGATCTTGTGACAAATAATGAAGATGGTAGTTCAACAAGATGAAATGATAGCAGAGTACTGGAACCACCACCTGGAGGAGAACCACAGATGCACCAGGAACACGGGTTTCATAGATTATGCACATAATGTCCATTGTTTTAAGCCATTGAAATTTGGGAATATGTCTGATACAGCAAATAGCATTGCTCTTAATAATACAGAAGTCATTACATCCAGAAAGGTAGGCCAATAATATTTTTACATTTTTCTACTGATGTTCTTCTTCCTTGTCTGGACTTCAGCTTCTAGTCCTTGACGGAATATTGAAGCCCACTGAGACAAGAGTGCTTGGAGTTTAATTGAAAGGCATGACTACTGTGCAACAGTCCTTTTAATCAAAATGTTAAAAAGGAAACTTTATTAAACTGTGATTGAATATATAAAATTAAGATGTAATGCATTTTAAATATATTAGCTCAAATAATAAAATATTAAATTAAGATTTAATAAATTAAACACAGATTAAACTAGATTGAAAAAATACTTTTAAAAATCTCAAATACACCAGAGGAATTTATTAACCATTTTATTTAAAACTGAAATTCTATCAAGTTCCAGAGCAATAAAATGGGAACTGTTGAAGGGAACCTAGCTCATTGGGTATACAGCCATTGTACACTAGGTAAAGAGATTATCAAAAGACTGAAATAAAATTTTAATACTCTTGTTTAAAGTGTGTGAGAACAAAGGCAAAATGTAACAGCATGCTGAATCTACCAGATCCCAAGAGTTCCCAGTGGCAGTGCCAACCCTCATGGTAAGCACATGGTTCATCTATTTAGAACTGTTATCTTTTCCCTCGCCCAACATAAAAGCTTCTTGAATGTGATATTGTTTGTGCTTATATATTTTCATGAGACAGGCTGGCTCTCTACAGATACTGGCCTTTGGATCTAGCAAGACTATTTTCACAGGGAAAAACGGTAGTAAAATATCTTCAACCAAAAAAGTGTCAACTGAAACAAAAATGACTTAAGACTCTGTTTTTCATGTTTAATCCTGAAGATAAATGAATGCAAACATATCTTTGTAGTGAACTTAATAAGTGCCAATACAAAACCCTTAAATAAGCGTTGTTTCATGCAATTTTTATAACGGTGCTATAAGAAAAGTATTATTTTTCTGATTATACAGATGAGGAAATAACAGGGAGGATAAGACATTTTCCAGGGCTGAAACAGCTAGAAAGCAATGTAATCAGACTCAAGATTTTATCTCTCTTACTCCATAGCCCATGCTGTTTCCATTACTGAAACTCTGTGTGTGTGTGTACATGTGTGTATGTGTCTATTCTGGATGACAAGAGTGGTTTGTATTTATGGCCAAATTATATCCTTGAGGGAATTCAGGCAGCTTCCCAAATGACAAGTCACTATGCATAATCATAAGGAATAAATGAAAGTACAGATGATAATAATAATAATAATAAATAATTATAGCAGTCACTATTAATTAAGCACTTAATGATGTGAGACACACTGATAAATACTTTGCTTGCAATAACTCGCTTGATCATCTGAATGACTTGTGAAATAAGCTCTTTCACTACCTCCATTTTATAGGTCAGAAATCTGAGATTTAGCTTAAGAAACATCTGCAACACCACAGAGTTTTTAACTCACAAGGCTGGATTCAAACTCAGCATTCCCTGCACCCCATTCCACCTAGTAAATCAGTCTCCATCCACTCTCCATTGGCATATTTAGACTGACTGAGAAAAAGGGAATTGAGGATCACCTTGTTTTCTTCGCTAAACCTCCTCAGCTGGCCCTTTCCCAAGTCTTAGAAGCTGTCACAATAGACTCATGTTCATGCAGGGTCATTACCAGACTGACATGACAATTTTGTCTTAAATACTAGAATAAGCAAGGAAGACATTGCTAGGTGGTGTTACAAGTACCAGACAGGTGAATAAAGTCAATTTTTATTTCATTTTTTTTTTCTTTTGGCTGTATTGTGAGGCTGGCAGGATCTTATTTCCCTGATCTAAGTTCCCTGGCCCAAGGCAGTGAAAGTTACAAGTCCTAACCACTGGACTGCCAGGGAATTCCCTACTTAATATCTTTACGTTCTTCCTTTCACTCTTCAACCACCTGTAATCTGACTTCAATCTTTTTCACTCCACCAAAACTTACTAATGACAACAAATTATCTTATATCAATGGCCTCTTTTAAGATCTCATTGTTTTGGTTATATTAAAAATGTCCACCCTATTCTCAATATTGTTTCCTGACAATTTCTAAAATGTTCATTTTTCTGTTTTTTTCCTACTTCTCAAATTATTCCTTCAATTTTTTTTCCATCTTTTTCATTTTCATCTCCATCTGACTGCTAAATTTCTAACATACATTTGGTTTTCACTCTATGCTGTTCCATTTCCTTCTACGAGTATTACCTGTAACACAAAGACATTGTGTGTGTGTGTGTGTGTGTGTGTGTGTGTGTGTGTGTGTGTGTGTGTGTTTTCCTCACTAGTGTGTCTTATTTCAGTCAAAAGTATAGCCTTCTGGACACTGATTTTTGGAAGAGTTCATCCACACTCCTATTTCCAAATCTATCTCAATATAATATATTTATCCATATACAGAACCAGATTTCTAACTCTCTATATCTCAATATGGGCTTCCCTGGTGGTTCAGACTGTAAAGAATCTCCCTGCAATGCAGGAGATCTGAGTTCAATCCCTGGGGAGGAAGATCCCCTGGAGAAGGAAATGGCTACCCACTCCAGGATTCTTGCTTGGATTTCATGGCAGAGGAGCCTGGAGGGCTTTAGTCCATGGGGTTGCAAAGAGTCAGATGTGACTGAGCGACTAACTTTCACTTTTCATGTCTCAGTATATTTGGATACCTATAATGAGATGCCAAATGCAATGTGCTGCAAACTGATCTTATCCTAACTACATGGTGATTAAGAACACGCCTGATAGAGTCTTATTTTTCCACTTATTAGCTGTCACCTTGGGCTTCCCAGGTGGCTTATGGGTCAACAATCCATCTCCTGCAATACAGGATACACAGGCAGACTCAAGTTGATCCCCGGTTTGGGAAAATCTCCAGGAAGACGGCATGGCAACCCACTCCAGATTCCTGCTTGGAGAATCCCATGAACAGAGGAGCCTGCTTGACTACAGTCCACAGGGTCACAAAGAGTTGGATATGACTGAAGTGCTGAGCATACATGCACAGCTGTGATCTTGCAAGTTATTCAATTGCCCCATGTTTCATATTCTTACTTGATAAAGTGGAGGTGATTATATTACCTTCACTCTTAGCATGACTCGATTAATGCTACTCCAGGTAGCATTAATCAGGTCTTTTTTGTTTAGTTTCTCTGAATCTGCTGATTCTCAGTCACTTCCCATGCCATTATGTTCACTGATCTTGATCAGAGTCAAGAGTTGTTTTGTTGTTCAGTGACTAAGCTGTGTCTTGACTCTTTGCAACCCCATTAACTTCCAGCACCCTAGGTTTCCCTGTCCATCACTATCTCCCAAAGTTTGCTCAAATTCATGTCCATCGAGTCAGTGATGCTGTCTAACCATCTCATCCTCAGCCACCTCCTTCTCCTTTTGCCGTCAATCTTTCCCAGCATCAGGGTCTTCTTCAATGAGTCGGCTGTTTGCATCAGGTGGCCAAAGCGTTGCAGCTTCAACTTCAGCATCAGTCTTTCCAATGAATAATTGGATTTGGTTTATTTTAGGATTGACTGGTTTGGTTTCCTTGCAGTCCAAAGAATCTCAGGAGTCTTCAACAGCACAATCATTTGAAAGCATCAATTCTTTGGTGCTCAGCCTTCTTTATGGTTCAACTCTCCCATCACTACATGACTGCTGGAAAAACCATGGCCTTGACTATACAGACCTTTATCAGTAAAGTGATGTCTCTGCTTTTTAATATGATGGCTAGGTTTGTCATAGTTTTCCTTCCAAGGAACAAACATCTTTTAATTTCATCTTTTAATCATCACAATCAGCAGTGATTTTGGAGTCCAAGAAAATAAAATCGGTCACTGCTTCCCCTTTTGAGAGACTCATAGCCAAAATTTCACCATGTCTGTCTGTACATTATCAAATATTGATTTTAAATATGAAAGTGTATCAGTTGAATTTTTCTTGCAATAGTAAGTGCTTTTCCTAATTTGTTTAAGATACCCATAAAATTTTAGCATTTAAGAAAGTTTAATATTTTGGTGCAAGTGTAGCAAAATGTCTGCTGTAACTGCCTGTTATCTGAGAATGGCTTTGCTTTGTGCTATAATGCACCTGGAAAAAAGAATCTAACCTCTAGATTGTGAAGAACACTCTTCTTATTGTCCTGAAGAAGACCAAGTTCAAAGAGTTACATGCACACACACACATTTTCCTCTTGGAGGGTAAGTCAGTGAGTCACAGAATTTATGCTACTTTACAGGACTAGCAAAGTTGTTACCCATCCAAATGTGTGATTTAACCATTTCAAGTTTCATAAAGTGAGCCTATATTTGCACTGATCATTCACTATCCTTACAATACTTTGTTAATTTGATACCTCCCTATTCATACTTCAAAATCCTTTCTACTACTCCCATTTTAATAGAATCTCTTCTGATCCACTCTGCAAAAATACAACAATTTTTATAACATATATAACCACAATAATAACAATATATTCCATAACACCATGTCCTGTGTTCCTAGTGAGAACCAAACTTTATGAGCAGCTTATTAGGTAGGATCTCTGTTTTACAGATGAGGAAATAAACTGAGTAACTTGTGCAAAGCATACAGTTTCCTTTATAAAACTAAAATTTAAACCCAATCTCTCTGCCATTAGCTCATACTTTCTCTTCCACTGCCATTCTTCCCACATGTTATAATAAATAGTTCTCTCCTTATATATGTCACCTAATATTATGCAACTCCAATAACAAACATCATTGTTTTTAATTTCTACATTTCCATTACAGTATCTATTATATAAAAGTCTTGAAAATATACATTGAATGAATGAGTCAACCAAATAGTGCTCAGATGTTGCATTTGTATTGAGCATATATTGACAGAAAAGAGTTTATGCCAAGAAAATGTGCTCCTAATTTCAAGGTAGCTTATACTCTTCCAGTTTAGTAGCAATCCACCCGCAGTGTGGGAGACGAGGGTTCTATCCGTGGGTCAGGAAAATCCTTGGGAGAAGGGACTGGCATCCCACTCCAATATTTTTGCCTAGAGAATTCCATGGACAGAGGAGCCTGTTGGGTTACAATTCATGGGATTGCAAATAGTCAGATACATCTGAACAACTAACAGTGCTACTTCAATGGACCAGTGCAAAGGCACAAGGGAAGGCATTGGTAGATTCAAATTTGTAATTCTGACTTTGCCAGTTGAACTTTCTGTTGCATGACTTCCTGGCTTTTTGAAAGCCAGAAGGTTACATTATGTAATCAAAAAAACCACCTTCTCACTCTTGACAATCTGTACTGCCCTCTAGAAAATCACTCCTTTATTGCAATACACAGTTCTTATGTGTAAATCACTGGCATTTAGCAAAAACTGGCTTATAGGATTTGCAAATTGCAACAGATTCTACTTCAGGAAGCACAGGTTTATGAATCTGTTAAAATTTTTGAATGATTATGAGTAGCAGAAGGGTTGATCTAGGCATTTTACTTTTGCTATTTTATTTCATCTTGAACTCGAAGTTTCAATTCCCTCTCTTCATAATGGAAATTCTGTGAGGATATAAAAGAATGTCCTAAGTAGGAATGGACACATAGTAGGTACTCAAGAAAATGCCATTTTCTTTTTCCATTCTGTCTCTAATCATTTCTCTTTTCAACTACAGACCATTAATGTCTTTCTTGTTCATCTAGTCTGTTACACTGAACTTCAAAACGGATTCAACCTTAATAGAGTGCCAGAATTGACCAATCAAAACAGGTCCCTGCTTCATCATCAGGGCTCTCTAACCACCTGCAGTGCCTAGACTTATGGGTCCTGGTGTACTATTAAGACGGTCTGGCTTCCCTGATAGGTCAGTTGGTAAAGAATCCTCCTGCAATGCAGGAGACCCTGGTTCGATTCCTGGGTCAGGGGGATCCTATGGAGAAGGGATAAACTACCTGCTTCAATATTCTTGGGCTTCCCTTGTGGCTCAGCTGGTAAAGAATCCACCTGCAATGCAAGAGATCAGGGTTTGATCCCTGGGTTGGGAGGATCCCCTAGAGAAGGGAATGGCTACCCAGTCCAGTATTCTGGCCTGGAGAATTCCATGGACCCTATAGTCCATGGGGTGGCAAAGAGTTGGACACGACTGAGTGACTTTCACTCACTCATTCACAGATTATTTGAGTCTCACAGTCAGAACTGCAGCAACCTGCGTTATTCAATTTGGATTTGTCTAAAAATTCACTGGAAATACCAACTGCAGTTTATAACATTCTCCAGTACTTGACACTTTCTTTAAACTAACTTTTAACATATTTAGTTCCTTTTAAAAATGAGAAGTAAACAAACAAACAAAAAAGCTTCTTTAATGTAACCATGATGAAATAGTCAAAGTTCTATCGAGTGCTTATATTGAGCAAGGTATTATAAAATTCACTGCTAGAAAATAGGAAGACATATGGAGAAAAGAACCCTTAAAATCAGTAGTTGATTCTATTGACATAAAATAAGAAATATTAGCATCTACAAATTATAATGGAGATGTAATTTCATGAAACGAAATAGCTGTCAATGATTCCCAACAACTTTTAGGCACAAACTATCCAAATTTTTGAATAGCAATTCCAAGATCTGAAGTATAATTTAATTAGATAATTTTTTATTCTTTTAGCTACAATATTATCAAGCAAGATTTCAAATCATAATCCCCTTGACTGACTGGAGACTGTGTGTATGTATGTAGCTCCTAAGATTTTAGTGTTTTCTCACAAAATATTGTTTCAAAAAATAGTAAGAGCAATATGTCCAGGATAGTTTTGTCCTGCTTTTCCATCCAGTAATGTAAAAACTGAGAGCATTTGTTAAAGAACTCATCAAAGGACCATTTCTGATTACAACACAAAGACATTCACATTTCCTGAGTAAAGAGATTATAGGGAAAATTAGTCACTAGTTGATCATAACTCGGCAGAAAATTGCTAAGTGTACAAAAACCATTAAGAACTGAGAAAAAAAATCTTATTAATGAAATGTCACAAAATATCATGGTTCATTATGGTCCTAACTTCCTGATGCTTACTGAACCATAGAATTTTATATTAATTGTTCTTTTTATGCATACGTTTTAAAAAATATACCAAAAATCTTAGTCAACTAAATCACTAAATACAACTAACAATTTTTGAAAAAGTAATTTTAAAATATTTAAAATGCCTTACTTGACAATTACAATATGCAAAATATCTAAATTCAACCATATTAATTATTATGTAACAGCTTTAAGCTTTAATTTTAATTCTTGGATTTACTGAACTCAAGAAAGTATTTAGCAACCTGTTTATGTGTATGTATGTTGTAATTAAAGCTGTAAATGTATTCATAAGCACATTTATAAAAATTATATTGGCATGTGTTCAGAATTTTTTATTTTTTTTAACCTTAGAGTTATAAAAGGAGTAAAAGACTATTGAAAGTGCAGTGTCTTTATAGCTTCATTTTATCTTTCATTTCTTTGTCATGCTTAAGTAAGGATTTTTTTGGTTAAATGATATCAGGATTTTCTTATTGCACAAGCTTCCATATGGGTGAAGCCTTCTTTACTCCCTAAGATAGATGCCATACCCTTGATTAAACTATTAGATTTCTGATGTTAACATTAAAGTGAAGTAAATAGTGGAATTTATGTGTGAAAATATGCAGGTTGTGTCACATCAAATCCATTTTCTTAATTTGCTCAGAAACAATAAGAGGAAAATAATTTATTAGAGTTCCTTACTTTGTATTTCTCTTTCTAATATTCTGGGTGTCTAAGTCATATGAAATGAAATCAAATAGTAAATATTCCTCTAGCTACAACTTCAAAATAAAATATTACTGATTTTATAAATTATTTTGAAACCCACTCCAAAAGTATTATTCTCATTTTAACATATGTTTGAGAATTAAAGTATGCTGGGAAAAATAAAATACTTCTTTTGAGGATCTCTCTGCATCTATTTTTTTTAAAAATTTTTATGGAGTATGGTTGCTTTACAATGTTATGTTAGTTTGTGCTGCATATCAAAAGAAATCAGTTATACATATACATATAGTCTCTCTTTTTACAATTTCCTTCCCACTTAGGTCACCACAGAGCATTGAGCAGAGTTCCCTGTGCTATACAGTATGTTCTCATTAGTTATCTATTTTATATATGTTAGTATACATGGCAGTCTCAATCTCCCAATCCATCCCACTCTCAACCCTTGACTCTGCATCTACCTTTTATAGTTGTTTTCTCATATATACTTCTAGGGACCATCCTACATATAAAGATTATAAGTATTTGCTTATAAATATTATATTTTTAAAAGACTTGTCATATCTATATCTCTTCTTAGGCCATGTAACTGTACTTTTTCTTGTATAATGACATCACAGTTCACTAGTTGCTCATTTAACTGAAATATTTTTATTTAAAACAACACAAAATCACATATTCAGAACTCAAACCTGAATTACTGAATCTTGGTGTACAATTTAACAAGTAGAATTCAAACTTTTCATTTGATTTTAATGGGAAAGCTATTTCTGTGTTCAATAGTATAGCATTTGCTTAATAACAGAACCTGCTTCCATTTAATTTTATAAGGCTTAATCTAACTTAAAAATTGTATATGTATTGTGACCTCAAATTACAAGAGTGCTTGCAAAATCAGGCTATCAGAACTAAGACCACTATATCAGATAATGTAGATCATTAAAATATTTTGTTTTATTCAGATGAAAATCATTCTGCCTTGTGAACATAAGAATTGGAGTCTTTGGGGAAAGTTGAGAGAGTTTCCAGGAAAAGAGCTTTCTCAAACTCAGGTTTGGCTCAGAAGGTAACTGAGACTTGATCAAATAATGAGCTAGCAAAAATCAGACATCAATGATCTGAAAATGTAATGTTTACCAAGAAATCCTAGGGGACAGGCCACATCAGTAGTTGATTAATATTTGCCTGCTGAATAAAGGGGCAAATAAATAGGTCAAAGCAGGTAAAGTTTGATTTATACAGGGTGTTTGTCCTTGCTCTCTTCTCACACCCTCACTGTTGGAAGGACACAGTACACAGTACACAGACATAGCCAAGAAAGAAGTCATAGACTCAGAAACCTGCTAAAATTACCAGAGATTTGTATGTGCAAATACTAAATTTATGGGTTCTCAGTATCTGAAATCAACACTCTTGTAAAGGGAAAAGAAAGTTGTTCAAAAATTCTCAACTGAATTCCATGATACATAAATGATAATGATCGTGGAAATATGATAGAAAATCATGGGTTGCAGGATAAATGTTGCCAACTGTTATCTTGCACCTGGGAAGTTTGATATTTACCATGAGACCTCCCCGCCCCCTCCCTCAAATGGAGACATCCTAACTTCACACAAGCAGATTAAAAGCAGCCAGAAACAGAATTATAATGAAGAATAGAAAGAAAGTGAAGTCCCTCAGAGGTGTCTGACTCTTTGGGACCCCGTGGATACATTGCAGCCTACCAGGCTCCTCCATCCATGGAATTTTCCAGGCAAGAGTACTGGAGTGGGTCGCTATTTTCAATAATTGCATTCAAAAAATAACACATTTTCTTTACAGTTGGAAATTTGTGTGGAGTTGAATGATGAACAAGACAATATGTTAGAAACTGAGTTTTTAGGAAGGGAAAAACCAAAAGAAAGGGGTATATTTACAAATGTATAAATTTGGTGCACAAAATCTGTGCAAATGAAAAAAAGTACTGGCTGAGCCTTTTTTTGAGTTCAAAATTTCTCACTTACTATGAAAGTAAGAAAAGTGAGTACTTTGATTATGAAAGCTAAGAAATAAAGTCACATGAAATACTTATCAAACACTGAAACAACATGCAGGAATCTGAGACACAAAGTGAAAAAAATGTATTCATCTGAAACTTTGAGAGGAAGTAAAGTGATAGAAAAAAATTACACAAATTAGAGTTCACCCAGGAGCCCTGCAGAGCTCATCAGTTGGAGTTTGGAAAAAAAAAAACAAAAACAGATAAAGCCTATGTGTGGGATCATGGAGTCAAACACATATGTATAAGTGCCTATGAAGAGCCAACATGCTGTGTAATCCATATGAGGAGGTGATGCTGCAGTCAATTATATTTTGACTCAAAAACCAAAAGATAGACTATAATAGTCCCAGTCAGAACTAAAGGGTCATCTGATAGTGACTGCCACTTATAAAATAAGACTTTATTTCTTAATTTAATTAATCAAAATACTTTTTCTTTTGGAATGTGTGAGGTTTTGAACTTAAAAAAAGACTCAACCAATAAACTTTTTTCAAATGTGCACCAAAGTTATACATTTGCACCAAAGGTATACATTGATTCTCTTGTAAAAGTCACTAGATATTTTTTGAGACTGAATTTTCTTGCTAAATATCAAGTCTAGCCCCAAGCTTTTTTCTCTTTGAATAAGTAAACAGACCACAAAGGGGAAAAATAGAAGAGTTGAAATGTTCTCAAAAAGGTGGAATTTTATTTTTTTGATTTTGCATTATTAGATACTTCATTAAAAATAAAATATAAAATAAGATTAATATGTATTTTTCAGCAATTTCATGCAGGCAAAAACCTTGTAATTTGTTTTCAGTTTACCAGAAAATGTTTTGATATATGTGATTCACTTTTCATGACCTCATTTTGAAATCAAATCTGTTAAGTCTTTTTAATATAAGATAGGTAAAAAAGCTAGAGGTTTTAGGGACAAGCATCCTGAGCTTGCATTCTAACTTTGCCAATCACAGATGAGCAATTTAACATCTGTGACCTTCCATTCCATCATCAAATATTGAAATAATAGTAGTGAGCCCCATAATACTATCTTGAAAATGAGCCAGCTTGTAGTAGTTGCTCCATTAATGCTATTTGGTGTATTGAATCAACAAATTATCATTGGTCAGCACTGGACTAGTGGCTGAGAAAAAAATATAAAACCACATAACTTTTTTGTACTTATAAAGCCCACTTTAATGAAAAAACAAAACACAGAGATCAGTGGTTATAACACGGTGTAATAAATTCACTAACACTCTTTACCAAGTGATTAGGTGGCCTGGATTCCACAGGGAAAGAAAATTTTAAAACTGTCCCATCATAGAATATTCCACTTTTCCAACTTTCTCATCTAATATACTGCAGTGATCACAGTGGCAATGAGACTGTAAAAGTCAAGTGAGCCAAAGCAAATCCCAGCTCCTTTGGAGGTATGAGGACATGGAAAATCTCCATTCCCAAGAAGCTGTGAGATCATGTCTGATTTAAGTCCCAATCCTGAATGAAGTCGGCCTCATGCTGGGTTTCATGTGTAGAGTTTCATGTCCAATCCCTGTAACGAGGTGATAAGGCCTGTGTCACAGTTAGTCAGTAGCAGGCGATGGCAATTAACAGGATTGCACTAACCTGGAGATGTGCCAAGCTGGCAAAAGGAGGATTAGAAAGTAAATGAAGTGAACAGCCATGAACCAGAAAATAGGGCTTAATGGACAGTACAAGTCAGTGAGGCAAAATGGGCCAATTTGCACTCATTGATTTTCACTGCCCATTGAGCTGCATTCCTCTTTTGCTTCCTAATGCATTTATCTTGGCCTAGGTGAGTTCTCTGGCTGTCATCCTGAGGACAATTCCATTGACTAAAACAACTCTATGAATGCCTGGAGTGGACTGAAGTACCGTTTGACCTACAGGACTTTCTTTCAGACATCTTGATGTGATGTTCTGATGACTTGGAAAGTCAGAGAAAGAAATTCTAGTGAGTTCTTAAATTAAACTCATGAAATCATTGAGAAGACTTACAAGAGGAATGGAAGTAAATATTTCAGAGTTTCATTTGACTTATGTGTTCCACCTTATTTATAAATAATTCATCAAACTAAATGAAAACATTCTAACCTGCCATTTTCCACTAGTTCTGAATCATCTCCAGTGGAAGTGCCAAATGACTTCGGCTACCTGGAATAAATCAAACTTAATGATCGTTTGCTGTTCACTAATTATCATAAGAGGAAAGCCATCTAGCTACTTAAACTCTGAGAATAGGCAACTGTAGGATCAGCTCAGCTAGGATACTAACCAGTATTTCCACTTGAAATAAGCTCTTCCCCTTCTCCCATCCTCTGTTCTTTCACCTCCTCTTGCTTCCTGGTCTTTTTTCTTCTTCATTTCTTTTTTTTGGCTGTGTCTCTTCTTCTTCTTCCTGTCCACTGGATTCTCTCTCTTTTCTTAGTCTCCCTATTTCAAAAAATGCATTTTCTGCTTAAAATATGAAAAGCCCGTCGGAAAAATTCACGTTTGTCCACTAGATTAGCCAAAGATTATGTTCCAGACAATTTCTCCATTGCCTTATCACTTATGGTCAATCTGAGAGTGGAGTGGCTCCTGATATTTTGAAATTCCATCAGTTGATTATGCAAAAAAAACTCTCTATTTTCTACTGAAACTGAATATCTTGCCATGAACCTGAGTCAAATATGTCTTGAAAAGAAACTCAGGTAAGAGAGAAAATATTTATCTGCCTTTATTGGAATGAATGTATTCTGTTAGGAAGTAATGGCAATGTACACAGGGAATTGTGGTTGATACTTGCCTCAATATGAATTTCACAGTGGAAGAACCCATGTCAGTAACTTCAGCAGTTTGGAGCCTTTCATGGTTATGGAGCAGAAGGACTGTACCTGATCACTCACACACCATGAGGAAGTCTTTGAGTTCTCCCTGGCTGTGTGTTAAGACCCCACTTAACTCATGAAAACTAATGAAATTACAGCCTGACAAAGAATAATTGTAGGCTTTAAAAAAACTTTCTTTTTCCTTCATGCTAATTAACAGGTATTTTTTAATAAGTCCAGTAATAATTTATTTCTCTAGCTGCCTTTGTATACAATGCCTCATTTGATTATTTGGTACTAGAACACATGTTGGAGAAGGAAATGGCAGCCCACTCCAGTATTCTTGCCTGGAGAATCCCAGGGATGGTGGAGCCTGGTGGGCTGCCGTCTAAGGGGTCGCACAGAGTCAGATACGACTGAAGCGACTTAGCAGCAGCAGCAGCAGAACGCATGTACTGAAAAATGATCAGGAGTAGCTGGTGAGTCTACTAACTTAGCCATAAATATGTAATTCTTTTTTATTTGTTTGTTGATTCTAAAATAATAGCAAACTAGGAAAAAAAAAAAAAAAAGAGGGAGAGAGGGATATAGGTAAGTCTTGGATGTCACAGGACATATTGCCTTCTGTTATTAGGTCTCTCTTAACCTGTGTGTTGCTCCCAAATGGACCATTCCCCTCTCTTTCATTAACTAACTTCACATTCCCTAGATGCACCCTGGGAATTACACAGCAGCTGATAGGTACTTTCTTAGGGCTGCTACTATAGCAAGCAGTAGACAGAGATAGTAGGGGCATTTCAAACTTCAGAAAGTGTTAACTGCAGCTGCTAAGCAGAAGAAAAAAGTTGTAT